>NW_026870889.1:2431666-3647500 GCF_033118175.1 Dama dama
GCACAACCGGCCCTCTCCCACTGGAAGAACTCCCCGGCTGACTCCAAGGGCCAGTTTGCCAACACTTCCGCCCGCTGTTCCCGCCAGGCACGCACAATGCTCCCAAGCCCGGGAGAAAAGCACTTCGGGGTGGTGCTCTCCTCGGGCCCTTGCCCCTGAGCCTGGGGGCCAGGCAGTTGGTCCACACTCCCAGACCAAGGCAGAACCACATGCACACGTCTGTTCCTGACCCCTGCACCGGCAGAGAGCTCGGGGGAGCCAGAGTCTGTCAGGCAGCTGCTGGGCTGGCCGCCTGTGTGGGAAGGGGCAGAGCCGACCTAGGGGCAAGTTGGGCCTCTTGCTCTCCCTGCTGCCCTGAGGCTGCTGGGCCAAAGAGGTCTTGGGCATCCAGCCCCTTGCTGGTCCCTTCCCTCTGACGAGGCCCTCTGAGCTCTAGCACCTTGCAGTGTGGAGACAGCCCCTGGCAGCAACATCCTCTCCAAGGAGGCCTCAACCGAGGCCTAGGCCCAGGGGAAAGGCACCAGCGGGGATGAGCCTGGGGAGGCGCCCGGGCATGTCTGGACCCAGTCCCCGCAGCCTGCCCCTTGGTGGGGCAGTACCCCCGGAGGCCAGGAAGATATGGGCAAGGCTGGCCAGGGGCAGGGGCCCTGCTGGGTCCTCCCCATGGCCTGTGGGGCCTCTGAGCACAACCGGCCCTCTCCCACTGGAAGACCTCCCCGGCTGCCTCCAAAGGCCAGTTTGCCAACACTCCTGCCCGCTCTTCCCGCCAGGCACGCACAATGCTCCCAAGCCCGGGAGAAAAGCGCTTCGGGGTGGTGCTCTCTCCGGGCCCTTGCCCCTGAGCCTGTGGGCAAGGCAGTGGGAACACACTCCCAGACCAAGGCAGAAACACATGCACACGTCTGTTCCTGTCCCCTGCACCGGCAGAGAGCTCGGGGGAGCCAGAGTCTCTCAGGCAGGTCCTGGGCTGGCCGCCTGTGTGGGAAGGGGCAGAGCCGACCTAGGGGCAAGTTGGGCCTCTTGCTCTCCCTGCTGCCCTGAGGCTGCAGGGCCAAAGACGTCTTGGGCATCCAGCCCCTTACTGGTCCCTTCCCTCTGCCGAGGCCCTCTGAGCTCCAGCACCTTGCAGTGTGGAGACAGCCCCTGCCAGCAATCTCCTCTCCAAGGAGGCCTCAACCGAGGCCTAGGCACAGGGGAAAGGCACCAGCGGGGTTGAGCCAGGGGAGGCGCCCGGGCATGTCTGGACCCTGTCCCCGCAGCCTGCCCCTTGGTGGGGCAGTACCCCCGGAGGCCAGGAAGGTCTGGGCAAGGCTGGCCAGGGGCAGGGGCCCTGCTGGGTCCTGCCCCTGGCCTGTGGGGCCTCTGAGCACAACCGGCCCTCTCCCACTGGAAGACCTCCCCGGCTGCCTCCAAAGTCCTGTTTGCAAGCACTCCCGCCCACTGTTCCCGCCAGGCGCGCACAATGCTCCGAAGCCCGGGAGAAAAGCGCTTCGGGGTGGTGCTCTCTCCCGGCCCTTGGAAGACCTCCCCGGCTGCCTCCAAAGGCTGGATTTCAAGTACTCCCTCCCGCTGTCCCGCCAGCCGCACACAATGCTCCCAATCACGGGAGAAAAGCGCTTCGGGGTGGTGCTCTCTATGGGCCCTTGGAAGACGTCCCCGTTTGTCTCCAAAGGCCGGTTTGCAAGCACTCATGCCCGCTGTTCCCGCCAGCCGCGCACAATGCTCCCAAGCCTAGGAGAAAAGCGCTTCGGGGTGGTGCTCTCTCCCGGCCCTTGGAAGACCTCCCCGGCTGCCTCCAAAGGCCGGTTTGCAAGCACTCAATCCCGCTGTTCCCGCCAGCCGCGCACAATGCTCCCAAGCCCGGGAGAAAAGCGCTTCGGGGTGGTGCTCTCTCCCGGCCCTTGGAAGACCTCCCCGGCTGCCTCCAAAGGCTGGTTTTCAAGAACTCCCTCCCGCTGACCCGCCAGCCGCACACAATGCTCCCAAGCCCGGGAGAAAAGCATTTTGAGGTGGTCTCTCTCCGGGCCCTTGGAAGACTCCCCGGCTGCCTCTAAAGGCCGGTTTGCAAGCACTCATGTCCTCTGTTCCCGACAGCCGCGAACAATGCTCCCAATTCCGTGAGAAAAGTGCTTCGGGATGGTGCTCTCTCCGGGCCCTTGGAAGACCTCCCAAGCTGCCTCCAAAGGCCGGTTTGCAAGCACTCCCGCCCGCTGTTCCCGCCAGCCTCGCACAATGCTCCCAAGCCCGGGAGAAAAGCGCTTCGGGGTGGTGTTCTCTCCGTGCCAATGGAGGACCTCCCTGGCTGCCCCCAAAGGCCGGTTTGCAAGCACTCCCACTCGCTGTTCCCGCCAGCCACGCACAATCCTCCAAAACCCCGGAGAAAAGCGCTTCGGGGTGGTGTTCTCTCCGTGCCCATGGAAGACCTCCCGGGGTGCCCCCAAAGGCCGGTTTGGAAGCACTCCGACTCGCTGTTCCCGCCATCCGCGCACAATGCTCCCAAGCCCGGGAGAAAAGCATTTTGGGGTGGTGCTCACACCGGGCCCTGGAAGACCTCCCCGGCTGCCTCCAAAGGACGGTTTTCAAGCACTCCTGCCTGCTGTTCCCGCCACCCGCGCACAATGCTCCCAAGACCGGGAGAAAAGCGCTTCGGGGTGGTGCTCTCTACAGGCCCTTGGAAGACCTCCCCGGCTGCCTCCAAAGGCCGGTTTGCAAGGACTCCTTCCTGCTGTTCCCGCCATCCACGCACAATGCTCCCAAGCCCGGGAGAAAAGCATTTTGGGGTGGTGCTCACACCGGGCCCTGGAAGACCTCCCCGGCTGCCTCCAAAGGACGGTTTTCAAGCACTCCTGCCTGCTGTTCCCGCCACCCGCGCAAAATGCTCCCAAGCCCGGGAGAAAAGCGCTTCGGGGTGGTGCTCTCTACAGGCCCTTGGAAGACCTCCCCGGCTGCCTCCAAAGGCCGGTTTGCAAGGACTCCTTCCTGCTGTTCCCGCCAGCCACGCACAATGCTCCCAAGCCCGGGAGAAAAGCATTTTGGGGTGGTGCTCACACCGGGCCCTGGAAGACCTCCCCGGCTGCCTCCAAAGGACGGTTTTCAAGCACTCCTGCCTGCTGTTCCCGCCACCCGCGCAGAATGCTCCCAAGCGCGGGAGAAAAGCGCTTCGGGGTGGTGCTCTCTACAGGCCCTTGGAAGACCTCCCCGGCTGCCTCCAAAGGCCGGTTTGCAAGGACTCCTTCCTGCTTTTCCCGCCAGCCACGCACAATGCTCCCAAGCCCGGGAGAAAAGCATTTTGGGGTGGTGCTCACTCCGGGCCCTTGGAAGACCTCCCCGGCTGCCTCCAATGGCCAGTTTGCAAGCACTCATGTCCGCTGTTCCCACCAGCCGCGCACAATCCTCCCAAGCCCGGGAGAAAAGCTTTTTGGGGTGGTGCTCACACCGGGCCCTGGAAGACCTCCCCGGCTGCCTCCAAAGGCCAGTTTTCAAGCACTCCTGCCTGCTGTTCCCGCCACCTGCGCACAATGCTCCCAAGCCCGGGAGAAAAGCGCTTCGGGGTGGTGCTCTCTACAGGCCCTTGGAAGACCTCCCCGGCTGCCTCCAAAGGCCGGTTTGCAAGGACTCCTTCCTGCTGTTCCCGCCAGCCACGCACAATGCTCCCAAGCCCGGGAGAGAAGCATTTTGGGGTGGTGCTCTCTACAGGCCCTTGGAAGACCTCCCCGGCTGCCTCCAGTGGCCAGTTTGCAAGCACTCATGCCCGCTGTTCCCACCAGCCGCGCACAATGCTCCCAAGCCCGGGAGAAAAGCTTTTTGGGGTGGTGCTCACACCGGGCCCTGGAAGACCTCCCGGGCTGCCTCCAAAGGCCGGTTTGCAAGCATTCATGTCCGTTGTTCCCGACAGCCGCGCACAATGCTCCCAAGCCCGAGAGAAAAGCATTTTGGGGTGGGGATCAGTCCGGCCCTTGGAAGACCTCCCCGGCTGCCTCCAAAGGCCGGTTTGCAAGCACTCATGCCCGCTGTTCCCGCCAGCCGCGCACAATGCTCCCAAGACCGTGAGAAAAGCGCTTCGGGGTGGTGTTCTCTCAGGGACCATGGAGGACCTCCCCGGCTGCCCCCAAAGGCCGGTTTGCAAGCATACCCACTCGCTGTTCCCGCCAGGCGCACACAATGTTCCAAAACCCCGGAGAAAAGCGCTTCGGGGTGGTGGTCTCTCCGGGCCCCTGCCCCTGAGCCTGGGGGCCAGGCAGGGGATCCACAGTCCCAGGCCAAGGCAGAACCACATGCACACGTCTGTTCCTGCCCCCTCCACCGGCTGAGAGCTGGGGGGAGCCAGAGTCTGTCAGGCAGCTGCTGGGCTGGCCGCCTGTGTGGGAAGGGGCAGAGCCGACCTAGGGGCAAGTTGGGCCTCTTGCTCTCCCTGCTGCCCTGAGGCTGCTGGGCCAAAGAGGTCTTGGGCATCCAGCCCCTTGCTGGTCCCTTCCCTCTGACGAGGCCCTCTGAGCTCCAGCACCTTGCAGTGTGGAGACAGCCCCTGCCAGCAACCTCCTCTCCAAGGAGGCCTCAACCGAGGCCTAGGCCCAGGGGAAAGGCACCAGCGGAGATGAGCCAGTGGAGGCGCCCGGGCATGTCTGGACCCAGTCCCCGCAGCCTGCCCCTTGGTGGGGCAGTACCCCCGGAGGCCAGGAAGGTCTGGGCAAGGCTGCGAGGGGCAGGGGCCCTGCTGGGTCGTGCCCCTGGCCTGTGGGGCGTCTGAGCACAACCGGCACTCTCCCGCTGGAAGACCTCCCCGTCTGCCTCCAAAGGCCGGTTTGCAAGCACTCCCGCCCGCTGTTCCCGCCAGGCACGCACAATGCTCCCAAGCCCGGGAGAAAAGCGCTTCGGGGTGGTGCTCTCTCCGGGCCCTTGCCCCTGAGCCTGGGGGCCAGGCAGTTGGAACACACTCCCAGGCCAATGCAGAACGACATGCACACGTCTGTTCCTGCCCCCTACACCGGCAGAGAGCTCGGGGGAGCCAGAGACTGCCAGGCTGCTGCTGGGCTGGCTGCCTGTGTGGGACGGGGCAGAGCCGACCTAGGGGCAAGTTGGGCCTCTTGCTCTCCCTGCTGCCCTGAGGCTGCTGGGTCAAAGAGGTCTTGGGTATCCAGCCCTTTGCTGGTCCCTTCCCTCTGACGAGGCCCTCTGAGCTCCAGCACCTTGCAGTGTGGAGACAGCCCCTGCCAGCAACCTCCTCTCCAAGGAGGCCTCAACCGAGGCCTACGCCCAGGGGAAAGGCACCAGCAGGGATGATCCTGGGGAGGCGCACGGACATGTCTGGACCCAGTCCCCGCAGCCTGCCCCTTGGTGGGGCAGTACCCCCGGAGGCCAGGAAGGTCTGGGCAAGGCTGGCCAGGGGCAGGGTCCCTGCTGGGTCCTGCCCCTGGCCTGTGAGGCCTCTGAGCACAACCGGCCCTCTCCCACTGGAAGACCTCCCCAGCTGCCTCCAAAGTCCTGTTTGCAAACACTCCCGCCCGCTGTTCACGCCAGGCTCGCACAATGCTCCCAAGCCCGGGAGAAAAGCGCTTCGGGGTGGTGCTCTCTCCGGGCCCTTGCCCCTGAGCCTGGGGGCCAGGCAGTGGGTCCACACTCCCAGACCAAGGCAGAACCACATGCACACGTCTGTTCCTGACCCCTGCACCGGCAGAGAGCTCTGGGGAGCCAGAGTCTGTCAGGCAGGTGCTGGGCTGGCCGCCTGTGTGGGAAGGGGCAGAGCCGACCTAGGGGCAAGTTGGGCCTCTTCCTCTCCCTGCTGCCCTGAGGCTGCTGGGCCAAAGAGGTCTTGGGCATCCAGCCCCTTGCTGGTCCCTTCCCTCTGACGAGGCCCTCTGAGCTCCAGCACCTTGCAGTGTGGAGACAGCCCCTGCCAGCAACCTCCTCTCCAATGAGGCCTCAACCGAGGCCTAGGCCCAGGGGAAAGGCACCAGCGGGGATGAGCCTGGGGAGGCGCCCGGGCATGTCTGGACCCAGTCCCCGCAGCCTGCCCCTTGGTGGGGCAGTACCCCCGGAGGCCAAGAAGGTCTGTGCAAGGCTGCCAGGGGCAGGGACAGCGCTGGGTCCTGCCCCTGGCCTGTGGGACGTCTGAGCACAACCGGCACTCTCCCGCTGGAAGACCTCCCCGTCTGCCTCCAAAGGCCGGTTTGCAAGCACTCCCGCCCGCTGTTCCCGCCAGGCACGCACAATGCTCCCAAGCCCGGGAGAAAAGCGCTTCGGGGTGGTGCTCTCTCCGGGCCCTTGCCCCTACGCCTGCGGGCCAGGCAGTTGGAACACACCCCCAGGCCAAGACAGAACGACATGAACACGTCTGTTCCTGCCCCCTACACCGGCAGAGAGCTCGGGGGAGCCAGAGTCTCTCAGGCAGGTGCTGGGCTGGCCGCCTGTGTGGGAAGGGGCAGAGCCGACCTAGGGGCAAGTTGGGCCTCTTGCTCTCCCTGCTGCCCTGAGGCTGCTGGGCCAAAGACTTCTTGGGCATCCAGCCCTTTGCTGGTCCCTTCCCTCTGACGAGGCCCTCTGAGCTCCAGCACCTTGCAGTGTGGAGACAGCACCTGCCAGCAATCTCCTCTCCAAGGAGGCCTCAACCGAGGCCTAGGCCCAGGGGAAAGGCACCAGCGGGGATGAGCCTGGGGAGGCGCCCGGGCATATCTGGACCCAGTCCCCGCAGCCTGCCCCTTGGTGGGGCAGTACCCCTGGAGGCCAGGAAGGTCTGGGAAAGGCTGGCCAGGGGCAGTGGACCTGCTGGGTCCTTCCCCTGGCCTGTGGGACCTCTGAGCACAACCGGCCCTGTCCCACTGGAAGACCTCCCCGGCTGCCTCCAAAGTCCTGTTTGCCAACACTCCCACCCACTGTTCACGCCAGACTTGCACAATGCTCCCAAGCCCGGGAGAAAAGCGCTTCGGGGTGGTGCTCTCTCCGGGCCCTTGCCCCTGAGCCTGGGGGCAAGGCATGGGGAACACACTCCCAGGCCAAGGCAGAACCACATGCCCACGTCTGTTCCTGTCCCCTGCACCGGCAGAGAGCTTGGGGGAGCCAGAGTCTGTCAGGCAGCTGCTGGGTTGGCCGCCTGTGTGGGAAGGGGCAGAGCCGCCCTAGGGGCAAGTTGGGCCTCTTGCTCTCCCTGCTGCCCTGAGGCTGCTGGGCCAAAGACGTCTTGGGCATCCAGCCCCTTACTGGTCCCTTCCCTCTGACGAGGCCCTCTGAGCTCCAGCACCTTGCAGTGTGGAGACAGCCCTTGCCAGCAACCTCCTCTCCAAGGAGGCCTCAACCGAGGCCTAGGCCCAGGGGAAAGGCACCAGCGGGGATGAGCCTGGGGAGGCGCCCGGGGATGTCTGGACCCAGTCCCCGCAGCCTGCCCCTTGGTGGGGCAGTACCCCCGGAGGCCAGGAAGGTCTGGGCAAGGCTGGCCAGGGTCAGGGGCCCTGCTGGGTCCTGCCCCTGGCCTGTGGGGCCTCTGAGCACAACCGGTCCTCTCCCACTGGAAGACCTCCCCGGCTGCCTCCAAAGTCCTGTTTGCAAGCACTCCCGCCCACTGTTCCCGCCAGGCGCGCACAATGCTCCCAAGCCCGGGAGAAAAGCGCTTCGGGGTGGTGGTCTCTCCGGGCCCTTGCCCCTGAGCCTGGGGGCCAGGCAGGGGATCCACAGTCCCAGGCCAAGGCACAACAACATGCACACGTCTGTTCCTGCCCCCTCCACCGGCAGAGAGCTGGGGGGAGCCAGAGTCTGTCAGGCAGCTGCTGGGCTGGCCGCCTGTGTGGGAAGGGGCAGAGCCGACCTAGGGGCAAGTTGGGCCTCTTGCTCTCCCTGCTGCCCTGAGGCTGCTGGGCCAAAGAGGTCTTGGGCATCCAGCCCCTTGCTGGTCCCTTCCCTCTGACGAGGCCCTCTGAGCTCCAGCACCTTGCAGTGTGGAGACAGCCCCTGCCAGCAACCTCCTCTCCAAGGAGGCCTCAACCGAGGCCTAGGCACAGGGGAAAGGCACCAGCGGGGATGAGCCAGTGGAGGCGCACGGGCATATCAGGACCCAGTCCCTGCAGCCTGCCCCTTGGTGGGGCAGTACCCCCGGAGGCCAGGAAGGTCTGGGCAAGGCTGGCCAGGGGCAGGGTCCCTGCTGGGTCCTGCCCCTGGCCTGTGGGGCCTCTGAGCACAACCGGCCCTCTCCCACTGGAAGACCTCCCCGGCTGCCTCCAAAGGCGGGTTTGCCAACACTCCCGCCCGCTGTTCCCGCCAGGCACGCACAACGCTCCCAAGGCCAGGAGAAAAGCGCTTCGGGGTGTTGCTCTCTCCGGGCCCTTGCCCCTGAGCCTGGGGTCCAGGCAGTGGTTCCACACTCCCAGACCAAGGCAGAACCACATGCACACGTGTGTTCCTGACCCCTGCACTGGCAGAGAGCTCGGGGGAGCCAGAGTCTGTCAGGCAGCTGCTGGGCTGGCCGCCTGTGTGGGAAGGGGCAGAGCCGACCTAGGGGCAAGTTGGGCCTCTTGCTCTCCCTGCTGCCCTGAGGCTGCTGGGCCAAAGAGGTCTTGGGCATCCAGCCCCTTGCTGGTCCCTTCCCTCTGACGAGGCCCTCTGAGCTCCAGCACCTTGCAGTGTGGAGACAGCCCCTGCCAGCAACCTCCTCTCCAAGGAGGCCTCAACCGAGGCCTAGGCCCAGGGGAAAGGCACCACCGGGGATGAGCCTGGGGAGGCGCCCGGGCATGTCTGGACCCAGTCCCCGCAGCCTGCCCCTTGGTGGGGCAGTACCCCCGGAGGCCAGGAAGGTCTGGGCAAGGCTGCCAGGGGCAGGGACACTGCTGGGTCCTGCCCCTGGCCTGTGGGGCGTCTGAGCACAACCGGCCCTCTCCCGCTGGAAGACCTCCCCGTCTGCCTCGAAAGGCCGGTTTGCAAGCACTCCCGCCCGCTGTTCCCGCCAGGCACGCACAATGCTCCCAAGCCCGGGAGAAAAGCGCTTCGGGGTGGTGCTCTCTCCGGACCCTTGCCCCTGAGCCTGGGGGCCAGGCAGGGGGAACACACTCCCAGGCCAAGGCAGAACCACATGCCCACGTCTGATCCTGTCCCCTGCACCGGCAGAGAGCTTGGGGGAGCCAGAGTCTGTCAGGCAGCTGCTGGGTTGGCCGCCTGTGTGGGAAGGGGCAGAGCCGCCCTAGGGGCAAGTTGGGCCTCTTGCTCTCCCTGCTGCCCTGAGGCTGCTGGGCCAAAGACGTCTTGGGCATCCAGCCCCTTACTGGTCCCTTCCCTCTGACGAGGCCCTCTGAGCTCCAGCACCTTGCAGTGTGGAGACAGCCCCTGCCAGCAACCTCCTCTCCAAGGAGGCCTCAACCGAGGCCTAGGCCCAGGGGAAAGGCACCAGCGGGGATGAGCCAGGGGAGGCGCCCGAGCATGTCTGGACCCAGTCCCCGCAGCCTGCCCCTTGGTGGGGCAGTACCCCCGGAGGCCAGGAAGGTCTGGGTAAGACTGGCCAGGGGCAGGGGCCCTGCTGGGTCCTGCCCCTGGCCTGTGGGGCCTCTGAGCACAACCGGCCCTCTCCCACTGGAAGACCTCCCCGGCTGCCTCCAAAGGCCGGTTTGCAAGCGCTCCCGGCCACTGTTACCAGCAGGCGGGCACAATGCTCCTAAGCCCGGAAGAAAAGCGCTTCAGGGTGGTGGTCTCTCCGGGCCCTTGCCCGTGAGCCTGGGGGCAAGGCAGGGTGTCCACACTCCCAGGCCAAGGCAGAACCACATGCACACGTCTGACCTGCCCCCTGCACCGGCAGAGAGCTCGGGGGAGCCAGAGTCTGTCAGGCAGCTGCTGGGCTGGCCGCCTGTGTGGGAAGTGGCAGAGCCGACCTAGGGGCAAGTTGGGCCTCTTGCTCTCCCTGCTGCCCTGAGGCTGCTGGGCCAAAGAGGTCTTGGGCATCCAGCCCCTTGCTGGTCCCTTCCCTCTGACGAGGCCCTCTGAGCTCCAGCACCTTGCAGTGTGGAGACAGCCCCTGCCAGCAGCCTCCTCTCCAAGGAGGCCTCAACCGAGGCCTAGGCCCAGGGGAAAGGCACCAGCGGGGATGAGCCTGGGGAGGCGCCCGGGCATGTCTGGACCCAGTCCCCGCAGCCTGCCCCTTGGTGGGGCAGTACCCCCGGAGGCCAGGAAGGTCTGGGCAAGGCTGGCCAGGGGCAGGGGCCCTGCTGGGTCCTGCCCCTGGCCTGTGGGGTCTCTGAGCACAACCGGCCCTCTCCCACTGGAAGAACTCCCCGGCTGCCTCCAAAGGCCAGTTTGCCAACACTCCCGCCCGCTGTTCCCGCCAGGCACGCACAATGCTCCCAAGCCCGGGAGAAAAGCGCTTCGGGGTGGTGGTCTCTCCGGGCCCTTGCCCCTGAGCCTGGGGGCCAGGCAGTTGGTCCACACTCCCAGACCAAGGCACAACAACATGCACACCTCTGTTCCTGCCCCCTCCACCGGCAGAGAGCTGGGGGGAGCCAGAGTCTGTCAGGCAGCTGCTGGGCTGGCCGCCTGTGTGGGAAGGGGCAGAGCCGACCTAGGGGCAAGTTGGGCCTCTTGCTCTCCCTGCTGCCCTGAGCCTGCTGGGCCAAAGAGGTCTTGGGCATCCAGCCCCTTGCTGGTCCCGTCCCTCTGACGAGGCCCTCGGAGCTCCAGCACTTTGCAGTGTGGAAACAGCCCCTGCCAGCAACCTCCTCTCCAAGGAGGCCTCAACCTAGGCCTAGGCCCAGGGGAAAGGCACCAGCGGGGATGAGCCAGTGGAGGCGCACGGGCATATCAGGACCCAGTCCACGCAGCCTGCCCCTTGGTGGGGCAGTACCCCCGGAGGCCAGGAAGGTCTGGGCAAGGCTGGCCAGGGGCAGGGTCCCTGCTGGGTCCTGCCCCTGGCCTGTGGGGCCTCTGAGCACAACCGGCCCTCTCCCACTGGAAGACCTCCCCGGCTGCCTCCAAAGGCGGGTTTGCCAACACTCCCGCCCGCTGTTCCCGCCAGGCACGCACAACGCTCCCAAGGCCAGGAGAAAAGCGCTTCGGGGTGTTGCTCTCTCCGGGCCCTTGCCCCTGAGCCTGGGGTCCAGGCAGTCGGTCCACACTCCCAGACCAAGGCAGAACCACATGCACACGTCTGTTCCTGACCCCTGCACCGGCAGAGAGCTCGGGGGAGCCAGAGTCTGTCAGGCAGCTGCTGGGTTGGCTGCCTGTGTGGGAAGGGGCAGAGCCGACCTAGGGGCAAGTTGGGCCTCTTGCTCTCCCTGCTGCCCTGAGGCTGCTGGGCCAAAGAGGTCTTGGGCATCCAGCCCCTTGCTGGTCCCTTCCCTCTGACGAGGCCCTCTGAGCTCCAGCACCTTGCAGTGTGGAGACAGCCCCTGCCAGCAACCTCCTCTCCAAGGAGGCCTCAACCGAGGCCTAGGCCCAGGGGAAAGGCACCAGCGGGGATGAGCCTGGGGAGGTGCCCAGGCATGTCTGGACCCAGTCCCCGCAGCCTGCCCCTTGGTGGGGCAGTACCCCCGGAGGCCAGGAAGGTCTGGGCAAGGCTGGCCAGGGGCAGGGGCCCTGCTGGGTCCTGCCCCTGGCCTGTGGGGCCTCTGAGCACAACCGGCCCTCTCCCACTGGAAGAACTCCCCGGCTGACTCCAAGGGCCAGTTTGCCAACACTTCCGCCCGCTGTTCCCGCCAGGCACGCACAATGCTCCCAAGCCCGGGAGAAAAGCACTTCGGGGTGGTGCTCTCCTCGGGCCCTTGCCCCTGAGCCTGGGGGCCAGGCAGTTGGTCCACACTCCCAGACCAAGGCAGAACCACATGCACACGTCTGTTCCTGACCCCTGCACCGGCAGAGAGCTCGGGGGAGCCAGAGTCTGTCAGGCAGCTGCTGGGCTGGCCGCCTGTGTGGGAAGGGGCAGAGCCGACCTAGGGGCAAGTTGGGCCTCTTGCTCTCCCTGCTGCCCTGAGGCTGCTGGGCCAAAGAGGTCTTGGGCATCCAGCCCCTTGCTGGTCCCTTCCCTCTGACGAGGCCCTCTGAGCTCTAGCACCTTTCAGTGTGGAGACAGCCCCTGGCAGCAACATCCTCTCCAAGGAGGCCTCAACCGAGGCCTAGGCCCAGGGGAAAGGCACCAGCGGGGATGAGCCTGGGGAGGCGCCCGGGCATGTCTGGACCCAGTCCCCGCAGCCTGCCCCTTGGTGGGGCAGTACCCCCGGAGGCCAGGAAGATCTGGGCAAGGCTGGCCAGGGGCAGGGGCCCTGCTGGGTCCTCCCCATGGCCTGTGGGGCCTCTGAGCACAACCGGCCCTCTCCCACTGGAAGACCTCCCCGGCTGCCTCCAAAGGCCAGTTTGCCAACACTCCTGCCCGCTCTTCCCGCCAGGCACGCACAATGCTCCCAAGCCCGGGAGAAAAGCGCTTCGGGGTGGTGCTCTCTCCGGGCCCTTGCCCCTGAGCCTGTGGGCAAGGCAGTGGGACCACACTCCCAGACCAAGGCAGAAACACATGCACACGTCTGTTCCTGTCCCCTGCACCGGCAGAGAGCTCGGGGGAGCCAGAGTCTCTCAGGCAGGTGCTGGGCTGGCCGCCTGTGTGGGAAGGGGCAGAGCCGACCTAGGGGCAAGTTGGGCCTCTTGCTCTCCCTGCTGCCCTGAGGCTGCAGGGCCAAAGACGTCTTGGGCATCCAGCCCCTTGCTGGTCCCTTCCCTCTGACGAGGCCCTCTGAGCTCCAGCACCTTGCAGTGTGGAGACAGCCCCTGCCAGCAACCTCCTCTCCAAGGAGGCCTCAACCGAGGCCTAGGCACAGGGGAAAGGCACCAGCGGGGATGAGCCAGTGGAGGCGCACGGGCATATCAGGACCCAGTCCCTGCAGCCTGCCCCTTGGTGGGGCAGTACCCCCGGAGGCCAGGAAGGTCTGGGCAAGGCTGGCCAGGGGCAGGGTCCCTGCTGGGTCCTGCCCCTGGCCTGTGGGGCCTCTGAGCACAACCGGCCCTCTCCCACTGGAAGACCTCCCCGGCTGACTCCAAAGGCGGGTTTGCCAACACTCCCGCCCGCTGTTCCGCCAGGCACGCACAACGCTCCCAAGGCCAGGAGAAAAGCGCTTCGGGGTGTTGCTCTCTCCGGGCCCTTGCCCCTGAGCCTGGGGTCCAGGCAGTGGGTCCACACTCCCAGACCAAGGCAGAACCACATGCACACGTCTGTTCCTGACCCCTGCACCGGCAGAGAGCTCGGGGGAGCCAGAGTCTGTCAGGCAGCTGCTGGGTTGGCTGCCTGTGTGGGAAGGGGCAGAGCCGACCTAGGGGCAAGTTGGGCCTCTTGCTCTCCCTGCTGCCCTGAGGCTGCTGGGCCAAAGAGGTCTTGGGCATCCAGCCCCTTGCTGGTCCCTTCCCGCTGACGAGGCCCTCTGAGCTCCAGCACCTTGCAGTGTGGAGACAGCCCCTGCCAGCAACCTCCTCTCCAAGGAGGCCTCAACCGAGGCCTAGGCCCAGGGGAAAGGCACCAGCGGGGATGAGCCTGGGGAGGCGCCCGGGCATGTCTGGACCCAGTCCCCGCAGCCTGCCCCTTGGTGGGGCAGTACCCCCGGAGGCCAGGAAGGTCTCGGCAAGGCTGCCAGGGGCAGGGACACTGCTGGGTCCTGCCCCTGGCCTGTGGGGCGTCTGAGCACAACCGGCACTCTCCCGCTGGAAGACCTCCCCGTCTGCCTCGAAAGGCCGGTTTGCAAGCACTCCCGCCCGCTGTTCCCGCCAGGCACGCACACCGCTCCCAAGGCCAGGAGAAAAGCGCTTCGGGGTGTTGCTCTCTCCGGGCCCTTGCCCCTGAGCCTGGGGTCCAGGCAGTGGGTCCACACTCCCAGACCAAGGCAGAACAACATGCACACGTCTGTTCCTGACCCCTGCACCGGCAGAGAGCTCGGGGGAGCCAGAGTCTGTCAGGCAGCTGCTGGGTTGGCTGCCTGTGTGGGAAGGGGCAGAGCCGACCTAGGGGCAAGTTGGGCCTCTTGCTCTCCCTGCTGCCCTGAGGCTGCTGGGCCAAAGAGGTCTTGGGCATCCAGCCCCTTGCTGGTCCCTTCCCTCTGACGAGGCCCTCTGAGCTCCAGCACCTTGCAGTGTGGAGACAGCCCCTGCCAGCAACCTCCTCTCCAAGGAGGCATCAACCGAGGCCTATGCCCAGGGGAAAGGCACCAGCGGGGATGAGCCTGGGGAGGCGCCCAGGCATGTCTGGACCCAGTCCCCGCAGCCTGCCCCTTGGTGGGGCAGTACCCCCGGAGGCCAGGAAGGTCTGGGCAAGGCTGGCCAGGGGCAGGGGACCTGCTGGGTCCTGCCCCTGGCCTGTGAGGCCTCTGAGCACAACCGGCCCTCTCCCACTGGAAGACCTCCACGGCTGCCTCCAAAGTCCTGTTTGCAAACACTCCCGCCCGCTGTTCACGCCAGGCTCGCACAATGCTCCCAAGCCCGTGAGAAAAGCGCTTCGGGGTGGTGCTCTCTCCGGGCCCTTGCCCCTGAGCCTGGGGGCAAGGCAGGTGGAACACACTCCCAGGCCAAGGCAGAACCACATGCCCACGTCTGTTCCTGTCCCCTGCACCGGCAGAGAGCTTGGGGGAGCCAGAGTCTGTCAGGCAGCTGCTGGGTTGGCGGCCTGTGTGGGAAGGGGCAGAGCCGCCCTAGGGGCAAGTTGGGCCTCTTGCTCTCCCTGCTGCCCTGAGGCTGCTGGGCCAAAGACGTCTTGGGCATCCAGCCCCTTACTGGTCCCTTCCCTCTGACGAGGCCCTCTGAGCTCCAGCACCTTGCAGTGTGGAGACAGCCCCTGCCAGCAACCTCCTCTCCAAGGAGGCCTCAACCGAGGCCTAGGCCCAGGGGAAAGGCACCACCGGGGATGAGCCTGGGGAGGCGCCCGGGCATGTCTGGACCCAGGCCCCGCAGCCTGCCCCTTGGTGGGGCAGTACCCCCGGAGGCCAGGAAGGTCTGGGCAAGGCTGGCCAGGGGCAGGGGCCCTGCTGCGTCCTGCCCCTGGCCTGTGGGGCCTCTGAGCACAACCGGCCCTCTCCCACTGGAAGACCTCCCCGGCTGCCTCCAAAGGCCGGTTTGCAAGCGCTCCCGCCCACTGTTCCCAGCAGGCGTGCACAATGCTCCCAAGCCCGGGAGAAAAGCGCTTCAGGGTGGTGCTCTCTCCGGGCCCTTTACCCTGAGCCTGGGGGCCAGGCAGGGGGTCCACACTCCCAGGCCAAGGCAGAACGACATGCACACGTCTGTTCCTGCCCCATGCACCGGCAGAGAGCTCGGGGGAGCCAGAGTCTGTCAGGCAGCTGCTGGGCTGGCCGCCTGTGTGGGACGGGGCAGAGCCGACCTAGGGGCAAGTTGGGCCTCTTGCTCTCCCTGCTGCCCTGAGGCTGCTGGGCCAAAGAGATCTTGGGCATCCAGCCCCTTGCTTGTCCCTTCCCTCTGACGAGGCCCTCTGAGCTCCAGCACCTTGCAGTGTGGAGACAGCCCCTGCCAGCAACCTCCTCTCCAAGGAGGCCTCAACCGAGGCCTAGGACCAGGGGAAAGGCACCAGCGGGGATGAGCCTGGGGAGGCGCCCGGGCATGTCTGGACCCAGTCCCCACAGCCTGCCCCTTGGTGGGGCAGTACCCCCGGAGGCCAGGAAGGTCTGGGCAAGGCTGGCCACGGGCAGGGGCCCTGCTGGGTCCTGCCCCTGGCCTGTGGGGCCTCTGAGCACAACCGGCCCTCTCCCACTGGAAGACTTCCCCGGCTGCCTCCAAAGGCCGGTTTGCCAACACTCCCGCCCGCTGTTCCCGCCAGGCACGCACTATTCTCCCAAGCCCGGGAGAAAAGCGCTTCGGGGTGTTGCTCTCTCCGGGCCCTTGCCCTTGAGCGTGGGGGCGAGGCAGTGGGTCTACACTCCCAGACCAACGCAGAACCACATGCACACGTCTGTTCCTGACCCCTGCACCGCAGAGAGCTCGGGGTAGCCAGAGTCTGTCAGGCAGCTGCTGGGCTGGCCGCCTGTGTGGGAAGGGGCAGAGCCGACCTAGTGGCAAGTTGGGCCTCTTCCTCTCCCGGCTGCCCTGAGGCTGCTGGGCCAAAGAGGTCTTGGGCATCCAGCCCCTTGCTGGTCCCTTCCCTCTGACGAGGCCCTCTGAGCTCCAGCACCTTGCAGTGTGGAGACAGCCCCTGCCAGCAACCTCCTCTCCAAGGAGGCCTCAACCGAGGCCTAGGCCCAGGGGAAAGGCACCAGCGGGGATGAGCCTGGGGAGGCGCCCGGGCATGTCTGGACCCAGTCCCCGCAGCCTGCCCCTTGGTGGGGCAGTACCCCCGGAGGCCAGGAGGGTCTGGGCAAGGCTGCCAGGGGCAGGGACACTGCTGGGTCCTGCCCCTGGCCTGTGGGGCGTCTGAGCACAACCGGCCCTCTCCCGCTGGAAGACCTCCCCGGCTGCCTCCAAAGGCCGGTTTGCAAGCACTCCCGCCCGCTGTTCCCGCCAGGCACGCACAATGCTCCCAAGCCCGGGAGAAAAGCGCTTCGGGGTGGTGCTCTCTCCGGGCCCTTGCCCCTGAGCCTGGGGGCCAGGCAGGGGGAACACACTCCCAGGCCAAGGCAGAACGACATGCAAACGTCTGTTCCTGCCCCCTACACCGGCAGAGAGTTCGGGGGAGCCAGAGACTGCCAGGCTGCTGCTGGGCTGGCTGCCTGTGTGGGACGGGGTAGAGCCGACCTAGGGGCAAGTTGGGCCTCTTGCTCTCCCTGCTGCCCTGAGGCAGCTGGGTCAAAGAGGTCTTGGGCATCCAGCCCTTTGCTGGTCCTTTCCCTCTGACGAGGCCCTCTGAGCTCCAGCACCTTGCAGTGTGCAGACAGCCCCTGCCGGCAACCTCCTCTCCAAGGAGGCCTCAACCGAGGCCTAGGCCCAGGGGAAAGGCACCAGCGGGGATGAGCCTGGGGAGGCGCCCGGGCATCTCTGGACCCAGGCCCCGCAGCCTGCCCCTTGGTGGGGTAGTACCCCTGGAGTCCAGGAAGGTCTGGGCAAGGCTGCCAGAGGCAGGGACACTGCTGGGTCCTGCCCCTGGCCTGTGGGGCCTCTGAGAACAACTGGCACTCTCCCGCTGGAAGACCTCCCCGGCTGCCTCCAAAGGCTGGTTTGCAAGCACTCAATCCCGCTGTTCACGCCAGCTGCGGACAATGCTCCCAAGCCCGGGAG
Source organism: Dama dama (assembly GCF_033118175.1). Lineage (NCBI taxonomy): Eukaryota > Metazoa > Chordata > Mammalia > Artiodactyla > Cervidae > Dama > Dama dama. The sequence continues at coordinate 2,448,815 of NW_026870889.1, forward strand.
AAAAGCATTTTGGGGTGGTGCTCACTCCGGGCTTTGGAAGACCTCCCCGGCTGCCTCCAAGGCCGGTTTGCAAGCACTTCTGCCTGCTGTTCCCGCCACCCGCGCACAATGCTCCCAAGCCCGGGAGAAAAGCGCTTCAGGGTGGTGCTCTCTCCGGGCCCTTGCCCCTGAGCCTGGGGGCAAGGCAGGGGGAACACACTCCCAGGCCAAGGCAGAACCACATGCCCACGTCTGTTCCTGTCCCCTGCACCGGCAGAGAGCTTGGGGGAGCCAGAGTCTGTCAGGCAGCTGCTGGGTTGGCGGCCTGTGTGGGAAGGGGCAGAGCCGCCCTAGGGGCAAGTTGGGCCTCTTGCTCTCCCTGCTGCCCTGAGGCTGCTGGGCCAAAGACGTCTTGGGCATCCAGCCCCTTACTGGTCCCTTCCCTCTGACGAGGCCCTCTGAGCTCCAGCACCTTGCAGTGTGGAGACAGCCCCTGCCAGCAACCTCCTCTCCAAGGAGGCCTCAACCGAGGCCTAGGCCCAGGGGAAAGGCACCAGCGGGGATGAGCCTGGGGAGGCGCCCGGGCATGTCTGGACCCAGGCCCCGCAGCCTGCCCCTTGGTGGGGCAGTACCCCCGGAGGCCAGGAAGGTCTGGGCAAGGCTGGCCAGGGGCAGGGGCCCTGCTGCGTCCTGCCCCTGGCCTGTGGGGCCTCTGAGCACAACCGGCCCTCTCCCACTGGAAGACCTCCCCGGCTGCCTCCAAAGGCCGGTTTGCAAGCGCTCCCGCCCACTGTTCCCAGCAGGCGTGCACAATGCTCCCAAGCCCGGGAGAAAAGCGCTTCAGGGTGGTGCTCTCTCCGGGCCCTTTACCCTGAGCCTGGGGGCCAGGCAGGGGGTCCACACTCCCAGGCCAAGACAGAACGACATGCACACGTCTGTTCCTGCCCCATGCACCGGCAGAGAGCTCGGGGGAGCCAGAGTCTGTCAGGCAGCTGCTGGGCTGGCCGCCTGTGTGGGACGGGGCAGAGCCGACCTAGGGGCAAGTTGGGCCTCTTGCTCTCCCTGCTGCCCTGAGGCTGCTGGGCCAAAGAGATCTTGGGCATCCAGCCCCTTGCTTGTCCCTTCCCTCTGACGAGGCCCTCTGAGCTCCAGCACCTTGCAGTGTGGAGACAGCCCCTGCCAGCAACCTCCTCTCCAAGGAGGCCTCAACCGAGGCCTAGGACCAGGGGAAAGGCACCAGCGGGGATGAGCCTGGGGAGGCGCCCGGGCATGTCTGGACCCAGTCCCCACAGCCTGCCCCTTGGTGGGGCAGTACCCCCGGAGGCCAGGAAGGTCTGGGCAAGGCTGGCCACGGGCAGGGGCCCTGCTGGGTCCTGCCCCTGGCCTGTGGGGCGTCTGAGCACAACCGGCCCTCTCCCGCTGGAAGACCTCCCCGGCTGCCTCCAAAGGCCGCTTTGCAAGCACTCCCGCCCGCTGTTCCCGCCAGGCACGCACAATGCTCCCAAGCCCGGGAGAAAAGCGCTTCGGGGTGGTGCTCTCTCCGGGCCCTTGCCCCTGAGCCTGGGGGCCAGGCAGGGGGAACACACTCCCAGGCCAAGGCAGAACGACATGCAAACGTCTGTTCCTGCCCCCTACACCGGCAGAGAGTTCGGGGGAGCCAGAGACTGCCAGGCTGCTGCTGGGCTGGCTGCCTGTGTGGGACGGGGTAGAGCCGACCTAGGGGCAAGTTGGGCCTCTTGCTCTCCCTGCTGCCCTGAGGCAGCTGGGTCAAAGAGGTCTTGGGCATCCAGCCCTTTGCTGGTCCTTTCCCTCTGACGAGGCCCTCTGAGCTCCAGCACCTTGCAGTGTGCCGACAGCCCCTGCCGGCAACCTCCTCTCCAAGGAGGCCTCAACCGAGGCCTAGGCCCAGGGGAAAGGCACCAGCGGGGATGAGCCTGGGGAGGCCCCGGGCATCTCTGGACCCAGGCCCCGCAGCCTGCCCCTTGGTGGGGTAGTACCCCTGGAGTCCAGGAAGGTCTGGGCAAGGCTGCCAGAGGCAGGGACACTGCTGGGTCCTGCCCCTGGCCTGTGGGGCCTCTGAGAACAACTGGCACTCTCCCGCTGGAAGACCTCCCCGGCTGCCTCCAAAGGCTGGTTTGCAAGCACTCAATCCCGCTGTTCACGCCAGCTGCGGACAATGCTCCCAAGCCCGGGAGAAAAGCATTTTGGGGTGGTGCTCACTCCGGGCTTTGGAAGACCTCCCCGGCTGCCTCCAAGGCCGGTTTGCAAGCACTTCTGCCTGCTGTTCCCGCCACCCGCGCACAATGCTCCCAAGCCCGGGAGAAAAGCGTTTCGGGGTGGTGTTCTCTCTGGACCCAAGAAAGACCTCCCGGGCTGCCCCCAAATGCCGGTTTGCAAGCACTCCCACTCACTGTTCCCGCCATCCGTGCAAATGCTCCAAGCCCAGGAGAAAAGCCCTTCAGGGTGGTGCTCTCTCCCGGCCCTTGGAAGACCTCCCCGGCTGCCTCCAAAGGCTGGATTTCAAGTACTCCCTCCCGCTGTCCCGCCAGCCGCACACAATGCTCCCAATCACGGGAGAAAAGCGCTTCGGGGTGGTGCTCTCTATGGGCCCTTGGAAGACGTCCCCGTTTGTCTCCAAAGGCCGGTTTGCAAGCACTCATGCCCGCTGTTCCCGCCAGCCGCGCACAATGCTCCCAAGCCTAGGAGAAAAGCGCTTCGGGGTGGTGCTCTCTCCCGGCCCTTGGAAGACCTCCCCGGCTGCCTCCAAAGGCCGGTTTGCAAGCACTCAATCCCGCTGTTCCCGCCAGCCGCGCACAATGCTCCCAAGCCCGGGAGAAAAGCGCTTCGGGGTGGTGCTCTCTCCCGGCCCTTGGAAGACCTCCCCGGCTGCCTCCAAAGGCTGGTTTTCAAGAACTCCCTCCCGCTGACCCGCCAGCCGCACACAATGCTCCCAAGCCCGGGAGAAAAGCATTTTGAGGTGGTCTCTCTCCGGGCCCTTGGAAGACTCCCCGGCTGCCTCTAAAGGCCGGTTTGCAAGCACTCATGTCCTCTGTTCCCGACAGCCGCGAACAATGCTCCCAATTCCGTGAGAAAAGTGCTTCGGGATGGTGCTCTCTCCGGGCCCTTGGAAGACCTCCCAAGCTGCCTCCAAAGGCCGGTTTGCAAGCACTCCCGCCCGCTGTTCCCGCCAGCCTCGCACAATGCTCCCAAGCCCGGGAGAAAAGCGCTTCGGGGTGGTGTTCTCTCCGTGCCAATGGAGGACCTCCCTGGCTGCCCCCAAAGGCCGGTTTGCAAGCACTCCCACTCGCTGTTCCCGCCAGCCACGCACAATCCTCCAAAACCCCGGAGAAAAGCGCTTCGGGGTGGTGTTCTCTCCGTGCCCATGGAAGACCTCCCGGGGTGCCCCCAAAGGCCGGTTTGGAAGCACTCCCACTCGCTGTTCCCGCCATCCGCGCACAATGCTCCCAAGCCCGGGAGAAAAGCATTTTGGGGTGGTGCTCACACCGGGCCCTGGAAGACCTCCCCGGCTGCCTCCAAAGGACGGTTTTCAAGCACTCCTGCCTGCTGTTCCCGCCACCCGCGCACAATGCTCCCAAGCCCGGGAGAAAAGCGCTTCGGGGTGGTGCTCTCTACAGGCCCTTGGAAGACCTCCCCGGCTGCCTCCAAAGGCCGGTTTGCAAGGACTCCTTCCTGCTGTTCCCGCCATCCACGCACAATGCTCCCAAGCCCGGGAGAAAAGCATTTTGGGGTGGTGCTCACACCGGGCCCTGGAAGACCTCCCCGGCTGCCTCCAAAGGACGGTTTTCAAGCACTCCTGCCTGCTGTTCCCGCCACCCGCGCAAAATGCTCCCAAGCCCGGGAGAAAAGCGCTTCGGGGTGGTGCTCTCTACAGGCCCTTGGAAGACCTCCCCGGCTGCCTCCAAAGGCCGGTTTGCAAGGACTCCTTCCTGCTGTTCCCGCCAGCCACGCACAATGCTCCCAAGCCCGGGAGAAAAGCATTTTGGGGTGGTGCTCACACCGGGCCCTGGAAGACCTCCCCGGCTGCCTCCAAAGGACGGTTTTCAAGCACTCCTGCCTGCTGTTCCCGCCACCCGCGCAGAATGCTCCCAAGCGCGGGAGAAAAGCGCTTCGGGGTGGTGCTCTCTACAGGCCCTTGGAAGACCTCCCCGGCTGCCTCCAAAGGCCGGTTTGCAAGGACTCCTTCCTGCTGTTCCCGCCAGCCACGCACAATGCTCCCAAGCCTGGGAGAAAAGCATTTTGGGGTGGTGCTCACTCCGGGCCCTTGGAAGACCTCCCCGGCTGCCTCCAATGGCCAGTTTGCAAGCACTCATCTCCGCTGTTCCCACCAGCCGCGCACAATGCTCCCAAGCCCGGGAGAAAAGCTTTTTGGGGTGGTGCTCACACCGGGCCCTGGAAGACCTCCCCGGCTGCCTCCAAAGGCCAGTTTTCAAGCACTCCTGCCTGCTGTTCCCGCCACCTGCGCACAATGCTCCCAAGACCGGGAGAAAAGCGCTTCGGGGTGGTGCTCTCTACAGGCCCTTGGAAGACCTCCCCGGCTGCCTCCAAAGGCCGGTTTGCAAGGACTCCTTCCTGCTGTTCCCGCCAGCCACGCACAATGCTCCCAAGCCCGGGAGAGAAGCATTTTGGGGTGGTGCTCTCTACAGGCCCTTGGAAGACCTCCCCGGCTGCCTCCAGTGGCCAGTTTGCAAGCACTCATGCCCGCTGTTCCCACCAGCCGCGCACAATGCTCCCAAGCCCGGGAGAAAAGCTTTTTGGGGTGGTGCTCACACCGGGCCCTGGAAGACCTCCCCGGCTGCCTGCAAAGGCCGGTTTTCAAGCACTCCTGCCTGCTGTTCCTGCCACCCGCGCACAATACTCCCAAGCCCGGGAGAAAAGCGCTTCGGGGTGGTGCTCTCTACAGGCCCTTGGAAGACCTCCCCCGCTGCCTCCAAAGGCCGGTTTGCAAGGACTCCTTCCTGCTGTTCCCGCCAGCCACGCACAATGCTCCCAAGCCCGGGAGAAAAGTGCTTCGGGGTGGTGATCTCTCCGGGCCCTTGGAAGTCGTCCCCGGCTGCCTCCAAAGGCCGGTTTGCAAGCACTCATGCCCGTTGTTCCCACCAGCCGCGCACAATGCTCCCAAGCCCGGGAGAAAAGCATTTTGGGGTGGTGCTCACTCCGGGCCCTTGGAAGACCTCCCCGGCTGCCTCCAAAGGCCAGTTTGCAAGCAGTCCTGCCTGCTGTTCCCGCCAGCAGCGCACAATGTTCCCAAGCCCGGGAGAAAAGCGCTTCGGGGTGGTGCTCTCTCCGGGCCCTTGGAAGACGTCCCCGGCTGCCTCCAAAGGCCGGTTTGCAAGCACTCATGCCCGTTGTTCCCACCAGCCACGCACAATGCTCCCAAGCCCGGGAGAAAAGCATTTTGGGGTGGTGCTCACTCCGGGCCCTTGGAAGACCTCCCCGGCTGCCTCCAAAGGCCAGTTTGCAAGCAGTCCTGCCTGCTGTTCCCGCCAGCCGCGCACAATGTTCCCAAGCCCGGGAGAAAAGCGCTTCGGGGTGGTGCTCTCTCCGGGCACTTTCAAGACCTCCCCGGCTGCCTCCAAAGGCCGGTTTGTAAGTACTCATTCCCGCTGCTTCCGCCAGCCACGCACAATGCTCCCAAGCCCGGGAGAAAAGCATTTTGGGGTGGTGCTCTCTCCGGGCCCTTGGAAGACCTCCCGGGCTGCCTCCAAAGGCCGGTTTGCAAGCATTCATGTCCGTTGTTCCCGACAGCCGCGCACAATGCTCCCAAGCCCGAGAGAAAAGCATTTTGGGGTGGGGATCAGTCCGGCCCTTGGAAGACCTCCCCGGCTGCCTCCAAAGGACAGTTTGCAAGCACTCATGCCCGCTGTTCCCGCCAGCCGCGCACAATGCTCCCAAGACCGTGAGAAAAGCGCGTCGGGGTGGTGTTCTCTCAGGGACCATGGAGGACCTCCCCGGCTGCCCCCAAAGGCCGGTTTGCAAGCATTCCCACTCGCTGTTCCCGCCAGGCACACACAATGTTCCAAAACCCCGGAGAAAAGCGCTTCGGGGTGGTGGTCTCTCCGGGCCCCTGCCCCTGAGCCTGGGGTCCAGGCAGGGGATCCACAGTCCCAGGCCAAGGCAGAACCACATGCACACGTCTGTTCCTGCCCCCTCCACCGGCAGAGAGCTGGGGGGAGCCAGAGTCTGTCAGGCAGCTGCTGGGCTGGCCGCCTGTGTGGGAAGGGGCAGACACGACCTAGGGGCAAGTTGGGCCTCTTGCTCTCCCTGCTGCCCTGAGGCTGCTGGGCCAAAGAGGTCTTGGGCATCCAGCCCCTTGCTGGTCCCTTCCCTCTGACGAGGCCCTCTGAGCTCCAGCACCTTGCAGTGTGGAGACAGCCCCTGCCAGCAACCTCCTCTCCAAGGAGGCCTCAACCGAGGCCTAGGCCCAGGGGAAAGGCACCAGCGGAGATGAGCCAGTGGAGGCGCCCGGGCATGTCTGGACCCAGTCCCCGCAGCCTGCCCCTTGGTGGGGCAGTACCCCCGGAGAACAGGAAGGTCTGGGCAAGGCTGCGAGGGGCAGGGGCCCTGCTGGGTCGTGCCCCTGGCCTGTGGGGCGTCTGAGCACAACCGGCACTCTCCCGCTGGAAGACCTCCCCGTCTGCCTCCAAAGGCCGGTTTGCAAGCACTCCCGCCCGCTGTTCCCGCCAGGCACGCACAATGCTCCCAAGCCCGGGAGAAAAGCGCTTCGGGGTGGTGCTCTCTCCGGGCCCTTGCCCCTGAGCCTGGGGGCCAGGCAGTTGGAACACACTCCCAGGCCAATGCAGAACGACATGCACACGTCTGTTCCTGCCCCCTACACCGGCAGAGAGCTCGGGGGAGCCAGAGTCTCTCAGGCAGGTGCTGGGCTGGCCGCCTGTGTGGGAAGGGGCAGAGCCGACCTAGGGGCAAGTTGGGCCTCTTGCTCTCCCTGCTGCCCTGAGGCTGCTGGGCCAAAGACGTCTTGGGCATCCAGCCCTTTGCTGGTCCCTTCCCTCTGACGAGGCCCTCTGAGCTCCAGCACCTTGCAGTGTGGAGACAGCACCTGCCAGCAATCTCCTCTCCAAGGAGGCCTCAACCGAGGCCTAGGCCCAGGGGAAAGACACCAGCGGGGATGAGCCTGGGGAGGCGCCCGGGCATGTCTGGACCCAGTCCCCGCAGCCTGCCCCTTGGTGGGGCAGTACCCCTGGAGGCCAGGAAGGTCTGGGCAAGGCTGACCAGGGGCAGGGGACCTGCTGGGTCCTGCCCCTGGCCTGTGGGGCCTCTGAGCACAACCGGCCCTCTCCCACTGGAAGACCTCCCCGGCTGCCTCCAAAGGCCGTTTGCACGCACTCCCGCCCACTGTTCCCACCAAGCGCGCACAATGCTCCCAAGCCCGGGAGAAAAGCGCTTCGGGGTGGTGCTCTCTCCGGGCCCTTGCCCCTGAGCCTGGGGGCCAGGCAGGGGGTCCACACTCCCAGGCCAAGGCAGAACCACATGCACACGTTTGTTCCTGACCCCTGCACCGGCAGAGAGCTCGGGGGAGCCAGAGTCTGTCAGGCAGCTGCTGGGCTGGCCGCCTTTGTGGGAAGGGGCAGAGCCGACCTAGGGGCAAGTTGGGCCTCTTGCTCTCCCTGCTGCCCTGAGGCTGCTGGGCCAAAGAGGTCTTGGGCATCCAGCCCTTTGCTTGTCCCTTCCCTCTGACGAGGCCCTCTGAGCTCCAGCACCTTGCAGTGTGGAGACAGCCCCTGCCAGCAACCTCCTCTCCAAGGAGGCCTCAACCGAGGCCTAGGCCCAGGGGAAAGGCACCAGCGGGGATGAGCCAGGGGAGGCGCCCGAGCATGTCTGGACCCAGTCCCCGCAGCCTGCCCCTTGGTGGGGCAGTACCCCCGGAGGCCAGGAAGGTCTGGGTAAGGCCGGCCAGGGGCAGGGGCCCTGCTGGGTCCTGCCCCTGGCCTGTGGGGCCTCTGAGCACAACCGGCCCTCTCCCACTGGAAGACCTCCCCGGCTGCCTCCAAAGGCCGGTTTGCAAGCGCTCCCGGCCACTGTTACCAGCAGGCGGCACAATGCTCCTAAGCCCGGAAGAAAAGCGCTTCAGGGTGGTGCTCTCTCTGGGCCCTTGCCCCTGAGCCTGGGGGCCAGGCAGGGGGAACACACTCCCAGGCCAAGGCAGAACCACATGCACACGTCTGATCTGCCCCCTGCACCGGCAGAGAGCTCGGGGGAGCCAGAGTCTGTCAGGCAGCTGCTTGGCTGGCCGCCTGTGTGGGAAGTGGCAGAGCCGACCTAGGGGCAAGTTGGGCCTCTTGCTCTCCCTGCTGCCCTGAGGCTGCTGGGCCATAGAGGTCTTGGGCATCCAGCCCCTTGCTGGTCCCTTCCCTCTGACGAGGCCCTCTGAGCTCCAGCACCTTGCAGTGTGGAGACAGCCCCTGCCAGCAACCTCCTCTCCAAGGAGGCCTCAACCGAGGCCTAGGCCCAGGGGAAAGGCACCAGCGGGGATGAGCCTGGGGAGGCGCCCGGGCATGTCTGGACCCAGTCCCCGCAGCCTGCCCCTTGGTGGGGCAGTACCCCCGGAGGCCAGGAAGGTCTGGGCAAGGCTGGCCAGGGGCAGGGGCCCTGATGGGTCCTGCCCCTGGCCTGTGGGGCCTCTGAGCCCAACCGGCCCTCTCCCACTGGAAGAACTCCCCGGCTCCCTCCAAAGGCCAGTTTGCCAACACTCCCGCCCGCTGTTCCCGCCAGGCACGCACAATGCTCCCAAGCCCGGGAGAAAAGCGCTTCGGGGTGGTGCTCTCCTCGGGCCCTTGCCCCTGAGCCTGGGGTCCAGGCAGTTGGTCCACACTCCCAGACCAAGGCAGAACCACATGCACACGTCTGTTCCTGACCCCTGCACCGGCAGAGAGTTCGGGGGAGCCAGAGTCTGTCAGGCAGCTGCTGGGCTGGCCGCCTGTGTGGGAAGGGGCAGAGCCGACCTAGGGGCAAGTTGGGCCTCTTCCTCTCCCTGCTGCCCTGAGGCTGCTGGGCCAAAGAGGTCTTGGGCATCCAGCCCCTTGCTGGTCCCTTCCCTCTGAGGAGGCCCTCTGAGCTCCAGCACCTTGCAGTGTGGAGACAGCCCCTGCCAGCAACATCCTCTCCAAGGAGACCTCAACCGAGGCCTAGGCCCAGGGGAAAGGCACCAGCGGGGATGAGCCTGGGGAGGCGCCCGGGCATGTCTGGACCCAGTCCCCGCAGCCTGCCCCTTGGTGGGGCAGTACCCCCGGAGGCCAGGAAGATCTGGGCAAGGCTGGCCAGGGGCAGGGGCCCTGCTGGGTCCTCCCCAAGGCCTGTGGGGCCTCTGAGCACAACCAGCCCTCTCCCACTGGAAGACCTCCCCGGCTGCCTACAAAGGCCGGTTTGCAAGCACTCCCGCCCACTGTTCCCGCCAGGCGCGCACAATGTTCCCAAGCCCGGGAGAAAAGCGCTTCGGGGTGGTGCTCTCTCCGGGCCCTTGCCCCTGAGCCTGTGGGCAAGGCAGGGGGAACACACTCCCAGACCAAGGCAGAAACACATGCACACGTCTGTTCCTGTCCCCTGCACCGGCAGAGAGCTCGGGGGAGCCAGAGTCTCTCAGGCAGGTGCTGGGCTGGCCGCCTGTGTGGGAAGGGGCAGAGCCGACCTAGGGGCAAGTTGGGCCTCTTGCTCTCCCTGCTGCCCTGAGGCTGCTGGGCCAAAGAGGTCTTGGGCATCCAGCCCCTTGCTGGTCCCTTCCCTCTGACGAGGCCCTCTGAGCTCCAGCACCTTGCAGTGTGGAGACAGCATCTGCCAGCAACCTACTCTCCAAGGAGGCCTCAACTGAGGCCTAGGCCCAGGGGAAAGGCACCAGCGGGGATGAGCCTGGGGAGGCGCCCGGCCATGTCTGGACCCAGTCCCCGCAGCCTGCCCCTTGGTGGGGCAGTACCCCCGGAGGCCAGGAGGGTCTGGGCAAGGCTGCCAGGGGCAGGGACACTGCTGGGTCCTGCCCCTGGCCTGTGGGGCGTCTGAGCACAACCGGCACTCTCCCGCTGGAAGACCTCCCCGGCTGCCTCCAAAGGCCGGTTTGCAAGCACTCCCGCCCGCTGTTCCCGCCAGGCATGCACAATGCTCCCAAGCCCGGGAGAAAAGCGCTTCAGGGTGGTGCTCTCTCCGGGCCCTTGCCCCTGAGCCTGGGGGACAGGCAGGGGGAACACACTCCCAGGCCAAGGCAGAACGACATGCACACGTCTGTTCCTGCCCCCTACACCGGCAGAGAGTTCGGGGGAGCCAGAGACTGCCAGGCTGCTGCTGGGCTGGCTGCCTGTGTGGGACGGGGTAGAGCCGACCTAGGGGCAAGTTGGGCCTCTTGCTCTCCCTGCTGCCCTGAGGCTGCTGGGTCAAAGAGGTCTTGGGCATCCAGCCCTTTGCTGGTCCTTTCCCTCTGACGAGGCCCTCTGAGCTCCAGCACCTTGCAGTGTGCAGACAGCCCCTGCCGGCAACCTCCTCTCCAAGGAGGCCTCAACCGAGGCCTAGGCCCAGGGGAAAGGCACCAGCGGGGATGAGCCTGGGGAGGCGCCCGGGCATGTCTGGACCCAGTCCCCGCAGCCTGCCCCTTGGTGGGGCAGTACCCCCGGAGGCCAGGAAGGTCTGGGTAAGGCCGGCCAGGGGCAGGGGCCCTGCTGGGTCCTGCCCCTGGCCTGTGGGGCCTCTGAGCACAACCGGCCCTCTCCCACTGGAAGACCTCCCCGGCTGCCTCCAAAGGCCGGTTTGCAAGCGCTCCCGGCCACTGTTACCAGCAGGCGGCACAATGCTCCTAAGCCCGGAAGAAAAGCGCTTCAGGGTGGTGCTCTCTCTGGGCCCTTGCCCCTGAGCCTGGGGGCCAGGCAGGGGGAACACACTCCCAGGCCAAGGCAGAACCACATGCACACGTCTGATCTGCCCCCTGCACCGGCAGAGAGCTCGGGGGAGCCAGAGTCTGTCAGGCAGCTGCTTGGCTGGCCGCCTGTGTGGGAAGTGGCAGAGCCGACCTAGGGGCAAGTTGGGCCTCTTGCTCTCCCTGCTGCCCTGAGGCTGCTGGGCCATAGAGGTCTTGGGCATCCAGCCCCTTGCTGGTCCCTTCCCTCTGACGAGGCCCTCTGAGCTCCAGCACCTTGCAGTGTGGAGACAGCCCCTGCCAGCAACCTCCTCTCCAAGGAGGCCTCAACCGAGGCCTAGGCCCAGGGGAAAGGCACCAGCGGGGATGAGCCTGGGGAGGCGCACGGGCATGTCTGGACCCAGTCCCCGCAGCCTGCCCCTTGGTGGGGCAGTACCCCCGGAGGCCAGGAAGGTCTGGGCAAGGCTGGCCAGGGGCAGGGGCCCTGCTGGGTCCTGCCCCTGGCCTGTGGGGCCTCTGAGCACAACCGGCCCTCTCCCACTGGAAGACCTCCCCGGCTGCCTCCAAAGGCCGGTTTGCAAGCACTCCCGCCCGCTGTTCCCGCCAGGCATGCACAATGCTCCCAAGCCCGGGAGAAAAGCGCTTCAGGGTGGTGCTCTCTCCGGGCCCTTGCCCCTGAGCCTGGGGGACAGGCAGGGGGAACACACTCCCAGGCCAAGGCAGAACGACATGCACACGTCTGTTCCTGCCCCCTACACCGGCAGAGAGTTCGGGGGAGCCAGAGACTGCCAGGCTGCTGCTGGGCTGGCTGCCTGTGTGGGACGGGGTAGAGCCGACCTAGGGGCAAGTTGGGCCTCTTGCTCTCCCTGCTGCCCTGAGGCTGCTGGGTCAAAGAGGTCTTGGGCATCCAGCCCTTTGCTGGTCCTTTCCCTCTGACGAGGCCCTCTGAGCTCCAGCACCTTGCAGTGTGCAGACAGCCCCTGCCGGCAACCTCCTCTCCAAGGAGGCCTCAACCGAGGCCTAGGCCCAGGGGAAAGGCACCAGCGGGGATGAGCCTGGGGAGGCGCCCGGGCATGTCTGGACCCAGTCCCCGCAGCCTGCCCCTTGGTGGGGTAGTACCTCCGGAGGCCAGGAAGGTCTGGGCAAGGCTGCCAGAGGAAGGGACACTGCTGGGTCCTGCCCCTGGCCTGTGGGGCCTCTGAGAACAACTGGCACTCTCCTGCTGGAAGACCTCCCCGGCTGCCTCCAAAGGACGGTTTTCAAGCACTCCTGCCTGCTGTTCCCGCCACCCGCGCAAAATGCTCCCAAGCTCGGGAGAAAAGCGCTTCGGGGTGGTGCTCTCTACAGGCCCTTGGAAGACCTCCCCGGCTGCCTCCAAAGGCCGGTTTGCAAGGACTCCTTCCTGCTGTTCCCGCCAGCCACGCACAATGCTCCCAAGCCCGGGAGAAAAGCATTTTGGGGTGGTGCTCACACCGGGCCCTGGAAGACCTCCCCGGCTGCCTCCAAAGGACGGTTTTCAAGCACTCCTGCCTGCTGTTCCCGCCACCCGCGCAGAATGCTCCCAAGCGCGGGAGAAAAGCGCTTCGGGGTGGTGCTCTCTACAGGCCCTTGGAAGACCTCCCCGGCTGCCTCCAAAGGCCGGTTTGCAAGGACTCCTTCCTGCTGTTCCCGCCAGCCACGCACAATGCTCCCAAGCCTGGGAGAAAAGCATTTTGGGGTGGTGCTCACTCCGGGCCCTTGGAAGACCTCCCCGGCTGCCTCCAATGGCCAGTTTGCAAGCACTCATCTCCGCTGTTCCCACCAGCCGCGCACAATGCTCCCAAGCCCGGGAGAAAAGCTTTTTGGGGTGGTGCTCACACCGGGCCCTGGAAGACCTCCCCGGCTGCCTCCAAAGGCCAGTTTTCAAGCACTCCTGCCTGCTGTTCCCGCCACCTGCGCACAATGCTCCCAAGCCCGGGAGAAAAGCGCTTCGGGGTGGTGCTCTCTACAGGCCCTTGGAAGACCTCCCCGGCTGCCTCCAAAGGCCGGTTTGCAAGGACTCCTTCCTGCTGTTCCCGCCAGCCACGCACAATGCTCCCAAGCCCGGGAGAGAAGCATTTTGGGGTGGTGCTCTCTACAGGCCCTTGGAAGACCTCCCCGGCTGCCTCCAGTGGCCAGTTTGCAAGCACTCATGCCCGCTGTTCCCACCAGCCGCGCACAATGCTCCCAAGCCCGGGAGAAAAGCTTTTTGGGGTGGTGCTCACACCGGGCCCTGGAAGACCTCCCCGGCTGCCTGCAAAGGCCGGTTTTCAAGCACTCCTGCCTGCTGTTCCTGCCACCCGCGCACAATACTCCCAAGCCCGGGAGAAAAGCGCTTCGGGGTGGTGCTCTCTACAGGCCCTTGGAAGACCTCCCCCGCTGCCTCCAAAGGCCGGTTTGCAAGGACTCCTTCCTGCTGTTCCCGCCAGCCACGCACAATGCTCCCAAGCCCGGGAGAAAAGTGCTTCGGGGTGGTGATCTCTCCGGGCCCTTGGAAGTCGTCCCCGGCTGCCTCCAAAGGCCGGTTTGCAAGCACTCATGCCCGTTGTTCCCACCAGCCGCGCACAATGCTCCCAAGCCCGGGAGAAAAGCATTTTGGGGTGGTGCTCACTCCGGGCCCTTGGAAGACCTCCCCGGCTGCCTCCAAAGGCCAGTTTGCAAGCAGTCCTGCCTGCTGTTCCCGCCAGCAGCGCACAATGTTCCCAAGCCCGGGAGAAAAGCGCTTCGGGGTGGTGCTCTCTCCGGGCCCTTGGAAGACGTCCCCGGCTGCCTCCAAAGGCCGGTTTGCAAGCACTCATGCCCGTTGTTCCCACCAGCCACGCACAATGCTCCCAAGCCCGGGAGAAAAGCATTTTGGGGTGGTGCTCACTCCGGGCCCTTGGAAGACCTCCCCGGCTGCCTCCAAAGGCCAGTTTGCAAGCAGTCCTGCCTGCTGTTCCCGCCAGCCGCGCACAATGTTCCCAAGCCCGGGAGAAAAGCGCTTCGGGGTGGTGCTCTCTCCGGGCACTTTCAAGACCTCCCCGGCTGCCTCCAAAGGCCGGTTTGTAAGTACTCATTCCCGCTGCTTCCGCCAGCCACGCACAATGCTCCCAAGCCCGGGAGAAAAGCATTTTGGGGTGGTGCTCTCTCCGGGCCCTTGGAAGACCTCCCGGGCTGCCTCCAAAGGCCGGTTTGCAAGCATTCATGTCCGTTGTTCCCGACAGCCGCGCACAATGCTCCCAAGCCCGAGAGAAAAGCATTTTGGGGTGGTGATCAGTCCGGCCCTTGGAAGACCTCCCCGGCTGCCTCCAAAGGACAGTTTGCAAGCACTCATGCCCGCTGTTCCCGCCAGCCGCGCACAATGCTCCCAAGACCGTGAGAAAAGCGCGTCGGGGTAGTGTTCTCTCAGGGACCATGGAGGACCTCCCCGGCTGCCCCCAAAGGCCGGTTTGCAAGCATTCCCACTCGCTGTTCCCGCCAGGCACACACAATGTTCCAAAACCCCGAAGAAAAGCGCTTCGGGGTGGTGGTCTCTCCGGGCCCCTGCCCCTGAGCCTGGGGTCCAGGCAGGGGATCCACAGTCCCAGGCCAAGACAGAACCACATGCACACGTCTGTTCCTGCCCCCTCCACCGGCAGAGAGCTGGGGGGAGCCAGAGTCTGTCAGGCAGCTGCTGGGCTGGCCGCCTGTGTGGGAAGGGGCAGACCCGACCTAGGGGCAAGTTGGGCCTCTTGCTCTCCCTGCTGCCCTGAGGCTGCTGGGCCAAAGAGGTCTTGGGCATCCAGCCCCTTGCTGGTCCCTTCCCTCTGACGAGGCCCTCTGAGCTCCAGCACCTTGCAGTGTGGAGACAGCCCCTGCCAGCAACCTCCTCTCCAAGGAGGCCTCAACCGAGGCCTAGGCCCAGGGGAAAGGCACCAGCGGAGATGAGCCAGTGGAGGCGCCCGGGCATGTCTGGACCCAGTCCCCGCAGCCTGCCCCTTGGTGGGGCAGTACCCCCGGAGAACAGGAAGGTCTGGGCAAGGCTGCGAGGGGCAGGGGCCCTGCTGGGTCGTGCCCCTGGCCTGTGGGGCGTCTGAGCACAACCGGCACTCTCCCGCTGGAAGACCTCCCCGTCTGCCTCCAAAGGCCGGTTTGCAAGCACTCCCGCCCGCTGTTCCCGCCAGGCACGCACAATGCTCCCAAGCCCGGGAGAAAAGCGCTTCGGGGTGGTGCTCTCTCCGGGCCCTTGCCCCTGAGCCTGGGGGCCAGGCAGTTGGAACACACTCCCAGGCCAATGCAGAACGACATGCACACGTCTGTTCCTGCCCCCTACACCGGCAGAGAGCTCGGGGGAGCCAGAGTCTCTCAGGCAGGTGCTGGGCTGGCCGCCTGTGTGGGAAGGGGCAGAGCCGACCTAGGGGCAAGTTGGGCCTCTTGCTCTCCCTGCTGCCCTGAGGCTGCTGGGCCAAAGACGTCTTGGGCATCCAGCCCTTTGCTGGTCCCTTCCCTCTGACGAGGTCCTCTGAGCTCCAGCACCTTGCAGTGTGGAGACAGCACCTGCCAGCAATCTCCTCTCCAAGGAGGCCTCAACCGAGGCCTAGGCCCAGGGGAAAGGCACCAGCGGGGATGAGCCTGGGGAGGCGCCCGGGCATGTCTGGACCCAGTCCCCGCAGCCTGCCCCTTGGTGGGGCAGTACCCCTGGAGGCCAGGAAGGTCTGGGCAAGGCTGACCAGGGGCAGGGGACCTGCTGGGTCCTGCCCCTGGCCTGTGGGGCCTCTGAGCACAACCGGCCCTCTCCCACTGGAAGACCTCCCCGGCTGCCTCCAAAGGCCGTTTGCACGCACTCCCGCCCACTGTTCCCACCAAGCGCGCACAATGCTCCCAAGCCCGGGAGAAAAGCGCTTCGGGGTGGTGCTCTCTCCGGGCCCTTGCCCCTGAGCCTGGGGGCCAGGCAGGGGGTCCACACTCCCAGGCCAAGGCAGAACCACATGCACACGTTTGTTCCTGACCCCTGCACCGGCAGAGAGCTCGGGGGAGCCAGAGTCTGTCAGGCAGCTGCTGGGCTGGCCGCCTTTGTGGGAAGGGGCAGAGCCGACCTAGGGGCAAGTTGGGCCTCTTGCTCTCCCTGCTGCCCTGAGGCTGCTGGGCCAAAGAGGTCTTGGGCATCCAGCCCTTTGCTTGTCCCTTCCCTCTGACGAGGCCCTCTGAGCTCCAGCACCTTGCAGTGTGGAGACAGCCCCTGCCAGCAACCTCCTCTCCAAGGAGGCCTCAACCGAGGCCTAGGCCAGGGGAAAGGCACCAGCGGGGATGAGCCAGGGGAGGCGCCCGAGCATGTCTGGACCCAGTCCCCGCAGCCTGCCCCTTGGTGGGGCAGTACCCCCGGAGGCCAGGAAGGTCTGGGTAAGGCCGGCCAGGGGCAGGGGCCCTGCTGGGTCCTGCCCCTGGCCTGTGGGGCCTCTGAGCACAACCGGCCCTCTCCCACTGGAAGACCTCCCCGGCTGCCTCCAAAGGCCGGTTTGCAAGCGCTCCCGGCCACTGTTACCAGCAGGCGGCACAATGCTCCTAAGCCCGGAAGAAAAGCGCTTCAGGGTGGTGCTCTCTCTGGGCCCTTGCCCCTGAGCCTGGGGGCCAGGCAGGGGGAACACACTCCCAGGCCAAGGCAGAACCACATGCACACGTCTGATCTGCCCCCTGCACCGGCAGAGAGCTTGGGGGAGCCAGAGTCTGTCAGGCAGCTGCTTGGCTGGCCGCCTGTGTGGGAAGTGGCAGAGCCGACCTAGGGGCAAGTTGGGCCTCTTGCTCTCCCTGCTGCCCTGAGGCTGCTGGGCCATAGAGGTCTTGGGCATCCAGCCCCTTGCTGGTCCCTTCCCTCTGACGAGGCCCTCTGAGCTCCAGCACCTTGCAGTGTGGAGACAGCCCCTGCCAGCAACCTCCTCTCCAAGGAGGCCTCAACCGAGGCCTAGGCCCAGGGGAAAGGCACCAGCGGGGATGAGCCTGGGGAGGCGCCCGGGCATGTCTGGACCCAGTCCCCGCAGCCTGCCCCTTGGTGGGGCAGTACCCCCGGAGGCCAGGAAGGTCTGGGCAAGGCTGGCCAGGGGCAGGGGCCCTGATGGGTCCTGCCCCTGGCCTGTGGGGCCTCTGAGCCCAACCGGCCCTCTCCCACTGGAAGAACTCCCCGGCTCCCTCCAAAGGCCAGTTTGCCAACACTCCCGCCCGCTGTTCCCGCCAGGCACGCACAATGCTCCCAAGCCCGGGAGAAAAGCGCTTCGGGGTGGTGCTCTCCTCGGGCCCTTGCCCCTGAGCCTGGGGTCCAGGCAGTTGGTCCACACTCCCAGACCAAGGCAGAACCACATGCACACGTCTGTTCCTGACCCCTGCACCGGCAGAGAGTTCGGGGGAGCCAGAGTCTGTCAGGCAGCTGCTGGGCTGGCCGCCTGTGTGGGAAGGGGCAGAGCCGACCTAGGGGCAAGTTGGGCCTCTTCCTCTCCCTGCTGCCCTGAGGCTGCTGGGCCAAAGAGGTCTTGGGCATCCAGCCCCTTGCTGGTCCCTTCCCTCTGAGGAGGCCCTCTGAGCTCCAGCACCTTGCAGTGTGGAGACAGCCCCTGCCAGCAACATCCTCTCCAAGGAGACCTCAACCGAGGCCTAGGCCCAGGGGAAAGGCACCAGCGGGGATGAGCCTGGGGAGGCGCCCGGGCATGTCTGGACCCAGTCCCCGCAGCCTGCCCCTTGGTGGGGCAGTACCCCCGGAGGCCAGGAAGATCTGGGCAAGGCTGGCCAGGGGCAGGGGCCCTGCTGGGTCCTCCCCATGGCCTGTGGGGCCTCTGAGCACAACCGGCCCTCTCCCACTGGAAGACCTCCCCGGCTGCCTACAAAGGCCGGTTTGCAAGCACTCCCGCCCACTGTTCCCGCCAGGCGCGCACAATGTTCCCAAGCCCGGGAGAAAAGCGCTTCGGGGTGGTGCTCTCTCCGGGCCCTTGCCCCTGAGCCTGTGGGCAAGGCAGGGGGAACACACTCCCAGACCAAGGCAGAAACACATGCACACGTCTGTTCCTGTCCCCTGCACCGGCAGAGAGCTCGGGGGAGCCAGAGTCTCTCAGGCAGGTGCTGGGCTGGCCGCCTGTGTGGGAAGGGGCAGAGCCGACCTAGGGGCAAGTTGGGCCTCTTGCTCTCCCTGCTGCCCTGAGGCTGCAGGGCCAAAGACGTCTTGGGCATCCAGCCCCTTACTGGTCCCTTCCCTCTGACGAGGCCCTCTGAGCTCCAGCACCTTGCAGTGTGGAGACAGCCCCTGCCAGCAATCTCCTCTCCAAGGAGGCCTCAACCGAGGCCTAGGCCCAGGGGAAAGGCACCAGCGGGGTTGAGCCAGGGGAGGCGCCCAGGCATGTCTGGACCCTGTCCCCGCAGCCTGCCCCTTGGTGGGGCAGTACCCCCGGAGGCCAGGAAGGTCTGGGTAAGGCTGGCCAGGGGCAGGGGCCCTGCTGGGTCCTGCCCCTGGCCTGTGGGGCCTCTGAGCACAACCGGCCCTCTCCCACTGGAAGACCTCCCCGGCTGCCTCCAAAGGCCGGTTTGCAAGCACTCCCGCCCACTGTTCCCGCCAGGCGCGCACAATGCTCCCAAGCCCGGGAGAAAAGCGCTTCGGGGTGGTGGTCTCTCCGGGCCCTTGCCCCTGAGCCTGGGGGCCAGGCAGGGGATCCACAGTCCCAGGCCAAGGCACAACAACATGCACATGTCTGTTCCTGCCCCCTCCACCGGCAGAGAGCTGGGGGGAGCCAGAGTCTGTCAGGCAGCTGCTGGGCTGGCCGCCTGTGTGGGAAGGGGCAGAGCCGACCTAGGGGCAAGTTGGGCCTCTTGCTCTCCCTGCTGCCCTGAGGCTGCTGTGCCAAAGAGCTCTTGGGCATCCAGCCCCTTGCTGGTCCCTTCCCTCTGACGAGGCCCTCTGAGCTCCAGCACCTTGCAGTGTGGAGACAGACCCTGCCAGCGACCTCCTCTCCAAGGAGGCCTCAACCGAGGCCTAGGCCCAGGGGAAAGGCACCAGCGGGGATGAGCCAGTGGAGGCGCACGGGCATATCAGGACCCAGTCCCCGCAGCCTGCCCCTTGGTGGGGCAGTACCCCCAGAGGCCAGGAAGGTCTGGGCAAGGCTGGCCAGGGGCAGGGTCCCTGCTGGGTCCTGCCCCTGGCCTGTGGGGCCTCTGAGCACAACCGGCCCACTCCCACTGGAAGACCTCCCCGGCTGCCTTCAAAGGCGGGTTTGCCAACACTCCCGCCCGCTGTTCCCGCCAGGCACGCACAACGCTCCCAAGGCCAGGAGAAAAGCGCTTCGGGGTGTTGCTCTCTCCGGGCCCTTGCCCCTGAGCCTGGGGTCCAGGCAGTGGGTCCACACTCCCATACCAAGGCAGAACCACATGCACACGTCTGTTCCTGACCCCTGAACCGGCAGAG
Organism: Dama dama; assembly: GCF_033118175.1. Taxonomy (NCBI): domain Eukaryota; kingdom Metazoa; phylum Chordata; class Mammalia; order Artiodactyla; family Cervidae; genus Dama; species Dama dama. The sequence continues at coordinate 2,468,080 of NW_026870889.1, forward strand.
AGCTCGGGGGAGCCAGAGTCTATCAGGCAGCTGCTGGGTTGGCTGCCTGTGTGGTAAGGGGCAGAGCCGACCTAGGGGCAAGTTGGGCCTCTTGCTCTCCCTGCTGCCCTGAGGCTGCTGGGCCAAAGAGGTCTTGGGCATCCAGCCCCTTGCTGGTCCCTTCCCGCTGACGAGGCCCTCTGAGCTCCAGCACCTTGCAGTGTGGAGACAGCCCCTGCCAGCAACCTCCTCTCCAAGGAGGCATCAACCGAGGCCTATGCCCAGGGGAAAGGCACCAGCGGGGATGAGCCTGGGGAGGCGCCCAGGCATGTCTGGACCCAGTACCCGCAGCCTGCCCCTTGGTGGGGCAGTACCCCCGGAGGCCAGGAAGGTCTGGGCAAGGCTGGCCAGGGGCAGGGGACCTGCTGGGTCCTGCCCCTGGCCTGTGAGGCCTCTGAGCACAACCGGCCCTCTCCCACTGGAAAACCTCCACGGCTGCCTCCAAAGTCCTGTTTGCAAACACTCCCGCCCACTGTTCCCAGCAGGCTCGCACAATGCTCCCAAGCCCGGGAGAAAAGCGCTTCGGGGTGGTGCTCTCTCCGGGCCCTTGCCCCTGAGCCTGGGGGCAAGGCAGGGGGAACACACTCCCAGGCCAAGGCAGAACCACATGCCCACGTCTGTTCCTGACCCCTGCACCGGCAGAGAGCTTGGGGGAGCCAGAGTCTGTCAGGCAGCTGCTGAGTTGGCCGCCTGTGTGGGAAGGGGCAGAGCCGCCCTAGGGGCAAGTTGGGCCTCTTGCTCTCCCTGCTGCCCTGAGGCTGCTGGGCCAAAGACGTCTTGGGCATCCAGCCCCTTACTGGTCCCTTCCCTCTGACGAGGCCCTCTGAGCTCCAGCACCTTGCAGTGTGGAGACAGCCCCTGCCAGCAACCTCCTCTCCAAGGAGGCCTCAACCGAGGCCTAGGCCCATGGGAAAGGCACCAGCGGGGATGAGCCTGGGGAGGCGCCCGGGCATGTCTGGACCCAGGCCCCGCAGCCTGCCCCTTGGTGGGGCAGTACCCCCGGAGGCCAGGAAGGTCTGGGCAAGGCTGGCCAGGGGCAGGGGCCCTGCTGCGTCCTGCCCCTGGCCTGTGGGGCCTCTGAGCACAACCGGCCCTCTCCCACTGGAAGACCTCCCCGGCTGCCTCCAAAGGCCGGTTTGCAAGCGCTCCCGCCCACTGTTCCCAGCAGGCGTGCACAATGCTGCCAACCCCGGGAGAAAAGCGCTTCAGGGTGGTGCTCTTTCCGGGCCCTTGCCCCTGAGCCTGGGGGCAAGGCAGGGTGTCCACACTCCCAGGACAAGGCAGAACCACATGCACACGTCTGATCTGCCCCCTGCACCGGCAGAGAGCTCGGGGGAGCCAGAGTCTGTCAGGCAGCTGCTGGGCTGGCCGCCTGTGTGGGAAGGGGCAGAGCCGACCTAGGGGCAAGTTGGGCCTCTTGCTCTCCCTGCTGCCCTGAGGCTGCTGGGCCAAAGAGGTTTTGGGCATCCAGCCCCTTGCTGGTCCCTTCCCTCTGACGAGGCCCTCTGAGCTCCAGCACCTTGCAGTGTGGAGACAGCATCTGCCAGCAACCTACTCTCCAAGGAGGCCTCAACTGAGGCCTAGGCCCAGGGGAAAGGCACCAGCGGGGATGAGCCTGGGGAGGCGCCCGGCCATGTCTGGACCCAGTCCCCGCAGCCTGCCCCTTGGTGGGGCAGTACCCCCGGAGGCCAGGAGGGTCTGGGCAAGGCTGCCAGGGGCAGGGACACTGCTGGGTCCTGCCCCTGGCCTGTGGGGCGTCTGAGCACAACCGGCACTCTCCCGCTGGAAGACCTCCCCGGCTGCCTCCAAAGGCCGGTTTGCAAGCACTCCCGCCCGCTGTTCCCGCCAGGCATGCACAATGCTCCCAAGCCCGGGAGAAAAGCGCTTCAGGGTGGTGCTCTCTCCGGGCCCTTGCCCCTGAGCCTGGGGGACAGGCAGGGGGAACACACTCCCAGGCCAAGGCAGAACGACATGCACACGTCTGTTCCTGCCCCCTACACCGGCAGAGAGTTCGGGGGAGCCAGAGACTGCCAGGCTGCTGCTGGGCTGGCTGCCTGTGTGGGACGGGGTAGAGCCGACCTAGGGGCAAGTTGGGCCTCTTGCTCTCCCTGCTGCCCTGAGGCTGCTCGGTCAAAGAGGTCTTGGGCATCCAGCCCTTTGCTGGTCCTTTCCCTCTGACGAGGCCCTCTGAGCTCCAGCACCTTGCAGTGTGCAGACAGCCCCTGCCGGCAACCTCCTCTCCAAGGAGGCCTCAACCGAGGCCTAGGCCCAGGGGAAAGGCACCAGCAGGGATGAGCCTGGGGAGGCGCCCGGGCATGTCTGGACCCAGTCCCCGCAGCCTGCCCCTTGGTGGGGCAGTACCCCCGGAGGCCAGGAAGGTCTGGGTAAGGCCGGCCAGGGGCAGGGGCCCTGCTGGGTCCTGCCCCTGGCCTGTGGGGCCTCTGAGCACAACCGGCCCTCTCCCACTGGAAGACCTCCCCGGCTGCCTCCAAAGGCCGGTTTGCAAGCGCTCCCGGCCACTGTTACCAGCAGGCGGCACAATGCTCCTAAGCCCGGAAGAAAAGCGCTTCAGGGTGGTGCTCTCTCTGGGCCCTTGCCCCTGAGCCTGGGGGCCAGGCAGGGGGAACACACTCCCAGGCCAAGGCAGAACCACATGCACACGTCTGATCTGCCCCCTGCACCGGCAGAGAGCTCGGGGGAGCCAGAGTCTGTCAGGCAGCTGCTTGGCTGGCCGCCTGTGTGGGAAGTGGCAGAGCCGACCTAGGGGCAAGTTGGGCCTCTTGCTCTCCCTGCTGCCCTGAGGCTGCTGGGCCATAGAGGTCTTGGGCATCCAGCCCCTTGCTGGTCCCTTCCCTCTGACGAGGCCCTCTGAGCTCCAGCACCTTGCAGTGTGGAGACAGCCCCTGCCAGCAACCTCCTCTCCAAGGAGGCCTCAACCGAGGCCTAGGCCCAGGGGAAAGGCACCAGCGGGGATGAGCCTGGGGAGGCGCACGGGCATGTCTGGACCCAGTCCCCGCAGCCTGCCCCTTGGTGGGGCAGTACCCCCGGAGGCCAGGAAGGTCTGGGCAAGGCTGGCCAGGGGCAGGGGCCCTGATGGGTCCTGCCCCTGGCCTGTGGGGCCTCTGAGCACAACCGGCCCTCTCCCACTGGAAGACCTCCCCGGCTGCCTCCAAAGGCCGGTTTGCAAGCACTCCCGCCCGCTGTTCCCGCCAGGCATGCACAATGCTCCCAAGCCCGGGAGAAAAGCGCTTCAGGGTGGTGCTCTCTCCGGGCCCTTGCCCCTGAGCCTGGGGGACAGGCAGGGGGAACACACTCCCAGGCCAAGGCAGAACGACATGCACACGTCTGTTCCTGCCCCCTACACCGGCAGAGAGTTCGGGGGAGCCAGAGACTGCCAGGCTGCTGCTGGGCTGGCTGCCTGTGTGGGACGGGGTAGAGCCGACCTAGGGGCAAGTTGGGCCTCTTGCTCTCCCTGCTGCCCTGAGGCTGCTGGGTCAAAGAGGTCTTGGGCATCCAGCCCTTTGCTGGTCCTTTCCCTCTGACGAGGCCCTCTGAGCTCCAGCACCTTGCAGTGTGCAGACAGCCCCTGCCGGCAACCTCCTCTCCAAGGAGGCCTCAACCGAGGCCTAGGCCCAGGGGAAAGGCACCAGCGGGGATGAGCCTGGGGAGGCGCCCGGGCATGTCTGGACCCAGTCCCCGCAGCCTGCCCCTTGGTGGGGTAGTACCTCCGGAGGCCAGGAAGGTCTGGGCAAGGCTACCAGAGGAAGGGACACTGCTGGGTCCTGCCCCTGGCCTGTGGGGCCTCTGAGAACAACTGGCACTCTCCTGCTGGAAGACCTCCCCGGCTGCCTCCAAAGGCTGGTTTGCAAGCACTCAATCCCGCTGTTCACGCCAGCTGCGCACAATGCTCCCAAGCCCGGGAGAAAAGCATTTTGGGGTGGTGCTCACTCCGGGCTTTGGAAGACCTCCCCGGCTGCCTCCAAGGCCCGTTTGCAAGCTCTTCTGCCTGCTGTTCCCGCCACCCGCGCACAATGCTCCCAAGCCCGGGAGAAAAGCGTTTCGGGGTGGTGTTCTCTCTGGACCCAAGAAAGACCTCCCGGGCTGCCCCCAAATGCCGGTTTGCAAGCACTCCCACTCACTGTTCCCGCCATCCGTGCAAATGCTCCAAGCCCAGGAGAAAAGCCCTTCAGGGTGGTGCTCTCTCCCGGCCCTTGGAAGACCTCCCCGGCTGCCTCCAAAGGCTGGATTTCAAGTACTCCCTCCCGCTGTCCCGCCAGCCGCACACAATGCTCCCAATCACGGGAGAAAAGCGCTTCGGGGTGGTGCTCTCTACGGGCCCTTGGAAGACCTCCCCGTTTGTGTCCAAAGGCCGGTTTGCAAGCACTCATGCCCGCTGTTCCCGCCAGCCGCGCACAATGCTCCCAAGCCCGGGAGAAAAGCGCTTCGGGGTGGTGCTCTCTCCCGGCCCTTGGAAGACCTCCCCGGCTGCCTCCAAAGGCTGGTTTTCAAGAACTCCCTCCCGCTGACCCGCCAGCCGCACACAATGCTCCCAAGCCCGGGAGAAAAGCATTTTGAGGTGGTCTCTCTCCGGGCCCTTGGAAGACTCCCCGGCTGCCTCTAAAGGCCGGTTTGCAAGCACTCATGTCCTCTGTTCCCGACAGCCGCGAACAATGCTCCCAATTCCGTGAGAAAAGTGCTTCGGGATGGTGCTCTCTCCGGGCCCTTGGAAGACCTCCCAAGCTGCCTCCAAAGGCCGGTTTGCAAGCACTCCCGCCCGCTGTTCCCGCCAGCCTCGCACAATGCTCCCAAGCCCGGGAGAAAAGCGCTTCGGGGTGGTGTTCTCTCCGTGCCAATGGAGGACCTCCCTGGCTGCCCCCAAAGGCCGGTTTGCAAGCACTCCCACTCGCTGTTCCCGCCAGCCACGCACAATCCTCCAAAACCCCGGAGAAAAGCGCTTCGGGGTGGTGTTCTCTCCGTGCCCATGGAAGACGTCCCCGGCTGCCTCCAAAGGCCGGTTTGCAAGCACTCATGCCCGTTGTTCCCACCAGCCGCGCACAATGCTCCCAAGCCCGGGAGAAAAGCGCTTCGGGGTGGTGCTCTCTCCGGGCCCTTGGAAGACGTCCCCGGCTGCCTCCAAAGGCCGGTTTGCAAGCACTCATGCCCGTTGTTCCCACCAGCCGCGCACAATGCTCCCAAGCCCGGGAGAAAAGCGCTTCGGGGTGGTGCTCTCTCCGGGCCCTTGGAAGACGTCCCCGGCTGCCTCCAAAGGCCGGTTTGCAAGCACTCATGCCCGTTGTTCCCACCAGCCGCGCACAATGCTCCCAAGCCCGGGAGAAAAGCATTTTGGGGTGGTGCTCACTCCGGGCCCTTGGAAGACCTCCCCGGCTGCCTCCAAAGGCCAGTTTGCAAGCAGTCCTGCCTGCTGTTCCCGCCAGCCGCGCACAATGTTCCCAAGCCCGGGAGAAAAGCGCTTCGGGGTGGTGCTCTCTCCGGGCACTTTCAAGACCTCCCCGGCTGCCTCCAAAGGCCGGTTTGTAAGTACTCATTCCCGCTGCTTCCGCCAGCCACGCACAATGCTCCCAAGCCCGGGAGAAAAGCATTTTGGGGTGGTGCTCTCTCCGGGCCCTTGGAAGACCTCCCGGGCTGCCTCCAAAGGCCGGTTTGCAAGCATTCATGCCCGCTGTTCCCGCCAGCCGCGCACAATGCTCCCAAGACCGTGAGAAAAGCGCTTCGGGGTGGTGTTCTCTCAGGGACCATGGAAGACCTCCCGGGCTGCCTCCAAAGGCCGGTTTGCAAGCACTCCCGCCCACTGTTCCAACCAAGGGCGCACAACGCTCCCAAGCCCGGGAGAAAATCGCCTCGGGGTGGTGCTCTCTCCGGGCCCTTTCCCCTGAGCCTGGGGGCCAGGCAGGGTGTCCACACTCCCAGGCCAAGGCAGAACGACATGCACACGTCTGATCCTGCCCCATGCACCGGCAGAGAGCTCGGGGGAGCCAAAGTCTGTCAGGCAGCTGCTGGGCTGGCCGCCTGTGTGGGAAGGGGCAGAGCCGACCTAGGGGCAAGTTGGGCCTCTTGCTCTCCCTGCTGCCCTGAGGCTGCAGGGCCAAAGAGATCTTGGGCATCCAGCCCCTTGCTTGTCCCTTCCCTCTGACGAGGCCCTCTGAGCTCCAGCACCTTGCAGTGTGGAGACAGCCCCTGCCAGCAACCTCCTCTCCAAGGAGGCCTCAACCGAGGCCTAGGCCCAGGGGAAAGGCACCAGCGGGGATGAGCCTGGGGAGGCGCCCGGGCATGTCTGGACCCAGTCCCCGCAGCCTGCCACTTGGTGGGGCAGTACCCCGGGAAGCCAGGAAGGTCTGGGCAAGGCTGGCCAGGGGCAGGGGCCCTGCTGGGTCCTGCCCCTGGCCTGTGGGGCCTCTGAGCACAACCGGCCCTCTCCCACTGGAAGACTTCCCCGGCTGCCTCCAAAGGCCGGTTTGCCAACACTCCCGCCCGCTGTTCCCGCCAGGCACGCACAATTCTCCCAAGCCCGGGAGAAAAGCGCTTCGGGGTGGTGCTCTCTCCGGGCCCTTGCCCCTGAGCGTGGGGGCGAGGCAGTGGGTCCACACTCCCAGACCAACGCAGAACCACATGCACACGTCTGTTCCTGACCCCTGCACCGGCAGAGAGCTCGGGGGAGCCAGAGCCTGTCAGGCAGCTGCTGGGCTGGCCGCCTGTGTGGGAAGGGGCAGAGCCGACCTAGAGGCAAGTTGGGCCTCTTCCTCTCCCTGCTGCCCTGAGGCTGCTGGGCCAAAGAGGTCTTGGGCATCCAGCCCCTTGCTGGTCCCTTCCCTCTGACGAGGCCCTCTGAGCTCCAGCACCTTGCAGTGTGCAGACAGCCCCTGCCGGCAACCTCCTCTCCAAGGAGGCCTCAACCGAGGCCTAGGCCCAGGGGAAAGGCACCAGCGGGGATGAGCCTGGGGAGGCGCCCGGGCATGTCTGGACCCAGGCCCCGCAGCCTGCCCCTTGGTGGGGTAGTACCCCCGGAGGCCAGGAAGGTCTGGGCAAGGCTGCCAGAGGCAGGGACACTGCTGGGTCCTGCCCCTGGCCTGTGGGGCCTCTGAGAACAACTGGCACTCTCCCGCTGGAAGACCTCCCCGGCTGCCTCCAAAGGCTGGTTTGCAAGCACTCAATCCCGCTGTTCACGCCAGCTGCGCACAATGCTCCCAAGCCCGGGAGAAAAGCATTTTGGGGTGGTGCTCACTCCGGGCTTTGGAAGACCGCCCCGGCTGCCTCCAAGGCCGGTTTGCAAGCACTTCTGCCTGCTGTTCCCGCCACCCGCGCACAATGCTCCCAAGCCCGGGAGAAAAGCGTTTCGGGGTGGTGTTCTCTCTGGGCCCAAGAAAGACCTCCCGGGCTGCCCCCAAATGCCGGTTTGCAAGCACTCCCACTCGCTGTTCCCACCATCCGTGCAAATGCTCCAAGCCCAGGAGAAAAGCCCTTCAGGGTGGTGCTCTCTCCCGGCCCTTGGAAGACCTCCCCGGCTGCCTCCAAAGGCTGGATTTCAAGTACTCCCTCCCGCTGTCCCGCCAGCTGCACACAATGCTCCCAATCACGGGAGAAAAGCGCTTCCGGGTGGTGCTCTCTACGGGCCCTTGGAAGACCTCCCCGTTTGTCTCCAAAGGCCGGTTTGCAAGCACTCATGCCCGCTGTTCCCGCCAGCCGCGCACAATGCTCCCAAGCCTAGGAGAAAAGCGCTTCGGGGTGGTGCTCTCTCCCGGCCCTTGGAAGACCTCCCCGGCTGCCTCCAAAGGCCAGTTTGCAAGCACTCAATCCCGCTGTTCCCGCCAGCCGCGCACAATGCTCCCAAGCCCGGGAGAAAAGCGCTTCGGGGTGGTGCTCTCTCCTGGCCCTTGGAAGACCTCCCCGGCTGCCTCCAAAGGCTGGTTTTCGAGAACTCCCTCCCGCTGACCCGCCAGCCGCACACAATGCTCCCAAGCCCGGGAGAAAAGCATTTTGGGGTGGTCTCTCTCCGGGCCCTTGGAAGACTCCCCGGCTGCCTCTAAAGGCCGGTTTGCAAGCACTCATGTCCTCTGTTCCCGACAGCCGCGAACAATGCTCCCAATTCCGTGAGAAAAGTGCTTCGGGATGGTGCTCTCTCCGGGCCCTTGGAAGACCTCCCAAGCTGCCTCCAAAGGCCGGTTTGCAAGCACTCCCGCCCGCTGTTCCCGCCAGCCTCGCACAATGCTCCCAAGCCCGGGAGAAAAGCGCTTCGGGGTGGTGTTCTCTCCGTGCCAATGGAGGACCTCCCTGGCTGCCCCCAAAGGCCGGTTTGCAAGCACTCCCACTCGCTGTTCCCGCCAGCCACGCACAATCCTCCAAAACCCCGGAGAAAAGCGCTTCGGGGTGGTGTTCTCTCCGTGCCCATGGAAGACCTCCCGGGGTGCCCCCAAAGGCCGGTTTGCAAGCACTCCCACTCGCTGTTCCCGCCATCCGCGCACAATGCTCCCAAGCCCGGGAGAAAAGCATTTTGGGGTGGTGCTCACTCCGGGCCCTTGGAAGACCTCCCCGGCTGCCTCCAAAGGCCAGTTTGCAAGCAGTCCTGCCTGCTGTTCCCGCCAGCCGCGCACAATGTTCCCAAGCCCGGGAGAAAAGCGCTTCGGGGTGGTGCTCTCTCCGGGCACTTTCAAGACCTCCCCGGCTGCCTCCAAAGGCCGGTTTGTAAGTACTCATTCCCGCCGCTTCCGCCAGCCACGCACAATGCTCCCAAGCCCGGGAGAAAAGCATTTTGGGGTGGTGCTCACACCGGGCCCTGGAAGACCTCCCCGGCTGCCTCCAAAGGACGGTTTTCAAGCACTCCTGCCTGCTGTTCCCGCCACCCGCGCAGAATGCTCCCAAGCGCGGGAGAAAAGCGCTTCGGGGTGGTGCTCTCTACAGGCCCTTGGAAGACCTCCCCGGCTGACTCCAAAGGACAGTTTGCAAGCACTCATGCCCGCTGTTCCCGCCAGCCACGCACAATGCTCCCAAGACCGTGAGAAAAGCGCTTCGGGGTGGTGTTCTCTCAGGGACCATGGAGGACCTCCCCGTCTGCCCCCAAAGGCCGGTTTGCAAGCATTCCCACTCGCTGTTCCCGCCAGGCACACACAATGTTCCAAAACCCCGGAGAAAAGCGCTTCGGGGTGGTGCTCTCTCCGCGCCCTTGGAAGACTTCTCTGGCTGCCGCCAAAGGCCGGTTTGCAAGAATTCCCTCCCGCTGTCCCACCAGCCGCACACAATGCTCCAAAACCCGAGAGAAAAGCGCTTCGAGGTTGTGCTCTCTCCAGGCCCTTGGACGACCTCCCCGGCTGCCTCCAAAGGCCGGTTTGCAAGCACTCTTGCCTGCTGTTCCCGCCACGCGCGCACAATGCTCCCAAGCCCGGAAGAAAAGCATTTTGGGGTAGTGCTCTCTCCGGGCCCTTGGAAGACCTCCCGGGCTGCCTCCAAAGGCCGGTTTGCAAGCACTCATGTCCGCTGTTCCCGACAGCCGCGCACAATGCTCCCAAGCCCGGGAGAAAAGCATTTTGGGGTGGTGATCAGTCCGGGCCCTTGGAAGACCTCCCCGGTTGCCTCCAAAGGACAGTTTGCAAGAACTCATGCCCGCTGTTCCCGCCAGGCACGCACAATGCTCCCAAGCCCGGGAGAAAAGCGCTTCGGGGTGGTGCTCTCACCGGGCCCTTGCCCCTGAGCCTGGGGGCAATGCAGGGGGAACACACTCCCAGGCCAAGGCAGAACCACATGCACACGTCTGTTCCTGCCCCCTACACCGGCAGAGAGCTCGGGGGAGCCAGAATCTCTCAGGCAGCTGCTGGGCTGGCCGCCTGTGTGGGAAGTGGCAGAGCCGACCTAGGGGCATGTTGGGCCTCTGCTCTCCCTGCTGCCCTGAGGCTGCTGGGCCAAAGAGGTCTTGGGCATCCAGCCCCTTGCTGGTCCCTTCCCTCTGACGAGGCCCTCTGAGCTCCAGCACCTTGCAGTGTGGAGACAGCCCCTGCCAGCAACCTCCTCTCCAAGGAGGCCTCAACCGAGGCCTAGCCCCAGGGGAAAGGCACCAGCGGGGAAGAGCCTGGGGAGGCGCCCGGGCATGTCTGGACCCAGTCCCCGCAGCCTGCCCCTTGGTGGGGCATTACCCCCGGAGGCCAGGAAGGTCTGGGCAAGGCTGGCCAGGGGCAGGGGCCCTGCTGGGCCCTGCCCCTGGCCTGTGGGGCCTCTGAGCACAACCGGCCCTCTCCCACTGGAAGACCTCCCCGGCTGCCTCCAAAGGCCGGTTTGCAAGCACTCCCGCCCACTGTTCCCACCAAGCGCGCACAATGCTCCCAAGCCAGGGAGAAAAGCGCTTCGGGGTGGTGCTCTCTCCGGGCCCTTGCCCCTGAGCCTGGGGGCCAGGCAGGGGGTCCACTATCCCAGGCCAAGGCAGAACCACATGCACACGTCTGTTCCTGACCCCTGCACTGGCAGAGAGCTCGGGGGAGCCAGAGTCTGTCAGGCAGCTGCTGGGCTGGCCGCCTGTGTGGGAAGGGGCAGAGCCGACCTAGGGGCAAGTTGGGCCTCTTCCTCTCCCTGCTGCCCTGAGGCTGCTGGGCCATAGAGGTCTTGGGCATCCAGCCCCTTGCTGGTCCCTTCCCTCTGACGAGGCCCTCTGAGCTCCAGCACCTTGCAGTGTGGAGACAGCCCCTGCCAGCAACCTCCTCTCCAAGGAGGCCTCAACCGAGGCCTAGGCCCAGGGGAAAGGCACCAGCGGGGATGAGCCAGTGGAGGCGCACGGGCATGTCTGGACCCAGTCCCCGCAGCCTGCCCCTTGGTGGGGCAGTACCCCCGGAGGCCAGGAAGGTCTGGGCAAGGCTGCCAGGGGCAGGGACACTGCTGGGTCCTGCCCCTGGCCTGTGGGGCGTCTGAGCACAACCGGCACTCTCCCACTGGAAGACCTGCCCGGCTGCCTCCAAAGGCCGGTTTGCAAGCGCTCCCGCCCACTGTTCCCAGCAGGCGTGTACAATGCTCCCAAGCCCGGGAGAAAAGCGCTTCGGGGTGGTGCTCTCTCCGGGCCCTTGCTCCTGAGCCTGGGGGCAAGGCACGGTGTCCACAATCCCAGGCCAAGTCAGAACCACATGCACACCTCTGATCTGCCCCCTGCACCGGCAAAGAGCTCGGGGGAGCCAGAGTATGTCAGGCAGCTGCTGGGCTAGCCGCCTGTGTGGGAAGGGGCAGAGCCGACCTAGGGGCAAGTTGTGCCTCTTGCTCTCCCTGCTGCCCTGAGGCTGCTGGGCCAAAGAGGTCTTGGGAGTCCAGCCCCTTGCTGGTCCCTTCCCTCTGACGAGGCCCTCTGAGCTCCAGCACCTTGCAGTGTGGAGACAGCCCCTGCCAGCAACCTCCTCTCCAAGAGGCCTAAACCGAGGCCTAGGCCCAGGGGAAAGGCACCAGTGGGGATGAGCCTGGGGAAGCGCCCGGGCATGTCTGGACCCAGTCCCCGCAGCCTGCCCCTTGGTGGGGCAGTACCCCTGAGGCCAGGAAGGTCTGGGAAAGGCTGGCCAGGGGCAGGGGACCTGCTGGGTCCTGCCCCTGGCCTGTGGGGCCTCTGAGCACAACCGGCCCTCTCCCAATGGAAGACCTCCCCGGCTGCCTCCAAAGGCCGGTTTGCAAACACTCCCGCCCACTGTTCCCACAAAGCACGCACAATGCTCCCAAGCCCGGGAGAAAAGCGCTTCGGGGTGTTGCACTCTCCGGGCCCTTGCCCCTGAGCCTGGGGTCCAGGCAGTGGGTCCACACTCCCAGACCAAGGCATAACCACATGCACACGTGTGTTCCTGCCCCCTACACCGGCAGAGAGCTCGGGGGAGCCAGAGACTGCCAGGCTGCTGCTGGGCTGGCTGCCTGTGTGGTACGGGGCAGAGCCGACCTAGGGGCATGTTGGGCCTCTTGCTCTCCCTGCTGCCCTGAGGCTGCTGGGTCAAAGAGGTCTTGGGCATCCAGCGCTTTGCTGGTGCCTTCCCTCTGACGAGGCCCTCTGAGCTCCAGCACCTTGCAGTGTGGAGACAGCCCCTGTCAGCAACCTCCTCTCCAAAGAGTCCTCAACCGAGGCCTACAACCAGGGGAAAGGCACCAGCGGGGATGATCCTGGGGAGGCGCACAGACATGTCTGGACCCAGTCTCCTCAGCCTGCCCCTTGGTGGGGCAGTACCCCCGGAGGCCAGGAAAGTCTGGGCAAGTCTGGCCAGGGGCAGGGGCCCTGCTGGGTCCTGACCCTGGCCTGTGGGGCCTCTGAGCACAACCGGCCCTCTCCCACAGGAAGACCTCCCCGGCTGCCTCCAAAGTCCTGTTTGCAACACTCCCGCCCGCTGTTCACGTCAGGAATGCACAAAGCTCCCAAGCCGGGGAGAAAAGCGCTTCGGTGTGGTGCTCTCTCCGGGCCCTTGCCCATGAGCCTGGGGGCAAGGCAGGGAGAACACACTCCCAGGCCAAGGCAGAACCACATGCTCACATCTGTTCCTGTCCCCTGCACCGGCAGAGAGCTTGGGGGAGCCAGAGTCTGTCAGGCAGCTGCTGGGTTGGCCGCCTGTGTGGGAAGGGGCAGAGCCGCCCTAGGGGCAAGTTGGGCCTCTTGCTCTCCCTGCTGCCCTGAGGCTGCCTGGCCAAAGATGTCTTGGGCATCCAGCCCTTTACTGGTCCCTTCTCTCTGACGAGGCTGTCTGAGCTGCAGCACCTTGCAGTGTGGAGACAGCCCCTGCCAGCAACCTCCTCTCCAAGGAGGCCTCAACCGAGGCCTAGGCCCAGGGGAAAGGCACCAGCGGGGATGAGCCAGGGGAGGCGCCCGAGCATGTCTGGACCCAGTTCCCGCAGCCTGCCCCTTGGTGGGGCAGTACCCCCGGAGGCCAGGAAGGTCTGGGCAAGGCTGGCCAGGGGCAGGGGCCCTGCTGCGTCCTGCCCTTGGCCTGTGGGGCCTCTGAGCACAACCGGCCCTCTCCCACTGGAAGACCTCCCCGGCTGCCTCCAAAGGCCGGTTTGCAAGCGCTCCCGCCCACTGTTCCCAGCAGGCGTGCACAATGCTCCTAAGCCCGGGAGAAAAGCGCTTCGGGGTGGTGCTCTCTCCGGGCCCTTGCCCCTGAGCCTGGGGGCAAGGCAGGGTGTCCACACTCTCAGGCCAAGGCAGAACCACATGCACACGACTGATCTGCCCCCTGCACCGGCAGAGAGCTCGGGGGAGCCAGAGTCTGTCAGGCAGCTGCTGGGCTGGCCGCCTGTGTGGGAAGGGGCAGAGCCGACCTAGGGGCAAGTTGGGCCTCTTGCTCTCCCTGCTGCCCTGAGGCTGCTGGGCCAAAGAGGTCTTGGGCATCCAGCCCCTTGCTGGTCCCTTCCCTCTGACGAGGCCCTCTGAGCTCCAGCACCTTGCAGTGTGGAGACAGCCCCTGCCAGCAACCTCCTCTCCAAGGAGGCCTCAACCGAGGCCTAGGCCCAGGGGAAAGGCACCAGCGGGGATGAGCCTGGGGAGGCGCCCGGGCATGTCTGGACCCAGTCCCCGCAGCCTGCCCCTTGGTGGGGCAGTACCCCCGGAGACCAGGAAGGTCTGGGCAAGGCTGGCCAGGGGCAGGGGACCTGCTGGGTCCTGCCCCTGGCCTGTAGGGCCTCTGAGCACAACCGGCCCTCTCCCGCTGGAAGACCTCCCCGGCTGCCTCCAAAGGCCAGTTTGCCAACACTCCTGCCCGCTGTTCCCGCCAGGCACGCACAATGCTCCCAAGCCCAGGAGAAAAGCGATTCGGGGTGGTGGTCTCTCCGGGCCCCTGCCCCTGAGCCTGGGGGCCAGGCAGGGGATCCACAGTCCCAGGCCAAGGCAGAACCACATGCACACGTCTGTTCCTGCCCCCTCTACCGGCAGAGAGCTGTGGGGAGCCAGAGTCTGTCAGGCAGCTGCTGGGCTGGCCGCCTGTGTGGGAAGGGGCAGAGCCGACCTAGGGGCAAGTTGGGCCTCTTGCTCTCCCTGCTGCCCTGAGGCTGCTGGGCCAAAGAGGTCTTGGGCATCCAGCCCCTTGCTGGTCCCTTCCCTCTGACGAGGCCCTCTGAGCTCCAGCACCTTGCAGTGTGGAGACAGCCCCTGCCAGCAACCTCCTCTCCAAGGAGGCCTCAACCGAGGCCTAGGCACAGGGGAAAGGCACCAGCGGGGATGAGCCAGTGGAGGCGCACGGGCATGTCTGGACCCAGTCCCCGCAGCCTGCCCCTTGGTGGGGCAGTACCCCCGGAGGCCAGGAAGGTCTGGGCAAGGCTGGCCAGGGGCAGGGGCCCTGCTGGGTCCTGCCCCTGGCCTGTGGGGCCTCTGAGCACAACCGGCCCTCTCCCACTGGAAGACCTCCCCGGCTGCCTCCAAAGGCCGGTTTGCCAACACTCCCGCCCGCTGTTCCCGCCAGGCACGCACAATGCTCCCAAGCCCGGGAGAAAAGCGCTTCGGGGTGTTGCTCTCTCCGGGCCCTTGCCCATGAGCCTGGGGTCCAGGCAGTGTGTCCACACTCCCAGACCAAGGCAGAACCACATGCACACGTCTGTTCCTGACCCCTGCACCGGCAGAGCGCTCGGGGGAGCCACAGTCTGTCAGGCAGCTGCTGGGTTGGCTGCCTGTGTGGGAAGGGGCAGAGCCGACCTAGGGGAAGTTGGGCCTCTTCCTCTCCCTGCTGCCCTGAGGCTGCTGGGCCAAAGAGGTCTTGGGTATCCAGCCCCTTGCTGGTCCCTTCCCGCTGCCGAGGCCCTCTGAGCTCCAGCACCTTGCAGTGTGGAGACAGCCCCTGCCAGCAACCTCCTCTCCAAGAGGCCTCAACCGAGGCCTAGGCCCAGGGGAAAGGCACCAGCGGGGATGAGCCTGGGGAGGCGCCCGGGCATGTCTGGACCCAGTCCCCGCAGCCTGCCCCTTGGTGGGGTAGTAACCCCGGAGGCCAGGAGGGTCTGGGCAAGGCTGCCAGGGGCAGGGACACTGCTGGGTCCTGCCCCTGGCCTCTGGGGCGTCTGAGCACAACCGGCACTCTCCCGCTGGAAGACCTCCCCGTCTGCCTCCAAAGGCCGGTTTGCAAGCACTCCCGCCCGCTGTTCCCGCCAGGCACGCACAATGCTACCAAGCCCGGGAGAAAAGCGCTTCGGGGTGGTGCTCTCTCCGGACCCTTGCCCCTGAGCCTGGGGGTCAGGCAGGGGGAACACACTCCCAGGCCAAGGCAGAACGACATGCACACGTCTGTTCCTGCCCCCTACACCGGCAGAGAGCTCGGGGGAGCCAGAGACTGCCAGGCTGCTGCTGGGCTGGCTGCCTGTCTGGGATGGGGCAGAGCCGACCTAGGGGCAAGTTGGGCCTCTTGCTCTCCCTGCTGCCCTGAGGCTGCTGGGCCAAAGACGTCTTGGGCATCCAGCCCCTTACTGGTCTCTTCCCTCTGACGAGGCCCTCTGAGCTCCAGCACCTTGCACTTTGGAGACAGCCCCTGCCAGCAACCTCCTCTCCAAGGAGGCCTCAAGGGAGGCCTAGGCCCAGGGGAAAGGCACCAGCGGTGATGAGCCAGGGGAGGCGCCCGAGCATGTCTGGACCCAGTCCCCGCAGCCTGCCCCTTGGTGGGGCAGTACCCCCGGAGGCCAGGAAGGTCTGGGCAAGGCTGGCCAGGGGCAGGGGCCCTGCTGGGTCCTGCCCCTGGCCTGTGGGGCCTCTGAGCCCAACCGGCCCTCTCCCACTGGAAGACCTCCCCGGCTGCCTCCAAAGGCCGGTTTGCAAGCGCTCCCGCCCACTGTTCCCAGCAGGCGTGCACAATGCTCCCAAGCCCGGGAGAAAAGCGCTTCAGGGTGGTGCTCTCTCTGGGCCCTTGCCCCTGAGCCTGGGGGCAAGGCAGGGTGTCCACACTCCCAGGCCAAGGCAGAACCACATGCACACGTCTGATCTGCCCCCTGCACCGGCAGAGAGCTCGGGGGAGCCAGAGTCTGTCAGGCAGCTGCTGGGCTGGCCGCCTGTGTGGGAAGGGGCAGAGCCGACCTAGGGGCAAGATGGGCCTCTTGCGCTCCCTGCTGCCATGAGGCTGCTGGGCCAAAGAGGTCTTGGCCATCCAGCCCCTTGCTGGTCCCTTCCCTCTGACGAGGCCCTCTGAGCTCCAGCACCTTGCAGTGTGGAGACAGCCCCTGCCAGCAACCTCCTCTCCAAGGAGGCCTCAACCGAGGCCTAGGCCCAGGGGAAAGGCACCAGCGGGGATGAGCCTGGGGAGGCGCCCGGGCATGACTGGACCCAGTCCCCGCAGCCTGCCCCTTGGTGGGGCAGTACCCCCGGAGGCCAGGAAGGTCTGGGCAAGGCTGGCCAGGGGCAGGGGCCCTGCTGGGTCCTGCCCCTGGCCTGTGGGGCCTCTGAGCACAACCGGCCCTCTCCCACTGGAAGACCTCCCCGGCTGCCTCCAAAGGCCGGTTTGCCAACACTCCCGCCCGCTGTTCTCGCCAGGCACGCACAATTCTCCCAAGCCCGGGAGAAAAGCGCTTCGGTGTGTTGCTCTCTCCGGGCCCTTGCCCCTGAGTGTGGGGGCCAGGCAGTGGTTCCACACTCCCAGACCAAGGCAGAACCACATGCACACGTCTGTTCCTGCCCCCTGCACCGGCAGAGAGCTCGGGGGAGCCAGAGTCTCTCAGGCAGCTGCTGGGCTGGCCGCCTGTGTGGGAAGGGGCAGAGCCGACCTAGAGGCAAGTTGGGCCTCTTCCTCTCCCTGCTGCCCTGAGGCTGCTGGGCCAAAGACGTCTAGGGCATCCAGCCCCTTACTGGTCCCTTCCCTCTGACGAGGCCCTCTGAGCTCCAGCACCTTGCAGTGTGGAGACAGCCCCTGCCAGCAACCTCCTATCCAAGGAGGCCTCAACCGAGGCCTAGGCCCAGGGGAAAGGCACCAGCGGGGATGAGCCAGTGGAGGCGCACGGACATGTCTGGACCCAGTCCCCGCAGCCTGCCCCTTGGTGGGGCAGTACCCCCCGAGGCCAGGAAGGTCTGGGCAAGGCTGCGAGGGGCAGGGGCCCTGCTGGGTCGTGCCCCTGGCCTGTGGGGCGTCTGAGCACAACCGGCACTCTCCCGCTGGAAGACCTCCCCGTGTGCCTCCAAAGGCCGGTTTGCAAGCACTCCCGCCCGCTGTTCCCGCCAGGCACGCACAATGCTCCCAAGCCCGGGAGAAAAGCGCTTCGGGGTGGTGCTCTCTCCGGGCCCTTGCCCCTGAGCCTGGGGGCCAGGCAGTTGGAACACACTCCCAGGCCAAGGCAGAACGACATGCACACGTCTGTTCCTGCCCCCTACACCGGCAGAGAGTTCGGGGGAGCCAGAGACTGCCAGGCTGCTGCTGGGCTGGCTGCCTGTGTGGGACGGGGCAGAGCCGACCTAGGGGCAAGTTGGGCCTCTTGCTCTAACTGCTGGCCTGAGGCTGCTGGGTCAAAGAGGTCTTGGGCATCCAGCCCTTTGCTGGTCCCTTCCCTCTGACGAGGCCCTCTGAGCTCCAGCACCTTGCAGTGTGGAGACAGCCCCTGCCAGCAACCTCCTCTCCAAAGAGGCCTCAACCGAGGCCTAGGCCCAGGGGAAAGGCACCAGCAGGGATGAGCCTGGGGAGGCGCCCGGGCATGTCTGGACCCAGTCCCCGCAGCCTGCCCCTTGGTGGGGCTGTAACCCCGGAGGCAGGAAGGTCTGGGCAAGGCTGGCCAGGGGCAGGGGCCCTGCTGGGCCCTTCCCCTGGCCTGTGGGGCCTCTGAGCACAACCGGCCCTCTCCCACTGGAAGACCTCCCCGGCTGCCTCCAAAGGCCGGTTTGCAAGCGCTCCCGCCCACTGTTCCCAGCAGGCGTGTACAATGCTCCCAAGCTCGGGAGAAAAGCGCTTCAGGGTGGTGCTCTCTCCGGGCCCTTGCTCCTGAGCCTGGGGGCAAGGCACGGTGTCCACAATCCCAGGCCAAGTCAGAACCACATGCACACCTCTGATCTGCCCCCTGCACCGGCAAAGAGCTCGGGGGAGCCAGAGTCTGTCAGGCAGCTGCTGGGCTAGCCGCCTGTGTGGGAAGGGGCAGAGCCGACCTAGGGGCAAGTTGGGCCTCTTGCTCTCCCTGCTGCCCTGAGGCTGCTGGGCCAAAGAATTCTTGGGCATCCAGCCCCTTGCTGGTCCCTTCCCTCTGACGAGGCCCTCTGAGCTCCAGCACCTTGCAGTGTGGAGACAGCCCCTGCCAGCAACCTCCTCTCCAAGGAGGCCTCAACCGAGGCCTAGGCCCAGGGGAAAGGCACCAGCGGGGATGAGCCAGTGGAGGCGCACGGGCATGTCTGGACCCAGTCCCCGCAGCCTGCCCCTTGGTGGGGCAGTACCCCCGGAGGCCAGGAAGGTCTGGGCAAGGCTGGCCAGGGGCAGGGGCCCTGCTGGGTCCTGCCCCTGGCCTGTGGGGCCTCTGAGCACAACCGGCCCTCTCCCACTGGAAGACCTCCCCGGCTGCCTCCAAAGGCCGGTTTGCCAACACTCCCGCCCGCTGTTCCCGCCAGGCACGCACAATGCTCCCAAGCCCGGGAGAAAAGCGCTTCGGGGTGTTGCTCTCTCCGGGCCCTTGCCCATGAGCCTGGGGTCCAGGCAGTGTGTCCACACTCCCAGACCAAGGCAGAACCACATGCACACGTCTGTTCCTGACCCCTGCACCGGCAGAGCGCTCGGGGGAGCCACAGTCTGTCAGGCAGCTGCTGGGTTGGCTGCCTGTGTGGGAAGGGGCAGAGCCGACCTAGGGGAAGTTGGGCCTCTTCCTCTCCCTGCTGCCCTGAGGCTGCTGGGCCAAAGAGGTCTTGGGTATCCAGCCCCTTGCTGGTGACTTCCCGCTGCCGAGGCCCTCTGAGCTCCAGCACCTTGCAGTGTGGAGACAGCCCCTGCCAGCAACCTCCTCTCCAAGGAGGCCTCAACCAAGGCCTAGGCCCAGGGGAAAGGCACCAGCGGGGATGAGCCTGGGGAGGCGCCCGGGCATGTGTGGACCCAGTCCCCGCAGCCTGCCCCTTGGTGGGGTAGTAACCCCGGAGGCCAGGAGGGTCTGGGCAAGGCTGCCAGGGGCAGGGACACTGCTGGGTCCTGCCCCTGGCCTCTGGGGCGTCTGAGCACAACCGGCACTCTCCCGCTGGAAGACCTCCCTGGCTGCCTCCAAAGGCCGGTTTGCAAGCACTCCCGCCCGCTGTTCCCGCCAGGCACGCACAATGCTACCAAGCCCGGGAGAAAAGCGCTTCGGGGTGGTGCTCTCTCCGGGCCCTTGCCCCTGAGCCTGGGGGCCAGGCAGGGGGAACACACTCCCAGGCCAAGGCAGAACGACATGCACACGTCTGTTCCTGCCCCCTACACCGGCAGAGAGCTCGGGGGAGCCAGAGACTGCCAGGCTGCTGCTGGGCTGGCTGCCTGTCTGGGATGGGGCAGAGCCGACCTAGGGGCAAGTTGGGCCTCTTGCTCTCCCTGCTGCCCTGAGGCTGCTGGGCCAAAGACGTCTTGGGCATCCAGCCCCTTACTGGTCTCTTCCCTCTGACGAGGCCCTCTGAGCTCCAGCACCTTGCACTGAGGAGACAGCCCCTGCCAGCAACCTCCTCTCCAAGGAGACCTCAAGGGAGGCCTAGGCCCAGGGGAAAGGCACCAGCGGTGATGAGCCAGGGGAGGCGCCCGAGCATGTCTGGACCCAGTCCCCGCAGCCTGCCCCTTGGTGGGGCAGTACCCCCGGAGGCCAGGAAGGTCTGGGCAAGGCTGGCCAGGGGCAGGGGCCCTGCTGGGTCCTGCCCCTGGCCTGTGGGGCCTCTGAGCCCAACCGGCCCTCTCCCACTGGAAGACCTCCCCGGCTGCCTCCAAAGGCCGGTTTGCAAGCGCTCCCGCCCACTGTTCCCAGCAGGCGTGCACAATGCTCCCAAGCCCGGGAGAAAAGCGCTTCAGGGTGGTGCCCTCTCTGGGCCCTTGCCCCTGAGCCTGGGGGCAAGGCAGGGTGTCCACACTCCCAGGCCAAGGCAGAACCACATGCACACGTCTGATCTGCCCCCTGCACCGGCAGAGAGCTCGGGGGAGCCAGAGTCTGTCAGGCAGCTGCTGGGCTGGCCGCCTGTGTGGGAAGGGGCAGAGCCGACCTAGGGGCAAGATGGGCCTCTTGCTCTCCCTGCTGCCATGAGGCTGCTGGGCCAAAGAGGTCTTGGCCATCCAGCCCCTTGCTGGTCCCTTCCCTCTGACGAGGCCCTCTGAGCTCCAGCACCTTGCAGTGTGGAGACAGCCCCTGCCAGCAACCTCCTCTCCAAGGAGGCCTCAACCGAGGCCTAGGCCCAGGGGAAAGGCACCAGCGGGGATGAGCCTGGGGAGGCGCCCGGGCATGACTGGACCCAGTCCCCGCAGCCTGCCCCTTGGTGGGGCAGTACCCCCGGAGGCCAGGAAGGTCTGGGCAAGGCTGGCCAGGGGCAGGGGACCTGCTGGGTCCTGCCCCTGGCCTGTGGGGCCTCTGAGCACAACCGGCCCTCTCCCACTGGAAGACCTCCCCGGCTGCCTCCAAAGGCCGGTTTGCCAACACTCCCGCCCGCTGTTCTCGCCAGGCACGCACAATTCTCCCAAGCCCGGGAGAAAAGCGCTTCGGTGTGTTGCTCTCTCCGGGCCCTTGCCCCTGAGTGTGGGGGCCAGGCAGTGGTTCCACACTCCCAGACCAAGGCAGAACCACATGCACACGTCTGTTCCTGCCCCCTGCACCGGCAGAGAGCTCGGGGGAGCCAGAGTCTGTCAGGCAGCTGCTGGGCTGGCCACCTGTGTGGGAAGGGGCAGAGCCGACCTAGGGGCAAGTTGGGCCTCTTCCTCTCCCTGCAGCCCTGAGGCTGCTGGGCCAAAGACGTCTAGGGCATCCAGCCCCTTACTGGTCCCTTCCCTCTGACGAGGCCCTCTGAGCTCCAGCACCTTGCAGTGTGGAGACAGCCCCTGCCAGCAACCTCCTATCCAAGGAGGCCTCAACCGAGGCCTAGGCCCAGGGGAAAGGCACCAGCGGGGATGAGCCAGTGGAGGCGCACGGGCATGTCTGGACCCAGTCCCCGCAGCCTGCCCCTTGGTGGGCCAGTACCCCCCGAGGCCAGGAAGGTCTGGGCAAGGCTGCGAGGGGCAGGGGCCCTGCTGGGTCGTGCCCCTGGCCTGTGGGGCGTCTGAGCACAACCGGCACTCTCCCGCTGGAAGACCTCCCCGTCTGCCTCCAAAGGCCGGTTTGCAAGCACTCCCGCCCGCTGTTCCCGCCAGGCACGCACAATGCTCCCAAGCCCGGGAGAAAAGCGCTTCGGGGTGGTGCTCTCTCCGGGCCCTTGCCCCTGAGCCTGGGGGCCAGGCAGTCGGAACACACTCCCAGGCCAAGGCAGAACGACATGCACACGTCTGTTCCTGCCCCCTACACCGGCAGAGAGTTCGGGGGAGCCAGAGACTGCCAGGCTGCTGCTGGGCTGGCTGCCTGTGTGGGACGGGGCAGAGTCGACCTAGGGGCAAGTTGGGCCTCTTGCTCTCCCTGCTGCCCTGAGGCTGCTGGGTCAAAGAGGTCTTGGGCATCCAGCCCTTTGCTGGTCCCTTCCCTCTGACGAGGCCCTCTGAGCTCCAGCACCTTGCAGTGTGGAGACAGCCCCTGCCAGCACCCTCCTCTCCAAAGAGGCCTCAACCGAGGCCTACGCCCAGGGGAAAAGCACCAGCGGGGATGATCCTGGGGCGGCGCACGGACATGTCTGGACCCAGTCCCCGCAGCCTGCCCCTTGGCGGGGCAGTACCCCCGGAGGCCAGGAAGGACTGGGCAAGGCTGGCCAGGGGCAGGGGCCCTGCTGGGTCCTGCCCCTGGCCTGTGAGGCCTCTGAGCACAACCGGCCCTCTCCCACTGGAAGACCTCCCCAGCTGCCTCCAAAGTCCTGTTTGCAAACACTCCCGCCCGCTGTTCACGCCAGGCTCGCACAATGCTCCCAAGCCTGGGAGAAAAGCGCTTCGGGGTGGTGCTCTCTCCGGGCCCTTGCCCCTGAGCCTGGGGTCCAGGCAGTGGGTCCACACTCCCAGACCAAGGCAGAACCACATGCACACGTCTGTTCCTGACCCCTGCACCGGCAGAGAGCTCGGGGGAGCCAGAGTCTGTCAGGCAGGTGCTGGGCTGGCCGCCTGTGTGGGAAGGGGCAGAGCCGACCTAGGGGCAAGTTGGGCCTCTTCCTCTCCCTGCTGCCCTGAGGCTGCTGGGCCAAAGAGGTCTTGGGCATCCAGCCCCTTGCTGGTCCCTTCCCTCTGACGAGGCCCTCTGAGCTCCAGCACCTTGCAGTGTGGAGACAGCCCCTGCCAGCAACCTCCTCTCCAATGAGGCCTCAACCGAGGCCTAGGCCCAGGGGAAAGGCACCAGCGGGGATGAGCCTGGGGAGGCGCCCGGGCATGTGTGGACCCATTCCCCGCAGCCTGCCCCTTGGTGGGGCAGTACCCCCGGAGGCCAGGAAGGTCTGTGCAAGGCTGCCAGGGGCAGGGACAGCGCTGGGTCCTGCCCCTGGCCTGTGGGACGTCTGAGCACAACCGGCACTCTCCCGCTGGAAGACCTCCCCGTCTGCCTCCAAAGGCCGGTTTGCAAGCACTCCCGCCCGCTGTTCCCGCCAGGCACGCACAATGCTCCCAAGCCCGGGAGAAAAGCGCTTCGGGGTGGTGCTCTCTCCGGGCCCTTGCCCCTAAGCCTGCGGGCCAGGCAGGGGGAACACACTCCCAGGCCAAGACAGAACGACATGAACACGTCTGTTCCTGCCCCCTACACCGGCAGAGAGCTTGGGGGAGCCAGAGTCTCTCAGGCAGGTGCTGGGCTGGCCGCCTGTGTGGGAAGGGGCAGAGCCGACCTAGGGGCAAGTTGGGCCTCTTGCTCTCCCTGCTGCCCTGAGGCTGCTGGGCCAAAGACGTCTTGGGCATCCAGCCCTTTGCTGGTCCCTTCCCTCTGACGAGGCCCTCTGAGCTCCAGCACCTTGCAGTGTGGAGACAGCACCTGCCAGCAATCTCCTCTCCAAGGAGGCCTCAACCGAGGCCTAGGCCCAGGGGAAAGGCACCAGCGGGGATGAGCCTGGGGAGGCGCCCGGGCATGTCTGGACCCAGTCCCCGCAGCCTGCCCCTTGGTGGGGCAGTACCACTGGAGGCCAGGAAGGTCTGGGCAAGGCTGACCAGGGGCAGGGGACCTGCTGGGTCCTGCCCCTGGCCTGTGGGGCCTCTGAGCACAACCGGCCCTCTCCCACTGGAAGACCTCCCCGGCTGCCTCCAAAGGCCGTTTTGCACGCACTCCCGCCCACTGTTCCCACCAAGCGCGCACAATGCTCCCAAGCCAGGGAGAAAAGCGCTTCGGGGTGGTGCTCTCTCCGGGCCCTTGCCCCTGAGCCTGGGGGCCAGGCAGGGGGTCCACACTCCCAGGCCAAGGCAGAACCACATGCACACGTCTGTTCCTGACCCCTGCACCGGCAGAGAGCTCGGGGGAGCCAGAGTCTTTCAGGCAGCTGCTGGGCTGGCCGCCTTTGTGGGAAGGGGCAGAGCCAACCTAGGGGCAAGTTGGGCCTCTTGCTCTCCCTGCTGCCCTGAGCCTGCTGGGCCAAAGAGGTCTTGGGCATCCAGCCCTTTGCTTGTCCCTTCCCTCTGACGAGGCCCTCTGAGCTCCAGCACCTTGCAGTGTGGAGACAGCCCCTGCCAGCAACCTCCTCTCCAAGGAGGCCTCAACCGAGACCTATGCCCAGGGGAAAGGCACCAGCGGGGATGAGCCTGGGGAGGCGCCCGGGCATGTCTGGACCCAGTCCCCGCAGCCTGCCCCTTGGTGGGGCAGTACCCCCGGAGGCCAGGAAGGTCTGGGAAAGGCTGGCCAGGGGCAGGGGCCCTGCTGGGTCCTGCCCCTGGCCTGTGGGGCCTCTGAGCCCAACCGGCCCTCTCCCACTGGAAGACCTCCCCGGCTGCCTCCAAAGGCCGGTTTGCAAGCGCTCCCGCCCACTGTTCCCAGCAGGCGTGCACAATGCTCCCAAGCCCGGGAGAAAAGCGCTTCAGGGTGGTGCTCTCTCTGGGCCCTTGCCCCTGAGCCTGGGGGCAAGGCAGGGTGTCCACACTCCCAGGCCAAGGCAGAACCACATGCACACGTCTGATCTGCCCCCTGCACCGGCAGAGAGCTCGGGGGAGCCAGAGTCTGTCAGGCAGCTGCTGGGCTGGCCGCCTGTGTGGGAAGGGGCAGAGCCGACCTAGGGGCAAGATGGGCCTCTTGCTCTCCCTGCTGCCATGAGGCTGCTGGGCCAAAGAGGTCTTGGCCATCCAGCCCCTTGCTGGTCCCTTCCCTCTGACGAGGCCCTCTGAGCTCCAGCACCTTGCAGTGTGGAGACAGCCCCTGCCAGCAACCTCCTCTCCAAGGAGGCCTCAACCGAGGCCTAGGCCCAGGGGAAAGGCACCAGCGGGGATGAGCCTGGGGAGGCGCCCGGGCATGACTGGACCCAGTTCCCGCAGCCTGCCCCTTGGTGGGGCAGTACCCCCGGAGGCCAGGAAGGTCTGGGAAAGGCTGGCCAGGGGCAGGGGCCCTGCTGGGTCCTACCCCTGGCCTGTGGGGCCTCTGAGCACAACCGGCCCTCTCCCACTGGAAGACCTCCCCGGCTGCCTCCAAAGGCCGGTTTGCCAACACTCCCGCCCGCTGTTCTCGCCAGGCACGCACAATTCTCCCAAGCCCGGGAGAAAAGCGCTTCGGTGTGTTGCTCTCTCCGGGCCCTTGCCCCTGAGTGTGGGGGCCAGGCAGTGGTTCCACACTCCCAGACCAAGGCAGAACCACATGCACACGTCTGTTCCTGCCCCCTGCACCGGCAGAGAGCTCGGGGGAGCCAGAGTCTGTCAGGCAGCTGCTGGGCTGGCCGCCTGTGTGGGAAGGGGCAGAGCCGACCTAGGGGCAAGTTGGGCCTCTTGCTCTCCCTGCTGCCCTGAGGCTGCTGGGCCAAAGACGTCTAGGGCATCCAGCCCCTTACTGGTCCCTTCCCTCTGACGAGGCCCTCTGAGCTCCAGCACCTTGCAGTGTGGAGACAGCCCCTGCCAGCAACCTCCTATCCAAGGAGGCCTCAACCGAGGCCTAGGCCCAGGGGAAAGGCACCAGCGGGGATGAGCCAGTGGAGGCGCAAGGGCATGTCTGGACCCAGTCCCCGCAGCCTGCCCCTTGGTGGGGCAGTACCCCCCGAGGCCAGGAAGGTCTGGGCAAGGCTGCGAGGGGCAGGGTCCCTGCTGGGTCGTGCCCCTGGCCTGTGGGGCGTCTGAGCACAACCGGCACTCTCCCGCTGGAAGACCTCCCCGTTTGCCTCCAAAGGCCGGTTTGCAAGCACTCCCGCCCGCTGTTCCCGCCAGGCACGCACAATGCTCCCAAGCCCGGGAGAAAAGCGCTTCGGGGTGGTGCTCTCTCCGGGCCCTTGCCCCTGAGCCTGGGGGCCAGGCAGTCGGAACACACTCCCAGGCCAAGGCAGAACGACATGCACACGTCTGTTCCTGCCCCCTACACCGGCAGAGAGTTCGGGGGAGCCAGAGACTGCCAGGCTGCTGCTGGGCTGGCTGCCTGTGTGGGACGGGGCAGAGCCGACCTAGGGGCAAGTTGGGCCTCTTGCTCTAACTGCTGGCCTGAGGCTGCTGGGTCAAAGAGGGCTTGGGCATCCAGCCCTTTGCTGGTCCCTTCCCTCTGACGAGGCCCTCTGAGCTCCAGCACCTTGCAGTGTGGAGACAGCCCCTGCCAGCAACCTCCTCTCCAAAGAGGCCTCAACCGAGGCCTACGCCCAGGGGAAAAGCACCAGCGGGGATGATCCTGGGGCGGCGCACGGACATGTCTGGACCCAGTCCCCGCAGCCTGCCCCTTGGTGGGGCAGTACCCCCTGAGGCCAGGAAGGTCTGGGCAAGGCTGGCCAGGGGCAGGGGACCTGCTGTGTCCTGCCCCTGGCCTGTGAGGCCTCTGAGCACAACCGGCCCTCTCCCACTGGAAGACCTCCACGGCTGCCTCCAAAGTCCTGTTTGCAAACACTCCCGCCCGCTGTTCACGCCAGGCTCGCACAATGCTCCCAAGCCCGGGAGAAAAGCGCTTCGGGGTGGTGCTCTCTCCGGGCCCTTGCCCCTGAGCCTGGGGGCAAGCAGGGGGAACACACTCCCAGGCCAAGGCAGAACCACATGCCCACGTCTGTTCCTGTCCCCTGCACCGGCAGAGAGCTTGGGGGAGCCAGAGTCTGTCAGGCAGCTGCTGGGTTGGCCGCCTGTGTGGGAAGGGGCAGAGCCGCCCTAGGGGCAAGTTGGGCCTCTTGCTCTCCCTGCTGCCCTGAGGCTGCTGGGCCAAAGACGTCTTGGGCATCCAGCCCCTTACTGGTCCCTTCCCTCTGACGAGGCCCTCTGAGCTCCAGCCCCTTGCAGTGTGGAGACAGCCCCTGCCAGCAACCTCCTCTCCAAGGAGGCCTCAACCGAGGCCTAGGCCCAGGGGAAAGGCACCAGCGGGGATGAGCCTGGGGAGGCGCCCGGGCATGTCTGGACCCAGGCCCCGCAGCCTGCCCCTTGGTGGGGCAGTACCCCCGGAGGCCAGGAAGGTCTGGGCAAGGCTGGACAGGGGCAGGGGCCCTGCTGCGTCCTGCCCCTGGCCTGTGGGTCCTCAGAGCACAACCGGCCCTCTCCCACTGGAAGACCTCCCCGGCTGCCTCCAAAGGCCGGTTTGCAAGCGCTCCCACCCACTGTTCCCAGCAGGCGTGCACAATGCTCCCAAGCCCGGGAGAAAAGCGCTTCAGGGTGGTGCTCTCTCCGGGCCCTTGCCCCTGAGCCTGGGGGCAAGGCAGGGTGTCCACACTCCCAGGACAAGGCAGAACCACATGCACACGTCTGTTCCTGCCCCCTACACCGGCAGAGAGCTCGGGGGAACCAGAGACTGCCAGGCTGCTGCTGGGCTGGCCGCCTGTGTGGGACGGGGCAGAGCCGACCTAGGGGCAAATTGGGCCTCTTGCTCTCCCTGCTGCCCTGAGGCTGCTGGGTCAAAGAGGTCTTGGGCATCCAGCCCTTTGCTGGTCCCTTCCCTCTGACGAGGCCCTCTGATCTCCAGCACCTTGCAGTGTGGAGACAGCCCCTGCCAGCAACCTCCTCTCCAAGGAGGCCTCAACCGAGGCCTAGGCCCAGGGGAAAGGCACCAGCGGGGATGAGCCTGGGGAGGCGCCCGGGCATGTCTGGACCCAGTCCCCGCAGCCTGCCCCTTGGTGGAGCAGTACCCCCGGAGGCCAGGAAGGTCTGGGCAAGGCTGGCCAGGGTCAGGGGCCCTGCTGGGTCCTGCCCCTGGCCTGTGGGGCCTCTGAGCACAACCGGCCCTCTCCCACTGGAAGATCTCCCCGTCTGCCTTCAAAGGCCGGTTTGCAAGCACTCCCGCCCACTGTTCCCACCAAGCGCGCACAATTCTCCCAAGCCCGGGAGAAAAGCGCTTCGGGGTGGTGCTCTCTCCGGGCCCTTGCCCCTGAACCTGGGGGCCAGGCAGTTGGTCCACACTCGGAGACCAAGGCAGAACCACATGCACACGTCTGTTCCTGACCCCTGCACAGGCAGAGAGCTCGGGGGAGCCAGAGTCTGTCAGGCAGCTGCTGGGCTGGCCGCCTGTGTGGGAAGGGGCAGAGCCGACCTAGGGGCAAGTTGGGCCTCTTCCTCTCCCTGCTGCCCTGAGGCTGCTGGGCCAAAGAGGTCTTGGGCATCCAGCCCCTTGCTGGTCCCTTCCCTCTGATGAGGCCCTCTGAGCTCCAGCACCTTGCAGTGTGGAGACAGCCCCTGCCAGCAACCTCCTCTCCAAGGAGGCCTCAACCGAGGCCTAGGCCTAGGGGAAAGGCACCAGCGGGGATGAGCCTGGGGAGGCGCCCGGCCATGTCTGGACCCAGTCCCCGCAGCCTGCCCCTTGGTGGGGCAGTACCCCCGGAAGCCAGGAAGGTCTCGGCAAGGCTGCCAGGGGCAGGGACACTGCTGGGTCCTGCCCCTGGCCTGTTGGGCGTCTGAGCACAACCGGCACTCTCCCGCTGGAAGACCTCCCCGTCTGCCTCCAAAGTCCTGTTTGCAAGCACGCCCACCCGCTGTTCCCCCAGGCAAGCACAATGCTCCCAAGCCCGGGAAAAAAGCGCTTCGGGGTGGTGCTCTCTCCGGGCCCTTGGAAGACCTCCCCGGCTGCCTCCAAAGGCTGGTTTGCAAGCACTCAATCCCGCTGTTCACGCCAGCTGCGCACAATGCTCCCAAGCCCGGGAGAAAAGCATTTTGGGGTGGTGCTCACTCCGGGCTTTGGAAGACCTCCCCGGCTGCCTCCAAGGCCGGTTTGCAAGCACTTCTGCCTGCTGTTCCCGCCACCCGCGCACAATGCTCCCAAGCCCGGGAGAAAAGCGTTTCGGGGTGGTGTTCTCTCTGGGCCCAAGAAAGACCTCCCGGGCTGCCCCCAAATGCCGGTTTGCAAGCACTCCCACTCGCTGTTCCCGCCATCCGTGCAAATGCTCCAAGCCCAGGAGAAAAGCCCTTCAGGGTGGTGCTCTCTCCCGGCCCTTGGAAGACCTCCCCGGCTGCCTCCAAAGGCTGGATTTCAAGTACTCCCTCCCGCTGTCCCGCCAGCCGCACACAATGCTCCCAATCACGGGAGAAAAGCGCTTCGGGGTGGTGCTCTCTACGGGCCCTTGGAAGACCTCCCCGTTTGTCTCCAAAGGCCGGTTTGCAAGCACTCATGCCCGCTGTTCCCGCCAGCCGCGCACAATGCTCCCAAGCCTAGGAGAAAAGCGCTTCGGGGTGGTGCTCTCTCCCGGCCCTTGGAAGACCTCCCCGGCTGCCTCCAAAGGCCGGTTTGCAAGCACTCAATCCCGCTGTTCCCGCCAGCCGCGCACAATGCTCCCAAGCCCGGGAGAAAAGCGCTTCGGGGTGGTGCTCTCTCCCGGCCCTTGGAAGACCTCCCCGGCTGCCTCCAAAGGCTGGTTTTCAAGAACTCCCTCCCGCTGACCCGCCAGCCGCACACAATGCTCCCAAGCCCGGGAGAAAAGCATTTTGGGGTGGTCTCTCTCCGGGCCCTTGGAAGACTCCCCGGCTGCCTCTAAAGGCCGGTTTGCAAGCACTCATGTCCTCTGTTCCCGACAGCCGCGAACAATGCTCCCAATTCCGTGAGAAAAGTGCTTCGGGATGGTGCTCTCTCCGGGCCGTTGGAAGACCTCCCAAGCTGCCTCCAAAGGCCGGTTTGCAAGCACTCCCGCCCGCTGTTCCCGCCAGCCTCGCACAATGCTCCCAAGACCGGGAGAAAAGCGCTTCGGGGTGGTGTTCTCTCCGTGCCAATGGAGGACCTCCCTGGCTGCCCCCAAAGGCCGGTTTGCAAGCACTCCCACTCGCTGTTCCCGCCAGCCACGCACAATCCTCCAAAACCCCGGAGAAAAGCGCTTCGGGGTGGTGTTCTCTCCGTGCCCATGGAAGACCTCCCGGGGTGCCCCCAAAGGCCGGTTTGGAAGCACTCCCACTCGCTGTTCCCGCCATCCGCGCACAATGCTCCCAAGCCCGGGAGAAAAGCATTTTGGGGTGGTGCTCACACCGGGCCCTGGAAGACCTCCCCGGCTGCCTCCAAAGGACGGTTTTCAAGCACTCCTGCCTGCTGTTCCCGCCACCCGCGCACAATGCTCCCAAGCCCGGGAGAAAAGCGCTTCGGGGTGGTGCTCTCTACAGGCCCTTGGAAGACCTCCCCGGCTGCCTCCAAAGGCCGGTTTGCAAGGACTCCTTCCTGCTGTTCCCGCCATCCGCGCACAATGCTCCCAAGCCCGGGAGAAAAGCATTTTGGGGTGGTGCTCACACCGGGCCCTGGAAGACCTCCCCGGCTGCCTCCAAAGGACGGTTTTCAAGCACTCCTGCCTGCTGTTCCCGCCACCCGCGCACAATGCTCCCAAGCCCGGGAGAAAAGCGCTTCGGGGTGGTGCTCTCTACAGGCCCTTGGAAGACCTCCCCGGCTGCCTCCAAAGGCCGGTTTGCAAGGACTCCTTCCTGCTGTTCCCGCCATCCGCGCACAATGCTCCCAAGCCCGGGAGAAAAGCATTTTGGGGTGGTGCTCACACCGGGCCCTGGAAGACCTCCCCGGCTGCCTCCAAAGGACGGTTTTCAAGCACTCCTGCCTGCTGTTCCCGCCACCCGCGCACAATGCTCCCAAGCCCGGGAGAAAAGCGCTTCGGGGTGGTGCTCTCTACAGGCCCTTGGAAGACCTCCCCGGCTGCCTCCAAAGGCCGGTTTGCAAGGACTCCTTCCTGCTGTTCCCGCCATCCGCGCACAATGCTCCCAAGCCCGGGAGAAAAGCATTTTGGGGTGGTGCTCACACCGGGCCCTGGAAGACCTCCCCGGCTGCCTCCAAAGGACGGTTTTCAAGCACTCCTGCCTGCTGTTCCCGCCACCCGCGCACAATGCTCCCAAGCGCGGGAGAAAAGCGCTTCGGGGTGGTGCTCTCTACAGGCCCTTGGAAGACCTCCCCGGCTGCCTCCAAAGGCCCGTTTGCAAGGACTCCTTCCTGCTGTTCCCGCCAGCCACGCACAATGCTCCCAAGCCCGGGAGAAAAGCATTTTGGGGTGGTGCTCACTCCGGGCCCTTGGAAGACCTCCCCGGCTGCCTCCAAAGGCCAGTTTGCAAGCAGTCCTGCCTGCTGTTCCCGCCAGCCGCGCACAATGCTCCCAAGCCCGGGAGAAAAGCGCTTCGGGGTGGTGCTCTCTCAGGGCCCTTGGAAGACATCCCCGGCTGCCTCCAAAGGCCGGTTTGCAAGCACTCATGCCCGTTGTTCCCACCAGCCGCGCACAATGCTCCCAAGCCCGGGAGAAAAGCATTTTGGGGTGGTGCTCACTCCGGGCCCTTGGAAGACCTCCCCGGCTGCCTCCAAAGGCCAGTTTGCAAACAGTCCTGCCTGCTGTTCCCGCCAGCCGCGCACAATGTTCCCAAGCCCGGGAGAAAAGCACTTCCGGGTGGTGCTCTCTCCGGGCCCTTGGAAGACCTCCCGGGCTGCCTCCAAAGGCCGGTTTGCAAGCATTCATGTCCGTTGTTCCCGACAGCCGCGCACAACGCTCCCAAGCCCGAGAGAAAAGCATTTTGGGGTGGTGCTCTCTCCGGGCCCTTGGAAGACCTCCCGGGCTGCCTCCAAAGGCCGGTTTGCAAGCATTCATGTCCGTTGTTCCCGACAGCCGCGCACAATGCTCCCAAGCCCGGGAGAAAAGCGCTTCGGGGTGGTGTTCTCTCAGGGACCATGGAGGACCTCCCCGGCTGCCCCCAAAGGCCGGTTTGCAAGCATTCCCACTCGCTGTTCCCGCCAGGCACACACAATGTTCCAAAATCCCGGAGAAAAGCGCTTCGGGGTGGTGCTCTCTCCGCGCCCTTGGAAGACTTCTCTGGCTGCCGCCAAAGGCCGGTTTGCAAGAATTCCCTCCCGCTGTCCCACCAGCCGCACACAATGCTCCAAAACCCGAGAGAAAAGCGCTTCGAGGTGGTGCTCTCTCCGGGCCCTTGGAAGACCTCCCCGGCTGCCTCCAAAGGCCGGTTTGCAAGCACTCCTGCCTGCTGTTCCCGCCACGCGCGCACAATGCTCCCAAGCCCGGAAGAAAAGCATTTTGGGGTAGTGCTCTCTCCGGGCCCTTGGAAGACCTCCCGGGCTGCCTCCAAAGGCCGGTTTGCAAGCACTCATGTCCGCTGTTCCCGACAGCCGCGTACAATGCTCCCAAGCCCGGGAGAAAAGCATTTTGGGGTGGTGATCAGTCCGGGCCCTTGGAAGACCTCCCCGGCTGCCTCCAAAGGACAGTTTGCAAGAACTCATGCCCGCTGTTCCCGCCAGGCACGCACAATGCTCCCAAGCCCGGGAGAAAAGCGCTTCGGGGTGGTGCTCTCACCGGGCCCTTGCCCCTGAGCCTGGGGGCACTGCAGGGGGAACACACTCCCAGGCCAAGGCAGAACCACATGCAAACGTCTGTTCCTGGTCCCTGCACCGGCAGAGAGCTCGGGGGAGCCAGAGTATGTCAGGCAGCTGCTGGGTTGGCGGCCTGTGTGGAAAGGGGCAGAGCCGACCTAGGGGCAAGTTGGGCCTCTTGCTCTCCCTGCTGCCCTGAGGCTGCTGGGCCAAAGAGGTCTTGGGCATCCAGCCCCTTGCTGGTCCCTTCCCTCTGATGAGGCCCTCTGAGCTCCAGCACCTTGCAGTGTGGAGA
The DNA here is from genome assembly GCF_033118175.1 of Dama dama. Taxonomy (NCBI): domain Eukaryota; kingdom Metazoa; phylum Chordata; class Mammalia; order Artiodactyla; family Cervidae; genus Dama; species Dama dama. Next base: position 2,500,259 of record NW_026870889.1, read on the forward strand.
CAGCCCCTGCCAGCAACCTCGTCTCCAAGGAGGCCTCAACCGAGGCCTAGGCCCAGGGGAAAGGCACCAGCGGGGATGAGCCTGGGGAGGCGCCCGGGCATGTCTGGACCCAGTCCCCGCAGCCTGCCACTTGGTGGGGCAGTACCCCCGGAGGCCAGGAAGGTCTGGGCAAGGCTGCCAGGGGCAGGACACTGCTGGGTCCTGCCCCTGGCCTGTGGGGCGTCTGAGCACAACCGGCACTCTCCCGCTGGAAGACGTCCCCGGCTGCCTCGAAAGGCCGGTTTGCAAGCACTCCCGCCCACTGTTCCAACAAAGGGCGCACAACGCTCCCAAGCCCGGGAGAAAATCGCCTCGGGGTGGTGCTCTCTCCGGGCCCTTTCCCCTGAGCCTGGGGGCCAGGAAGGGGGTCCACACTCCCAGGCCAAGGCAGAAGGACATGCACACGTCTGTTCCTGCCCCATGCACCGGCAGAGAGCTCGGGGGAGCCAGAGTCTGTCAGGCAGCTGCTGGGCTGGCCGCCTGTGTGGGAAGGGGCAGAGCCGACCTAGGGGCAAGTTGGGCCTCTTGCTCTCCCTGCTGCCCTGAGGCTGCTGGGCCAAAGAGATCTTGGGCATCCAGCCCCTTGCTTGTCCCTTCCCTCTGAGGAGGCCCTCTGAGCTCCAGCACCTTGCAGTGTGGAGACAGCCCCTGCCAGCAACCTCCTCTCCAAGGAGGCCTCAACCGAGGCCTAGGACCAGGGGAAAGGCACCAGCGGGGATGAGCCTGGGGAGGCGCCCGGGCATGTCTGGACCCAGTCCCCGCAGCCTGCCCCTTGGTGGGGCAGTACCCCCGGAGGCCAGGAAGGTCTGGGCAAGGCTGGCCACGGGCAGGGGCCCTGCTGGGTCCTGCCCCTGGCCTGTGGGGCCTCTGAGCACAACCGGCCCTCTCCCACTGGAAGACTTCCCCGGCTGCCTCCAAAGGCCGGTTTGCCAACACTCCCGCCCGCTGTTCCCGCCAGGCACGTACAATTCTCCCAAGCCCGGGAGAAAAGCGCTTCGGGGTGTTGCTCTCTCCGGGCCCTTGCCCCTGAGTGTGGGGGCGAGGCAGTGGGACCACACTCTCAGACCAACGCAGAACCACATGCACACGTCTGTTTCTGACCCCTGCACCGGCAGAGAGCTCGGGGGAGCCAGAGTCTGTCAGGCAGCTGCTGGGCTGGCCGCCTGTGTGGCAAGGGGCAGAGCCGACCTAGGGGCAAATTGGGCCTCTTCCTCTCCCTGCTGCCCTGAGGCTGCTGGGCCAAAGAGGTCTTGGGCATCTAGCCCCTTGCTGGTCCCTTCTCTCTGACGAGGCCCTCCTAGCTCCAGCACCTTGCAGTGTGGAGACAGCCCCTGCCAGCAACCTCCTCTCCAAGGAGGCCTCAACCGAGGCCTAGGCCCAGGGGAAAGGCACCAGCGGGGATGAGCCTGGGGAGGCGCCCGGCCATGTCTGGACCCAGTCCCCGCAGCCTGCCCCTTGGTGGGGCAGTACCCCCGGAGGCCAGGAGGGTCTGGGCAAGGCTGCCAGGGGCAGGAACACTGCTGGGTCCTGCCCCTGGCCTGTGGGGCGTCTGAGCACAACCGGCACTCTCCCGCTGGAAGACCTCCCCGGCTGCCTCCAAAGGCCGGTTTGCAAGCACTCCCGCCCGCTGTTCCCGCCAGGCACGCACAATGCTCCCAAGCCCGGGAGAAAAGCGCTTCGAGGTGGTGCTCTCTCCGGGCCCTTTCCCCTGAGCCTGGGGGACAGGCAGGGGGAACACACTCCCAGGCCAAGGCAGAACGACATGCACACGTCTGTTCCTGCCCCCTACACCGGCAGAGAGTTCGGGGGAGCCAGAGATTGCCAGGCTGCTGCTGGGCTGGCTGCCTGTGTGGGACGGGGTAGAGCCGACCTAGGGGCAAGTTGGGCCTCTTGCTCTCCCTGCTGCCCTGAGGCTGCTGGGTCAGAGAGGTCTTGGGCATCCAGCCCTTTGCTGGTCCTTTCCCTCTGACGAGGCCCTCTGAGCTCCAGCACCTTGCAGTGTGCAGACAGCCCCTGCCGGCAACCTCCTCTCCAAGGAGGCCTCAACCGAGGCCTAGGCCCAGGGGAAAGGCACCAGCGGGGATGAGCCTGGGGAGGCGCCCGGCCATGTCTGGACCCAGTCCCCGCAGCCTGCCCCTTGGTGGGGCAGTACCCCCGGAGGCCAGGAGGGTCTGGGCAAGGCTGCCAGGGGCAGGAACACTGCTGGGTCCTGCCCCTGGCCTGTGGGGCGTCTGAGCACAACCGGCACTCTCCCGCTGGAAGACCTCCCCGGCTGCCTCCAAAGGCCGGTTTGCAAGCACTCCCGCCCGCTGTTCCCGCCAGGCACGCACAATGCTCCCAAGCCCGGGAGAAAAGCGCTTCGAGGTGGTGCTCTCTCCGGGCCCTTGCCCCTGAGCCTGGGGGACAGGCAGGGGGAACACACTCCCAGGCCAAGGCAGAACGACATGCACACGTCTGTTCCTGCCCCCTACACCGGCAGAGAGTTCGGGGGAGCCAGAGATTGCCAGGCTGCTGCTGGGCTGGCTGCCTGTGTGGGACGGGGTAGAGCCGACCTAGGGGCAAGTTGGGCCTCTTGCTCTCCCTGCTGCCCTGAGGCTGCTGGGTCAGAGAGGTCTTGGGCATCCAGCCCTTTGCTGGTCCTTTCCCTCTGACGAGGCCCTCTGAGCTCCAGCACCTTGCAGTGTGCAGACAGCCCCTGCCGGCAACCTCCTCTCCAAGGAGGCCTCAACCGAGGCCTAGGCCCAGGGGAAAGGCACCAGCGGGGATGAGCCTGGGGAGGCGCCCGGGCATGTCTGGACCCAGGCCCCGCAGCCTGCCCCTTGGTGGGGTAGTACCCCCGGAGGCCAGGAAGGTCTGGGCAAGGCTGGCCAGGGGCAGGGGCCCTGCTGGGTCCTGCCCCTGGCCTGTGGGGCCTCTGAGAACAACTGGCACTCTCCCGCTGGAAGACCTCCCCGGCTGCCTCCAAAGGCTGGTTTGCAAGCACTCAATCCCGCTGTTCACGCCAGCTGCGCACAATGCTCCCAAGCCCGGGAGAAAAGCATTTTGGGGTGGTGCTCACTCCGGGCTTTGGAAGACCTCCCCGGCTGCCTCCAAGGCCGGTTTGCAAGCACTTCTGCCTGCTGTTCCCGCCACCCGCGCACAATGCTCCCAAGCCCGGGAGAAAAGCGTTTCGGGGTGGTGTTCTCTCTGGACCCAAGAAAGACCTCCCGGGCTGCCCCCAAATGCCGGTTTGCAAGCACTCCCACTCGCTGTTCCCGCCATCCGTGCAAATGCTCCAAGCCCAGGAGAAAAGCCCTTCAGGGTGGTGCTCTCTCCCGGCCCTTGGAAGACCTCCCCGGCTGCCTCCAAAGGCTGGATTTCAAGTACTCCCTCCCGCTGTCCCGCCAGCCGCACACAATGCTCCCAATCACGGGAGAAAAGCGCTTCGGGGTGGTGCTCTCTACGGGCCCTTGGAAGACCTCCCCGTTTGTCTCCAAAGGCCGGTTTGCAAGCACTCATGCCCGCTGTTCCCGCCAGCCGCGCACAATGCTCCCAAGCCTAGGAGAAAAGCGCTTCGGGGTGGTGCTCTCTCCCGGCCCTTGGAAGACCTCCCCGGCTGCCTCCAAAGGCCGGTTTGCAAGCACTCAATCCCGCTGTTCCCGCCAGCCGCGCACAATGCTCCCAAGCCCGGGAGAAAAGCGCTTCGGGGTGGTGCTCTCTCCCGGCCCTTGGAAGACCTCCCCGGCTGCCTCCAAAGGCTGGTTTTCAAGAACTCCCTCCCGCTGACCCGCCAGCCGCACACAATGCTCCCAAGCCCGGGAGAAAAGCATTTTGGGGTGGTCTCTCTCCGGGCCCTTGGAAGACTCCCCGGCTGCCTCTAAAGGCCGGTTTGCAAGCACTCCTTCCTGCTGTTCCCGCCAGCCACGCACAATGCTCCCAAGCCCGGGAGAAAAGCTTTTTGGGGTGGTGCTCTCTCCGGGCCCTTGGAAGACCTCCCCGGCTGCCTCCAAAGGCCAGTTTGCAAGCAGTCCTGCCTGCTGTTCCCGCCAGCCGCGCACAATGCTCCCAAGCCCGGGAGAAAAGCTTTTTGGGGTGGTGCTCTCTCCGGGCCCTTGGAAGACCTCCCCGTCTGCCTCCAAAGGCCGGTTTGCAAGCACTCATGCCCGTTGTTCCCACCAGCCGCGCACAATGCTCCCAAGCCCGGGAGAAAAGCATTTTGGGGTGGTGCTCACTCCGGGCCCTTGGAAGACCTCCCCGGCTGCCTCCAAAGGCCAGTTTGCAAGCAGTCCTGCCTGCTGTTCCCGCCAGCCGCGCACAATGTTCCCAAGCCCGGGAGAAAAGCGCTTCGGGGTGGTGCTCTCTCCGGGCACTTTCAAGACCTCCCCGGCTGCCTCCAAGGCCGGTTTGCAAGGACTCATGCCCGCTGTTCCCGCCAGCCGCGCACAATGCTCCCAAGCCCGGGAGAAAAGGTTTTTGGGGTGGTGCTCACACCGGGCCCTGGAAGACCTCCCCGGCTGCCTCCAAAGGCCGGTTTTCAAGCACTCCTGCCTGCTGTTCCCGCCACCTGCGCACAATGCTCCCAAGCCCGGGAGAAACGCGCTTCGGGGTGGTGCTCTCTACAGGCCCTTGGAAGACCTCCCCGGCTGCCTCCAAAGGCCGGTTTGCAAGGACTCCTTCCTGCTGTTCCCGCCAGCCACGCACAATGCGCCCAAGCCCGGGAGAAAAGCATTTTGGGGTGGTGCTCTCTACAGGCCCTTGGAAGACCTCCCCGGCTGCCTCCAATGGCCAGTTTGCAAGCACTCATGCCCGCTGTTCCCACCAGCCGCGCACAATGCTCCCAAGCCCGGGAGAAAAGCTTTTTGGGGTGGTGCTCACACCGGGCCCTGGAAGACCTCCCCGGCTGCCTGCAAAGGCCGGTTTTCAAGCACTCCTGCCTGCTGTTCCCGCCACCCGCGCACAATGCTCCCAAGCCCGGGAGAAAAGCGCTTCGGGGTGATGCTCTCTACAGGCCCTTGGAAGACCTCTCCGGCTGCCTTCAAAGGCCGGTTTGCAAGGACTCCTTCCTGCTGTTCCCGCCAGCCGTGCACAATGCTCCCAAGCCCGGGAGAAAAGCGCTTCGGGGTGGTGCTCTCTCCGGGCACTTTCAAGACCTCCTCGGCTGCCTCCAAAGGCCGGTTTGTAAGTACTCATTCCCGCTGCTTCCGCCAGCCACGCACAATGCTCCCAAGCCCGGGAGTAAAGCATTTTGGGGTGGTGCTCTCTCCGGGCCCTTGGAAGACCTCCCGGGCTGCCTCCAAAGGCCGGTTTGCAAGCACTCATGTCCGCTGTTCCCGACAGCCGCGCACAATGCTCCCAAGCCCGGGAGAAAAGCATTTTGGGGTGGTGATCAGTCCGGGCCCTTGGAAGACCTCCCCGGCTGCCTCCAAAGGACAGTTTGCAAGCACTCAATCCCGCTGTTCCCGCCAGCCGCGCACAATGCTCCCAAGCCCGGGAGAAAAGCGCTTCGGGGTGGTGCTCTCTCCCGGCCCTTGGAAGACCTCCCCGGCTGCCTCCAAAGGCTGGTTTTCAAGAACTCCCTCCCGCTGACCCGCCAGCCGCACACAATGCTCCCAAGCCCGGGAGAAAAGCATTTTGGGGTGGTCTCTCTCCGGGCCCTTGGAAGACTCCCCGGCTGCCTCTAAAGGGCGGTTTGCAAGCACTCATGTCCTCTGTTCCCGACAGCCGCGAACAATGCTCCCAATTCCGTGAGAAAAGTGCTTCGGGATGGTGCTCTCTCCGGGCCCTTGGAAGACCTCCCGGGCTGCCTCCAAAGGCCGGTTTGCAAGCACTCCCGCCCGCTGTTCCCGCCAGCCTCGCACAATGCTCCCAAGACCGGGAGAAAAGCGCTTCGGGGTGGTGTTCTCTCCGTGCCAATGGAGGACCTCCCTGGCTGCCCCCAAAGGCCGGTTTGCAAGCACTCCCACTCGCTGTTCCCGCCAGCCACGCACAATCCTCCAAAACCCCGGAGAAAAGCGCTTCGGGGTGGTGTTCTCTCCGTGCCCATGGAAGACCTCCCGGGGTGCCCCCAAAGGCCGGTTTGGAAGCACTCCCACTCGCTGTTCCCGCCATCCGCGCACAATGCTCCCAAGCCCGGGAGAAAAGCATTTTGGGGTGGTGCTCACACCGGGCCCTGGAAGACCTCCCCGGCTGCCTCCAAAGGCCGGTTTGCAAGCACTCCTGCCTGCTGTTCCCGCCACCCGCGCACAATGCTCCCAAGCCCGGGAGAAAAGCGCTTCGGGGTGGTGCTCTCTACAGGCCCTTGGAAGACCTCCCCGGCTGCCTCCAAAGGCCGGTTTGCAAGGACTCCTTCCTGCTGTTCCCGCCATCCGCGCACAATGCTCCCAAGCCCGGGAGAAAAGCATTTTGGGGTGGTGCTCACACCGGGCCCTGGAAGACCTCCCCGGCTGCCTCCAAAGGACGGTTTTCAAGCACTCCTGCCTGCTGTTCCCGCCACCCGCGCAGAATGCTCCCAAGCGCGGGAGAAAAGCGCTTCGGGGTGGTGCTCTCTACAGGCCCTTGGAAGACCTCCCCGGCTGCCTCCAAAGGCCCGTTTGCAAGGACTCCTTCCTGCTCTTCCCGCCAGCCACGCACAATGCTCCCAAGCCCGGGAGAAAAGCATTTTGGGGTGGTGCTCATTCCGGGCCCTTGGAAGACCTCCCCGGCTGCCTCCAAAGGCCAGTTTGAAAGCAGTCCTGCCTGCTGTTCCCGCCAGCCGCGCACAATGCTCCCAAGCCCGGGAGAAGAGCGCTTCGGGGTGGTGCTCTCTCCGGGCCCTTGGAAGACGTCCCCGGCTGCCTCCAAAGGCCGGTTTGCAAGCACTCATGCCCGTTGTTCCCACCAGCCGCGCACAATGCTCCCAAGCCCGGGAGAAAAGCATTTTGGGGTGGTGCTCACTCCGGGCCCTTGGAAGACCTCCCCGGCTGCCTCCAAAGGCCAGTTTGCAAGCACTCCTGCCTGCTGTTCCCGCCAGCCGCGCACAATGCTCCCAAGCCCGGGAGAAAAGCGCTTCGGGGTGGTGCTCTCTCCGGGCACTTTCAAGACCTCCCCGGCTGCCTCCAAAGGCCGGTTTGTAAGTACTCATTCCCGCTGCTTCCGCCAGCCAAGCACAATGCTCCCAAGCCCGGGAGAAAAGCATTTTGGGGTGGTGCTCTCTCCGGGCCGTTGGAAGACCTCCCGGGCTGCCTCCAAAGGCCGGTTTGCAAGCACTCCTGCCTGCTGTTCCCGCCACACGCACACAATGCACCCAAGCCCGGGAGCAAAGCACTTCGGGATGGTGCTCTCTCCCAGCCTTTGGAAGACGTCCCCGGCTGCCTCCAAAGGCCGGTTTGCAAGGACTCCTTCCTGCTGTTCCCGCCAGCCACGCACAATGCTCCCAATCCCGGGAGAAAAGTGCTTCGGGATGGTGCTCTCTCCGGGCCCTTGGAAGACCTCCCCGGATACCTCCAAAGGTGGGTTTGCAAGTACTCATTTCCGCTGTTCCCGCCAGCTGTGCACAATTCTCCCAAGCCCGGGAGAAAAGCATTTTGCGGTGGTGCTCTCTCCGGGCCCTTGGAAGACCTCCCCGGGTGCCTCAAAAGGCCGGTTTGCAATCACTCCCACTGACTGTTCCCGCCAGCCACGCACATGCTCCAAAACACGGGAGAGAAGCGCTTTGGGGTGGTGCTCTCTCCCGGCCCTTGGAAGACTTTCCCGGCTGCCTCCAAAGGTCGGTTTGCAAGACTCCCTGCCGCTGTCCCGCCAGCCGCACACAATGCTCCCAATCACGGGAGAAAAGCGCTTCGGGGTGGTGCTCTCTCAGGGCCCTTTGAAGACTTCCCCGGCTGCCTCCAATGGGCGGTATGCAAGAACTCATGCCCGCTGTTCCCACCAGCCATGCACAATGCTCCCAAGCACGGGAGAAAAGCATTTTGGGGTGGTGCTCACTCCTTTCCCTTGGAAGACCTCCGCGCCTGCCTCCAAAGGCCGGTTTGCAAGCACTCCTGCCTGCTCTTCCCGCCACACGCGGACACTGCTCCCTAGCCCGGGAGAAAAGCGCATCGGGGTGGTGTTCTCTCCGGGCCCATGGAGGACCTCCCCGGCTGCCCCCAAAGGCCGGTTTGCAAGCATTCCCACTAGCTGTTCCCGCCAGCCACGCAAATGCTCCCAAGCCCGGGAGAAAAGCGCTTCGGGGTGGTGCTCTCTCCGGGCCCTTGCCCCTGAGCCTGGGGGCCAGGCAGGGGGTCCACACTCCCAGGTAAAGTCAGAACCACATGCACACGTCTGTTCCTGCCCCCTCCACCGGCAGAGAGCTGGGGGGAGCCAGAGTCTGTCAGGCAGCTGCTGGGCTGGCCGCCTGTGTGGGAAGGGGCAGAGCCGACCTAGGGGCAAGTTGGGCCTCTTGCTCTCCCTGCAGCCCTGAGGCTGCTGGGTCAAAGAGGTCTTGGGCATCCAGCCCCTTGCTGATCCCTTCCCTCTGATGAGGCCCTCTGAGCTCCAGCACCTTGCAGTGTGGAGACAGCCCCTGCCAGCAACCTCCTCTCCAAGGAGGCCTCAACCGAGGCCTAGGCCTAGGGGAAAGGCCCAGCGGGGATGAGCCTGGGGAGGCGCCCGGCGATGTCTGGACCCAGTCCCCGCAGCCTGCCCCTTGGTGGGGCAGTACCCCCGGAGGCCAGGAAGGTCTGGGCAAGGCTGCCAGGGGCAGGGACACTGTTGGGTCCTGCCCCTGGCCTGTGGGGCGTCTGAGCACAACCGGCACTCTCCCGCTGAAAGACCTCCCCGTCTGCCTCCAAAAGACGGTTTGCAAGCACTCCCACCCGCTGTTCCCGCCAGGCACGCACAATGCTCCCAAGCCCGGGAGAAAAGCGCTTCGGGGTGGTGCTCTCTCCGGGCCCTTGCCCCTGAGCCTGGGGCCAGGCAGGGGGAACACACTCCCAGGCCAAGAGAGACGACATGCACACGTCTGTTCCTGCCCCCTACACCGGCAGAGAGCTCGGGGGAGCCAGAGACTGCCAGGCTGCTGCTGGGCTGGCTGCCTGTGTGGGACGGGGCAGAGCCGACCTAGGGGCAAGTTGGGCCTCTTGCTCTCCCTGCTGCCCTGAGGCTGCTGGGTCAAAGAGTTCTTGGGCATCCAGCCCTTTGCTGGTGCCTTCCCTCTGACGAGGCCCTCTGAGCTCCAGCACCTTGCAGTGTGGAGACAGCCCCTGCCAGCAACCTCCTCTCCAAAGAGGCCTCAACCGAGGACTACACCAGGGGAAAGGCACCAGCGGGGATGATCCTGGGGAGGCGAACGGACATGTCTGGACCCAGTCCCCGCAGCCTGCCCCTTGGTGGGGCAGTACCCCCAGAGGCCAGGAAGGTCTGGGCAAGGCTGGCCAGGGGCAGGGGCCCTGGTGGGTCCTGCCCCTGGCCTGTGGGGCCTCTGAGCACAACCGGCCCTCTCCCACTGGAAACCTCCCCGGCTGCCTCCAAAGGCCGGTTTGCCAACACTCCCGCCCGCTGTTCCCACCAGGCACGCACAATGCTCCCAAGCCCGGGAGAAAAGCGCGTCGGGGTGTTGCTCTCTCCGGGCCCTTGCCCGTGAGCCTGGGGTCCAGGCAGTGGGTCCACACTCTCAGACCAAGGCAGAACCACATGCACACGTCTGTTCCTGACCCCTGCACCGGCAGAGAGCTCGGGGGAGCCAGAGTCTGTCCGGCAGCTGCTGGGTTGGCTGCCTGTGTGGGAAGGGGCAGAGCCGACCTAGGGGCAAGTTGGGCCTCTTGCTCTCCCTGCTGCCCTGAGGCTGCTGGGCCAAAGAGGTCTTGGGCATCCAGCCCCTTGCTGGTCCCTTCCCTCTGACGAGGCCCTCTGAGCTCCAGCACCTTGCAGTGTGGAGACAGCCCCTGCCAGCAACCTCCTCTCCAAGGAGGCCTCAACCGAGGACTAGGCCCAGGGGAAAGGCACCAGCGGGGATGAGCCTGGGGAGGCGCCCGGGCATGTCTGGACCCAGTCCCCGCAGCCTGCCCCTTGCTGGGTCAGTACACCCGGAGGCCAGGAAGGTCTGGGCAAGGCTGCCAGGGGCAGGGACACTTCTGGGTCCTGCCCCTGGCCTGTGGGGCGTCTGAGCACAACCGGCACTCTCCCGCTGGAAGACCTCCCGTCTGCCTCCAAAGGCCGCTTTGCAAGCACTCCCGCCCGCTGTTCCCGCCAGGCACGCACAATGCTCCCAAGCCCGGGAGAAAAGCACTTCGGAGTGGTGCTCTCTCCGGGCCCTTGCCCCTGATCCTGGGGGCTAGGCAGGGGGAACACACTCCCAGGCCAAGGCAGAAACACATGCCCACGTCTGTTCCTGTCCCCTGAACCGGCAGAGAGCTCGGGAGAGCCAGAGTCTGTCAGGCAGCTGCTGGGCTGGCCGCCTGTGTGGGAAGTGGCAGAGCCGACCTAGGGGCAAGTTGGGCCTCTTGCCCTCCCTGCTGCCCTGAGGCTGCTGGGCCAAAGACGTCTTGGGCATCCAGCCCCTTGCTGGTCCCTTCCCTCTGACGAGGCCCTCTGAGCTCCAGCACCTTGCAGTGTGGAGACAGCCCCTGCCAGCAACCTCCTCTCCAAGGAGGCCTCAACCGAGGCCTAGGACCAGGGGAAAGGCACCAGCGGGGATGAGCCTGGGGAGGCGCCCGGGCATGTCTGGACCCAGCCCCGCAGCCTGCCCCTTGGTGGGGCAGTACCCCCGGAGGCCAGGAAGGTCTGGGCAAGGCTGGCCAGGGGCAGGGGCCCTGCTGGGTCCTGCCCCTGGCCTGTGGGGCCTCTGAGCACAACCGGCCCTCTCCCACTGGAAGACCTCCGCGGCTGCCTCCAAAGGCCGGTTTGCCAACACTCCCGCCCGCTGTTCCCGCCAGGCACGCACAATTCTCCCAAGCCCGGGAGAAAAGCGCTTCGGGGTGTTGCTCTCTCCGGGCCCTTGCCCCTGAGCGTGGGGGCCAGGCAGTGGGTCCACACTCCCAGACCAAGGCAGAACCACATGCACACGTCTGTTCCTGCCCCCTGCACCGGCAGAGAGCTCGGGGAACCAGAGTCTGTCAGGCAGCTGCTGGGCTGGCCGCCTGTGTGGGAAGGGGCAGAGCCGACCTAGGGGCAAGTTGGGCCTCTTCCTCTCCCTGCTGCCCTGAGGCTGCTGGGCCAAAGAGGTCTTGGGCATCCAGCCCCTTGCTGGTCCCTTCCCTCTGACGAGGCCCTCTGAGCTCCAGCACCTTGCAGTGTGGAGACAGCCCCTGCCAGCAACCTCCTCTCCAAGGAGGCCTCAACCGAGGCCTAGGCCCAGGGGAAAGGCACCAGCGGGGATGAGCCTGGGGAGGCGCCCGGGAATGTCTGGACCCAGTCCCCGCAGCCTGCCCCTTTTTGGGGCAGTACCCCCGGAGGCCAGGAAGGTCTGGGCAAGGCTGCCAGGGGCAGGGACACTGCTGTGTCCTGCCCCTGGCCTGTGGGGCGTCTGAGCACAACCGGCACTCTCCCGCTGGAAGACCTCCCCGGCTGCCTCCAAAGGCCGGTTTGCAAGCACTCCCGCCCGCTGTTCCCGCCAGGCACGCACAATGCTCCCAAGCCCGGGAGAAAAGCGCTTCGGGGTGGTGCTCTCTCCGGGCCCTTGCCCCTGAGCCTGGGGGCCAGGCAGGGGGAACACACTCCCAGGCCAAGGCAGAACGACATGCACACGTCTGTTCCTGCCCCCTACACCGGCAGAGAGCTCGGGGGAGCCAGAGACTGCCAGGCTGCTGCTGGGCTGGCTGCCTGTGTGGGACGGCGTAGAGCCGACCTAGGGGCAAGTTGGGCCTCTTGCTCTCCCTGCTGCCCTGAGGCTGCTTGGTCAAAGAGGTGTTGGGCATCCAGCCCTTTGCTGGTCCCTTCCCTCTGACGAGGCCCTCTGAGCTCCAGCACCTTGCAGTGTGGAGACAGCCCCTGCCAGCAACCTCCTCTCCAAGGAGGCCTCAACCGACGCCTAGGCCCAGGGGAAAGGCACCAGCGGGGATGATCCTGGGGAGGCGCACGGACATGTCTGGACCCAGTCCCCGCAGCCTGCCCCTTGGTGGGGCAGTACCCCCAGAGGCCAGGAAGGTCTGGGCAAGGCTGGCCAGGGGCAGGGGCCCTGGTGGGTCCTGCCCCTGGCCTGTGGGGCCTCTGAGCACAACCGGCCCTCTCCCACTGGAAACCTCCCCGGCTGCCTCCAAAGGCCGGTTTGCCAACACTCCCGCCCGCTGTTCCCGCCAGGCACGCACAATGCTCCCAAGCCCGGGAGAAAAGCGCTTCGGGGTGTTGCTCTCTCCGGTCACTTGCCCCTGAGCCTGGGGTCCAGGCATTGGGTCCACACTCCCAGACCAAGGCAGAACCACATGCACACGTCTCTTCCTGACCCCTGCACCGGCAGAGAGCTCGGGGGAGCCAGAGTCTGTCAGGCAGCTGCTGGGTTGGCGGCCTGTGTGGGAAGGGGCAGAGCTGACCTAGGGGCAAGTTGGGCCTCTTGCTCTCCCTGCTGCCATGAGGCTGCTGGGCCAAAGAGGTCTTGGGCATCCAGCCCCTTGCTGGTCCCTTCCCGCTGACGAGGCCCTCTGAGCTCCAGCACCTTGCAGTGTGGAGACAGCCCCTGCCAGCAACCTCCTCTCCAAGGAGGCCTCAACCGAGGACTAGGACCAGGGGAATGGCACCAGCGGGGATGAGCCTGGGGAGGCGCCCGGGCATGACTGGACCCAGTCCCCGCAGCCTGCCCCTTGGTGGGGCAGTACCCCCGGAGGCCAGGAAGGTCTGGGCAAGGCTGGCCAGGGGCAGGGGCCCTGGTGGGTCCTGCCCCTGGCCTGTGGGGCCTCTGAGCACAACCGGCCCTCTCCCACTGGAAACCTCCCCGGCTGCCTGCAAAGGAAGGTTTGCAAGCACTCCCACCCGCGGTTCCCGCCAGGCACGCACAATGCTCCCAAGCCCGGGAGAAAAGCGCTTCGGGGTGGTGCTCTCTACAGGCCCTTGGAATACCTCCCCCGCTGCCTCCAAAGGCCGGTTTGCAAGGACTCCTTCCTGCTGTTCCCGCCAGCCACGCACAATGCTCCCAAGCCCGGGAGAAGAGCGCTTCGGGGTGGTGCTCACACCGGGCCCTGGAAGACGTCCCCGGCTGCCTCCAAAGGCCGGTTTGCAAGCACTCATGCCCGTTGTTCCCACCAGCCGCGCACAATGCTCCCAAGCCCGGGAGAAAAGCATTTTGGGGTGGTGCTCACTCCGGGCCCTTGGAAGACCTCCCCGGCTGCCTCCAAAGGCCAGTTTGCAAGCACTCCTGCCTGCTGTTCCCGCCAGCCGCGCACAATGCTCCCAAGCATGGGAGAAAAGCGCTTCGGGGTGGTGCTCTCTCCGGGCACTTTCAAGACCTCCTCGGCTGCCTCCAAAGGCCGGTTTGTAAGTACTCATTCCCGCTGCTTCCGCCAGCCACGCACAATGCTCCCAAGCCCGGGAGAAAAGCATTTTGGGGTGGTGCTCTCTCCGGGCCCTTGGAAGACCTCCCAGGCTGCCTCCAAAGGCCGGTTTGCAAGCACTCATGTCCGCTGTTCCTGACAGCCGCGCACAATGCTCCCAAGCCCGGGAGAAAAGCATTTTGGGGTGGTGATCAGTCCGGTGCCCTTGGAAGACCTCCCCGGCTGCCTCCAAAGGACAGTTTGCAAGCACTCATGCCCGCTGTTCCCGCCAGCCGCGCACAATGCTCCCAAGACCGTGAGAAAAGCGCTTCAAGGTGGTGTTCTACTAGGGACCATGGAGGACCTCCCCGGCTGCCCCCAAAGGCCGGTTTGCAAGCACTCCCACTCGCTGTTCCCGCCAGCCACACACAATGTTCCAAAACCCCGGAGAAAAGCGCTTCGAGGTGGTGCTCTCTCCGGGCCCTTGGAAGACCTCCCCGGCTGCCTCCAAAGGCCGGTTTGCAAGTATTCCTGCCTGCTGTTCCCGCCACACGCGCACAATGCTCCCAAGCCCGGAAGAAAAGCATTTTGGGGTGGTGCTCTCTCCGGGCCCTTGGAAGACCTCCCCGGCTGCCTCCAAAGGACAGTTTGCAAGAACTCATGCCCGCTCTTCCCGCCAGCTGCGCACAATGCTCCCAAGACCGGGAGAAATGCGCTTCGGGGTGGTGTTCTCTCCGGGCCCATGGAGGACCTCCCCGGCTGCCCCCAAAGGCCGGTTTGCAAGCACTCCCACTCGCTGTTCCCGCCAGCCACGCACAATCCTCCAAAACCCCAAGAGAAAAGCGCTTCGGGGTGGTGTTCTCTCCGGGCCCATGGAGGACCTCCCCGGCTGCCCCCAAAGGCCGGTTTGCAAGCATTCCCACTAGCTGTTCCCGCCAGCCACGCAAATGCTCCCAAGCCCGGGAGAAAAGCATTTTGGGGTGGTGCTCTCTCCGGGCCCTTGCCCCTGTGCCTCGGGGCCAGGCAGGGGGTCCACACTCCCAGGCAAAGTCAGAACCACATGCACACGTCTGTTCCTGCCCCCTGCACCGGCAGAGAGCTCGGGGGAGCCAGAGTCTGTCAGGCAGCTGCTGGGCTGGCAGCCTGTGTGGGAAGGGGCAGAGCCGACCTAGGGGCAAGTTGGGCCTCTTGCTCTCCCTGCTGCCCTGAGGCTGCTGGTCCAAAGAGGTCTTGGACATCCAGCCCTTTGCTGGTCCCTTCCATCTGACGAGGCCCTCTGAGCTCCAGTACCTTGCAGTGTGGAGACAGACCCTGCCAGCAACCTCCTCTCCAAGGAGGCCTCAACCGAGGCCTAGTCCCAGGGAAAGGCACCAGCGGGGATGAACCTGGGGAGGCGCCCAGGAATGTCTGGACCCAGTCCCCGCAGCCTGCCCCTTGGTGGGGCAGTACCCCCGGAGGCCAGGAAGGTCTGGGCAAGTCTGGCCTGGGGCAGGGGCCCTGCTGGGTCCTGACCCCGGCCTGTGGGGCCTCTGAGCATGAGCGGCCCTCTCCCGCTGGAAGACCTCCCCGGCTGCCTCCAAAGGCCGATTTGACAACACTCGCGCCTGCTGTTGCCGCCAGGCACGCACAATGCTCCCAAGCCCGGGAAAAAAGCGCTTCGGGTTGGTGCTCTCACCGGGCCCTTGCCCCTGAGCCTGGGTGCAATGCAGGGGGAACACACTCCCAGGCCAAGGCAGAACCACATGCACACGTCTGTTCCTGGTCCCTGCACCGGCAGAGAGCTCGGGGGAGCCAGAGTATGCCAGGCAGCTGCTGGGCTGGCGGCCTGTGTGGAAAGGGGCAGAGCCGACCTAGGGGCAAGTTGGGCCTCTTGTTCTCCCTGCTGACCTGAGGCTGCTGGCCAAAGAGGTCTTGGGCATCCAGCCCCTTGCTGGTCCCTTTCCTCTGACGAGGCCCTCTGAGATCCAGCACCTTGCAGTGTGGAGACAGCCCCTGCCAGCAACCTCCTCTCCAAGGAGGCCTCAACCGAGTCCTAGGCCTAGGGGAAAGGCACCAGCGGGGATGAGCCTGGGGAGGCGCCCGGCCATGTCTGGACCCAGTCCCCGCAGCCTGCCCCTTGGTGGGGCAGTACCCCCGGAGGCCAGGAAGGTCTGGGCAAGGCTGCCAGGGCAGGGACACTGCTGGGTCCTGCCCCTGGCCTGTGGGGCGTCTGAGCACAACCGGCACTCTCCCGCTGGAAGACCTCCCCGTCTGCCTCCAAAGGACGGTTTGCAAGCACTCCCACCCGCTGTTCCCGCCAGGCACGCACAATGCTCCCAAGCCTGGGAGAAAAGCGCTTCGGGGTGGTGCTCTCCTCGGGCCCTTGCCCCTGAGCCTGGGGGCCAGGCAGGTGGAACACACTCCCAGACCAAGGGAGAACGACATGCACACGTCTGTTCCTGCCCCCTACACCGGCAGAAAGCTCGGGGGAGCCAGAGACTGCCAGGCTGCTGCTGGGCTGGCTGCCTGTGTGGGACGGGGCAGAGCTGACCTAGGGGCAAGTTGGGCCTCTTGCTCTCCCTGCTGCCCTGAGGCTGCTGGGTCAAAGAGGTCTTGGGCATCCAGCCCTGTGCTCGTGCCTTCCCTCTGACGAGGCCCTCTGAGCTCCAGCACCTTGCAGTGTGGAGACAGCCCCTGTCAGCAACCTCCTCTCCAAAGAGGCCTCAACTGAGGCCTACGCCCAGGGGAAAGGCACCAGCGGGGATGATCCTTGGGAGGCGCACGGACATGTCTGGACCCAGTCTCCGCAGCCTGCCCCTTGGTGGGGCAGTACCCCCGGAGGCCAGGAAGGTCTGGGCAAGTCTGGCCAGGGGCAGGGGCCCTGCTGGGTCCTGACCCTGGCCTGTGGGGCCTCTGAGCACAACCGGCCCACTCCCACTGGAAGACCTCCTCGGCTGGCTCCAAAATCCTGTTTGCAAACACTCTCGCCCGCTGTTCACGTCAGGAATGCACAAAGCTCCCAGCCGGGGAGAAAAGTGCTTTGGTGTGGTGCTCTCTCCGGGCCCTTGCCCCTGAGCCTGGGGGCAAGGCAGGGGGAACACACTCCCAGGCCAAGGCAGAACCACATGCCCACGTCTGTTCCTGTCCCCTGCACCGGCAGAGAGCTTGGGGGAGCCAGAGTCTGTCAGGCAGCTGCTGGGTTGGCCGCCTGTGTGGGAAGGGGCAGAGCCGCCCTAGGGGCAAGTTGGGCCACTTGCTCTCCCTGCTGCCCTGAGGCTGCTGGGCCAAAGATGTCTTGGGCATCCAGCCCCTTACTGGTCCCTTCTCTCTGACGAGGCCCTCTGAGCTCCAGCACCTTGAAGTGTGGAGACAGCCCCTGCCAGCAACCTTCTCTCCAAGGAGGCCTCAACCGAGGCCTAGGCCCAGGGGAAAGGCACCAGCGGGGATTTGCCAGGGGAGGCGCCCGAGCATGTCTGGACCCAGTCCCCGCAGCCTGCCCCTTGGTGGGGCAGTACCCCCGGAGGCCAGGAAGGTCTGGGCAAGGCTGGCCAGGGGCAGGGGCCCTGCTGGGTCCTGCCCCTGGCCTGTGGGGCCTCTGAGCACAACCGGCCCTCTCCCACTGGAAGACCTCCCCGGCTGCCGCCAAAGGCCCGTTTGCAAGCGCTCCCGCCCACTGTTCCCAGCAGGCGTGCACAATGCTCCTAAGCCCGGGAGAAAAGCGCTTCGGGGTGGTGCTCTCTCCTGGCCCTTGCCCCTGAGCTTGGGGGCAAGGCAGGGTGTCCACACTCCCAGGCCAAGGCAGAACCACATGCACACGTCTGATCTGCCCCCTGCACCGGCAGAGAGCTCGGGGGAGCCAGAGTCTGTCAGGCAGCTGCTGGGCTGGCCGCCTGTGTGGGAAGTGGCAGAGCCGACCTAGGGGCAAGTTGGGCCTCTTGCTCTCCCTGCTGCCCTGAGGCTGCTGGGCCAAAGAGGTCTTGGGCATCCAGCCCCTTGCTGGTCCCTTCCCTCTGACGAGGCCCTCTGATCTCCAGCACCTTGCAGTGTGGAGACAGCCCCTGCCAGCAACGTCCTCTCCAAGGAGGCCTCAACCGAGGCCTAGGCCCAGGGGAAAGTCACCAGCGGGGATGAGCCTGGGGAGTCGCCCGGGCATGTCTGGACCCAGTCCCCGCAGCCTGCCCCTTGGTGGGCAGTACCCACGAAGGCCAGGAAGGTCTGGGCAAGGTTGGCCAGGGGCAGGGGCCCTGCTGGGTCCTGCCCCTGGCCTGTGGGGCCTCTGAGCACAACCGGCCCTCTCCCACTGGAAGACCTCCCCGGCTGCCTCCAAAGGCCGGTTTGCAAGCGCTCCCGCCCACTGTTCCCATCAGGCGTGCACAATGCTCCTAAGCCTGGGAGAAAAGCGCTTCGGGGTGGTGCTCTCTCTGGGCCCTTGCCCCTGAGCTTGTGGGCAAGGCAGGGTGTCCACACTCCCAGGCCAAGGCAGAACCACATGCACACGTCTGATCTGCCCCCTGCACCGGCAGAGAGCTCGAGGCAGCCAGAGTCTGTCAGGCAGCTGCTGGGCTGGCCGCCTGTGTGGGAAGTGGCAGAGCCGACCTAGGGGCAAGTTTGGCCTCTTGTTCTCCCTGCTGCCCTGAGGCTGCTGGGCCAAAGAGGTCTTGGGCATCCAGCCCCTTGCTGGTCCCTTCCCTCTGACGAGGCCCTCTGAGCTCCAGCACCTTGCAGTGTGGAGACAGCCCCTGCCAGCAACCTCCTCTCCAAGGAGGCCTCAACCGAGGCCTAGGCCCAGGGGAAAGGCACCAGCGGGGATGAGCCTGGGGAGGCGCCCGGGCATGTCTGGACCCAGTCCCCGCAGCCTGCCCCTTGGTGGGGCAGTACCCCCGGAGGCCAGGAAGGTCTGGGAAAGGCTGGCCAGGGGCAGGGGACCTGCTGGGTCCTGCCCCTGGCCTGTGGGGCCTCTGAGCACAACCGGCCCTCTCCCGCTGGAAGACCTCCCCGGCTTCCTCCAAAGGCCAGTTTGCCAACACTCCTGCCCGCTGTTCCCGCCAGGCACGCACAATGCTCCCAAGCCCAGGAGAAAAGCGCTTCGGGGTGGTGCTCTCTCCGGGCCCTTGCCCCTGAGCCTGTGGGCAAGGCAGGGGGAACACACTCCCAGACCAAGGCAGAACCACATGCACACGTCTGTTCCTGTCCCCTGCACCGGCAGAGAGCTCGGGGGAGCCAGAGTCTCTCAGGCAGGTGCTGGTCTGGCCACCTGTGTGGGAAGGGGCAGAGCCGACCTAGGGGCAAGTTGGGCCTCTTGCTCTCCCTGCTGCCCTGAGCCTGCTGGGCCAAAGACGTCTTGGGCATCCAGCCCCTTACTGGTCCCTTCCCTCTGACGAGACCCTCTGAGCTCCAGCACCTTGCAGTGTGGAGACAGCACCTGCCAGCAATCTCCACTCCAAGGAGGCCTCAATCGAGGCCTAGGCCCAGGGAAAAGGCACCAGCGGGGTTGAGCCAGGGGAGGCGCCCGTGCATGTCTTTACCCTGTCCCCGCAGCCTGCCCCTTGGTGGGGCAGTACCCCCGGAGGCCAGGAATGTCTGGGCAAGGCTGCCAGGGGCAGGGACCCTGCTGGGTCCTGCCCCTGGCCTTTGGGGCCTCTGAGCACAACCGGAACTCTCCCGCTGGAAGACCTACCCGGCTGCCTCCAAAGGCCGGTTTGCAAGCGCTCCCGCCCGCTGTTCCCGCCAGGCACGCACAATGCTCCCAAGCCCGGGAGAAAAGCGCTTCGGGGTGTTCCTCTCTCCGGGCCCTTGCCCCTGAGCCTGGGGTCCAGGCAGTGGGTCCACACTCCCAGACCAAGGCAGAACCACATGCACACGTCTGTTCCTGACCCCTGCACCGGCAGAGAGCTCGGGGGAGCCAGAGTCTGTCAGGCAGCTGCTGGGCTGGCTGCCTGTGTGGGAAGGGGGAGAGCCGACCTAGGGGCAAGTTGGGCCTCTTGCTCTCCCTGCTGCCCTGAGGCTGCTCGGCCCAAGAGGTCTTGGGCATCCAGCCCCTTGCTGGTCCCTTTCCTCTGACGAGGCCGTCTGACCTCCAGCACCTTGCAGTGTGGAGACAGCCCCTGCCAGCAACCTCCTCTCCAAGGAGGCCTCAACCGAGGCCTAGGCCCAGGGGAAAGGCACCAGCGGGTATGAGCCTGGGGAGGCGCCCGGGCATGTCTGGACCCAGTCCCCGCAGCCTGCCCCTTGGTGGGGTAGTACCTCCGGAGGCCAGGAAGGTCTGGGCAAGGCTACCAGGGGCAGGGACACTGCTGGGTCCTGCCCCTGGCCTGTGGGGCGTCTGAGCACAACCGGCACTCTCCCGCTGGAAGACCTCCCCGTCTGCCTCCAAAGGCCGGTTTGCAAGCACTCCCGCCTGCTGTTCCCGCCAGGCACGCACAATGCTCCCAAGCCCGGGAGAAAAGCGCTTCGGAGTGGTGCTCTCTCCGGGCCCTTGCCCCTGAGCCTGGGGGCCAGGCAGGGGGAACACACTCCCAGGCCAAGGCAGAACGACATGCACACGTCTGTTCCTGCCCCCTACACCGGCAGAGAGCTCGGGGGAGCCAGAGACTGCCAGGCTGCTGCTGGGCTGGCTGCCTGTGTGGGTCGGGGCAGAGCCGACCTAGGGGCAAGTTGGGCCTCTTGCTCTCCCTGCTGCCCTGAGGCTGCTGGGTCAAAGAGGTCTTGGGCATCCAGCCCTTTGCTGGTCCCTTCCCTCTGACGAGGCCCTCTGAGCTCCAGCACCTTGCAGTGTGGAGACAGCCCCTGCCAGCAACCTCCTCTCCAAAGAGGCCTCAACCGAGGCCTAGGCCCAGGGGAAAGGCACCAGCGGGGATGATCCTGGGGAGGCGCACGGACATGTCTGGACCCAGCCCCGCAGCCTGCCCCTTGGTGGGGCAGTACCCCCGGAGGCCAGGAAAGTCTGAGCAAGGCTGGCCAGGGGCAGGGGACCTGCTGCGTCCTGCCCCTGGCCTGTGGGGTCTCTGAGCACAACCAGCCCTCTCCCACTGGAAGACCTCCCCGGCTGCCTCCAAAGGCCGGTTTGCAAGCGCTCCTGCCCACTGTTCCCAGAAGGCGTGCACAATGCTCCCAAGCCCGGGAGAAAAGCGCTTAAGGGTGGTGCTCTCTCCGGGCCCTTGCCCCTGAACCTGGGGGCAAGGCAGGGTGTCCACACCCCCAGGCCAAGGCAGAACCACATGCACACGTCTGATCTGCCCCCTGCACCGGCAGAGAGCTCAGGGGAGCCAGAGTCTGTCAGGCAGCTGCTGGGCTGGCTGCCTGTGTGGGAAGGGGCAGAGCCGACCTAGGGGCAAGTTGGGCCTCTTGCTCTCCCTGCTCCGCTGAGGCTGCTGGGCCAAAGAGTTCTTGGGCATCCAGCCCCTTGCTGGTCCCTTCCCTCTGACGAGGCCCTCTGACCTCCAGCACCTTGCAGTGTGGAGACAGCCCCTGCCAGCAACCTCCTCTCCAAGGAGGCCTCAACCGAGGCCTAGGCCCAGGGGAAAGGCACCAGCGGGGATGAGCCTGGGGAGGCGCCCGGCCATGTCTTGACCCAGTCCCCGCAGCCTGCCCCTTGGTGGGGCAGTACCCCCGGAGGCCAGGAAGGTCTGGGCAAGGCTGCCAGGGCAGGGACACTGCTGGGTCCTGCCCCTGGCCTGTGGGGCGTCTGAGCACAACCGGCACTCTCCCGCTGGAAGACCTCCCCGTCTGCCTCCAAAGGACGGTTTGCAAGCACTCCCACCCGCTGTTCCCGCCAGGCACGCACAATGCTCCCAAGCCTGGGAGAAAAGCGCTTCGGTGTGGTGCTCTCCTCGGGCCCTTGCCACTGAGCCTGGGGGCCAGGCAGGTGGAACACACTCCCAGACCAAGGGAGAACGACATGCATACGTCTGTTCCTGCCCCCTACACCGGCAGAGAGCTCGGGGGAGCCAGAGACTGCCAGGCTGCTGCTGGGCTGGCTGCCTGTGTGGGACGGGTCAGAGCCGACCTAGGGGCAAGTTGGGCCTCTTGCTCTCCCTGCTGCCTTGAGGCTGCTGGGTCAAAGAGGTCTTGGGCATCCAGCCCTGTGCTGGTGCCTTCCCTCTGACGAGGCCCTCTGAGCTCCAGCACCTTGCAGTGTGGAGACAGCCCCTCTCAGCAACCTCCTCTCCAAAGAGGCCTCAACTGAGGCCTACACCCAGGGGAAAGGCACCAGCGGGGATGATCCTGGGGAGGCGCACGGACAAGTCTGGACCCAGTCTCCGCAGCCTGCCCCTTGGTGGGGCAGTACCCCCGGAGGCCAGGAAGGTCTGGGCAAGTCTGGCCAGGGGCAGGGGCCCTGCTGGGTCCTGACCCTGGCCTGTGGGGCCTCTGAGCACAACCGGCCCACTCCCACTGGAAGACCTCCCCGGCTGGCTCCAAAGTCCTGTTTGCAAACACTCCCGCCCGCTGTTCACGTCAGGAATGCACAAAGCTGCCAAGCCGGGGAGAAAAGCGCTTCGGTGTGGTGCTCTCTCCGGGCCCTTGCCCCTGAGCCTGGGGGCAAGGCAGGGGGAACACACTCCCAGGCCAAGGCAGAAACACATGCCCACGTCTGTTCCTGTCCCCTGCACCGGCAGAGAGCTTGGGGGAGCCAGAGTATGTCAGGCAGCTGCTGGGTTGGCCGCCTGTGTGGGAAGGGGCAGAGCCGCCCTAGGAGCAAGTTGGGCCACTTGCTCTCCCTGTTGCCCTGAGGCTGCTGGGCCAAAGATGTCTTGGGCATCCAGCCCCTTACTGGTCCCTTCTCTCTGACGAGGCCCTCTGAGCTCCAGCACCTTGAAGTGTGGAGACAGCCCCTGCCAGCAACCTCCTCTCCAAGGAGGCCTCAACCGAGGCCTAGGCCCAGGGGAAAGGCACCAGCGGGGATTTGCCAGGGGAGGCGCCCGAGCATGTCTGGACCCAGTCCCCGCAGCCTGCCCCTTGGTGGGGCAGTACCCCCGGAGGCCAGGAAGGTCTGGGCAAGGCTGGCCAGGGGCAGGGGCCCTGCTGGGTCCTGCCCCTGGCCTGTGGGGCCTCTGAGCACAACCGGCCCTCTCCCACTGGAAGACCTCCCCGGCTGCCTCCAAAGGCCCGTTTGCAAGCGCTCCCGCCCACTGTTCCCAGCAGGCGTGCACAATGCTCCCAAGCCCGGGAGAAAAGCGCTTCGGGGTGGTGCTCTCTCCGGGCCCTTGCCCCTGAGCTTGGGGGCAAGGCAGGGTGTCCACACTCCCAGGCAAAGGCAGAACCACATGCACACGTCTGATCTGCCTCCTGCACCGGCAGAGAGCTCGGGGGAGCCAGAGTCTGTCAGGCAGCTGCTCGGCTGGCCGCCTGTGTGGGAAGTGGCAGAGCCGACCTAGGGGCAAGTTGGGCCTCTTGCTCTCCCTGCTGCCCTGAGGCTGCTGGGCCAAAGAGGTCTTGGGCATCCAGCCCCTTGCTGGTCCCTTCCCTCTGACGAGGCCCTCTGAGCTCCAGCACCTTGCAGTGTGGAGACAGCCCCTGCCAGCAATCTCCTCTCCAAGGAGGCCTCAACCGAGGCCTAGGCCCAGGGGAAAGGCACCAGCGGGGATGAGCCTGGGGAGTCGCCCGGGCATGTCTGGAACCAGTCCCCGCAGCCTGCCCCTTGGTGGGGCAGTACCCCCGGATGCCAGGAAGGTCTGGGAAAGGCTGGCCAGGGGTAGGGGACCTGCTGGGTCCTGCCCCTGGCCTGTGGGGCCTCTGAGCACAACCGGCCCTCTCCCACTGGAAGACCTCCCCGGCTGCCTCCAAAGGCCGGTTTGCAAGCACTCCCGCCCACTGTTCCCACCAAGCGCGCACAATGCTCCCAAGCCCGGAGAAAAGCGCTTCGGGGTGGTGCTCTCTCCGGGCCCTTTCCCCTGAGCCTGGGGGCC
The DNA here is from genome assembly GCF_033118175.1 of Dama dama. Lineage (NCBI taxonomy): Eukaryota > Metazoa > Chordata > Mammalia > Artiodactyla > Cervidae > Dama > Dama dama. The sequence continues at coordinate 2,523,576 of NW_026870889.1, forward strand.
AGGCAGGGGGTCCACTCTCCCAGGCCAAGGCAGAACCACATGCACACGTCTGTTCCTGCCCCCTGCACCGGCAGAGAGCTCGGGGGAGCCAGAGTCTGTCAGGCAGCTGCTGGGCTGGCCGCCTGTTTGGGAAGGGGCAGAGCCGACCTAGGGGCATGTTGGGCCTCTTGCTCTCCCTGCTGCCCTGAGGCTGCAGGGCCAAAGAGGTCTTGGGCATCCAGCCCCTTGCTGGTCCCTTCCCTCTGACGAGGCCCTCTGAGCTCCAGCACCTTGCAGTGTGGAGACAGCCCCTGCCAGCAACCTCCTCTCCAAGGAGGCCTCAACCGAGGCCTAGGCCCAGGGGAAAGGCACCAGCGGGGATGAGCCTGGGGAGGCGCCCGGGCATGTCTGGACCCAGTCCCTGCAGCCTGCCCCTTGGTGGGGCAGTACCCCCAGAACCCAGGAAGGTCTGGGCAAGGCTGGCCAGGGGCAGGGGCCCTCCTGTGTCCTGCCCCTGGCCTGTAGGGCCTCTGAGCACAACCGGCCCTCTCCCGCTGGAAGACCTCCCCGGCTGCCTCCAAAGGCCAGTTTGCCAACACTCCTGCCCGCTGTTCCCGCCAGGCACGCACAATGCTCCCAAGCCCAGGAGAAAAGCGCTTCGGGGTGGTGCTCTCTCCGGGCCCTTGCCCCTGAGCCTGTGGGCAAGGCAGGGGGAACACACTCCCAGACCAAGTCAGAACCACATGCACACGTCTGTTCCTGTCCCCTGCACCGGCAGAGAGCTCGGGGGAGCCAGAGTCTCTCAGGCAGGTGCTGGACTGGCCGCCTGTGTGGGAAGGGGCAGAGCCGACCTAGGGGCAAGGTGGGCCTCTTGCTCTCCCTGCTGCCCTGAGGCTGCTGGGCCAAAGACGTCTTGGTCATCCAGCCCCTTACTGGTCCCTTCCCTCTGACGAGGCCCTCTGAGCTCCAGCACCTTGCAGTGTGGAGTCAGCACCTGCCAGCAATCTCCTCTCCAAGGAGGCCTCAACCGAGGCCTAGGCCCAGGGAAAAGGCACCAGCGGGGTTGAGCCAGGGGAGGCGCCCGTGCATGTCTGGACCCTGTCCCCGCAGCCTGCCCCTTGGTGGGGCAGTACCCCCGGAGGCCAGGAAGGTCTGGGCAAGGCTGGCCAGGGGCAGGGGCCCTGCTGGGTCCTGCCCCTGGCCTGTGGGGCCTCTGAGCACAACCGGCCCTCTCCCACTGGAAGACCTCCCCGGGTGCCTCCAAAGGCCGGTTTGCAAGCACTCCCGCCCGCTGTTCCCGCCAGGCGCGCACAATGCTCCCAAGCCCGGGAGAAAAGCGTTTCGGGGTAGTGCTCTCTCCGGGCCCTTGCCCCTGAGCCTGGGGTCCAGGCAGTGGGTCCACACTCCCAGACCAAAGCAGAACCACATGCACACGTCTGTACCTGACCCCTGCACCGGCAGAGAGCTCGGAGGAGCCAGAGTCTGTCAGGCAGCTGCTGGGTTGGCTGCCTGTGTGGGAAGGGGCAGAGCCGACCTAGGGGCAAGTTGGGCCTCTTCCTCTCCCTGCTGCCCTGAGGCTGCTGGGCCAAAGAGGTCTTGGGCATCCAGCCCCTTGCTGGTCCCTTCCCTCTGACGAGGCCCTCTGAGCTCCAGCACCTTGCAGTGTGGAGACAGCCCCTGCCAGCAACCTCCTCTCCAAGGAGGCCTCAACCGAGGCCTAGGACCAGGGGAAAGGCACCAGCGGGGATGAGCCTGGGGAGGCGCCCGGGCATGTCTGGACCAGTCCCCGCAGCCTGCCCCTTGGTGGTGTAGTATCCCCGGAGGCCAGGAAGGTCTGGGCAAGGCTGCCAGGGGCAGGGACACTGCTGGGTCCTGCCCCTGGCCTGTGGGGCGTCTGAGCACAACCGGCACTCTCCCGGTGCAAGACCTCCCCGGCTGCCTCCAAAGGCCGGTTTGCAAGCACTCAATCCCGCTGTTCCTGCCAGCCGCGCACAATGCTCCCAAGCCCGGGAGAAAAGCGCTTCGGGGTGGTGCCCTCTCCCGGCCCTTGGAAGACCTCCCCGGCTGCCTCCAAAGGCTGGTTTTCAAGAACTCCCTCCCGCTGACCCGCCAGCCGCACACAATGCTCCCAAGCCCGGGAGAAAAGCATTTTGGGGTTTTGCTCTCTCCGGGCCCTTGGAAGACCTCCCCGGCTGCCTCGAAAGGCCGGTTTGCAAGCACTCACGTCCGCTGTTCCCGACAGCCGCGCACAATGCTCCCAATTCCGGGAGAAAAGTGCTTCGGGATGGTGCTCTGTCCGGGCCCTTGGAAGACCTCCCAAGCTGCCTCCAAAGGCCGGTTTGCAAGCACTCCCGCCCGCTGTTCCGGCCAGCCTCGCACAATGCTCCCAAGCCCGGGAGAAAAGCGCTTCGGGGTGGTGTTCTCTCCGAGCCAATGGAGGACCTCCCTGGCTGCCCCCAAAGGCCGGTTTGCAAGCACTCCCACTCGCTGTTCCCGCCAGCCACGCACAATCCTCCAAAACCCCGGAGAAAAGCGCTTCGGGGTGGTGTTCTCTCCGTGCCCATGGAAGACCTCCCGGGGTGCCCCCAAAGGCCGGTTTGGAAGCACTCCCACTCGCTGTTCCCGCCATCCGCGCAAATGTTCCAAGCCCGGGAGAAAAGCGCTTCTGGGTGGTGCTCTCTCCTGGCCCTTGGAAGACCTCCCCGGCTGCCTCCAAAGGCCGGTTTGCAAGCACTCCCGCCCGCTGTTCCCACCACCCCCGCACAATGCTCCCAAGCCCGGGAGAAAAGCATTTTGGGGTGGTGATCAGTCCGGTGCCCTTGGAAGACCTCCCCGGCTGCCTCCAAAGGACAGTTTGCAAGCACTCATGCCCGCTGTTCCTGCCAGCCGCGCACAATGCTCCCAAGACCGTGAGAAAAGCGCTTCGGGGTGGTGTTCTACTAGGGACCAGGAGGACCTCCCTGGCTGCCCCCAAAGGCCGGTTTGCAAGCACTCCCACTCGCTGTTCCCGCCAGCCACACACAATGTTCCAAAACCCCGGAGAAAAGCGCTTCGAGGTGGTGCTCTCTCCGGGCCCTTGGAAGACCTCCCCGGCTGCCTCCAAAGGCCGGTTTGCAAGCACTCCTGCCTGCTGTTCCCGCCACCTGCGCACAATGCTCCCAAGCCCGGAAGAAAAGCATTTTGGGGTGGTGCTCTCTCCGGGCCCTTGGAAGACCTCCCGGGCTGCCTCCAAAGGCCGGTTTGCAAGCACTCATGTCCGCTGTTCCCGACAGCCGCGCACAATGCTCCCAAGCCCGGGAGAAAAGCATTTTGGGGTGGTGCTCACTCCGGGCCCTTGGAAGACCTCCCCGGCTGCCTCCAAAGGACAGTTTGCAAGAACTCATGCCCGCTGTTCCCGCCAGCCGCGCACAATGCTCCCAAGACCGGGAGAAATGCGCTTCGGGGTGGTGTTCTCTCCGTGCCCATGGAGGACCAGCCCAGCTGCCCCCAAAGGCCGGTTTGCAATCACTCCCACTCACTGTTCCCGCCAGCCACGCACATGCTCCAAAACACGGGAGAGAAGCGCTTTGGGGTGGTGCTCTCTCCCGGCCCTTGGAAGACTTCCCTGGCTGCCTCCAAAGGACGGTTTGCAAGAACTCCCTCCCGCTGTCCCGCCAGCCGCACACAATGCTCCCAATCACGGGAGAAAAGCGCTTCGGGGTCGTGCTCTCTCAGGGCCCTTTGAAGACTTCCACGGCTGCCTCCAATGGGCGGTATGCAAGCACTCATGCCCGCTGTTCCCACCAGCCATGCACAATGCTCCCAAGCACGGGAGAAAAGCATTTTGGGGTGGTGCTCACTCCTTGCCCTTGGAAGACATCCGCGCCTGCCTCCAGGGCCGGTTTGCAAGCACTCCTGCCTGCTGTTCCCGCCACACGCGCACACTGCTCCCAAGCCCGGGAGAAAAGCGCATCGGGGTGGTGTTCTCTCCGGGCCCATGGAGGACCTCCCCGGCTGCCCCCAAAGGCCGGTTTGCAAGCATTCCCACTAGCTGTTCCCGCCAGCCACGCAAATGCTCCCAAGCCCGGGAGAAAAGCATTTTGGGGTGGTGCTCTCTCCGGGCCCTTGCCCCTGTGCCTCGGGGCCAGGCAGGGGGTCCACACTCCCAGGCAAAGTCAGAACCACATGCACACGTCTGTTCCTGCCCCCTGCACCGGCAGAGAGCTCGGGGGAGCCAGAGTCTGTCAGGCAGCTGCTGGGCTGGTGGCCTGTGTGGGAAGGGGCAGAGCCGACCTAGGGGCAAGTTGGGCCTCATGCTCTCCCTGCTGCCCTGAGGATGCTGGGCCAAAGAGGTCTTGGACATCCAGCCCTTTGCTGGTCCCTTCCATCTGACGAGGCCCTCTGAGCTCCAGCACCTTGCAGTGTGGAGACAGACCCTGCCAGCAACCTCCTCTACAAGGAGGCCTCAACCGAGGCCTAGTCCCAGGGAAAGGCACCAGCGGGGATGAACCTGGGGAGGCGCCCGGGAATGTCTGGACCCAGTCCCCGCAGCCTGCCCCTTGGTGGGGCAGTACCCCCGGAGGCCAGGAAGGTCTGGGCAAGTCTGGCCTGGGGCAGGGGCCCTGCTGGGTCCTGCCCATGGCCTGTGGGGCCTCTGAGCATGAGCGGCCCTCTCCCGCTGGAAGACCTCCCCGGCTGCCTCCAAAGGCCGATTTGACAACACTCGCGCCCGCTGTTCCCGCCAGGCACGCACAATGCTCCCAAGCCCGGGAAAAAAGCGCTTCGGGGTGGTGCTCTCACCGGGCCCTTGCCCCTGAGCCTGGGGGCAATGCAGGGGGAACACACTCCCAGGCCAAGGCAGAACCACATGCACACGTCTGTTCCTGGTCCCTGCACCGGCAGAGAGCTCGGGGGAGCCAGAGTATGCGAGGCAGCTGCTGGGCTGGCGGCCTGTGTGGAGAGGGGCAGAGCCGACCTAGGGGCAAGTTGGGCCTCTTGCTCTCCCTGCTGCCCTGAGGCTGCTGGGCAAAAGAGTTCTTGGGCATCCAGCCCCTTGCTGGTCCCTTCCCTCTGATGAGGCCCTCTGAGCTCCAGCACCTTGCAGTGTGGAGACAGCCCCTGCCAGCAACCTCCTCTCCAAGGAGGCCTCAACCGAGTCCTAGGCCTAGGGGAAAGGCACCAATGAGGATGAGCTTGGGGAGGCGCCCGGCCATGTCTGGACCCAGTCCCCGCAGCCTGCCCCTTGGTGGGGCAGTACCCCCGGAGGCCAGGAAAGTCTGGGCAAGGCTGCCAGGGGCAGGGACACTGCTGGGTCCTGCCCCTGGCCTGTGGGGCGTCTGAGCAAAACCGGCACTCTCCCGCTGGAAGACCTCCCCGTCTGCCTCCAAAGGACGGTTTGCAAGCACTCCCACCCTCTGTTCCCGCCAGGCACGCACAATGCTCCCAAGCCCGGGAGAAAAGCGCTTCGGGGTGGTGCTCTCCTCGGGCCCTTGCCCCTGAGCCTGGGGGCCAGGCAGGTGGAACACACTCCCAGGCCAAGGCAGAACCACATGCACACGTCTGTTCCTGCCCCCTACACCGGCAGAGAGCTCGGGGGAGCCAGAGACTGCCAGGCAGCTGCTGGGCTGGCCGCCTGTGTGGGAAGTGGCAGAGCCGACCTAGGGGCAAGTTTGGCCTCTTGTTTTCCCTGCTGCCCTGAGGCTGCTGGGCCAAAGAGGTCTTGGGCAACCAGCCCCTTGCTGGTCCCTTCCCTCTGACCAGGCCCTCTGAGCTCCAGCACCTTGCAGTGTGGAGACAGCCCCTGCCAGCAACCTCCTCTCCAAGGAGGCCTCAACCGAGGCCTAGGCCCAGGGGAAAGGCACCAGCGGGGATGAGCCTGGGGAGGCGCCCGGGCATGTCTGGACCCAGTCCCCGCAGCCTGCCCCTTGGTGGGGCAGTACCCCCGGAGGCCAGGAAGGTCTGGGAAAGGCTGGCCAGGGGCAGGGGACCTGCTGGGTCCTGCCCCTGGCCTGTGGGGCCTCTGAGCACAACCGGCCCTCTCCCACTGGAAGACCTCCCCGGCTGCTCCAGAGGCCAGTTTACAAGCACTCCCGCCCACTGTTCCCGCCAGGCGCGCACAATGCTCCCAAGCCCGGGAGAAAAGCGCTTCGGGGTGGTGCTCTCTCCGGGCCCTTGCCCCTGAGCCTGGGGGCCAGGCAGGGTGAACACACTCCCAGGCCAAGGCAGAACGAGATGCAAACGTCTGTTCCTGCCCCCTACACCGGCAGAGAGCTCGGGGGAGCCAGAGACTGCCAGGCTGCTGCTGGGCTGGCTGCCTGTGTGGGACGGGGCACAGCCGACCTAGGGGCAAGTTGGGCCTCTTTCTCTCCCTGCTGCCCTGAGGCTGCTGGGTCAAAGAGGTCTTGGGCATCCACCCCTTTGCTGGTCCCTTCCCTCTGACGAGGCCCGCTGAGCTCCAGCACCTTGCAGTGTGGAGACCGCCCCTGCCAGCAACCTTCTCTCCAAAGAGGCCTCAACCGAGGCCTACGCCCAGGGGAAAAGCACCAGCGGGGATGATCCTGGGGAGGCGCACGGACATGTCTGGACCCAGTCCCCGCAGCCTGCCCCTTGGTGGGGCAGTACCCCCAGAGGCCAGGAAGGTCTGGTCAAGGCTGGCCAGGGGCAGGGGCCCTGCTGGGTCCTGCCCCTGGCCTGTGGGGCCTCTGAGCACAACCGGCCCTCTCCTACTGGAAGACCTCCCCGGCTGCCTCCAAAGGGCAGTTTGCAAGCGCTCCCGCCCACTGTTCCCAGCAGGTGTGCACAATGCTCCCAAGCCCGGGAGAAAAGCGCTTCAGGGTGCTGCTCTCTCCTGGCCCTTGCCCCTGAGCCTGGGGGCACGGCATGGTGTCCACTCTCCCAGGCCAAGGCAGAACCACATGCACACGTCTGATCTGCCCCCTGCAACGGCAGAGAGCTCGGGGAAGCCAGAGTCTGCCAGGCAGCTGCTCGGCTGGCCGCCTGTGTGGGAAGGGGCAGAGCCGACCTAGGGGCAAGTTGGGCCTCTTGCTCTCCCTGCTGCCCTGAGGCTGCTGGGCCAAAGAGGTCTTGGGCATCCAGCCCCTTGCTGGTCCCTTCCCTCTGACGAGGCCCTCTGAGCTCCAGAACCTTGCAGTGTGGAGACAACCCCTGCCAGCAATCTCCTCTCCAAGGAGGCCTCAACCGAGGCCTAGGCCCACGGGAAAGGCACCAGCGGGGTTGAGCCAGGGGAGGCGCCCGGGCATGTCTGGACCCTGTCCCCGCAGCCTGCCCCTTGGTGGGGCAGTACCCACGGAGGCCAGGAAGGTCTGGGCAAGGCTGGCCAGGGGCAGGGGCCCTGCTGGGTCCTGCCCCTGGCCTGTGGGGCCTCTGAGCACAACCGGCCCTCTCCCACTGGAAGACCTCCCCGGCTGCATCCAAAGGCCGGTTTGCAAGCACTCCCGCCCACTGTTCCCGCCAGGCACGCACAATGCTCCCAAGCCCGGGAGAAAAGCGCTTCGGGGTGGTGCTCTCTCCGGGCCCTTGCCCCTGAGCCTGGGGGCCAGGCAGGGGGAACACACTCCCAGGCCAAGGCAGAACGACATGCACACGTCTGTTCCTGCCCCCTACACCGGCAGAGAGCTCGGGGGAGCCAGAGACTGCCAGGCTGCTGCTGGGCTGGCTGCCTGTGTGGGACGGGGCAGAGCCGACCTAGGGGCAAGTTGGGCCTCTTGCTCTCCCTGCTGCCCTGAGGCTGCTGGGTCAAAGAGGTCTTGGGCATCCAGCCCTTTGCTGGTCCCTTCCCTCTGACGAGGCCCTCTGAGCTCCAGCACCTTGCAGTGTGGAGACAGCCCCTGCCAGCAACCTCCTCTCCAAAGAGGCCTCAACCGAGGCCTAGGCCCAGGGGAAAGGCACCAGCGGGGATGATCCTGGGGAGGCGCACGGACATGTCTTGACCCAGCCCCGCAGCCTGCCCCTTGGTGGGGCAGTTCCCCCGGAGGCCAGGAAAGTCTGGGCAAGGCTGGCCAGGGGCAGGGGCCCTGCTGCGTCCTGCCCCTGGCCTGTGGGGCCTCTGAGCACAACCAGCCCTCTCCCACTGGAAGACCTCCCCGGCTGCCTCCAAAGGCCGGTTTGCAAGCGCTCCTGCCCACTGTTCCCAGCAGGCGTGCACAATGCTCCCAAGCCCGGGAGAAAAGCGCTTAAGGGTGGTGCTCTCTCCGGACCCTTGCCCCTGAGCCTGGGGGCAAGGCAGGGTGTCCACATTCCCAGGCCAAGGCAGAACCACATGCACACGTCTGATCTGCCCCCTGCACCGGCAGAGAGCTCAGGGGAGCCAGAGTCTGTCAGGCAGCTGCTGGGCTGGCCGCCTGTGTGGGAAGGGGCAGAGCAGACCTAGGGACCTGTTGGGCCTCTTGCTCTCCCTGCTGCCCTGAGGCTGCTGGGCCAAAGAGGTCTTGGGCATCCAGCCCCTTGCTGGTCCCTTCCCTCTGACGAGGCCCTCTGAGCTCCAGCACCTTGCAGTGTGGAGACAGCCCCTGCCAGCAACCTCCTCTCCAAGGAGGCCTCAAGCGAGGCCTAGGCCCAGGTGAAAGGCACCAGCGGGGATGAGCCAGTGGAGGCGCCCGGGCATGTCTGGACCCAGTCCCCTCAGGCTGCCGCTTGGTGGGGCAGTACCCCCGGAGGCCAGGAAGGTCTGGGCAAGGCTGGCCAGGGGCAGGGGCCCTGCTGGGTCCTTCCCCTGGCCTGTGGGGCCTCTGAGCACAACCGGCCCTCTCCCGCTGGAAGACCTCCCCGGCTGCCTCCAAAGGCCGATTTGGCAACACTCCCGCTCGCTGTTCCCGCCAGGCACGCACAATGCTCCCAAGCCTGGGAGAAAAGCGCTTCGGGGTGGTGCTCTCTCCGGACCCTTGCCCCTGAGCCTGGGGGCAATGCAGGGGGAACACACTCCCAGGCCAAGGCAGAACCACATGCACACGTCTGTTCCTGCCCCCTGCACCGGCAGAGAGCTCGGGGGAGCCAGAATCTGCCAGGCAGCTGCTGGGTTGGCCGCCTGTGTGGGAAGGGGCAGAGCCGACCTAGGGGCAAGTTGGGCCTCTTGCTCTCCCTGCTGCCCTGAAGCTGCTGGGACAAAGAGGTCTTGGGCATCCAGCCCGTTGCTGGACTCTTCCCTCTGACGACGCCCTCTGAGCTCCAGCACCTTGCAGTGTGGAGACAGCCCCTGCCAGCAACCTACTCTCCAAGGAGGCCTAAACCGAGGCCTAGGCCCAGGGGAAAGGCACCAGGGGGGATGAGCCAGGGGAGGCGCCCGGGCATGTCTGGACCCAGTCCCCGCAGCCTGCCCCTGGGTGGGGCAGTACCCCCGGAGGCCAGGAAGGTCTGGGCAAGGCTGGCCAGGGGCAGGGGCCCTGCTGGGTCCTGCCCATGGCCTGTGGGGCCTCTGAGCACAATCGGCCCTCTCCCGCTGGAAGACCTCCCCGGCTGCCTCCAAAGGCCAGTTTGCCAACACTCCTGCCCGCTGTTCCCGCCAGGCACGCACAATGCTCCCAAGCCCCGGAGAAAAGCACTTCGGGGTGGTGCTCTCTCCGGGCCCTTGCCCCTGAGCCTGTGGGCAAGGCAGGGGCAACACACACCCAGACCAAGGCAGAACCACATGCACACGTCTGTTCCTGTCCCCTGCACCGGCAGAGAGCTCGGGGGAGCCAGAGTCTCTCAGGCAGGTGCTGGGCTGGCTGCCTGTGTGGGAAGGGGCAGAGCCGACCTAGGGGCAAGTTGGGCCTCTTGCTCTCCCTGCTGCCCTGAGGCTGCTGGGCCAAAGGGGTCTTGGGCATCCAGCCCCTTACTGGTCCCTTCCCTCTGACGAGGCCCTCTGAGCTCCAGCACCTTGCAGTGTGGAGACAGCACCTGCCAGCAACCTCCTCTCCAAGGAGGCCTCAACCGAGGCCTAGGCCCAGGGAAAAGGCAGCAGCGGGGTTGAGCCGGTGGAGGCGCACGGGCATGTCTGGACCCAGTCCCCGCAGCCTGCCCCTTGGTGGGGCAGTACCCCCGGAGGCCAGGAAGGTCTGGGCAAGGCTGCCCAGGGGCAGGGGCCCTGCTGGGTCCTGCCCCTGGCCTGTGGGCCCTCTGAGCACAACCGGCCCTCTCCCACTGGAAGACCTCCCCGGCTGCCTCCAAAGGCCGGTTTGCCAACACTCCCGCCCGCTGTTCCCGCCAGGCACGCACAATGCTCCCAAGCCCGGGAGAAAAGCGCTTCGGGGTGTTGCTCTCTCCGGGCCCTTGCCCCTGAGCCTGGGGTCCAGGCAGTGGGTCCACACTCCCAGGCCAAGGCAGAAACACATGCACACGTCTGTTCCTGCCCCCTGCACCGGCAGAGAGCTCGGGGGAGCCACAGTCTGTCAGGCAGCTGCTGGGCTGGCCGCCTGTGTGGCAAGGGGCAGAGCCGACCTAGGGTCAAGTTGGGCCTCTTGCTCTCCCTGCTGCCCTGAGGCTGCTGGGCCAAAGAGGTCTTGGGCATCCAGCCCCTTGCTGGTCCCTTCCCTCTGACGAGGCCCTCTGAGCTCCAGCACCTTGCAGTGTGGAGAGAGCCCCTGCCAGCAACCTCCTCTCCATGGAGCCCTCAACCGAGGCCTAGGACCAGGGGAAAGGCACCAGCGGGGATGAGCCTGGGGAGGAGCCTGGGCATGTCTGGACCCAGTCCCCGCAGCTTGCCCCTTGGTGGGGCAGTACCCCCGGAGGCCAGGAAGGTCTGGGCAAGGCTGGCCAGAGGCAGGGGCCCTGCTGGGTCCTGCCCCTGGCCTGTGGGGCCTCTGAGCACAACCGGCCCTCTCCCGCTGGAAGACCTCCCCGGCTGCCTCCAAAGGCCGGTTTGCCAACACTCCCGCCCACTGTTCCCACCAGGCGCGCACAATGTTCCCAAGCCCAGGAGAAAAGCGCTTCGGGGTGGTGCTCTCTCCGGGCCCTTGCCCCTGAGCCTGGGGGCCAGGCAGGGGGAACACACTCCCAGGCCAAGGCAGAACGACATGCACACGTCTGTTTTTGCGCCCTGCACCGGCAGAGAGCTCGGGGGAGCCAGAGACTGCCAGCTGCTGCTGGGCTGGCTGCCTGTGTGGGACGGGTCAGAGCCGACCTAGGGGCAAGTTTGTCCTCTTGCTCTCCCTGCTGCCCTGAGGCTGCTGGGTCAAAGAGGTCTTGGGCATCCAGCCCTTTGCTGGTCCCTTCCCTCTGACGAGGCCCTCTGAGCTCCAGCACCTTGCAGTGTGGAGACAGCCCCTGCCAGCAACCTCCTCTCCAAGGAGGCCTAAACCGAGGCCTAGGCCCAGGGGAAAGGCACCAGCGGGGATGAGCCTGGGGAGGCGCCCGGGCATGTCTGGACCCAGTCCCTGCAGCCTGCCGCTTGGTGGGGAAGTACCCCCTGAGGCCAGGAAGGTCTGGGAAATGCTGGCCAGGGGCAGGGGACCTGCTGGGTCCTGCCCCTGGCCTGTGGGGCCTCTGAGCACATCCGGCCCTCTCCCACTGGAAGACCTCCCCGGCTACCTCCAAAGTCCGGTTTGCCAACACTCCCGCCCGCTGTTCCCGCCAGGCACGCACAATGCTCCCAAGCCCGGGAGAAAAGCGCTTCGGGGTGGTGCTCTCTCCGGGCCCTTGCCCCTGAGCCTGGGGGCAAGGCAGGGGGAACACACTCCCAGGTCAAGGCAGAACCACATGCCCACGTCTGTTCCTGTCCCGTGCACCGGCAGAGAGCTTGGGGAAGCCAGAGTCTGTCAGGCAGCTGCTGGGTTGGCCGCCTGTGTGGGAAGGGGCAGAGCCGCCCTAGGGGCAAGTTGGGCCTCTTGCTCTCCCTGCTGCCCTGAGGCTGCTGGGCCAAAGACGTCTTGGGCATCCAGCCCCTTACTGGTCCCTTCCCTCTGACGAGGCCCTCTCAGCTCCAGCACCTTGCAGTGTGGAGACAGCCCCTGCCAGCAACCTCCTCTCCAAGGAGGCCTCAACCGAGGCCTAGGCCCAGGGGAAAGGCACCAGCGGGGATGAGCCTGGTGAGGCGCCCGGGCATGTCTGGACCCAGTCCCCGCAGCCTGCCCCTTGGTGGGGCAGTACCCCCGGAGGCCAGGAAGGTCTGGGCAAGGCTGGCCAGGGGCAGGGGCCCTGCTGGGTCCTGCCCCTGGCCTGTGGGGCCTCTGAGCACAACCGGCCCTCTCCCACTGGAAGACTTCCCCGGCTGCCTCCAAAGGCCAGTTTTCCTACACTCCTGCCCGCTGTTCCCGCCAGGCACGCACAATGCTCCCAAGCCCGGGAGAAATGCGCTTCGGGGTGGTGCTCTCTCCGGGCCCTTGCCCCTGAGCCTGTGGGCAAGGCAGGGGGAACACACTCCCAGACCAAGGCAGAACCACATGCACACGTCTGTTCCTGTCCCCTGCACCGGCAGAGAGCTCGGGGGAGCCAGAGTCTCTCAGGCAGGTGCTGGGCTGGCCGCCTGTGTGGGAAAGGGCAGAGCCGACCTAGGGGCAAGTTGGGCCTCCTGCTCTCCCTGCTGCCCTGAGGCTGCTGGGCCAAAGACGTCTTGGGCATCCAGCCCCTTACTGGTCCCTTCCCTCGAACGAGGCCCTCTGAGCTCCAGCACCTTGCAGTGTGGAGCCAGCACCTGCCAGCAATCTCCTCTCCAAGGAGGCCTCAACCGAGGCCTAGGCCCAGGGGAAAGGCACCAGCGGGGTTGAGCCAGGGGAGGCGCCCGGGCATGTCTGGACCCTGTCCCCGCAGCCTGCCCCTTGGTGGGGCAGTACCCCCGGAGGCCAGGAAGGTCTGGGCAAGGCTGGCCAGGGGCAGGGGCCCTGCTGGGTCCTGCCCCTGGCCTGTGGGGCCTCTGAGCACAACCGGCCCTCTCCCACTGGAAGACCTCCCCGGCTGCCTCCAAAGGCCGGTTTGCAAGCACTCCCGCCCACTGTTCCCACCTGGCGCGCACAATGCTCCCAAGCCCGGGAGAAAAGCGCTTCGGGGTGGTGGTCTCTCCGGGCCCTTGCCCATGAGCCTGCGGGCCAGGCAGGGGATCCACATTCCCAGGCCAAGGCAGAACCACATGCCCACGTCTGTTCCTGCCCCCTACACCGGCAGAGAGCTGGGGGGAGCCAGAGTCTGTCAGGCAGCTGCTGGGCTGGCCGCCTGTGTGGGAAGGGGCAGAGCCGACCTAGGGGCAAGTTGGGCCTCTTGCTCTCCCTGCTGCCCTGAGGCTGCTGGGCCAAAGAGGTCTTGGGCATCCAGCCGCTTACTGGTCCCTTCCCTCTGACGAGGCCCTCTGAGCTCCAGCACCTTGCAGTGTGGAGACAGCCCCTGCCAGCAACCTCCTCTCCAAGGAGGCCTCAACCGAGTCCTAGGACCAGGGGAAAGGCACCAGCGGCGATGAGCCTGGGGAGGCGCCCGGGCATGTCTGGACCCAGTCCCCGCAGCCTGCTCCTTGGTGGGGCAGTACCCCCGGAGGCCAGGAAGGTCTGGGCAAGGCTGGCCAGGGGCAGGGGCCCTGCTGTGTCCTGCCCCTGGCCTGTGGGGCCTCTGAGCACAACCGGCCCTCTCCCACTGGAAGACCTCCGCGGCTGCCTCCAAAGGCCGGTTTGCCAACACTCCCGCCCGCTGTTCCCGCCAGGCACGCACAATGCTCCCAAGCCCGGGAGAAAAGCGCTTCGGGGTGTTGCTCTCTCCGGGCCCTTGCCCCTGAGCGTGGGGGCCAGGCAGTGTGTCCACACTCCCAGACCAAGGCAGAACCACATGCACACGTCTGTTCCTGACCCCTTCACCGGCAGAGAGCTCGGGGGAGCCAGAGTCTGTCAGGCAGCTGCTGGGCTGGCCGCCTGTGGGGGAAGGGGCAGAGCCGACCTAGGGGCAAGTTGGGCCTCTTGCTCTCCCTGCTGCCCTGAGGCTGCTGGGCCAAAGACGTCTAGGGCATCCAGCCCCTTACTGGTCCCTTGACTCTGACGAGGCCCTCTGAGCTCCAGCACCTTGCAATGTGGGGACAGCACCTGCCAGCAATCTCCTCTCCAAGGAGGCCTCAACCGAGGCCTAGGCCCAGGGGAAAGGCACCAGCGGGGTTGAGCCAGGGGAGGCGCCCGGGCATGTCTGGAACCTGTCCCCGCAGCCTGCCCCTTGGTGGGGCAGTACCCCCGGAGGCCAGGAAGGTCTGGGCAAGGTTGGCCAGGGGCAGGGGCCCTGCTGGGTCCTGCCCCTGGCCTGTGGGGCCTCTGAGCACAACCGGCCCTCTCCCACTGGAAGACCTCCCCGGATGCCTCCAAAGGCCGGTTTGCAAGCACTCCCGCCCACTGTTCCCACCAGGCAGGCACAATGCTCCCAAGCCCGGGAGAAAAGCGCTTCAGGGTGGTGGTCTCTCCGGGCCCTTGCCCCTGAGCCTGGGGGCCAGGAAGGGGATCCACAGTCCCAGGCCAAGGCAGAACCACATACACACGTCTGTTCCTGCCCCCTCCACCGGCAGAGAGCTGGGGGGAGCCAGAGTCTGTCAGGCAGCTGCTGGGCTGGCCGCCTGTGGGGGAAGGGGCAGAGCCGACCTAGGGGCAAGTTGGGCCTCTTGCTCTCCCTGCTGCCCTGAGGCTGCTGGGCCAAAGAGGTCTTGGGCATCCAGCCCCTTGCTGGTCCCTTCCCTCTGACGAGGCCCTCTGAGCTCCAGCACCTTGCAGTGTGGAGACAGCCCCTGCCAGCAACCTCCTCTCCAAGGAGGCCTCAACCGAGGCCTAGGCCCAGGGGAAAGGCACCAGCGGGGATGAGCCAGTGGAGGCACCCGGGCATGTCTAGACCCAGTCCCCGCAGCCTGCCCCTTGGTGGCTCAGTACCCCCGGAGGCCAGGAAGGTCTGGGCAAGGCTGGCCAGGGGCAGGAGCCCTGCTGGGTCCTGCCCCTGGCCAGTGGGGCCTCTGAGCACAACCGGCCCTCTCCCACTGGAAGACCTCCCCGGCTGCCTCCAAAGGCCGGTTTGCCAACACTCCCGCCCGCTGTTCCCGCCAGGCACGCACAATGCTCCCAAGCCCGGGAGAAACGCGCTTCGGGGTGTTGCTCTCTCCGGGCCCTTGCCCCTGAGCCTGGGGTCCAGGCAGTGGGTACACACTCCCAGACCAAGGCAGAACCACATGAACACGTCTGTTCCTGACCCCTGCACCGGCAGAGAGCTCGGGGGAGCCAGAGTCTGTCAGGCAGCTGCTGGGTTGGCTGCCTGTGTGGGAAGGGGCAGAGCCGACCTAGGGGCAAGTTGGGCCTCTTGCTCTCCCTGCTGCCCTGAGGCTGCTGGGCCAAAGAGGTCTTGGGCATCCAGCCCCTTGCTGGTCCCTTCCCGCTGACGAGGCCCTCTTAGCTCTAGCATCTTGCAGTGTGGAGACAGCCCCTGCCAGCAACCTCCTCTCCAAGGAGGCCTCAACCGAGGCCTAGGACTAGGGGAAAGGCACCAGCGGGGCTGAGCCTCGGGAGGCGCCCGGGCATGTCTGGACCCAGTCCCCGCAGCCTGCCCCTTGGTGGGGTAGTACCCCCGGAGGCCAGGAAGGTCTGGGCAAGGCTGCCAGGGGCAGGGACACTGCTGGGTCCTGCCCCTGGCCTGTGGGGCGTCTGAGCACAACCGGCACTCTCCCGCTGGAAGACCTCCCCGTCTGCCTCCAAAGGCCGGTTTGCAAGCACTCCCGCCCGCTGTTCCCGCCAGGCGTGCACAATGCTCCCAAGCCCGGGAGAAAAGCGCTTCGGGGTGGTGCTCTCTCCGGGCCCTTGCCCCTGAGCCTGGGGGCCAGGCAGGGGGAACACACTCCCAGACCAAGGCAGAACCACATGCACACGTCTGTTCCTGCCCCCTACACCGGCAGAGAGCTCGGGGGAGCCAGAGACTGCCAGGCTGCTGCTGGGCTGGCTGCCTGTGTGGGACGGGGCAGAGCCGACCTAGGGGCAAGTTGGGCCTCTTGCTCTCCCTGCTGCCCTGAGGCTGCTGGGCCAAAGAGGTCTTGGGCATCCAGCCCCTTGCTGGTCCCTTCCCTCTGACGAGGCCCTCTGAGCTCCAGCACCTTGCAGTGTGGAGACAGCCCCTGCCAGCAACCTCCTCTCCAAGGAGGCCTCAACCGAGGCCTAGGCCCAGGGGAAAGGCACCAGCGGGGATGAGCCTGGGGAGGCGCCCGGGCATTTCTGGACCCAGTCCCCGCAGCCTGCCCCTTGGTGGGGCAGTACCCCCGGAGGCCAGAAAGGTCTGGGCAAGGCTGCCAGGGGCAGGGACACTGCTGGGTCCTGCCCCTGGCCTGTGGGGCGTCTGAGCACAACCGGCACTCTCCCGCTGGAAGACCTCCCCGGCTGCCTCCAAAGTCCTGTTTGCAAACACTCGCGCCCGCTGTTCACGCCAGGCTCGCACAATGCTCCCAAGCCCGGGAGAAAAGCGCTTCGGGGTGGTGCTCTCTCTTGGCCCTTGCCCCTGAGCCTGGGGGCAAGGCAGGGGGAACACACTCCCAGGCCAAGGAAGAAACACATGCCCATGTCTGTTCCTGTCCCCTGCAGCGGCAGAGAGCTCGGGGGAGCCAGAGTCTCTCAGGCAGGTGCTGGGCTGGCCGCCTGTGTGGGAAGGGGCAGAGCCGACCTAGGGGCAAGTTGGGCCTCTTGCTCTCCCTGCTGCCCTGAGGCTGCTGGGCCAAAGAGGTCTTGGGCATCCAGCCCCTTACTGGTCCCTTCCCTCTGACGAGGCCCTCTCAGCTCCAGCACCTTGCAGTGTGGAGACAGCCCCTGCCAGCAACCTCCTCTCCAAGGAGGCCTCAACCGAGGCCTAGGCCCTGGGGAAAGGCACCAGCGGGGATGAGCCAGGGGAGGCGCCCGAGCATGTCTGGCCCCAGTCCGCGCAGCCTGCCCCTTGGTGGGGCAGTACCCCCGGAGGCCAGGAAGGTCTGGGCAAGGCTGGCCAGGGGCAGGGGCCCTGGTTTGTCCTGCCCCTGGCCTGTGGGGCCTCTGAGCACAACCGGCCCTCTCCCACTGGAAGACCTCCCCGGCTGCCTCCAAAGGCCGGTTTGCAAGCGCTCCCGCCCACTGTTCCCAGCAGGCGTGCACAATGCTCCCAAGCCCGGGAGAAAAGCGCTTCGGGGTGGTGCTCTCTCCGGGCCCTTGCCCCTGAGCCTGGGGGCAAGGCACGGTGTCCACACTCCCAGGCCAAGTCAGAACCACATGCACACCTCTGATCTGCCCCCTGCACCGGCAGAGAGCTCGGGGGAGCCAGAGTATGTCAGGCAGCTGCTGGGCTGGCCGCCTGTGTGGGAAGGGGCAGAGCCGACCTAGGGGCAAGTTGGGCCTCTTGCTCTCCCTGCTGCCCTGAGGCTGCTGGGCCAAAGAGGTCTTGGGCATCCAGCCCCTTGCTTGTCCCTTCCCTCTGACGAGGCCCTCTGAGCTCAAGCACCTTGCAGTGTGGAGACAGCCCCTGCCAGCAACCTCCTCTCCAAGGAGGCCTCAACCGAGGCCTAGGCCCAGTGGAAAGGCACCAGCGGGGATGAGCCAGTGGAGGCGCCCGGGCATGTCTGGACCCAGTCCCCGCAGCCTGCCCCTTGGTGGGGCAGTACCCCCTGAGGCCAGGAAGGTCTGGGAAAGGCTGGCCAGGGCCAGGGGACCTTCTGGGTCCTGCCCCTGGCCTGTGGGGCCTCTGAGCACATCCGGCCCTCTCCCGCTGGAAGACCTCCCCGGCTGCCTCCAAAGGCCGGTTTGCCAACACTCCCGCCCACTGTTCCCACCAGGCGCGCACAATGTTCCCAAGCCCAGGAGAAAAGCGCTTCGGGGTGGTGCTCTCTCCGGGCCCTTGCCCCTGAGCCTGGGGGCCAGGCAGGGGGAACACACTCCCAGGCCAAGGCAGAACGACATGCACACGTCTGTTCTTGCGCCCTGCACCGGCAGAGAGCTCGGGGGAGCCAGAGACTGCCAGCTGCTGCTGGGCTGGCTGCCTGTGTGGGACGGGTCAGAGCCGACCTAGGGGCAAGTTTGTCCTCTTGCTCTCCCTGCTGCCCTGAGGCTGCTGGGTCAAAGAGGTCTTGGGCATCCAGCCCTTTGCTGGTCCCTTCCCTCTGACGAGGCCCTCTGAGCTCCAGCACCTTGCAGTGTGGAGACAGCCCCTGCCAGCAACCTCCTCTCCAAGGAGGCCTAAACCGAGGCCTAGGCCCAGGGGAAAGGCACCAGCGGGGATGAGCCTGGGGAGGCGCCCGGGCATGTCTGGACCCAGTCCCCGCAGCCTGCCCCTTGGTGGGGCAGTACCCCCTGAGGCCAGGAAGGTCTGGGAAAGGCTGGCCAGGGGCAGGGGACCTGCTGGGTCCTTCCCCTGGCCTGTGGGGCCTCTGAGCACATCCGGCCCTCTCCCACTGGAAGACCTCCCCGGCTGCCTCCAAAGTCCGGTTTGCCAACACTCCCGCCCGCTGTTCCCGCCAGGCACGCACAATGCTCCCAAGCCCGGGAGAAAAGCGCTTCTGGGTGGTGCTCTCTCCGGGCCCTTGCCCCTGAGCCTGGGGGCAAGGCAGGGGGAACACACTCCCAGGTCAAGGCAGAACCACATGCCCACGTCTGTTCCTGTCCCGTGCACCGGCAGAGAGCTTGGGGAAGCCAGAGTCTGTCAGGCAGCTGCTGGGATGGCCGCCTGTGTGGGAAGGGGCAGAGCCGCCCTAGGGGCAAGTTGGGCCTCTTGCTCTCCCTGCTGCCCTGAGGCTGCTGGGCGAAAGACGTCTTGGGCATCCAGCCCCTTACTGGTCCCTTCCCTCTGACGAGGCCCTCTCAGCTCCAGCACCTTGCAGTGTGGAGACAGCCCCTGCCAGCAACCTCCTCTCCAAGGAGGCCTCAACTGAGGCCTAGGACCAGGGGAAAGGCACCAGCGGCGATGAGCCTGGGGATGCGCCCGGGCATGTCTGGACCCAGTCCCCGCAGCCTGTTCCTTGGTGGGGCAGTACCCCCGGAGGCCAGGAAGGTCTGGGCAAGGCTGGCCAGGGGCAGGGGCCCTGCTGGGTCCTGCCCCTGGCCTGTGGGGCCTCTGAGCACAACCGGCCCTCTCCCACTGGAAGACCTCCGCGGCTGCCTCCAAAGGCCGGTTTGCCAACACTCCCGCCCGCTGTTCCCGCCAGGCACGCACAATGCTCCCAAGCCCGGGAGAAAAGCGCTTCGGGGTGTTGCTCTCTCCGGGCCCTTGCCCCTGAGCGTGGGGGCCAGGCAGTGGGTCCACACTCCCAGACCAAGGCAGAACCACATGCACACGTCTGTTCCTGACCCCTTCACCGACAGAGAGCTCGGGGGAGCCAGAGTCTGTCAGGCAGCTGCTGGGATGGCCGCCTGTGGGGGAAGGGGCAGAGCCGACCTAGGGGCAAGTTGGGCCTCTTGCTCTCCCTGCTGCCCTGAGGCTGCTGGGCCAAAGACGTCTAGGGCATCCAGCCCCTTACTGGTCCCTTCACTCTGACGAGGCCCTCTGAGCTCCAGCACCTTGCAGTGTGGAGACAACACCTGCCAGCAATCTCCTCTCCAAGGAGGCCTCAACCGAGGCCTAGGCCCAGGGGAAAGGCACCAGCGGGGTTGAGCCAGGGGAGGCGCCCGGGCATGTATGGACCCTGTCCCCGCAGCCTGCCCCTTGGTGGGGCAGTACCCCCGGAGGCCAGGAAGGTCTGGGCAAGGCTGGCCAGGGGCAGGGGCCCTGCTGGGTCCTGCCCCTGGCCTGTGGGACCTCTGAGCACAACCGGCCCTCTCCCACTGGAAGACCTCCCCGGATGCCTCCAAAGGCCGGTTTGCAAGCACTCCCGCCCACTGTTCCCACCAGGCACGCACAATGCTCCCAAGCCCGGGAGAAAAGCGCTTCAGGGTGGTGGTCTCTCCGGGCCCATGCCCCTGAGCCTGGGGGCCAGGAAGGGGATCCACAGTCCCAGGCCAAGGCAGAACCACATGCACACGTCTGTTCCTGCCCCCTCCACCGGCAGAGAGCTGGGGGGAGCCAGAGTCTGTCAGGCAGCTGCTGGGCTGGCCGCCTGTGGGGGAAGGGGCAGAGCCGACCTAGGGGCAAGTTGGGCCTCTTGCTCTCCCTGCTGCCCTGAGGCTGCTGGGCCAAAGAGGTCTTGGGCATCCAGCCCCTTGCTGGTCCCTTCCCTCTGACGAGGCCCTCTGAGCTCCAGCACCTTGCAGTGTGGAGACAGCCCCTGCCAGCAACCTCCTCTCCAAGGAGGCCTCAACCGAGGCCTAGGCCCAGGGGAAAGGCACCAGCGGGGATGAGCCAGTGGAGGCGCCCGGGCATGTCTAGACCCAGTCCCCGCAGCCTGCCCCTTGGTGGGGCAGTACCCCCGGAGGCCAGGAAGGTCTGGGCAAGGCTGGCCAGGGGCAGGGGCCCTGCTGGGTCCTGCCCCTGGCCTGTGGGGCCTCTGAGCACAACCGGCCCTCTCCCACTGGAAGACCTCCCCGGCTGCCTCCAAAGGCCGGTTTGCCAACACTCCCGCCCGCTGTTCCCGCCAGGCACGCACAATGCTCCCAAGCCCGGGAGAAACGCGCTTCGGGGTGTTGCTCTCTCCGGGCCCTTGCCCCTGAGCCTGGGGTCCAGGCAGTGGGTACACACTCACAGACCAAGGCAGAACCACATGAACACGTCTGTTCCTGACCCCTGCACCGGCAGAGAGCTCGGGGGAGCCAGAGTCTGTCAGGCAGCTGCTGGGTTGGCTGCCTGTTTGGGAAGGGGCAGAGCCGACCTAGGGGCAAGTTGGGCCTCTTGCTCTCCCTGCTGCCCTGAGGCTGCTGGGCCAAAGAGGTCTTGGGCATCCAGCCCCTTGCTGGTCCCTTCCCGCTGACGAGGCCCTCTGAGCTCTAGCACCTTGCAGTGTGGAGACAGCCCCTGCCAGCAACCTCCTCTCCAAGGAGGCCTCAACCGAGGCCTAGGCCCAGGGGAAAGGCACCAGCGGGGCTGAGCCTGGGGAGGCGCCCGGGCATGTCTGGACCCAGTCTCCGCAGCCTGCCCCTTGGTGGGATAGTACCCCCGGAGGCCAGGAAGGTCTGGGCAAGGCTGCCAGGGGCAGGGACACTGCTGGGTCCTGCCCCTGGCCTGTGGGGCGTCTGAGCACAACCGGCACTCTCCCGCTGGAAGACCTCCCCGTCTGCCTCCAAAGGCCGGTTTGCAAGCACTCCCGCCCGCTGTTCCCGCCAGGCACGCACAATGCTCCCAAGCCCGGGAGAAAAGCGCTTCGGGGTGGTGCTCTCTCCGGGCCCTTGCCCCTGAGCCTGGGGGCCAGGCAGGGGGAACACACTCCCAGACCAAGGCAGAACCACATGCACACGTCTGTTCCTGTCCCCTGCACCGGCAGAGAGCTCGGGGGAGCCAGAGACTGCCAGGCTGCTGCTGGGCTGGCTGCCTGTGTGGGACGGGGCAGAGCCGACCTAGGGGCAAGTTGGGCCTCTTGCTCTCCCTGCTGCCCTGAGGCTGCTGGGCCAAAGAGGTCTTGGGCATCCAGCCCCTTGCTGGTCCCTTCCCTCTGACGAGGCCCTCTGAGCTCCAGCACCTTGCAGTGTGGAGACAGCCCCTGCCAGCAACCTCCTCTCCAAGGAGGCCTCAACCGAGGCCTAGGCCCAGGGGAAAGGCACCAGCGGGGATGAGCCTGGGGAGGCGCCCGGGCATTTCTGGACCCAGTCCCCGCAGCCTGCCCCTTGGTGGGGCAGTACCCCCGGAGGCCAGGAAGGTCTGGGCAAGGCTGCCAGGGGCAGGGACACTGCTGGGTCCTGCCCCTGGCCTGTGGGGCCTCTGAGCACAACCGGCACTCTCCCGCTGGAAGACCTCCCCGGCTGCCTCCAAAGTCCTGTTTGCAAACACTCGCGCCCGCTGTTCACGCCAGGCTCGCACAATGCTCCCAAGCCCGGGAGAAAAGCGCTTCGGGGTGGTGCTCTCTCTTGGCCCTTGCCCCTGAGCCTGGGGGCAAGGCAGGGGGAACACACTCCCAGGCCAAGGCAGAAACACATGCCCACGTCTGTTCCTGTCCCCTGCAGCGGCAGAGAGCTCGGGGGAGCCAGAGTCTGTCAGGCAGCTGCTGGGCTGGCCGCCTGTGTGGGAAGGGGCAGAGCCGACCTAGGGGCAAGTTGGGCCTCTTGCTCTCCCTGCTGCCCTGAGGCTGCTGGGCAAAAGACGTCTTGGGCATCCAGCCCCTTACTGGTCCCTTCCCTCTGACGAGGCCCTCTGAGCTCCAGCACCTTGCAGTGTGGAGACAGCCCCTGCCAGCAACCTCCTCTCCAAGGAGGCCTCAACCGAGGCCTAGGCCCTGGGGAAAGGCACCAGCGGGGATGAGCCAGGGGAGGCGCCCGAGCATGTCTGGCCCCAGTCCGCGCAGCCTGCCCCTTGGTGGGGCAGTACCCCCGGAGGCCAGGAAGGTCTGGGCAAGGCTGGCCAGGGGCAGGGGCCCTGGTTTGTCCTGCCCCTGGCCTGTGGGGCCTCTGAGCACAACCGGCCCTCTCCCACTGGAAGACCTCCCCGGCTGCCTCCAAAGGCCGGTTTGCAAGCGCTCCCGCCCACTGTTCCCAGCAGGCATGCACAATGCTCCCAAGCCCGGGAGCAAAGCGCTTCGGGGTGGTGCTCTCTCCGGGCCCTTGCCCCTGAGCCTGGGGGCAAGGCACGGTGTCCACACTCCCAGGCCAAGTCAGAACCACATGCACACCTCTGATCTGCCCCCTGCACCGGCAGAGAGCTCGGGGGAGCCAGAGTATGTCAGGCAGCTGCTGGGCTGGCCGCCTGTGTGGGAAGGGGCAGAGCCGCCCAAGGGGCAAGTTGGGCCTCTTGCTCTCCCTGCTGCCCTGAGGCTGCTGGGCGAAAGACGTATTGGGCATCCAGCCCCTTACTGGTCCCTTCCCTCTGACGAGGCCCTCTCAGCTCCAGCACCTTGCAGTGTGGAGACAGCCCCTGCCAGCAACCTCCTCTCCAAGGAGGCCTCAACCGAGGCCTAGGCCCAGGGGAAAGGCACCAGCGGGGAGGAGCCTGGTGAGGCGCCCGGGCATGTCTGGACCCAGTCCCCGCAGCCTGCCCCTTGGTGGGGCAGTACCCCCGGAGGCCAGGAAGGTCTGGGCAAGGCTGGCCAGGGGCAGGGGCCCTGCTGGGTCCTGCCCCTGGCCTGTGGGGCCTCTGAGCACAACCGGCCCTCTCCCACTGGAAGACCTCCCCGGCTGCCTCCAAAGGCCAGTTTTCCAACACTCCTGCCCGCTGTTCCCGCCAGGCACGCACAATGCTCCCAAGCCCGGGAGAAATGCGCTTCGGGGTGGTGCTCTCTCCGGGCCCTTGCCCCTGAGCCTGTGGGCAAGGCAGGGGGAACACACTCCCAGACCAAGGCAGAACCACATGCACACGTCTGTTCCAGTCCCCTGCAGCGGCAGAGAGCTCGGGGGAGCCAGAGTCTCTCAGGCAGGTGCTGGGCTGGCCGCCTGTGTGGGAAGGGGCAGAGCCGACCTAGGGGCAAGTTGGGCCTCCTGCTCTCCCTGCTGCCCTGAGGCTGCTGGGCCAAAGAGGTCTTGGGCATCCAGCCCCTTACTGGTCCCTTCCCTCTGACGAGGCCCTCTGAGCTCCAGCACCTTGCAGTGTGGAGCCAGCACCTGCCAGCAATCTCCTCTCCAAGGAGGCCTCAACCGAGGCCTAGGCCCAGGGGAAAGGCACCAGCGGGGTTGAGCCAGGGGAGGCGCCCGGGCATGTCTGGACCCTGTCCCCGCAGCCTGCCCCTTGGTGGGGCAGTACCCCCGGAGGCCAGGAAGGTCTGGGCAAGGCTGGCCAGGGGCAGGGGCCCTGCTGTGTCCTGCCCCTGGCCTGTGGGGCCTTTGAGCACAACCGGCCCTCTCCCACTGGAAGACCTCCCCGGCTGCCTCCAAAGGCCGGTTTGCAAGCACTCCCGCCCACTGTTCCCGCCAGGCGCGCACAATGCTCCCAAGCCCGGGAGAAAAGCGCTTCGGGGTGGTGGTCTCTCCGGGCCCTTGCCCCTGAGCCTGCGGGCCAGGCAGGGGATCCACATTCCCAGGCCAAGGCAGAACCCCATGCCCACGTCTGTTCCTGCCCCCTCCACCGGCAGAGAGCTGGGGGGAGCCAGAGTCTGTCAGGCAGCTGCTGGGCTGGCCGCCTGTGTGGGAAGGGGCAGAGCCGACCTAGGGGCAAGTTGGGCCTCTTGCTCTCCCTGCTGCCCTGAGGCTGCTGGGCCAAAGAGGTCTTGGGCATCCAGCCGCTTACTGGTCCCTTCCCTCTGACGAGGCCCTCTGAGCTCCAGCACCTTGCAGTGTGGAGACAGCCCCTGCCAGCAACCTCCTCTCCAAGGAGGCCTCAACCGAGGCCTAGGACCAGGGGAAAGGCACCAGCGGCGATGAGCCTGGGGAGGCGCCCGGGCATGTCTGGACTCAGTCCCCGCAGCCTGCTCCTTGGTGGGGCAGTACCCCCGGAGGCCAGGAAGGTCTGGGCAAGGCTGGCCAGGGGCAGGGGCCCTGCTGGGTCCTGCCCCTGGCCTGTGGGGCCTCTGAGCACAACCGGCCCTCTCCCACTGGAAGACCTCCGCGGCTGCCTCCAAAGGCCGGTTTGCCAACACTCCCGCCCGCTGTTCCCGCCAGGCACGCACAATGCTCCCAAGCCCGGGAGAAAAGCGCTTCGGGGTGTTGCTCTCTCCGGGCCCTTGCCCCTGAGCCTGGGGGCAAGGCAGTGGGTCCACACTCCCAGACCAAGGCAGAACCACATGCACACGTCTGTTCCTGACCCCTTCACCGGCAGAGAGCTCGGGGGAGCCAGAGTCTGTCAGGCAGCTGCTGGGCTGGCCGCCTGTGTGGGAAGGGGCAGAGCCGACCTAGGGGCAAGTTGGGCCTCTAGCTCTCCCTGCTGCCCTGAGGCTGCTGGGCCAAAGACGTCTTGGGCATCCAGCCCCTTGCTTGTCCCTTCCCTCTGACGAGGCCCTCTGAGCTCCAGCACCTTGCAGTGTGGAGACAGCCCCTGCCAGCAACCTCCTCTCCAAGGAGGCCTCAACCGAGGCCTAGGACCAGGGGAAAGGCACCAGCGGGGATGAGCCTGGGGAGGCGCCCGGGCATGTCTGGACCCAGTCCCCGCAGCCTGCCCCTTGGTGGGGCAGTACCCCCGGAGGCCAGGAAGGTCTGGGCAAGGCTGGCCAGGGGCAGGGGCCCTGCTGGGTCCTGCCCCTCGCCTGTGGGGCCTCTGAGCACAACCGGCCCTCTCCCACTGGAAGACCTCCCCGGCTGCCTCCAAAGGCCGGTTTGCAAGCACTCCCGCCCACTGTTCCCGCCAGGCGCGCACAATGCTCCCAAGCCCGGGAGAAAAGCGCTTCGGGGTGTTGCTCTCTCCGGGCCCTTGCCCCTGAGCCTGGGGTCCAGGCAGTGGGTCCATACTCCCAGACCAAGGCAGAACCACATGCAAACGTCTGTTCCTGACCCCTACACCGGCAGAGAGCTCGGGGGAGCCAGAGACTGCCAGGCTGCTGCTGGGCTGGCTGCCTGTGTGGGACGGAGCAGAGCCGACCTAGGGGCAAGTTGGGCCTCTTGCTCTCCCTGCTGCCCTGAGGCTGCTGGGCCAAAGAGGTCTTGGGCATCCAGCCCCTTGCTGGTCCCTTCCCTCTGACGAGGCCCTCTGAGCTCCAGCACCTTGCAGTGTGGAGACAGCCCCTGCCAGCAACCTCCTCTCCAAGGAGGCCTCAACCGAGGCCTAGGCCCAGGGGAAAGGCACCAGCGGGGATGAGCCTGGGGAGGCGCCCGGGCATGTCTGGACCCAGTCCCCGCAGCCTGCCCCTTGGTGGGGCAGTACCCCCAGAGGCCAGGAAGGTCTGGGCAAGGCTGCCAGAGGCAGGGACCCTGCTGGGTCCTGCCCCTGGCCTGTGGGGCGTCTGAGCACAACCGGCACTCTCCCGCTGGAAGACCTCCCCGGCTGCCTCCAAAGTCCTGTTTGCAAACACTCGCGCCCGCTGTTCACGCCAGGCTCGCACAATGCTCCCAAGCCCGGGAGAAAAGCGCTTCGGGGTGGTGCTCTCTCTTGGCCCTTGCCCCTGAGCCTGGGGGCAAGGCAGGGGGAACACACTCCCAGGCCAAGGCAGAACCACATGCCCACGTCTGTTCCTGTCCCCTGCAGCGGCAGAGAGCTCGGGGGAGCCAGATCTGTCAGGCAGCTGCTGGGCTGGCCGCCTGTGTGGGAAGGGGCAGAGCCGACCTAGGGGCAAGTTGGGCCTCTTGCTCTCCCTGCTGCCCTGAGGCTGCTGGGCAAAAGACGTCTTGGGCATCCAGCCCCTTACTGGTCCCTTCCCTCTGACGAGGCCCTCTGAGCTCCAGCACCTTGCAGTGTGGAGACAGCCCCTGCCAGCAACCTCCTCTCCAAGGAGGCCTCAACCGAGGCCTAGGCCCTGGGGAAAGGCACCAGCGGGGATGAGCCAGGGGAGGCGTCCGAGCATGTCTGGACCCAGTCCGCGCAGCCTGCCCCTTGGTGGGGCAGTACCCCCGGAGGCCAGGAAGGTCTGGGCAAGGCTGGCCAGGGGCAGGGGCCCTGCTGGATCCTGCCCCTGGCCTGTGGGGCCTCTGAGCACAACCGGCCCTCTCCCACTGGAAGACCTCCCCGGCTGCCTCCAAAGGCCTCTTTGCAAGCGCTCCCGCCCACGGTTCCCAGCAGGCGTGCACAATGCTCCTAAGCCCGGGAGAAAAGCGCTTCAGGGTTGTGCTCTTTCTGGGCCCTTGCCCCTGAGCCTGGGGGCAAGGCAGGGTGTCCACACTCCCAGGCCAAGGCAGAACCACATGCACACGTCTGATCTGCCCCCTGCACCGGCAGAGAGCTCGGGGGAGCCAGAGTCTGTCAGGCAGCTGCTGGGCTGGCCGCCTGTGTGGGAAGGGGCAGAGCCGACCTAGGGGCAAGTTGGGCCTCTTGCTCTCCCTGCTGCCCTGAGGCTGCTGGGCCAAAAAGGTCTTGGGCATCCAGCTCCTTGCTCGTCCCTTCCCTCTGACGAGGCCCTCTGAGCTCCAGCACCTTGCAGTGTGGAGACAGCCCCTGCTAGCAACCTCCTCTCCAAGGAGGCCTAAACCGAGGCCTAGGCCCAGGGGAAAGGCACCAGCTGGGATGAGCCTGGGGAGGCGCCCGGGCATGTCTGGACCCAGTCCCCGCAGCCTGCCCCTTGGTGGGGCAGTACCCCCGGAGGCCAGGAAGGTCTGGGCAAGGCTGGCCAGGGGCAGGGGACTTGCTGGGTCCTGCCCATGGCCTGTGGGGCCTCTGAGCACAACCGGCCCTCTCCCACTGGAAGACCTCCCCGGCTGCCTCCAAAGGCTGGTTGCAAGCACTCAATCCCGCTGTTCCTTCCAGCGCGCACAATGCTCCCAAGCCCGGGAGAAAAGCATTTTGGGGTGGTGCTCACTCCGGGCTCTTGGAAGAACTCCCCGGCTGCCTCCAAAGGCCGGTTTGCAAGCACTCCCGCCCACTGTTCCCGCCACCCGCGCACAATGCTCCCAAGCCCGGGAGAAAAGCGTTTCGGGGTGGTGTTCTCTCTGGACCCAAGAAAGACCTCCCGGGCTGCCCCCAAATGCCGGTTTGCAAGCACTCCCACTCGCTGTTCCCGCCATCCGTGCAAATGCTCCAAGCCCAGGAGAAAAGCGCTTCGGGGTGATGCTCTCTCCCGGCCCTTGGAAGACCTCCCCGGCTGCCTCCAAAGGCTGGTTTTCAAGAACTCCCTCCCGCTGTCCCGCCAGCCACACAAAATGCTCCCAATCACGGGAGAAAAGCGCTTCGGGGTGGTGCTCTCTCCCGGCCCTTGGAAGACCTCCCCGGCTGCCTCCAAAGGCCGGTTTGCAAGCACTCAATCCCGCTGTTCCCGCCAGCCGCGCACAATGCTCCCAAGCCGGGGAGAAAAGCGCTTCGGGGTGGTGCTCTCTCCCGGCCCTTGGAAGACCTCCCCGGCTGCCTCCAAAGGCTGGTTTTCAAGAACTCCCTCCCGCTGACCCGCCAGCCGCACACAATGCTCCCAAGCCCGGGAGAAAAGCGCTTCGGGGTGGTGCTCTCTCCGGGCCCTTGGAAGACCTCCCCGGCTGCCTCTAAAGGCCGGTTTGCAAGCACTCATGTCCGCTGTTCCCGACAGCCGCGCACAATGCTCCCAATTCCGTGAGAAAAGTGCTTCGGCATGGTGCTCTCTCCGGGCCCTTGGAAGACCTCCCAAGCTGCCTCCAAAGGCCGGTTTGCAAGCACTCCCGCCCGCTGTTCCCGCCAGCCTCGCACAATGCTCCCAAGCCCGGGAGAAAAGCGCTTTGGGGTGGTGTTCTCTCCGTGCCAATGGAGGACCTCCCTGGCTGCCCCCAAAGGCCGGTTTGCAAGCACTCCCACTCGCTGTTCCCGCCAGCCACGCACAATCCTCCAAAACCCCGGAGAAAAGCGCTTCGGGGTGGTGTTCTCTCCGTGCCCATGGAAGACCTCCCGGGGTGCCCCAAAAGGCCGGTTTGGAAGCACTCCCACTCGCTGTTCCCGCCATCCGCGCAAATGTTCCAAGCCCGGGAGAAAAGCGCTTCTGGGTGGTGCTCTCTCCTGGCCCTTGGAAGACCTCCCCGGCTGCCTCCAAAGGCCTGTTTGCAAGCACTCCCGCCCGCTGTTCCCACCAGCCACGCACAATGCTCCCAAGCCCGGGAGAAAAGCATTTTGGGGTGGTGCTCACACCGGGCCCTGGAAGACCTCCCCGGCTGCCTCCAAAGGACGGTTTTCAAGCACTCCTGCCTGCTGTTCCCGCCACCTGCGCACAATGCTCCCAAGCCCGGGAGAAAAGCGCTTCGGGGTGGTGCTCTCTACAGGCCCTTGGAAGACCTCCCCGGCTGCCTCCAAAGGCCGGTTTGCAAGGACTCCTTCCTGCTGTTCCCGCCAGCCACGCACAATGCTCCCAAGCCCGGGAGAAAAGCATTTTGGGGTGGTGCTCTCTACAGGCCCTTGGAAGACCTCCCCGGCTGCCTCCAATGGCCAGTTTGCAAGCACTCATGCCCGCTGTTCCCACCAGCCGCGCACAATGCTCCCAAGCCCGGGAGAAAAGCTTTTTGGGGTGGTGCTCACACCGGGCCCTGGAAGACCTCCCTGGCTGCCTGCAAAGGCCGGTTTTCAAGCACTCCTGCCTGCTGTTCCCGCCACCCGCGCACAATACTCCCAAGCCCGGGAGAAAAGCGCTTCGGGGTGGTGCTCTCTACAGGCCCTTGGAAGACCTCCCCGGCTGCCTCCAAAGGCCGGTTTGCAAGGACTCCTTCCTGCTGTTCCCGCCAGCCACGCACAATGCTCCCAAGCCCGGGAGAAAGGTGCTTCGGGGTGGTGCTCTCTCCGGGCCCTTGGAAGACGTCCCCGGCTGCCTCCAAAGGCCGGATTGCAAGCACTCATGCCCGTTGTTCCCACCAGCCGCGCACAATGCTCCCAAGCCCGGGAGAAAAGCATTTTGGGGTGGTGCTCACTCCGGGCCCTTGGAAGACCTCCTCGGCTGCCTCCAAAGGCCAGTTTGCAAGCACTCCTGCCTGCTGTTCCCGCCAGCCGCGCAAAATGCTCCCAAGCCCGGGAGAAAAGCGCTTCGGGGTGGTGCTCTCTCCGGGCACTTTCAAGACCTCCCGTGCTGCCCCCAAAGGCTGGTTTTCAAGAACTCCCTCCCGCTGACCCGCCAGCCGCGCACAATGCTCCCAAGCCCGGGAGAAAAGCATTTTGGGGTGGTGCTCTCTCCGGGCCCTTGGAAGACCTCCCCGGCTGCCTCTAAAGGCCGGTTTGCAAGCACTCATGTCCGCTGTTCCCGACAGCCGCGCACAATGCTCCCAATTCCGTGAGAAAAGTGCTTCGGCATGGTGCTCTCTCCGGGCCCTTGGAAGACCTCCCAAGCTGCCTCCAAAGGCCGGTTTGCAAGCACTCCCACCCGCTGTTCCCGCCAGCCTCGCACAATGCTCCCAAGCCCGGGAGAAAAGCGCTTTGGGGTGGTGTTCTCTCCGTGCCAATGGAGGACCTCCCTGGCTGCCCCCAAAGGCCGGTTTGCAAGCACTCCCACTCGCTGTTCCCGCCAGCCACGCACAATCCTCCAAAACCCCGGAGAAAAGCGCTTCGGGGTGGTGTTCTCTCCGTGCCCATGGAAGACCTCCCGGGGTGCCCCCAAAGGCCGGTTTGGAAGCACTCCCACTCGCTGTTCCCGCCATCTGCGCAAATGTTCCAAGCCCGGGAGAAAAGCGCTTCTGGGTGGTGCTCTCTCCTGGCCCTTGGAAGACCTCCCCGGCTGCCTCCAAAGGCCGGTTTGCAAGCACTCCCGCCCGCTGTTCCCACCAGCCACGCACAATGCTCCCAAGCCCGGGAGAAAAGCATTTTGGGGTGGTGCTCACACCGGGCCCTGGAAGACCTCCCCGGCTGCCTCCAAAGGCCGGTTTTCAAGCACTCCTGCCTGCTGTTCCAGCCACCTGCGCACAATGCTCCCAAGCCCGGGAGAAAAGCGCTTCGGGGTGGTGCTCTCTACAGGCCCTTGGAAGACCTCCCCGGCTGCCTCCAAAGGCCGGTTTGCAAGGACTCCTTCCTGCTGTTCCCGCCAGCCACGCACAATGCTCCCAAGCCCGGGAGAAAAGCATTTTGGGGTGGTGCTCTCTACAGGCCCTTGTAAGACCTCCCCGGCTGCCTCCAATGGCCAGTTTGCAAGCACTCATGCCCGCTGTTCCCACCAGCCGCGCACAATGCTCCCAAGCCCGGGAGAAAAGCTTTTTGGGGTGGTGCTCACACCGGGCCCTGGAAGACCTCCCCGGCTGCCTGCAAAGGCCGGTTTTCAAGCACTCCTGCCTGCTGTTCCCGCCACCCGCGCACAATACTCCCAAGCCCGGGAGAAAAGCGCTTCGGGGTGGTGCTCTCTACAGGCCCTTGGAAGACCTCCCCGGCTGCCTCCAAAGGCCGGTTTGCAAGGACTCCTTCCTGCTGTTCCCGCCAGCCACGCACAATGCTCCCAAGCCCGGGAGAAAGGTGCTTCGGGGTGGTGCTCTCTCCGGGCCCTTGGAAGACGTCCCCGGCTGCCTCCAAAGGCCGGATTGCAAGCACTCATGCCCGTTGTTCCCACCAGCTGCGCACAATGCTCCCAAGCCCGGGAGAAAAGCATTTTGGGGTGGTGCTCACTCCGGGCCCTTGGAAGACCTCCCCGGCTGCCTCCAAAGGCCAGTTTGCAAGCACTCCTGCCTGCTGTTCCCGCCAGCCGCGCAAAATGCTCCCAAGCCCGGGAGAAAAGCGCTTCGGGGTGGTGCTCTCTCCGGGCACTTTCAAGACCTCCCGGGCTGCCTCCAAAGGCTGGTTTTCAAGAACTCCCTCCCGCTGACCCGCCAGCCGCACACAATGCTCCCAAGCCCGGGAGAAAAGCATTTTGGGGTGGTGCTCTCTCCGGGCCCTTGGAAGACCTCCCCGGCTGCCTCTAAAGGCCGGTTTGCAAGCACTCATGTCCGCTGTTCCCGACAGCCGCGCACAATGCTCCCAATTCCGTGAGAAAAGTGCTTCGGCATGGTGCTCTCTCCGGGCCCTTGGAAGACCTCCCAAGCTGCCTCCAAAGGCCGGTTTGCAAGCACTCCCGCCCGCTGTTCCCGCCAGCCTCGCACAATGCTCCCAAGCCCGGGAGAAAAGCGCTTTGGGGTGGTGTTCTCTCCGTGCCAATGGAGGACCTCCCTGGCTGCCCCCAAAGGCCGGTTTGCAAGCACTCCCACTCGCTGTTCCCGCCAGCCACGCACAATCCTCCAAAACCCCGGAGAAAAGCGCTTCGGGGTGGTGTTCTCTCCGTGCCCATGGAAGACCTCCCGGGGTGCCCCCAAAGGCCGGTTTGGAAGCACTCCCACTCGCTGTTCCCGCCATCCGCGCAAATGTTCCAAGCCCGGGAGAAAAGCGCTTCTGGGTGGTGCTCTCTCCTGGCCCTTGGAAGACCTCCCCGGCTGCCTCCAAAGGCCGGTTTGCAAGCACTCCCGCCCGCTGTTTCCACCAGCCACGCACAATGCTCCCAAGCCCGGGAGAAAAGCATTTTGGGGTGGTGCTCACACCGGGCCCTGGAAGACCTCCCCGGCTGCCTCCAAAGGACGATTTTCAAGCACTCCTGCCTGCTGTTCCCGCCACCCGCGCTCAATGCTCCCAAGCCCGGGAGAAAAGCGCTTCGGGGTGGTGCTCTCTACAGGCCCTTGGAAGACCTCCCCGGCTGCCTCCAAAGGCCGGTTTGCAAGGACTCCTTCCTGCTGTTCCCGCCAGCCACGCACAATGCTCCCAAGCCCGGGAGAAAAGCATTTTGGGGTGGTGCTCACTCCGGGCCCTTGGAAGACCTCCCCAGCTGCCTCCAATGGCCAGTTTGCAAGCACTCATGCCCGCTGTTCCCACCAGCCGCGCACAATGCTCCCAAGCCCGGGAGAAAAGCTTTTTGGGGTGGTGCTCACACCGGGCCCTGGAAGACCTCCCCGGCTGCCTGCAAAGGCCGGTTTTCAAGCACTCCTGCCTGCTGTTCCCGCCACCCGCGCACAATACTCCCAAGCCCGGGAGAAAAGCGCTTCGGGGTGGTGCTCTCTACAGGCCCTTGGAAGACCTCCCCGGCTGCCTCCAATGGCCAGTTTGCAAGGACTCCTTCCTGCTGTTCCCGCCAGCCACGCACAATGCTCCCAAGCCCGGGAGAAAAGTGCTTCGGGGTGGTGCTCTCTCCGGGCCCTTGGAAGACTTCCCCGGCTGCCTCCAAAGGCCGGTTTGCAAGCACTCATGCCCGTTGTTCCCACCAGCCGCGCACAATGCTCCCAAGCCCGGGAGAAAAGCATTTTGGGGTGGTGCTCACTCCGGGCCCTTGGAAGACCTCCCCGGCTGCCTCCAAAGGCCAGTTTGCAAGCACTCCTGCCTGCTGTTCCCGCCAGCCGCGCAAAATGCTCCCAAGCCCGGGAGAAAAGCGCTTCGGGGTGGTGCTCTCTCCGGGCACTTTAAAGACCTCCCCGGCTGCTCCAAAGGCTGGTTTGTAAGTACTCATTCCCGCTGCTTCCGCCAGCCGCGCACAATGCTCCCAAGCCCGGGAGAAAAGCATTTTGGGGTGGTGCTCTCTCCGGGCCCTTGGAAGACCTCCCGGGCTGCCTCCAAAGGCCGGTTTGCAAGCACTCATGTCCGCTGTTCCCGACAGCCGCGCACAATGCTCCCAAGCCCGGGAGAAAAGCATTTTGGGGTGGTGATCACTCCGGGCCCTTGGAAGACCTCCCCGGCTGCCTCCAAAGGACAGTTTGCAAGCACTCATGCCCGCTGTTCCCGCCAGCCGCGCACAATGCTCCCAAGACCGTGAGAAAAGCGCTTCGGGGTGGTGTTCTCTCCGGGACCATGGTGGACCTCCCCGGCTGCCCCCAAAGGCCGGTTTGCAAGCACTCCCACTCGCTGTTCCCGCCAGCCACACACAATGTTCCAAAACCCCGGAGAAAAGCGCTTCGGGGTGGTGCTCTCTCCGGGCCCTTGGAAGACTTCTCTGGCTGCCTCCAAAGGCCGGTTTGCAAGAATTCCCTCCCGCTGTCCCACCAGCCGCACACAATGCTCCAAAACCCGAGAGAAAAGCGCTTCGAGGTGGTGCTCTCTCCGGGCCCTTGGAAGACCTCCCCGGCTGCCTCCAAAGGCCGGTTTTCACGCACTCCGGCCTGCTGTTCCCGCCACATGCGCACAATGCACCCAAGCCCGGGAGAAAAGCGCTTCGGGGTGGTGCTCTCTCCCGGCCTTTGGAAGACGTCCCCGGCTGCCTCCAAAGGCCGGTTTGCAAGGACTCAGGACCGCTGTTCCCGCCAGCTGCGCACAATGCTCCCAAGCCCGGGAGAAAAGCCCTTCGGGGTGGTGCTCTCTCCGGGCCCTTGCCCCTGAGCCTGGGGGCCAGGCAGGGGGAACACACTCCCAGGCCAAGGCAGAACGACATGCACACGTCTGTTCCTGCCCCCTACACCGGCAGAGAGCTCGGGGGAGCCAGAGACTGCCAGGCTGCTGCTGGGCTGGCTGCCTGTCTGGGACGGGGCAGAGCCGACCTAGGGGCAAGTTGGGCCTCTTGCTCTCCCTGCTGCCCTGAGGCTGCTGGGTCAAAGAGGTCTTGGGCATCCAGCCCTTTGCTGGTCCCTTCCCTCTGACGAGGCCCTCTGAGCTCCAGCACCTTGCAGTGTGGAGACAGCCCCTGCCAGCAACCTCCTCTCCAAAGCGGCCTCAACCGAGGCCTACGCCCAGGGAAAAGGCACCAGCGGGGATGATCCTGGGGAGGCGCACGGACATGTCTGGACCCAGTCCCCGCAGCCTGCCCCTTGGTGGGGCAGTACCCCCGGAGGCCAGGAAGGTCTGGGCAAGGCTGGCCAGGGGCAGGGACCCTGCTGGGTCCCTGCCCCTGGCCTGTGAGGCCTCTGAGCACAACCGGCCCTCTCCCACTGGAAGACCTCCCCGGCTGCCTCCAAAGTCCTGTTTGCAAACACTCCCGCCCGCTGTTCCCGCCAGGCACGCACAATGCTCCCAAGCCCGGGAGAAAAGCGCTTCGGTGTGGTGCTCTCTCCGGGACCTTGCCCCTGAGCCTGGGGGCAAGGCAGGGGGAACACACCCCCAGGCCAAGGCAGAACCACATGCCCACGTCTGTTCCTGTCCCCTGCACCGGCAGAGAGCTTGGGGGAGCCAGAGTCTGTCAGGCAGCTGCTGGGTTGGCCGCCTGTGTGGGAAGGGACAGAGCCGCCCTAGGGGCAAGTTGGGCCTCTTGCTCTCCCTGCTGCCCTGAGGCTGCTGGGCCAACGATGTCTTGGGCATCCAGCCCCTTTCTGGTCCCTTCTCTCTGACGAGGCTCTCTGAGCTCCAGCACCTTGCAGTGTGGAGACAGCCCCTGCCAGCAACCTCCTCTCCAAGGAGGCCTCAACCGAGGCCTAGGCCCAGGGGAAAGGCACCAGCGGGGATGAGCCAGGGGAGGCGCCCGAGCATGTCTGGACCCAGTCCCCGCAGCCTGCCCCTTGGTGGGGCAGTACCCCCGGAGGCCAGGAAGGTCTGGGCAAGGCTGGCCAGGGGCAGGGGCCCTGCTGGGTCCTGTCCCTGGCCTGTGGGGCCTCTGAGCACAACCGGCCCTCTCCCACTGGAAGACCTCCCCGGCTGCCTCCAAAGGCCGGTTTGCAAGCGCTCCCACCCACTGTTCCCAGCAGGCGTGCACAATGCTCCTAAGCCCGGGAGAAAAGCGCTTCGGGGTGGTGCTCTCTCCGGGCCCTTGCCCCTGAGCCTGGGGGCAAGGCAGGGTGTCCACACTCCCAGGCCAAGGCAGAACCACATGCACACGTCTGATCTGCCCCCTGCACCGGCAGAGAGCTCGGGGGAGCCAGAGTCTGTCAGGCAGCTGCTGGGCTGGCCGCCTGTGTGGGAAGTGGCAGAGCCGACCTAGGGGCAAGTTGGGCCTCTTGCTCTCCCTGCTGCCCTGAGGCTGCTGGGCCAAAGAGGTCTTGGGCATCCAGCCCCTTGCTGGTCCCTTCCCTCTGACGAGGCCCTCTGAGCTCCAGCACCTTGCAGTGTGGAGACAGCCCCTGCCAGCAACCTCCTCTCCAAGGAGGCCTCAACCGAGGCCTAGGCCCAGGGGAAAGGCACCAGCAAGGATGAGCCTGGGGAGGCGCCCGGGCATGTCTGGACCCAGTCCCCGCAGCCTGCCCCTTGGTGGGGCAGTACCCCCGGAGGCCAGGAAGGTCTGGGAAAGGCTGGCCAGGGGCAGGGGACCTGCTGGGTCCTGCCCCTGGCCTGTGGGGCCTCTGAGCACAACCGGCCCTCTCCCACTGAAAGACCTCCCCGGCTGCCTCCAAAGGCCGGTTTGCAAGCACTCCCGCCCACTGTTCCCGCCAGGCGCGCACAATGCTCCCAAGCCCGGGAGAAAAGCGCTTCGGCGTGGTGGTCTCTCCGGGCCCCTGCCCCTGAGCCTGGGGGCCAGGCAGGGGATCCACAGTCCCAGGCCAAGGCAGAACCACATGTACACGTCTGTTCCTGCCCCCTCCACCGGCAGAGAGCTGGGGCGAGCCAGAGTCTGTCAGGCAGCTGCTGGGCTGGCCGCCTGTGTGGGAAGGGGCAGAGCCGACCTAGGGGTAAGTTGGGCCTCTTGCTCTCCCTGCTGCCCTGAGGCTGCTGGGCCAAAGAGGTCTTGGGCATCCAGCCCCTTGCTGGTCCCTTCCCTCTGACGAGGCCCTCTGAGCTCCAGCACCTTGCAGTGTGGAGACAGCCCCTGCCAGCAACCTCCTCTCCAAGGAGGCCTGAACCGAGGCCTAGGCCCAGGGGAAAGGCACCAGCGGGGATGAGCCTGGGGAGGAGCCCGGGCATGTCTGGACCCAGTCCCCGCAGCCTGCCCCTTGGTGGGACAGTACCCCCGGAGGCCAGGAAGGTCTGGGCAAGGCTGGCCAGGGGCAGGGGCCCTGCTGGGTCCTGCCCCTGGCCTGTGGGGCCTCTGAGCACAACCGGCCCTCTCCCACTGGAAGACCTCCCCGGCTGCCTTCAAAGGCCGGTTTGCCAACACTCCCGCCCGCTGTTCCCGCCAGGCACGCACAATGCTCCCAAGCCCGGGAGAAAAGCGCTTCGGGGTGTTGCCCTCCCCGGGCCCTTGCCCCTGAGCCTGGTGTCCAGGCAGTGGGTCCAACTCCCAGACCAAGGCAGAACCACATGCACACGTCTGTTCCTGACCCCTGCACCGGCAGAGAGCTCGGGGGAGCCAGAGTCTGCCAGGCAACTGCTGGGTTGGCTGCCTGTGTGGGAAGGGGCAGAGCCGACCTAGGGGCAAGTTGGGCCTCTTCCTCTCCCTGCTGCCCTGAGGCTGCTGGGCCAAAGAGGTCTTGGGCATCCAGCCCCTTGCTGGTCCCTTCCCGCTGACGAGGCCCTCTGAGCTCCAGCACCTTGCAGTGTGGAGACAGCCCCTGCCAGCAACCTCCTCTCCAAGGAGGCCTCAACCGAGGCCTAGGCCCAGGGGAAAGGCACCAGCGGGGATGAGCCTGGGGAGGCGCCCGGGCATGTCTGGACCCAGTCCCCGCAGCCTGCCCCTTGGTGGGGCAGTACCCCCGGAGGCCAGGAAGGTCTGGGCAAGGCTGGCCAGGGGCAGGGGCCCTGCTGGGTCCTGCCCCTGGCCTGTGGGGCCTCTGAGCACAACCGGCCCTCTCCCACTGGAAGACCTCCCCGGCTGCCTCCAAAGGCCGGTTTGCAAGCGCTCCCGCCCACTGTTCCCAGCAGGCGTGCACAATGCTCCTAAGCCCGGGAGAAAAGCGCTTCAGTGTGGTGCTCTCTCTGGGCCCTTGCCCCTGAGCCTGGGGGCAAGGCAGGGTGTCCACACTCCCAGGCCAAGGCAGAACCACATGCACACGTCTGATCTGCCCCCTGCACCGGCAGAGAGCTCGGGCGAGCCAGAGTCTGTCAGGCAGCTGCTGGGCTGGCCGCCTGTGTGGGAAGTGGCAGAGCCGACCTAGGGGCAAGTTGGGCCTCTTGCTCTCCCTGCTGCCCTGAGGCTGCTGGGCCAAAGAGGTCTTGGGCATCCAGCCCCTTGCTTGTCCTTTCCCTCTGACGAGACCCTCTGAGCTCCAGCACCTTGCAGTGTGGAGACAGCCCCTGCCAGCAACCTCCTCTCCAAGGAGGCCTCAACCGAGGCCTAGGCCCAGGGGAAAGGCACCAGCGGGGATGAGCCTGGGGAGGCGCCCGGGCATGACTGGACCCAGTCCCCGCAGCCTGCCCCTTGGTGGGGAAGTACCCCCGGAGGCCAGGAAGGTCTGGGCAAGGCTGGCCAGGGGCAGGGGCCCTGCTGGGTCCTGCCCCTGGCCTGTGGGGCCTCTGAGCACAACCGGCCCTCTCCCACTGGAAGACCTCCCCGGCTGCCTCCAAAGGCCGGTTTGCCAACACTCCCGCCCGCTGTTCCCGCCAGGCACGCACAATTCTCCAAAGCCCGGGAGAAAAGCGCTTCGGGGTGTTGCTCTCTCCGGGCCCTTGCCCCTGAGCGTGGGGGCCAGGCAGTGGGTCCACACTCCCAGACAAGGCAGAACCACATGCACACGTCTGTTCCTGACCCCGCACCGGCAGAGAGCTCGGGTGAGCCAGAGTCTGTCAGGCAGCTGCTGGGCTGGCCGCCTGTGTGGGAAGGGGCAGAGCCGAATAGGGGCAAGGTGAGCCTCTTGCTCTCCCTGCTGCCCTGAGGCTGCTGGGCCAAAGAGGTCTTGGGCATCCAGCCCCTTGCTGGTCCCTTCCCTCTGACG
Source organism: Dama dama (assembly GCF_033118175.1). NCBI lineage: Eukaryota > Metazoa > Chordata > Mammalia > Artiodactyla > Cervidae > Dama > Dama dama. Next base: position 2,561,654 of record NW_026870889.1, read on the forward strand.
AGGCCCTCTGAGCTCCAGCACCTTGCAGTGTGGAGACAGCCCCTGCCAGCAACCTCCTCTCCAAGGAGGCCTCAACCGAAGCCTAGGCCCAGGGGAAAGGCACCAGCGGGGATGAGCCTGGGGAGGCGCCCGGGCATGTCTGGACCCAGTCCCCGCAGCCTGCCCCTTGGCGGGGCTGTAAGCCCGGAGGCAGGAAGGTCTGGGCAAGGCTGGCCAGGGGCAGGGGCTCTGCTGGGTCCTGCCCCTGGCCTGTGGGGCCTCTGAGCACAACCGGCCCTCTCCCACTGGAAGACCTCCCCGGCTGCCTCCAAAGGCCGGTTTGCAAGCACTCCCGCCCACTGTTCCCACCAAGCGCGCACAATGCTCCCAAGCCCGGGAGAAAAGCGCTTCGGGTTGGTGCTCTCTCCGGGCCCTTGCCCCTGAGCCTGAGGGCCAGGCAGGGGGTCCACACTCCCAGGCCAAGGCAGAACCACATGCACACGTCTGATCCTGCCCTCTGCACCGGCAGAGAGCTGGGGGGAGCCAGAGTCTGTCAGGCAGCTGCTAGGTTTGCCGCCTGTGTGGGAAGGGGCAGAGCCGACCTAGGGGCAAGTTGGGCCTCTTGCTCTCCCTGCTGCCCTGAGGCTGCTGGGCAAAAGAGGTCTTGGGCATCCAGCCCCTTGCTGGTCCCTTCCCTCTGACGAGGCCCTCTGAGCTCCAGCACCTTGCAGTGTGGAGACAGCCCCTGCCAGCAACCTCCTCTCCAAGGAGGCCTAAACCGAGGCCTAGGCCCAGGGGAAAGGCACCAGCGGGGATGAGCCTGGGGAGGCGCCCGGGCATGTCTGGACCCAGTCCCCGCAGACTGCCCCTTGGTGGGGCAGTACCCCCGGAGGCCAGGAAGGTCTGGGCAAGGCTGGCCACGGGCAGGGGCACTGGTGGGTCCTGCCCCTGGCCTGTGGGGCCTCTGAGCACAACCGGCCCTCTCCCACGGGAAGACCTCCCCGTCTGCCTCTAAAGGCCGGTTTGCAAGCACTCTCGCCCGCTGTTCCCGCCAGGCACGCACAATGCTCCCAAGTCCGGGAGAAAAGCGCTTCGGGGTGGTGCTCTCTCCGGGCCCTTGCTCCTGAGCCTGGGGGCCAGGCAGGGGGTCCACACTCCCAGGCCAAGGCAGAACCACATGCACACGTCTGTTCCTGCCCCCTGCACCGGCAGAGAGCTCGGGGGAGCCAGAGTCTGTCAGTCAGCTGCTGGGCTGGCCGCCTGTGTGGGAAGTGGCAGAGCCGACCTAGGGGCAAGTTGGGCCTCTTGCTCTCCCTGCTGCCCTGAGGCTGCTGGGCCAAAGAGGTCTTGGGCATCCAGCCCCTTGCTTGTCCCTTCCCTCTGACGAGGCCCTCTGAGCTCCAGCACCTTGCAGTGTGGAGACAGCCCCTGCCAGCAACCTCCTCTCCAAGGAGGCCTCAACCGAGGCCTAGGCCCAGGGGAAAGGCACCAGCGGGGATGAGCCTGGGGAGGCGCCCGGGCATGACTGGACCCAGTCCCCGCAGCCTGCCCCTTGGTGGGGCAGTACCCCCGGAGGCCAGGAAGGTCTGGGCAAGGCTGGCCAGGGGCAGGGGCCCTGCTGGGTCCTGCCCCTGGCCTGTGGGGCCTCTGAGCACAACCGGCCCTCTCCCACTGGAAGACCTCCCCGGCTGCCTCCAAAGGCCGGTTTGCCAACACTCCCGCCCGCTGTTCCCGCCAGGCACGCACAATTCTCCCAAGCCCGGGAGAAAAGCGCTTCGGGGTGTTGCTCTCTCCGGGCCCTTGCCCCTGAGCGTGGGGGCCAGGGAGTGGGTCCACAATCCCAGACAAGGCAGAACCACATGCACACGTCTGTTCCTGACCCCGCACCGGCAGAGAGCTCGGGTGAGCCAGAGTCTGTCAGGCAGCTGCTGGGCTGGCCGCCTGTGTGGGAAGGGGCAGAGCCGAATAGGGGCAAGTTGGGCCTCTTCCTCTCCCTGCTGCCCTGAGGCTGCTGGGCCAAAGAGGTCTTGGGCATCCAGCCCCTTGCTGGTCCCTTCCCTCTGACGAGGCCCTCTGAGCTCCAGCACCTTGCAGTGTGGAGACAGCCCCTGCCAGCAACCTCCTCTCCAAGGAGGCCTCAACCGAGGCCTAGGCCCAGGGGAAAGGCACCAGCAGGGATGAGCCTGGGGAGGCGCCCGGGCATGTCTGGACCCAGTCCCCGCAGCCTGCCCCTTGGTGGGGCTGTAAGCCCGGAGGCAGGAAGGTCTGGGAAAGGCTGGCCAGGGGCAGGGGCCCTGCTGGGTCCTGCCCCTGGCCTGTGGGGCCTCTGAGCACAACCGGCCCTCTCCCACTGGAAGACCTCCCCGGCTGCCTCCAAAGGCCGGTTTGCAAGCACTCCCGCCCACTGTTCCCACCATGCGCGCACAATGCTCCCAAGCCCGGGAGAAAAGCGCTTCGGGTTGGTGCTCTCTCCGGGCCCTTGCCCCTGAGCCTGGGGGCCAGGCAGGGGGTCCACACTCCGAGGCCAAGGCAGAACCACATGCACACGTCTGTTCCTGCCCTCTGCAACGGCAGAGAGCTGGGGGGAGCCAGAGTCTGTCAGGCAGCTGCTGGGTTGGCCGCCTGTGTGGGAAGGGGCAGAGCCGCCCTAGGGGCAAGTTGGGCCTCTTGCTCTCCCTGCTGCCCTGAGGCTGCTGGGCCAAAGAGGTCTTGGGCATCCAACCCCTTGCTGGTCCCTTCCCTCTGACGAGGCCCTCTGAGCTCCAGCACCTTGCAGTGTGGAGACAGCCCCTGTCAGCAACCTCCTCTCCAAAGAGGCCTCAACCGAAGCCTACACCCAGGGGAAAGGCACCAGCGGGGATGATCCTGGGGAGGCGCACGGACATGTCTGGACCCAGTCCCCGCAGCCTGCCCCTTGGTGGGGCAGTACCCCCGGAGGCCAGGAAGGTCTGGGCAAGTCTGGCCAGGGGCAGGGGCCCTGCTGGGTCCTGACCCTGGCCTGTGGGGCCTCTGAGCACAACCGGCCCTCTCCCACTGGAAGACCTCCCCGGCTGCCTCCAAAGTCCTGTTTGCAAACACTCCCGCCCGCTGTTCACGTCAAGAATGCACAAAGCTCCCAAGCCGGGGAGAAAAGCGCTTCGGTGTGGTGCTCTCTCCGGGACCTTGCCCCTGAGCCTGGGGGCAAGGCAGGGGGAACACACCCCCAGGCCAAGGCAGAACCACATGCCCACGTCTGTTCCTGTCCCCTGCACCGGCAGAGAGCTTGGGGGAGCCAGAGTCTGTCAGGCAGCTGCTGGGTTGGCCGCCTGTGTGGGAAGGGGCAGAGCCGCCCTAGGGGCAAGTTGGGCCTCTTGCTCTCCCTGCTGCCCTGAGGCTGCTGGGCCAAAGATGTCTTGGGCATCCAGCCCCGTACTGGTCCCTTCTCTCTGACGAGGCTCTCTGAGCTCCAGCACCTTGCAGTGTGGAGACAGCCCCTGCCAGCAACCTCCTCTCCAAGGAGGCCTACACCGAGGCCTAGGCCCAGGGGAAAGGCACCAGCGGGGATGAGCCAGGGGAGGCGCCCGAGCATGTCTGGACCCAGTCCCCGCAGACTGCCCCTTGGTGGGGCAGTACCCCCGGAGGCCAGGAAGGTCTGGGCAAGGCTGGCCAGGGGCAGGGGCCCTGCTGGGTCCTGTCCCTGGCCTGTGGGGCCTCTGAGCGCAACCGGCCCTCTCCCACTGGAAGACCTCCCCGGCTGCCTCCAAAGGCCGGTTTGCAAGCGCTCCCGCCCACTGTTCCCAGCAGGCGTGCACAATGCTCCTAAGCCCGGGAGAAAAGCGCTTCGGGGTGGTGCTCTCTCCGGGCCCTTGCCCCTGAGCCTGGGGGCAAGGCAGGGTGTCCACACTCCCAGGCCAAGGCAGAACCACATGCACACGTCTGATCTGCCCCCTGCACCGGCAGAGAGCTCGGGGGAGCCAGAGTCTGTCAGGCAGCTGCTGGGCTGGCCGCCTGTGTGGGAAGTGGCAGAGCCGACCTAGGGGCAAGTTGGGCCTCTTGCTGTCCCTGCTGCCCTGAGGCTGCTGGGCCAAAGAGGTCTTGGGCATCCAGCCCCTTGCTGGTCCCTTCCCTCTGACGAGGCCCTCTGAGCTCCAGCACCTTGCAGTGTGGAGACAGCCCCTGCCAGCAACCTCCTCTCCAAGGAGGCCTCAACCGAGGCCTAGGCCCAGGGGAAAGGCACCAGCAAGGATGAGCCTGGGGAGGCGCCCGGGCATGTCTGGACCCAGTCCCCGCAGCCTGCCCCTTGGTGGGGCAGTACCCCCGGAGGCCAGGAAGGTCTGGAAAGGCTGGCCAGGGGCAGGGGACCTGCTGGGTCCTGCCCCTGGCCTGTGGGGCCTCTGAGCACAACCGGCCCTCTCCCACTGAAAGACCTCCCCGGCTGCCTCCAAAGGCCGGTTTGCAAGCACTCCCGCCCACTGTTCCCGCCAGGCACGCACAATGCTCCCAAGCCCGGGAGAAAAGCGCTTCGGCGTGGTGGTCTCTCCGGGCCCCTGCCCCTGAGCCTGGGGGCCAGGCAGGGGATCCACAGTCCCAGGCCAAGGCAGAACCACATGTACACGTCTGTTCCTGCCCCCTCCACCGGCAGAGAGCTGGGGCGAGCCAGAGTTTGTCAGGCAGCTGCTGGGCTGGCCGCCTGTGTGGGAAGGGGCAGAGCCGACCTAGGGGCAAGTTGGGCCTCTTCCTCTCCCTGCTGCCCTGAGGCTGCTGGGCCAAAGAGGTCTTGGGCATCCAGCCCCTTGCTGGTCCCTTCCCTCTGACGAGGCCCTCTGAGCTCCAGCACCTTGCAGTGTGGAGACAGCCCCTGCCAGCAACCTCCTCTCCAAGGAGGCCTCAACCGAGGCCTAGGCCCAGGGGAAAGGCACCAGCGGGGATGAGCCTGGGGAGGAGCCCGGGCATGTCTGGACCCAGTCCCCGCAGCCTGCCCCTTGGTGGGACAGTACCCCCTGAGGCCAGGAAGGTCTGGGCAAGGCTGGCCAGGGGCAGGGGCCCTGCAGGGTCCTGCCCCTGGCCTGTGGGGCCTCTGAGCACAACCGGCCCTCTCCCACTGGAAGACTTCCCCGGCTGCCTCCAAAGGCCGGTTTTCAAGCACTCCTGCCTGCTGTTCCCGCCACCTGCGCACAATGCTCCCAAGCCCGGGAGAAAAGCATTTTGGGGTGGTGCTCTCTACAGGCCCTTGGAAGACCTCCCCGGCTGCCTCCAAAGGCCAGTTTACAAGCACTCATGCCCGCTGTTCCCACCAGCCGCGCACAATGCTCCCAACCCGGGAGAAAAGCTTTTTGGGATGGTGCTCACACCGGGCCCTGGAAGACCTCCCCGGCTGCCTGCAAAGGCCGGTTTTCAAGCACTCCTGCCTGCTGTTCCCGCCACCAGCGCATAATACTCCCAATCCCGGGAGAAAAGCGCTTCGGGCTGGTGCTCTCTACAGGCCCTTGGAAGACCTCCCCGGCTGCCTCCAAAGGCCGGTTTCCAAGCACTCCCGCCCGCTATTCCCGACAGGCACGCACAATGCTCCCAAGCCCGGGAGAAAAGCCCTTCGGGGTGGTGCTCTCTCCGGGCCCTTGCCCCTGAGCCTGGGGGCCAGGCAGGGGGAACACACTCCCAGGCCAAGGCAGAACGACATGCACACGTCTGTTCCTGCCCCCTACACCGGCAGAGAGCTCGGGGGAGCCAGAGACTGCCAGGCTGCTGCTGGGCTGGCTGCCTGTGTGGGACGGGGCAGAGCCGACCTAGGGGCAAGTTGGGCCTCTTGCTCTCCCTGCTGCCCTGAGGCTGCTGGGTCAAAGAGGTCTTGGGCATCCAGCCCTTTGCTGGTCCCTTCCCTCTGACGAGGCCCTCTGAGCTCCAGCAACTTGCAGTGTGGAGACAGCCCCTGCCAGCAACCTCCTCTCCAAAGCGGCCTCAACCGAGGCCTACGCCCAGGGAAAAGGCACCAGCGGGGATGATCCTGGGGAGGCGCACGGACATGTCTGGACCCAGTCCCCGCAGCCTGCCCCTTGGTGGGGCAGTACCCCCGGAGGCCAGGAAGGTCTGGGCAAGGTTGGCCAGGGGCAGGGGCCCTGCTGGGTCCTGACCCTGGCCTGTGGGGCCTCTGACCACAACCGGCCCTCTCCCACTGGAAGACCTCCCCGGCTGCCTCCAAAGGCTGGTTTGCAAGTGCTCCCGCCCACTGTTCCCAGCAGGCGTGCACAATGTTCCCAAGCCCGGGAGAAAAGCGCTTCAGGGTGGTGCTCTCTCCGGGCCCTTGCCCCTGAGCCTGGGGTCAAGGCAGGGTGTCCACACTCCCAGGCCAAGGCAGAACCACATGCACACGTCTGATCTGCCCCCTGTACCGGCAGAGAGCTCGGGGGAGCCAGAGTCTGTCAGGCAGCTGCTGGGCTGGCCGCCTGTGTGGGAAGGGGCAGAGCCGACCTAGGGGCAAGTTGGGCCTCTTGCTCTCCCTGCTGCCCTGAGGCTGCTGGGCCAAAGAGGTCTTGGGCATCCAGCCCCTTGCTGGTCCCTTCCCTCTGACGAGGCCCTCTGAGCTCCAGCACCTTGCAGTGTGGAGACAGCCCCTGCCACCAACCTCCTCTCCAAGGAGGCCTCAACCAAGGCCTAGGCCCAGGGGAAAGTCACCAGCGGGGATGAGCCTGGGGAGGCACCCGGGCATGTCTGGACCCAGTCCCCGCAGCCTGCCCCTTGGTGGGGCTGTAACCCCGGAGGCAGGAAGGTCTGGGCAAGGCTGGCCAGAGGCAGGGTCCCTGCTGGGTCCTGCCCCTGGCCTGTAGGGCCTCTGAGCACAACCGGCCCTCTCCCACTGGAAGACCTCCCCAGCTGCCTCCAAAGGCCAGTTTTCCAACACTCCTGCCCGCTGTTCCCGCCAGGCATGCACAATGCTCCCAAGCCCGGGAGAAATGCGCTTCGGGGTGGTGCTCTCTCCGGGCCCTTGCCCCTGAGCCTGTGGGCAAGGCAGGGGGAACACACTCCCAGACCAAGGCAGAACCACATGCACACGTCTGTTCCTGTCCCCTGCACCGGCAGAGAGCTCGGGGGAGCCAGAGTCTCTCAGGCAGGTGCTGGGCTGGCCGCCTGTGTGGGAAGGGGCAGAGCCGACCTAGGGGCAAGTTGGGCCTCCTGGTCTCCCTGCTGCCCTGAGGCTGCTGGGCCAAAGACGTCTTGGGCATCCAGCCCCTTGCTGGTCCCTTCCCTCTGTCGAGGCCCTCTGAGCTCCAGCACCTTGCAGTGTGGAGACAGCCCCTGCCAGCAACCTCCTCTCCAAGGAGGCCTCAACCGAAGCCTAGGCCTAGGGCAAAGGCACCAGCGGGGATGAGCCTGGGGAGGCGCCCGGCCATGTCTGTACCCAGTCCCCGCAGCCTGCCCCTTGGTGGGGCAGTACCCCCGGAGGCCAGGAAGGTCTGGGCAAGGCTGCCAGGGGCAGGGACACTGCTGGGTCCTGCCCCTGGCCTGTGGGGCGTCTGAGCACAAGCGGCACTCTCCCGCTGGAAGACCTCCCCGTCTGCCTCCAAAGGACGGTTTGCAAGCACTCCCGCCCACTGTTCCCGCCACCCGCGCACAACGCTCCCAAGCCCGGGAGAAAAGCCCTTCGGGGTGGTGCTCTCTACAGGCCCTTGGAAGACCTCCCCGGCTGCCTCCAAAGGCCGGTTTGCAAGCACTCCCGCCCACTGTTCCCGCCAGGCACGCACAATGCTCCCAAGCCCGGGAGAAAAGCCCTTCGGGGTGGTGCTCTCTCCGGGCCCTTGCCCCTGAGCCTGGGGGCCAGGCAGGGGCAACACACTCCCAGGCCAAGGCAGAACGACATGCACACGTCTGTTCCTGCCCCCTACACCGGCAGAGAGCTCGGGGGAGCCAGAGACTGCGAGGCTGCTGCTGGGCTGGCTGCCTGTGTGGGAAGGGGCAGAGCCGACCTAGGGGCAAGTTGGGCCTCTTGCTCTCCCTGCTGCCCTGAGGCTGCTGGGTCAAAGAGGTCTTGGGCATCCAGCCCTTTGCTGGTGCCTTCCTGCTGACGAGGCCCTCTGAGCTCCAGCAACTTGCAGTGTGGAGACAGCCCCTGCCAGCAACCTCCTCTCCAAAGCGGCCTCAACCGAGGCCTACGCCCAGGGAAAAGGCACCAGCGGGGATGATCCTGGGGAGGCGCACGGACATGTCTGGACCCAGTCCCCGCAGCCTGCCCCTTGGTGGGGCAGTACCCCCGGAGGCCAGGAAGGTCTGGGCAAGTCTGGCCAGGGGCAGGGGCCCTACTGGGTCCTGACCCTGGCCTGTGGGGCCTCTGAGCACAACCGGCCCTCTCCCACTGGAAGACCTCCCCGGCTGCCTCCAAAGTCCTGTTTGCAAACACTCCCGCCCGCTGTTCACGTCAAGAATGCACAAAGCTCCCAAGCCGGGGAGAAAAGCGCTTCGGTGTGGTGCTCTCTCCGGGCCCTTGCCCCTGAGCCTGGGGGCAAGGCAGGGCGAACACACTCCCAGGCCAAGACAGAACCACATGCCCACGTCCTTTCCTGTCCCCACACCGGCAGAGAGCTTGGGGGAGCCAGAGTCTGTCAGGCAGCTGCTGGGTTGGCCGCCTGTGTGGGAAGGGGCAGAGCCGCCCTAGGGGCAAGTTGGGCCTCTTGCTCTCCCTGCTGCCCTGAGGCTGCTGGGCCAAAGATGTCTTGGGCATCCACCCCTTTACTGGTCCCTTCTCTCTGACGAGGCTCTCTGAGCTCCAGCACCTTGCAGTGTGGAGACAGCCCCTGCCAGCAACCTCCTCTCCAAGGAGGCCTCAATCGAGGCCTAGGCCCAGGGGAAAGGCACCAGCGGGGATGAGCCAGGGGAGGCGCCCGAGCATGTCTGGACCCAGTCCCCGCAGCCTGCCCCTTGGTGGCGCAGTACCCCCGGAGGCCAGGAAGGTCTGGGCAAGGCTGGCCAGGGGCAGGGGCCCTGCTGGGTCCTGCCCCTGGCCTGTGGGGCCTCTGAGCACAATCGGCCCTCTCCCACTGGAAGACCTCCCCGGCTGCCGCCAAAGGCCCGTTTGCAAGCGCTCCCGCCCACTGTTCCCAGCAGGCGTGCACAATGCTCCTAAGCCCGGGAGAAAAGCGCTTCGGGGTGGTGCTCTCTTTGGGCCCTTGCCCCTGAGCCTGGGGGCAAGGCAGGGTGTCCACACTCCCAGGCCAAGGCAGAACCACATGCACACGTCTGATCTGCCCCCTGCACCGGCAGAGAGCTCGGGGGAGCCAGAGTCTGTCAGGCAGCTGGTGGGCTGGCCGCCTGTGTGGGAAGTGGCAGAGCTAACCTAGGGGCAAGTTGGGCCTCTTGCTCTCCCTGCTGCCCTGAGGCTGCTGGGCCAAAGACGTCTTGGGCATCCAGCCCATTGCTGGTCCCTTCCCTCTGACGAGGCCCTCTGAGCTCCAGCACCTTGCAGTGTGGAGACAGCCCCTGCCAGCAACCTCCTCTCCAAGGAGGCCTCAACCGAGGCCTAGGCCAAGGGGAAAGGCACCAGCAAGGATGAGCCTGGGGAGGCGCCAGGGCATGTCTGGACCCAGACCCGCAGCCTGCCCCTTGGTGGGGCAGTACCCCCGGAGGCCAGGAAGGTCTGGGAAAGGCTGGCCAGGGGCAGGGGACCTGCTGGGTCCTGCCCCTGGCCTGTGGGGCCTCTGAGTACTACCGGCCCTCTCCCACTGGAAGACCTCCCCGGCTGCCTCCAAAGGCCGGTTTGCAAGCACTCCCGCCCACTGTTCCCGCCAGGCGCGCACATGCTCCCAAGCCCGGGAGAAAAGCGCTTCGGGGTGATGGTCTCTCCGGGCCCCTGCCCCTGAGCTTGGGGGCCAGGCAGGGGATCCACAGTCCCAGGCCAAGGCAGAACCACATGTACACGTCTGTTCCTGCCTCCTCCACCGGCAGAGAGCTGGGGGGAGCCAGAGTCTGTCAGGCAGCTGCTGGGCTGGCCGCCTGTGTGGGAAGGGGCAGAGCCGACCTAGGGGCAAGTTGGGCCTCTTGCTCTCCCTGCTGCCCTGAGGCTGCTGGGCCAAAGAGGTCTTGGGCATCCAGCCCCTTGCTGGTCCCTTCCCTCTGACGAGGCCCTCTGAGCTCCAGCACCTTGCAGTGTGGAGACAGCCCCTGCCAGCAACCTCCTCTCCAAGGAGGCCTCAACCGAGGCCTAGGCCCAGGGGAAAGGCACCAGCGGGGATGAGCCAGTGGAGGCGCACGGGCATGTCTGGACCCAGTCCCCGCAGCCTGCCCCTTGGTGGGGCAGTACCCCCGGAGGCCAGGAAGGTCTGGGCAAGGCTGGCCAGGGGCAGGGGCCCTGCTGGGTCCTGCCCCTGGCCTATAGGGCCTCTGAGCACAACCGGCCCTCTCCCGCTGGAAGACCTCCCCGGCTGCCTCCAAAGGCCAGTTTGCCAACACTCCCGCCCGCTGTTCCCGCCAGGCACGCACAATGCTCCCAAGCCCGGGAGAAAAGCGCTTCTGGGTGTTGCCCTCTCCGGGCCCTTGCCCCTGAGCCTGGGGTCCAGGCAGTGGGTCCACACTCCCAGACCAAGGCAGAACCACATGCACACGTCTGTTCCTGACCCCTGCACCGGCAGAGAGCTTGGGGGAGTCAGAGTCTGTCAGGTAGCTGCTGGGTTGGCTGCCTGTGTGGGAAGGGGCAGAGCCGACCTAGGGGCAAGTTGGGGCTCTTCCTCTCCCTGCTGCCCTGAGGCTGCTGGGCCAAAGAGGTCTTGGGCATCCAGCCCCTTGCTGGTCCCTTCCCGCTGACGAGGCCCTCTGAGCTCCAGCACCTTGCAGTGTGGAGACAGCCCCTGCCAGCAACCTCCTCTCCAAGGAGGCCTCAACCGAGGCCTAGGACCAGGGGAAAGGCACCAGCGGGGATGAGCCTGGGGAGGCGCCCGGGCATGTCTGGACCCAGTCCCCGCAGCCTGCCCCTTGGTGGGGCTGTAACAACGGAGGCAGGAAGTTCTGGGCAAGGCTGGCCAGGGGCAGGGGCCCTGCTGGGTCCTGCCCCTGGCCTGTAGTGCCTCTGAGCACAACCGGCCCTCTCCCACTGGAAGACCTCCCCAGCTGCCTCCAAAGGCCAGTTTTCCAACACTCCTGCCCGCTGTTCCTGCCAGGCACGCACAATGCTCCCAAGCCCGGGAGAAATGCGCTTCGGGGTGGTGCTCTCTCCGGGCCCTTGCCCATGAGCCTGTGGGCAAGGCAGGGGGAACACACTCCCAGACCAAGGCAGAACCACATGCACACGTCTGTTCCTGTCCCCTGCACCGGCAGAGAGCTCGGGGGAGCCAGAGTCTCTCAGGCAGGTGCTGGGCTGGCCGCCTGTGTGGGAAGGGGCAGAGCCGACCTAGGGGCAAGTTGGGCCTCCTGCTCTCCCTGCTGCACTGAGGCTGCTGGGCCAAAGACGTCTTGGGCATCCAGCCCCTTACTGGTCCCTTCCCTCTGACGAGGCCCTCTGAGCTCCAGCACCTTGCAGTGTGGAGACAGCACCTGCCAGCAACCTCCTCTCCAAGGAGGCCTCAACCGAGGCCTAGGCCCAGGGGAAAGGCACCAGCGGGCTTGAGCCAGGGGAGGCGCCCGGGCATGTCTGGACCCAGTCCCCGCAGCCTGCCCCTTGGTGGGGCAGTACCCCCGGAGGCCAGGAAGGTCTGGGCAAGGCTGGCCAGGGGCAGGGGCCCTGCTGGGTCCTGCCCCTGGCCTGTGGGGCCTCTGAGCACAACCGGCCCTCTCCCACTGGAAGACCTCGCCGGCTGCCTCCAAAGGCCGGTTTGCAAGCACTCCTGCCCACTGTTCCCGCCAGGCGCGCACAATGCTCCCAAGCCCGGGAGAAAAGCGCTTCGGGGTGGTGGTCTCTCCGGGCCCTTGCCCCTGAGCCTGCGGGCCAGGCAGGGGATCCACAGTCCCCGGCCAAGGCCGAACCACATGCACACGTCTGTTCCTGCCCCCTCCACCGGCAGAGAGCTGGGGGGAGCCAGAGTCTGTCAGGCAGCTGCTGGGCTGGCCGCCTGTGTGGGAAGGGGCAGAGCCGACCTAGGGGCAAGTTGGGCCTCTTGCTCTCCCTGCTGCCCTGAGGCTGCTGGGCCAAAGAGGTCTTGGGCATCCAGCCCCTTACTGGTCCCTTCCCTCTGACGAGGCCCTCTGAGCTCCAGCACCTTGCAGTGTGGAGACAGCCCCTGCCAGCAACCTCCTCTCCAAGGAGGCCTCAACCGAGGCCTAGGCCCAGGGGAAAGGCACCAGCGGGGATGAGCCTGGGGAGGCGCCCGGGCATGTCTGGACCCAGTCCCCGCAGCCTGCCCCTTGGTGGGGCAGTACCCCCGGAGGCCAGGAAGGTCTGGGCAAGGCTGGCCAGGGGCAGGGGCCCTGCTGGGTCCTGCCCCTGGCCTGTGGGGCCTCTGAGCACAACCGGCCCTCTCCCACTGGAAGACCTCCGCGGCTGCCTCCAAAGGCCGGTTTCCCAACACTCCCGCCCGCTGTTCCCGCCAGGCACGCACAATTCTCCCAAGCCCGGGAGAAAAGCGCTTCGGGGTGTTGCTCTCTCCGGGCCCTTGCCCCTGATCCTGGGGGCCAGGCAGGTGGAACACACTCCCAGGCCAAGGGAGAACGACATGCACACGTCTGTTCCTGCCCCCTACACCGGCAGAGAGCTCGGGGGAGCCAGAGACTGCCAGGCTGCTGCTGGGCTGGCTGCCTGTGTGGTACGGGGCAGAGTAGACCTAGGGGCAAGTTGGGCCTCTTGCTCTCCCTGCTGCCCTGAGGCTGCTGGGTCAAAGAGGTCTTGGGCATCCAGCCCTTTGCTGGTGCCTTCCCTCTGACGAGGCCCTCTGAGCTCCAGCACCTTGCAGTGTGGAGACAGCCCCTGTCAGCAACCTCCTCTCCAAAGAGGCCTCAAACGAGGCCTACACCCAGGGGAAAGGCACCAGCGGGGATGATCCTGGGGAGGCGCACGGACATGTCTGGACCCAGTCTCCGCAGCCTGCCCCTTGGTGGGGCAGTACCCCCGGAGGCCAGGAAGGTCTGGGCAAGTCTGGCCAGGGGCAGGGGCCCTGCTGGGTCCTGACCCTGGCCTGTGGGGCCTCTGAGCACAACCGGCCCTCTCCCACTGGAAGACCTCCCCGGCTGCCTCCAAAGTCCTGTTTGCAAACACTCCCGTCCGCTGTTCACGTCAAGAATGCACAAAGCTCCCAAGCCGGGGAGAAAAGCGCTTCGGTGTGGTGCTCTCTCCGGGCCCTTGCCCCTGAGCCTGGGGGCCAGGCAGGGGGTCCACACTCCCAGGCCATGGCAGAACCACATGCACACGTCTGATCTGCCCCCTGCACCGGCAGAGAGCTCGGGGGAGCCAGAGTCTGTCAGGCAGCTGCTGGGCTGGCCGCCTGTGTGGGAAGGGGCAGAGCCGAATAGGGGCAAGTTGGGCCTCTTGCTCTCCCTGCTGCCCTGAGGCTGCTGGGCCAAAGAGGTCTTGGGCATCCAGCCCCTTGCTTGTCCCTTCCCTCTGACGAGGCCCTCTGAGCTCCAGCACCTTGCAGTGTGGAGACAGCCCCTGCCAGCAACCTCCTCTCCAAGGAGGCCTCAACCGAGGCCTAGGCCCAGGGGAAAGGCACCAGCGGGGATGAGCCTGGGGAGGCGCCCGGGCATGTCTGGACCCAGTCCCCGCAGCCTGCCCCTTGGTGGGGCAGTACCCCCGGAGGCCAGGAAGGTCTGGGCAAGGCTGGCCAAGGGCAGGGGCCCTGCTGGGTCCTGTCCCTGGCCTGTGGGGCCTCTGAGCACAACCGGCCCTCTCCCAGTGGAAGACCTCCCCGGCTGCCTCCAAAGGGCGGTTTGCAAGCGCTCCCGCCCGCTGTTCCCAGCAGGCGTGCACAATGCTCCCAAGCCCGGGAGAAAAGCGCTTCAGGGTGCTGCTCTCTCCGGGCCCTTGCCCCTGAGCCTGGGGGCAAGGCAGGGTGTCCACACTCCCAGGCCAAGGCAGAACCACATGCACACGTCTGATCTGCCCCCTCCACCGGCAGAGAGCTCGGGGGATCCAGAGTCTGTCAGGCAGCTGCTGGGCTGGCCGCCTGTGTGGGAAGGTGCTGAGCCGACCTAGGGGCAAGTTGGGCCTCTTGCTCTCCTTGCTGCCCTGAGGCTGCTGGGCCAAAGAGGTCTTGGGCATCCAGCCCCTTGCTGGTCCCTTCCCTCTGACGAGGCCCTCTGAGCTCCAGCACCTTGCAGTGTGGAGACAGCCCCTGCCAGCAACCTCCTCTCCAAGGAGGCCTCAACCGAGGCCTAGGCCCAGGGGAAAGGCACCAGCGGGGATGAGCCATTGGAGGCGCCCGGGCATGTCTGGACCCAGTCCCCGCAGCCTGCCCCTTGGTGGGGCAGTACCCTCGGAGGCCAGGAAGGTCTGGGTAAGGCTGGCCAGGGGCAGGGGCCCTGCTGGGTCCTGCCCCTGGCCTGTGGGTCCTCTGAGCACAACCGGGCCTCTCCCACTGGAAGACCTCCCCGGCTGCCTCCAAAGCCCGGTTTGCCAACACTCCCGCCCGCTGTTCCCGCCAGGCACGCACAATGCTCCCAAGCCCGGGAGAAAAGCGCTTCTGGGTGGTGCTCTCTCCGGGCCCTTGCCCCTGAGCCTGGGGTCCAGGCAGTGGGTCCACACTCCCAGACCAACGCAGAACCACATGCACACGTCTGTTCCTGCCCCCTACACCGGCAGAGAGCTCGGGGGAGCCAGAGACTGCCAGGCTGCTGCTGGGCTGGCTGCCTGTGTGGGACGGGGCAGAGCCGACATAGGGGCAAGTTGGGCCTCTTGCTCTCCCTGCTGCCCTGAGGCTGCTGGGTCAAAGAGGTCTTGGGCATCCAGCCCTTTGCTGGTCCCTTCCCTCTGACGAGGCCCTCTGAGCTCCAGCACCTTGCAGTGTGGAGACAGCCCCTGCCAGCAACCTCCTCTCCAAAGAGGCCTCAACCGAGGCCTACGCCCAGGGGAAAGGCAAAAGCGGGGATGATCCTGGGGAGGCGCACGGACATGTCTGGACCCAGTCCCCGCAGCCTGCCCCTTGGTGGGGCAGAACCCCCGGAGGCCAGGAACGTCTGGGCAAGGCTGGCCAGGGGCAGGGGCCCTGCTGGGTCCTGCCCCTGGCCTGTGAGGCCTCTGAGCACAACCGGCCCTCTCCCACTGGAAGACCTCCCCGGCTGCCTCCAAAGTCCTGTTTGCAAACACTCCCACCCGCTGTTCATGCCAGGCTCGCACAATGCTCCCAAGCCCGGGAGAAAAGCGCTTCGGGGTGCTTCTCACTCCGGGCCCTTGCCCCTGAGCCTGGGGGCAAGGCAGGGGGAACACACTCCCAGGCCAAGGCAGAACCACATGCCCACGTCTGTTCCTGTCCCGTGCACCGGCAGAGAGCTTGGGGGAGCCAGAGTCTGTCAGGCAGCTGCTGGGTTGGCCGCCTGTGTGGGAAGGGGCAGAGCCGCCCTAGGGGCAAGTTTGGCCTCTTGCTCTCCCTGCTGCCCTGAGGCTGCTGGGCCAAAGACGTCTTGGGCATCCAGCCCCTTACTGGTCCCTTCCCTCTGACGAGGCCCTCTGAGCTCCAGCACCTTGCAGTGTGGAGACAGCCCCTGCCAGCAACCTCCTCTCCAAGGAGGCCTAAACCGAGGCCTAGGCCCAGGGGAAAGGCACCAGCGGGGATGAGCCTGGGGAGGCGCCCGGGCATGTCTGGACCCAGTCCCCGCAGCCTGCCCCTTGGTGGGGCAGTACCCCCGGAGGCCAGGAACGTCTGGGCAAGGCTGGCCAGGGGCAGGGGCCCTGCTGGGTCCTGCCCCTGGCCTGTGGGGCCTCTGAGCACAACCGGCCCTCTCCCACTGGAAGACCTCCCCGGCTGCCTCCAAAGGCCGGTTTGCAAGCGCTCCCGCACGCTGTTCCCAGCAGGCGTGCACAATGCTCCCAAGCCCGGGAGAAAAGCGCTTCAGGGTGGTGCTCTCTCCGGGCCCTTGCCCCTGAGCCTGGGGGCAAGGCAGGGTGTCCACACTCCCAGGCCAAGGCAGAACCACATGCTCACGTCTGATCTGCCCCCTCCACCGGCAGAGAGCTCGGGGGATCCAGAGTCTGTCAGGCAGCTGCTGGGCTGGCCGCCTGTGTGGGAAGGGGCAGAGCCGACCTAGGGGCAAGTTGGGCCTCTTGCTCTCCTTGCTGCCCTGAGGCTGCTGGGCCAAAGAGGTCTTGGGCATCCAGCCCCTTGCTGGTCCCTTCCCTCTGACGAGGCCCTCTGAGCTCCTGCACCTTGCAGTGTGGAGACAGCCCCTGCCAGCAACCTCCTCTCCAAGGAGGCCTCAACCGAGGCCTAGGCCCAGGGGAAAGGCACCAGTGGGGATGAGCCATTGGAGGCGCACGGGCATGTCTGGACCCAGTCCCCGCAGCCTGCCCTTGGTGGGGCAGTACCCCCGGAGGCCAGGAAGGTCTGGGCAAGGCTCGCCAGGGGCAGGGGCCCTGCTGGGTCCTGCCCCTGGCCTGTGGGGCCTCTGAGCACAACCGGCCCTCTCCCACTGGAAGACCTCCCCGGCTGCCTCCAAAGGCCGGTTTGCCAACACTCCCGCCCGCTGTTCCCGCCAGGCACGCACAATGCTCCCAAGCCCGGGAGAAAAGCACTTCGGGGTGGTGCTCTCTCCGGGCCCTTGCCCCTGAGCCTGGGGTCCAGGCAGTGGGTCCACACTCCCAGACCAAGGCAGAACCACATGCACACGTCTGATCCTGCCCCCTGCACCGGCAGAGACCTCGGGGGAGCCAGAGTCTGTCAGGCAGCTGCTGGGTTGGCTGCCTGTGTGGGAAGGGGTAGAGCCGACCTAGGGGCAAGTTGGGCCTCTTCCTCTCCCTGCTGCCCTGAGGCTGCTGGGCCAAAGAGGTCTTGGGCATCCAGCCCCTTGCTGGTCCCTTCCCGCTGACGAGGCCCTCTGAGCTCCAGCACCTTGCAGTGTGGAGACAGCCCCTGCCAGCAACCTCCTCTCCAAGGAGGCCTCAACCGAGGCCTAGGCCCAGGGGAAAGGCACCAGCGGGGATGAGCCTGTGGAGGCACCCGGGCATGTCTGGACCCAGTCCCCGCATCCTGCCCCTTGGTGGGGTAGTACCCCCGGAGGCCAGGAAGGTCTGGGCAAGGCTGCCAGGGGCAGGGGCCCTGCTGGGTCCTGCCCCTGGCCTGTGGGGCGTCTGAGCACAACCGGCACTCTCCCGCTGGAAGACCTCCCCGTCTGCCTCCAAAGGCCGGTTTGCAAGCACTCCCGCCCGCTGTTCCCGCCAGGCACGCACAATGCTCCCAAGCCCGGGAGAAAAGCGCTTCGGGGTGGTGCTCTCTCCGGGCCCTTGCCCCTGAGCCTGGGGGCCAGGCTGGGGAACACACTCCCAGGCCAAGGCAGAACGACATGCACACGTCTGTTCCTGCCCCCTACACCGGCAGAGAGCTCGGGGGAGCCAGAGACTGCCAGGCTGCTGCTGGGCTGGCTGCCTGTGTGGGACGGGGCAGAGCCGACCTAGGGGCAAGTTGGGCCTCTTGCTCTCCCTGCTGCCCTGAGGCTGCTGGGTCAAAGAGGTCTTGGGCATCCAGCCTTTGCTGGTCCCTTCCCTCTGACGAGGCCCTCTGAGCTCCAGCACCTTGCAGTGTGGAGACAGCCCTTGCCAACAACCTCCTCTCCAAAGAGGCCTCAACCGAGGCCTACGCCCAGGGGAAAGGCACCAGCGGGGATGATCCTGGGGAGGCGCACGGACATGTCTGGACCCAGTCCCCGCAGCCTGCCCCTTGGTGGGGCAGAACCCCCGGAGGCCAGGAACGTCTGGGCAAGGCTGGCCAGGGGCAGGGGACCTGCTGGGTCCTGCCCCTGGCCTGTGAGGCTCTGAGCACAACCGGCCCTCTCCCACTGGAAGACCTCCCCGGCTGCCTCCAAAGTCCTGTTTGCAAACACTCCCGCCCGCTGTTCATGCCAGGCTCGCACAATGCTCCCAAGCCCGGGAGAAAAGCGCTTCGGGGTGGTTTTCACTCCGGGCCCTTGCCCCTGAGCCTGGGGGCAAGGCAGGGGGAACACACTCCCAGGCCAAGGCAGAACCACATGCCCACGTCTGTTCCTGTCCCGTGCACCGGCAGAGAGCTTGGGGGAGCCAAAGTCTGTCAGGCAGCTGCTGGGTTGGCCGCCTGTGTGGGAAGGGGCAGAGCCGCCCTAGGGGCAAGTTGGGCCTCTTGCTCTCCCTGCTGCCCTGAGGCTGCTGGGCCAAAGACGTCTTGGGCATCCAGCCCCTTACTGGTCCCTTCCCTCTGACGAGGCCCTCTGAGCTCCAGCACCTTGCAGTGTGGAGACAGCACCTGCCAGCAACCTCCTCTCCAAGGAGGCCTCAACCGAGGCCTAGGCCCAGGGGAAAGGCACCAGCGGGGATGAGCCTGGGGAGGCGCCCGGGCATGTCTGGACCCAGTCCCCGCAGCCTGCCCCTTGGTGGGGCCGTACCCCCGGAGGCCAGGAAGGTCTGGGCAAGGCTGGCCAGGGGCAGGGGCCCTGCTGGGTCCTGCCCCTGGCCTGTGGGGCCTCTGAGCACAACCGGCCCTCTCCCACTGGAAGACCTCCCCGGCTGCCTCCAAAGGCCGGTTTGCAAGCGCTGCCGCCCAGTGTTCCCAGCAGGCGTGCACAATGCTCCCAAGCCCGGGAGAAAAGCGCTTCAGGGTGGTGCTCTCTCTGGGCCCTTGCCCCTGAGCCTGGTGTCAAGGCAGGGTGTCCACACTCCCAGGCCAAGGCAGAACTACATGCACACGTCTGATCTGCCCCCTGCACCGGCAGAGAGCTCGGGGGAGCCAGAGTCTGTCAGGCAGCTGCTGGGCTGGCCGCCTGTGTGGGAAGGGGCAGAGCCGACCTAGGGGCAAGTTGGGCCTCTTGCTCTCCCTGCTGCCCTGAGGCTGCTGGGCCAAAGACGTCTTGGGCATCCAGCCCCTTGCTGGTCCCTTCCCTCTAACGAGGCCCTCTGAGCTCCAGCACCTTGCAGTGTGGAGACAGCCCCTGCCAGCAACCTCCTCTCCAAGGAGGCCTCAACCGAGGCCTAGGCCCAGGGAAAAGGCACCAGCGGGGATGAGCCTGGGGAGGCGCCCGGGCATGTCTGGACCCAGTCCCGCAGCCTGCCCCTTGGTGGGGCTGTAACCCCGGAGGCAGGAGGTCTTTTCAAGGCTGGCCAGGGGCAGGGGCCCTGCTGGGTCCTGCCCCTGGCCTGTAGGGCCTCTGAGCACAACCGGCCCTCTCCCACTGGAAGACCTCCCCAGCTGCCTCCAAAGGCCAGTTTTCCAACACTCCTGCCCGCTGTTCCCTCCAGGCACGCACAATGCTCCCAAGCCCGGGAGAAAAGCGCTTCGGGGTGGTGCTCTCTCCGGGCCCTTGCCCCTGAGCCTGTGGGCAAGGCAGGGGGAACACACTCCCAGACCAAGGCAGAACCACATGCACACGTCTGTTCCTGTCCCCTGCACCGGCAGAGAGCTCGGGGGAGCCAGAGTCTCTCAGGCAGGTGCTGGGCTGGCCGCCTGTTTGGGAAGGGGCAGAGCCGACCTAGGGGCAAGTTGGGCCTCCTGATCTCCCTGCTGCCCTGAGGCTGCTGGGCCAAAGACGTCTTGGGCATCCAACCCCTTACTGGTCCCTTCCCTCTGACGAGGCCCTCTGAGCTCCAGCACCTTGCAGTGTGGAGACAGCACCTGCCAGCAATCTCCTCTCCAAGGAGGTCTCAACCGAGGCCTAGGCCCAGGGGAAAGGCACCAGCGGGGTTGAGCCAGGGGAGGCGCCCGGACATATCTGGACCCAGTCCCCGCAGCCTGCCCCTTGGTGGGGCAGTACCCCCGGAGGCCAGGAAGGTCTGGGCAAGACTGGCCAGGGGCAGGGGCCCTGCTGGGTCCTGCCCCTGGCCTGTGGGGCGTCTGAGCACAACCGGCCCTCTCCCACTGGAAGACCTCCCCAGCTGCCTCCAAAGGCCAGCTTTCCAACACTCCTGCCCGCTGTTCCCGCCAGCCGCGCACAATGCTCCCAAGCCCGGGAGAAAAGCGCTTCGGGGTGGTGCTCTCTCCGGGCACTTTCAAGACCTCCCCGGCTGCCTCCAAAGGCCGGTTTGTAAGCACTCATGCCCGCTGTTCCCACCAGCCACGCACAATGCTCCCAAGCCCGGGAGAAAAGCTTTTTGGGGTGGTGCTCACACCGGGCCCTGGAAGACCTCCCCGGCTGCCTCCAAAGGCCGGTTTTCAAGCACTCCTGCCTGCTGTTCCCGCCTCCTGCGCACAATGCTCCCAAGCCCGGGAGAGAAGCGCTTCGGGGTGGTGCTCTCTACAGGCCCTTGGAAGACCTCCCCCGCTGCCTCCAAAGGCCGGTTTGCAAGGACTCCTTCCTGCTGTTCCCGCCAGCCACGCACAATGCTCCCAAGCCCGGGAGAAAAGCGCTTCGGGGTGGTGCTCTCTACAGGCCCTTGGAAGACCTCCCCGGCTGCCTCCAAAGGCCGGTTTGCAAGGACTCCTTCCTGCTGTTCCCGCCAGCCACGCACAATGCTCCCAAGCCCGGGAGAAAAGTGCTTCGGGGTGGTGCTCTCTCCGGGCCCTTGGAAGACGTCCCCGGCTGCCTCCAAAGGCAGGTTTGCAAGCACTCATGCCCGTTGTTCCCACCAGCCGCGCACAATGCTCCCAAGCCCGGGAGAAAAGCATTTTGGGGTGGTGCTCACTCCGGGCCCTTGGAAGACCTCCCCGGCTGCCTCCAAAGGCCAGTTTGCAAGCACTCCTGCCTGCTGTTCCCGCCAGCCGCGCACAATGCTCCCAAGCCCGGGAGAAAAGCGCTTCGGGGTGGTGCTCTCTCCGGGCACTTTCAAGACCTCCCCGGCTGCCTCCAAAGGCCGGTCTGTAAGTACTCATTCCCGCTGCTTCCGGCAGCCACGCACAATGCTCCCAAGACCGGGAGAAAAGCATTTTGGGGTGGTGCTCTCTCCGGGCCCTTGGAAGACCTCCCGGGCTGCCTCCAAAGGCCGGTTTGCAAGCACTCATGTCCGCTGTTCCCGACAGCCGCGCACAATGCTCCCAAGCCCGGGAGAAAAGCATTTTGGGGTGGTGATCAGTCCGGGCCCTTGGAAGACCTCCCCGGCTGCCTCCAAAGGACAGTTTGCAAGCACTCATGCCCGCTGTTCCCGCCAGCCGCGCACAATGCTCCCAAGACCGTGAGAAAAGCGCTTCGGGGTGGTGGTCTCTCCGGGACCATGGAGGACCTCCCCGGCTGCCCCCAAAGGCCGGTTTGCAAGCACTCCCACTCGCTGTTCCCGCCAGCCACACACAATGTTCCAAAACCCCAGAGAAAAGCGCTTCGGGGTGGTGCTCTCTCCGGGCCCTTGGAAGACTTCTCTGGCTGCCTCCAAAGGCCGGTTTGCAAGAATTCCCTCCCGCTGTCCCACCAGCCGCACACAATGCTCCAGAACCCGAGAGAAAAGCGCTTCGAGGTGGTGCTCTCTCCGGGCCCTTGGAAGACCTCCCCGGCTGCCTCCAATGGGCGGTATGCAAGCACTCATGCCCGCTGTTCCCACCAGCTATGCACAATGCTCCCAAGCATGGGAGAAAAGCATTTTGGGGTGGTGCTCACTCCTTGCCCTTGGAAGACCTCCGCGCCTGCCTCCAAAGGCCGGATTGCAAGCACTCCTGCCTGCTGTTCCCGCCACACGCGCACACTGCTCCCAAGCCCGGGAGAAAAGCGCATCGGGGTGGTGTTCTCTCCGGGCCCATGGAGGACCTCCCCGGCTGCCCCCAAAGGCCGGTTTGCAAGCATTCCCACTAGCTGTTCCCGCCAGCCACGCAAATGCTCCCAAGCCCGGGAGAAAAGCATTTTGGGGTGGTGCTCTCTCCGGGCCCTTGCCCCTGTGCCTCGGGGCCAGGCAGGGGGTCCACACGCCCAGGCAAAGTCAGAACCACATGCACACGTCTGTTCCTGTCCCCTGCACCGGAAGAGAGCTCGGGGGAGCCAGAGTCTGTCAGGCAGCTGCTGGGCTGGCGGCCTGTGTGGGAAGGGGCAGAGCCGACCTAGGGGCAAGTTGGGCCTCTTGCTCTCCCTGCTGCCCTGAGGCTGCTGGGCCAAAGAGGTCTTGGACATCCAGCCCCTTGCTGGTCCCTTCCATCTGAGGAGGCCCTCTGAGCTCCAACACCTTGCAGTGTGGAGACAGCCCCTGCCAGCAACCTCCTCTCCAAGGAGGCCTCAACCGAGGCCTAGTCCCAGGGAAAGGCACCAGCGGGGATGAACCTGGGGAGGCGCGCGGGAATGTCTGGACCCAGTCCCCGCAGCCTGCCCCTTGGTGGGGCAGTACCCCCGGAGGCCAGGAAGGTCTGGGCAAGGTTGGCCTGGGGCAGGGGCCCTGCTGGGTCCTGCCCCTGGCCTGTGGGGCCTCTGAGCATGAGCGGCCCTCTCCCGCTGGAAGACCTCCCCGGCTGCCTCCAAAGGCCGATTTGCCAACACTCGCGCCCGCTGTTCCCGCCAGGCACGCACAATGCTCCCAAGCCCGGGAAAAAAGCGCTTCGGGGTGGTGGTCTCTCCGGGCCCCTGCCCCTGAGCCTGGGGGCCAGGCAGGGGATCCACAGTCCCAGGCCAAGGCAGAACCACATGCACACGTCTGTTCCTGCCCCCTTCACCGGCAGAGAGCTAGGGGGAGCCAGAGTCTGTCAGGCAGCTGCTGGGCTGGCCGCCTGTGTGGGAAGGGGCAGAGCCGACCTAGGGGCAAGTTGGGCCTCTTGCTCTCCCTGCTGCCCTGAGGCTGCTGGGCCAAAGAGGTCTTGGGCATCCAGCCCCTTCCTGGTCCCTTCCCTCTGACGAGGCCCTCTGAGCTCCAGCACCTTGCAGTGTGGAGACAGCCCCTGCCAGCAACCTCCTCTCCAAGGAGGCCTCAACCGAGGCCTAGGCCCAGGGGAAAGGCACCAGCGGAGATGAGCCAGTGGAGGCGCCCGGGCATGTCTGGACCCAGTCCCCGCAGCCTGCCCCTTGGTGGGGCAGTACCCCCGGAGGCCAGGAAGGTCTGGGCAAGGCTGGCCAGGGGCAGGGGCCCTGCTGGGTCCTGCCCCTGGCCTGTAGGGCCTCTGAGCACAACCGGCCCTCTCCCGCTAGAAGACCTCCCCGGCTGCCTCCACAGGCCAGTTTGCCAACACTCCTGCCCGCTGTTCCCGCCAGGCACGCACAATGCTCCCAAGCCCAGGAGAAAAGCGCTTCAGGGTGGTGCTCTCTCCGGGCCCTTGCCCCTGAGCCTGTGGGCAAGGCAGGGGGAACACACTCCCAGACCAAGGCAGAACCACATGCACACGTCTGTTCCTGACCCCTGCACTGGCAGAGAGCTCGGGGGAGCCAGAGTCTGTCAGGCAGCTGCTGGGTTGGCTGCCTGTGTGGGAAGGGGCAGAGCCGACCTAGGGGCAAGTTGGGCCTCTTCCTCTCCCTGCTGCCCTGAGGCTGCTGGGCCAAAGAGGTCTTGGGCATCCAGCCCCTTGCTGGTCCCTTCCCGCTGACGAGGCCCTCTGAGCTCCAGCACCTTGCAGTGTGGAGACAGACCCTGCCAGCAACCTCCTCTCCAAGGAGGCCTCAACCGAGGCCTAGGCTCAGGGGAAAGGCACCAGCGGGGATGAGCCTGGGGAGGCGCCCGGCCATGTCTGGACCCAGTCCCCGCAGCCTGCGCCTTGGTGGGGTAGTAACCCCGGAGGCCAGGAAGGTCTGGGCAAGGCTGCCAGGGGCAGGGACACTGCTGGGTCCTGCCCCTGGCCTGTGGGGCGTCTGAGCAAAACCGGCACTCTCCCGCTGGAAGACCTCCCCGTCTGCCTCCAAAGGCCGGTTTGCAAGCACTCCCGCCCGCTGTTCCCGCCAGGCACGCACAATGCTCCCAAGCCCGGGAGAAAAGCGCTTCGGGGTGGTGCTCTCTCCGGGCCCGTGCCCCTGAGCCTAGGGGCCAGGCAGGGGGAACACACTCCCAGGCCAAGGCAGAACGACATGCACACGTCTGTTCCTGCCCCCTACACCGGCAGAGAGATCGGGGGAGCCAGAGACTGCCAGGCTGCTGCTCGGCTGGCTGCCTGTCTGGGACGGGGCAGAGCCGACCTAGGGGCAAGTTGGGCCTCTTGCTCTCCCTGCTGCCCTGAGGCTGCTGGGTCAAAGAGGTCTTGGGCATCCAGCCCCTTACTGGTCCCTTCCCTCTGACGAGGCCCTCTGAGCTCCAGCACCTTGCAGTGTGGAGACAGCCCCTGCCAGCAACCTCCTCTCCAAGGAGGCCTCAACCGAGGCCTAGGCCCAGGGGAAAGGCACCAGCGGGGATGAGCCAGGGGAGGCACCCGAGCATGTCTGGACCCAGTCCCCGCAGCCTGCCCCTTGGTGGGGCAGTACCCCCGGAGGCCAGGAAGGTCTGGGTAAGGCTGGCCAGGGGCAGGGGCCCTGCTGGGTCCTGCCCCTGGCCTGTGGGGCCTCTGAGCACAACCGGCCCTCTCCCACTGGAAGACCTCCCCGGCTGCCTCCAAAGGCGGGTTTGCCAACACTCCCGCCCGCTGTTCCCGCCAGGCACGCACAACGCTCCGAAGGCCAGGAGAAAAGCGCTTCGGGGTGTTGCTCTCTCCTGGCCCTTGCCCCTGAGCTTGGGGTCCAGGCAGTGGGTCCACACTCCCAGACCAAGGCAGAACCACATGCACACGTCTGTTCCTGACCCCTGCACCGGCAGAGAGCTCGGGGGAGCCAGAGTCTGTCAGGCAGCTGCTGGGTTGGCTGCCTGTGTGGGAAGGGGCAGAGCCGACCTAGGGGCAAATTGGGCCTCTTGCTCTCCCTGCTGCCCTGAGGCTGCTGGGCCAAAGATGTCTTGGGCATCCAGCCCCTTGCTGGTCCCTTCCCTCTGACGAGGCCCTCTGATCTCCAGCACCTTGCAGTGTGGAGACAGCCCCTGCCAGCAACCTCCTCTCCAAGGAGGCATCAACCGAGGCCTAGGCCTAGGGGAAAGGCACCAGCGGGGATGAGCCTGGGGAGGCGCCCAGGCATGTCTGGACCCAGTTCCCGCAGCCTGCCCCTTGGTGGGGCAGTACCCCCGGAGGCCAGGAAGGTCTGGGCAAGGCTGGCCAGGGGCAGGGGAACTGCTGGGTCCTGCCCCTGGCCTGTGAGGCCTCTGAGCACAACCGGCCCTCTCCCACTGGAAGACCTCCACGGCTGCCTCCAACGTCCTGTTTGCAAACACTCCCGCCCGCTGTTCACGCCAGGCTCGCACAATGCTCCCAAGCCCGGGAGAAAAGCGCTTCGGGGTGGTGCTCTCTCCGGGCCCTTGCCCCTGAGCCTGGGGGCAAGGCAGGGGGAACACACTCCCAGGCCAAGGCAGAACCACATGCCCACGTCTGTTCCTGTCCTCTGCACCGGCAGAGAGCTTGGGGGAGCCAGAGTCTGTCAGGCAGCTGCTGGGTTGGCCGCCTGTGTGGGAAGGGGCAGAGCCGCCCTAGGGGCAAGTTGGGCCTCTTGCTCTCCCTGCAGCCCTGAGGCTGCTGGGCCAAAGACGTCTTGGGCATCCAGCCCCTTGCTGGTCCCTTCCCTCTGACGAGGCCCTCTGAGCTCCAGCACCTTGCAGTGTGGAGACAGCCCCTGCCAGCAACCTCCTCTCCAAGGAGGCCTCAACCGAGGCCTAGGCCCAGGGGAAAGGCACCAGCGGGGATGAGCCTGGGGAGGCGCCCGGGCATGTCTGGACCCAGGCCCCGCAGCCTGCCCCTTGGTGGGGCAGTACCCCCGGAGGCCAGGAAGGTCTGGGCAAGGCTGCCAGGGGCAGGGACACTGCTGGGTCCTGCCCCTGGCCTGTGGGGCGTCTGAGCACAACCGGCACTCTCCCGCTGGAAGACCACCCCGTCTGCCTCGAAAGGCCGGTTTGCAAGCACTCCCGCCCGCTGTTCCCGCCAGGCACGCACAATGCTCCCAAGCCCGGGAGAAAAGCGCTTCGGGGTGTTGCCCTCTCCGGGCCCTTGCCCCTGAGCCTGGTGTCCAGGCAGTGGGTCCACACTCCCAGACCAAGGCAGAACCACATGCAAACGTCTGTTCCTGACCCCTGCACCGGCAGAGAGCTCGGGGGAGCCAGAGTCTGTCAGGCAGCTGCTGGGTTGGCTGCCTGTGTGGGAAGGGGCAGAGCCGACCTAGGGGCAAGTTGGGCCTCTTCCTCTCCCTGCTGCCCTGAGGCTGCTGGGCCAAAGACGTCTTGGGCATCCAGCCCCTTACTGGTCCCTTCCCTCTGACGAGGCCCTCTGAGCTCCAGCACCTTGCAGTGTGGAGACAGCCCCTGCCAGCAACCTCATCTCCAAGGAGGCCTCAACCGAGGCCTAGGCCCAGGGGAAAGGCACCAGCGGGAATGAGCCAGTGGAGGCGCACGGGCATGTCTCGACCCAGTCCCCGCAGCCTGGCCCTTGGTGGGGCAGTACCCCCGGAGGCCAGGAAGGTCTGGGCAAGGCTGCGAGGGGCAGGGGCCCTGCTGGGTCCTGCCCCTGGCCTGTGAGGCCTCTGAGCACAACCGGCCCTCTCCCACTGGAAGACCTCCCCAGCTGCCTCCAAAGTCCTGTTTGCAAACACTCCCGCCCGCTGTTCACGCCAGGCTCGCACAATGCTCCCAAGCCCGGGAGAAAAGCGCTTCGGGGTGGTGCTCTCTCCGGGCCCTTGCCCCTGAGCCTGGGGGCCAGGCAGTGGGTCCACACTCCCAGACCAAGGCAGAACCACATGCACACGTCTGTTCCTGACCCCTGCACCGGCAGAGAGCTCGGGGGAGCCAGAGTCTGTCAGGCAGGTGCTGGGCTGGCCGCCTGTGTGGGAAGGGGCAGAGCCGACCTAGGGGCAAATTGGGCCTCTTCCTCTCCCTGCTGCCCTGAGGCTGCTGGGCCAAAGAGGTCTTGGGCATCCAGCCCCTTGCTGGTCCCTTCCCTCTGACGAGGCCCTCTGAGCTCCAGCACCTTGCAGTGTGGAGACAGCCCCTGCCAGCAACCTCCTCTCCAATGAGGCCTCAACCGAGGCCTAGGCCCAGGGGAAAGGCACCAGCGGGGATGAGCCTGGGGAGGCGCACGGGCATGTCTGGACCCAGTCCCCGCAGCCTGCCCCTTGGTGGGGCAGTACCCCCGGAGGCCAGGAAGGTCTGTGCAAGGCTGCCAGGGGCAGGGACAGCGCTGGGTCCTGCCCCTGGCCTGTGGGACGTCTGAGCACAACCGGCACTCTCCCGCTGGAAGACCTCCCCGTCTGCCTCCAAAGACCGGTTTGCAAGCACACCCGCCCGCTGTTCCCGCCAGGCACGCACAATGCTCCCAAGCCCGGGAGAACAGCGCTTCGGGGTGGTGCTCTCTCCGGGCCATTGCCCCTAAGCCTGCGGGCCAGGCAGGGGGAACACATTCCCAGGCCAAGACAGAACGACATGAACATGTCTGTTCCTGCCCCCTACACCGGCAGAGAGCTCGGGGGAGCCAGAGTCTCTCAGGCAGGTGCTGGGCTGGCCGCCTGTGTGGGAAGGGGCAGAGCCGACCTAGGGGCAAGTTGGGCCTCTTGCTCTCCCTGCTGCCCTGAGTCTGCTGGGCCAAAGACGTCTTGGGCATCCAGCCCTTTGCTGGTCCCTTCCCTCTGACGAGGCCCTCTGAGCTCCAGCACCTTGCAGTGTGGAGACAGCACCTGCCAGCAATCTCCTCTCCAAGGAGGCCTCAACCGAGACCTAGGCCCAGGGGAAAGGCACCAGCGGGGATGAGCCTGGGGAGGCGCCCGGGCATGTCTGGACCCAGTCCCCGCAGCCTGCACCTTGGTGGGGCAGTACCCCTGGAGGCCAGGAAGGTCTGGGCAAGGCTGACCAGGGGCAGGGGACCTGCTGGGTCCTGCCCCTGGCCTGTGGGGCCTCTGAGCACAACCGGCCCTCTCCCACTGGAAGACCTCCCCGGCTGCCTCCAAAGTCCTGTTTGCCAACACTCCTACCCGCTGTTCACGCCAGACTTGCACAATGCTCCCAAGCCCGGGAGAAAATCGCTTCGGGGTGGTGCTCTCTCCGGGCCCTTGCCCCTGAGCCTGGGGCAAGGCATGGGGAACACACTCCCAGGCCAAGGCAGAACCACATGCGCACGTCTGTTCCTGTCCCCTGCACCGGCAGAGAGCTTGGGGGAGCCAGAGTCTGTCAGGCAGCTGCTGGGTTGGCCGCCTGTGTGGGAAGGGGCAGAGCTGCCCTAGGGGCAAGTTGGGCCTCTTGCTCTCCCTGCTGCCCTGAGGCTGCTGGGCCAAAGACGTCTTGGGCATCCAGCCCCTTGCTGGTCCCTTCCTTCTGACGAGGCCCTCTGAGCTCCAGCACCTTGCAGTGTGGAGACAGCCCCTGCCAGCAACCTCCTCTCCAAGGAGGCCTCAACCGAGGCCTAGGCCCAGGGGAAAGGCACCAGCGGGGATGAGCCAGGGGAGGCGCCCGAGCATGTCTGGACCCAGTCCCCGCAGCCTGCCCCTTGGTGGGGCAGTACCCCCGGAGGCCAGGAAGGTCTGGGTAAGGCTGGCCAGGGGCAGGGGCGCTGCTGGGTCCTGCCCCTGGCCTGTGGGGCCTCTGAGCACAACCGGCCCTCTCCCACTGGAAGACCTCCCCGGCTGCCTCCAAAGGCCGGTTTGCAAGCACTCCCGCCCACTGTTCCCGCCAGGCGCGCACAATGCTCCCAAGCCCGGGAGAAAAGCGCTTCGGGGTGGTGGTCTCTCCGGGCCCTTGCCCCTGAGCCTGGGGGCCAGGCAGGCGATCCACAGTCCCAGGCCAAGGCACAACAACATGCACACGTCTGTTCCTGCCCCCTCCACTGGCAGAGAGCTGGGGGGAGCCAGAGTCTGTCAGGCAGCTGCTGGGCTGGCCGCCTGTGTGGGAAGGGGCAGAGCCGACCTAGGGGCAAGTTGGGCCTCTTGCTCTCCCTGCTGCCCTGAGGCTGCTGGGCCAAAGAGATCTTGGGCATCCAGCCCCTTGCTGGTCCCTTCCCTCTGACGAGGCCCTCTGAGCTCCAGCACCTTGCAGTGTGGAGACAGCCCCTGCCAGCAACCTCCTCTCCAAGGAGGCCTCAACCGAGGCCTAGGCCCAGGGGAAAGGCACCAGCGGGGATGAGCCAGGGGAGGCGCACGGGCATATCAGGACCCAGTCCCCGCAGCCTGCCCCTTGGTGGGGCAGTACCCCCGGAGGCCAGGAAGGTCTGGGCAAGGCTGGCCAGGGGCAGGGTCCCTGCTGGGTCCTGCCCCTGGCCTGTGGGGCCTCTGAGCACAACCGGCCCTCTCCCACTGGAAGACCTCCCCGGTTGCTTCCAAAGGCGGGTTTGCCAACACTCCCGCCCGCTGTTCCCGCCAGGCACGCACAACGCTCCCAAGGCCAGGAGAAAAGCGCTTCGGGGTGTTGCTCTCTCCGGGCCCTTGCCCCTGAGCCTGGGGTCCAGGCAGTGGGTCCACACTCCCAGACCAAGGCAGAACCACATGCACACGTCTGTTCCTGACCCCTGCACCGTCAGAGAGCTCGGGGGAGCCAGAGTCTGTCAGGCAACTGCTGGGTTGGCTGCCTGTGTGGGAAGGGGCAGAGCCGACCTAGGGGCAAGTTGGGCCTCTTGGTCTCCCTGCTGCCCTGAGGCTGCTGGGCCAAAGACGTCTTGGGCATCCAGCCCCTTGCTGGTCCCTTCCCTCTGACGAGGCCCTCTGAGCTCCAGCACCTTGCAGTGTGGAGACAGCCCCTGCCAGCAACCTCCTCTCCAAGGAGGCCTCAACCGAGGCCTAGGCCCAGGGGAAAGGCACCAGCGGGGATGAGCCTGGGGAGGCGCCCGGGCATGTCTGGACCCAGGCCCCGCAGCCTGCCCCTTGGTGGGGCAGTACCCCCGGAGGCCAGGAAGGTCTGGGCAAGGCTGGCCAGGGTCAGGGGCCCTGCTGGGTCCTGCCCCTGGCCTGTGGGTCCTCTGAGCACAACCGGCCCTCTCCCACTGGAAGACCTCCCCGGCTGCCTCCAAAGGCCGGTTTGCAAGCGCTCCCGCCCACTGTTCCCAGCAGGCGTGCACAATGCTCCCAAGCCCGGGAGAAAAGCGCTTCAGGGTGGTGCTCTCTCCGGGCCCTTGCCCCTGAGCCTGGGGGCAAGGCAGGGTGTCCACACTCCCAGGACAAGGCAGAACCACATGCACACGTCTGATCTGCCCCCTGCACCGGCAGAGAGCTCGGGGGAGCCAGAGTCTGTCAGGCAGCTGCTGGGCTGGCCGCCTGTGTGGGAAGGGGCAGAGCCGACCTAGGGGCAAGTTGGGCCTCTTGCTCTCCCTGCTGCCCTGAGGCTGCTGGGCCAAAGAGGTCTTGGGCATCCAGCCCCTTGCTGGTCCCTTCACTCTGACGAGGCCCTCTGAGCTCCAGCACCTTGCAGTGTGGAGACAGCCCCTGCCAGCAACCTCCTCTCCAAGGAGGCCTCAATCGAGGCCTAGGCCCAGGGGAAAGGCACCAGCGGGGATGAGCCTGGGGAGGCGCCCGGGCATGTCTGGACCCAGTCCCCGCAGCCTGCCCCTTGGTGGGGCAGTACCCCCGGAGGCCAGGAAGGTCTGGGTAAGGCTGCCAGGGGCAGGGACACTGCTGGGTCCTGCCCCTGGCCTGTGGGGCATCTGAACACAACCGGCACTCTCCCGCTGGAAGACCTCCCCGTCTGCCTCGAAAGGCCGGTTTGCAAGCACTCCCGCCCGCTGTTCCCGCCAGGCACGCACAATGCTCCCAAGCCCGGGAGAAAAGCGCTTCGGGGTGGTGCTCTCACCGGGCCCTTGCCCCTGAGCCTGGGGGCCAGGCAGGGGGAACACACTCCCAGGCCAAGGCAGAACGACATGCACAGGTCTGTTCCTGCCCCCTACACCGGCAGAGAGCTCGGGGGAGCCAGAGACTGCCAGGCTGCTGCTGGGCTGGCCGCCTGTGTGGGACGGGGCAGAGCCGACCTATGGGCAAGTTGGGCCTCTTGCTCTCCCTGCTGCCCTGAGGCTGCTGGGTCAAAGAGGTCTTGGGCATCCAGCCCTTTGCTGGTCCCTTCCCTCTGACGAGGCCCTCTGATCTCCAGCACCTTGCAGTGTGGAGACAGCCCCTGCCAGCAACCTCCTCTCCAAGGAGGCCTCAACCGAGGCCTAGGCCCAGGGGAAAGGCACCAGCGGGGATGAGCCTGGGGAGGCACCCGGGCATGTCTGGACCCAGTCCCCGCAGCCTGCCCCTTGGTGGGGCAGTACCCCCGGAGGCCAGGAAGGTCTGGGCAAGGCTGGCCAGGGTCAGGGGCCCTGCTGGGTCCTGCCCCTGGCCTGTGGGGCCTCTGAGCACAACCGGCCCTCTCCCACTGGAAGACCTCCCCGGCTGCCTCCAAAGTCCTGTTTGCAAACACTCCCGCCCGCTGTTCACGCCAGGCTCGCACAATGCTCCCAAGCCCGGGAGAAAAGGGCATTGGGGTGGTTCTCTCTCCGGGCCCTTGCCCCTGAGCCTGGGGGCAAGGCACGGGGAACACACTCCCTGGCCAAGGCAGAACCACATGCCCACGTCTGTTCCTGTCCCCTGCACCGGCAGAGAGCTTGGGGGAGCCAGAGTCTGGCAGGCAGCTGCTGGGTTGGCCGCCTGTGTGGGAAGGGGCAGAGCCGACCTAGGGGCAAGTTGGGCCTCTTACTCTCCCTGCTGCCCTGAGGCTGCTGGGCCAAAGACGTCTTGGGCATCCAGCCCCTTACTGGTCCCTTCCCTCTGACGAGGCCCTCTGAGCTCCAGCACCTTGCAGTGTGGAGACAGCCCCTGCCAGCAACCTCCTCTCCAAGGAGGCCTCAACCGAGGCCTAGGCCCAGGGGAAAGGCACCAGCGGGGATGAGCCAGGGGAGGCGCCCGAGCATGTCTGGACCCAGTCCCCGCAGCCTGCCCCTTGGTGGGGCAGTACCCCCGGAGGCCAGGAAGGTCTGGGCAAGGCTGGCCAGGGGCAGGGGCCCTGCTGCGTCCTGCCCCTGGCCTGTGGGGCCTCTGAGCACAACCGGCCCTCTCCCACTGGAAGACCTCCCCGGCTGTCTCCAAAGGCCGGTTTGCAAGCGCGCCCGCCCACTGTTCCCAGCAGGCGTGCACAATGCTCCCAAGCCCGGGAGAAAAGCGCTTCAGGGTGGTGCTCTCTCCGGGCCCTTGCCCCTGAGCCTGGGGGCAAGGCAGGGTGTCCACACTCCCAGGCCAAGGCAGAACCACATGCACACGTCTGATCTGCCCCCTGCACCGGCAGAGAGCTCGGGGGAGCCAGAGTCTGTCAGGCAGCTGCTTGGTTGGCCGCCTGTGTGGGAAGGGGCAGAGCCGACCTAGGGGCAAGTTGGGCCTCTTGCTCTCCCTGCTGCCCTGAGGCTGCTGGGCCAAAGAGGTCTTGGGCATCCAGCCCCTTGCTGGTCCCTTCCCTCTGACGAGGCCCTCTGAGCTCCAGCACCTTGCAGTGTGGAGACAGCCCCGGCCAGCAACCTCCTCTCCAAGGAGGCCTCAACCGAGGCCTAGGCCCAGGGGAAAGGCACCAGCGGGGATGAGCCTGGGGAGGCGCCCGGGCATGACTGGACCCAGTCCCCGCAGCCTGCCCCTTGGTGGGGCAGTACCCCCGGAGGCCAGGAAGGTCTGGGCAAGGCTGGCCAGGGTCAGGGGCCCTGCTGGGTCCTGCCCCTGGCCTGTGGGGCCTCTGAGCACAACCGGCCCTCTCCCACTGGAAGACCTCCCCGGCTGCCTCCAAAGGCTGGTTTGCCAACACTCCCGCCCGCTGTTCTCGCCAGGCACGCACAATTCTCCCAAGCCCGGGAGAAAAGCGCTTCGGTGTGTTGCTCTCTCCGGGCCCTTGCCCCTGAGTGTGGGGGCCAGGCAGTGGTTCCACACTCCCAGACCAAGGCAGAACCACATGCACACGTCTGTTCCTGACCCCTGCACCGGCAGAGAGCTCGGGGGAGCCAGAGTCTGTCAGGCAGCTGCTGGGCTGGCCGCCTGTGTGGGAAGGGGCAGAGCCGACCTAGGGGCAAGTTGGGCCTCTTGCTCTCCCTGCTGCCCTGAGGCTGCTGGGCCAAAGAGGTCTTGGGCATCCAGCCCCTTGCTGGTCCCCTCCCTCTGACGAGGCCCTCTGATCTCCAGCACCTTGCAGTGTGGAGACAGCCCCTGCCAGCAACCTCCTCTCCAAGGAGGCCTCAACCGAGGCCTAGGCCCAGGGGAAAAGTACCAGGGGGGATGAGCCAGTGGAGGCGCACGGGCATGTCTGTACCCAGTCCCCGCAGCCTGCCCCTTGGTGGGGCAGTACCCCCGGAGGCCAGGAAGGTCTGGGCAAGGCTGCCAGGGGCAGGGACACTGCTGGGGCTGCCCCTGGCCTGTGGGGCGTCTGAGCACAACCGGCACTCTCACGCTGGAAGACCTCCCCGGCTGCCTCCAAAGGCCGGTTAACAAGCGCTCCCGCCCACTGTTCCCAGCAGGCGTGCACAATGCTCCCAAGCCCGGGAGAAAAGCGCTTCGGGGTGGTGCTCTCTCCGGGCCCTTGCCCCTGAGCCTGGGGGCCAGGCAGTTGGAACACACTCCCAGGCCAAAGCAGAATGACATGCACACGTCTGTTCCTGCCCCCTACACCGGCAGAGAGCTCGGGGGAGCCAGAGACTGCCAGGCTGCTGCTGGGCTGGCTGCCTGTGTGGGACGGGGCAGAGCCGACCTAGGGGCAAGTTGGGCCTCTTGCTCTCCCTGCTGCCCTGAGGCTGCTGGGTCAAAGAGGTCTTGGGCATCCAGCCCTTTGCTGGTCCCTTCCCTCTGACGAGGCCCTCTGAGCTCCAGCACCTTGCAGTGTGGAGATAGCCCCTGCCAGCAACCTCCTCTCCAAAGAGGCCTCAACCGAGGCCTACGCCCAGGGGAAAAGCACCAGCGGGGATGATCCTGGGGAGGCGCATGGACATGTCTGGACCCAGTCCCCGCAGCCTGCCCCTTGGTGGGGCAGTACCCCCGGAGGCCAGGAAGGTCTGGGCAAGGCTGCGAGGGGCAGGGGCCCTGCTGGGTCCTGCCCCTGGCCTGTGAGGCCTCTGAGCACAACCGGCCCTCTCCCACTGGAAGACCTCCCCAGCTGCCTCCAAAGTCCTGTTTGCAAACACTCCCGCCCGCTGTTCACGCCAGGCTCGCACAATGCTCCCAAGCCCGGGAGAAAAGCGCTTCGGGGTGGTGCTCTCTCCGGGCCCTTGCCCCTGAGCCTGGGGGCCAGGCAGTGGGTCCACACTCCCAGACCAAGGCAGAACCACATGCACACGTCTGTTCCTGACCCCTGCACCGGCAGAGAGCTCGGGGGAGCCAGAGTCTGTCAGGCAGGTGCTGGGCTGGCCGCCTGTGTGGGAAGGGGCAGAGCCGACCTAGGGGCAAATTGGGCCTCTTCCTCTCCCTGCTGCCCTGAGGCTGCTGGGCCAAAGAGGTCTTGGGCATCCAGCCCCTTGCTGGTCCCTTCCCTCTGACGAGGCCCTCTGAGCTCCAGCACCTTGCAGTGTGGAGACAGCCCCTGCCAGCAACCTCCTCTCCAATGAGGCCTCAACCGAGGCCTAGGCCCAGGGGAAAGGCACCAGCGGGGATGAGCCTGGGGAGGCGCCCGGGCATGTCTGGACCCAGTCCCCGCAGCCTGCCCCTTGGTGGGGCAGTACCCCCGGAGGCCAGGAAGGTCTGTGCAAGGCTGCCAGGGGCAGGGACAGCGCTGGGTCCTGCCCCTGGCCTGTGGGACGTCTGAGCACAACCGGCACTCTCCCGCTGGAAGACCTCCCCGTCTGCCTCCAAAGACCGGTTTGCAAGCACACCCGCCCGCTGTTCCCGCCAGGCACGCACAATGCTCCTAAGCCCGGGAGAACAGCGCTTCGGGGTGGTGCTCTCTCCGGGCCATTGCCCCTAAGCCTGCGGGCCAGGCAGGGGGAACACACTCCCAGGCCAAGACAGAACGACATGAACATGTCTGTTCCTGCCCCCTACACCGGCAGAGAGCTCGGGGGAGCCAGAGTCTCTCAGGCAGGTGCTGGGCTGGCCGCCTGTGTGGGAAGGGGCAGAGCCGACCTAGGGGCAAGTTGGGCCTCTTGCTCTCCCTGCTGCCCTGAGTCTGCTGGGCCAAAGACGTCTTGGGCATCCAGCCCTTTGCTGGTCCCTTCCCTCTGACGAGGCCCTCTGAGCTCCAGCACCTTGCAGTGTGGAGACAGCACCTGCCAGCAATCTCCTCTCCAAGGAGGCCTCAACCGAGACCTAGGCCCAGGGGAAAGGCACCAGCGGGGATGAGCCTGGGGAGGCGCCCGGGCATGTCTGGACCCAGTCCCCGCAGCCTGCCCCTTGGTGGGGCAGTACCCCTGGAGGCCAGGAAGGTCTGGGCAAGGCTGACCAGGGGCAGGGGACCTGCTGGGTCCTGCCCCTGGCCTGTGGGGCCTCTGAGCACAACCGGCCCTCTCCCACTGGAAGACCTCCCCGGCTGCCTCCAAAGGCCGTTTTGCATGCACTCCCGCCCACTGTTCCCACCAAGCGCGCACAATGCTCCCAAGCCCGGGAGAAAAGCGCTTCGTGGTGGTGCTCTCTCCGGGCCCTTGCCCCTGAGCCTGGGGGCCAGGCAGGGGGTCCACACTCGCAGGGCAAGCCAGAACCACATGCACACGTCTGTTCCTGACCCCTGCACCGGCAGAGAGCTCGGGGGAGCCAGAGTCTGTCAGGCAGCTGCTGGGCTGGCCGCCTTTGTGGGAAGGGGCAGAGCCGACCTAGGGGCAAGTTGGGCCTCTTTCTCTCCCTGCTGCCCTGAGGCTGCTGGGCCAAAGAGGTCTTGGGCATCCAGCCCTTTGCTTGTCCCTTCCCTCTGACGAGGCCCTCTGAGCTCCAGCACCTTGCAGTGTGGAGACAGCCCCTGCCAGCAACCTCCTCTCCAAGGAGGCCTCAACCGAGACCTAGGCCCAGGGGAAAGGCACCAGCGGGGATGAGCCTGGGTAGGCGCCCGGTCATGTCTGGACCCAGTCCCCGCAGTCTGCCCCTTGGTGGGGCAGTACCCCCGGAGGCCAGGAAGGTCTGGGAAAGGCTGGCCAGGGGCAGGGGACCTGCTGGGTCCTGCCCCTGGCCTGTGGGGCCTCTGAGCACAACCGGCCCTCTCCCACTGGAAGACCTCCCCGGCTGCCTCCAAAGTCCTGTTTGCCAACACTCCTACCCGCTGTTCACGCCAGACTTGCACAATGCTCCCAAGCCCGGGAGAAAATCGCTTCGGGGTGGTGCTCTCTCCGGGCCCTTGCCCCTGAGCCTGGGGCAAGGCATGGGGAACACACTCCCAGGCCAAGGCAGAACCACATGCCCACGTCTGTTCCTGTCCCCTGCACCGGCAGAGAGCTTGGGGGAGCCAGAGTCTGTCAGGCAGCTGCTGGGTTGGCTGCCTGTGTGGGAAGGGGCAGAGCTGCCCTAGGGGCAAGTTGGGCCTCTTGCTCTCCCTGCTGCCCTGAGGCTGCTGGGCCAAAGACGTCTTGGGCATCCAGCCCCTTGCTGGTCCCTTCCTTCTGACGAGGCCCTCTGAGCTCCAGCACCTTGCAGTGTGGAGACAGCCCCTGCCAGCAACCTCCTCTCCAAGGAGGCCTCAACCGAGGCCTAGGCCCAGGGGAAAGGCACCAGCGGGGATGAGCCAGGGGAGGCGCCCGAGCATGTCTGGACCCAGTCCCCGCAGCCTGCCCCTTGGTGGGGCAGTACCCCCGGAGGCCAGGAAGGTCTGGGTAAGGCTGGCCAGGGGCAGGGGCGCTGCTGGGTCCTGCCCCTGGCCTGTGGGGCCTCTGAGCACAACCGGCCCTCTCCCACTGGAAGACCTCCCCGGCTGCCTCCAAAGTCCGGTTTGCAAGCACTCCCGCCCACTGTTCCCGCCAGGCGCGCACAATGCTCCCAAGCCCGGGAGAAAAGCGCTTCGGGGTGGTGGTCTCTCCGGGCCCTTGCCCCTGAGCCTGGGGGCCAGGCAGGCGATCCACAGTCCCAGGCCAAGGCACAACAACATGCACACGTCTGTTCCTGCCCCCTCCACTGGCAGAGAGCTGGGGGGAGCCAGAGTCTGTCAGGCAGCTGCTGGGCTGGCCGCCTGTGTGGGAAGGGGCAGAGCCGACCTAGGGGCAAGTTGGGCCTCTTGCTCTCCCTGCTGCCCTGAGGCTGCTGGGCCAAAGAGATCTTGGGCATCCAGCCCCTTGCTGGTCCCTTCCCTCTGACGAGGCCCTCTGAGCTCCAGCACCTTGCAGTGTGGAGACAGCCCCTGCCAGCAACCTCCTCTCCAAGGAGGCCTCAACCGAGGCCTAGGCCCAGGGGAAAGGCACCAGCGGGGATGAGCCAGGGGAGGCGCACGGGCATATCAGGACCCAGTCCCCGCAGCCTGCCCCTTGGTGGGGCAGTACCCCCGGAGGCCAGGAAGGTCTGGGCAAGGCTGGCCAGGGGCAGGGTCCCTGCTGGGTCCTGCCCCTGGCCTGTGGGGCCTCTGAGCACAACCGGCCCTCTCCCACTGGAAGACCTCCCCGGTTGCTTCCAAAGGCGGGTTTGCCAACACTCCCGCCCGCTGTTCCCGCCAGGCACGCACAACGCTCCCAAGGCCAGGAGAAAAGCGCTTCGGGGTGTTGCTCTCTCCGGGCCCTTGCCCCTGAGCCTGGGGTCCAGGCAGTGGGTCCACACTCCCAGACCAAGGCAGAACCACATGCACACGTCTGTTCCTGACCCCTGCACCGTCAGAGAGCTCGGGGGAGCCAGAGTCTGTCAGGCAACTGCTGGGTTGGCTGCCTGTGTGGGAAGGGGCAGAGCCGACCTAGGGGCAAGTTGGGCCTCTTGGTCTCCCTGCTGCCCTGAGGCTGCTGGGCCAAAGACGTCTTGGGCATCCAGCCCCTTGCTGGTCCCTTCCCTCTGACGAGGCCCTCTGAGCTCCAGCACCTTGCAGTGTGGAGACAGCCCCTGCCAGCAACCTCCTCTCCAAGGAGGCCTCAACCGAGGCCTAGGCCCAGGGGAAAGGCACCAGCGGGGATGAGCCTGGGGAGGCGCCCGGGCATGTCTGGACCCAGGCCCCGCAGCCTGCCCCTTGGTGGGGCAGTACCCCCGGAGGCCAGGAAGGTCTGGGCAAGGCTGGCCAGGGTCAGGGGCCCTGCTGGGTCCTGCCCCTGGCCTGTGGGTCCTCTGAGCACAACCGGCCCTCTCCCACTGGAAGACCTCCCCGGCTGCCTCCAAAGGCCGGTTTGCAAGCGCTCCCGCCCACTGTTCCCAGCAGGCGTGCACAATGCTCCCAAGCCCGGGAGAAAAGCGCTTCAGGGTGGTGCTCTCTCCGGGCCCTTGCCCCTGAGCCTGGGGGCAA
Source organism: Dama dama (assembly GCF_033118175.1). Classification (NCBI taxonomy): domain Eukaryota; kingdom Metazoa; phylum Chordata; class Mammalia; order Artiodactyla; family Cervidae; genus Dama; species Dama dama. The sequence goes on from NW_026870889.1 coordinate 2,599,881, forward strand.
GGCAGGGTGTCCACACTCCCAGGACAAGGCAGAACCACATGCACACGTCTGATCTGCCCCCTGCACCGGCAGAGAGCTCGGGGGAGCCAGAGTCTGTCAGGCAGCTGCTGGGCTGGCCGCCTGTGTGGGAAGGGGCAGAGCCGACCTAGGGGCAAGTTGGGCCTCTTGCTCTCCCTGCTGCCCTGAGGCTGCTGGGCCAAAGAGGTCTTGGGCATCCAGCCCCTTGCTGGTCCCTTCCCTCTGACGAGGCCCTCTGAGCTCCAGCACCTTGCAGTGTGGAGACAGCCCCTGCCAGCAACCTCCTCTCCAAGGAGGCCTCAACCGAGGCCTAGGCCCAGGGGAAAGGCACCAGCGGAGATGAGCCTGGGGAGGCGCCCGGGCATGTCTGGACCCAGTCCCCGCAGCCTGCCCCTTGGTGGGGCAGTACCCCCGGAGGCCAGGAAGGTCTGGGTAAGGCTGCCAGGGGCAGGGACACTGCTGGGTCCTGCCCCTGGCCTGTGGGGCGTCTGAGCACAACCGGCACTCTCCCGCTGGAAGACCTCCCCGTCTGCCTCGAAAGGCCGGTTTGCAAGCACTCCCGCCCGCTGTTCCCGCCAGGCACGCACAATGCTCCCAAGCCCGGGAGAAAAGCGCTTCGGGGTGGTGCTCTCACCGGGCCCTTGCCCCTGAGCCTGGGGGCCAGGCAGGGGGAACACACTCCCAGGCAAAGGCAGAACGACATGCACAGGTCTGTTCCTGCCCCCTACACCGGCAGAGAGCTCGGGGGAGCCAGAGACTGCCAGGCTGCTGCTGGGCTGGCCGCCTGTGTGGGACGGGGCAGAGCCGACCTATGGGCAAGTTGGGCCTCTTGCTCTCCCTGCTGCCCTGAGGCTGCTGGGTCAAAGAGGTCTTGGGCATCCAGCCCTTTGCTGGTCCCTTCCCTCTGACGAGGCCCTCTGATCTCCAGCACCTTGCAGTGTGGAGACAGCCCCTGCTAGCAACCTCCTCTCCAAGGAGGCCTCAACCGAGGCCTAGGCCCAGGGGAAAGGCACCAGCGGGGATGAGCCTGGGGAGGCACCCGGGCATGTCTGGACCCAGTCCCCGCAGCCTGCCCCTTGGTGGGGCAGTACCCCCGGAGGCCAGGAAGGTCTGGGCAAGGCTGCCAGGGGCAGGGACACTGCTGGGGCTGCCCCTGGCCTGTGGGGCGTCTGAGCACAACCGGCACTCTCCCGCTGGAAGACCTCCCCGGCTGCCTCCAAAGGCCGGTTAACAAGCGCTCCCGCCCACTGTTCCCAGCAGGCGTGCACAATGCTCCCAAGCCCGGGAGAAAAGCGCTTCGGGGTGGTGCTCTCTCCGGGCCCTTGCCCCTGAGCCTGGGGGCCAGGCAGTTGGAACACACTCCCAGGCCAAAGCAGAATGACATGCACACGTCTGTTCCTGCCCCCTACACCGGCAGAGAGCTCGGGGGAGCCAGAGACTGCCAGGCTGCTGCTGGGCTGGCTGCCTCTGTGGGACGGGGCAGAGCCGACCTAGGGGCAAGTTGGGCCTCTTGCTCTCCCTGCTGCCCTGAGGCTGCTGGGTCAAAGAGGTCTTGGGCATCCAGCCCTTTGCTGGTCCCTTCCCTCTGACGAGGCCCTCTGAGCTCCAGCACCTTGCAGTGTGGAGATAGCCCCTGCCAGCAACCTCCTCTCCAAAGAGGCCTCAACCGAGGCCTACGCCCAGGGGAAAAGCACCAGCGGGGATGATCCTGGGGAGGCGCACGGACATGTCTGGACCCAGTCCCCGCAGCCTGCCCCTTGGTGGGGCAGTACCCCCGGAGGCCAGGAAGGTCTGGGCAAGGCTGGCCAGGGGCAGGGGCCCTGCTGGGTCCTGCCCCTGGCCTGTGAGGCCTCTGAGCACAACCGGCCCTCTCCCACTGGAAGACCTCCCCAGCTGCATCCAAAGTCCTGTTTGCAAACACTCCCGCCCGCTGTTCACGCCAGGCTCGCACAATGCTCCCAAGCCCGGGAGAAAAGCGCTTCGGGGTGGTGCTCTCTCCGGGCCCTTGCCCCTGAGCCTGGGGGCCAGGCAGTGGGTCCACACTCCCAGACCAAGGCAGAACCACATGCACACGTCTGTTCCTGACCCCTGCACCGGCAGAGAGCTCGGGGGAGCCAGAGTCTCTCAGGCAGGTGCTGGGCTGGCCGCCTGTGTGGGAAGGGGCAGAGCCGACCTAGGGGCAAGTTGGGCCTCTTGCTCTCCCTGCTGCCCTGAGGCTGCTGGGCCAAAGACGTCTTGGGCATCCAGCCCTTTGCTGGTCCCTTCCCTCTGACGAGGCCCTCTGAGCTCCAGCACCTTGCAGTGTGGAGACAGCACCTGCCAGCAATCTCCTCTCCAAGGAGGCCTCAACCGAGGCCTAGGCCCAGGGGAAAGGCACCAGCGGGGATGAGCCTGGGGAGGCGCCCGGGCATGTCTGGACCCAGTCCCCGCAGCCTGCCCCTTGGTGGGGCAGTACCCCTGGAGGCCAGGAAGGTCTGGGCAAGGCAGACCAGGGGCAGGGGACCTGCTGGGTCCTGCCCCTGGCCTGTGGGGCCTCTGAGAACAACCGGCCCTCTCCCACTGGAAGACCTCCCCGGCTGCCTCCAAAGGCCGTTTTGCACGCACTCCCGCCCACTGTTCCCACCAAGCGCGCACAATGCTCCCAAGCCCGGGAGAAAAGCGCTTCGGGGTGGTGCTCTCTCCGGGCCCTTGCCCCTGAGCCTGGGGGCCAGGCAGGGGGTCCACACTCCCAGGGCAAGGCAGAACCACATGCACACGTCTGTTCCTGACCCCTGCACCGGCAGAGAGCTCGGGGGAGCCAGAGTCTGTCAGGCAGCTGCTGGGCTGGCCGCCTTTGTGGGAAGGGGCAGAGCCGACCTAGGGGCAAGTTGGGCCTCTTCCTCTCCCTGCTGCCCTGAGGCTGCTGGGCCAAAGAGGTCTTGGGCATCCAGCCCTTTGCTTGTCCCTTCCCTCTGACGAGGCCCTCTGAGCTCCAGCACCTTGCAGTGTGGAGACAGCCCCTGCCAGCAACCTCCTCTCCAAGGAGGCCTCAACCGAGACCTAGGACCAGGGGAAAGGCACCAGCGGGGATGAGCCTGGGGAGGCGCCCGGGCATGTCTGGACCCAGTCCCCGCAGCCTGCCCCTTGGTGGGGCAGTACCCCCGGAGGCCAGGAAGGTCTGGGAAAGGCTGGCCAGGGGCAGGGGACCTGCTGGGTCCTGCCCCTGGCCTGTGGGGCCTCTGAGCACAACCGGCCCTCTCCCACTGGAAGACCTCCCCGGCTGCCTCCAAAGTCCTGTTTGCCAACACTACCACCCGCTGTTCACGCCAGACTTGCACAATGCTCCCAAGCCCGGGAGAAAAGTGCTTCGGGGTGGTGCTCTCTCCCGGCCCTTGGAAGACCTCCCCGGCTGCCTCCAAAGGCTGGTTTTCAAGAACTCCCTCCCGCTGACCCGCCAGCCGCACACAATGCTCCCAAGCCCGGGAGAAAAGCATTTTGGGGTGGTCTCTCTCCGGGCCCTTGGAAGACTCCCCGGCTGCCTCTAAAGGCCGGTTTGCAAGCACTCATGTCCTCTGTTCCCGACAGCCGCGAACATGCTCCCAAATCCGTGAGAAAAGTGCTTCGGGATGGTGCTCTCTCCGGGCCGTTGGAAGACCTCCCAAGCTGCCTCCAAAGGCCGGTTTGCAAGCACTCCCGCCCGCTGTTCCCGCCAGCCTCGCACAATGCTCCCAAGACCGGGAGAAAAGCGCTTCGGGGTGGTGTTCTCTCCGTGCCAATGGAGGACCTCCCTGGCTGCCTCCAAAGGCCGGTTGCAAGCACTCATGCCCGTTGTTCCCACCAGCTGCGCACAATGCTCCCAAGCCCGGGAGAAAAGCATTTTGGGGTGGTGCTCACTCCGGGCCCTTGGAAGACCTCCCCGGCTGCCTCCAAAGGCCAGTTTGCAAGCAGTCCTGCCTGCTGTTCCCGCCAGCCGCGCACAATGTTCCCAAACCCGGGAGAAAAGCGCTTCGGGGTGGTGCTCTCTCCGGGCACTTTCAAGACCTCCCCGGCTGCCTCCAAGGCCGGTTTGCAAGGACTCATGCCCGCTGTTCCCACCAGCCACGCACAATGCTCCCAAGCCCGGGAGAAAAGCTTTTTGGGGTGGTGCTCACACCGGGCCCTGGAAGACCTCCCCGGCTGCCTCCAAAGGCCGGTTTTCAAGCACTCCTGCCTGCTGTTCCCGCCACCTGCGCACAATGCTCCCAAGCCCGGGAGAGAAGCGCTTCGGGGTGGTGCTCTCTACAGGCCCTTGGAAGACCTCCCCGGCTGCCTCCAAAGGCCGGTTTGCAAGGACTCCTTCCTGCTGTTCCCGCCAGCCACGCACAATGCTCCCAAGCCCGGGAGAAAAGCATTTTGGGGTGGTGCTCTCTACAGGCCCTTGGAAGACCTCCCCGGCTGCCTCCAATGGCCAGTTTGCAAGCACTCATGCCCGCTGTTCCCACCAGCCGCGCACAATGCTCCCAAGCCCGGGAGAAAAGCTTTTTGGGGTGGTGCTCACACCGGGCCCTGGAAGACCTCCCCGGCTGCCTGCAAAGGCCGGTTTTCAAGCACTCCTGCCTGCTGTTCCCGCCACCCGCGCACAATGCTCCCAAGCCCGGGAGAAAAGCGCTTCGGGGTGGTGCTCTCTACAGGCCCTTGGAAGACCTCCCCGGCTGCCTCCAAAGGCCGGTTTGCAAGGACTCCTTCCTGCTGTTCCCGCCAGCCACGCACAATGCTCCCAAGCCCGGGAGAAAAGTGCTTCGGGGTGGTGCTCTCTCCGGGCCCTTGGAAGACGTCCCCGGCTGCCTCCAAAGGCCGGTTTGCAAGCACTCATGCCCGTTGTTCCCACCAGCCGCGCACAATGCTCCCACGCCCGGGAGAAAAGCATTTTGGGGTGGTGCTCTCTACAGGCCCTTGGAAGACCTCCCCGGCTGCCTCCAAAGGCCAGTTTGCAAGCACTCCTGCCTGCTGTTCCCCCCAGCCGCGCACAATGCTCCCAAGCCCGGGAGAAAAGCGCTTCGGGGTGGTGCTCTCTCCGGGCACTTTCAAGACCTCCCCGGCTGCCTCCAAAGGCCGGTTTGTAAGTACTCATTCCCGCTGCTTCCGCCAGCCACGCACAATGCTCCCAAGCCCGGGAGAAAAGCATTTTGGGGTGGTGCTCTCTCCGGGCCCTTGGAAGACCTCCCGGGCTGCCTCCAAAGGCCGGTTTGCAAGCACTCATGTCCGCTGTTCCCGACAGCCGCGCACAATGCTCCCAAGCCCGGGAGAAAAGCATTTTGGGGTGGTGATCAGTCCGGGCCCTTGGAAGACCTCCCCGGCTGCCTCCAAAGGACAGTTTGCAAGCACTCAATCCCGCTGTTCCCGCCAGCCGCGCACAATGCTCCCAAGCCCGGGAGAAAAGCGCTTCGGGGTGGTGCTCTCTCCCGGCCCTTGGAAGACCTCCCCGGCTGCCTCCAAAGGCTGGTTTTCAAGAACTCCTGCCTGCTGTTCCCCCCAGCCGCGCACAATGCTCCCAAGCCCGGGAGAAAAGCGCTTCGGGGTGGTGCTCTCTCCGGGCACTTTCAAGACCTCCCCGGCTGCCTCCAAAGGCCGGTTTGTAAGTACTCATTCCCGCTGCTTCCGCCAGCCACGCACAATGCTCCCAAGACCGGGAGAAAAGCATTTTGGGGTGGTGATCAGTCCGGGCCCTTGGAAGACCTCCCCGGCTGCCTCCAAAGGACAGTTTGCAAGCACTCAATCCCGCTGTTCCCGCCAGCCGCGCACAATGCTCCCAAGCCCGGGAGAAAAGCGCTTCGGGGTGGTGCTCTCTCCCGGCCCTTGGAAGACCTCCCCGGCTGCCTCCAAAGGCTGGTTTTCAAGAACTCCCTCCCGCTGACCCGCCAGCCGCACACAATGCTCCCAAGCCCGGGAGAAAAGCATTTTGGGGTGGTCTCTCTCCGGGCCCTTGGAAGACTCCCCGGCTGCCTCTAAAGGCCGGTTTGCAAGCACTCATGTCCTCTGTTCCCGACAGCCGCGAACAATGCTCCCAATTCCGTGAGAAAAGTGCTTCGGGATGGTGCTCTCTCCGGGCCGTTGGAAGACCTCCCAAGCTGCCTCCAAAGGCCGGTTTGCAAGCACTCCCGCCCGCTGTTCCCGCCAGCCTCGCACAATGCTCCCAAGACCGGGAGAAAAGCGCTTCGGGGTGGTGTTCTCTCCGTGCCAATGGAGGACCTCCCTGGCTGCCCCCAAAGGCCGGTTTGCAAGCACTCCCACTCGCTGTTCCCGCCAGCCACGCACAATCCTCCAAAACCCCGGAGAAAAGCGCTTCGGGGTGGTGTTCTCTCCGTGCCCATGGAAGACCTCCCGGGGTGCCCCCAAAGGCCGGTTTGGAAGCACTCCCACTCGCTGTTCCCGCCATCCGCGCACAATGCTCCCAAGCCCGAGAGAAAAGCATTTTGGGGTGGTGCTCTCTCCGGGCCCTTGGAAGACCTCCCGGGCTGCCTCCAAAGGCCAGTTTGCAAGCATTCATGTCCGTTGTTCCCGACAGCCGCGCACAATGCTCCCAAGCCCGGGAGAAAAGCGCTTCGGGGTGGTGTTCTCTCAGGGACCATGGAGGACCTCCCCGGCTGCCCCCAAAGGCCGGTTTGCAAGCATTCCCACTCGCTGTTCCCGCCAGGCACACACAATGTTCCAAAACCCCGGAGAAAAGCGCTTCGGGGTGGTGCTCTCTCCGCGCCCTTGGAAGACGTCCCCGGCTGCCTCCAAAGGCCGGTTTGCAAGCACTCATGCCCGTTGTTCCCACCAGCCGCGCACAATGCTCCCAAGCCCGGGAGAAAGGCATTTTGGGGTGGTGCTCACTCCGGGCCCTTGGAAGACCTCCCCGGCTGCCTCCAAAGGCCAGTTTGCAAGCACTCCTGCCTGCTGTTCCCCCCAGCCGCGCACAATGCTCCCAAGCCCAGGAGAAAAGCGCTTCGGGGTGGTGCTCTCTCCGGGCACTTTCAAGACCTCCCCGGCTGCCTCCAAAGGCCGGTTTGTAAGTACTCATTCCCGCTGCTTCCGCCAGCCACGCAAATGCTCCCAAGCCCGGGAGAAAAGCATTTTGGGGTGGTGCTCTCTCCGGGCCCTTGCCCCTGTGCCTCGGGGCCAGGCAGGGGGTCCACACTCCCAGGCAAAGTCAGAACCACATGCACACGTCTGTTCCTGGCCCCTGCACCGGAAGAGAGCTCGGGGGAGCCAGAGTCTGTCACGCAGCTGCTGGGCTGGTGGCCTGTGTGGGAAGGGGCAGAGCCGAACTAGGGGCAAGTTGGGCCTCTTGCTCTCCCTGCTGCCCTGAGGCTGCTGGGCCAAAGAGGTCTTGGACATCCAGCCCCTTGCTGGTCACTTCCATCTGAGGAGACCCTCTGAGCTCCAGCACCTTGCAGTGTGGAGACAGCCCCTGCCAGCAACCTCCTCTCCAAGGAGGCCTCAACCGAGGCCTAGTCCCAGGGAAAGGCACCAGCGGGGATGAACCTGGGGAGGCGCCCGGGAATGTCTGGACCCAGTCCCCGCAGCCTACCCCTTGGTGGGGCAGTACCCCCGGAGGCCAGGAAGGTCTGGGCAAGGCTGGCCTGGGGCAGGGGCCCTGCTGGGTCCTGCCCCTGGCCTGTGGGGCCTCTGAGCATGAGCGGCCCTCTCCCACTGGAAGACCTCCCCGGCTGCCTCCAAAGGACGATTTGCCAACATTCGCGCCCGCTGTTCCCGCCAGGCACGCACAATGCTCCCAAGCCCGGGAAAAAAGCGCTTCGGGGTGGTGCTCTCACCGGGCCCTTGCCCCTGAGCCTGGGGGCAATGCAGGGGGAACACACTCCCAGGCCAAGACAGAACCAAATGCACACGTCTGTTCCTGGTCCCTGCACCGGCAGAGAGCTCGAGGGAGCCAGAGTATGCCAGGCAGCTGCTGGGCTGGCGGCCTGTGTGGAAAGGGGCAGAGCCGAACTAGGGGCAAGTTGGGCCTCTTGCTCTCCCTGCTGGCCTGAGGCTGCTGGGCCAAAGAGGTCTTGGGCATCCAGCCCCTTGCGGGTCCCTTCCCTCTGATGAGGCCCTCTGAGCTCCAGCACCTTGCAGTGTGGAGACAGCCCCTGCCAGGAACCTCCTCTCCAAGGAGGCCTCAACCGAGGCCTAGGCCTAGGGGAAAGACACCAGCGGGGATGAGCCTGGGGAGGCGCCCGGCCATGTCTGGACCCAGTCCCCGCAGCCTGCCCCTTGGTGGGGCAGTACCCCCGGAGGCCAGGAAGGTCTGGGCAAGGCTGGCCAGGGGCAGGGGCCCTGCTGGGTCCTGCCCCTGGCCTGTAGGGCCTCTGAGCACAACCGGCCCTCTCCCGCTGGAAGACCTCCCCGGCTGCCTCCAAAGGCCAGTTTACCAACACTCCTGCCCGCTGTTCCCGCCAGGCACGCACAATGCTCCCAAGCCCAGGAGAAAAGCGCTTCAGGGTGGTGCTCTCTCCGGGCCCTTGCCCCTGAGCCTGTGGGCAGGGAGGGGGAACACACTCCCAGACCAAGGCAGAACCACATGCACACGTCTGTTCCTGTCCCCTGCACCGGCAGAGAGCTCGGGGGAGCCAGAGTCTCTCAGGCAGGTGCTGGGCTGGCCGCCTGTGTGGGAAGGGGCAGAGCCGACCTAGGGGCAAGTTGGGCCTCTTGCTCTCCCTGCTGCCCTGAGGCTGCTGGGCCAAAGAGGTCTTGGGCATCCAGCCCCTAACTGGTCCCTTCCCTCTGACGAGGCCCTCTGAGCTCCAGCACCTTGCAGTGTGGAGACAGCCCCTGCCAGCAATCTCCTCTCCAAGGAGGCCTCAACTGAGGCCTAGGCCCAGGGAAAAGGCACCAGCGGGGTTGATCCAGGGGAGGCGCCCGGGCATGTCTGGACCCTGTCCCCGCAGCCTGCCCCTTGGTGGGGCAGTACCCCCGGAGGCCAGGAAGGTCTGGGCAAGGCTGGCCAGGGGCAGGGGCCCTGCTGGGTCCTGCCCCTGGCCTGTGGGGCCTCTGAGCACAACCGGCCCTCTCCCACTGGAAGACCTCCCCGGCTGCCTCCAAAGGCCGGTTTGCAAGCACTCCCGCTCACTGTTCCCGCCAGGCGCGCACAATGCTCCCAAGCCCGGGAGAAAAGCGCTTCGGGGTGGTGGTCTCTCCGGGCCCCTGCCCCTGAGCCTGGGGGCCAGGCAGGGGATCCACAGTCCCAGGCCAAGGCAGAACCACATGCACACGTCTGTTCCTGCCCCCTCCACCGGCAGAGAGCTGGGGGGAGCCAGAGTCTGTCAGGCAGCTGCTGGGCGGGCCGCCTGTGTGGGAAGGGGCAGAGCCGACCTAGGGGCAAGTTGGGCCTCTTGCTCTCCCTGCTGCCCTGAGGCTGCTGGACCAAAGACGTCTTGGGCATCCAGCCCCTTACTGGTCCCTTCGCTCTGACGAGGCCCTCTGAGCTCCAGCACCTTGCAGTGTGGAGACAGCCCCTGCCAGCAACCTCCTCTCCAAGGAGGCCTCAACCGAGGCCTAGGCCCAGGGGAAAGGCACCAGCGGGGATGAGCCTGGGGAGGCGCCCGGGCATGTCTGGACCCAGTCCCCGCAGCCTGCCCCTTGGTGGGGCAGTACCCCCGGAGGCCAGGAAGGTCTGGGCAAGGCTGCCAGGGGCAGGGACACTGCTGGGTCCTGCCCCTGGCCTGTGGGGCGTCTGAGCACAACCGGCACTCTCCCGCTGGAAGACCTCCCCGTCTGTCTTGAAAGGCCGGTTTGCAAGCACTCCCGCCCGCTGTTCCCGCCAGGCACGCACAATGCTCCCAAGCCCGGGAGAAAAGCGCTTCGGGGTGGTGCTCTCTCCGGGCCCTTGCCCCTGAGCCTGGGGGCCAGGCAGGGGGAACACACTCCCAGGCCAAGGCAGAACGACATGCACACGTCTGTTCCTGCCCCCTACACCGGCAGAGAGCTCGGGGGAGCCAGAGACTGCCAGGCAGGTGCTGGGCTGGCCGCCTGTGTGGGAAGGGGCAGAGCCGACCTAGGGGCAAGTTGGGCCTCTTGCTCTCCCTGCTGCCCTGAGGCTGCTGGGTCAAAGAGGTCTTGGGCATCCAGCCCTTTGCTGGTCCCTTCCCTCTGACGAGGCCCTCTGATCTCCAGCACCTTGCAGTGTGGAGACAGCCCCTGCCAGCTACCTCCTCTCCAAGGAGGCCTCAACCGAGGCCTAGGCCCAGGGGAAAGGCACCAGCGGGGATGAGCCTGGGGAGGCGCCCGGGCATGTCTGGACCCAGTCCCCGCAGCCTGCCCCTTGGTGGGGCAGTACCCCCGGAGGCCAGGAAGGTCTGGGCAAGGCTGGCCAGGGTCAGGGGCCCTGCTGGGTCCTGCCCCTGGCCTGTGGGGCCTCTGAGCACAACCGGCCCTCTCCCACTGGAAGACCTCCCCGGCTGCCTCCAAAGTCCTGTTTGCAAACACTCCCGCCCGCTGTTCACGCCAGGCTCGCACAATGCTCCCAAGCCCGGGAGAAAAGCGCATTGGGGTGGTTCTCTCTCCGGGCCCTTGCCCCTGAGCCTGGGGGCAAGGCACGGGGAACACACTCCCTGGCCAAGGCAGAACCACATGCCCACGTCTGTTCCTGTCCCCTGCACCGGCAGAGAGCTCGGGGGAGCCAGAGTCTCTCAGGCAGGTGCTGGGCTGGCTGCCTGTGTGGGAAGGGGCAGAGCCGACCTAGGGGCAAGTTGGGCCTCTTGCTCTCCCTGCTGCCCTGAGGCTGCTGGGCCAAAGACGTCTTGGTCATCCAGCCCCTAACTGGTCCCTTCCCTCTGACGAGGCCCTCTGAGCTCCAGCACCTTGCAGTGTGGAGACAGCCCCTGCCAGCAACCTCCTCTCCAAGGAGGCCTCAACCGAGGCCTAGGCCCAGGGGAAAGGCACCAGCGGGGATGAGCCTGGGGAGGCGCCCGGGCATGTCTGGACCCAGTCCCCGCAGCCTGCCCCTTGGTGGGGCAGTACCCCCGGAGGCCAGGAAGGTCTGGGCAAGGCTGCCAGAGGCAGGTACACTGCTGGGTCCTGCCCCTGGCCTGTGGGGCCTCTGAGAACAACTGGCACTCTCCCGCTGGAAGACCTCCCCGGCTGCCTCCAAAGGCTGGTTTGCAAGCACTCAATCCCGCTGTTCACGCCAGCTGCGCACAATGCTCCCAAGCCCGGGAGAAAAGCATTTTGGGGTGATGCTCACTCCGGGCTTTGGAAGACCTCCCCGGCTGCCTCCAAGGCCGGTTTGCAAGCACTTCTGCCTGCTGTTCCCGCCACCCGCGCACAATGCTCCCAAGCCCGGGAGAAAAGCGTTTCGGGGTGGTGTTCTCTCTGGACCCAAGAAAGACCTCCCGGGCTGCCCCCAAATGCCGGTTTGCAAGCACTCCCACTCACTGTTCCCGCCATCCGTGCAAATGCTCCAAGCCCAGGAGAAAAGCCCTTCAGGGTGGTGCTCTCTCCCGGCCCTTGGAAGACCTCCCCGGCTGCCTCCAAAGGCTGGTTTTCAAGAACTCCCTCCCGCTGACCCGCCAGCCGCACACAATGCTCCCAAGCCCGGGAGAAAAGCATTTTGAGGTGGTCTCTCTCCGGGCCCTTGGAAGACTCCCCGGCTGCCTCTAAAGGCCGGTTTGCAAGCACTCATGTCCTCTGTTCCCGACAGCCGCGAACAATGCTCCCAATTCCGTGAGAAAAGTGCTTCGGGATGGTGCTCTCTCCGGGCCGTTGGAAGACCTCCCAAGCTGCCTCCAAAGGCCGGTTTGCAAGCACTCCCGCCTGCTGTTCCCGCCAGCCTCGCACAATGCTCCCAAGACCGGGAGAAAAGCGCTTCGGGGTGGTGTTCTCTCCGTGCCAATGGAGGACCTCCCTGGCTGCCCCCAAAGGCCGGTTTGCAAGCACTCCCACTCGCTGTTCCCGCCAGCCACGCACAATCCTCCAAAACCCCGGAGAAAAGCGCTTCGGGGTGGTGTTCTCTCCGTGCCCATGGAAGACCTCCCGGGGTGCCCCCAAAGGCCGGTTTGGAAGCACTCCGACTCGGTGTTCCCGCCATCCGCGCACAATGCTCCCAAGCCCGGGAGAAAAGCGTTTCGGGGTGGTGTTCTCTCTGGGCCCAAGAAAGACCTCCCGGGCTGCCCCCAAATGCCGGTTTGCAAGCACTCCCACTCACTGTTCCCGCCATCCGTGCAAATGCTCCAAGCCCAGGAGAAAAGCCCTTCAGGGTGGTGCTCTCTCCCGGCCCTTGGAAGACCTCCCCGGCTGCCTCCAAAGGCTGGATTTCAAGTACTCCCTCCCGCTGTCCCGCCAGCCGCACACAATGCTCCCAATCACGGGAGAAAAGCGCTTCGGGGTGGTGCTCTCTACGGGCCCTTGGAAGACCTCCCCGTTTGTCTCCAAAGGCCGGTTTGCAAGCACTCATGCCCGCTGTTCCCGCCAGCCGCGCACAATGCTCCCAAGCCTAGGAGAAAAGCGCTTCGGGGTGGTGCTCTCTCCCGGCCCTTGGAAGACCTCCCCGGCTGCCTCCAAAGGCCGGTTTGCAAGCACTCAATCCCGCTGTTCCCGCCAGCCGCGCACAATGCTCCCAAGCCCGGGAGAAAAGCGCTTCGGGGTGGTGCTCTCTCCTGGCCCTTGGAAGACCTCCCCGGCTGCCTCCAAAGGCTGGTTTTCGAGAACTCCCTCCCGCTGTTCCCGCCAGCCGCGCACAATGCTCCCAAGCCTAGGAGAAAAGCGCTTCGGGGTGGTGCTCTCTCCCGGCCCTTGGAAGACCTCCCCGGCTGCCTCCAAAGTCCTGTTTGCAAACACTCCCGCCCGCTGTTCACGTCAGGCTCGCACAATGCTCCCAAGCCCGGGAGAAAAGCACTTCGGAGTGGTGCTCTCTCCGGGCCCTTGCCCCTGAGCCTGGGGGCAAGGCAGGGGGAACACCCTCCCAGGCCAAGGCAGAAACACATGCCCACGTCTGTTCCTGTCCCCTGCACCGGCAGAGAGCTTGGGGGAGCCAGAGTCTGTCAGGCAGCTGCTGGGCTGGCCGCCTGTGTGGGAAGTGGCAGAGCCGACCTAGGGGCAAGTTGGGCCTCTTGCCCTCCCTGCTGCCCTGAGGCTGCTGGGCCAAAGAGGTCTTGGGCATCCAACCCCTTGCTGGTCCCTTTCCTCTGACGAGGCCCTCTGAGCTCCAGCACCTTGCAGTGTGGAGACAGCCCCTGCCAGCAACGTCCTCTCCAAGGAGGCCTCAACCGAGGCCTAGGCCCAGGGGAAAGGCACCAGCGGGGATGAGCCTGGGGAGGCGCCCGGCCATGTCTGGACCCAGTCCCCGCAGCCTGCCCCTTGGTGGGGCAGTACCCCCGGAGGCCAGGAGGGTCTGGGCAAGGCTGCCAGGGGCAGGGACACTGCTGGGTCCTGCCCCTGGCCTGTGGGGCGTCTGAGCACAACCGGCACTCTCCCGCTGGAAGACCTCCCCGGCTGCCTCCAAAGGCCGGTTTGCAAGCACTCCCGCCCGCTGTTCCCGCCAGGCACGCACAATGCTCCCAAGCCCGGGAGAAAAGCGCTTCGGGGTGGTGCTCTCTCCGGGCCCTTGCCCCTGAGCCTGGGGGACAGGCAGGGGGAACACACTCCCAGGCCAAGGCAGAACGACATGCACACGTCTGTTCCTGCCCCCTACACCGGCAGAGAGTTCGGGGGAGCCAGAGACTGCCAGGCTGCTGCTGGGCTGGCTGCCTGTGTGGGACGGGGTAGAGCCGACCTAGGGGCAAGTTGGGCCTCTTGCTCTCCCTGCTGCCCTGAGGCTGCTGGGTCAAAGAGGTCTTGGGCATCCAGCCCTTTGCTGGTCCTTTCCCTCTGACGAGGCCCTCTGAGCTCCAGCACCTTGCAGTGTGCAGACAGCCCCTGCCGGCAACCTCCTCTCCAAGGAGGCCTCAACCGAGGCCTAGGCCCAGGGGAAAGGCACCAGCGGGGATGAGCCTGGGCAGGCTCCCGGGCATGTCTGGACCCAGGCCCCGCAGCCTGCCCCTTCGTGGGGTAGTACCCCCGGAGGCCAGGAAGGTCTGGGCAAGGCTGCCAGAGGCAGGGACACTGCTGGGTCCTGCCCCTGGCCTGTGGGGCCTCTGAGAACAACTGGCACTCTCCCGCTGGAAGACCTCCCCGGCTGCCTCCAAAGGCTGGTTTGCAAGCACTCAATCCCGCTGTTCACGCCAGCTGCGCACAATGCTCCCAAGCCCGGGAGAAAAGCATTTTGGGGTGGTGCTCACTCCGGGCTTTGGAAGAACTCCCCGGCTGCCTCCAAGGCCGGTTTGCAAGCACTTCTGCCTGCTGTTCCCGCCACCCGCGCACAATGCTCCCAAGCCCGGGAGAAAAGCGTTTCGGGGTGGTGTTCTCTCTGGGCCCAAGAAAGACCTCCCGGGCTGCCCCCAAATGCCGGTTTGCAAGCACTCCCACTCACTGTTCCCGCCATCCGTGCAAATGCTCCAAGCCCAGGAGAAAAGCCCTTCAGGGTGGTGCTCTCTCCCGGCCCTTGGAAGACCTCCCCGGCTGCCTCCAAAGGCTGGATTTCAAGTACTCCCTCCCGCTGTCCCGCCAGCCGCACACAATGCTCCCAATCACGGGAGAAAAGCGCTTCGGGGTGGTGCTCTCTACGGGCCCTTGGAAGACCTCCCCGTTTGTCTCCAAAGGCCGGTTTGCAAGCACTCATGCCCGCTGTTCCCGCCAGCCGCGCACAATGCTCCCAAGCCTAGGAGAAAAGCGCTTCGGGGTGGTGCTCTCTCCCGGCCCTTGGAAGACCTCCCCGGCTGCCTCCAAAGGCCGGTTTGCAAGCACTCATGCCCGCTGTTCCCGCCAGCCGCGCACAATGCTCCCAAGCCCGGGAGAAAAGCGCTTCGGGGTGGTGCTCTCTCCCGGCCCTTGGAAGACCTCCCCGGCTGCCTCCAAAGGCTGGTTTTCAAGAACTCCCTCCCGCTGACCCGCCAGCCGCACACAATGCTCCCAAGCCCGGGAGAAAAGCATTTTGAGGTGGTCTCTCTCCGGGCCCTGGAAGACTCCCCGGCTGCCTCTAAAGGCCGGTTTGCAAGCACTCATGTCCTCTGTTCCCGACAGCCGCGAACAATGCTCCCAATTCCGTGAGAAAAGTGCTTCGGGATGGTGCTCTCTCCGGGCCGTTGGAAGACCTCCCAAGCTGCCTCCAAAGGCCGGTTTGCAAGCACTCCCGCCCGCTGTTCCCGCCAGCCTCGCACAATGCTCCCAAGACCGGGAGAAAAGCGCTTCGGGGTGGTGTTCTCTCCGTGCCAATGGAGGACCTCCCTGGCTGCCCCCAAAGGCCGGTTTGCAAGCACTCCCACTCGCTGTTCCCGCCAGCCACGCACAATCCTCCAAAACCCCGGAGAAAAGCGCTTCGGGGTGGTGTTCTCTCCGTGCCCATGGAAGACCTCCCGGGGTGCCCCCAAAGGCCGGTTTGGAAGCACTCCCACTCGCTGTTCCCGCCATCCGCGCACAATGCTCCCAAGCCCGGGAGAAAAGCATTTTGGGGTGGTGCTCACACCGGGCCCTGGAAGACCTCCCCGGCTGCCTCCAAAGGACGGTTTTCAAGCACTCCTGCCTGCTGTTCCCGCCACCCGCGCACAATGCTCCCAAGCCCGGGAGAAAAGCGCTTCGGGGTGTTGCTCTCTACAGGCCCTTGGAAGACCTCCCCGGCTGCCTCCAAAGGCCGGTTTGCAAGGACTCCTTCCTGCTGTTCCCGCCATCCGCGCACAATGCTCCCAAGCCCGGGAGAAAAGCATTTTGGGGTGGTGCTCACACCGGGCCCTGGAAGACCTCCCCGGCTGCCTGCAAAGGACGGTTTTCAAGCACTCCTGCCTGCTGTTCCCGCCAGCCACGCACAATGCTCCCAAGCCCGGGAGAAAAGCATTTTGGGGTGGTGCTCACTCCGGGCCCTTGGAAGACCTCCTCGGCTGCCTCCAAAGGCCAGTTTGCAAGCAGTCCTGCCTGCTGTTCCCGCCAGCCGCGCACAATGCTCCCAAGCCCGGGAGAAAAGCGCTTCGGGGTGGTGCTCTCTCCGGGCCCTTGGAAGACGTCCCCGGCTGCCTCCAAAGGCCGGTTTGCAAGCACTCATGCCCGTTGTTCCCACCAGCCGCGCACAATGCTCCCAAGCCCGGGAGAAAAGCATTTTGGGGTGGTGCTCACTCCGGGCCCTTGGAAGACCTCCCCGGCTGCCTCCAAAAGCCAGTTTGCAAGCAGTCCTGCCTGTTGTTCCCGCCAGCCGCGCACAATGTTCCCAAGCCCGGGAGAAAAGCGCTTCGGGGTGGTGCTCTCTCCGGGCACTTTCAAGACCTCCCCGGCTGCCTCCAAAGGCCGGTTTGTAAGTACTCATGCCCGCTGCTTCCGCCAGCCACGCACAATGCTCCCAAGCCCGGGAGAAAAGCATTTTGGGGTGGTGCTCTCTCCGGGCCCTTGGAAGACCTCCCGGGCTGCCTCCAAAGGCCGGTTTGCAAGCATTCATGTCCGTTGTTCCCGACAGCCGCGCACAATGCTCCCAAGCCCGAGAGAAAAGCATTTTGGGGTGGTGCTCTCTCCGGGCCCTTGGAAGACCTCCCGGGCTGCCTGCAAAGGCCGGTTTGCAAGCATTCATGTCCGTTGTTCCCGACAGCCGCGCACAATGCTCCCAAGCCCGGGAGAAAAGCGCTTCGGGGTGGTGTTCTCTCAGGGACCATGGAGGACCTCCCCGGCTGCCCCCAAAGGCCGGTTTGCAAGCATTCCCACTCGCTGTTCCCGCAGGGCACACACAATGTTCCAAAACCCCGGAGAAAAGCGCTTCGGGGTGGTGCTCTCTCCGCGCCCTTGGAAGACTTCTCTGGCTGCCGCCAAAGGCCGGTTTGCAAGAATTCCCTCCCGCTGTCCCACCAGCCGCACACAATGCTCCAAAACCCGAGAGAAAAGCGCTTCGAGGTGGTGCTCTCTCCGGGCCCTTGGAAGACCTCCCCGGCTGCCTCCAAAGGCCGGTTTGCAAGCACTCCTGCCTGCTGTTCCCGCCACGCGCGCACAATGCTCCCAAGCCCGGAAGAAAAGCATTTTGGGGTAGTGCTCTCTCCGGGCCCTTGGAAGACCTCCCGGGCTGCCTCCAAAGGCCGGTTTGCAAGCACTCATGTCCGCTGTTCCCGACAGCCGCGCACAATGCTCCCAAGCCCGGGAGAAAAGCATTTTGGGGTGCTGATCAGTCCGGGCCCTTGGAAGACGTCCCCGGCTGCCTCCAAAGGCCGGTTTGCAAGCACTCATGTCCGCTGTTCCCACCAAGCGCGCACAATGCTCCCATCCCGGGAGAAAAGCGCTTCGGGGTGGTGCTCTCTCCGGGCCCTTGCCCCTGAGACTGGGGGCCAGGCAGGGGGTCCACACTCCCAGGCCAAGGCAGAACCACATGCACACGTCTGTTCCTGACCCCTGCACCGGCAGAGAGCTCGGGGGAGCCAGAGTCTGTCAGGCAGCTGCTGGGTTGGCCGCCTGTGTGGGAAGGGGCAGAGCCGCCCTAGGGGCAAGTTGGGCCTCTTGCTCTCCCTGCTGCCCTGAGGCTGCTGGGCCAAAGACGTCTTGGGCATCCAGCCCCTTACTGGTCCCTTCCCTCTGACGAGGCCCTCTGAGCTCCAGCACCTTGCAGTGTGGAGACAGCCCCTGCCAGCAACCTCCTCTCCAAGGAGGCCTCAACCGAGGCCTAGGCCCAGGGGAAAGGCACCAGCGGGGATGAGCCAGGGGAGGCGCCCGAGCATGTCTGGACCCAGTCCCCGCAGCCTGCCCCTTGGTGGGGCAGTACCCCCGGAGGCCAGGAAGGTCTGGGCAAGGCTGGCCAGGGGCAGGGGCCCTGCTGCGTCCTGCCCCTGACCTGTGGGGCCTCTGAGCACAACCGGCCCTCTCCCATTGGAAGACCTCCCCGGCTGCCTCCAAAGGCCGGTTTGCAAGCGCTCCCGCCCACTGTTCCCAGCAGGCGTGCACAATGCTCCCAAGCCCGGGAGAAAAGCGCTTCAGGGTGGTGCTCTCTCCGGGCCCTTGCCCCTGAGCCTGGGGTCAAGGCACGGTTTCCACACTCCCAGGCCAATTCAGAACCACATGCACACGTCTGTTCCTGACCCTGCACCGGCAGAGAGCTCGGGGGAGCCAGAGTCTGTCAGGCAGCTGCTGGGCTGGCCGCCTGTGTGGGAAGGGGCAGAGCCGACCTAGGGGCAAGTTGGGCCTCTTGCTCTCCCTGCTGCCCTGAGGCTGCTGGGCCAAAGAGGTCTTGGGCATCCATCCCGTTGCTGGTCCCTTCCCTCTGACGAGGCCCTCTGAGCTCCAGCACCTTGCAGTGTGGAGACAGCCCCTGCCAGCAACCTCCTCTCCAAGGAGGCCTCAACCGAGGCCTAGGCCCAGGGGAAAGGCACCAGCGGGGATGAGCCTGGGGAGGCGCCCGGGCATGTCTGGACCCATTCCCCGCAGCCTACCCCTTGGTGGGGCTGTAACCCCGGAGGCAGGAAGGTCTGGGCAAGGCTGGCCAGGGGCAGGGGCCCTGCTGGGTCCTGCCCCTGGCCTGTGGGGCCTCTGAGCACAACCGGCCCTCTCCCACTGGAAGACCTCCCCGGCTGCCTCCAAAGGCCGGTTTGCAAGCACTCCCGCCCACTGTTCCCACCAAGCACGCACAATTCTCCCAAGCCCGGGAGAAAAGCGCTTCGGGGTGGTGCTCTCTCCGGGCCCTTGCCCCTGAACCTGGGGGCCAGGCAGTTGGTTCACACTCGGAGACCAAGGCAGAACCACATGCACACGTCTGTTCCTGACCCCTGCACCGGCAGAGAGCTCGGGGGAGCCAGAGTCTGTCAGGCAGCTGCTGGGCTGGCCGCCTGTGTGGGAAGGGGCAGAGCCGACCTAGGGGCAAGTTGGGCCTCTTGCTCTCCCTGCTGCCCTGAGGCTGCTGGGCCAAAGAGGTCTTGGGCATCCAGCCCCTTGCTGGTCCCTTCCCTCTGATGAGGCCCTCTGAGCTCCAGCACCTTGCAGTGTGGAGACAGCCCCTGCCAGCAACCTCCTCTCCAAGGAGGCCTCAACCGAGGCCTAGGCCTAGGGGAAAGGCACCAGCGGGGATGAGCCTGGGGAGGCGCCCGGCCATGTCTGGACCCAGTCCCCGCAGCCTGCCCCTTGGTGGGGCAGTACCCCCGGAAGCCAGGAAGGTCTCGGCAAGGCTCCCAGGGGCAGGGACACTGCTGGGTCCTGCCCCTGGCCTGTTGGGCGTCTGAGCACAACCGGCACTCTCCCGCTGGAAGACCTCCCCGTCTGCCTCCAAAAGACGGTTTGCAAGCACTCCCACCCGCTGTTCCCCCAGGCACGCACAATGCTCCCAAGCCCGGGAGAAAAGCGCTTTGGGGTGGTGCTCTCTCCGGGCCCTTGCCCCTGAGCCTGGGGCCAGGCAAGGGGAACACTCTCCCAGGCCAAGGGAGAACGACATGCACACGTCTGTTCCTGCCCCCTACACCGGCAGAGAGCTCGGGGGAGCCAGAGACTGCCAGGCTGCTGCTGGGATGGCTGCCTGTGTGGGACGGGGCAGAGCCGACCTAGGGGCAAGTTGGGCCTCTTGCTCTCCCTGCTGCCCTGAGGCTGCTGGGTCAAAGAGGTCTTGGGCATCCAGCCCTTTGCTGGTGCCTTCCCTCTGACGAGGCCCTCTGAGCTCCAGCACCTTGCAGTGTGGAGACAGCCCCTGCCAGCAACCTCCTCTCCAAAGAGGCCTCAACCGAGGACTACACCCAGGGGAAAGGCACCAGCGGGGATGATCCTGGGGAGGCGCACGGACATGTCTGGACCCAGTCTCCGCAGCCTGCCCCTTGGTGGGGCAGTACCCCCGGAGTCCAGGAAGGTCTGGGCAAGTCTGTCCATGGGCAGGGGCCCTGCTGGGTCCTGACCCTGGCCTGTGGGGCCTCTGAGCACAACCGGCCCTCTCCCACTGGAAGACCTCCCCGGCTGCCTCCAAAGTCCTGTTTGCAAACACTTCCGCCCGCTGTTCACGTCAGGCTCGCACAATGCTCCCAAGCCCGGGAGAAAAGCACTTCGGAGTGGTGCTCTCTCCGGGCCCTTGCCACTGAGCCTGGGGGCAAGGCAGGGGGAACACACTCCCAGGCCAAGGCAGAAACACATGCCCACGTCTGTTCCTGTCCCCTGCACCGGCAGAGAGCTTGGGGGAGCCAGAGTCTGTCAGGCAGGTGCTGGGTTGGCCGCCTGTGTGTGAAGTGGCAGAGCCGACCTAGGGGCAAGTTGGGCCTCTTGCCCTCCCTGCTGCCCTGAGGCTGCTGGGCCAAAGAGGTCTTGGGCATCCAACCCCTTGCTGGTCCCTTCCCTCTGACGAGGCCCTCTGAGCTCCAGCACCTTGCAGTGTGGAGACAGCCCCTGCCAGCAACCTCCTCTCCAAGGAGGCCTAAACCGAGGCCTAGGCACAGGGGAAAGGCACCAGCGGGGATGAGCCTGGGGAGGCGCCCGGGCATGTATGGACCCAGTCCCCGCAGCCTGCCCCTTGGTGGGGCAGTACCCCCGGAGGCGAGGAAGGTCTGGGCAAGGCTGGCCAGGGGCAGGGGACCTGCTGGGTCCTGCCCCTGGCCTGTGGGGCCTCTGAGCACAACCGGCCCTCTCCCACTGGAAGACTTCCCCGGCTGCCTCCAAAGGCCGGTTTGCCAACACTCCCGCCCGCTGTTCCAACCAAGGGCGCACAACGCTCCCAAGCCCGGGAGAAAATCGCCTCGGGGTGGTGCTCTCTCCGGGCCCTTTCCCCTGAGCCTGGGGGCCAGGCAGGGGGTCCACACTCCCAGGCCAAGGCAGAACGACATGCACACGTCTGTTCCTGCCCCATGCACCGGCAGAGAGCTCGGGGGAGCCAGAGTCTGTCAGGCAGCTGCTGGGCTGGCCGCCTGTGTGGGAAGGGGCAGAGCCGACCTAGGGGCAAGTTGGGCCTCTTGCTCTCCCTGCTGCCCTGAGGCTGCTGGGCCAAAGAGATCTTGGGCATCCAGCCCCTTGCTTGTCCCTTCCCTCTGACGAGGCCCTCTGAGCTCCAGCACCTTGCAGTGTGGAGACAGCCCCTGCCAGCAACCTCCTCTCCAAGGAGGCCTCAACCGAGGCCTAGGACCAGGGGAAAGGCACCAGCGGGGATGAGCCTGGGGAGGCGCCCGGGCATGTCTGGACCCAGTCCCCGCAGCCTGCCCCTTGGTGGGGCAGTACCCCCGGAGGCCAGGAAGGTCTGGGCAAGGCTGGCCACGGGCAGGGGCCCTGCTGGGTCCTGCCCCTGGCCTGTGGGTCCTCTGAGCACAACCGGCCCTCTCCCACTGGAAGACTTCCCCGGCTGCCTCCAAAGGCCGGTTTGCCAACACTCCCGCCCGCTGTTCCCGCCAGGCACGCACAATTCTCCCAAGCCCGGGAGAAAAGCGCTTTGGGGTGTTGCTCTCTCCGGGCCCTTGCCCCTGAGCGTGGGGGCGAGGCAGTGGGTCCACACTCCCAGACCAACGCAGAACCACATGCACACGTCTGTTCCTGACCCCTGCACCGGCAGAGAGCTCGGGGGAGCCAGAGTCTGTCAGGCAGCTGCTGGGTTGGCCGCCTGTGTGGGAAGGGGCAGAGCCGACCTAGGGGCAAGTTGGGCCTCTTCCTCTCCCTGCTGCCCTGAGGCTGCTGGGCCAAAGAGGTCTTGGGCATCCAGCCCCTTGCTGGTCCCTTCCCTCTGACGAGGCCCTCTGAGCTCCAGCACCTTGCAGTGTGGAGACAGCCCCTGCCAGCAACCTCCTCTCCAATGAGGCCTCAACCGAGGCCTAGGCCCAGGGGAAAGGCACCAGCGGGGATGAGCCTGGGGAGGCGCCCGGGCATGTCTGGACCCAGTCCCCGCAGCCTGCCCCTTGGTGGGGCAGTACCCCCGGAGGCCAGGAAGGTTTGGGCAAGGCTGGCCAGGGGCAGGGGCCCTGCTGCGTCCTGCCCCTGACCTGTGGGGCCTCTGAGCACAACCGGCCCTCTCCCACTGGAAGACCTCCCTGGCTGCCTCCAAAGGCCGGTTTGCAAGCGCTCCCGCCCACTGTTCCCAGCAGGCGTGCACAATGCTCCCAAGCCCGGGAGAAAAGCGCTTCAGGGTGGTGCTCTCTCCGGGCCCTTGCCCCTGAGCCTGGGGTCAAGGCACGGTGTCCACATTCCCAGGCCAATTCAGAACCACATGCACACGTCTGTTCCTGCCCCCTGCACCGGCAGAGAGCTCGGGGGAGCCAGAGTCTGTCAGGCAGCTGCTGGGCTGGCCGCCTGTATGGGAAGGGGCAGAGCCGACCTAGGGGCAAGTTGGGCCTCTTGCTCTCCCTGCTGCCCTGAGGCTGCTGGGCCAAAGAGGTCTTGGGCATCCATCCCGTTGCTGGTCCCTTCCCTCTGACGAGGCCCTCTGAGCTCCAGCACCTTGCAGTGTGGAGACAGCCCCTGCCAGCAACCTCCTCTCCAAGGAGGCCTCAACCGAGGCCTAGGCCCAGGGGAAAGGCACCAGCGGGGATGAGCCTGGGGAGGCGCCCGGGCATGTCTGGACCCAGTCCCCGCAGCCTGCCCCTTGGTGGGGCAGTACCCCCGGAGGCCAGGAAGGTCTGGGCAAGGCTGGCCAGGGGCAGGGGCCCTGCTGGGTCCTGCCCCTGGCCTGTGGGGCCTCTGAGCACAACCGGCCCTCTCCCACTGGAAGACCTCCCTGGCTGCCTCCAAAGGCCGGTTTGCAAGCACTCCCGCCCACTGTTCCCACCAAGCACGCACAATTCTCCCAAGCCCGGGAGAAAAGCGCTTCGGGGTGGTGCTCTCTCCGGGCCCTTGCCCCTGAACCTGGGGGCCAGGCAGTTGGTTCACACTCGGAGACCAAGGCAGAACCACATGCACACGTCTGTTCCTGACCCCTGCACAGGCAGAGAGCTCGGGGGAGCCAGAGTCTGTCAGGCAGCTGCTGGGCTGGCCGCCTGTGTGGGAAGGGGCAGAGCCGACCTAGGGGCAAGTTGGGCCTCTTCCTCTCCCTGCTGCCCTGAGGCTGCTGGGCCAAAGAGGTCTTGGGCATCCAGCCCCTTGCTGGTCCCTTCCCTCTGATGAGGCCCTCTGAGCTCCAGCACCTTGCAGTGTGGAGACAGCCCCTGCCAGCAACCTCCTCTCCAAGGAGGCCTCAACCGAGGCCTAGGCCTAGGGGAAAGGCACCAGCGGGGATGAGCCTTGGGAGGCGCCCGGCCATGTCTGGACCCAGTCCCCGCAGCCTGCCCCTTGGTGGGGCAGTACCCCCGGAAGCCAGGAAGGTCTCGGCAAGGCTGCCAGGGGCAGGGACACTGCTGGGTCCTGCCCCTGGCCTGTTGGGCGTCTGAGCACAACCGGCACTCTCCCGCTGGAAGACCTCCCCGTCTGCCTCCAAAAGACGGTTTGCAAGCACTCCCACCCGCTGTTCCCCCAGGCACGCACAATGCTCCCAAGCCCGGGAGAAAAGCGCTTTGGGGTGGTGCTCTCTCCGGGCCCTTGCCCCTGAGCCTGGGGCCAGGCAAGGGGAACACTCTCCCAGGCCAAGGGAGAACGACATGCACACGTCTGTTCCTGCCCCCTACACCGGCAGAGAGCTCGGGGGAGCCAGAGACTGCCAGGCTGCTGCTGGGCTGGCTGCCTGTGTGGGACGGGGCAGAGCCGACCTAGGGGCAAGTTGGGCCTCTTGCTCTCCCTGCTGCCCTGAGGCTGCTGGGTCAAAGAGGTCTTGGGCATCCAGCCCTTTGCTGGTGCCTTCCCTCTGACGAGGCCCTCTGAGCTCCAGCACCTTGCAGTGTGGAGACAGCCCCTGCCAGCAACCTCCTCTCCAAAGAGGCCTCAACCGAGGACTACACCCAGGGGAAAGGCACCAGCGGGGATGATCCTGGGGAGGCGCACGGACATGTCTGGACCCAGTCTCCGCAGCCTGCCCCTTGGTGGGGCAGTACCCCCGGAGGCCAGGAAGGTCTGGGCAAGTCTGTCCATGGGCAGGGGCCCTGCTGGGTCCTGACCCTGGCCTGTGGGGCCTCTGAGCACAACCGGCCCTCTCCCACTGGAAGACCTCCCCGGCTGCCTCCAAAGGCCGGTTTGCAAGCGATCCCGCCCACTGTTTCCAGCAGGCGTGCACAATGCTCCCAAGCCCGGGAGAAAAGCGCTTCAGGGTGGTGCTCTCTCTGGGCCCTTGCCCCTGAGCCTGGGGGCAAGGCAGGGTGTCCACACTCCCAGGCCAAGGCAGAACCACATGCACACGTCTGATCTGCGCCCTGCACCGGCAGAGAGCTCGGGGGATCCAGAGTCTGTCAGGCAGCTGCTGGGCTGGCCGCCTGTGTGGGAAGGGGCAGAGCCGACCTAGGGGCAAGTTGGGCCTCTTGCTCTCCCTGCTGCCCTGAGGCTGCTAGGCCAAAGAGGTCTTGGCCATCCAGCCCCTTGCTGGTCCCTTCCCTCTGACGAGGCCCTCTGAGCTCCAGCACCTTGCAGTGTGGAGACAGCCCCTGCCAGCAACCTCCTCTCCAAGGAGGCCTCAACCGAGGCCTAGGCCCAGGGGAAAGGCACCAGCGGGGATGAGCCTGGGGAGGCGCCCGGGCATGACTGGACCCAGGCCCGCAGCCTGCCCCTTGGTGGGGCAGTACCCCCGGAGGCCAGGAAGGTCTGGGCAAGGCTGGCCAGGGGCAGGGGCCCTGCTGGGTCTTGCCCCTGGCCTGTGGGGCCTCTGAGCACAACCGGCCCTCTCCCACTGAAAGACTTCCCCGGCTGCCTCCAAAGGCCGGTTTGCCAACACTCCCGCCCGCTGTTCTCGCCAGGCACGCACAATTCTCCCAAGCCCGGGAGAAAAGCGCTTCGTTGTGTTGCTCTCTCCGGGCCCTTGCCCCTGAGTGTGGGGGCCAGGCAGTGGTTCCACACTCCCAGACCAAGGCAGAACCACATGCACACGTCTGTTCCTGACCCCTGCACCGGCAGAGAGCTCGGGGGAGCCAGAGTCTGTCAGGCAGCTGCTGGGCTGGCCGCCTGTGTGGGAAGGGGCAGAGCCGACCTAGGGGCAAGTTGGGCCTCTTCCTCTCCCTGCTGCCCTGAGGCTGCTGGGCCAAAGACGTCTTGGGCATCCAGCCCCTTGCTGGTCCCTTCCCTCTGACGAGGCCCTCTGAGCTCCAGCACCTTGCAGTGTGGAGACAGCCCCTGCCAGCAACCTCCTCTCCAAGGAGGCCTCAACCGAGGCCTAGGCCCAGGGGAAAGGCACCAGCGGGGATGAGCCAGTGGAGGCGCACGGGCATGTCTGGACCCAGTCCCCGCAGCCTGCCCCTTGGTGGGGCAGTACCCCCGGAGGCCAGGAAGGTCTGGGCAAGGCTGCCAGGGGCAGGGACACTGCTGGGTCCTGCCCCTGGCCTGTGGGACGTCTGAGCACAACCGGCACTCTCCCGCTGGAAGACCTGCCCGGCTGCCTCCAAAGGCCGGTTAACAAGCGCTCCCGCCCACTGTTCCCAGCAGGGGTGCACAATGCTCCCAAGCCCGGGAGAAAAGCGCTTCTGGGTGGTGCTCTCTTCGGGCCCTTGCCCCTGAGCCTGGGGGCAAGGCAGGGTGTCCATACTCCCAGGCGAAGGCAGAACCACATGCACACGTCTGATCTGCCCCCTGCACCGGCAGAGAGCTCGGGGGAGCCAGAGTCTGTCAGGCAGCTGCTGGGCTGGCCGCCTGTGTGGGAAGGGGCAGAGCCGACCTAGGGGCAAGTTGGGCCTCTTGCTCTCCCTGCTGCCCTGAGGCTGCTGGGCCAAAGAGGTCTTGGGCATCCAGCCCCTTGCTTGTCCCTTCCCTCTGACGAGGCCCTCTGAGCTCCAGCACCTTGCAGTGTGGAGACAGCACCTGCCAGCAATCTCCTCTCCAAGGAGGCCTCAACCGAGGCCTAGGCCCAGGGAAAAGGCACCAGCGGGGTTGAGCCAGGGGAGGCGCCCGGGCATGTCTGGACCCTGTCCCCGCAGCCTGCCCCTTGGTGGGGCAGTACCCCCGGAGGCCAGGAAGGTCTGGGCAAGGCTGGCCAGGGGCAGGGGCCCTGCTGGGTCCTGCCCCTGGCCTGTGGGGCCTCTGAGCACAACCGGCCCTTGCCCACTGGAAGACCTCCCCGGCTGCCTCCAAAGGCCGGTTTGCAAGCACTCCCGCCCACTGTTCCCGCCAGGCGCGCACAATGCTCCCAAGCTCGGGAGAAAAGCGCTTCGGGGTGGTGGTCTCTCCGGGCCCCTGCCCCTGAGCCTGGGGGCCAGGCAGGGGATCCACAGTCCCAGGCCAAGGCAGAACCACATGCACACGTCTGTTCCTGCCCCCTCCACCGGCAGAGAGCTGGGGGGAGCCAGAGTCTGTCAGGCAGCTGCTGGGCTGGCCGCCTGTGTGGGAAGGGGCAGAGCCGACCTAGGGGCAAGTTGGGCCTCTTGCTCTCCCTGCTGCCCTGAGGCTGCTGGGCCAAAGAGGTCTTGGGCATCCAGCCCCTTGCTGGTCCCTTCCCTCTGACGAGGCCCTCTGAGCTCCAGCACCTTGCAGTGTGGAGACAGCCCCTGCCAGCAACCTCCTCTCCAAGGAGGCCTCAACCGAGACCTAGGCCCAGGGGAAAGGCACCAGCGGGGATGAGCCAGTGGAGGCGCACGGGCATGTCTGGACCCAGTCCCCGCAGCCTGCCCCTTGGTGGGGCAGTACCCCCGGAGGCCAGGAAGGTCTGGGCAAGGCTGGCCAGGGGCAGGGGCCCTGCTGGGTCCTGCCCCTGGGCTGTGGGGCCTCTGAGCACAACCGGCCCTCTCCCACTGGAAGACCTCCCCGGCTGCCTCCAAAGGCCGGTTTGCCAACACTCCCGCCCGCTCTTCCCGCCAGGCACGCACAATGCTCCCAAGCCCGGGAGAAAAGCGCTTCGGGGTGTTGCCCTCTCCGGGCCCTTGCCCCTGAGCCTGGGGTCCAGGCAGTGGGTCCACACTCCCAGACCAAGGCAGAACCACATGCACTCGTCTGTTCCTGACCCCTGCACCGGCAGAGAGCTCGGGGGAGCCAGAGTCTGTCAGGCAGCTGCTGGGTTGGCTGCCTGTGTGGGAAGGGGCAGAGCCGACCTAGGGGCAAGTTGGGCCTCTTCCTCTCCCTGCTGCCCTGAGGCTGCTGGGCCAAAGAGGTCTTGGGCATCCAGCCCCTTACTGGTCCCTTCCCTCTGACGAGGCCCTCTGAGCTCCAGCACCTTGCAGTGTGGAGACAGCCCCTGCCAGCAACCTCCTCTCCAAGGAGGCCTCAACCGAGGCCTAGGCCCAGGGGAAAGGCACCAGCGGGTATGAGCCAGTGGAGGCGCAAGGGCATGTCTGGACCCAGTCCCCGCAGCCTGCCCCTTGGTGCGGCAGTACCCCCGGAGGCCAGGAAGGTCTGTGCAAGGCTGCCAGGGGCAGGGACAGCGCTGGGTCCTGCCCCTGGCCTGTGGGACGTCTGAGCACAACCGGCACTCTCCCGCTGGAAGACCTCCCCGTCTGCCTCGAACGGCCGGTTTGCAAGCACTCCCGCCCGCTGTTCCCGCCAGGCACGCACAATGCTCCCAAGCCCGGGAGAAAAGCGCTTCGGGGTGGTGCTCTCCTCGGGCCCTTGCCCCTGAGCCTGGGGGCCAGGCAGTTGGTCCACACTCCCAGACCAAGGCAGAACCACATGCACACGTCTGTTCCTGACCCCTGCACCGGCAGATAGCTCGGGGGAGCCAGAGTCTGTCAGGCAGCTGCTGGGCTGGCCGCCTGTGTGGGAAGGGGCAGAGCCGACCTAGGGGCAAGTTGGGCCTCTTCCTCTCCCTGCTGCCCTGAGGCTGCTGGGCCAAAGAGGTCTTGGGCATCCAGCCCCTTGCTGGTCCCTTCCCTCTGACGAGGCCCTCTGAGCTTCAGCACCTTGCAGTGTGGAGACAGCCCCTGCCAGCAACATCCTCTCCAAGGAGGCCTCAACCGAGGCCTAGGCCCAGGGGAAAGGCACCAGCGGGGATGAGCCTGGGGAGGCGCCCGGGCATGTCTGGACCCAGTCCCCGCAGCCTGCCCCTTGGTGGGGCAGTACCCCCGGAGGCCAGGAAGATCTGGGCAAGGCTGAGCAGGGGCAGGGGCCCTGCTGGGTCCTCCCTATGGCCTGTGGGGCCTCTGAGCACAACCGGCCCTCTCCCACTGGAAGACCTCCCCGGCTGCCTCCAAAGGCCAGTTTGCCAACACTCCTGCCCGCTCTTCCCGCCAGGCACGCACAATGCTCCCAAGCCCGGGAGAAAAGCGCTTCGGGGTGGTGGTCTCTCCGGGCCCTTGCCCCTGAGCCTGGGGGCCAGGCAGGGGATCCACAGTCCCAGGCCAAGGCACAACAACATGCACACGTCTGTTCCTGCCCCCTCCACCGGCAGAGAGCTGGGGGGAGCCAGAGTCTGTCAGGCAGCTGCTGGGCTGGCCGCCTGTGTGGGAAGGGGCAGAGCCGACCTAGGGGCAAGTTGGGCCTCTTGCTCTCCCTGCTGCCCTGAGGCTGCTGGGCCAAAGAGGTCTTGGGCATCCAGCCCCTTGCTGGTCCCTTCCCTCTGACGAGGCCCTCTGAGCTCCAGCACCTTGCAGTGTGGAGACAGCCCCTGCCAGCAACCTCCTCTCCAAGGAGGCCTCAACCTAGGCCTAGGCCCAGGGGAAAGGCACCAGCGGGGATGAGCCAGTGGAGGCGCACGGGCATATCAGGACCCAGTCCCCGCAGCCTGCCCCTTGGTGGGGCAGTACCCCCGGAGGCCAGGAAGGTCTGGGCAAGGCTGGCCAGGGGCAGGGTCCCTGCTGGGTCCTGCCCCTGGCCTGTGGGGCCTCTGAGAACAACCGGCCCTCTCCCACTGGAAGACATCCCCGGCTGCCTCCAAAGGCGGGTTTGCCAACACTCCCGCCCGCTGTTCCCGCCAGGCACGCACAACGCTCCCAAGGCCAGGAGAAAAGCGCTTCGGGGTGTTGCTCTCTCCGGGCCCTTGC
The DNA here is from genome assembly GCF_033118175.1 of Dama dama. Classification (NCBI taxonomy): domain Eukaryota; kingdom Metazoa; phylum Chordata; class Mammalia; order Artiodactyla; family Cervidae; genus Dama; species Dama dama. The sequence goes on from NW_026870889.1 coordinate 2,628,809, forward strand.
CCCTGAGCCTGGGGTCCAGGCAGTGGGTCCACACTCCCAGAACAAGGCAGAACCACATGCACACGTCTGTTCCTGACCCCTGCACCGGCAGAGAGTTCGGGGGAGCCAGAGTCTGTCAGGCAGCTGCTGGGTTGGCTGCCTGTGTGGGAAGGGGCAGAGCCGACCTAGGGGCAAGTTGGGCCTCTTGCTCTCCCTGCTGCCCTGAGGCTGCTGGGCCAAAGAGGTCTTGGGCATCCAGCCCCTTGCTGGTCCCTTTCCTCTGACGAGGCCCTCTGAGCTCCAGCACCTTGCAGTGTGGAGACAGCCCCTGCCAGCAACCTCCTCTCCAAGGAGGCATCAACCGAGGCCTATGCCCAGGGGAAAGGCACCAGCGGGGATGAGCCTGGGGAGGCGCCCAGGCATGTCTGGACCCAGTCCCCGCAGCCTGCCCCTTGGTGGGGCAGTACCCCCGGAGGCCAGGAAGGTCTGGGCAAGGCTGGCCAGGGGCAGGGGCCCTGCTGGGTCCTGCCCCTGGCCTGTGGGGCCTCTGAGCACAACCGGCCCTCTCCCACTGGAAGAACTCCCCGGCTGACTCCAAAGGCCAGTTTGCCAACACTCCCGCCCGCTGTTCCCGCCAGGCACGCACAATGCTCCCAAGCCCGGGAGAAAAGCACTTCGGGGTGGTGCTCTCCTCGGGCCCTTGCCCCTGAGCCTGGGGGCCAGGCAGTTGGTCCACACTCCCAGACCAAGGCAGAACCACATGCACACGTCTGTTCCTGACCCCTGCACCGGCAGAGAGCTCGGGGGAGCCAGAGTCTGTCAGGCAGCTGCTGGGCTGGCCGCCTGTGTGGGAAGGGGCAGAGCCGACCTAGGGGCAAGTTGGGCCTCTTGCTCTCCCTGCTGCCCTGAGGCTGCTGGGCCAAAGAGGTCTTGGGCATCCAGCCCCTTGCTGGTCCTTCCCTCTGACGAGGCCCTCTGAGCTCTAGCACATTGCAGTGTGGAGACAGCCCCTGCCAGCAACATCCTCTCCAAGGAGGCCTCAACCGAGGCCTAGGCCCAGGGGAAAGGCACCAGCGGGGATGAGCCTGGGGAGGCGCCCGGGCATGTCTGGACCCAGTCCCCGCAGCCTGCCCCTTGGTGGGGCGGTACCCCCGGAGGCCAGGAAGATCTGGGCAAGGCTGGCCAGGGGCAGGGGCCCTGCTGGGTCCTCCCCATGGCCTGTGGGGCCTCTGAGCACAACCGGCCCTCTCCCACTGGAAGACCTCCACGGCTGCCTCCAAAGGCCAGTTTGCCAACACTCCTGCCCGCTCTTCCCGCCAGGCACGCACAATGCTCCCAAGCCCGGGAGAAAAGCGCTTCGGGGTGGTGCTCTCTCCGGGCCCTTGCCCCTGAGCCTGCGGGCAAGGCAGGGGGAACACACTCCCAGACCAAGGCACAACAACATGCACACGTCTGTTCCTGCCCCCTCCACCGGCAGAGAGCTGGGGGGAGCCAGAGTCTGTCAGGCAGCTGCTGGGCTGGCCGCCTGTGTGGGAAGGGGCAGAGCCGACCTAGGGGCAAGTTGGGCCTCTTGCTCTCCCTGCTGCCCTGAGGCTGCTGGGCCAAAGACGTCTTGGGCATCCAGCCCCTTGCTGGTCCCTTCCCTCTGACGAGGCCCTCTGAGCTCCAGCACCTTGCAGTGTGGAGACAGCCCCTGCCAGCAACCTCCTCTCCAAGGAGGCCTCAACCGAGGCCTAGGCACAGGGGAAAGGCACCAGCGGGGATGAGCCTGGGGAGGCGCCCGGGCATGTCTGGACCCAGTCCCCGCAGCCTGCCCCTTGGTGGGGCAGTACCCCCGGAGGCCAGGAAGGTCTGGGCAAGGCTGGCCAGGGGCAGGGTCCCTGCTGGGTCCTGCCCCTGGCCTGTGGGGCCTCTGAGCACAACCGGCCCTCTCCCACTGGAAGACCTCCCCGGCTGCCTCCAAAGGCGGGTTTGCCAACACTCCCGCCCGCTGTTCCGCCAGGCACGCACAACGCTCCCAAGGCCAGGAGAAAAGCGCTTCGGGGTGTTGCTCTCTCCGGGCCCTTGCCCCTGAGCCTGGGGTCCAGGCAGTGGGTCCACACTCCCAGACCAAGGCAGAACTACATGCACACGTCTGTTCCTGACCCCTGCACCGGCAGAGAGCTCGGGGGAGCCAGAGTCTGTCAAGCAGCTCCTGGGTTGGCTGCCTATGTAGGAAGGGGCAGAGCCGACCTAGGGGCAAGTTGGGCCTCTTGCTCTCCCTGCTGCCCTGAGGCTGCTGGGCCAAAGAGGTCTTGGGCATCCAGCCCCTTGCTGGTCCCTTCCCGCTGACGAGGCCCTCTGAGCTCCAGCACCTTGCAGTGTGGAGACAGCCCCTGCCAGCAACCTCCTCTCCAAGGAGGCATCAACCGAGGCCTAGGCCCAGGGGAAAGGCACCAGCGGGGATGAGCCTGGGGAGGCGCCCAGGCATGTCTGGACCCAGTCCCCGCAGCCTGCCCCTTGGTGGGGCAGTACCCCCGGAGGCCAGGAAGGTCTGGGCAAGGCTGGACAGGGGCAGGGGACCTGCTGGGTCCTGCCCCTTGCCTGTGAGGCCTCTGAGCACAACCGGCCCTCTCCCACTGGAAGACCTCCCCGGCTGCCTCCAAAGTCCTGTTTGCAAACACTCCCGCCCGCTGTTCTCGTCAGGCTCGCACAATGCTCCCAAGCCCGGGAGAAAAGGACTTCGGAGTGGTGCTCTCTCCGGGCCCTTTCCCCTGAGCCTGTGGGCCAGGCAGGGTGTCCACACTCCCAGGCCAAGGCAGAACGACATGCACACGTCTGTTCCTGCCCCATGCACCGGCAGAGAGCTCGGGGGAGCCAAAGTCTGTCAGGCAGCTGCTGGGCTGGCCGCCTGTGTGGGAAGGGGCAGAGCCGACCTAGGGGCAAGTTGGGCCTCTTGCTCTCCCTGATGCCCTGAGGCTGGTGGGTCAAAGAGATCTTGGGCATCCAGCCCCTTGCTTGTCCCTTCCCTCTGACGAGGCCCTCTGAGCTCCAGCACCTTGCAGTGTGGAGACAGCCCCTGCCAGCAACCTCCTCTCCAAGGAGGCCTCAACCGAGGCCTAGGCCCAGGGGAAAGGCACCAGCGGGGATGAGCCTGGGGAGGCGCCCGGGCATGTCTGGACCCAGTCCCCGCAGCCTGCCCCTTGGTGGGGCAGTACCCCCGGAAGCCAGGAAGGTCTGGGCAAAGCTGGCCACGGGCAGGGGCCCTGCTGGGTCCTGCCCCTGGCCTGTGGGGCCTCTGAGCACAACCGGCCCTCTCCCACTGGAAGACTTCCCCGGCTGCCTCCAAAGGCCGGTTTGCCAACACTCCCGCCCGCTGTTCCCGCCAGGCACGCACAATTCTCCCAAGCCCGGGAGAAAAGCGCTTCGGGGTGGTGCTCTCTCCGGGCCCTTGCCCCTGAGCGTGGGGGCGAAGCAGTGGGTCCACACTCCCAGACCAACGCAGAACCACATGCACACGTCTGTTCCTGACCCCTGCACCGGCAGAGAGCTCGGGGGAGCCAGAGTCTGTCAGGCAGCTGCTGGGCTGGCCGCCTGTGTGGGAAGGGGCAGAGCCGACTTAGGGGCAAGTTGGGCCTCTTCCTCTCCCTGCTGCCCTGAGGCTGCTGGGCCAAAGAGGTCTTGGGCATCCAGCCCCTTGCTGGTCCCTTCCCTCTGACGAGGCCCTCTGAGCTCCAGCACCTTGCAGTGTGGAGACAGCCCCTGCCAGCAACCTCCTCTCCAAGGAGGCCTCAACCGAGGCCTAGGACCAGGGGAAAGGCACCAGCGGGGATGAGCCTGGGGAGGCGCCCGGCCATGTCTGGACCCAGTCCCCGCAGCCTGCCCCTTGGTGGGGCAGTACCCCCGGAGGCCAGGAGGGTCTGGGCAAGGCTGCCAGGGGCAGGGACAGCGCTGGGTCCTGCCCCTGGCCTGTGGGTCCTCTGAGCACAACCGGCCCTCTCCCACTGGAAGACTTCCCCGGCTGCCTCCAAAGGCCGGTTTGCCAACACTCCCGCCCGCTGTTCCCGCCAGGCACGCACAATTCTCCCAAGCCCGGGAGAAAAGCGCTTTGGGGTGTTGCTCTCTCCGGGCCCTTGCCCCTGAGCGTGGGGGCGAGGCAGTGGGTCCACACTCCCAGACCAACGCAGAACCACATGCACACGTCTGTTCCTGACCCCTGCACCGGCAGAGAGCTCGGGGGAGCCAGAGTCTGTCAGGCAGCTGCTGGGCTGGCCGCCTGTGTGGGAAGGGGCAGAGCCGACCTAGGGGCAAGTTGGGCCTCTTGCTCTCCCTGCTGCCCTGAGGCTGCTGGGCCAAAGAGGTCTTGGGCATCCAGCCCCTTGCTGGTCCCTTCCCTCTGACGAGGCCCTCTGAGCTCCAGCACCTTGCAGTGTGGAGACAGCCCCTGCCAGCAACCTCCTCTCCAATGAGGCCTCAACCGAGGCCTAGGCCCAGGGGAAAGGCACCAGCGGGGATGAGCCTGGGGAGGCGCCCGGGCATGTCTGGACCCAGTCCCCGCAGCCTGCCCCTTGGTGGGGCAGTACCCCCGGAGGCCAGGAAGGTTTGGGCAAGGCTGGCCAGGGGCAGGGGCCCTGCTGCTTCCTGCCCCTGACCTGTGGGGCCTCTGAGCACAACCGGCCCTCTCCCACTGGAAGACCTCCCTGGCTGCCTCCAAAGGCCGGTTTGCAAGCGCTCCCGCCCACTGTTCCCAGCAGGCGTGCACAATGCTCCCAAGCCCGGGAGAAAAGCGCTTCAGGGTGGTGCTCTCTCCGGGCCCTTGCCCCTGAGCCTGGGGTCAAGGCACGGTGTCCACATTCCCAGGCCAATTCAGAACCACATGCACACGTCTGTTCCTGCCCCCTGCACCGGCAGAGAGCTCGGGGGAGCCAGAGTCTGTCAGGCAGCTGCTGGGCTGGCCGCCTGTATGGGAAGGGGCAGAGCCGACCTAGGGGCAAGTTGGGCCTCTTGCTCTCCCTGCTGCCCTGAGGCTGCTGGGCCAAAGAGGTCTTGGGCATCCATCCCGTTGCTGGTCCCTTCCCTCTGACGAGGCCCTCTGAGCTCCAGCACCTTGCAGTGTGGAGACAGCCCCTGCCAGCAACCTCCTCTCCAAGGAGGCCTCAACCGAGGCCTAGGCCCAGGGGAAAGGCACCAGCGGGGATGAGCCTGGGGAGGCGCCCGGGCATGTCTGGACCCAGTCCCCGCAGCCTGCCCCTTGGTGGGGCAGTACCCCCGGAGGCCAGGAAGGTCTGGGCAAGGCTGGCCAGGGGCAGGGGCCCTGCTGGGTCCTGCCCCTGGCCTGTGGGGCCTCTGAGCACAACCGGCCCTCTCCCACTGGAAGACCTCCCTGGCTGCCTCCAAAGGCCGGTTTGCAAGCACTCCCGCCCACTGTTCCCACCAAGCACGCACAATTCTCCCAAGCCCGGGAGAAAAGCGCTTCGGGGTGGTGCTCTCTCCGGGCCCTTGCCCCTGAACCTGGGGGCCAGGCAGTTGGTTCACACTCGGAGACCAAGGCAGAACCACATGCACACGTCTGTTCCTGACCCCTGCACAGGCAGAGAGCTCGGGGGAGCCAGAGTCTGTCAGGCAGCTGCTGGGCTGGCCGCCTGTGTGGGAAGGGGCAGAGCCGACCTAGGGGCAAGTTGGGCCTCTTCCTCTCCCTGCTGCCCTGAGGCTGCTGGGCCAAAGAGGTCTTGGGCATCCAGCCCCTTGCTGGTCCCTTCCCTCTGATGAGGCCCTCTGAGCTCCAGCACCTTGCAGTGTGGAGACAGCCCCTGCCAGCAACCTCCTCTCCAAGGAGGCCTCAACCGAGGCCTAGGCCTAGGGGAAAGGCACCAGCGGGGATGAGCCTTGGGAGGCGCCCGGCCATGTCTGGACCCAGTCCCCGCAGCCTGCCCCTTGGTGGGGCAGTACCCCCGGAAGCCAGGAAGGTCTCGGCAAGGCTGCCAGGGGCAGGGACACTGCTGGGTCCTGCCCCTGGCCTGTTGGGCGTCTGAGCACAACCGGCACTCTCCCGCTGGAAGACCTCCCCGTCTGCCTCCAAAAGACGGTTTGCAAGCACTCCCACCCGCTGTTCCCCCAGGCACGCACAATGCTCCCAAGCCCGGGAGAAAAGCGCTTTGGGGTGGTGCTCTCTCCGGGCCCTTGCCCCTGAGCCTGGGGCCAGGCAAGGGGAACACTCTCCCAGGCCAAGGGAGAACGACATGCACACGTCTGTTCCTGCCCCCTACACCGGCAGAGAGCTCGGGGGAGCCAGAGACTGCCAGGCTGCTGCTGGGCTGGCTGCCTGTGTGGGACGGGGCAGAGCCGACCTAGGGGCAAGTTGGGCCTCTTGCTCTCCCTGCTGCCCTGAGGCTGCTGGGTCAAAGAGGTCTTGGGCATCCAGCCCTTTGCTGGTGCCTTCCCTCTGACGAGGCCCTCTGAGCTCCAGCACCTTGCAGTGTGGAGACAGCCCCTGCCAGCAACCTCCTCTCCAAAGAGGCCTCAACCGAGGACTACACCCAGGGGAAAGGCACCAGCGGGGATGATCCTGGGGAGGCGCACGGACATGTCTGGACCCAGTCTCCGCAGCCTGCCCCTTGGTGGGGCAGTACCCCCGGAGGCCAGGAAGGTCTGGGCAAGTCTGTCCATGGGCAGGGGCCCTGCTGGGTCCTGACCCTGGCCTGTGGGGCCTCTGAGCACAACCGGCCCTCTCCCACTGGAAGACCTCCCCGGCTGCCTCCAAAGGCCGGTTTGCAAGCGATCCCGCCCACTGTTTCCAGCAGGCGTGCACAATGCTCCCAAGCCCGGGAGAAAAGCGCTTCAGGGTGGTGCTCTCTCTGGGCCCTTGCCCCTGAGCCTGGGGGCAAGGCAGGGTGTCCACACTCCCAGGCCAAGGCAGAACCACATGCACACGTCTGATCTGCGCCCTGCACCGGCAGAGAGCTCGGGGGATCCAGAGTCTGTCAGGCAGCTGCTGGGCTGGCCGCCTGTGTGGGAAGGGGCAGAGCCGACCTAGGGGCAAGTTGGGCCTCTTGCTCTCCCTGCTGCCCTGAGGCTGCTAGGCCAAAGAGGTCTTGGCCATCCAGCCCCTTGCTGGTCCCTTCCCTCTGACGAGGCCCTCTGAGCTCCAGCACCTTGCAGTGTGGAGACAGCCCCTGCCAGCAACCTCCTCTCCAAGGAGGCCTCAACCGAGGCCTAGGCCCAGGGGAAAGGCACCAGCGGGGATGAGCCTGGGGAGGCGCCCGGGCATGACTGGACCCAGGCCCGCAGCCTGCCCCTTGGTGGGGCAGTACCCCCGGAGGCCAGGAAGGTCTGGGCAAGGCTGGCCAGGGGCAGGGGCCCTGCTGGGTCTTGCCCCTGGCCTGTGGGGCCTCTGAGCACAACCGGCCCTCTCCCACTGAAAGACTTCCCCGGCTGCCTCCAAAGGCCGGTTTGCCAACACTCCCGCCCGCTGTTCTCGCCAGGCACGCACAATTCTCCCAAGCCCGGGAGAAAAGCGCTTCGTTGTGTTGCTCTCTCCGGGCCCTTGCCCCTGAGTGTGGGGGCCAGGCAGTGGTTCCACACTCCCAGACCAAGGCAGAACCACATGCACACGTCTGTTCCTGACCCCTGCACCGGCAGAGAGCTCGGGGGAGCCAGAGTCTGTCAGGCAGCTGCTGGGCTGGCCGCCTGTGTGGGAAGGGGCAGAGCCGACCTAGGGGCAAGTTGGGCCTCTTCCTCTCCCTGCTGCCCTGAGGCTGCTGGGCCAAAGACGTCTTGGGCATCCAGCCCCTTGCTGGTCCCTTCCCTCCGACGAGGCCCTCTGAGCTCCAGCACCTTGCAGTGTGGAGACAGCCCCTGCCAGCAACCTCCTCTCCAAGGAGGCCTCAACCGAGGCCTAGGCCCAGGGGAAAGGCACCAGCGGGGATGAGCCAGTGGAGGCGCACGGGCATGTCTGGACCCAGTCCCCGCAGCCTGCCCCTTGGTGGGGCAGTACCCCCGGAGGCCAGGAAGGTCTGGGCAAGGCTGCCAGGGGCAGGGACACTGCTGGGTCCTGCCCCTGGCCTGTGGGACGTCTGAGCACAACCGGCACTCTCCCGCTGGAAGACCTGCCCGGCTGCCTCCAAAGGCCGGTTAACAAGCGCTCCCGCCCACTGTTCCCAGCAGGGGTGCACAATGCTCCCAAGCCCGGGAGAAAAGCGCTTCGGGGTGGTGCTCTCTTCGGGCCCTTGCCCCTGAGCCTGGGGGCAAGGCAGGGTGTCCATACTCCCAGGCGAAGGCAGAACCACATGCACACGTCTGATCTGCCCCCTGCACCGGCAGAGAGCTCGGGGGAGCCAGAGTCTGTCAGGCAGCTGCTGGGCTGGCCGCCTGTGTGGGAAGGGGCAGAGCCGACCTAGGGGCAAGTTGGGCCTCTTGCTCTCCCTGCTGCCCTGAGGCTGCTGGGCCAAAGAGGTCTTGGGCATCCAGCCCCTTGCTTGTCCCTTCCCTCTGACGAGGCCCTCTGAGCTCCAGCACCTTGCAGTGTGGAGACAGCACCTGCCAGCAATCTCCTCTCCAAGGAGGCCTCAACCGAGACCTAGGCCCAGGGAAAAGGCACCAGCGGGGTTGAGCCAGGGGAGGCGCCCGGGCATGTCTGGACCCTGTCCCCGCAGCCTGCCCCTTGGTGGGGCAGTACCCCCGGAGGCCAGGAAGGTCTGGGCAAGGCTGGCCAGGGGCAGGGGCCCTGCTGGGTCCTGCCCCTGGCCTGTGGGGCCTCTGAGCACAACCGGCCCATGCCCACTGGAAGACCTCCCCGGCTGCCTCCAAAGGCCGGTTTGCAAGCACTCCCGCCCACTGTTCCCGCCAGGCGCGCACAATGCTCCCAAGCTCGGGAGAAAAGCGCTTCGGGGTGGTGGTCTCTCCGGGCCCCTGCCCCTGAGCCTGGGGGCCAGGCAGGGGATCCACAGTCCCAGGCCAAGGCAGAACCACATGCACAAGTCTGTTCCTGCCCCCTCCACCGGCAGAGAGCTGGGGGGAGCCAGAGTCTGTCAGGCAGCTGCTGGGCTGGCCGCCTGTGTGGGAAGGGGCAGAGCCGACCTAGGGGCAAGTTGGGCCTCTTGCTCTCCCTGCTGCCCTGAGGCTGCTGGGCCAAAGAGGTCTTGGGCATCCAGCCCCTTGCTGGTCCCTTCCCTCTGACGAGGCCCTCTGAGCTCCAGCACCTTGCAGTGTGGAGACAGCCCCTGCCAGCAACCTCCTCTCCAAGGAGGCCTCAACCGAGGCCTAGGCCCAGGGGAAAGGCACCAGCGGGGATGAGCCAGTGGAGGCGCACGGGCATGTCTGGACCCAGTCCCCGCAGCCTGCCCCTTGGTGGGGCAGTACCCCCGGAGGCCAGGAAGGTCTGGGCAAGGCTGGCCAGGGGCAGGGGCCCTGCTGGGTCCTGCCCCTGGGCTGTGGGGCCTCTGAGCACAACCGGCCCTCTCCCACTGGAAGACCTCCCCGGCTGCCTCCAAAGGCCGGTTTGCCAACACTCCCGCCCGCTCTTCCCGCCAGGCACGCACAATGCTCCCAAGCCCGGGAGAAAAGCGCTTCGGGGTGTTGCCCTCTCCGGGCCCTTGCCCCTGAGCCTGGGGTCCAGGCAGTGGGTCCACACTCCCAGACCAAGGCAGAACCACATGCACTCGTCTGTTCCTGACCCCTGCACCGGCAGAGAGCTCGGGGGAGCCAGAGTCTGTCAGGCAGCTGCTGGGTTGGCTGCCTGTGTGGGAAGGGGCAGAGCCGACCTAGGGGCAAGTTGGGCCTCTTCCTCTCCCTGCTGCCCTGAGGCTGCTGGGCCAAAGAGGTCTTGGGCATCCAGCCCCTTACTGGTCCCTTCCCTCTGACGAGGCCCTCTGAGCTCCAGCACCTTGCAGTGTGGAGACAGCCCCTGCCAGCAACCTCCTCTCCAAGGAGGCCTCAACCGAGGCCTAGGCCCAGGGGAAAGGCACCAGCGGGGATGAGCCAGTGGAGGCGCAAGGGCATGTCTGGACCCAGTCCCCGCAGCCTGCCCCTTGGTGGGGCAGTACCCCCGGAGGCCAGGAAGGTCTGTGCAAGGCTGCCAGGGGCAGGGACAGCGCTGGGTCCTGCCCCTGGCCTGTGGGACGTCTGAGCACAACCGGCACTCTCCCGCTGGAAGACCTCCCCGTCTGCCTCGAACGGCCGGTTTGCAAGCACTCCCGCCCGCTGTTCCCGCCAGGCACGCACAATGCTCCCAAGCCCGGGAGAAAAGCGCTTCGGGGTGGTGCTCTCCTCGGGCCCTTGCCCCTGAGCCTGGGGGCCAGGCAGTTGGTCCACACTCCCAGACCAAGGCAGAACCACATGCACACGTCTGTTCCTGACCCCTGCACCGGCAGATAGCTCGGGGGAGCCAGAGTCTGTCAGGCAGCTGCTGGGCTGGCCGCCTGTGTGGGAAGGGGCAGAGCCGACCTAGGGGCAAGTTGGGCCTCTTGCTCTCCCTGCTGCCCTGAGGCTGCTGGGCCAAAGAGGTCTTGGGCATCCAGCCCCTTGCTGGTCCCTTCCCTCTGACGAGGCCCTCTGAGCTCCAGCACCTTGCAGTGTGGAGACAGCCCCTGCCAGCAACCTCCTCTCCAAGGAGGCCTCAACCTAGGCCTAGGCCCAGGGGAAAGGCACCAGCGGGGATGAGCCAGTGGAGGCGCACGGGCATATCAGGACCCAGTCCCCGCAGCCTGCCCCTTGGTGGGGCAGTACCCCCGGAGGCCAGGAAGGTCTGGGCAAGGCTGGCCAGGGGCAGGGTCCCTGCTGGGTCCTGCCCCTGGCCTGTGGGGCCTCTGAGAACAACCGGCCCTCTCCCACTGGAAGACATCCCCGGCTGCCTCCAAAGGCGGGTTTGCCAACACTCCCGCCCGCTGTTCCCGCCAGGCACGCACAACGCTCCCAAGGCCAGGAGAAAAGCGCTTCGGGGTGTTGCTCTCTCCGGGCCCTTGCCCCTGAGCCTGGGGTCCAGGCAGTGGGTCCACACTCCCAGAACAAGGCAGAACCACATGCACACGTCTGTTCCTGACCCCTGCACCGGCAGAGAGTTCGGGGGAGCCAGAGTCTGTCAGGCAGCTGCTGGGTTGGCTGCCTGTGTGGGAAGGGGCAGAGCCGACCTAGGGGCAAGTTGGGCCTCTTGCTCTCCCTGCTGCCCTGAGGCTGCTGGGCGAAAGAGGTCTTGGGCATCCAGCCCCTTGCTGGTCCCTTTCCTCTGACGAGGCCCTCTGAGCTCCAGCACCTTGCAGTGTGGAGACAGCCCCTGCCAGCAACCTCCTCTCCAAGGAGGCATCAACCGAGGCCTATGCCCAGGGGAAAGGCACCAGCGGGGATGAGCCTGGGGAGGCGCCCAGGCATGTCTGGACCCAGTCCCCGCAGCCTGCCCCTTGGTGGGGCAGTACCCCCGGAGGCCAGGAAGGTCTGGGCAAGGCTGGCCAGGGGCAGGGGCCCTGCTGGGTCCTGCCCCTGGCCTGTGGGGCCTCTGAGCACAACCGGCCCTCTCCCACTGGAAGAACTCCCCGGCTGACTCCAAAGGCCAGTTTGCCAACACTCCCGCCCGCTGTTCCCGCCAGGCACGCACAATGCTCCCAAGCCCGGGAGAAAAGCACTTCGGGGTGGTGCTCTCCTCGGGCCCTTGCCCCTGAGCCTGGGGGCCAGGCAGTTGGTCCACACTCCCAGATCAAGGCAGAACCACATGCACACGTCTGTTCCTGACCCCTGCACCGGCAGAGAGCTCGGGGGAGCCAGAGTCTGTCAGGCAGCTGCTGGGCTGGCCGCCTGTGTGGGAAGGGGCAGAGCCGACCTAGGGGCAAGTTGGGCCTCTTGCTCTCCCTGCTGCCCTGAGGCTGCTGGGCCAAAGAGGTCTTGGGCATCCAGCCCCTTGCTGGTCCTTCCCTCTGACGAGGCCCTCTGAGCTCTAGCACCTTGCAGTGTGGAGACAGCCCCTGCCAGCAACATCCTCTCCAAGGAGGCCTCAACCGAGGCCTAGGCCCAGGGGAAAGGCACCAGCGGGGATGAGCCTGGGGAGGCGCCCGGGCATGTCTGGACCCAGTCCCCGCAGCCTGCCCCTTGGTGGGGCAGTACCCCCGGAGGCCAGGAAGATCTGGGCAAGGCTGGCCAGGGGCAGGGGCCCTGCTGGGTCCTCCCCATGGCCTGTGGGGCCTCTGAGCACAACCGGCCCTCTCCCACTGGAAGACCTCCACGGCTGCCTCCAAAGGCCAGTTTGCCAACACTCCTGCCCGCTCTTCCCGCCAGGCACGCACAATGCTCCCAAGCCCGGGAGAAAAGCGCTTCGGGGTGGTGCTCTCTCCGGGCCCTTGCCCCTGAGCCTGCGGGCAAGGCAGGGGGAACACACTCCCAGACCAAGGCACAACAACATGCACACGTCTGTTCCTGCCCCCTCCACCGGCAGAGAGCTGGGGGGAGCCAGAGTCTGTCAGGCAGCTGCTGGGCTGGCCGCCTGTGTGGGAAGGGGCAGAGCCGACCTAGGGGCAAGTTGGGCCTCTTGCTCTCCCTGCTGCCCTGAGGCTGCTGGGCCAAAGACGTCTTGGGCATCCAGCCCCTTGCTGGTCCCTTCCCTCTCACGAGGCCCTCTGAGCTCCAGCACCTTGCAGTGTGGAGACAGCCCCTGCCAGCAACCTCCTCTCCAAGGAGGCCTCAACCGAGGCCTAGGCACAGGGGAAAGGCACCAGCGGGGATGAGCCTGGGGAGGCGCCCGGGCATGTCTGGACCCAGTCCCCGCAGCCTGCCCCTTGGTGGGGCAGTACCCCCGGAGGCCAGGAAGGTCTGGGCAAGGCTGGCCAGGGGCAGGGTCCCTGCTGGGTCCTGCCCCTGGCCTGTGGGGCCTCTGAGCACAACCGGCCCTCTCCCACTGGAAGACCTCCCCGGCTGCCTCCAAAGGCGGGTTTGCCAACACTCCCGCCCGCTGTTCCGCCAGGCACGCACAACGCTCCCAAGGCCAGGAGAAAAGCGCTTCGGGGTGTTGCTCTCTCCGGGCCCTTGCCCCTGAGCCTGGGGTCCAGGCAGTGGGTCCACACTCCCAGACCAAGGCAGAACTACATGCACACGTCTGTTCCTGACCCCTGCACCGGCAGAGAGCTCGGGGGAGCCAGAGTCTGTCAGGCAGCTCCTGGGTTGGCTGCCTATGTAGGAAGGGGCAGAGCCGACCTAGGGGCAAGTTGGGCCTCTTGCTCTCCCTGCTGCCCTGAGGCTGCTGGGCCAAAGAGGTCTTGGGCATCCAGCCCCTTGCTGGTCCCTTCCCGCTGACGAGGCCCTCTGAGCTCCAGCACCTTGCAGTGTGGAGACAGCCCCTGCCAGCAACCTCCTCTCCAAGGAGGCATCAACCGAGGCCTAGGCCCAGGGGAAAGGCACCAGCGGGGATGAGCCTGGGGAGGCGCCCAGGCATGTCTGGACCCAGTCCCCGCAGCCTGCCCCTTGGTGGGGCAGTACCCCCGGAGGCCAGGAAGGTCTGGGCAAGGCTGGACAGGGGCAGGGGACCTGCTGGGTCCTGCCCCTTGCCTGTGAGGCCTCTGAGCACAACCGGCCCTCTCCCACTGGAAGACCTCCCCGGCTGCCTCCAAAGTCCTGTTTGCAAACACTCCCGCCCGCTGTTCTCGTCAGGCTCGCACAATGCTCCCAAGCCCGGGAGAAAAGGACTTCGGAGTGGTGCTCTCTCCGGGCCCTTTCCCCTGAGCCTGTGGGCCAGGCAGGGTGTCCACACTCCCAGGCCAAGGCAGAACGACATGCACACGTCTGTTCCTGCCCCATGCACCGGCAGAGAGCTCGGGGGAGCCAAAGTCTGTCAGGCAGCTGCTGGGCTGGCCGCCTGTGTGGGAAGGGGCAGAGCCGACCTAGGGGCAAGTTGGGCCTCTTGCTCTCCCTGATGCCCTGAGGCTGGTGGGTCAAAGAGATCTTGGGCATCCAGCCCCTTGCTTGTCCCTTCCCTCTGACGAGGCCCTCTGAGCTCCAGCACCTTGCAGTGTGGAGACAGCCCCTGCCAGCAACCTCCTCTCCAAGGAGGCCTCAACCGAGGCCTAGGCCCAGGGGAAAGGCACCAGCGGGGATGAGCCTGGGGAGGCGCCCGGGCATGTCTGGACCCAGTCCCCGCAGCCTGCCCCTTGGTGGGGCAGTACCCCCGGAAGCCAGGAAGGTCTCGGCAAAGATGGCCACGGGCAGGGGCCCTGCTGGGTCCTGCCCCTGGCCTGTGGGGCCTCTGAGCACAACCGGCCCTCTCCCACTGGAAGACTTCCCCGGCTGCCTCCAAAGGCCGGTTTGCCAACACTCCCGCCCGCTGTTCCCGCCAGGCACGCACAATTCTCCCAAGCCCGGGAGAAAAGCGCTTCGGGGTGGTGCTCTCTCCGGGCCCTTGCCCCTGAGCGTGGGGGCGAAGCAGTGGGTCCACACTCCCAGACCAACGCAGAACCACATGCACACGTCTGTTCCTGACCCCTGCACCGGCAGAGAGCTCGGGGGAGCCAGAGTCTGTCAGGCAGCTGCTGGGCTGGCCGCCTGTGTGGGAAGGGGCAGAGCCGACTTAGGGGCAAGTTGGGCCTCTTCCTCTCCCTGCTGCCCTGAGGCTGCTGGGCCAAAGAGGTCTTGGGCATCCAGCCCCTTGCTGGTCCCTTCCCTCTGACGAGGCCCTCTGAGCTCCAGCACCTTGCAGTGTGGAGACAGCCCCTGCCAGCAACCTCCTCTCCAAGGAGGCCTCAACCGAGGCCTAGGACCAGGGGAAAGGCACCAGCGGGGATGAGCCTGGGGAGGCGCCCGGCCATGTCTGGACCCAGTCCCCGCAGCCTGCCCCTTGGTGGGGCAGTACCCCCGGAGGCCAGGAGGGTCTGGGCAAGGCTGCCAGGGGCAGGGACACTGCTGGGTCCTGCCCCTGGCCTGTGGGGCGTCTGAGCACAACCGGCACTCTCCCGCTGGAAGACCTCCCCGTCTGCCTCCAAAGGCCGGTTTGCAAGCACTCCCGCCCGCTGTTCCCGCCAGGCACGCACAATGCTCCCAAGCCCGGGAGAAAAGCGCTTCGGGGTGGTGCTCTCTCCGGGCCCTTGCCCCTGAGCCTGGGGGACAGGCAGGGGGAACACACTCCCAGGCCAAGGCAGAACGACATGCACACGTTGTTCCTGCCCCCTACACCGGCAGAGAGTTCGGGGGAGCCAGAGACTGCCAGGCTGCTGCTGGGCTGGCTGCCTGTGTGGGAAGGGGCAGAGCCGACCTAGGGGCAAGTTGGGCCTCTTGCTCTCCCTGCTGCCCTGAGGCTGCTGGGTCAAAGAGGTCTTGGGCATCCAGCCCTTTGCTGGTCCTTTCCCTCTGACGAGGCCCTCTGAGCTCCAGCACCTTGCAGTGTGCAGACAGCCCCTGCCGGCAACCTCCTCTCCAAGGAGGCCTCAACCGAGGCCTAGGCCCAGGGGAAAGGCACCAGCGGGGATGAGCCTGGGGAGGCACCCGGGCATGTCTGGACCCAGGCCCCGCAGCCTGCCCCTTGGTGGGGTAGTACCCCCGGAGGCCAGGAAGGTCTGGGCAAGGCTGCCAGAGGCAGGGACACTGCTGGGTCCTGCCCCTGGCCTGTGGGGCCTCTGAGAACAACTGGCACTCTCCCGCTGGAAGACCTCCCCGGCTGCCTCCAAAGGCTGGTTTGCAAGCACTCAATCCCGCTGTTCACGCCAGCTGCGCACAATGCTCCCAAGCCCGGGAGAAAAGCATTTTGGGGTTGTGCTCACTCCGGGCTTTGGAAGACCTCCCCGGCTGCCTCCAAGGCCGGTTTGCAAGCACTTCTGCCTGCTGTTCCCGCCACCCGCGCACAATGCTCCCAAGCCCGGGAGAAAAGCGTTTCGGGGTGGTGTTCTCTCTGGACCCAAGAAAGACCTCCCGGGCTGCCCCCAAATGCCGGTTTGCAAGCACTCCCACTCACTGTTCCCGCCATCCGTGCAAATGCTCCAAGCCCAGGAGAAAAGCCCTTCAGGGTGGTGCTCTCTCCCGGCCCTTGGAAGACCTCCCCGGCTGCCTCCAAAGGCTGGATTTCAAGTACTCCCTCCCGCTGTCCCGCCAGCCGCACACAATGCTCCCAATCACGGGAGAAAAGCGCTTCGGGGTGGTGCTCTCTACGGGCCCTTGGAAGACCTCCCCGTTTGTCTCCAAAGGCCGGTTTGCAAGCACTCATGCCCGCTGTTCCCGCCAGCCGCGCACAATGCTCCCAAGCCTAGGAGAAAAGCGCTTCGGGGTGGTGCTCTCTCCCGGCCCTTGGAAGACCTCCCCGGCTGCCTCCAAAGGCCGGTTTGCAAGCACTCAATCCCGCTGTTCCCGCCAGCCGCGCACAATGCTCCCAAGCCCGGGAGAAAAGCGCTTCGGGGTGGTGCTCTCTCCCGGCCCTTGGAAGACCTCCCCGGCTGCCTCCAAAGGCTGGTTTTCAAGAACTCCCTCCCGCTGACCCGCCAGCCGCACACAATGCTCCCAAGCCCGGGAGAAAAGCATTTTGAGGTGGTCTCTCTCCGGGCCCTTGGAAGACTCCCCGGCTGCCTCTAAAGGCCGGTTTGCAAGCACTCATGTCCTCTGTTCCCGACAGCCGCGAACAATGCTCCCAATTCCGTGAGAAAAGTGCTTCGGGATGGTGCTCTCTCCGGGCCCTTGGAAGACCTCCCAAGCTGCCTCCAAAGGCCGGTTTGCAAGCACTCCCGCCCGCTGTTCCCGCCAGCCTCGCACAATGCTCCCAAGCCCGGGAGAAAAGCGCTTCGGGGTGGTGTTCTCTCCGTGCCAATGGAGGACCTCCCTGGCTGCCCCCAAAGGCCGGTTTGCAAGCACTCCCACTCGCTGTTCCCGCCAGCCACGCACAATCCTCCAAAACCCCGGAGAAAAGCGCTTCGGGGTGGTGTTCTCTCCGTGCCCATGGAAGACCTCCCGGGGTGCCCCCAAAGGCCGGTTTGGAAGCACTCCGACTCGCTGTTCCCGCCATCCGCGCACAATGCTCCCAAGCCCGGGAGAAAAGCATTTTGGGGTGGTGCTCACACCGGGCCCTGGAAGACCTCCCCGGCTGCCTCCAAAGGACGGTTTTCAAGCACTCCTACCTGCTGTTCCCGCCACCCGCGCACAATGCTCCCAAGCGCGGGAGAAAAGCGCTTCGGGGTGGTGCTCTCTACAGGCCCTTGGAAGACCTCCCCGGCTGCCTCCAAAGGCCGGTTTGCAAGGACTCCTTCCTGCTGTTCCCGCCAGCCACGCACAATGCTCCCAAGCCCGGGAGAAAAGCATTTTGGGGTGGTGCTCACTCAGGGCCCTTGGAAGACCTCCCCGGCTGCATCCAATGGCCAGTTTGCAAGCACTCATGTCCGCTGTTCCCACCAGCCGCGCACAATGCTCCCAAGCCCGGGAGAAAAGCTTTTTGGGGTGGTGCTCACACCGGGCCCTGGAAGACCTCCCCGGCTGCCTCCAAAGGCCAGTTTTCAAGCACTCCTGCCTGCTGTTCCCGCCACCTGCGCACAATGCTCCCAAGCCCGGGAGAGAAGCGCTTCGGGGTGGTGCTCTCTACAGGCCCTTGGAAGACCTCCCCGGCTGCCTCCAAAGGCCGGTTTGCAAGGACTCCTTCCTGCTGTTCCCGCCAGCCACGCACAATGCTCCCAAGCCCGGGAGAGAAGCATTTTGGGGTGGTGCTCTCTACAGGCCCTTGGAAGACCTCCCCGGCTGCCTCCAGTGGCCAGTTTGCAAGCACTCATGCCCGCTGTTCCCACCAGCCGCGCACAATGCTCCCAAGCCCGGGAGAAAAGCTTTTTGGGGTGGTGCTCACACCGGGCCCTGGAAGACCTCCCCGGCTGCCTGCAAAGGCCGGTTTTCAAGCACTCCTGCCTGCTGTTCCTGCCACCCGCGCACAATACTCCCAAGCCCGGGAGAAAAGCGCTTCGGGGTGGTGCTCTCTACAGGCCCTTGGAAGACCTCCCCCGCTGCCTCCAAAGGCCGGTTTGCAAGGACTCCTTCCTGCTGTTCCCGCCAGCCACGCACAATGCTCCCAAGCCCGGGAGAAAAGTGCTTCGGGGTGGTGATCTCTCCGGGCCCTTGGAAGTCGTCCCCGGCTGCCTCCAAAGGCCGGTTTGCAAGCACTCATGCCCGTTGTTCCCACCAGCCGCGCACAATGCTCCCAAGCCCGGGAGAAAAGCATTTTGGGGTGGTGCTCACTCCGGGCCCTTGGAAGACCTCCCCGGCTGCCTCCAGTGGCCAGTTTGCAAGCAGTCCTGCCTGCTGTTCCCGCCAGCCGCGCACAATGCTCCCAAGCCCGGGAGAAAAGCGCTTCGGGGTGGTGCTCTCTCCGGGCCCTTGGAAGACGTCCCCGGCTGCCTCCAAAGGCCGGTTTGCAAGCACTCATGCCCGTTGTTCCCACCAGCCGCGCACAATGCTCCCAAGCCCGGGAGAAAAGCATTTTGGGGTGGTGCTCACTCCGGGCCCTTGGAAGACCTCCCCGGCTGCCTCCAAAGGCCAGTTTGCAAGCAGTCCTGCCTGCTGTTCCCGCCAGCCGCGCACAATGTTCCCAAGCCCGGGAGAAAAGCGCTTCGCGGTGGTGCTCTCTCCGGGCACTTTCAAGACCTCCCCGGCTGCCTCCAAAGGCCGGTTTGTAAGTACTCATTCCCGCTGCTTCCGCCAGCCACGCACAATGCTCCCAAGCCCGGGAGAAAAGCATTTTGGGGTGGTGCTCTCTCCGGGCCCTTGGAAGACCTCCCCGGCTGCCCCCAAAGGCCGGTTTGCAAGCATTCCCACTCGATGTTCCCGCCAGGCACACACAATGTTCCAAAACCCCGGAGAAAAGCGCTTCGGGGTGGTGCTCTCTCCGGGCCCTTGCCCCTGAGCCTGGGGGCCAGGCAGTGGGTCCACACTCCCAGACCAAGGCAGAACCACATGCACACGTCTGTTCCTGACCCCTGCACCGGCAGAGAGCTCTGGGGAGCCAGAGTCTGTCAGGCAGGTGCTGGGCTGGCCGCCTGTGTGGGAAGGGGCAGAGCCGACCTAGGGGCAAGTTGGGCCTCTTGCTCTCCCTGCTGCCCTGAGGCTGCTGGGCCAAAGAGGTCTTGGGCATCCAGCCCCTTGCTGGTCCCTTCCCTCTGACGAGGCCCTCTGAGCTCCAGCACCTGCAGTGTGGAGACAGCCCCTGCCAGCAACCTCCTCTCCAATGAGGCCTCAACCGAGGCCTAGGCCTAGGGGAAAGACACCAGCGGGGATGAGCCTGGGGAGGCGCCCGGGCATGTCTGGACCCAGTCCCCGCAGCCTGCCCCTTGGTGGGGCAGTACCCCCGGAGGCCAGGAAGGTCTGTGCAAGGCTGCCAGGGGCAGGGACAGTGCTGGGTCCTGCCCCTGGCCTGTTGGACCTCTGAGCACAACCGGCACTCTCGCGCTGGAAGACCTCCCCGTCTGCCTCCAAAGGCCGGTTTGCAAGCACTCCCGCCCGCTGTTCCCGCCAGGCACGCACAATGCTCCCAAGCCCGGGAGAAAAGCGCTTCGGGGTGGTGCTCTCTCCGGGCCCTTGCCCCTAAGCCTGCGGGCCAGGCAGGGGGAACACACTCCCAGGCCAACACAGAACGACATGAACACGTCTGTTCCTGCCCCCTACACCGGCAGAGAGCTCGGGGGAGCCAGAGTCTCTCAGGCAGGTGCTGGGCTGGCCGCCTGTGTGGGAAGGGGCAGAGCCGACCTAGGGGCAATTTGGGCCTCTTGCTCTCCCTGCTGCCCTGAGGCTGCTTGGCCAAAGACGTCTTGGGCATCCAGCCCTTTGCTGGTCCCTTCCCTCTGACGAGGCCCTCTGAGCTCCAGCACCTTGCAGTGTGGAGACAGCACCTGCCAGCAATCTCCTCTCCAAGGAGGCCTCAACCGAGGCCTAGGCCCAGGGGAAAAGCACCAGCGGGGATGAGCCTGGGGAGGCGCCCGGGCATGTCTGGACCCAGTCCCCGCAGCCTGCCCCTTGGTGGGGCAGTACCCCTGGAGGCCAGGAAGGTCTGGGCAAGTCTGACCAGGGGCAGGGGACCTGCTGGGTCCTGCCCCTGGCCTGTGGGGCCTCTGAGCACAACCGGCCCTCTCCCACTGGAAGACCTCCCCGGCTGCCTCCAAAGGCCGTTTTGCACGCACTCCCGCCCACTGTTCCCACCAAGTGCGCACAATGCTCCCAAGCCCGGGAGAAAAGCGCTTCGGGGTGGTGCTCTCTCCGGGTCCTTGCCCCTGAGCCTGGGGACCAGGGAGGGGGAACACACTCCCAGGCCAAGGCAGAACCACATGCACACGTCTGTTCCTGACCCCTGCACCGGCAGAGAGCTCGGGGGAGCCAGAGTCTGTCAGGCAGCTGCTGGGCTGGCCGCCTTTGTGGGAAGGGGCAGAGCCGACCTAGGGGCAAGTTGGGCCTCTTGCTCTCCCTGCTGCCCTGAGGCTGCTGGGCCAAAGAGGTCTTGGGCATCCAGCCCTTTGCTTGTCCCTTCCCTCTGACGAGGCCCTCTGATCTCCAGCACCTTGCAGTGTGGAGACAGCCCCTGCCAGCAACCTCCTCTCCAAGGAGGCCTCAACCGAGACCTAGGACCAGGGGAAAGGCACCAGCGGGGATGAGCCTGGGGAGGCGCCCGGGCATGTCTGGACCCAGTCCCCGCAGCCTGCCCCTTGGTGGGGCAGTACCCCCGGAGGCCAGGAAGGTCTGGGAAAGTCTGGCCAGGGGCAGGGGACCTACTGGGTCCTGCCCCTGGCCTGTGGGGCCTCTGAGCACAACCGGCCCTCTCCCACTGGAAGACCTCCCCGGCTGCCTCCAAAGTCCTGTTTGCAAGCACTCCCGCCCACTGTTCCCGCCAGGCGCGCACAATGCTCCCAAGCCCGGGAGAAAAGCGCTTCGGGGTGGTGGTCTCTCCGGGCCCTTGCCCCTGAGCCTGGGGGCCAGGCAGGGGATCCACAGTCCCAGGCCAAGGCACAACAACATGCACACGTCTGTTCCTGCCCCCTCCACCGGCAGAGAGCTGGGGGGAGCCAGAGTCTGTCAGGCAGCTGCTGGGCTGGCCGCCTGTGTGGGAAGGGGCAGAGCCGACCTAGGGGCAAGTTGGGCCTCTTGCTCTCCCTGCTGCCCTGAGGCTGCTGGGCCAAAGAGGTCTTGAGCATCCAGCCCCTTGCTGGTCCCTTCCCTCTGACGAGGCCCTCTGAGCTCCAGCACCTTGCAGTGTGGAGACAGCCCCTGCCAGCAACCTCCTCTCCAAGGAGGCCTCAACCGAGGCCTAGGCCCAGGGGAAAGGCACCAGCGGGGATGAGCCAGTGGAGGGGCCCGGGCATGTCTGGACCCAGTCCCCGCAGCCTGCCCCTTGGTGGGGCAGTACCCCCGGAGGCCAGGAAGGTCTGGGCAAGGCTGGCCAGGGGCAGGGTCCCTGCTGGGTCCTGCCCCTGGCCTGTGGGGCCTCTGAGCACAACCGGCCCTCTCCCACTGGAAGACCTCCCCGGCTGCCTTCAAAGGCGGGTTTGCCAACACTCCCGCCCGCTGTTCCCGCCAGGCACGCACAACGCTCCCAAGGCCAGGAGAAAAGCGCTTCGGGGTGTTGCTCTCTCCGGGCCCTTGCCCCTGAGCCTGGGGTCCAGGCAGTGGGTCCACACTCCCAGACCAAGGCAGAACCACATGCACACGTCTGTTCCTGACCCCTGAACCGGCAGAGAGCTCGGGGGAGCCAGAGTCTATCAGGCAGCTGCTGGGTTGGCTGCCTGTGTGGGAAGGGGCAGAGCCGACCTAGGGGCAAGTTGGGCCTCTTGCTCTCCCTGCTGCCCTGAGGCTGCTGGGCCAAAGAGGTCTTGGGCATCCAGCCCCTTGCTGGTCCCTTCCCTCTGACGAGGCCCTCTGAGCTCCAGCACCTTGCAGTGTGGAGACAGCCCCTGCCAGCAACCTCCTCTCCAAGGAGGCATCAACCGAGGCCTATGCCCAGGGGAAAGGCACCAGCGGGGATGAGCCTGGGGAGGCGCCCAGGCATGTCTGGACCCAGTCCCCGCAGCCTGCCCCTTGGTGGGGCAGTACCCCCGGAGGCCAGGAAGGTCTGGGCAAGGCTGGCCAGGGGCAGGGGACCTGCTGGGTCCTGCCCCTGGCCTGTGAGGCCTCTGAGCACAACCGGCCCTCTCCCACTGGAAGACCTCCACGGCTGCCTCCAAAGTCCTGTTTGCAAACACTCCCGCCCGCTGTTCACGCCAGGCTCGCACAATGCTCCCAAGCCCGGGAGAAAAGCGCTTCGGGGTGGTGCTCTCTCCGGGCCCTTGCCCCTGAGCCTGGGGGCAAGGCAGGGGGAACACACTCCCAGGCCAAGGCAGAACCACATGCCCACGTCTGTTCCTGTCCCCTGCACCGGCAGAGAGCTTGGGGGAGCCAGAGTCTGTCAGGCAGCTGCTGAGTTGGCCGCCTGTGTGGGAAGGGGCAGAGCCGCCCTAGGGGCAAGTTGGGCCTCTTGCTCTCCCTGCTGCCCTGAGGCTGCTGGGCCAAAGACGTCTTGGGCATCCAGCCCCTTACTGGTCCCTTCCCTCTGACGAGGCCCTCTGAGCTCCAGCACCTTGCAGTGTGGAGACAGCCCCTGCCAGCAACCTCCTCTCCAAGGAGGCCTCAACCGAGGCCTAGGCCCAGGGGAAAGGCACCAGCGGGGATGAGCCTGGGGAGGCGCCCGGGCATGTCTGGACACAGGCCCCGCAGCCTGCCCCTTGGTGGGGCAGTACCCCCGGAGGCCAGGAAGGTCTGGGCAAGGCTGGCCAGGGGCAGGGGCCCTGCTGCGTCCTGCCCCTGGCCTGTGGGGCCTCTGAGCACAACCGGCCCTCTCCCACTGGAAGACCTCCCCGGCTGCCTCCAAAGGCCGGTTTGCAAGCGCTCCCGCCCACTGTTCCCAGCAGGCGTGCACAATGCTCCCAAGCCCGGGAGAAAACGCTTCAGGGTGGTGCTCTCTCCGGGCCCTTGCCCCTGAGCCTGGGGGCAAGGCAGGGTGTCCACACTCCCAGGACAAGGCAGAACCACATGCAGACGTCTGATCTGCCCCCTGCACCGGCAGAGAGCTCGGGGGAGCCAGAGTCTGTCAGGCAGCAGCTGGGCTGGCCGCCTGTGTGGGAAGGGGCAGAGCCGACCTAGGGGCAAGTTGGGCCTCTTGCTCTCCCTGCTGCCCTGAGGCTGCTGGGCCAAAGAGGTCTTGGGCATCCAGCCCCTTGCTGGTCCCTTCCCTCGGACGAGGCCCTCTGAGCTCCAGCACCTTGCAGTGTGGAGACAGCCCCTGCCAGCAACCTCCTCTCCAAGGAGTCCTCAACCGAGGCCTAGGCCCAGGGGAAAGGCACCAGCGGGGATGAGCCTGGGGAGGCGCCCGGGCATGTCTGGACCCAGTCCACGCAGCCTGCCCCTTTGTGGGGCAGTACCCCCGGAGGCCAGGAAGGTCTGGGCAAGGCTGCCAGGGGCAGGGACACTGCTGGGTCCTGCCCCTGGCCTGTGGGGCGTCTGAGCACAACCGGCACTCTCCCGCTGGAAGACCTCCCCGTCTGCCTCGAAAGGCCGGTTTGCAAGCACTCCCGCCCGCTGTTCCCGCCAGGCACGCACAATGCTCCCAAGCCCGGGAGAAAAGCGCTTCGGGGTGGTGCTCTCACCGGGCCCTTGCCCCTGAGCCTGGGGGCCAGGCAGGGGGAACACACTCCCAGGCCAAGGCAGAACGACATGCACACGTCTGTTCCTGCCCCATGCACAGGCAGAGAGCTCGGGGGAGCCAGAGACTGCCAGGCTGCTGCTGGGCTGGCCGCCTGTGTGGGACGGGGCAGAGCCGACCTAGGGGCAAGTTGGGCCTCTTGCTCTCCCTGCTGCCCTGAGGCTGCTGGGTCAAAGAGGTCTTGGGCATCCAGCCCTTTGCTGGTCCCTTCCCTCTGACGAGGCCCTCTGATCTCCAGCACCTTGCAGTGTGGAGACAGCCCCTGCCAGCAACCTCCTCTCCAAGGAGGCCTCAACCGAGGCCTAGGCCCAGGGGAAAGGCACCAGCGGGGATGAGCCTGGGGAGGCGCCCGGGGATATCTGGACCCAGTCCCCGCAGCCTGCCCCTTTGTGGGGCAGTACCCCCGGAGGCCAGGAAGGTCTGGGCAAGGCTGGCCAGGGTCAGGGGCCCTGATGGGTCCTGCCCCTGGCCTGTGGGGCCTCTGAGCACAACCGGCCCTCTCCCACTGGAAGACCTCCCCGGCTGCCTCCAAAGTCCTGTTTGCTAACACTCCCGCCCGCTGTTCACGCCAGGCTCGCACAATGCTCCCAAGCCCGGGAGAAAAGCGCATTGGGGTGGTTCTCTCTCCGGGCCCTTGCCCCTGAGCCTGGGGGCAAGGCACGGGGAACACATTCCCTGGCCAAGGCAGAACCACATGCCCATGTCTGTTCCTGTCCCCTGCACCGGCAGAGAGCTTGAGGGAGCCAGAGTCTGGCAGGCAGCTGCTGGGTTGGCCGCCTGTGTGGGAAGGGGCAGAGCCGACCTAGGGGCAAGTTGGGCCTCTTGCTCTCCCTGCTGCCCTGAGGCTGCTGGGCCAAAGAGGTCTTGGGCATCCATCCCGTTGCTTGTCCCTTCCCTCTGACGAGGCCCTCTGAGCTCCAGCACCTTGCAGTGTGGAGACAGCCCCTGCCAGCAACCTCCTCTCCAAGGAGGCCTAAACCGAGGCCTAGGCACAGGGGAAAGGCACCAGCGGAGATGAGCCTGGGGAGGCGCCCGGGCATGTATGGACCCAGTCCCCGCAGCCTGCCCCTTGGTGGGGCAGTACCCCCGGAGGCCAGGAAGGTCTGGGAAAGGCTGGCCAGGGGCAGGGGACCTGCTGGGTCCTGCCCCTGGCCTGTGGGGCCTCTGAGCACAACCGGCCCTCTCCCACTGGAAGACGTCCCCGGCTGCCTCCAAAGGCCGGTTTGCAAGCACTCCCGCCCACTGTTCCAACCAAGGGCGCACAACGCTCCCAAGCCCGGGAGAAAATCGCCTCGGGGTGGTGCTCTCTCCGGGCCCTTTCCCCTGAGCCTGGGGGCCAGGCAGGGTGTCCACACTCCCAGGCCAAGGCAGAACGACATGCACACGTCTGTTCCTGCCCCATGCACCGGCAGAGAGCTCGAGGGAGCCAAAGTCTGTCAGGCAGCTGCTGGGCTGGCCGCCTGTGTGGGAAGGGGCAGAGCCGACCTAGGGGCAAGTTGGGCCTCTTGCTCTCCCTGCTGCCCTGAGGCTGCTGGGTCAAAGAGGTCTTGGGCATCCAGCCCTTTGCTGGTCCCTTCCCTCTGACGAGGCCCTCTGAGCTCCAGCACCTTGCAGTGTGGAGACAGCCCCTGCCAGCAACCTCCTCTCCAAGGAGGCCTCAACCGAGGCCTAGGCCCAGGGGAAAGGCACCAGCGGGGATGAGCCTGGGGAGGCGCCCGGGCATGTCTGGACCCAGTCCCCACAGCCTGCCCCTTGGTGGGGCAGTACCCCCGGAGGCCAGGAAGGTCTGGGCAAGGCTGGCCAGGGGCAGGGGCCCTGCTGGGTCCTGCCCCTGGCCTGTGGGGCCTCTGAGCACAACCGGCCCTCTTCCACTGGAAGAACTCCCCGGCTCCCTCCAAAGGCCAGTTTGCCAACACTCCCGCCCGCTGTTCCCGCCAGGCACGCACAATGCTCCCAAGCCCGGGAGAAAAGCGCTTCGGGGTGGTGCTCTCCTCGGGCCCTTGCCCCTGAGCCTGGGGTCCAGGCAGTTGGTCCACACTCCCAGACCAAGGCAGAACCACATGCACACGTCTGTTCCTGACCCCTGCACCGGCAGAGAGTTCGGGGGAGCCAGAGTCTGTCAGGCAGCTGCTGGGCTGGCCGCCTGTGTGGGAAGGGGCAGAGCCGACCTAGGGGCAAGTTGGGCCTCTTCCTCTCCCTGCTGCCCTGAGGCTGCTGGGCCAAAGAGGTCTTGGGCATCCAGCCCCTTGCTGGTCCCTTCCCTCTGACGAGGCCCTCTGAGCTCCAGCACCTTGCAGTGTGGAGACAGCCCCTGCCAGCAACATCCTCTCCAAGGAGGCCTCAACCGAGGCCTAGGCCCAGGGGAAAGGCACCAGCGGGGATGAGCCTGGGGAGGCGCCCGGGCATGTCTGGACCCAGTCCCCGCAGCCTGCCCCTTGGTGGGGCAGTACCCACGGAGGCCAGGAAGATCTGGGCAAGCCTGGCCAGGGGCAGGGGCCCTGCTGGGTCCTCCCCATGGCCTGTGGGGCCTCTGAGCACAACCGGCCCTCTCCCACTGGAAGACCTCCCCGGATGCCTCCAAAGGCCGGTTTGCAAGCACTCCCGCCCACTGTTCCCGCCAGGTGCGCACAATGCTCCCAAGCCCGGGAGAAAAGCGCTTCGGGGTGGTGCTCTCTCCGGGCCCTTGCCCCTGAGCCTGTGGGCAAGGCAGGGGGAACACACTCCCAGACCAAGGCAGAAACACATGCACACGTCTGTTCCTGTCCCCTGCACCGGCAGAGAGCTCGTGGGAGCCAGAGTCTCTCAGGCAGGTGCTGGGCTGGCCGCCTGTGTGGGAAGGGGCAGAGCCGACCTAGGGGCAAGTTGGGCCTCTTGCTCTCCCTGCTGCGCTGAGGCTGCAGGGCCAAAGACGTCTTGGGCATCCAGCCCCTTACTGGTCCCTTCCCTCTGACGAGGCCCTCTGAGCTCCAGCACCTTGCAGTGTGGAGACAGCCCCTGCCAGCAATCTCCTCTCCAAGGAGGCCTCAACCGAGGCCTAGGCCCAGGGGAAAGGCACCAGTGGGGTTGAGCCAAGGGAGGCGCCCGGGCATGTCTGGACCCTGTCCCCGCAGCCTGCCCCTTGGTGGGGCAGTACCCCCGGAGGCCAGGAAGGTCTGGGCAAGGCTGGCCAGGGGCAGGGGCCCTGATGGGTCCTGCCCCTGGCCTGTGGGGCCTCTGAGCACAACCGGCCCTCTCCCACTGGAAGACCTCCCCGGCTGCCTCCAAAGCCCGGTTTGGAAGCACTCCCGCCCACTGTTCCCGCCAGGCGCGCACAATGCTCCCAAGCCCGGGAGAAAAGCGCTTCGGGGTGGTGGTCTCTCCGGGCCCTTGCCCCTGAGCCTGGGGGCCAGGCAGGGGATCCACAGTCCCAGGCCAAGGCACAACAACATGCACACGTCTGTTCCTGCCCCCTCCACCGGCAGAGAGCTGGGGGGAGCCAGAGTCTGTCAGGCAGCTGCTGGGCTGGCCGCCTGTGTGGGAAGGGGCAGAGCCGACCTAGGGGCAAGTTGGGCCTCTTGCTCTCCCTGCTGCCCTGAGGCTGCTGGGCCAAAGAGGTCTTGGGCATCCAGCCCCTTGCTGGTCCCTTCCCTCTGACGAGGCCCTCTGAGCTCCAGCACCTTGCAGTGTGGAGACAGACCCTGCCAGCAACCTCCTCTCCAAGGAGGCCTCAACCGAGGTCTAGGCCCAGGGGAAAGGCACCAGCGGGGATGAGCCAGTGGAGGGGCCCGGGCATGTCTGGACCCAGTCCCCGCAGCCTGCCCCTTGGTGGGGCAGTACCCCCGGAGGCCAGGAAGGTCTGGGCAAGGCTGGCCAGGGGCAGGGTCCCAGCTGGGTCCTGCCCCTGGCCTGTGGGGCCTCTGAGCACAACCGGCCCTCTCCCACTGGAAGACCTCCCCGGCTGCCTTCAAAGGCGGGTTTGCCAACACTCCCGCCCGCTGTTCCCGCCAGGCACGCACAACGCTCCCAAGGCCAGGAGAAAAGCGCTTCGGGGTGTTGCTCTCTCCGGGCCCTTGCCCCTGAGCCTGGGGTCCAGGCAGTGAGTCCACACTCCCAGACCAAGGCAGAACCACATGCACACGTCTGTTCCTGACCCCTGAACCGGCAGAGAGCTCGGGGGAGCCAGAGTCTATCAGGCAGCTGCTGGGTTGGCTGCCTGTGTGGGAAGGGGCAGAGCCGACCTAGGGGCAAGTTGGGCCTCTTGCTCTCCCTGCTGCCCTGAGGCTGCTGGGCCAAAGTGGTCTTGGGCATCCAGCCCCTTGCTGGTCCCTTCCCGCTGACGAGGCCCTCTGAGCTCCAGCACCTTGCAGTGTGGAGACAGCCCCTGCCAGCAACCTCCTCTCCAAGGAGGCATCAACCGAGGCCTATGCCCAGGGGAAAGGCACCAGCGGGGATGAGCCTGGGGAGGCGCCCAGGCATGTCTGGACCCAGTCCCCGCAGCCTGCCCCGTGGTGGGGCAGTACCCCCGGAGGCCAGGAAGGTCTGGGCAAGGCTGGCCAGGGGCAGGGGACCTGCTGGGTCCTGCCCCTGGCCTGTGAGGCCTCTGAGCACAACCGGCCCTCTCCCACTGGAAGACCTCCACGGCTGCCTCCAAAGTCCTGTTTGCAAACACTCCCGCCCGCTGTTCACGCCAGGCTCGCACAATGCTCCCAAGCCCGGGAGAAAAGCGCTTCGGGGTGGTGCTCTCTCCGGGCCCTTGCCCCTGAGCCTGGGGGCAAGGCAGGGGGAACACACTCCCAGGCCAAGGCAGAACCACATGCCCACGTCTGTTCCTGTCCCCTGCACCGGCAGAGAGCTTGGGGGAGCCAGAGTCTGTCAGGCAGCTGCTGAGTTGTCCGCCTGTGTGGGAAGGGGCAGAGCCGCCCTAGGGGCAAGTTGGGCCTCTTGCTCTCCCTGCTGCCCTGAGGCTGCTGGGCCAAAGACGTCTTGGGCATCCAGCCCCTTACTGGTCCCTTCCCTCTGACGAGGCCCTCTGAGCTCCAGCACCTTGCAGTGTGGAGACAGACCCTGCCAGCAACCTCCTCTCCAAGGAGGCCTCAACCGAGGCCTAGGCCCAGGGGAAAGGCACCAGCGGGGATGAGCCTGGGGAGGCGCCCGGGCATGTCTGGACCCAGGCCCCGCAGCCTGCCCCTTGGTGGGGCAGTACCCCCGGAGGCCAGGAAGGTCTGTGCAAGGCTGGCCAGGGGCAGGGGCCCTGCTGCGTCCTGCCCCTGGCCTGTGGGGCCTCTGAGCACAACCGGCCCTCTCCCACTGGAAGACCTCCCCGGCTGCCTCCAAAGGCCGGTTTGCAAGCACTCCCGCCCGCTGTTCCCGCCAGGCATGCACAATGCTCCCAAGCCCGGGAGAAAAGCGCTTCGGGGTGGTGCTCTCTCCGGGCCCTTGCCCCTGAGCCTGGGGGACAGGCAGGGGGAACACACTCCCAGGCCAAGGCAGAACGACATGCACACGTCTGTTCCTGCCCCCTACACCGGCAGAGAGTTCGGGGGAGCCAGAGACTGCCAGGCTGCTGCTGGGCTGGCTGCCTGTGTGCGACGGGGTAGAGCCGACCTAGGGGCAAGTTGGGCCTCTTGCTCTCCCTGCTGCCCTGAGGCTGCTGGGTCAAAGAGGTCTTGGGCATCCAGCCCTTTGCTGGTCCTTTCCCTCTGACGAGGCCCTCTGAGCTCCAGCACCTTGCAGTGTGCAGACAGCCCCTGCCGGCAACCTCCTCTCCAAGGAGGCCTCAACCGAGGCCTAGGCCCAGGGGAAAGGCACCAGCGGGGATGAGCCTGGGGAGGCGCCCGGGCATGTCTGGACCCAGGCCCCGCAGCCTGCCCCTTGGTGGGGTAGTACCCCCGGAGGCCAGGAAGGTCTGGGCAAGGCTGCCAGAGGCAGGGACACTGCTGGGTCCTGCCCCTGGCCTGTGGGGCCTCTGAGAACAACTGGCACTCTCCCGCTGGAAGACCTCCCCGGCTGCCTCCAAAGGCTGGTTTGCAAGCACTCAATCCCGCTGTTCACGCCAGCTGCGCACAATGCTCCCAAGCCCGGGAGAAAAGCATTTTGTGGTGGTGCTCACTCCGGGCTTTGGAAGACCTCCCCAGCTGCCTCCAAGGCCGGTTTGCAAGCACTTCTGCCTGCTGTTCCCGCCACCCGCGCACAATGCTCCCAAGCCCGGGAGAAAAGCGTTTCGGGGTGGTGTTCTCTCTGGACCCAAGAAAGACCTCCCGGGCTGCCCCCAAATGCCGGTTTGCAAGCACTCCCACTCACTGTTCCCGCCATCCGTGCAAATGCTCCAAGCCCAGGAGAAAAGCCCTTCAGGGTGGTGCTCTCTCCCGGCCCTTGGAAGACCTCCCCGGCTGCCTCCAAAGGCTGGATTTCAAGTACTCCCTCCCGCTGTCCCGCCAGCCGCACACAATGCTCCCAATCACGGGAGAAAAGCGCTTCGGGGTGGTGCTCTCTACGGGCCCTTGGAAGACCTCCCCGTTTGTCTCCAAAGGCCGGTTTGCAAGCACTCATGCCCGCTGTTCCCGCCAGCCGCGCACAATGCTCCCAAGCCTAGGAGAAAAGCGCTTCGGGGTGGTGCTCTCTCCCGGCCCTTGGAAGACCTCCCCGGCTGCCTCCAAAGGCCGGTTTGCAAGCACTCAATCCCGCTGTTCCCGCCAGCCGCGCACAATGCTCCCAAGCCCGGGAGAAAAGCGCTTCGGGGTGGTGCTCTCTACGGGCCCTTGGAAGACCTCCCCGTTTGTCTCCAAAGGCCGGTTTGCAAGCACTCATGCCCGCTGTTCCCGCCAGCCGCGCACAATGCTCCCAAGCCTAGGAGAAAAGCGCTTCGGGGTGGTGCTCTCTCCCGGCCCTTGGAAGACCTCCCCGGCTGCCTCCAAAGGCCGGTTTGCAAGCACTCAATCCCGCTGTTCCCGACAGCCGCGAACAATGCTCCCAATTCCGTGAGAAAAGTGCTTCGGGATGGTGCTCTCTCCGGGCCCTTGGAAGACCTCCCAAGCTGCCTCCAAAGGCCGGTTTGCAAGCACTCCCGCCCGCTGTTCCCGCCAGCCTCGCACAATGCTCCCAAGACCGGGAGAAAAGCGCTTCGGGGTGGTGTTCTCTCCGTGCCAATGGAGGACCTCCCTGGCTGCCCCCATAGGCCGGTTTGCAAGCACTCCCACTCGCTGTTCCCGCCAGCCACGCACAATCCTCCAAAACCCCGGAGAAAAGCGCTTCGGGGTGGTGTTCTCTCCGTGCCCATGGAAGACCTCCCGGGGTGCCCCCAAAGGCCGGTTTGGAAGCACTCCGACTCGCTGTTCCCGCCATCCGCGCACAATGCTCCCAAGCCCGGGAGAAAAGCATTTTGGGGTGGTGCTCACACCGGGCCCTGGAAGACCTCCCCGGCTGCCTCCAAAGGACGGTTTTCAAGCACTCCTGCCTGCTGTTCCCGCCACCCGCGCACAATGCTCCCAAGCCCGGGAGAAAAGCGCTTCGGGGTGGTGCTCTCTACAGGCCCTTGGAAGACCTCCCCGGCTGCCTCCAAAGGCCGGTTTGCAAGGACTCCTTCCTGCTGTTCCCGCCAGCCACGCACAATGCTCCCAAGCCCGGGAGAAAAGCATTTTGGGGTGGTGCTCACACCGGGCCCTGGAAGACCTCCCCGGCTGCCTCCAAAGGACGGTTTTCAAGCACTCCTGCCTGCTGTTCCCGCCACCCGCGCAGAATGCTCCCAAGCGCGGGAGAAAAGCGCTTCGGGGTGGTGCTCTCTACAGGCCCTTGGAAGACCTCCCCGGCTGCCTCCAAAGGCCGGTTTGCAAGGACTCCTTCCTGCTGTTCCCGCCAGCCACGCACAATGCTCCCAAGCCCGGGAGAAAAGCATTTTGGGGTGGTGCTCACTCCGGGCCCTTGGAAGACCTCCCCGGCTGCCTCCAATGGCCAGTTTGCAAGCACTCATGTCTGCTGTTCCCACCAGCCGCGCACAATGCTCCCAAGCCCGGGAGAAAAGCTTTTTGGGGTGGTGCTCACACCGGGCCCTGGAAGACCTCCCCGGCTGCCTGCAAAGGCCGGTTTTCAAGCACTCCTGCCTGCTGTTCCCGCCAGCCGTGCACAATGCTCCCAAGCCCGGGAGAAAAGCTTTTTGGGGTGGTGCTCACACCGGGCCCTGGAAGACCTCCCCGGCTGCCTCCAAAGGACGGTTTTCAAGCACTCCTGCCTGCTGTTCCCGCCACCTGCGCACAATGCTCCCAAGCCCGGGAGAAAAGCGCTTCGGGGTGGTGCTCTCTACAGGCCCTTGGAAGACCTCCCCGGCTGCCTCCAAAGGCCGGTTTGCAAGGACTCCTTCCTGCTGTTCCCGCCAGCCACGCACAATGCTCCCAAGCCCGGGAGAGAAGCATTTTGGGGTGGTGCTCTCTACAGGCCCTTGGAAGACCTCCCCGGCTGCCTCCAGTGGCCAGTTTGCAAGCACTCATGCCCGCTGTTCCCACCAGCCGCGCACAATGCTCCCAAGCCCGGGAGAAAAGCTTTTTGGGGTGGTGCTCACACCGGGCCCTGGAAGACCTCCCCGGCTGCCTGCAAAGGCCGGTTTTCAAGCACTCCTGCCTGCTGTTCCTGCCACCCGCGCACAATACTCCCAAGCCCGGGAGAAAAGCGCTTCGGGGTGGTGCTCTCTACAGGCCCTTGGAAGACCTCCCCCGCTGCCTCCAAAGGCCGGTTTGCAAGGACTCCTTCCTGCTGTTCCCGCCAGCCACGCACAATGCTCCCAAGCCCGGGAGAAAAGTGCTTCGGGGTGGTGATCTCTCCGGGCCCTTGGAAGTCGTCCCCGGCTGCCTCCAAAGGCCGGTTTGCAAGCACTCATGCCCGTTATTCCCACCAGCCGCGCACAATGCTCCCAAGCCCGGGAGAAAAGCATTTTGGGGTGGTGCTCACTCCGGGCCCTTGGAAGACCTCCCCGGCTGCCTCCAGTGGCCAGTTTGCAAGCAGTCCTGCCTGCTGTTCCCGCCAGCCGCGCACAATGCTCCCAAGCCCGGGAGAAAAGCGCTTTGGGGTGGTGCTCTCTCCGGGCCCTTGGAAGACGTCCCCGGCTGCCTCCAAAGGCCGGTTTGCAAGCACTCATGCCCGTTGTTCCCACCAGCCGCGCACAATGCTCCCAAGCCCGGGAGAAAAGCATTTTGGGGTGGTGCTCACTCCGGGCCCTTGGAAGACCTCCCCGGCTGCCTCCAAAGGCCAGTTTGCAAGCAGTCCTGCCTGCTGTTCCCGCCAGCCGCGCACAATGCTCCCAAGCCCGGGAGAAAAGCGCTTTGGGGTGGTGCTCTCTCCGGGCCCTTGGAAGACGTCCCCGGCTGCCTCCAAAGGCCGGTTTGCAAGCACTCATGCCCGTTGTTCCCACCAGCCGCGCACAATGCTCCCAAGCCCGGGAGAAAAGCATTTTGGGGTGGTGCTCACTCCGGGCCCTTGGAAGACCTCCCCGGCTGCCTCCAAAGGCCAGTTTGCAAGCAGTCCTGCCTGCTGTTCCCGCCAGCCGCGCACAATGTTCCCAAGCCCGGGAGAAAAGCGCTTCGGGGTGGTGCTCTCTCCGGGCCCTTTCAAGACCTCCCCGGCTGCCTCCAAAGGCCGGTTTGTAAGTACTCATTCCCGCTGCTTCCGCCAGCCACGCACAATGCTCCCAAGCCCGGGAGAAAAGCATTTTGGGGTGGTGCTCTCTCCGGGCCCTTGGAAGACCTCCCGGGCTGCCTCCAAAGGCCGGTTTGCAAGCATTCATGTCCGTTGTTCCCGACAGCCGCGCACAATGCTCCCAAGCCCGAGAGAAAAGCATTTTGGGGTGGTGATCAGTCCGGCCCTTGGAAGACCTCCCCGGCTGCCTCCAAAGGACAGTTTGCAAGCACTCATGCCCGCTGTTCCCGCCAGCCGCGCACAATGCTCCCAAGACCGTGAGAAAAGCGCTTCGGGGTGGTGTTCTCTCAGGGACCATGGAGGACCTCCCCGGCTGCCCCCAAAGGCCGGTTTGCAAGCATTCCCACTCGCTGTTCCCGCCAGGCACACACAATGTTCCAAAACCCCGGAGAAAAGCGCTTCGGGGTGGTGGTCTCTCCGGGCTTCTGCCCCTGAGCCTGGGGGCCAGGCAGGGGATCCACAGTCCCAGGCCAAGGCAGAACCACATGCACACGTCTGTTCCTGCCCCCTCCACCGGCAGAGAGCTGGGGGGAGCCAGAGTCTGTCAGGCAGCTGCTGGGCTGGCCGCCTGTGTGGGAAGGGGCAGAGCCGACCTAGGGGCAAGTTGGGCCTCTTGCTCTCCCTGCTGCCCTGAGGCTGCTGGGCCAAAGAGGTCTTGGGCATCCAGCCCCTTGCTGGTCCCTTCCCTCTGACGAGGCCCTCTGAGCTCCAGCACCTTGCAGTGTGGAGACAGCCCCTGCCAGCAACCTCCTCTCCAAGGAGGCCTCAACCGAGGCCTAGGCCCAGGGGAAAGGCACCAGCGGAGATGAGCCAGTGGAGGCGCACGGGCATGTCTGGACCCAGTCCCCGCAGCCTGCCCCTTGGTGGGGCAGTACCCCCGGAGGCCAGGAAGGTCTGGGCAAGGCTGCGAGGGGCAGGGGCCCTGCTGGGTCGTGCCCCTGGCCTGTGGGGCGTCTGAGCACAACCGGCACTCTCCCGCTGGAAGACCTCCCCGTCTGCCTCCAAAGGCCGGTTTGCAAGCACTCCCGCCCGCTGTTCCCGCCAGGCACGCACAATGCTCCCAAGCCCGGGAGAAAAGCGCTTCAGGGTGGTGCTCTCTCCGGGCCCTTGCCCCTGAGCCTGGGGGCCAGGCAGTTGGAACACACACCCAGGCCAAGGCAGAACGACATGCATACGTCTGTTCCTGCCCCCTACACCGGCAGAGAGTTCGGGGGAGCCAGAGACTGCCAGGCTGCTGCTGGGCTGGCTGCCTGTGTGCGACGGGGTAGAGCCGACCTAGGGGCAAGTTGGGCCTCTTGCTCTCCCTGCTGCCCTGAGGCTGCTGGGTCAGAGAGGTCTTGGGCATCCAGCCCTTTGCTGGTCCTTTCCCTCTGACGAGGCCCTCTGAGCTCCAGCACCTTGCAGTGTGCAGACAGCCCCTGCCGGCAACCTCCTCTCCAAGGAGGCCTCAACCGAGGCCTAGGCCCAGGGGAAAGGCACCAGCGGGGATGAGCCTGGGGAGGCGCCCGGGCATGTCTGGACCCAGGCCCCGCAGCCTGCCCCTTGGTGGGGTAGTACCCCCGGAGGCCAGGAAGGTCTGGGCAAGGCTGCCAGAGGCAGGGACACTGCTGGGTCCTGCCCCTGGCCTGTGGGGCCTCTGAGAACAACTGGCACTCTCCAGCTGGAAGACCTCCCCGGCTGCCTCCAAAGGCTGGTTTGCAAGCACTCAATCCCGCTGTTCACGCCAGCTGCGCACAATGCTCCCAAGCCCGGGAGAAAAGCATTTTGGGGTGGTGCTCACTCCGGGCTTTGGAAGACCTCCCCGGCTGCCTCCAAGGCCGGTTTGCAAGCACTTCTGCCTGCTGTTCCCGCCACCCGCGCACAATGCTCCCAAGCCCGGGAGAAAAGCGTTTCGGGGTGGTGTTCTCTCTGGACCCAAGAAAGACCTCCCGGGCTGCCCCCAAATGCCGGTTTGCAAGCACTCCCACTCACTGTTCCCGCCATCCGTGCAAATGCTCCAAGCCCAGGAGAAAAGCCCTTCAGGGTGGTGCTCTCTCCCGGCCCTTGGAAGACCTCCCCGGCTGCCTCCAAAGGCTGGATTTCAAGTACTCCCTCCCGCTGTCCCGCCAGCCGCACACAATGCTCCCAATCACGGGAGAAAAGCACTTCGGGGTGGTGCTCTCTACGGGCCCTTGGAAGACCTCCCCGTTTGTCTCCAAAGGCCGGTTTGCAAGCACTCATGCCCGCTGTTCCCGCCAGCCGCGCACAATGCTCCCAAGCCTAGGAGAAAAGCGCTTCGGGGTGGTGCTCTCTCCCGGCCCTTGGAAGACCTCCCCGGCTGCCTCCAAAGGCCGGTTTGCAAGCACTCAATCCCGCTGTTCCCGCCAGGCGCGCACAATGCTCCCAAGCCCGGGAGAAAAGCGCTTCGGGGTGGTGCTCTCTCCCGGCCCTTGGAAGACCTCCCCGGCTGCCTCCAAAGGCTGGTTTTCAAAAACTCCCTCCCGCTGACCCGCCAGCCGCACACAATGCTCCCAAGCCCGGGAGAAAAGCATTTTGAGGTGGTCTCTCTCCGGGCCCTTGGAAGACTCCCCGGCTGCCTCTAAAGGCCGGTTTGCAAGCACTCATGTCCTCTGTTCCCGACAGCCGCGAACAATGCTCCCAATTCCGTGAGAAAAGTGCTTCGGGATGGTGCTCTCTCCGGGCCCTTGGAAGACCTCCCAAGCTGCCTCCAAAGGCCGGTTTGCAAGCACTCCCGCCCGCTGTTCCCGCCAGCCTCGCACAATGCTCCCAAGCCCGGGAGAAAAGCGCTTCGGGGTGGTGTTCTCTCCGTGCCAATGGAGGACCTCCCTGGCTGCCCCCAAAGGCCGGTTTGCAAGCACTCCCACTCGCTGTTCCCGCCAGCCACGCACAATCCTCCAAAACCCCGGAGAAAAGCGCTTCGGGGTGGTGTTCTCTCCGTGCCCATGGAAGACCTCCCGGGGTGCCCCCAAAGGCCGGTTTGGAAGCACTCCGACTCGCTGTTCCCGCCATCCGCGCACAATGCTCCCAAGCCCGGGAGAAAAGCATTTTGGGGTGGTGCTCACACCGGGCCCTGGAAGACCTCCCCGGCTGCCTCCAAAGGACGGTTTTCAAGCACTCCTGCCTGCTGTTCCCGCCACCCGCGCACAATGCTCCCAAGCCCGGGAGAAAAGCGCTTCGGGGTGGTGCTCTCTACAGGCCCTTGGAAGACCTCCCCGGCTGCCTCCAAAGGCCGGTTTGCAAGGACTCCTTCCTGCTGTTCCCGCCAGCCACGCACAATGCTCCCAAGCCCGGGAGAAAAGCATTTTGGGGTGGTGCTCACACCGGGCCCTGGAAGACCTCCCCGGCTGCCTCCAAAGGACGGTTTTCAAGCACTCCTGCCTGCTGTTCCCGCCACCCGCGCAGAATGCTCCCAAGCGCGGGAGAAAAGCGCTTCGGGGTGGTGCTCTCTACAGGCCCTTGGAAGACCTCCCCGGCTGCCTCCAAAGGCCGGTTTGCAAGGACTCCTTCCTGCTGTTCCCGCCAGCCACGCACAATGCTCCCAAGCCCGGGAGAAAAGCATTTTGGGGTGGTGCTCACTCCGGGCCCTTGGAAGACCTCCCCGGCTGCCTCCAATGGCCAGTTTGCAAGCACTCATGTCTGCTGTTCCCACCAGCCGCGCACAATGCTCCCAAGCCCGGGAGAAAAGCTTTTTGGGGTGGTGCTCACACCGGGCCCTGGAAGACCTCCCCGGCTGCCTGCAAAGGCCGGTTTTCAAGCACTCCTGCCTGCTGTTCCCGCCAGCCGTGCACAATGCTCCCAAGCCCGGGAGAAAAGCTTTTTGGGGTGGTGCTCACACCGGGCCCTGGAAGACCTCCCCGGCTGCCTGCAAAGGCCGGTTTTCAAGCACTCCTGCCTGCTGTTCCTGCCACCCGCGCACAATACTCCCAAGCCCGGGAGAAAAGCGCTTCGGGGTGGTGCTCTCTACAGGCCCTTGGAAGACCTCCCCCGCTGCCTCCAAAGGCCGGTTTGCAAGGACTCCTTCCTGGTGTTCCCGAAAGCCACGCACAATGCTCCCAAGCCCGGGAGAAAAGTGCTTCGGGGTGGTGATCTCTCCGGGCCCTTGGAAGTCGTCCCCGGCTGCCTCCAAAGGCCGGTTTGCAAGCACTCATGCCCGTTGTTCCCACCAGCCGCGCACAATGCTCCCAAGCCCGGGAGAAAACCATTTTGGGGTGGTGCTCACTCCGGGCCCTTGGAAGACCTCCCCGGCTGCCTCCAGTGGCCAGTTTGCAAGCAGTCCTGCCTGCTGTTCCCGCCAGCCGCGCACAATGCTCCCAAGCCCGGGAGAAAAGCGCTTCGGGGTGGTGCTCTCTCCGGGCCCTTGGAAGACGTCCCCGGCTGCCTCCAAAGGCCGGTTTGCAAGCACTCATGCCCGTTGTTCCCACCAGCCGCGCACAATGCTCCCAAGCCCGGGAGAAAAGCATTTTGGGGTGGTGCTCACTCCGGGCCCTTGGAAGACCTCCCCGGCTGCCTCCAAAGGCCAGTTTGCAAGCAGTCCTGCCTGCTGTTCCCGCCAGCCGCGCACAATGTTCCCAAGCCCGGGAGAAAAGCGCTTCGCGGTGGTGCTCTCTCCGGGCACTTTCAAGACCTCCCCGGCTGCCTCCAAAGGCCGGTTTGTAAGTACTCATTCCCGCTGCTTCCGCCAGCCACGCACAATGCTCCCAAGCCCGGGAGAAAAGCATTTTGGGGTGGTGCTCTCTCCGGGCCCTTGGAAGACCTCCCCGGCTGCCCCCAAAGGCCGGTTTGCAAGCATTCCCACTCGATGTTCCCGCCAGGCACACACAATGTTCCAAAACCCCGGAGAAAAGCGCTTCGGGGTGGTGCTCTCTCCGGGCCCTTGCCCCTGAGCCTGGGGGCCAGGCAGTGGGTCCACACTCCCAGACCAAGGCAGAACCACATGCACACGTCTGTTCCTGACCCCTGCACCGGCAGAGAGCTCTGGGGAGCCAGAGTCTGTCAGGCAGGTGCTGGGCTGGCCGCCTGTGTGGGAAGGGGCAGAGCCGACCTAGGGGCAAGTTGGGCCTCTTGCTCTCCCTGCTGCCCTGAGGCTGCTGGGCCAAAGAGGTCTTGGGCATCCAGCCCCTTGCTGGTCCCTTCCCTCTGACGAGGCCCTCTGAGCTCCAGCACCTGCAGTGTGGAGACAGCCCCTGCCAGCAACCTCCTCTCCAATGAGGCCTCAACCGAGGCCTAGGCCTAGGGGAAAGACACCAGCGGGGATGAGCCTGGGGAGGCGCCCGGGCATGTCTGGACCCAGTCCCCGCAGCCTGCCCCTTGGTGGGGCAGTACCCCCGGAGGCCAGGAAGGTCTGTGCAAGGCTGCCAGGGGCAGGGACAGTGCTGGGTCCTGCCCCTGGCCTGTTGGACCTCTGAGCACAACCGGCACTCTCGCGCTGGAAGACCTCCCCGTCTGCCTCCAAAGGCCGGTTTGCAAGCACTCCCGCCCGCTGTTCCCGCCAGGCACGCACAATGCTCCCAAGCCCGGGAGAAAAGCGCTTCGGGGTGGTGCTCTCTCCGGGCCCTTGCCCCTAAGCCTGCGGGCCAGGCAGGGGGAACACACTCCCAGGCCAACACAGAACGACATGAACACGTCTGTTCCTGCCCCCTACACCGGCAGAGAGCTCGGGGGAGCCAGAGTCTCTCAGGCAGGTGCTGGGCTGGCCGCCTGTGTGGGAAGGGGCAGAGCCGACCTAGGGGCAATTTGGGCCTCTTGCTCTCCCTGCTGCCCTGAGGCTGCTTGGCCAAAGACGTCTTGGGCATCCAGCCCTTTGCTGGTCCCTTCCCTCTGACGAGGCCCTCTGAGCTCCAGCACCTTGCAGTGTGGAGACAGCACCTGCCAGCAATCTCCTCTCCAAGGAGGCCTCAACCGAGGCCTAGGCCCAGGGGAAAAGCACCAGCGGGGATGAGCCTGGGGAGGCGCCCGGGCATGTCTGGACCCAGTCCCCGCAGCCTGCCCCTTGGTGGGGCAGTACCCCTGGAGGCCAGGAAGGTCTGGGCAAGTCTGACCAGGGGCAGGGGACCTGCTGGGTCCTGCCCCTGGCCTGTGGGGCCTCTGAGCACAACCGGCCCTCTCCCACTGGAAGACCTCCCCGGCTGCCTCCAAAGGCCGTTTTGCACGCACTCCCGCCCACTGTTCCCACCAAGTGCGCACAATGCTCCCAAGCCCGGGAGAAAAGCGCTTCGGGGTGGTGCTCTCTCCGGGTCCTTGCCCCTGAGCCTGGGGACCAGGGAGGGGGAACACACTCCCAGGCCAAGGCAGAACCACATGCACACGTCTGTTCCTGACCCCTGCACCGGCAGAGAGCTCGGGGGAGCCAGAGTCTGTCAGGCAGCTGCTGGGCTGGCCGCCTTTGTGGGAAGGGGCAGAGCCGACCTAGGGGCAAGTTGGGCCTCTTGCTCTCCCTGCTGCCCTGAGGCTGCTGGGCCAAAGAGGTCTTGGGCATCCAGCCCTTTGCTTGTCCCTTCCCTCTGACGAGGCCCTCTGATCTCCAGCACCTTGCAGTGTGGAGACAGCCCCTGCCAGCAACCTCCTCTCCAAGGAGGCCTCAACCGAGACCTAGGACCAGGGGAAAGGCACCAGCGGGGATGAGCCTGGGGAGGCGCCCGGGCATGTCTGGACCCAGTCCCCGCAGCCTGCCCCTTGGTGGGGCAGTACCCCCGGAGGCCAGGAAGGTCTGGGAAAGTCTGGCCAGGGGCAGGGGACCTACTGGGTCCTGCCCCTGGCCTGTGGGGCCTCTGAGCACAACCGGCCCTCTCCCACTGGAAGACCTCCCCGGCTGCCTCCAAAGTCCTGTTTGCAAGCACTCCCGCCCACTGTTCCCGCCAGGCGCGCACAATGCTCCCAAGCCCGGGAGAAAAGCGCTTCGGGGTGGTGGTCTCTCCGGGCCCTTGCCCCTGAGCCTGGGGGCCAGGCAGGGGATCCACAGTCCCAGGCCAAGGCACAACAACATGCACACGTCTGTTCCTGCCCCCTCCACCGGCAGAGAGCTGGGGGGAGCCAGAGTCTGTCAGGCAGCTGCTGGGCTGGCCGCCTGTGTGGGAAGGGGCAGAGCCGACCTAGGGGCAAGTTGGGCCTCTTGCTCTCCCTGCTGCCCTGAGGCTGCTGGGCCAAAGAGGTCTTGAGCATCCAGCCCCTTGCTGGTCCCTTCCCTCTGACGAGGCCCTCTGAGCTCCAGCACCTTGCAGTGTGGAGACAGCCCCTGCCAGCAACCTCCTCTCCAAGGAGGCCTCAACCGAGGCCTAGGCCCAGGGGAAAGGCACCAGCGGGGATGAGCCAGTGGAGGGGCCCGGGCATGTCTGGACCCAGTCCCCGCAGCCTGCCCCTTGGTGGGGCAGTACCCCCGGAGGCCAGGAAGGTCTGGGCAAGGCTGGCCAGGGGCAGGGTCCCTGCTGGGTCCTGCCCCTGGCCTGTGGGGCCTCTGAGCACAACCGGCCCTCTCCCACTGGAAGACCTCCCCGGCTGCCTTCAAAGGCGGGTTTGCCAACACTCCCGCCCGCTGTTCCCGCCAGGCACGCACAACGCTCCCAAGGCCAGGAGAAAAGCGCTTCGGGGTGTTGCTCTCTCCGGGCCCTTGCCCCTGAGCCTGGGGTCCAGGCAGTGGGTCCACACTCCCAGACCAAGGCAGAACCACATGCACACGTCTGTTCCTGACCCCTGAACCGGCAGAGAGCTCGGGGGAGCCAGAGTCTATCAGGCAGCTGCTGGGTTGGCTGCCTGTGTGGGAAGGGGCAGAGCCGACCTAGGGGCAAGTTGGGCCTCTTGCTCTCCCTGCTGCCCTGAGGCTGCTGGGCCAAAGAGGTCTTGGGCATCCAGCCCCTTGCTGGTCCCTTCCCTCTGACGAGGCCCTCTGAGCTCCAGCACCTTGCAGTGTGGAGACAGCCCCTGCCAGCAACCTCCTCTCCAAGGAGGCATCAACCGAGGCCTATGCCCAGGGGAAAGGCACCAGCGGGGATGAGCCTGGGGAGGCGCCCAGGCATGTCTGGACCCAGTCCCCGCAGCCTGCCCCTTGGTGGGGCAGTACCCCCGGAGGCCAGGAAGGTCTGGGCAAGGCTGGCCAGGGGCAGGGGACCTGCTGGGTCCTGCCCCTGGCCTGTGAGGCCTCTGAGCACAACCGGCCCTCTCCCACTGGAAGACCTCCACGGCTGCCTCCAAAGTCCTGTTTGCAAACACTCCCGCCCGCTGTTCACGCCAGGCTCGCACAATGCTCCCAAGCCCGGGAGAAAAGCGCTTCGGGGTGGTGCTCTCTCCGGGCCCTTGCCCCTGAGCCTGGGGGCAAGGCAGGGGGAACACACTCCCAGGCCAAGGCAGAACCACATGCCCACGTCTGTTCCTGTCCCCTGCACCGGCAGAGAGCTTGGGGGAGCCAGAGTCTGTCAGGCAGCTGCTGAGTTGGCCGCCTGTGTGGGAAGGGGCAGAGCCGCCCTAGGGGCAAGTTGGGCCTCTTGCTCTCCCTGCTGCCCTGAGGCTGCTGGGCCAAAGACGTCTTGGTCATCCAGCCCCTTACTGGTCCCTTCCCTCTGACGAGGCCCTCTGAGCTCCAGCACCTTGCAGTGTGGAGACAGCCCCTGCCAGCAACCTCCTCTCCAAGGAGGCCTCAACCGAGGCCTAGGCCCAGGGGAAAGGCACCAGCGGGGATGAGCCTGGGGAGGCGCCCGGGCATGTCTGGACACAGGCCCCGCAGCCTGCCCCTTGGTGGGGCAGTACCCCCGGAGGCCAGGAAGGTCTGGGCAAGGCTGGCCAGGGGCAGGGGCCCTGCTGCGTCCTGCCCCTGGCCTGTGGGGCCTCTGAGCACAACCGGCCCTCTCCCACTGGAAGACCTCCCCGGCTGCCTCCAAAGGCCGGTTTGCAAGCGCTCCCGCCCACTGTTCCCAGCAGGCGTGCACAATGCTCCCAAGCCCGGGAGAAAACGCTTCAGGGTGGTGCTCTCTCCGGGCCCTTGCCCCTGAGCCTGGGGGCAAGGCAGGGTGTCCACACTCCCAGGACAAGGCAGAACCACATGCAGACGTCTGATCTGCCCCCTGCACCGGCAGAGAGCTCGGGGGAGCCAGAGTCTGTCAGGCAGCAGCTGGGCTGGCCGCCTGTGTGGGAAGGGGCAGAGCCGACCTAGGGGCAAGTTGGGCCTCTTGCTCTCCCTGCTGCCCTGAGGCTGCTGGGCCAAAGAGGTCTTGGGCATCCAGCCCCTTGCTGGTCCCTTCCCTCGGACGAGGCCCTCTGAGCTCCAGCACCTTGCAGTGTGGAGACAGCCCCTGCCAGCAACCTCCTCTCCAAGGAGTCCTCAACCGAGGCCTAGGCCCAGGGGAAAGGCACCAGCGGGGATGAGCCTGGGGAGGCGCCCGGGCATGTCTGGACCCAGTCCACGCAGCCTGCCCCTTTGTGGGGCAGTACCCCCGGAGGCCAGGAAGGTCTGGGCAAGGCTGCCAGGGGCAGGGACACTGCTGGGTCCTGCCCCTGGCCTGTGGGGCGTCTGAGCACAACCGGCACTCTCCCGCTGGAAGACCTCCCCGTCTGCCTCGAAAGGCCGGTTTGCAAGCACTCCCGCCCGCTGTTCCCGCCAGGCACGCACAATGCTCCCAAGCCCGGGAGAAAAGCGCTTCGGGGTGGTGCTCTCACCGGGCCCTTGCCCCTGAGCCTGGGGGCCAGGCAGGGGGAACACACTCCCAGGCCAAGGCAGAACGACATGCACACGTCTGTTCCTGCCCCATGCACAGGCAGAGAGCTCGGGGGAGCCAGAGACTGCCAGGCTGCTGCTGGGCTGGCCGCCTGTGTGGGACGGGGCAGAGCCGACCTAGGGGCAAGTTGGGCCTCTTGCTCTCCCTGCTGCCCTGAGGCTGCTGGGTCAAAGAGGTCTTGGGCATCCAGCCCTTTGCTGGTCCCTTCCCTCTGACGAGGCCCTCTGATCTCCAGCACCTTGCAGTGTGGAGACAGCCCCTGCCAGCAACCTCCTCTCCAAGGAGGCCTCAACCGAGGCCTAGGCCCAGGGGAAAGGCACCAGCGGGGATGAGCCTGGGGAGGCGCCCGGGGATATCTGGACCCAGTCCCCGCAGCCTGCCCCTTTGTGGGGCAGTACCCCCGGAGGCCAGGAAGGTCTGGGCAAGGCTGGCCAGGGTCAGGGGCCCTGATGGGTCCTGCCCCTGGCCTGTGGGGCCTCTGAGCACAACCGGCCCTCTCCCACTGGAAGACCTCCCCGGCTGCCTCCAAAGTCCTGTTTGCTAACACTCCCGCCCGCTGTTCACGCCAGGCTCGCACAATGCTCCCAAGCCCGGGAGAAAAGCGCATTGGGGTGGTTCTCTCTCCGGGCCCTTGCCCCTGAGCCTGGGGGCAAGGCACGGGGAACACATTCCCTGGCCAAGGCAGAACCACATGCCCATGTCTGTTCCTGTCCCCTGCACCGGCAGAGAGCTTGAGGGAGCCAGAGTCTGGCAGGCAGCTGCTGGGTTGGCCGCCTGTGTGGGAAGGGGCAGAGCCGACCTAGGGGCAAGTTGGGCCTCTTGCTCTCCCTGCTGCCCTGAGGCTGCTGGGCCAAAGAGGTCTTGGGCATCCATCCCGTTGCTTGTCCCTTCCCTCTGACGAGGCCCTCTGAGCTCCAGCACCTTGCAGTGTGGAGACAGCCCCTGCCAGCAACCTCCTCTCCAAGGAGGCCTAAACCGAGGCCTAGGCACAGGGGAAAGGCACCAGCGGAGATGAGCCTGGGGAGGCGCCCGGGCATGTATGGACCCAGTCCCCGCAGCCTGCCCCTTGGTGGGGCAGTACCCCCGGAGGCCAGGAAGGTCTGGGAAAGGCTGGCCAGGGGCAGGGGACCTGCTGGGTCCTGCCCCTGGCCTGTGGGGCCTCTGAGCACAACCGGCCCTCTCCCACTGGAAGACGTCCCCGGCTGCCTCCAAAGGCCGGTTTGCAAGCACTCCCGCCCACTGTTCCAACCAAGGGCGCACAACGCTCCCAAGCCCGGGAGAAAATCGCCTCGGGGTGGTGCTCTCTCCGGGCCCTTTCCCCTGAGCCTGGGGGCCAGGCAGGGTGTCCACACTCCCAGGCCAAGGCAGAACGACATGCACACGTCTGTTCCTGCCCCATGCACCGGCAGAGAGCTCGAGGGAGCCAAAGTCTGTCAGGCAGCTGCTGGGCTGGCCGCCTGTGTGGGAAGGGGCAGAGCCGACCTAGGGGCAAGTTGGGCCTCTTGCTCTCCCTGCTGCCCTGAGGCTGCTGGGTCAAAGAGGTCTTGGGCATCCAGCCCTTTGCTGGTCCCTTCCCTCTGACGAGGCCCTCTGAGCTCCAGCACCTTGCAGTGTGGAGACAGCCCCTGCCAGCAACCTCCTCTCCAAGGAGGCCTCAACCGAGGCCTAGGCCCAGGGGAAAGGCACCAGCGGGGATGAGCCTGGGGAGGCGCCCGGGCATGTCTGGACCCAGTCCCCAC
This sequence comes from Dama dama, assembly GCF_033118175.1. Taxonomy (NCBI): domain Eukaryota; kingdom Metazoa; phylum Chordata; class Mammalia; order Artiodactyla; family Cervidae; genus Dama; species Dama dama. The sequence goes on from NW_026870889.1 coordinate 2,673,508, forward strand.
AGCCTGCCCCTTGGTGGGGCAGTACCCCCGGAGGCCAGGAAGGTCTGGGCAAGGCTGGCCAGGGGCAGGGGCCCTGCTGGGTCCTGCCCCTGGCCTGTGGGGCCTCTGAGCACAACCGGCCCTCTTCCACTGGAAGAACTCCCCGGCTCCCTCCAAAGGCCAGTTTGCCAACACTCCCGCCCGCTGTTCCCGCCAGGCACGCACAATGCTCCCAAGCCCGGGAGAAAAGCGCTTCGGGGTGGTGCTCTCCTCGGGCCCTTGCCCCTGAGCCTGGGGTCCAGGCAGTTGGTCCACACTCCCAGACCAAGGCAGAACCACATGCACACGTCTGTTCCTGACCCCTGCACCGGCAGAGAGTTCGGGGGAGCCAGAGTCTGTCAGGCAGCTGCTGGGCTGGCCGCCTGTGTGGGAAGGGGCAGAGCCGACCTAGGGGCAAGTTGGGCCTCTTCCTCTCCCTGCTGCCCTGAGGCTGCTGGGCCAAAGAGGTCTTGGGCATCCAGCCCCTTGCTGGTCCCTTCCCTCTGACGAGGCCCTCTGAGCTCCAGCACCTTGCAGTGTGGAGACAGCCCCTGCCAGCAACATCCTCTCCAAGGAGGCCTCAACCGAGGCCTAGGCCCAGGGGAAAGGCACCAGCGGGGATGAGCCTGGGGAGGCGCCCGGGCATGTCTGGACCCAGTCCCCGCAGCCTGCCCCTTGGTGGGGCAGTACCCACGGAGGCCAGGAAGATCTGGGCAAGCCTGGCCAGGGGCAGGGGCCCTGCTGGGTCCTCCCCATGGCCTGTGGGGCCTCTGAGCACAACCGGCCCTCTCCCACTGGAAGACCTCCCCGGATGCCTCCAAAGGCCGGTTTGCAAGCACTCCCGCCCACTGTTCCCGCCAGGTGCGCACAATGCTCCCAAGCCCGGGAGAAAAGCGCTTTGGGGTGGTGCTCTCTCCGGGCCCTTGCCCCTGAGCCTGTGGGCAAGGCAGGGGGAACACACTCCCAGACCAAGGCAGAAACACATGCACACGTCTGTTCCTGTCCCCTGCACCGGCAGAGAGCTCGTGGGAGCCAGAGTCTCTCAGGCAGGTGCTGGGCTGGCCGCCTGTGTGGGAAGGGGCAGAGCCGACCTAGGGGCAAGTTGGGCCTCTTGCTCTCCCTGCTGCGCTGAGGCTGCAGGGCCAAAGACGTCTTGGGCATCCAGCCCCTTACTGGTCCCTTCCCTCTGACGAGGCCCTCTGAGCTCCAGCACCTTGCAGTGTGGAGACAGCCCCTGCCAGCAATCTCCTCTCCAAGGAGGCCTCAACCGAGGCCTAGGCCCAGGGGAAAGGCACCAGTGGGGTTGAGCCAAGGGAGGCGCCCGGGCATGTCTGGACCCTGTCCCCGCAGCCTGCCCCTTGGTGGGGCAGTACCCCCGGAGGCCAGGAAGGTCTGGGCAAGGCTGGCCAGGGGCAGGGGCCCTGATGGGTCCTGCCCCTGGCCTGTGGGGCCTCTGAGCACAACCGGCCCTCTCCCACTGGAAGACCTCCCCGGCTGCCTCCAAAGCCCGGTTTGGAAGCACTCCCGCCCACTGTTCCCGCCAGGCGCGCACAATGCTCCCAAGCCCGGGAGAAAAGCGCTTCGGGGTGGTGGTCTCTCCGGGCCCTTGCCCCTGAGCCTGGGGGCCAGGCAGGGGATCCACAGTCCCAGGCCAAGGCACAACAACATGCACACGTCTGTTCCTGCCCCCTCCACCGGCAGAGAGCTGGGGGGAGCCAGAGTCTGTCAGGCAGCTGCTGGGCTGGCCGCCTGTGTGGGAAGGGGCAGAGCCGACCTAGGGGCAAGTTGGGCCTCTTGCTCTCCCTGCTGCCCTGAGGCTGCTGGGCCAAAGAGGTCTTGGGCATCCAGCCCCTTGCTGGTCCCTTCCCTCTGACGAGGCCCTCTGAGCTCCAGCACCTTGCAGTGTGGAGACAGACCCTGCCAGCAACCTCCTCTCCAAGGAGGCCTCAACCGAGGTCTAGGCCCAGGGGAAAGGCACCAGCGGGGATGAGCCAGTGGAGGGGCCCGGGCATGTCTGGACCCAGTCCCCGCAGCCTGCCCCTTGGTGGGGCAGTACCCCCGGAGGCCAGGAAGGTCTGGGCAAGGCTGGCCAGGGGCAGGGTCCCAGCTGGGTCCTGCCCTTGGCCTGTGGGGCCTCTGAGCACAACCGGCCCTCTCCCACTGGAAGACCTCCCCGGCTGCCTTCAAAGGCGGGTTTGCCAACACTCCCGCCCGCTGTTCCCGCCAGGCACGCACAACGCTCCCAAGGCCAGGAGAAAAGCGCTTCGGGGTGTTGCTCTCTCCGGGCCCTTGCCCCTGAGCCTGGGGTCCAGGCAGTGAGTCCACACTCCCAGACCAAGGCAGAACCACATGCACACGTCTGTTCCTGACCCCTGAACCGGCAGAGAGCTCGGGGGAGCCAGAGTCTATCAGGCAGCTGCTGGGTTGGCTGCCTGTGTGGGAAGGGGCAGAGCCGACCTAGGGGCAAGTTGGGCCTCTTGCTCTCCCTGCTGCCCTGAGGCTGCTGGGCCAAAGTGGTCTTGGGCATCCAGCCCCTTGCTGGTCCCTTCCCGCTGACGAGGCCCTCTGAGCTCCAGCACCTTGCAGTGTGGAGACAGCCCCTGCCAGCAACCTCCTCTCCAAGGAGGCATCAACCGAGGCCTATGCCCAGGGGAAAGGCACCAGCGGGGATGAGCCTGGGGAGGCGCCCAGGCATGTCTGGACCCAGTCCCCGCAGCCTGCCCCGTGGTGGGGCAGTACCCCCGGAGGCCAGGAAGGTCTGGGCAAGGCTGGCCAGGGGCAGGGGACCTGCTGGGTCCTGCCCCTGGCCTGTGAGGCCTCTGAGCACAACCGGCCCTCTCCCACTGGAAGACCTCCACGGCTGCCTCCAAAGTCCTGTTTGCAAACACTCCCGCCCGCTGTTCACGCCAGGCTCGCACAATGCTCCCAAGCCCGGGAGAAAAGCGCTTCGGGGTGGTGCTCTCTCCGGGCCCTTGCCCCTGAGCCTGGGGGCAAGGCAGGGGGAACACACTCCCAGGCCAAGGCAGAACCACATGCCCACGTCTGTTCCTGTCCCCTGCACCGGCAGAGAGCTTGGGGGAGCCAGAGTCTGTCAGGCAGCTGCTGAGTTGTCCGCCTGTGTGGGAAGGGGCAGAGCCGCCCTAGGGGCAAGTTGGGCCTCTTGCTCTCCCTGCTGCCCTGAGGCTGCTGGGCCAAAGACGTCTTGGGCATCCAGCCCCTTACTGGTCCCTTCCCTCTGACGAGGCCCTCTGAGCTCCAGCACCTTGCAGTGTGGAGACAGACCCTGCCAGCAACCTCCTCTCCAAGGAGGCCTCAACCGAGGCCTAGGCCCAGGGGAAAGGCACCAGCGGGGATGAGCCTGGGGAGGCGCCCGGGCATGTCTGGACCCAGGCCCCGCAGCCTGCCCCTTGGTGGGGCAGTACCCCCGGAGGCCAGGAAGGTCTGGGCAAGGCTGGCCAGGGGCAGGGGCCCTGCTGCGTCCTGCCCCTGGCCTGTGGGGCCTCTGAGCACAACCGGCCCTCTCCCACTGGAAGACCTCCCCGGCTGCCTCCAAAGGCCGGTTTGCAAGCACTCCCGCCCGCTGTTCCCGCCAGGCATGCACAATGCTCCCAAGCCCGGGAGAAAAGCGCTTCGGGGTGGTGCTCTCTCCGGGCCCTTGCCCCTGAGCCTGGGGGACAGGCAGGGGGAACACACTCCCAGGCCAAGGCAGAACGACATGCACACGTCTGTTCCTGCCCCCTACACCGGCAGAGAGTTCGGGGGAGCCAGAGACTGCCAGGCTGCTGCTGGGCTGGCTGCCTGTGTGCGACGGGGTAGAGCCGACCTAGGGGCAAGTTGGGCCTCTTGCTCTCCCTGCTGCCCTGAGGCTGCTGGGTCAAAGAGGTCTTGGGCATCCAGCCCTTTGCTGGTCCTTTCCCTCTGACGAGGCCCTCTGAGCTCCAGCACCTTGCAGTGTGCAGACAGCCCCTGCCGGCAACCTCCTCTCCAAGGAGGCCTCAACCGAGGCCTAGGCCCAGGGGAAAGGCACCAGCGGGGATGAGCCTGGGGAGGCGCCCGGGCATGTCTGGACCCAGGCCCCGCAGCCTGCCCCTTGGTGGGGTAGTACCCCCGGAGGCCAGGAAGGTCTGGGCAAGGCTGCCAGAGGCAGGGACACTGCTGGGTCCTGCCCCTGGCCTGTGGGGCCTCTGAGAACAACTGGCACTCTCCCGCTGGAAGACCTCCCCGGCTGCCTCCAAAGGCTGGTTTGCAAGCACTCAATCCCGCTGTTCACGCCAGCTGCGCACAATGCTCCCAAGCCCGGGAGAAAAGCATTTTGTGGTGGTGCTCACTCCGGGCTTTGGAAGACCTCCCCAGCTGCCTCCAAGGCCGGTTTGCAAGCACTTCTGCCTGCTGTTCCCGCCACCCGCGCACAATGCTCCCAAGCCCGGGAGAAAAGCGTTTCGGGGTGGTGTTCTCTCTGGACCCAAGAAAGACCTCCCGGGCTGCCCCCAAATGCCGGTTTGCAAGCACTCCCACTCACTGTTCCCGCCATCCGTGCAAATGCTCCAAGCCCAGGAGAAAAGCCCTTCAGGGTGGTGCTCTCTCCCGGCCCTTGGAAGACCTCCCCGGCTGCCTCCAAAGGCTGGATTTCAAGTACTCCCTCCCGCTGTCCCGCCAGCCGCACACAATGCTCCCAATCACGGGAGAAAAGCGCTTCGGGGTGGTGCTCTCTACGGGCCCTTGGAAGACCTCCCCGTTTGTCTCCAAAGGCCGGTTTGCAAGCACTCATGCCCGCTGTTCCCGCCAGCCGCGCACAATGCTCCCAAGCCTAGGAGAAAAGCGCTTCGGGGTGGTGCTCTCTCCCGGCCCTTGGAAGACCTCCCCGGCTGCCTCCAAAGGCCGGTTTGCAAGCACTCAATCCCGCTGTTCCCGCCAGCCGCGCACAATGCTCCCAAGCCCGGGAGAAAAGCGCTTCGGGGTGGTGCTCTCTACGGGCCCTTGGAAGACCTCCCCGTTTGTCTCCAAAGGCCGGTTTGCAAGCACTCATGCCCGCTGTTCCCGCCAGCCGCGCACAATGCTCCCAAGCCTAGGAGAAAAGCGCTTCGGGGTGGTGCTCTCTCCCGGCCCTTGGAAGACCTCCCCGGCTGCCTCCAAAGGCCGGTTTGCAAGCACTCAATCCCGCTGTTCCCGACAGCCGCGAACAATGCTCCCAATTCCGTGAGAAAAGTGCTTCGGGATGGTGCTCTCTCCGGGCCCTTGGAAGACCTCCCAAGCTGCCTCCAAAGGCCGGTTTGCAAGCACTCCCGCCCGCTGTTCCCGCCAGCCTCGCACAATGCTCCCAAGACCGGGAGAAAAGCGCTTCGGGGTGGTGTTCTCTCCGTGCCAATGGAGGACCTCCCTGGCTGCCCCCATAGGCCGGTTTGCAAGCACTCCCACTCGCTGTTCCCGCCAGCCACGCACAATCCTCCAAAACCCCGGAGAAAAGCGCTTCGGGGTGGTGTTCTCTCCGTGCCCATGGAAGACCTCCCGGGGTGCCCCCAAAGGCCGGTTTGGAAGCACTCCGACTCGCTGTTCCCGCCATCCGCGCACAATGCTCCCAAGCCCGGGAGAAAAGCATTTTGGGGTGGTGCTCACACCGGGCCCTGGAAGACCTCCCCGGCTGCCTCCAAAGGACGGTTTTCAAGCACTCCTGCCTGCTGTTCCCGCCACCCGCGCACAATGCTCCCAAGCCCGGGAGAAAAGCGCTTCGGGGTGGTGCTCTCTACAGGCCCTTGGAAGACCTCCCCGGCTGCCTCCAAAGGCCGGTTTGCAAGGACTCCTTCCTGCTGTTCCCGCCAGCCACGCACAATGCTCCCAAGCCCGGGAGAAAAGCATTTTGGGGTGGTGCTCACACCGGGCCCTGGAAGACCTCCCCGGCTGCCTCCAAAGGACGGTTTTCAAGCACTCCTGCCTGCTGTTCCCGCCACCCGCGCAGAATGCTCCCAAGCGCGGGAGAAAAGCGCTTCGGGGTGGTGCTCTCTACAGGCCCTTGGAAGACCTCCCCGGCTGCCTCCAAAGGCCGGTTTGCAAGGACTCCTTCCTGCTGTTCCCGCCAGCCACGCACAATGCTCCCAAGCCCGGGAGAAAAGCATTTTGGGGTGGTGCTCACTCCGGGCCCTTGGAAGACCTCCCCGGCTGCCTCCAATGGCCAGTTTGCAAGCACTCATGTCTGCTGTTCCCACCAGCCGCGCACAATGCTCCCAAGCCCGGGAGAAAAGCTTTTTGGGGTGGTGCTCACACCGGGCCCTGGAAGACCTCCCCGGCTGCCTGCAAAGGCCGGTTTTCAAGCACTCCTGCCTGCTGTTCCCGCCAGCCGTGCACAATGCTCCCAAGCCCGGGAGAAAAGCTTTTTGGGGTGGTGCTCACACCGGGCCCTGGAAGACCTCCCCGGCTGCCTCCAAAGGACGGTTTTCAAGCACTCCTGCCTGCTGTTCCCGCCACCTGCGCACAATGCTCCCAAGCCCGGGAGAAAAGCGCTTCGGGGTGGTGCTCTCTACAGGCCCTTGGAAGACCTCCCCGGCTGCCTCCAAAGGCCGGTTTGCAAGGACTCCTTCCTGCTGTTCCCGCCAGCCACGCACAATGCTCCCAAGCCCGGGAGAGAAGCATTTTGGGGTGGTGCTCTCTACAGGCCCTTGGAAGACCTCCCCGGCTGCCTCCAGTGGCCAGTTTGCAAGCACTCATGCCCGCTGTTCCCACCAGCCGCGCACAATGCTCCCAAGCCCGGGAGAAAAGCTTTTTGGGGTGGTGCTCACACCGGGCCCTGGAAGACCTCCCCGGCTGCCTGCAAAGGCCGGTTTTCAAGCACTCCTGCCTGCTGTTCCTGCCACCCGCGCACAATACTCCCAAGCCCGGGAGAAAAGCGCTTCGGGGTGGTGCTCTCTACAGGCCCTTGGAAGACCTCCCCCGCTGCCTCCAAAGGCCGGTTTGCAAGGACTCCTTCCTGCTGTTCCCGCCAGCCACGCACAATGCTCCCAAGCCCGGGAGAAAAGTGCTTCGGGGTGGTGATCTCTCCGGGCCCTTGGAAGTCGTCCCCGGCTGCCTCCAAAGGCCGGTTTGCAAGCACTCATGCCCGTTATTCCCACCAGCCGCGCACAATGCTCCCAAGCCCGGGAGAAAAGCATTTTGGGGTGGTGCTCACTCCGGGCCCTTGGAAGACCTCCCCGGCTGCCTCCAGTGGCCAGTTTGCAAGCAGTCCTGCCTGCTGTTCCCGCCAGCCGCGCACAATGCTCCCAAGCCCGGGAGAAAAGCGCTTTGGGGTGGTGCTCTCTCCGGGCCCTTGGAAGACGTCCCCGGCTGCCTCCAAAGGCCGGTTTGCAAGCACTCATGCCCGTTGTTCCCACCAGCCGCGCACAATGCTCCCAAGCCCGGGAGAAAAGCATTTTGGGGTGGTGCTCACTCCGGGCCCTTGGAAGACCTCCCCGGCTGCCTCCAAAGGCCAGTTTGCAAGCAGTCCTGCCTGCTGTTCCCGCCAGCCGCGCACAATGCTCCCAAGCCCGGGAGAAAAGCGCTTTGGGGTGGTGCTCTCTCCGGGCCCTTGGAAGACGTCCCCGGCTGCCTCCAAAGGCCGGTTTGCAAGCACTCATGCCCGTTGTTCCCACCAGCCGCGCACAATGCTCCCAAGCCCGGGAGAAAAGCATTTTGGGGTGGTGCTCACTCCGGGCCCTTGGAAGACCTCCCCGGCTGCCTCCAAAGGCCAGTTTGCAAGCAGTCCTGCCTGCTGTTCCCGCCAGCCGCGCACAATGTTCCCAAGCCCGGGAGAAAAGCGCTTCGGGGTGGTGCTCTCTCCGGGCCCTTTCAAGACCTCCCCGGCTGCCTCCAAAGGCCGGTTTGTAAGTACTCATTCCCGCTGCTTCCGCCAGCCACGCACAATGCTCCCAAGCCCGGGAGAAAAGCATTTTGGGGTGGTGCTCTCTCCGGGCCCTTGGAAGACCTCCCGGGCTGCCTCCAAAGGCCGGTTTGCAAGCATTCATGTCCGTTGTTCCCGACAGCCGCGCACAATGCTCCCAAGCCCGAGAGAAAAGCATTTTGGGGTGGTGATCAGTCCGGCCCTTGGAAGACCTCCCCGGCTGCCTCCAAAGGACAGTTTGCAAGCACTCATGCCCGCTGTTCCCGCCAGCCGCGCACAATGCTCCCAAGACCGTGAGAAAAGCGCTTCGGCGTGGTGTTCTCTCAGGGACCATGGAGGACCTCCCCGGCTGCCCCCAAAGGCCGGTTTGCAAGCATTCCCACTCGCTGTTCCCGCCAGGCACACACAATGTTCCAAAACCCCGGAGAAAAGCGCTTCGGGGTGGTGGTCTCTCCGGGCTTCTGCCCCTGAGCCTGGGGGCCAGGCAGGGGATCCACAGTCCCAGGCCAAGGCAGAACCACATGCACACGTCTGTTCCTGCCCCCTCCACCGGCAGAGAGCTGGGGGGAGCCAGAGTCTGTCAGGCAGCTGCTGGGCTGGCCGCCTGTGTGGGAAGGGGCAGAGCCGACCTAGGGGCAAGTTGGGCCTCTTGCTCTCCCTGCTGCCCTGAGGCTGCTGGGCCAAAGAGGTCTTGGGCATCCAGCCCCTTGCTGGTCCCTTCCCTCTGACGAGGCCCTCTGAGCTCCAGCACCTTGCAGTGTGGAGACAGCCCCTGCCAGCAACCTCCTCTCCAAGGAGGCCTCAACCGAGGCCTAGGCCCAGGGGAAAGGCACCAGCGGAGATGAGCCAGTGGAGGCGCACGGGCATGTCTGGACCCAGTCCCCGCAGCCTGCCCCTTGGTGGGGCAGTACCCCCGGAGGCCAGGAAGGTCTGGGCAAGGCTGCGAGGGGCAGGGGCCCTGCTGGGTCGTGCCCCTGGCCTGTGGGGCGTCTGAGCACAACCGGCACTCTCCCGCTGGAAGACCTCCCCGTCTGCCTCCAAAGGCCGGTTTGCAAGCACTCCCGCCCGCTGTTCCCGCCAGGCACGCACAATGCTCCCAAGCCCGGGAGAAAAGCGCTTCAGGGTGGTGCTCTCTCCGGGCCCTTGCCCCTGAGCCTGGGGGCCAGGCAGTTGGAACACACACCCAGGCCAAGGCAGAACGACATGCATACGTCTGTTCCTGCCCCCTACACCGGCAGAGAGTTCGGGGGAGCCAGAGACTGCCAGGCTGCTGCTGGGCTGGCTGCCTGTGTGCGACGGGGTAGAGCCGACCTAGGGGCAAGTTGGGCCTCTTGCTCTCCCTGCTGCCCTGAGGCTGCTGGGTCAGAGAGGTCTTGGGCATCCAGCCCTTTGCTGGTCCTTTCCCTCTGACGAGGCCCTCTGAGCTCCAGCACCTTGCAGTGTGCAGACAGCCCCTGCCGGCAACCTCCTCTCCAAGGAGGCCTCAACCGAGGCCTAGGCCCAGGGGAAAGGCACCAGCGGGGATGAGCCTGGGGAGGCGCCCGGGCATGTCTGGACCCAGGCCCCGCAGCCTGCCCCTTGGTGGGGTAGTACCCCCGGAGGCCAGGAAGGTCTGGGCAAGGCTGCCAGAGGCAGGGACACTGCTGGGTCCTGCCCCTGGCCTGTGGGGCCTCTGAGAACAACTGGCACTCTCCCGCTGGAAGACCTCCCCGGCTGCCTCCAAAGGCTGGTTTGCAAGCACTCAATCCCGCTGTTCACGCCAGCTGCGCACAATGCTCCCAAGCCCGGGAGAAAAGCATTTTGGGGTGGTGCTCACTCCGGGCTTTGGAAGACCTCCCCGGCTGCCTCCAAGGCCGGTTTGCAAGCACTTCTGCCTGCTGTTCCCGCCACCCGCGCACAATGCTCCCAAGCCCGGGAGAAAAGCGTTTCGGGGTGGTGTTCTCTCTGGACCCAAGAAAGACCTCCCGGGCTGCCCCCAAATGCCGGTTTGCAAGCACTCCCACTCACTGTTCCCGCCATCCGTGCAAATGCTCCAAGCCCAGGAGAAAAGCCCTTCAGGGTGGTGCTCTCTCCCGGCCCTTGGAAGACCTCCCCGGCTGCCTCCAAAGGCTGGATTTCAAGTACTCCCTCCCGCTGTCCCGCCAGCCGCACACAATGCTCCCAATCACGGGAGAAAAGCGCTTCGGGGTGGTGCTCTCTACGGGCCCTTGGAAGACCTCCCCGTTTGTCTCCAAAGGCCGGTTTGCAAGCACTCATGCCCGCTGTTCCCGCCAGCCGCGCACAATGCTCCCAAGCCTAGGAGAAAAGCGCTTCGGGGTGGTGCTCTCTCCCGGCCCTTGGAAGACCTCCCCGGCTGCCTCCAAAGGCCGGTTTGCAAGCACTCAATCCCGCTGTTCCCGCCAGCCGCGCACAATGCTCCCAAGCCCGGGAGAAAAGCGCTTCGGGGTGGTGCTCTCTCCCGGCCCTTGGAAGACCTCCCCGGCTGCCTCCAAAGGCTGGTTTTCAAAAACTCCCTCCCGCTGACCCGCCAGCCGCACACAATGCTCCCAAGCCCGGGAGAAAAGCATTTTGAGGTGGTCTCTCTCCGGGCCCTTGGAAGACTCCCCGGCTGCCTCTAAAGGCCGGTTTGCAAGCACTCATGTCCTCTGTTCCCGACAGCCGCGAACAATGCTCCCAATTCCGTGAGAAAAGTGCTTCGGGATGGTGCTCTCTCCGGGCCCTTGGAAGACCTCCCAAGCTGCCTCCAAAGGCCGGTTTGCAAGCACTCCCGCCCGCTGTTCCCGCCAGCCTCGCACAATGCTCCCAAGCCCGGGAGAAAAGCGCTTCGGGGTGGTGTTCTCTCCGTGCCAATGGAGGACCTCCCTGGCTGCCCCCAAAGGCCGGTTTGCAAGCACTCCCACTCGCTGTTCCCGCCAGCCACGCACAATCCTCCAAAACCCCGGAGAAAAGCGCTTCGGGGTGGTGTTCTCTCCGTGCCCATGGAAGACCTCCCGGGGTGCCCCCAAAGGCCGGTTTGGAAGCACTCCGACTCGCTGTTCCCGCCATCCGCGCACAATGCTCCCAAGCCCGGGAGAAAAGCATTTTGGGGTGGTGCTCACACCGGGCCCTGGAAGACCTCCCCGGCTGCCTCCAAAGGACGGTTTTCAAGCACTCCTGCCTGCTGTTCCCGCCACCCGCGCACAATGCTCCCAAGCGCGGGAGAAAAGCGCTTCGGGGTGTTGCTCTCTACAGGCCCTTGGAAGACCTCCCCGGCTGCCTCCAAAGGCCGGTTTGCAAGGACTCCTTCCTGCTGTTCCCGCCAGCCACGCACAATGCTCCCAAGCCCGGGAGAAAAGCATTTTGGGGTGGTGCTCACTCCGGGCCCTTGGAAGACCTCCCCGGCTGCCTCCAATGGCCAGTTTGCAAGCACTCATGTCCGCTGTTCCCACCAGCCGCGCACAATGCTCCCAAGCCCGGGAGAAAAGCTTTTTGGGGTGGTGCTCACACCGGGCCCTGGAAGACCTCCCCGGCTGCCTCCAAAGGCCAGTTTTCAAGCACTCCTGCCTGCTGTTCCCGCCACCTGCGCACAATGCTCCCAAGCCCGGGAGAGAAGCGCTTCGGGGTGGTGCTCTCTACAGGCCCTTGGAAGACCTCCCCGGCTGCCTCCAAAGGCCGGTTTGCAAGGACTCCTTCCTGCTGTTCCCGCCAGCCACGCACAATGCTCCCAAGCCCGGGAGAGAAGCATTTTGGGGTGGTGCTCTCTACAGGCCCTTGGAAGACCTCCCCGGCTGCCTCCAGTGGCCAGTTTGCAAGCACTCATGCCCGCTGTTCCCACCAGCCGCGCACAATGCTCCCAAGCCCGGGAGAAAAGCTTTTTGGGGTGGTGCTCACACCGGGCCCTGGAAGACCTCCCCGGCTGCCTGCAAAGGCCGGTTTTCAAGCACTCCTGCCTGCTGTTCCTGCCACCCGCGCACAATACTCCCAAGCCCGGGAGAAAAGCACTTCGGGGTGGTGCTCTCTACAGGCCCTTGGAAGACCTCCCCCGCTGCCTCCAAAGGCCAGTTTGCAAGCAGTCCTGCCTGCTGTTCCCGCCAGCCGCGCACAATGCTCCCAAGCCCGGGAGAAAAGCGCTTCGGGGTGGTGCTCTCTCCGGGCCCTTGGAAGACGTCCCCGGCTGCCTCCAAAGGCCGGTTTGCAAGCACTCATGCCCGTTGTTCCCACCAGCCGCGCACAATGCTCCCAAGCCCGGGAGAAAAGCATTTTGGGGTGGTGCTCACTCCGGGCCCTTGGAAGACCTCCCCGGCTGCCTCCAAAGGCCAGTTTGCAAGCAGTCCTGCCTGCTGTTCCCGCCAGCCGCGCACAATGTTCCCAAGCCCGGGAGAAAAGCGCTTCGCGGTGGTGCTCTCTCCGGGCACTTTCAAGACCTCCCCGGCTGCCTCCAAAGGCCGGTTTGTAAGTACTCATTCCCGCTGCTTCCGCCAGCCACGCACAATGCTCCCAAGCCCGGGAGAAAAGCATTTTGGGGTGGTGCTCTCTCCGGGCCCTTGGAAGACCTCCCCGGCTGCCCCCAAAGGCCGGTTTGCAAGCATTCCCACTCGATGTTCCCGCCAGGCACACACAATGTTCCAAAACCCCGGAGAAAAGCGCTTCGGGGTGGTGCTCTCTCCGGGCCCTTGCCCCTGAGCCTGGGGGCCAGGCAGTGGGTCCACACTCCCAGACCAAGGCAGAACCACATGCACACGTCTGTTCCTGACCCCTGCACCGGCAGAGAGCTCTGGGGAGCCAGAGTCTGTCAGGCAGGTGCTGGGCTGGCCGCCTGTGTGGGAAGGGGCAGAGCCGACCTAGGGGCAAGTTGGGCCTCTTGCTCTCCCTGCTGCCCTGAGGCTGCTGGGCCAAAGAGGTCTTGGGCATCCAGCCCCTTGCTGGTCCCTTCCCTCTGACGAGGCCCTCTGAGCTCCAGCACCTGCAGTGTGGAGACAGCCCCTGCCAGCAACCTCCTCTCCAATGAGGCCTCAACCGAGGCCTAGGCCTAGGGGAAAGACACCAGCGGGGATGAGCCTGGGGAGGCGCCCGGGCATGTCTGGACCCAGTCCCCGCAGCCTGCCCCTTGGTGGGGCAGTACCCCCGGAGGCCAGGAAGGTCTGTGCAAGGCTGCCAGGGGCAGGGACAGTGCTGGGTCCTGCCCCTGGCCTGTTGGACCTCTGAGCACAACCGGCACTCTCGCGCTGGAAGACCTCCCCGTCTGCCTCCAAAGGCCGGTTTGCAAGCACTCCCGCCCGCTGTTCCCGCCAGGCACGCACAATGCTCCCAAGCCCGGGAGAAAAGCGCTTCGGGGTGGTGCTCTCTCCGGGCCCTTGCCCTTAAGCCTGCGGGCCAGGCAGGGGGAACACACTCCCAGGCCAACACAGAACGACATGAACACGTCTGTTCCTGCCCCCTACACCGGCAGAGAGCTCGGGGGAGCCAGAGTCTCTCAGGCAGGTGCTGGGCTGGCCGCCTGTGTGGGAAGGGGCAGAGCCGACCTAGGGGCAATTTGGGCCTCTTGCTCTCCCTGCTGCCCTGAGGCTGCTTGGCCAAAGACGTCTTGGGCATCCAGCCCTTTGCTGGTCCCTTCCCTCTGACGAGGCCCTCTGAGCTCCAGCACCTTGCAGTGTGGAGACAGCACCTGCCAGCAATCTCCTCTCCAAGGAGGCCTCAACCGAGGCCTAGGCCCAGGGGAAAAGCACCAGCGGGGATGAGCCTGGGGAGGCGCCCGGGCATGTCTGGACCCAGTCCCCGCAGCCTGCCCCTTGGTGGGGCAGTACCCCTGGAGGCCAGGAAGGTCTGGGCAAGTCTGACCAGGGGCAGGGGACCTGCTGGGTCCTGCCCCTGGCCTGTGGGGCCTCTGAGCACAACCGGCCCTCTCCCACTGGAAGACCTCCCCGGCTGCCTCCAAAGGCCGTTTTGCACGCACTCCCGCCCACTGTTCCCACCAAGTGCGCACAATGCTCCCAAGCCCGGGAGAAAAGCGCTTCGGGGTGGTGCTCTCTCCGGGTCCTTGCCCCTGAGCCTGGGGACCAGGGAGGGGGAACACACTCCCAGGCCAAGGCAGAACCACATGCACACGTCTGTTCCTGACCCCTGCACCGGCAGAGAGCTCGGGGGAGCCAGAGTCTGTCAGGCAGCTGCTGGGCTGGCCGCCTTTGTGGGAAGGGGCAGAGCCGACCTAGGGGCAAGTTGGGCCTCTTGCTCTCCCTGCTGCCCTGAGGCTGCTGGGCCAAAGAGGTCTTGGGCATCCAGCCCTTTGCTTGTCCCTTCCCTCTGACGAGGCCCTCTGATCTCCAGCACCTTGCAGTGTGGAGACAGCCCCTGCCAGCAACCTCCTCTCCAAGGAGGCCTCAACCGAGACCTAGGACCAGGGGAAAGGCACCAGCGGGGATGAGCCTGGGGAGGCGCCCGGGCATGTCTGGACCCAGTCCCCGCAGCCTGCCCCTTGGTGGGGCAGTACCCCCGGAGGCCAGGAAGGTCTGGGAAAGTCTGGCCAGGGGCAGGGGACCTACTGGGTCCTGCCCCTGGCCTGTGGGGCCTCTGAGCACAACCGGCCCTCTCCCACTGGAAGACCTCCCCGGCTGCCTCCAAAGTCCTGTTTGCAAGCACTCCCGCCCACTGTTCCCGCCAGGCGCGCACAATGCTCCCAAGCCCGGGAGAAAAGCGCTTCGGGGTGGTGGTCTCTCCGGGCCCTTGCCCCTGAGCCTGGGGGCCAGGCAGGGGATCCACAGTCCCAGGCCAAGGCACAACAACATGCACACGTCTGTTCCTGCCCCCTCCACCGGCAGAGAGCTGGGGGGAGCCAGAGTCTGTCAGGCAGCTGCTGGGCTGGCCGCCTGTGTGGGAAGGGGCAGAGCCGACCTAGGGGCAAGTTGGGCCTCTTGCTCTCCCTGCTGCCCTGAGGCTGCTGGGCCAAAGAGGTCTTGAGCATCCAGCCCCTTGCTGGTCCCTTCCCTCTGACGAGGCCCTCTGAGCTCCAGCACCTTGCAGTGTGGAGACAGCCCCTGCCAGCAACCTCCTCTCCAAGGAGGCCTCAACCGAGGCCTAGGCCCAGGGGAAAGGCACCAGCGGGGATGAGCCAGTGGAGGGGCCCGGGCATGTCTGGACCCAGTCCCCGCAGCCTGCCCCTTGGTGGGGCAGTACCCCCGGAGGCCAGGAAGGTCTGGGCAAGGCTGGCCAGGGGCAGGGTCCCTGCTGGGTCCTGCCCCTGGCCTGTGGGGCCTCTGAGCACAACCGGCCCTCTCCCACTGGAAGACCTCCCCGGCTGCCTTCAAAGGCGGGTTTGCCAACACTCCCGCCCGCTGTTCCCGCCAGGCACGCACAACGCTCCCAAGGCCAGGAGAAAAGCGCTTCGGGGTGTTGCTCTCTCCGGGCCCTTGCCCCTGAGCCTGGGGTCCAGGCAGTGGGTCCACACTCCCAGACCAAGGCAGAACCACATGCACACGTCTGTTCCTGACCCCTGAACCGGCAGAGAGCTCGGGGGAGCCAGAGTCTATCAGGCAGCTGCTGGGTTGGCTGCCTGTGTGGGAAGGGGCAGAGCCGACCTAGGGGCAAGTTGGGCCTCTTGCTCTCCCTGCTGCCCTGAGGCTGCTGGGCCAAAGAGGTCTTGGGCATCCAGCCCCTTGCTGGTCCCTTCCCTCTGACGAGGCCCTCTGAGCTCCAGCACCTTGCAGTGTGGAGACAGCCCCTGCCAGCAACCTCCTCTCCAAGGAGGCATCAACCGAGGCCTATGCCCAGGGGAAAGGCACCAGCGGGGATGAGCCTGGGGAGGCGCCCAGGCATGTCTGGACCCAGTCCCCGCAGCCTGCCCCTTGGTGGGGCAGTACCCCCGGAGGCCAGGAAGGTCTGGGCAAGGCTGGCCAGGGGCAGGGGACCTGCTGGGTCCTGCCCCTGGCCTGTGAGGCCTCTGAGCACAACCGGCCCTCTCCCACTGGAAGACCTCCACGGCTGCCTCCAAAGTCCTGTTTGCAAACACTCCCGCCCGCTGTTCATGCCAGGCTCGCACAATGCTCCCAAGCCCGGGAGAAAAGCGCTTCGGGGTGGTGCTCTCTCCGGGCCCTTGCCCCTGAGCCTGGGGGCAAGGCAGGGGGAACACACTCCCAGGCCAAGGCAGAACCACATGCCCACGTCTGTTCCTGTCCCCTGCACCGGCAGAGAGCTTGGGGGAGCCAGAGTCTGTCAGGCAGCTGCTGAGTTGGCCGCCTGTGTGGGAAGGGGCAGAGCCGCCCTAGGGGCAAGTTGGGCCTCTTGCTCTCCCTGCTGCCCTGAGGCTGCTGGGCCAAAGACGTCTTGGGCATCCAGCCCCTTACTGGTCCCTTCCCTCTGACGAGGCCCTCTGAGCTCCAGCACCTTGCAGTGTGGAGACAGCCCCTGCCAGCAACCTCCTCTCCAAGGAGGCCTCAACCGAGGCCTAGGCCCAGGGGAAAGGCACCAGCGGGGATGAGCCTGGGGAGGCGCCCGGGCATGTCTGGACACAGGCCCCGCAGCCTGCCCCTTGGTGGGGCAGTACCCCCGGAGGCCAGGAAGGTCTGGGCAAGGCTGGCCAGGGGCAGGGGCCCTGCTGCGTCCTGCCCCTGGCCTGTGGGGCCTCTGAGCACAACCGGCCCTCTCCCACTGGAAGACCTCCCCGGCTGCCTCCAAAGGCCGGTTTGCAAGCGCTCCCGCCCACTGTTCCCAGCAGGCGTGCACAATGCTCCCAAGCCCGGGAGAAAACGCTTCAGGGTGGTGCTCTCTCCGGGCCCTTGCCCCTGAGCCTGGGGGCAAGGCAGGGTGTCCACACTCCCAGGACAAGGCAGAACCACATGCAGACGTCTGATCTGCCCCCTGCACCGGCAGAGAGCTCGGGGGAGCCAGAGTCTGTCAGGCAGCAGCTGGGCTGGCCGCCTGTGTGGGAAGGGGCAGAGCCGACCTAGGGGCAAGTTGGGCCTCTTGCTCTCCCTGCTGCCCTGAGGCTGCTGGGCCAAAGAGGTCTTGGGCATCCAGCCCCTTGCTGGTCCCTTCCCTCGGACGAGGCCCTCTGAGCTCCAGCACCTTGCAGTGTGGAGACAGCCCCTGCCAGCAACCTCCTCTCCAAGGAGTCCTCAACCGAGGCCTAGGCCCAGGGGAAAGGCACCAGCGGGGATGAGCCTGGGGAGGCGCCCGGGCATTCTGGACCCAGTCCACGCAGCCTGCCCCTTTGTGGGGCAGTACCCCCGGAGGCCAGGAAGGTCTGGGCAAGGCTGCCAGGGGCAGGGACACTGCTGGGTCCTGCCCCTGGCCTGTGGGGCGTCTGAGCACAACCGGCACTCTCCCGCTGGAAGACCTCCCCGTCTGCCTCGAAAGGCCGGTTTGCAAGCACTCCCGCCCGCTGTTCCCGCCAGGCACGCACAATGCTCCCAAGCCCGGGAGAAAAGCGCTTCGGGGTGGTGCTCTCACCGGGCCCTTGCCCCTGAGCCTGGGGGCCAGGCAGGGGGAACACACTCCCAGGCCAAGGCAGAACGACATGCACACGTCTGTTCCTGCCCCATGCACAGGCAGAGAGCTCGGGGGAGCCAGAGACTGCCAGGCTGCTGCTGGGCTGGCCGCCTGTGTGGGACGGGGCAGAGCCGACCTAGGGGCAAGTTGGGCCTCTTGCTCTCCCTGCTGCCCTGAGGCTGCTGGGTCAAAGAGGTCTTGGGCATCCAGCCCTTTGCTGGTCCCTTCCCTCTGACGAGGCCCTCTGATCTCCAGCACCTTGCAGTGTGGAGACAGCCCCTGCCAGCAACCTCCTCTCCAAGGAGGCCTCAACCGAGGCCTAGGCCCAGGGGAAAGGCACCAGCGGGGATGAGCCTGGGGAGGCGCCCGGGGATATCTGGACCCAGTCCCCGCAGCCTGCCCCTTTGTGGGGCAGTACCCCCGGAGGCCAGGAAGGTCTGGGCAAGGCTGGCCAGGGTCAGGGGCCCTGATGGGTCCTGCCCCTGGCCTGTGGGGCCTCTGAGCACAACCGGCCCTCTCCCACTGGAAGACCTCCCCGGCTGCCTCCAAAGTCCTGTTTGCTAACACTCCCGCCCGCTGTTCACGCCAGGCTCGCACAATGCTCCCAAGCCCGGGAGAAAAGCGCATTGGGGTGGTTCTCTCTCCGGGCCCTTGCCCCTGAGCCTGGGGGCAAGGCACGGGGAACACATTCCCTGGCCAAGGCAGAACCACATGCCCATGTCTGTTCCTGTCCCCTGCACCGGCAGAGAGCTTGAGGGAGCCAGAGTCTGGCAGGCAGCTGCTGGGTTGGCCGCCTGTGTGGGAAGGGGCAGAGCCGACCTAGGGGCAAGTTGGGCCTCTTGCTCTCCCTGCTGCCCTGAGGCTGCTGGGCCAAAGAGGTCTTGGGCATCCATCCCGTTGCTTGTCCCTTCCCTCTGACGAGGCCCTCTGAGCTCCAGCACCTTGCAGTGTGGAGACAGCCCCTGCCAGCAACCTCCTCTCCAAGGAGGCCTAAACCGAGGCCTAGGCACAGGGGAAAGGCACCAGCGGAGATGAGCCTGGGGAGGCGCCCGGGCATGTATGGACCCAGTCCCCGCAGCCTGCCCCTTGGTGGGGCAGTACCCCCGGAGGCCAGGAAGGTCTGGGAAAGGCTGGCCAGGGGCAGGGGACCTGCTGGGTCCTGCCCCTGGCCTGTGGGGCCTCTGAGCACAACCGGCCCTCTCCCACTGGAAGACGACCCCGGCTGCCTCCAAAGGCCGGTTTGCAAGCACTCCCGCCCACTGTTCCAACCAAGGGCGCACAACGCTCCCAAGCCCGGGAGAAAATCGCCTCGGGGTGGTGCTCTCTCCGGGCCCTTTCCCCTGAGCCTGGGGGCCAGGCAGGGTGTCCACACTCCCAGGCCAAGGCAGAACGACATGCACACGTCTGTTCCTGCCCCATGCACCGGCAGAGAGCTCGAGGGAGCCAAAGTCTGTCAGGCAGCTGCTGGGCTGGCCGCCTGTGTGGGAAGGGGCAGAGCCGACCTAGGGGCAAGTTGGGCCTCTTGCTCTCCCTGCTGCCCTGAGGCTGCTGGGTCAAAGAGGTCTTGGGCATCCAGCCCTTTGCTGGTCCCTTCCCTCTGACGAGGCCCTCTGAGCTCCAGCACCTTGCAGTGTGGAGACAGCCCCTGCCAGCAACCTCCTCTCCAAGGAGGCCTCAACCGAGGCCTAGGCCCAGGGGAAAGGCACCAGCGGGGATGAGCCTGGGGAGGCGCCCGGGCATGTCTGGACCCAGTCCCCACAGCCTGCCCCTTGGTGGGGCAGTACCCCCGGAGGCCAGGAAGGTCTGGGCAAGGCTGGCCAGGGGCAGGGGCCCTGCTGGGTCCTGCCCCTGGCCTGTGGGGCCTCTGAGCACAACCGGCCCTCTTCCACTGGAAGAACTCCCCGGCTCCCTCCAAAGGCCAGTTTGCCAACACTCCCGCCCGCTGTTCCCGCCAGGCACGCACAATGCTCCCAAGCCCGGGAGAAAAGCGCTTCGGGGTGGTGCTCTCCTCGGGCCCTTGCCCCTGAGCCTGGGGTCCAGGCAGTTGGTCCACACTCCCAGACCAAGGCAGAACCACATGCACACGTCTGTTCCTGACCCCTGCACCGGCAGAGAGTTCGGGGGAGCCAGAGTCTGTCAGGCAGCTGCTGGGCTGGCCGCCTGTGTGGGAAGGGGCAGAGCCGACCTAGGGGCAAGTTGGGCCTCTTCCTCTCCCTGCTGCCCTGAGGCTGCTGGGCCAAAGAGGTCTTGGGCATCCAGCCCCTTGCTGGTCCCTTCCCTCTGACGAGGCCCTCTGAGCTCCAGCACCTTTCAGTGTGGAGACAGCCCCTGCCAGCAACCTCCTCTCCAAGGAGGCCTCAACCGAGGCCTAGGCCCAGGGGAAAGGCACCAGCGGGGATGAGCCTGGGGAGGCGCCCGGGCATGTCTGGACCCAGTCCCCGCAGCCTGCCCCTTGGTGGGGCAGTACCCACGGAGGCCAGGAAGATCTGGGCAAGCCTGGCCAGGGGCAGGGGCCCTGCTGGGTCCTCCCCATGGCCTGTGGGGCCTCTGAGCACAACCGGCCCTCTCCCACTGGAAGACCTCCCCGGATGCCTCCAAAGGCCGGTTTGCAAGCACTCCCGCCCACTGTTCCCGCCAGGTGCGCACAATGCTCCCAAGCCCGGGAGAAAAGCGCTTCGGGGTGGTGCTCTCTCCGGGCCCTTGCCCCTGAGCCTGTGGGCAAGGCAGGGGGAACACACTCCCAGACCAAGGCAGAAACACATGCACACGTCTGTTCCTGTCCCCTGCACCGGCAGAGAGCTCGGGGGAGCCAGAGTCTCTCAGGCAGGTGCTGGGCTGGCCGCCTGTGTGGGAAGGGGCAGAGCCGACCTAGGGGCAAGTTGGGCCTCTTGCTCTCCCTGCTGCGCTGAGGCTGCAGGGCCAAAGACGTCTTGGGCATCCAGCCCCTTACTGGTCCCTTCCCTCTGACGAGGCCCTCTGAGCTCCAGCACCTTGCAGTGTGGAGACAGCCCCTGCCAGCAATCTCCTCTCCAAGGAGGCCTCAACCGAGGCCTAGGCCCAGGGGAAAGGCACCAGTGGGGTTGAGCCAGGGGAGGCGCCCGGGCATGTCTGGACCCTGTCCCCGCAGCCTGCCCCTTGGTGGGGCAGTACCCCCGGAGGCCAGGAAGGTCTGGGCAAGGCTGGCCAGGGGCAGGGGCCCTGATGGGTCCTGCCCCTGGCCTGTGGGGCCTCTGAGCACAACCGGCCCTCTCCCACT
The DNA here is from genome assembly GCF_033118175.1 of Dama dama. Lineage (NCBI taxonomy): Eukaryota > Metazoa > Chordata > Mammalia > Artiodactyla > Cervidae > Dama > Dama dama. The sequence continues at coordinate 2,694,105 of NW_026870889.1, forward strand.
GGAAGACCTCCCCGGCTGCCTCCAAAGTCCTGTTTGCAAACACTCCCGCCCGCTGTTCACGCCAGGCTCGCACAATGCTCCCAAGCCCGGGAGAAAAGCGCTTCGGGGTGGTGCTCTCTCCGGGCCCTTGCCCCTGAGCCTGGGGGCAAGGCAGGGGGAACACACTCCCAGGCCAAGGCAGAACCACATGCCCACGTCTGTTCCTGTCCCCTGCACCGGCAGAGAGCTTGGGGGAGCCAGAGTCTGTCAGGCAGCTGCTGAGTTGTCCGCCTGTGTGGGAAGGGGCAGAGCCGCCCTAGGGGCCAGTTGGGCCTCTTGCTCTCCCTGCTGCCCTGAGGCTGCTGGGCCAAAGACGTCTTGGGCATCCAGCCCCTTACTGGTCCCTTCCCTCTGACGAGGCCCTCTGAGCTCCAGCACCTTGCAGTGTGGAGACAGCCCCTGCCAGCAACCTCCTCTCCAAGGAGGCCTCAACCGAGGCCTAGGCCCAGGGGAAAGGCACCAGCGGGGATGAGCCTGGGGAGGCGCCCGGGCATGTCTGGACCCAGGCCCCGCAGCCTGCCCCTTGGTGGGGCAGTACCCCCGGAGGCCAGGAAGGTCTGGGCAAGGCTGGCCAGGGGCAGGGGCCCTGCTGCGTCCTGCCCCTGGCCTGTGGGGCCTCTGAGCACAACCGGCCCTCTCCCACTGGAAGACCTCCCCGGCTGCCTCCAAAGGCCGGTTTGCAAGCACTCCCGCCCGCTGTCACGCCAGGCATGCACAATGCTCCCAAGCCCGGGAGAAAAGCGCTTCGGGGTGGTGCTCTCTCCGGGCCCTTGCCCCTGAGCCTGGGGGACAGGCAGGGGGAACACACTCCCAGGCCAAGGCAGAACGACATGCACACGTCTGTTCCTGCCCCCTACACCGGCAGAGAGTTCGGGGGAGCCAGAGACTGCCAGGCTGCTGCTGGGCTGGCTGCCTGTGTGCGACGGGGTAGAGCCGACCTAGGGGCAAGTTGGGCCTCTTGCTCTCCCTGCTGCCCTGAGGCTGCTGGGTCAAAGAGGTCTTGGGCATCCAGCCCTTTGCTGGTCCTTTCCCTCTGACGAGGCCCTCTGAGCTCCAGCACCTTGCAGTGTGCAGACAGCCCCTGCCGGCAACCTCCTCTCCAAGGAGGCCTCAACCGAGGCCTAGGCCCAGGGGAAAGGCACCAGCGGGGATGAGCCTGGGGAGGCGCCCGGGCATGTCTGGACCCAGGCCCCGCAGCCTGCCCCTTGGTGGGGTAGTACCCCCGGAGGCCAGGAAGGTCTGGGCAAGGCTGCCAGAGGCAGGGACACTGCTGGGTCCTGCCCTGGGCTGTGGGGCCTCTGAGAACAACTGGCACTCTCCCGCTGGAAGACCTCCCCGGCTGCCTCCAAAGGCTGGTTTGCAAGCACTCAATCCCGCTGTTCACGCCAGCTGCGCACAATGCTCCCAAGCCCGGGAGAAAAGCATTTTGTGGTGGTGCTCACTCCGGGCTTTGGAAGACCTCCCCAGCTGCCTCCAAGGCCGGTTTGCAAGCACTTCTGCCTGCTGTTCCCGCCACCCGCGCACAATGCTCCCAAGCCCGGGAGAAAAGCGTTTCGGGGTGGTGTTCTCTCTGGACCCAAGAAAGACCTCCCGGGCTGCCCCCAAATGCCGGTTTGCAAGCACTCCCACTCACTGTTCCCGCCATCCGTGCAAATGCTCCAAGCCCAGGAGAAAAGCCCTTCAGGGTGGTGCTCTCTCCCGGCCCTTGGAAGACCTCCCCGGCTGCCTCCAAAGGCTGGATTTCAAGTACTCCCTCCCGCTGTCCCGCCAGCCGCACACAATGCTCCCAATCACGGGAGAAAAGCGCTTCGGGGTGGTGCTCTCTACGGGCCCTTGGAAGACCTCCCCGTTTGTCTCCAAAGGCCGGTTTGCAAGCACTCATGCCCGCTGTTCCCGCCAGCCGCGCACAATGCTCCCAAGCCTAGGAGAAAAGCGCTTCGGGGTGGTGCTCTCTCCCGGCCCTTGGAAGACCTCCCCGGCTGCCTCCAAAGGCCGGTTTGCAAGCACTCAATCCCGCTGTTCCCGCCAGCCGCGCACAATGCTCCCAAGCCCGGGAGAAAAGCGCTTCGGGGTGGTGCTCTCTCCCGGCCCTTGGAAGACCTCCCCGGCTGCCTCCAAAGGCTGGTTATCAAGAACTCCCTCCCGCTGACCCGCCAGCCGCACACAATGCTCCCAAGCCCGGGAGAAAAGCATTTTGAGGTGGTGCTCTCTCCCGGCCCTTGGAAGACCTCCCTGGCTGCCTCCAAAGGCCGGTTTGCAAGCACTCAATCCCGCTGTTCCCGACAGCCGCGAACAATGCTCCCAATTCCGTGAGAAAAGTGCTTCGGGATGGTGCTCTCTCCGGGCCCTTGGAAGACCTCCCAAGCTGCCTCCAAAGGCCGGTTTGCAAGCACTCCCGCCCGCTGTTCCCGCCAGCCTCGCACAATGCTCCCAAGACCGGGAGAAAAGCGCTTCGGGGTGGTGTTCTCTCCGTGCCAATGGAGGACCTCCCTGGCTGCCCCCAAAGGCCGGTTTGCAAGCACTCCCACTCGCTGTTCCCGCCAGCCACGCACAATCCTCCAAAACCCCGGAGAAAAGCGCTTCGGGGTGGTGTTCTCTCCGTGCCCATGGAAGACCTCCCGGGGTGCCCCCAAAGGCCGGTTTGGAAGCACTCCGACTCGCTGTTCCCGCCATCCGCGCACAATGCTCCCAAGCCCGGGAGAAAAGCATTTTGGGGTGGTGCTCACACCGGGCCCTGGAAGACCTCCCCGGCTGCCTCCAAAGGACGGTTTTCAAGCACTCCTGCCTGCTGTTCCCGCCAGCCGTGCACAATGCTCCCAAGCCCGGGAGAAAAGCTTTTGGGGGTGGTGCTCACACCGGGCCCTGGAAGACCTCCCCGGCTGCCTCCAAAGGACGGTTTTCAAGCACTCCTGCCTGCTGTTCCCGCCACCTGCGCACAATGCTCCCAAGCCCGGGAGAAAAGCGCTTCGGGGTGGTGCTCTCTACAGGCCCTTGGAAGACCTCCCCGGCTGCCTCCAAAGGCCGGTTTGCAAGGACTCCTTCCTGCTGTTCCCGCCAGCCACGCACAATGCTCCCAAGCCCGGGAGAGAAGCATTTTGGGGTGGTGCTCTCTACAGGCCCTTGGAAGACCTCCCCGGCTGCCTCCAGTGGCCAGTTTGCAAGCACTCATGCCCGCTGTTCCCACCAGCCGCGCACAATGCTCCCAAGCCCGGGAGAAAAGCTTTTTGGGGTGGTGCTCACACCGGGCCCTGGAAGACCTCCCCGGCTGCCTGCAAAGGCCGGTTTTCAAGCACTCCTGCCTGCTGTTCCTGCCACCCGCGCACAATACTCCCAAGCCCGGGAGAAAAGCGCTTCGGGGTGGTGCTCTCTACAGGCCCTTGGAAGACCTCCCCCGCTGCCTCCAAAGGCCGGTTTGCAAGGACTCCTTCCTGCTGTTCCCGCCAGCCACGCACAATGCTCCCAAGCCCGGGAGAAAAGTGCTTCGGGGTGGTGATCTCTCCGGGCCCTTGGAAGTTGTCCCCGGCTGCCTCCAAAGGCCGGTTTGCAAGCACTCATGCCCGTTATTCCCACCAGCCGCGCACAATGCTCCCAAGCCCGGGAGAAAAGCATTTTGGGGTGGTGCTCACTCCGGGCCCTTGGAAGACCTCCCCGGCTGCCTCCAGTGGCCAGTTTGCAAGCAGTCCTGCCTGCTGTTCCCGCCAGCCGCGCACAATGCTCCCAAGCCCGGGAGAAAAGCGCTTTGGGGTGGTGCTCTCTCCGGGCCCTTGGAAGACGTCCCCGGCTGCCTCCAAAGGCCGGTTTGCAAGCACTCATGCCCGTTGTTCCCACCAGCCGCGCACAATGATCCCAAGCCCGGGAGAAAAGCATTTTGGGGTGGTGCTCACTCCGGGCCCTTGGAAGACCTCCCCGGCTGCCTCCAAAGGCCAGTTTGCAAGCAGTCCTGCCTGCTGTTCCCGCCAGCCGCGCACAATGTTCCCAAGCCCGGGAGAAAAGCGCTTCGGGGTGGTGCTCTCTCCGGGCACTTTCAAGACCTCCCCGGCTGCCTCCAAAGGCCGGTTTGTAAGTACTCATTCCCGCTGCTTCCGCCAGCCACGCACAATGCTCCCAAGCCCGGGAGAAAAGCATTTTGGGGTGGTGCTCTCTCCGGGCCCTTGGAAGACCTCCCGGGCTGCCTCCAAAGGCCAGTTTGCAAGCATTCATGTCCGTTGTTCCCGACAGCCGCGCACAATGCTCCCAAGCCCGAGAGAAAAGCATTTTGGGGTGGTGATCAGTCCGGCCCTTGGAAGACCTCCCCGGCTGCCTCCAAAGGACAGTTTGCAAGCACTCATGCCCGCTGTTCCCGCCAGCCGCGCACAATGCTCCCAAGACCGTGAGAAAAGCGCTTCGGGGTGGTGTTCTCTCAGGGACCATGGAGGACCTCCCCGGCTGCCCCCAAAGGCCGGTTTGCAAGCATTCCCACTCGCTGTTCCCGCCAGGCACACACAATGTTCCAAAACCCCGGAGAAAAGCGCTTCGGGGTGGTGGTCTCTCCGGGCCCCTGCCCCTGAGCCTGGGGGCCAGGCAGGGGATCCACAGTCCCAGGCCAAGGCAGAACCACATGCACACGTCTGTTCCTGCCCCCTCCACCGGCAGAGAGCTGTGGGGAGCCAGAGTCTGTCAGGCAGCTGCTGGGCTGGCCGCCTGTGTGGGAAGGGGCAGAGCCGACCTAGGGGCAAGTTGGGCCTCTTGCTCTCCCTGCTGCCCTGAGGCTGCTGGGCCAAAGAGGTCTTGGGCATCCAGCCCCTTGCTGGTCCCTTCCCTCTGACGAGGCCCTCTGAGCTCCAGCACCTTGCAGTGTGGAGACAGCCCCTGCCAGCAACCTCCTCTCCAAGGAGGCCTCAACCGAGGCCTAGGCCCAGGGGAAAGGCACCAGCGGGGATGAGCCAGTGGAGGCGCACGGGCATGTCTGGACCCAGTCCCCGCAGCCTGCCCCTTGGTGGGGCAGTACCCCCGGAGGCCAGGAAGGTCTGGGCAAGGCTGCGAGGGGCAGGGGCCCTGCTGGGTCGTGCCCCTGGCCTGTGGGGCGTCTGAGCACAACCGGCACTCTCCCGCTGGAAGACCTCCCCGTCTGCCTCCAAAGGCCGGTTTGCAAGCACTCCCGCCCGCTGTTACCGCCAGGCACGCACAATGCTCCCAAGCCCGGGAGAAAAGCGCTTCGGGGTGGTGCTCTCTCCGGGCCCTTGCCCCTGAGCCTGGGGGCCAGGCAGTTGGAACACACACCCAGGCCAATGCAGAACGACATGCACACGTCTGTTCCTGCCCCCTACACCGGCAGAGAGCTCGGGGGAGCCAGAGACTGCCAGGCTGCTGCTGGGCTGGCTGCCTGTGTGGGACGGGGCAGAGCCGACCTAGGGGCAAGTTGGGCCTCTTGCTCTCCCTGCTGCCCTGAGGCTGCTGGGTCAAAGAGGTCTTGGGCATCCAGCCCTTTGCTGGTCCCTTCCCTCTGACGAGGCCCTCTGAGCTCCAGCACCTTGCAGTGTGGAGACAGCCCCTGCCAGCAACCTCCTCTCCAAAGAGGCCTCAACCGAGGCCTACGCCCAGGGGAAAAGCACCAGCGGGGATGATCCTGGGGAGGCGCACGGACATGTCTGGACCCAGTCCCCGCAGCCTGCCCCTTGGTGGGGCAGTACCCCCGGAGGCCAGGAAGGTCTGGGCAAGGCTGCCAGGGGCAGGGACACTGCTGGGTCCTGCCCCTGGCCTGTGGGGCGTCTGAGCATAACCGGCACCCTCCCGCTGGAAGACCTCCCCGTCTGCCTCCAACGGCCTGTTTGCAAGCACTCCCACCCGCTGTTCCCGCCAGGCAGGCACAATGCTCCCAAGCCCGGGAGAAAAGCGCTTCGGGGTGGTGCTCTCTCCGGGCCCTTGCCCCTGAGCCTGGGGGCAAGGCAGGGTGTCCACACTCCCAGGCCAAGGCAGAACCACATGCACACGTCTGATCTGCCCCCTGCACCGGCAGAGAGCTCGGGGGAGCCAGAGTCTGTCAGGCAGCTGCTGGGCTGGCCGCCTGTGTGGGAAGGGGCAGAGCCGACCTAGGGGCAAGTTGGGCCTCTTGCTCTCCCTGCTGCCCTGAGGCTGCTGGGCCAAAGAGGTCTTGGGCATCCAGCCCCTTGCTGGTCCCTTCCCTCTGATGAGGCCCTCTGAGCTCCAGCACCTTGCAGTGTGGGGACAGCCCCTGCCAGCAACCTCCTCTCCAAGGAGGCCTCAACCGAGGCCTAGGCCCAGGGGAAAGGCACCAGCGGGGATGAGCCTGGGGAGGCGCCCGGGCATGACTGGACCCAGGCCCGCAGCCTGCCCCTTGGTGGGGCAGTACCCCCGGAGGCCAGGAAGGTCTGGGCAAGGCTGGCCAGGGGCAGGGGCCCTGCTGGGTCCTGTCCCTGGCCTGTAGGGCCTCTGAGTACAACCGGCCCTCTCCCACTGGAAGACCTCCCCGGCTGCCTCCAAAGGCCAGTTTGCCAACACTCCTGCCCGCTGTTCCCGCCAGGCACGCACAATGCTCCCAAGCCCAGGAGAAAAGCGCGTCGGGGTGGTGGTCTCTCCGGGCCCCTGCCCGTGAGCCTGGGGGCCAGGCAGGGGATCCACAGTCCCAGGCCAAGGCAGAACCACATGCACACGTCTGTTCCTGCCCCCTCCACCGGCAGAGAGCTGGGGGGAGCCAGAGTCTGTCAGGCAGCTGCTGGGCTGGCCGCCTGTGTGGGAAGGGGCAGAGCCGAACTAGGGGCAAGTTGGGCCTCTTGCTCTCCCTGCTGCCCTGAGGCTGCTGGGCCAAAGAGGTCTTGGGCATCCAGCCCCTTGCTGGTCCCTTCCCTCTGACGAGGCCCTCTGAGCTCCAGCACCTTGCAGTGTGGAGACAGCCCCTGCCAGCAACCTCCTCTCCAAGGAGGCCTCAACCGAGGCCTAGGCCCAGGGGAAAGGCACCAGCAGGGATGAGCCAGTGGAGGCGCACGGGCATGTCTGGACCCAGTCCCCGCAGCCTGCCCCTTGGTGGGGCAGTACCCCCGGAGGCCAGGAACGTCTGGGCAAGGCTGGCCAGGGGCAGGTGCCCTGCTGGGTCCTGCCCCTGGCCTGTGGGGCCTCTGAGCACAACCGGCCCTCTCCCACTGGAAGACCTCCCCGGCTGCCTCCAAAGGCCGGTTTGCCAACACTCCCGCCCGCTGTTCCCGCCAGGCACACACAATGCTCCCAAGCCCGGGAGAAAAGCGCTTCAGGGTGTTGCTCTCTCCGGGCCCTTGCCCCTGAGCCTGGGGTCCAGGCAGTGTGTCCACACTCCCAGACCAAGGCAGAACCACATGCACACGTCTGTTCCTGACCCCTGCACCGGCAGAGCGCTCGGGGGAGCCACAGTCTGTCAGGCAGCTGCTGGGTTGGCTGCCTGTGTGGGAAGGGGCAGAGCCGACCTAGGGGCAAGTTGGGCCTCTTCCTCTCCCTGCTGCCCTGAGGCTGCTGGGCCAAAGAGGTCTTGGGCATCCAGCCCCTTGCTGGTCCCTTCCCGCTGATGAGGCCCTCTGAGCTCCAGCACCTTGCAGTGTGGAGACAGCCCCTGCCAGCAACCTCCTCTCCAAGGAGGCCTCAACCGTGGCCTAGGACCAGGGGAAAGGCACCAGCGGGGATGAGCTTGGGGAGGCGCCCGGGCATGTCTGGACCCAGTCCCCGCAGCCTGCCCCTTGGTGGGATAGTAACCCCAGAGTCCAGGAGGGTCTGGGCAAGGCTGTCAGGGGCAGGGACACTGCTGGGTCCTGCCCCTGGCCTGTGGGGCGTCTGAGCACAACCGGCACTCTCCCGCTGGAAGACCTCCCTGGCTGCCTCCAAAGGCCGGTTTGCAAGCACTCCCGCGCGCTGTTCCCGCCAGGCACGCACAATGCTACCAAGCCCGAGAGAAAAGCGCTTCGGGGTGGTGCTCTCTCCGGACCCTTGCCCCTGAGCCTGGGGGACAGGCAGGGGGAACACACTCCCAGGCCAAGGCAGAACGACATGCACACGTCTGTTCCTGCCCCCTCCACCGGCAGAGAGATCGGGGGAGCCAGAGACTGCCAGGCTGCTGCTGGGCTGGCTGCCTGTCTGGGACGGGGCAGAGCCGACCTAGGGGCAAGTTGGGCCTCTTGCTCTCCCTGCTGCCCTGAGGCTGCTGGGTCAAAGAGGTCTTGGGCATCCAGCCCTTTGCTGGTCCCTTCCCTCTGACGAGGCCCTCTGAGCTCCAGCACCTTGCAGTGTGGAGACAGCCCCTGCCAGCAACCTCCTCTCCAAAGAGGCCTCAACCGAGGCCTACGCCCAGGGGAAAGGCACCAGCGGGGATGATCCTGGGGAGGCGCACGGACATGTCTGGACCCAGTCACCGCAGCCTGCCCCTTGGTGGGGCAGTACCCCCGGAGGCCAGGAAGGTCTGGGCAAGGCTGGCCAGGGGCAGGGGCCCTGCTGGGTCCTGCCCCTGGCCTGTGGGGCCTCTGAGCCCAACCGGCCCTTGCCCACTGGAAGACCTCCCCGGCTGCCTCCAAAGTCCTGTTTGCAAACACTCCCGCCCGCTGTTCACGTCAGGCTCGCACAATGCTCCCAAGCCCGGGAGAAAAGCATTTTGGGGTGGTGCTCACTCCGGGCTTTGGAAGACCTCCCCGGCTGCCTCCAAGGCCGGTTTGCAAGCACTTCTGCCTGCTGTTCCCGCCACCCGCGCACAATGCTCCCAAGCCCGGGAGAAAAGCGTTTCGGGGTGGTGTTCTCTCTGGGCCCAAGAAAGACCTCCCGGGCTGCCCCCAAATGCCGGTTTGCAAGCACTCCCACTCGCTGTTCCCGCCATCCGTGCAAATGCTCCAAGCCCAGGAGAAAAGCCCTTCAGTGTGGTGCTCTCTCCCGGCCCTTGGAAGACCTCCCCGGCTGCCTCCAAAGGCTGGATTTCATGTACTCCCTCCCGCTGTCCCGCCAGCCGCACACAATGCTCCCAATCACGGGAGAAAAGCGCTTCGGGGTGGTGCTCTCTACGGGCCCTTGGAAGACCTCCCCGTTTGTCTCCAAAGGCCGGTTTGCAAGCACTCATGCCCGCTGTTCCCGCCAGCCGCGCACAATGCTCCCAAGCCTAGGAGAAAAGCGCTTCGGGGTGGTGCTCTCTCCCGGCCCTTGGAAGACCTCCCCGGCTGCCTCCAAAGGCCGGTTTGCAAGCACTCAATCCCGCTGTTCCCGCCAGCCGCGCACAATGCTCCCAAGCCCGGGAGAAAAGTGCTTCGGGGTGGTGCTCTCTCCCGGCCCTTGGAAGACCTCCCCGGCTGCCTCCAAAGGCTGGTTTTCAAGAACTCCCTCCCGCTGACCCGCCAGCCGCACACAATGCTCCCAAGCCCGGGAGAAAAGCATTTTGGGGTGGTCTCTCTCCGGGCCCTAGGAAGACTCCCCGGCTGCCTCTAAAGGCCGGTTTGCAAGCACTCATGTCCTCTGTTCCCGACAGCCGCGAACAATGCTCCCAATTCCGTGAGAAAAGTGCTTCGGGATGGTGCTCTCTCCGGGCCGTTGGAAGACCTCCCAAGCTGCCTCCAAAGGCCGGTTTGCAAGCACTCCCGCCCGCTGTTCCCGCCAGCCTCGCACAATGCTCCCAAGACCGGGAGAAAAGCGCTTCGGGGTGGTGTTCTCTCCGTGCCAATGGAGGACCTCCCTGGCTGCCCCCAAAGGCCGGTTTGCAAGCACTCCCACTCGCTGTTCCCGCCAGCCACGCACAATCCTCCAAAACCCCGGAGAAAAGCGCTTCGGGGTGGTGTTCTCTCCGTGCCCATGGAAGACCTCCCGGGGTGCCCCCAAAGGCCGGTTTGGAAGCACTCCCACTCGCTGTTCCCGCCATCCGCGCACAATGCTCCCAAGCCCGGGAGAAAAGCATTTTGGGGTGGTGCTCACACCGGGCCCTGGAAGACCTCCCCGGCTGCCTCCAAAGGACGGTTTTCAAGCACTCCTGCCTGCTGTTCCCGCCACCCGCGCACAATGCTCCCAAGCCCGGGAGAAAAGCGCTTCGGGGTGGTGCTCTCTACAGGCCCTTGGAAGACCTCCCCGGCTGCCTCCAAAGGCCGGTTTGCAAGGACTCCTTCCTGCTGTTGCCGCCATCCGCGCACAATGCTCCCAAGCCCGGGAGAAAAGCATTTTGGGGTGGTGCTCACACCGGGCCCTGGAAGACCTCCCCGGCTGCCTCCAAAGGACGGTTTTCAAGCACTCCTGCCTGCTGTTCCCGCCACCCGCGCAGAATGCTCCCAAGCCCGGGAGAAAAGCGCTTCGGGGTGGTGCTCTCTACAGGCCCTTGGAAGACCTCCCCGGCTGCCTCCAAAGGCCGGTTTGCAAGGACTCCTTCCTGCTGTTCCCGCCAGCCACGCACAATGCTCCCAAGCCCGGGAGAAAAGCATTTTGGGGTGGTGCTCACTCCGGGCCCTTGGAAGACCTCCTCGGCTGCCTCCAAAGGCCAGTTTGCAAGCAGTCCTGCCTGCTGTTCCCGCCAGCCGCGCACAATGCTCCCAAGCCCGGGAGAAAAGCGCTTCGTGGTGGTGCTCTCTCCGGGCCCTTGGAAGACGTCCCCGGCTGCCTCCAAAGGCCGGTTTGCAAGCACTCATGCCCGTTGTTCCCACCAGCCGCGCACAATGCTCCCAAGCCCGGGAGAAAGGCATTTTGGGGTGGTGCTCACTCCGGGCCCTTGGAAGACCTCCCCGGCTGCCTCCAAAAGCCAGTTTGCAAGCAGTCCTGCCTGCTGTTCCCGCCAGCCGCGCACAATGTTCCCAAGCCCGGGAGAAAAGCGCTTCGGGGTGGTGCTCTCTCCGGGCACTTTCAAGACCTCCCCGGCTGCCTCCAAAGGCCGGTTTGTAAGTACTCATGCCCGCTGCTTCCGCCAGCCACGCACAATGCTCCCAAGCCCGGGAGAAAAGCATTTTGGGGTGGTGCTCTCTCCGGGCCCTTGGAAGACCTCCCGGGCTGCCTCCAAAGGCCGGTTTGCAAGCATTCATGTCCGTTGTTCCCGACAGCCGCGCACAATGCTCCCAAGCCCGAGAGAAAAGCATTTTGGGGTGGTGCTCTCTCCGGGCCCTTGGAAGACCTCCCGAGCTGCCTCCAAAGGCCGGTTTGCAAGCATTCATGTCCGTTGTTCCCGACAGCCGCGCACAATGCTCCCAAGCCCGGGAGAAAAGCGCTTCGGGGTGGTGTTCTCTCAGGGACCATGGAGGACCTCCCCGGCTGCCCCCAAAGGCCGGTTTGCAAGCATTCCCACTCGCTGTTCCCGCCAGGCACACACAATGTTCCAAAACCCCGGAGAAAAGCGCTTCGGGGTGGTGCTCTCTCCGCGCCCTTGGAAGACTTCTCTGGCTGCCGCCAAAGGCCGGTTTGCAAGAATTCCCTCCCGCTGTCCCACCAGCCGCACACAATGCTCCAAAACCCGAGAGAAAAGCGCTTCGAGGTGGTGCTCTCTCCGGGCCCTTGGAAGACCTCCCCGGCTGCCTCCAAAGGCCGGTTTGCAAGCACTCCTGCCTGCTGTTCCCGCCACGCGCGCACAATGCTCCCAAGCCCGGAAGAAAAGCATTTTGGGGTAGTGCTCTCTCCGGGCCCTTGGAAGACCTCCCGGGCTGCCTCCAAAGGCCGGTTTGCAAGCACTCATGTCCGCTGTTCCCGACAGCCGCGCACAATGCTCCCAAGCCCGGGAGAAAAGCATTTTGGGGTGCTGATCAGTCCGGGCCCTTGGAAGACGTCCCCGGCTGCCTCCAAAGGACAGTTTGCAAGAACTCATGCCCGCTGTTCCCGCCAGGCACGCACAATGCTCCCAAGCCCGGGAGAAAAGCGCTTCGGGGTGGTGCTCTCACCGGGCCCTTGCCCCTGAGCCTGGGGGCAATGCAGGGGGAACACACTCCCAGGCCAAGGCAGAACCACATGCAAACGTCTGTTCCTGGTCCCTGCACCGGCAGAGAGCTCGGGGGAGCCAGAGTATGCCAGGCAGCTGCTGGGTTGGCGGCCTGTGTGGAAAGGGGCAGAGCCGACCTAGGGGCAAGTTGGGCCTCTTGCTCTCCCTGCTGCCCTGAGGCTGCTGGGCCAAATAGGTCTTGGGCATCCAGCCCCTTGCTGGTCCCTTCCCTCTGATGAGGCCCTCTGAGCTCCAGCACCTTGCAGTGTGGAGACAGCCCCTGCCAGCAACCTCCTCTCCAAGGCGGCCTCAACCGAGGCCTAGGCCCAGGGGAAAGGCACCAGCGGGAATGAGCCTGGGGAGGCGCCCGGGCATGTCTGGACCCAGTCCCCGCAGCCTGCCCCTTGGTGGGGCAGTACCCCCGGAGGCCAGGAAGGTCTGGGCAAGGCTGGCCAGGGGCAGGGGCCCTGCTGGGTCCTGCCCCTGGCCTGTGGGGCCTCTGAGCACAACCGGCCCTCTCCCACTGGAAGAACTCCCCGGCTGCCTCCAAAGGCCGGTTTGCAAGCACTCAATCCCGCTGTTCCCGCCAGCCGCGCACAATGCTCCCAAGCCCGGGAGAAAAGCGCTTCGGGGTGGTGCTCTCTCCCGGCCCTTGGAAGACCTCCCCGGCTGCCTCCAAAGGCTGGTTTTCAAGAACTCCCTCCCGCTGACCCGCCAGCCGCACACAATGCTCCCAAGCCCGGGAGAAAAGCATTTTGGGGTGGTCTCTCTCCGGGCCCTAGGAAGACTCCCCGGCTGCCTCTAAAGGCCGGTTTGCAAGCACTCATGTCCTCTGTTCCCGACAGCCGCGAACAATGCTCCCAATTCCGTGAGAAAAGTGCTTCGGGATGGTGCTCTCTCCGGGCCGTTGGAAGACCTCCCAAGCTGCCTCCAAAGGCCGGTTTGCAAGCACTCCCGCCCGCTGTTCCCGCCAGCCTCGCACAATGCTCCCAAGACCGGGAGAAAAGCGCTTCGGGGTGGTGTTCTCTCCGTGCCAATGGAGGACCTCCCTGGCTGCCCCCAAAGGCCGGTTTGCAAGCACTCCCACTCGCTGTTCCCGCCAGCCACGCACAATCCTCCAAAACCCCGGAGAAAAGCGCTTCGGGGTGGTGTTCTCTCCGTGCCCATGGAAGACCTCCCGGGGTGCCCCCAAAGGCCGGTTTGGAAGCACTCCCACTCGCTGTTCCCGCCATCCGCGCACAATGCTCCCAAGCCCGGGAGAAAAGCATTTTGGGGTGGTGCTCACACCGGGCCCTGGAAGACCTCCCCGGCTGCCTCCAAAGGACGGTTTTCAAGCACTCCTGCCTGCTGTTCCCGCCACCCGCGCACAATGCTCCCAAGCCCGGGAGAAAAGCGCTTCGGGGTGGTGCTCTCTACAGGCCCTTGGAAGACCTCCCCGGCTGCCTCCAAAGGCCGGTTTGCAAGGACTCCTTCCTGCTGTTGCCGCCATCCGCGCACAATGCTCCCAAGCCCGGGAGAAAAGCATTTTGGGGTGGTGCTCACACCGGGCCCTGGAAGACCTCCCCGGCTGCCTCCAAAGGACGGTTTTCAAGCACTCCTGCCTGCTGTTCCCGCCACCCGCGCAGAATGCTCCCAAGCCCGGGAGAAAAGCGCTTCGGGGTGGTGCTCTCTACAGGCCCTTGGAAGACCTCCCCGGCTGCCTCCAAAGGCCGGTTTGCAAGGACTCCTTCCTGCTGTTCCCGCCAGCCACGCACAATGCTCCCAAGCCCGGGAGAAAAGCATTTTGGGGTGGTGCTCACTCCGGGCCCTTGGAAGACCTCCTCGGCTGCCTCCAAAGGCCAGTTTGCAAGCAGTCCTGCCTGCTGTTCCCGCCAGCCGCGCACAATGCTCCCAAGCCCGGGAGAAAAGCGCTTCGTGGTGGTGCTCTCTCCGGGCCCTTGGAAGACGTCCCCGGCTGCCTCCAAAGGCCGGTTTGCAAGCACTCATGCCCGTTGTTCCCACCAGCCGCGCACAATGCTCCCAAGCCCGGGAGAAAGGCATTTTGGGGTGGTGCTCACTCCGGGCCCTTGGAAGACCTCCCCGGCTGCCTCCAAAAGCCAGTTTGCAAGCAGTCCTGCCTGCTGTTCCCGCCAGCCGCGCACAATGTTCCCAAGCCCGGGAGAAAAGCGCTTCGGGGTGGTGCTCTCTCCGGGCACTTTCAAGACCTCCCCGGCTGCCTCCAAAGGCCGGTTTGTAAGTACTCATGCCCGCTGCTTCCGCCAGCCACGCACAATGCTCCCAAGCCCGGGAGAAAAGCATTTTGGGGTGGTGCTCTCTCCGGGCCCTTGGAAGACCTCCCGGGCTGCCTCCAAAGGCCGGTTTGCAAGCATTCATGTCCGTTGTTCCCGACAGCCGCGCACAATGCTCCCAAGCCCGAGAGAAAAGCATTTTGGGGTGGTGCTCTCTCCGGGCCCTTGGAAGACCTCCCGAGCTGCCTCCAAAGGCCAGTTTGCAAGCACTCCTGTCTGCTGTTCCCGCCAGCCGCGCACAATGCTCCCAAGCCCGGGAGAAAAGCGCTTCGTGGTGGTGCTCTCTCCGGGCCCTTGGAAGACGTCCCCGGCTGCCTCCAAAGGCCGGTTTGCAAGCACTCATGCCCGTTGTTCCCACCAGCCGCGCACAATGCTCCCAAGCCCGGGAGAAAGGCATTTTGGGGTGGTGCTCACTCCGGGCCCTTGGAAGACCTCCCCGGCTGCCTCCAAAAGCCAGTTTGCAAGCAGTCCTGCCTGCTGTTCCCGCCAGCCGCGCACAATGTTCCCAAGCCCGGGAGAAAAGCGCTTCGGGGTGGTGCTCTCTCCGGGCACTTTCAAGACCTCCCCGGCTGCCTCCAAAGGCCGGTTTGTAAGTACTCATGCCCGCTGCTTCCGCCAGCCACGCACAATGCTCCCAAGCCCGGGAGAAAAGCATTTTGGGGTGGTGCTCTCTCCGGGCCCTTGGAAGACCTCCCGGGCTGCCTCCAAAGGCCGGTTTGCAAGCATTCATGTCCGTTGTTCCCGACAGCCGCGCACAATGCTCCCAAGCCCGAGAGAAAAGCATTTTGGGGTGGTGCTCTCTCCGGGCCCTTGGAAGACCTCCCGAGCTGCCTCCAAAGGCCGGTTTGCAAGCATTCATGTCCGTTGTTCCCGACAGCCGCGCACAATGCTCCCAAGCCCGGGAGAAAAGCGCTTCGGGGTGGTGTTCTCTCAGGGACCATGGAGGACCTCCCCGGCTGCCCCCAAAGGCCGGTTTGCAAGCATTCCCACTCGCTGTTCCCGCCAGGCACACACAATGTTCCAAAACCCCGGAGAAAAGCGCTTCGGGGTGGTGCTCTCTCCGCGCCCTTGGAAGACTTCTCTGGCTGCCGCCAAAGGCCGGTTTGCAAGAATTCCCTCCCGCTGTCCCACCAGCCGCACACAATGCTCCAAAACCCGAGAGAAAAGCGCTTCGAGGTGGTGCTCTCTCCGGGCCCTTGGAAGACCTCCCCGGCTGCCTCCAAAGGCCGGTTTGCAAGCACTCCTGCCTGCTGTTCCCGCCACGCGCGCACAATGCTCCCAAGCCCGGAAGAAAAGCATTTTGGGGTAGTGCTCTCTCCGGGCCCTTGGAAGACCTCCCGGGCTGCCTCCAAAGGCCGGTTTGCAAGCACTCATGTCCGCTGTTCCCGAAAGCCGCGCACAATGCTCCCAAGCCCGGGAGAAAAGCATTTTGGGGTGCTGATCAGTCCGGGCCCTTGGAAGACGTCCCCGGCTGCCTCCAAAGGACAGTTTGCAAGAACTCATGCCCGCTGTTCCCGCCAGGCACGCACAATGCTCCCAAGCCCGGGAGAAAAGCGCTTCGGGGTGGTGCTCTGACCGGGCCCTTGCCCCTGAGCCTGGGGGCAATGCAGGGGGAACACACTCCCAGGCCAAGGCAGAACCACATGCAAACGTCTGTTCCTGGTCCCTGCACCGGCAGAGAGCTCGGGGGAGCCAGAGTATGCCAGGCAGCTGCTGGGTTGGCGGCCTGTGTGGAAAGGGGCAGAGCCGACCTAGGGGCAAGTTGGGCCTCTTGCTCTCCCTGCTGCCCTGAGGCTGCTGGGCCAAATAGGTCTTGGGCATCCAGCCCCTTGCTGGTCCCTTCCCTCTGATGAGGCCCTCTGAGCTCCAGCACCTTGCAGTGTGGAGACAGCCCCTGCCAGCAACCTCCTCTCCAAGGCGGCCTCAACCGAGGCCTAGGCCCAGGGGAAAGGCACCAGCGGGAATGAGCCTGGGGAGGCGCCCGGGCATGTCTGGACCCAGTCCCCGCAGCTTGCCCCTTGGTGGGGCAGTACCCCCGGAGGCCAGGAAGGTCTGGGCAAGGCTGGCCAGGGGCAGGGGCCCTGCTGGGTCCTGCCCCTGGCCTGTGGGGCCTCTGAGCACAACCGGCCCTCTCCCACTGGAAGAACTCCCCGGCTGCCTCCAAAGGCCGGTTTGCAAGCACTCAATCCCGCTGTTCCCGCCAGCCGCGCACAATGCTCCCAAGCCCGGGAGAAAAGCGCTTCGGGGTGGTGCTCTCTCCCGGCCCTTGGAAGACCTCCCCGGCTGCCTCCAAAGGCTGGTTTTCAAGAACTCCCTCCCGCTGACCCGCCTGCCGCACACAATGCTCCCAAGCCCGGGAGAAAAGCATTTTGGGGTGGTCTCTCTCCGGGCCCTAGGAAGACTCCCCGGCTGCCTCTAAAGGCCGGTTTGCAAGCACTCATGTCCTCTGTTCCCGACAGCCGCGAACAATGCTCCCAATTCCGTGAGAAAAGTGCTTCGGGATGGTGCTCTCTCCGGGCCGTTGGAAGACCTCCCAAGCTGCCTCCAAAGGCCGGTTTGCAAGCACTCCCGCCCGCTGTTCCCGCCAGCCTCGCACAATGCTCCCAAGACCGGGAGAAAAGCGCTTCGGGGTGGTGTTCTCTCCGTGCCAATGGAGGACCTCCCTGGCTGCCCCCAAAGGCCGGTTTGCAAGCACTCCCACTCGCTGTTCCCGCCAGCCACGCACAATCCTCCAAAACCCCGGAGAAAAGCGCTTCGGGGTGGTGTTCTCTCCGTGCCCATGGAAGACCTCCCGGGGTGCCCCCAAAGGCCGGTTTGGAAGCACTCCCACTCGCTGTTCCCGCCATCCGCGCACAATGCTCCCAAGCCCGGGAGAAAAGCATTTTGGGGTGGTGCTCACACCGGGCCCTGGAAGACCTCCCCGGCTGCCTCCAAAGGACGGTTTTCAAGCACTCCTGCCTGCTGTTCCCGCCACCCGCGCACAATGCTCCCAAGCCCGGGAGAAAAGCGCTTCGGGGTGGTGCTCTCTACAGGCCCTTGGAAGACCTCCCCGGCTGCCTCCAAAGGCCGGTTTGCAAGGACTCCTTCCTGCTGTTGCCGCCATCCGCGCACAATGCTCCCAAGCCCGGGAGAAAAGCATTTTGGGGTGGTGCTCACACCGGGCCCTGGAAGACCTCCCCGGCTGCCTCCAAAGGACGGTTTTCAAGCACTCCTGCCTGCTGTTCCCGCCACCCGCGCAGAATGCTCCCAAGCCCGGGAGAAAAGCGCTTCGGGGTGGTGCTCTCTACAGGCCCTTGGAAGACCTCCCCGGCTGCCTCCAAAGGCCGGTTTGCAAGGACTCCTTCCTGCTGTTCCCGCCAGCCACGCACAATGCTCCCAAGCCCGGGAGAAAAGCATTTTGGGGTGGTGCTCACTCCGGGCCCTTGGAAGACCTCCTCGGCTGCCTCCAAAGGCCAGTTTGCAAGCAGTCCTGCCTGCTGTTCCCGCCAGCCGCGCACAATGCTCCCAAGCCCGGGAGAAAAGCGCTTCGTGGTGGTGCTCTCTCCGGGCCCTTGGAAGACGTCCCCGGCTGCCTCCAAAGGCCGGTTTGCAAGCACTCATGCCCGTTGTTCCCACCAGCCGCGCACAATGCTCCCAAGCCCGGGAGAAAGGCATTTTGGGGTGGTGCTCACTCCGGGCCCTTGGAAGACCTCCCCGGCTGCCTCCAAAAGCCAGTTTGCAAGCAGTCCTGCCTGCTGTTCCCGCCAGCCGCGCACAATGTTCCCAAGCCCGGGAGAAAAGCGCTTCGCGGTGGTGCTCTCTCCGGGCACTTTCAAGACCTCCCCGGCTGCCTCCAAAGGCCGGTTTGTAAGTACTCATGCCCGCTGCTTCCGCCAGCCACGCACAATGCTCCCAAGCCCGGGAGAAAAGCATTTTGGGGTGGTGCTCTCTCCGGGCCCTTGGAAGACCTCCCGGGCTGCCTCCAAAGGCCGGTTTGCAAGCATTCATGTCCGTTGTTCCCGACAGCCGCGCACAATGCTCCCAAGCCCGAGAGAAAAGCATTTTGGGGTGGTGCTCTCTCCGGGCCCTTGGAAGACCTCCCGAGCTGCCTCCAAAGGCCGGTTTGCAAGCATTCATGTCCGTTGTTCCCGACAGCCGCGCACAATGCTCCCAAGCCCGGGAGAAAAGCGCTTCGGGGTGGTGTTCTCTCAGGGACCATGGAGGACCTCCCCGGCTGCCCCCAAAGGCCGGTTTGCAAGCATTCCCACTCGCTGTTCCCGCCAGGCACACACAATGTTCCAAAACCCCGGAGAAAAGCGCTTCGGGGTGGTGCTCTCTCCGCGCCCTTGGAAGACTTCTCTGGCTGCCGCCAAAGGCCGGTTTGCAAGAATTCCCTCCCGCTGTCCCACCAGCCGCACACAATGCTCCAAAACCCGAGAGAAAAGCGCTTCGAGGTGGTGCTCTCTCCGGGCCCTTGGAAGACCTCCCCGGCTGCCTCCAAAGGCCGGTTTGCAAGCACTCCTGCCTGCTGTTCCCGCCACGCGCGCACAATGCTCCCAAGCCCGGAAGAAAAGCATTTTGGGGTAGTGCTCTCTCCGGGCCCTTGGAAGACCTCCCGGGCTGCCTCCAAAGGCCGGTTTGCAAGCACTCATGTCCGCTGTTCCCGACAGCCGCGCACAATGCTCCCAAGCCCGGGAGAAAAGCATTTTGGGGTGCTGATCAGTCCGGGCCCTTGGAAGACGTCCCCGGCTGCCTCCAAAGGACAGTTTGCAAGAACTCATGCCCGCTGTTCCCGCCAGGCACGCACAATGCTCCCAAGCCCGGGAGAAAAGCGCTTCGGGGTGGTGCTCTCACCGGGCCCTTGCCCCTGAGCCTGGGGGCAATGCAGGGGGAACACACTCCCAGGCCAAGGCAGAACCACATGCAAACGTCTGTTCCTGGTCCCTGCACCGGCAGAGAGCTCGGGGGAGCCAGAGTATGCCAGGCAGCTGCTGGGTTGGCGGCCTGTGTGGAAAGGGGCAGAGCCGACCTAGGGGCAAGTTGGGCCTCTTGCTCTCCCTGCTGCCCTGAGGCTGCTGGGCCAAATAGGTTTTGGGCATCCAGCCCCTTGCTGGTCCCTTCCCTCTGATGAGGCCCTCTGAGCTCCAGCACCTTGCAGTGTGGAGACAGCCCCTGCCAGCAACCTCCTCTCCAAGGCGGCCTCAACCGAGGCCTAGGCCCAGGGGAAAGGCACCAGCGGGAATGAGCCTGGGGAGGCGCCCGGGCATGTCTGGACCCAGTCCCCGCAGCCTGCCCCTTGGTGGGGCAGTACCCCCGGAGGCCAGGAAGGTCTGTGCAAGGCTGCCAGGGGCAGGGACAGCGCTGGGTCCTGCCCCTGGCCTGTGGGACGTCTGAGCACAACCGGCACTCTCCCGCTGGAAGACCTCCCCATCTGCCTCGAAAGGCTGGTTTGCAAGCACTCCCGCCTGCTGTTCCCGCCAGGCACGCACAATGCTCCCAAGCCCGGTAGAAAAGCGCTTCGGGGTGGTGCTCTCTCCGGGCCCTTGCCCCTAAGCCTGCGGGCCAGGCAGGGGGAACACACTCCCAGGCCAAGACAGAACGACATGAACACGTCTGTTCCTGCCCCCTACACCGGCAGAGAGCTCGGGGGAGCCAGAGTCTCTCAGGCAGGTGCTGGGCTGGCCGCCTGTGTGGGAAGGGGCAGAGCCGACCTAGGGGCAAGTTGGGCCTCTTGCTCTCCCTGCTGCCCTGAGGCTGCTGGGCCAAAGACGTCTTGGGCATCCAGCCCTTTGCTGGTCCCTTCCCTCTGACGAGGCCCTCTGAGCTCCAGCACCTTGCAGTGTGGAGACAGCACCTGCCAGCAATCTCCTCTCCAAGGAGGCCTCAACCGAGGCCTAGGCCCAGGGGAAAGGCACCAGCGGGGATGAGCCTGGGGAGGCGCCCGGGCATGTCTGGACCCAGTCCCCGCAGCCTGCCCCTTGGTGGGGCAGTACCCCTGGAGGCCAGGAAGGTCTGGGCAAGGCTGACCAGGGGCAGGGGACCTGCTGGGTCCTGCCCCTGGCCTGTGGGGCCTCTGAGCACAACCGGCCCTCTCCAACTGGAAGACCTCCCCGGCTGCCTCCAAAGGCCGTTTTGCACGCACTCCCGCCCACTGTTCCCACCAAGCGCGCACAATGCTCCCATCCCGGGAGAAAAGCGCTTCGGGGTGGTGCTCTCTCCGGGCCCTTGCCCCTGAGACTGGGGGCCAGGCAGGGGGTCCACACTCCCAGGCCAAGGCAGAACCACATGCACACGTCTGTTCCTGACCCCTGCACCGGCAGAGAGCTCGGGGGAGCCAGAGTCTGTCAGGCAGCTGCTGGGCTGGCCGCCTGTGTGGGAAGGGGCAGAGCCGACCTAGGGGCAAGTTGGGCCTCTTGCTCTCCCTGCTGCCCTGAGGCTGCTGGGCCAAAGAGATCTTGGGCATCCAGCCCTTTGCTTGTCCCTTCCCTCTGACGAGGCCCTCTGAGCTCCAGCACCTTGCAGTGTGGAGACAGCCCCTGCCAGCAACCTCCTCTCCAAGGAGGCCTCAACCGAGACCTAGGACCAGGGGAAAGGCACCAGCGGGGATGAGCCTGGGGAGGCGCCCAGGCATGTCTGGACCCAGTCCCCGCAGCCTGCCCCTTGGTGGGGCAGTACCCCCGGAGGCCAGGAAGGTCTGGGAAAGGCTGGCCAGGGGCAGGGGACCTGCTGGGTCCTGCCCCTGGCCTGTGGGGCCTCTGAGCACAACCGGCCCTCTCCCACTGGAAGACCTCCCCGGCTGCCTCCAAAGGCCGGTTTGCAAGCGCTCCCGGCCACTGTTACCAGCAGGCGGGCACAATGCTCCTAAGCCCGGAAGAAAAGCGCTTCAGGGTGGTGCTCTCTCTGGACCCTTGCCCCTGAGCCTGGGGGCAAGGCAGGGTGTCCACACTCCCAGGCCAAGGCAGAACCACATGCACACGTCTGACCTGCCCCCTGCACCGGCAGAGAGCTCGGGGGAGCCAGAGTCTGTCAGGCAGCTGCTGGGCTGGCCGCCTGTGTGGGAAGTGGCAGAGCCGACCTAGGGGCAAGTTGGGCCTCTTGCTCTCCCTGCTGCCCTGAGGCTGCTGGGCCAAAGACGTCTTGGGCATCCAGCCCCTTGCTGGTCCCTTCCCTCTGACGAGGGCCTCTGAGCTCCAGCACCTTGCAGTGTGGAGACAGCACCTGCCAGCAACCTCCTCTCCAAGGAGGCCTCAACCGAGGCCTAGGCCCAGGGGAAAGGCACCAGCGGGGATGAGCCTGGGGAGGCGCCCGGGCATGTCTGGACCCAGTCCCCGCAGCCTGCCCCTTGGTGGGGCAGTACCCCCGGAGGCCAGGAAGGTCTGGGCAAGGCTGGCCAGGGGCAGGGGCCATGCTGGGTCCTGCCCCTGGCCTGTGGGGCCTCTGAGCACAACCGGCCCTCTCCCACTGGAAGACCTCCCCGGCTGCCTCCAAAGGCCGTTTTGCACGCACTCCCGCCCACTGTTCCCACCAAGCGCGCACAATGCTCCCATCCCGGGAGAAAAGCGCTTCGGGGTGGTGCTCTCTCCGGGCCCTTGCCCCTGAGACTGGGGGACAGGCAGGGGGTCCACACTCCCAGGCCAAGGCAGAACCACATGCACACGTCTGTTCCTGACCCCTGCACCGGCAGAGAGCTCGGGGGAGCCAGAGTCTGTCAGGCAGCTGCTGGGTTGACCGCCTGTGTGGGAAGGGGCAGAGCCGCCCTAGGGGCAAGTTGGGCCTCTTGCTCTCCCTGCTTCCCTGAGGCTGCTGGGCCAAAGAGGTCTTGGGCATCCAGCCCCTTGCTGGTCCCTTCCCTCTGATGAGGCCCTCTGAGCTCCAGCACCTTGCAGTGTGGAGACAGCCCCTGCCAGCAACCTCCTCTCCAAGGAGGCCTCAACCGAGGCCTAGGCCTAGGGGAAAGGCACCAGCGGGGATGAGCCTGGGGAGGCGCCCGGCCATGTCTGGACCCAGTCCCCGCAGCCTGCCCCTTGGTGGGGCAGTACCCCCGGAAGCCAGGAAGGTCTCGGCAAGGCTGCCAGGGGCAGGGACACTGCTGGGTCCTGCCCCTGGCCTGTTGGGCGTCTGAGCACAACCGGCACTCTCCCGCTGGAAGACCTCCACGTCTGCCTCCAAAAGACGGTTTGCAAGCACTCCCACCCGCTGTTCCCCCAGGCATGCACAATGCTCCCAAGCCCGGGAGAAAAGCGCTTTGGGGTGGTGCTCTCTCCGGGCCCTTGCCCCTGAGCCTGGGGCCAGGAAAGGGGAACACTCTCCCAGGCCAAGGGAGAACGACATGCACACGTCTGTTCCTGCCCCCTACACCGGCAGAGAGCTCGGGGGAGCCAGAGACTGCCAGGCTGCTGCTGGGCTGGCTGCCTGTGTGGGACGGGGCAGAGCCGACCTAGGGGCAAGTTGGGCCTCTTGCTCTCCCTGCTGCCCTGAGGCTGCTGGGTCAAAGAGGACTTGGGCATCCAGCCCTTTGCTGGTGCCTTCCCTCTGACGAGGCCCTCTGAGCTCCAGCACCTTGCAGTGTGGAGACAGCCCCTGCCAGCAACCTCCTCTCCAAAGAGGCCTCAACCGAGGACTACACCCAGGGGAAAGGCACCAGCGGGGATGATCCTGGGGAGGCGCACGGACATGTCTGGACCCAGTCTCCGCAGCCTGCCCCTTGGTGGGGCAGTACCCCCGGAGTCCAGGAAGGTCTGGGCAAGTCTGTCCATGGGCAGGGGCCCTGCTGGGTCCTGACCCTGGCCTGTGGGGCCTCTGAGCACAACCGGCCCTCTCCCACTGGAAGACCTCCCCGGCTGCCTCCAAAGTCCTGTTTGCAAACACTCCCGCCCGCTGTTCACGTCAGGCTCGCACAATGCTCCCAAGCCCGGGAGAAAAGCACTTCGGAGTGGTGCTCTCTCCGGGTCCTTGCCCCTGAGCCTGGGGGCAAGGCAGGGGGAACACACTCCCAGGCCAAGGCAGAAACACATGCCCACGTCTGTTCCTGTCCCCTGCACCGGCAGAGAGCTTCGGGGAGCCAGAGTCTGTCAGGCAGGTGCTGGGTTGGCCGCCTGTGTGGGAAGTGGCAGAGCCGACCTAGGGGCAAGTTGGGCCTCTTGCCCTCCCTGCTGCCCTGAGGCTGCTGGGCCAAAGAGGTCTTGGGCATCCAACCCCTTGCTGGTCCCTTCCCTCTGACGAGGCCCTCTGAGCTCCAGCACCTTGCAGTGTGGAGACAGCCCCTGCCAGCAACCTCCTCTCCAAGGAGGCCTAAACCGAGGCCTAGGCACAGGGGAAAGGCACCAGCGGGGATGAGCCTGGGGAGGCGCCCGGGCATGTATGGACCCAGTCCCCGCAGCCTGCCCCTTGGTGGGGCAGTACCGCCGGAGGCGAGGAAGGTCTGGGCAAGGCTGGCCAGGGGCAGGGGACCTGCTGCGTCCTGCCCCTGGCCTGTGGGGCCTCTGAGCACAACCGGCCCTCTCCCACTGGAAGACTTCCCCGGCTGCCTCCAAAGGCCGGTTTGCCAACACTCCCGCCCGCTGTTCACGTCAGGCTCGCACAATGCTCCCAAGCCCGGGAGAAAAGCATTTTGGGGTGGTGCTCACTCCGGGCTTTGGAAGACCTCCCCGGCTGCCTCCAAGGCCGGTTTGCAAGCACTTCTGCCTGCTGTTCCCGCCACCCGCGCACAATGCTCCCAAGCCCGGGAGAAAAGCGTTTCGGGGTGGTGTTCTCTCTGGGCCCAAGAAAGACCTCCCGGGCTGCCCCCAAATGCCGGTTTGCAAGCACTCCCACTCGCTGTTCCCGCCATCCGTGCAAATGCTCCAAGCCCAGGAGAAAAGCCCTTCAGTGTGGTGCTCTCTCCCGGCCCTTGGAAGACCTCCCCGGCTGCCTCCAAAGGCTGGATTTCATGTACTCCCTCCCGCTGTCCCGCCAGCCGCACACAATGCTCCCAATCACGGGAGAAAAGCGCTTCGGGGTGGTGCTCTCTACGGGCCCTTGGAAGACCTCCCCGTTTGTCTCCAAAGGCCGGTTTGCAAGCACTCATGCCCGCTGTTCCCGCCAGCCGCGCACAATGCTCCCAAGCCTAGGAGAAAAGCGCTTCGGGGTGGTGCTCTCTCCCGGCCCTTGGAAGACCTCCCCGGCTGCCTCCAAAGGCCGGTTTGCAAGCACTCAATCCCGCTGTTCCCGCCAGCCGCGCACAATGCTCCCAAGCCCGGGAGAAAAGTGCTTCGGGGTGGTGCTCTCTCCCGGCCCTTGGAAGACCTCCCCGGCTGCCTCCAAAGGCTGGTTTTCAAGAACTCCCTCCCGCTGACCCGCCAGCCGCACACAATGCTCCCAAGCCCGGGAGAAAAGCATTTTGGGGTGGTCTCTCTCCGGGCCCTAGGAAGACTCCCCGGCTGCCTCTAAAGGCCGGTTTGCAAGCACTCATGTCCTCTGTTCCCGACAGCCGCGAACAATGCTCCCAATTCCGTGAGAAAAGTGCTTCGGGATGGTGCTCTCTCCGGGCCGTTGGAAGACCTCCCAAGCTGCCTCCAAAGGCCGGTTTGCAAGCACTCCCGCCCGCTGTTCCCGCCAGCCTCGCACAATGCTCCCAAGACCGGGAGAAAAGCGCTTCGGGGTGGTGTTCTCTCCGTGCCAATGGAGGACCTCCCTGGCTGCCCCCAAAGGCCGGTTTGCAAGCACTCCCACTCGCTGTTCCCGCCAGCCACGCACAATCCTCCAAAACCCCGGAGAAAAGCGCTTCGGGGTGGTGTTCTCTCCGTGCCCATGGAAGACCTCCCGGGGTGCCCCCAAAGGCCGGTTTGGAAGCACTCCCACTCGCTGTTCCCGCCATCCGCGCACAATGCTCCCAAGCCCGGGAGAAAAGCATTTTGGGGTGGTGCTCACACCGGGCCCTGGAAGACCTCCCCGGCTGCCTCCAAAGGACGGTTTTCAAGCACTCCTGCCTGCTGTTCCCGCCACCCGCGCACAATGCTCCCAAGCCCGGGAGAAAAGCGCTTCGGGGTGGTGCTCTCTACAGGCCCTTGGAAGACCTCCCCGGCTGCCTCCAAAGGCCGGTTTGCAAGGACTCCTTCCTGCTGTTGCCGCCATCCGCGCACAATGCTCCCAAGCCCGGGAGAAAAGCATTTTGGGGTGGTGCTCACACCGGGCCCTGGAAGACCTCCCCGGCTGCCTCCAAAGGACGGTTTTCAAGCACTCCTGCCTGCTGTTCCCGCCACCCGCGCAGAATGCTCCCAAGCCCGGGAGAAAAGCGCTTCGGGGTGGTGCTCTCTACAGGCCCTTGGAAGACCTCCCCGGCTGCCTCCAAAGGCCGGTTTGCAAGGACTCCTTCCTGCTGTTCCCGCCAGCCACGCACAATGCTCCCAAGCCCGGGAGAAAAGCATTTTGGGGTGGTGCTCACTCCGGGCCCTTGGAAGACCTCCTCGGCTGCCTCCAAAGGCCAGTTTGCAAGCAGTCCTGCCTGCTGTTCCCGCCAGCCGCGCACAATGCTCCCAAGCCCGGGAGAAAAGCGCTTCGTGGTGGTGCTCTCTCCGGGCCCTTGGAAGACGTCCCCGGCTGCCTCCAAAGGCCGGTTTGCAAGCACTCATGCCCGTTGTTCCCACCAGCCGCGCACAATGCTCCCAAGCCCGGGAGAAAGGCATTTTGGGGTGGTGCTCACTCCGGGCCCTTGGAAGACCTCCCCGGCTGCCTCCAAAAGCCAGTTTGCAAGCAGTCCTGCCTGCTGTTCCCGCCAGCCGCGCACAATGTTCCCAAGCCCGGGAGAAAAGCGCTTCGGGGTGGTGCTCTCTCCGGGCACTTTCAAGACCTCCCCGGCTGCCTCCAAAGGCCGGTTTGTAAGTACTCATGCCCGCTGCTTCCGCCAGCCACGCACAATGCTCCCAAGCCCGGGAGAAAAGCATTTTGGGGTGGTGCTCTCTCCGGGCCCTTGGAAGACCTCCCGGGCTGCCTCCAAAGGCCGGTTTGCAAGCATTCATGTCCGTTGTTCCCGACAGCCGCGCACAATGCTCCCAAGCCCGAGAGAAAAGCATTTTGGGGTGGTGCTCTCTCCGGGCCCTTGGAAGACCTCCCGAGCTGCCTCCAAAGGCCGGTTTGCAAGCATTCATGTCCGTTGTTCCCGACAGCCGCGCACAATGCTCCCAAGCCCGGGAGAAAAGCGCTTCGGGGTGGTGTTCTCTCAGGGACCATGGAGGACCTCCCCGGCTGCCCCCAAAGGCCGGTTTGCAAGCATTCCCACTCGCTGTTCCCGCCAGGCACACACAATGTTCCAAAACCCCGGAGAAAAGCGCTTCGGGGTGGTGCTCTCTCCGCGCCCTTGGAAGACTTCTCTGGCTGCCGCCAAAGGCCGGTTTGCAAGAATTCCCTCCCGCTGTCCCACCAGCCGCACACAATGCTCCAAAACCCGAGAGAAAAGCGCTTCGAGGTGGTGCTCTCTCCGGGCCCTTGGAAGACCTCCCCGGCTGCCTCCAAAGGCCGGTTTGCAAGCACTCCTGCCTGCTGTTCCCGCCACGCGCGCACAATGCTCCCAAGCCCGGAAGAAAAGCATTTTGGGGTAGTGCTCTCTCCGGGCCCTTGGAAGACCTCCCGGGCTGCCTCCAAAGGCCGGTTTGCAAGCACTCATGTCCGCTGTTCCCGACAGCCGCGCACAATGCTCCCAAGCCCGGGAGAAAAGCATTTTGGGGTGCTGATCAGTCCGGGCCCTTGGAAGACGTCCCCGGCTGCCTCCAAAGGACAGTTTGCAAGAACTCATGCCCGCTGTTCCCGCCAGGCACGCACAATGCTCCCAAGCCCGGGAGAAAAGCGCTTCGGGGTGGTGCTCTCACCGGGCCCTTGCCCCTGAGCCTGGGGGCAATGCAGGGGGAACACACTCCCAGGCCAAGGCAGAACCACATGCAAACGTCTGTTCCTGGTCCCTGCACCGGCAGAGAGCTCGGGGGAGCCAGAGTATGCCAGGCAGCTGCTGGGTTGGCGGCCTGTGTGGAAAGGGGCAGAGCCGACCTAGGGGCAAGTTGGGCCTCTTGCTCTCCCTGCTGCCCTGAGGCTGCTGGGCCAAATAGGTCTTGGGCATCCAGCCCCTTGCTGGTCCCTTCCCTCTGATGAGGCCCTCTGAGCTCCAGCACCTTGCAGTGTGGAGACAGCCCCTGCCAGCAACCTCCTCTCCAAGGCGGCCTCAACCGAGGCCTAGGCCCAGGGGAAAGGCACCAGCGGGAATGAGCCTGGGGAGGCGCCCGGGCATGTCTGGACCCAGTCCCCGCAGCCTGCCCCTTGGTGGGGCAGTACCCCCGGAGGCCAGGAAGGTCTGGGCAAGGCTGGCCAGGGGCAGGGGCCCTGCTGGGTCCTGCCCCTGGCCTGTGGGGCCTCTGAGCACAACCGGCCCTCTCCCACTGGAAGAACTCCCCGGCTGCCTCCAAAGGCCGGTTTGCAAGCACTCAATCCCGCTGTTCCCGCCAGCCGCGCACAATGCTCCCAAGCCCGGGAGAAAAGCGCTTCGGGGTGGTGCTCTCTCCCGGCCCTTGGAAGACCTCCCCGGCTGCCTCCAAAGGCTGGTTTTCAAGAACTCCCTCCCGCTGACCCGCCAGCCGCACACAATGCTCCCAAGCCCGGGAGAAAAGCATTTTGGGGTGGTCTCTCTCCGGGCCCTAGGAAGACTCCCCGGCTGCCTCTAAAGGCCGGTTTGCAAGCACTCATGTCCTCTGTTCCCGACAGCCGCGAACAATGCTCCCAATTCCGTGAGAAAAGTGCTTCGGGATGGTGCTCTCTCCGGGCCGTTGGAAGACCTCCCAAGCTGCCTCCAAAGGCCGGTTTGCAAGCACTCCCGCCCGCTGTTCCCGCCAGCCTCGCACAATGCTCCCAAGACCGGGAGAAAAGCGCTTCGGGGTGGTGTTCTCTCCGTGCCAATGGAGGACCTCCCTGGCTGCCCCCAAAGGCCGGTTTGCAAGCACTCCCACTCGCTGTTCCCGCCAGCCACGCACAATCCTCCAAAACCCCGGAGAAAAGCGCTTCGGGGTGGTGTTCTCTCCGTGCCCATGGAAGACCTCCCGGGGTGCCCCCAAAGGCCGGTTTGGAAGCACTCCCACTCGCTGTTCCCGCCATCCGCGCACAATGCTCCCAAGCCCGGGAGAAAAGCATTTTGGGGTGGTGCTCACACCGGGCCCTGGAAGACCTCCCCGGCTGCCTCCAAAGGACGGTTTTCAAGCACTCCTGCCTGCTGTTCCCGCCACCCGCGCACAATGCTCCCAAGCCCGGGAGAAAAGCGCTTCGGGGTGGTGCTCTCTACAGGCCCTTGGAAGACCTCCCCGGCTGCCTCCAAAGGCCGGTTTGCAAGGACTCCTTCCTGCTGTTGCCGCCATCCGCGCACAATGCTCCCAAGCCCGGGAGAAAAGCATTTTGGGGTGGTGCTCACACCGGGCCCTGGAAGACCTCCCCGGCTGCCTCCAAAGGACGGTTTTCAAGCACTCCTGCCTGCTGTTCCCGCCACCCGCGCAGAATGCTCCCAAGCCCGGGAGAAAAGCGCTTCGGGGTGGTGCTCTCTACAGGCCCTTGGAAGACCTCCCCGGCTGCCTCCAAAGGCCGGTTTGCAAGGACTCCTTCCTGCTGTTCCCGCCAGCCACGCACAATGCTCCCAAGCCCGGGAGAAAAGCATTTTGGGGTGGTGCTCACTCCGGGCCCTTGGAAGACCTCCTCGGCTGCCTCCAAAGGCCAGTTTGCAAGCAGTCCTGCCTGCTGTTCCCGCCAGCCGCGCACAATGCTCCCAAGCCCGGGAGAAAAGCGCTTCGTGGTGGTGCTCTCTCCGGGCCCTTGGAAGACGTCCCCGGCTGCCTCCAAAGGCCGGTTTGCAAGCACTCATGCCCGTTGTTCCCACCAGCCGCGCACAATGCTCCCAAGCCCGGGAGAAAGGCATTTTGGGGTGGTGCTCACTCCGGGCCCTTGGAAGACCTCCCCGGCTGCCTCCAAAAGCCAGTTTGCAAGCAGTCCTGCCTGCTGTTCCCGCCAGCCGCGCACAATGTTCCCAAGCCCGGGAGAAAAGCGCTTCGGGGTGGTGCTCTCTCCGGGCACTTTCAAGACCTCCCCGGCTGCCTCCAAAGGCCGGTTTGTAAGTACTCATGCCCGCTGCTTCCGCCAGCCACGCACAATGCTCCCAAGCCCGGGAGAAAAGCATTTTGGGGTGGTGCTCTCTCCGGGCCCTTGGAAGACCTCCCGGGCTGCCTCCAAAGGCCGGTTTGCAAGCATTCATGTCCGTTGTTCCCGACAGCCGCGCACAATGCTCCCAAGCCCGAGAGAAAAGCATTTTGGGGTGGTGCTCTCTCCGGGCCCTTGGAAGACCTCCCGAGCTGCCTCCAAAGGCCGGTTTGCAAGCATTCATGTCCGTTGTTCCCGACAGCCGCGCACAATGCTCCCAAGCCCGGGAGAAAAGCGCTTCGGGGTGGTGTTCTCTCAGGGACCATGGAGGACCTCCCCGGCTGCCCCCAAAGGCCGGTTTGCAAGCATTCCCACTCGCTGTTCCCGCCAGGCACACACAATGTTCCAAAACCCCGGAGAAAAGCGCTTCGGGGTGGTGCTCTCTCCGCGCCCTTGGAAGACTTCTCTGGCTGCCGCCAAAGGCCGGTTTGCAAGAATTCCCTCCCGCTGTCCCACCAGCCGCACACAATGCTCCAAAACCCGAGAGAAAAGCGCTTCGAGGTGGTGCTCTCTCCGGGCCCTTGGAAGACCTCCCCGGCTGCCTCCAAAGGCCGGTTTGCAAGCACTCCTGCCTGCTGTTCCCGCCACGCGCGCACAATGCTCCCAAGCCCGGAAGAAAAGCATTTTGGGGTAGTGCTCTCTCCGGGCCCTTGGAAGACCTCCCGGGCTGCCTCCAAAGGCCGGTTTGCAAGCACTCATGTCCGCTGTTCCCGACAGCCGCGCACAATGCTCCCAAGCCCGGGAGAAAAGCATTTTGGGGTGCTGATCAGTCCGGGCCCTTGGAAGACGTCCCCGGCTGCCTCCAAAGGACAGTTTGCAAGAACTCATGCCCGCTGTTCCCGCCAGGCACGCACAATGCTCCCAAGCCCGGGAGAAAAGCGCTTCGGGGTGGTGCTCTCACCGGGCCCTTGCCCCTGAGCCTGGGGGCAATGCAGGGGGAACACACTCCCAGGCCAAGGCAGAACCACATGCAAACGTCTGTTCCTGGTCCCTGCACCGGCAGAGAGCTCGGGGGAGCCAGAGTATGCCAGGCAGCTGCTGGGTTGGCGGCCTGTGTGGAAAGGGGCAGAGCCGACCTAGGGGCAAGTTGGGCCTCTTGCTCTCCCTGCTGCCCTGAGGCTGCTGGGCCAAATAGGTTTTGGGCATCCAGCCCCTTGCTGGTCCCTTCCCTCTGATGAGGCCCTCTGAGCTCCAGCACCTTGCAGTGTGGAGACAGCCCCTGCCAGCAACCTCCTCTCCAAGGCGGCCTCAACCGAGGCCTAGGCCCAGGGGAAAGGCACCAGCGGGAATGAGCCTGGGGAGGCGCCCGGGCATGTCTGGACCCAGTCCCCGCAGCCTGCCCCTTGGTGGGGCAGTACCCCCGGAGGCCAGGAAGGTCTGTGCAAGGCTGCCAGGGGCAGGGACAGCGCTGGGTCCTGCCCCTGGCCTGTGGGACGTCTGAGCACAACCGGCACTCTCCCGCTGGAAGACCTCCCCATCTGCCTCGAAAGGCTGGTTTGCAAGCACTCCCGCCTGCTGTTCCCGCCAGGCACGCACAATGCTCCCAAGCCCGGTAGAAAAGCGCTTCGGGGTGGTGCTCTCTCCGGGCCCTTGCCCCTAAGCCTGCGGGCCAGGCAGGGGGAACACACTCCCAGGCCAAGACAGAACGACATGAACACGTCTGTTCCTGCCCCCTACACCGGCAGAGAGCTCGGGGGAGCCAGAGTCTCTCAGGCAGGTGCTGGGCTGGCCGCCTGTGTGGGAAGGGGCAGAGCCGACCTAGGGGCAAGTTGGGCCTCTTGCTCTCCCTGCTGCCCTGAGGCTGCTGGGCCAAAGAGGTCTTGGGCATCCAGCCCTTTGCTGGTCCCTTCCCTCTGACGAGGCCCTCTGAGCTCCAGCACCTTGCAGTGTGGAGACAGCACCTGCCAGCAATCTCCTCTCCAAGGAGGCCTCAACCGAGGCCTAGGCCCAGGGGAAAGGCACCAGCGGGGATGAGCCTGGGGAGGCGCCCGGGCATGTCTGGACCCAGTCCCCGCAGCCTGCCCCTTGGTGGGGCAGTACCCCTGGAGGCCAGGAAGGTCTGGGCAAGGCTGACCAGGGGCAGGGGACCTGCTGGGTCCTGCCCCTGGCCTGTGGGGCCTCTGAGCACAACCGGCCCTCTCCAACTGGAAGACCTCCCCGGCTGCCTCCAAAGGCCGTTTTGCACGCACTCCCGCCCACTGTTCCCACCAAGCGCGCACAATGCTCCCATCCCGGGAGAAAAGCGCTTCGGGGTGGTGCTCTCTCCGGGCCCTTGCCCCTGAGACTGGGGGCCAGGCAGGGGGTCCACACTCCCAGGCCAAGGCAGAACCACATGCACACGTCTGTTCCTGACCCCTGCACCGGCAGAGAGCTCGGGGGAGCCAGAGTCTGTCAGGCAGCTGCTGGGCTGGCCGCCTGTGTGGGAAGGGGCAGAGCCGACCTAGGGGCAAGTTGGGCCTCTTGCTCTCCCTGCTGCCCTGAGGCTGCTGGGCCAAAGAGATCTTGGGCATCCAGCCCTTTGCTTGTCCCTTCCCTCTGACGAGGCCCTCTGAGCTCCAGCACCTTGCAGTGTGGAGACAGCCCCTGCCAGCAACCTCCTCTCCAAGGAGGCCTCAACCGAGACCTAGGACCAGGGGAAAGGCACCAGCGGGGATGAGCCTGGGGAGGCGCCCAGGCATGTCTGGACCCAGTCCCCGCAGCCTGCCCCTTGGTGGGGCAGTACCCCCGGAGGCCAGGAAGGTCTGGGCAAGGCTGGCCAGGGTCAGGGGACCTGCTGGGTCCTGCCCCTGGCCTGTGGGGCCTCTGAGCACAACCGGCCCTCTCCCACTGGAAGACCTCCCCGGCTGCCTCCAAAGGCCGGTTTGCAAGCGCTCCCGGCCACTGTTACCAGCAGGCGGGCACAATGCTCCTAAGCCCGGAAGAAAAGCGCTTCAGGGTGGTGCTCTCTCTGGACCCTTGCCCCTGAGCCTGGGGGCAAGGCAGGGTGTCCACACTCCCAGGCCAAGGCAGAACCACATGCACACGTCTGACCTGCCCCCTGCACCGGCAGAGAGCTCGGGGGAGCCAGAGTCTGTCAGGCAGCTGCTGGGCTGGCCGCCTGTGTGGGAAGTGGCAGAGCCGACCTAGGGGCAAGTTGGGCCTCTTGCTCTCCCTGCTGCCCTGAGGCTGCTGGGCCAAAGACGTCTTGGGCATCCAGCCCCTTGCTGGTCCCTTCCCTCTGACGAGGGCCTCTGAGCTCCAGCACCTTGCAGTGTGGAGACAGCACCTGCCAGCAACCTCCTCTCCAAGGAGGCCTCAACCGAGGCCTAGGCCCAGGGGAAAGGCACCAGCGGGGATGAGCCTGGGGAGGCGCCCGGGCATGTCTGGACCCAGTCCCCGCAGCCTGCCCCTTGGTGGGGCAGTACCCCCGGAGGCCAGGAAGGTCTGGGCAAGGCTGGCCAGGGGCAGGGGCCATGCTGGGTCCTGCCCCTGGCCTGTGGGGCCTCTGAGCACAACCGGCCCTCTCCCACTGGAAGACCTCCCCGGCTGCCTCCAAAGGCCGTTTTGCACGCACTCCCGCCCACTGTTCCCACCAAGCGCGCACAATGCTCCCATCCCGGGAGAAAAGCGCTTCGGGGTGGTGCTCTCTCCGGGCCCTTGCCCCTGAGACTGGGGGACAGGCAGGGGGTCCACACTCCCAGGCCAAGGCAGAACCACATGCACACGTCTGTTCCTGACCCCTGCACCGGCAGAGAGCTCGGGGGAGCCAGAGTCTGTCAGGCAGCTGCTGGGTTGACCGCCTGTGTGGGAAGGGGCAGAGCCGCCCTAGGGGCAAGTTGGGCCTCTTGCTCTCCCTGCTTCCCTGAGGCTGCTGGGCCAAAGAGGTCTTGGGCATCCAGCCCCTTGCTGGTCCCTTCCCTCTGATGAGGCCCTCTGAGCTCCAGCACCTTGCAGTGTGGAGACAGCCCCTGCCAGCAACCTCCTCTCCAAGGAGGCCTCAACCGAGGCCTAGGCCTAGGGGAAAGGCACCAGCGGGGATGAGCCTGGGGAGGCGCCCGGCCATGTCTGGACCCAGTCCCCGCAGCCTGCCCCTTGGTGGGGCAGTACCCCCGGAAGCCAGGAAGGTCTCGGCAAGGCTGCCAGGGGCAGGGACACTGCTGGGTCCTGCCCCTGGCCTGTTGGGCGTCTGAGCACAACCGGCACTCTCCCGCTGGAAGACCTCCACGTCTGCCTCCAAAAGACGGTTTGCAAGCACTCCCACCCGCTGTTCCCCCAGGCATGCACAATGCTCCCAAGCCCGGGAGAAAAGCGCTTTGGGGTGGTGCTCTCTC
Organism: Dama dama; assembly: GCF_033118175.1. Classification (NCBI taxonomy): domain Eukaryota; kingdom Metazoa; phylum Chordata; class Mammalia; order Artiodactyla; family Cervidae; genus Dama; species Dama dama. The sequence continues at coordinate 2,727,794 of NW_026870889.1, forward strand.
CGGGCCCTTGCCCCTGAGCCTGGGGCCAGGAAAGGGGAACACTCTCCCAGGCCAAGGGAGAACGACATGCACACGTCTGTTCCTGCCCCCTACACCGGCAGAGAGCTCGGGGGAGCCAGAGACTGCCAGGCTGCTGCTGGGCTGGCTGCCTGTGTGGGACGGGGCAGAGCCGACCTAGGGGCAAGTTGGGCCTCTTGCTCTCCCTGCTGCCCTGAGGCTGCTGGGTCAAAGAGGACTTGGGCATCCAGCCCTTTGCTGGTGCCTTCCCTCTGACGAGGCCCTCTGAGCTCCAGCACCTTGCAGTGTGGAGACAGCCCCTGCCAGCAACCTCCTCTCCAAAGAGGCCTCAACCGAGGACTACACCCAGGGGAAAGGCACCAGCGGGGATGATCCTGGGGAGGCGCACGGACATGTCTGGACCCAGTCTCCGCAGCCTGCCCCTTGGTGGGGCAGTACCCCCGGAGTCCAGGAAGGTCTGGGCAAGTCTGTCCATGGGCAGGGGCCCTGCTGGGTCCTGACCCTGGCCTGTGGGGCCTCTGAGCACAACCGGCCCTCTCCCACTGGAAGACCTCCCCGGCTGCCTCCAAAGTCCTGTTTGCAAACACTCCCGCCCGCTGTTCACGTCAGGCTCGCACAATGCTCCCAAGCCCGGGAGAAAAGCACTTCGGAGTGGTGCTCTCTCCGGGCCCTTGCCCCTGAGCCTGGGGGCAAGGCAGGGGGAACACACTCCCAGGCCAAGGCAGAAACACATGCCCACGTCTGTTCCTGTCCCCTGCACCGGCAGAGAGCTTCGGGGAGCCAGAGTCTGTCAGGCAGGTGCTGGGTTGGCCGCCTGTGTGGGAAGTGGCAGAGTCGACCTAGGGGCAAGTTGGGCCTCTTGCCCTCCCTGCTGCCCTGAGGCTGCTGGGCCAAAGAGGTCTTGGGCATCCAACCCCTTGCTGGTCCCTTCCCTCTGACGAGGCCCTCTGAGCTCCAGCACCTTGCAGTGTGGAGACAGCCCCTGCCAGCAACCTCCTCTCCAAGGAGGCCTAAACCGAGGCCTAGGCACAGGGGAAAGGCACCAGCGGGGATGAGCCTGGGGAGGCGCCCGGGCATGTATGGACCCAGTCCCCGCAGCCTGCCCCTTGGTGGGGCAGTACCGCCGGAGGCGAGGAAGGTCTGGGCAAGGCTGGCCAGGGGCAGGGGACCTGCTGCGTCCTGCCCCTGGCCTGTGGGGCCTCTGAGCACAACCGGCCCTCTCCCACTGGAAGACTTCCCCGGCTGCCTCCAAAGGCCGGTTTGCCAACACTCCCGCCCGCTGTTCCAACCAAGGGCGCACAACGCTCCCAAGCCCGGGAGAAAATCGCCTCGGGGTGGTGCTCTCTCCGGGCCCTTTCCCCTGAGCCTGGGGGCCAGGCAGGGGGTCCACACTCCCAGGACAAGGCAGAACGACATGCACACGTCTGTTCCTGCCCCATGCACCGGCAGAGAGCTCGGGGGAGCCAGAGTCTGTCAGGCAGCTGCTGGGCTGGCCGCCTGTGTGGGAAGGGGCAGAGCCGACCTAGGGGCAAGTTGGGCCTCTTGCTCTCCCTGCTGCCCTGAGGCTGCTGGGCCAAAGAGGTCTTGGGCATCCAGCCCCTTGCTGGTCCCTTCCCTCTGACGAGGCCCTCTGAGCTCCAGCACCTTGCAGTGTGGAGACAGCCCCTGCCAGCAACCTCCTCTCCAATGAGGCCTCAACCGAGGCCTAGGCCCAGGGGAAAGGCACCAGCGGGGATGAGCCTGGGGAGGCGCCCGGGAATGTCTGGACCCAGTCCCCGCAGCCTGCCCCTTGGTGGGGCAGTACCCCCGGAGGCCAGGAAGGTCTGGGCAAGGCTGGCCAGGGGCAGGGGCCCTGCTGCGTCCTGCCCCTGACCTGTGGGGCCTCTGAGCACAACCGGCCCTCTCCCACTGGAAGACCTCCCCGGCTGCCTCCAAAGGCCGGTTTGCAAGCGCTCCCGCCCACTGTTCCCAGCAGGCGTGCACAATGCTCCCAAGCCCGGGAGAAAAGCGCTTCAGGGTGGTGCTCTCTCCGGGCCCTTGCCCCTGAGCCTGGGGTCAAGGCACGGTGTCCACACTCCCAGGCCAATTTAGAACCACATGCACACGTCTGTTCCTGCCCCCTGCACCGGCAGAGAGCTCGGGGGAGCCAGAGTCTGTCAGGCAGCTGCTGGGCTGGCCGCCTGTGTGGGAAGGGGCAGAGCCGACCTAGGGGCAAGTTGGGCCTCTTGCTCTCCCTGCTGCCCTGAGGCTGCTGGGCCAAAGAGGTCTTGGGCATCCATCCCGTTGCTGGTCCCTTCCCTCTGACGAGGCCCTCTGAGCTCCAGCACCTTGCAGTGTGGAGACAGCACCTGCCAGCAACCTCCTCTCCAAGGAGGCCTCAACCGAGGCCTAGGCCCAGGGGAAAGGCACCAGCGGGGATGAGCCTGGGGAGGCGCCCGGGCATGTCTGGACCCAGTCCGCGCAGCCTGCCCCTTGGTGGGGCAGTACCCCCGGAGGCCAGGAAGGTCTGGGCAAGGCTGGCCAGGGGCAGGGGCCCTGCTGGGTCCTGCCCCTGGGCTGTAGGGCCTCTGAGCACAACCGGCTCTCTCCCACTGGAAGACCTCCCCGGCTGCCTCCAAAGGCCGGTTTGCCAACACTCCCGCGCGCTGTTCCCGCCAGGCACGCACAATGCTCCCAAGCCCGGGAGAAAAGCGCTTCGGGGTGTTGCCCTCTCCGGGCCCTTGCCCCTGAGCCTGGGGGCCAGGCAGTTGGTCCACACTCCCAGACCAAGGCAGAACCACATGCACACGTCTGTTCCTGACCCCTGCACCGGCAGAGAGCTCGGGGGAGCCAGAGTCTGTCAGGCAGCTGCTGGGCTGGCCGCCTGTGTGGGAAGGGGCAGAGCCGACCTAGGGGCAAGTTGGGCCTCTTCCTCTCCCTGCTGCCCTGAGGCTGCTGGGCCAAAGAGGTCTTGGGCATCCAGCCCCTTGCTGGTCCCTTCCCTCTGACGAGGCCCTCTGAGCTCCAGCACCTTGCAGTGTGGAGACAGCCCCTGCCAGCAACATCCTCTCCAAGGAGGCCTCAACCGAGGCCTAGGCCCAGGGGAAAGGCACCAGTGGGGATGAGCCTGGGGAGGCGCCCGGGCATGTCTGGACCCAGTCCCCGCAGCCTGCCCCTTGGTGGGGCAGTACCCCCGGAGGCCAGGAAGATCTGGGCAAGGCTGGCCAGGGGCAGGGGCCCTGCTGGGTCCTCCCCATGGCCTGTGGGGCCTCTGAGCACAACCGGCCCTCTCCCACTGGAAGACCTCCCCGGCTGCCTCCAAAGGCCAGTTTGCCAACACTCCTGCCCGCTCTTCCCGCCAGGCACGCACAATGCTCCCAAGCCCGGGAGAAAAGCGCTTCGGGGTGGTGCTCTCTCCGGGCCCTTGCCCCTGAGCCTGTGGGCAAGGCAGGGGGAACACACTCCCAGACCAAGGCAGAAACACATGCACACGTCTGGTCCTGTCCCCTGCACCGGCAGAGAGCTCGGGGGAGCCAGAGTCTCTCAGGCAGGTGCTGGGCTGGCCGCCTGTGTGGGAAGGGGCAGAGCCGACCTAGGGGCAAGTTGGGACTCTTGCTCTCCCTGCTGCCCTGAGGCTGCAGGGCCAAAGACGTCTTGGGCATCCAGCCCCTTACTGGTCCCTTCCCTCTGACGAGGCCCTCTGAGCTCCAGCACCTTGCAGTGTGGAGACAGCCCCTGCCAGCAATCTCCTCTCCAAGGAGGCCTCAACCGAGGCCTAGGCCCAGGGGAAAGGCACCAGCGGGGTTGAGCCAGGGGAGGCGCCCGGGCATGTCTGGACCCTGTCCCCGCAGCCTGCCCCTTGGTGGGGCAGTACCCACGGAGGCCAGGAAGGTCTGGGCAAGGCTGGCCAGGGGCAGGGGCCCTGCTGGGTCCTGCCCCTGGCCTGTGGGGCCTCTGAGCACAACCGGCCCTCTCCCACTGGAAGACCTCCCCGGCTGCCTCCAAAGTCCTGTTTGCAAGCACTCCCGCCCACTGTTCCCGCCAGGCGCGCACAATGCTCCCAAGCCCGGGAGGAAAGCGCTTCGGGGTGGTGGTCTCTCCGGGCCCTTGCCCCTGAGCCTGGGGGCCAGGCAGGGGTTCCACAGTCCCAGGCCAAGGCACAACAACATGCACACGTCTGTTCCTGCCCCCTCCACCGGCAGAGAGCTGGGGGGAGCCAGAGTCTGTCAGGCAGCTGCTGGGCTGGCCGCCTGTGTGGGAAGGGGCAGAGCCGACCTAGGGGCAAGTTGGGCCTCTTGCTCTCCCTGCTGCCCTGAGGCTGCTGGGCCAAAGAGGTCTTGGGCATCCAGCCCCTTGCTGGTCCCTTCCCTCTGACGAGGCCCTCTGAGCTCCAGCACCTTGCAGTGTGGAGACAGCCCCTGCCAGCAACCTCCTCTCCAAGGAGGCCTCAACCGAGGCCTAGGCACAGGGGAAAGGCACCAGCGGGGATGAGCCAGTGGAGGCGCACGGGCATATCAGGACCCAGTCCCTGCAGCCTGCCCCTTGGTGGGGCAGTACCCCCGGAGGCCAGGAAGGTCTGGGCAAGGCTGGCCAGGGGCAGGGTCCCTGCTGGGTCCTGCCCCTGGCCTGTGGGGCCTCTGAGCACAACCGGCCCTCTCCCACTGGAAGACCTCCCCGGCTGCCTCCAAAGGCGGGTTTGCCAACACTCCCGCCCGCTGTTCCCGCCAGGCACGCACAACGCTCCCAAGGCCAGGAGAAAAGCGCTTCGGGGTGTTGCTCTCTCCGGACCCTTGCCCCTGAGCCTGGGGTCCAGGCAGTGGGTCCACACTCCCAGACCAAGGCAGAACCACATGCACACGTCTGTTCCTGACCCCTGCACCGGCAGAGAGCTCGGGGGAGCCAGAGTCTGTCAGGCAGCTGCTGGGTTGGCTGCCTGTGTGGGAAGGGGCAGAGCCGACCTAGGGGCAATTTGGGCCTCTTGCTCTCCCTGCTGCCCTGAGGCTGCTGGGCCAAAGAGGTCTTGGGCATCCAGCCCCTTGCTGGTCCCTTCCCGCTGACGAGGCCCTCTGAGCTCCAGCACCTTGCAGTGTGGAGACAGCCCCTGCCAGCAACCTCCTCTCCAAGGAGGCCTCAACCGAGGCCTAGGCCCAGGGGAAAGGCACCAGCGGGGATGAGCCTGGGGAGGCGCCCGGGCATGTCTGGACCCAGGCCCCGCAGCCTGCCCCTTGGTGGGGCAGTACCCCCCGGAGGCCAGGAAGGTCTGGGCAAGGCTGGCCAGGGGCAGGGGCCCTGCTGCGTCCTGCCCCTGGCCTGTGGGGCCTCTGAGCACAACCGGCCCTCTCCCACTGGAAGACCTCCCCGGCTGCCTCCAAAGGCCGGTTTGCAAGCGCTCCCGGCCACTGTTACCAGCAGGCGGGCACAATGCTCCTAAGCCCGGAAGAAAAGCGCTTCAGGGTGGTGCTCTCTCTGGGCCCTTGCCCCTGAGCCTGGGGGCAAGGCAGGGTGTCCACACTCCGAAGCCAAGGCAGAACCGCAAGCACACGTCTGACCTGCCCCCTGCACCGGCAGAGAGCTCGGGGGAGCCAGAGTCTGTCAGGCAGCTGCTGGGCTGGCCGCCTGTGTGGGAAGTGGCAGAGCCGACCTAGGGGCAAGTTGGGCCTCTTGCTCTCCCTGCTGCCCTGAGGCTGCTGGGCCAAAGAGGTCTTGGGCATCCAGCCCCTTGCTGGTCCCTTCCCTCTGACGAGGCCCTCTGAGCTCCAGCACCTTGCAGTGTGGAGACAGCCCCTGCCAGCAACCTCCTCTCCAAGGAGGCCTCAACCGAGGCCTAGGCCCAGGGGAAAGGCACCAGCGGGGATGAGCCTGGGGAGGCGCCCGGGCATGTCTGGACCCAGTCCCCGCAGCCTGCCCCTTGGTGGGGCAGTACCCCCGGAGGCCAGGAAGGTCTGGGAAAGGCTGGCCAGGGGCAGGGGGCCTGCTGGGTCCTGCCCCTGGCCTGTGGGGCCTCTGAGCACAACCGGCCCTCTCCCACTGGAAGAACTCCCCGGCTGCCTCCAAAGGCCAGTTTGCCAACACTCCCGCCCGCTGTTCCCGCCAGGCACGCACAATGCTCCCAAGCCCGGGAGAAAAGCGCTTCGGGGTGTTGCTCTCTCCGGGCCCTTGCCCCTGAGCCTGGGGGCAAGGCCGGGTGTCCACACTCCCAGGCCAAGGCAGAACCACATGCACACGTCTGTTCCTGACCCCTGCACCGGCAGAGAGCTGGGGGGAGCCAGAGTCTGTCAGGCAGCTGCTGGGCTGGCCGCCTGTGTGGGAAGGGGCAGAGCCGACCTAGGGGCAAGTTGGGCCTCTTGCTCTCCCTGCTGCCCTGAGGCTGCTGGGCCAAAGAGGTCTTGGGCATCCAGCCCCTTGCTTGTCCCTTCCCTCTGACGAGGCCCTCTGAGCTCCAGCACCTTGCAGTGTGGAGACAGCACCTGCCAGCAATCTCCTCTCCAAGGAGGCCTGAACCGAGGCCTAGGCCCAGGGAAAAGGCACCAGCGGGGTTGAGCCAGGGGAGGCGCCCGGGCATGTCTGGACCCTGTCCCCGCAGCCTGCCCCTTGGTGGGGCAGTACCCCCGGAGGCCAGGAAGGTCTGGGCAAGGCTGGCCAGGGGCAGGGGCCCTGCTGGGTCCTGCCCCTGGCCTGTGGGGCCTCTGAGCACAACCGGCCCTCTCCCACTGGAAGACCTCCCCGGCTGCCTCCAAAGGCCGGTTTGCAAGCACTCCCGCCCACTGTTCCCGCCAGGTGCGCACAATGCTCCCAAGACCGGGAGAAAAGCGCTTCGGGGTGGTGGTCTCTCCGGGCCCCTGGCCCTGAGCCTGGGGGCCAGGCAGGGGATCCACAGTCCCAGGCCAAGGCAGAACCACATGCACACGTCTGTTCCTGCCCCCTCCACCGGCAGAGAGCTGGGGGGAGCCAGAGTCTGTCAGGCAGCTGCTGGGCTGGCCGCCTGTGTGGGAAGGGGCAGAGCCGACCTAGGGGCAAGTTGGGCCTCTTGCTCTCCCTGCTGCCCTGAGGCTGCTGGGCCAAAGAGGTCTTGGGCATCCAGCCCCTTGCTGGTCCCTTCCCTCTGACGAGGCCCTCTGAGCTCCAGCACCTTGCAGTGTGGAGACAGCCCCTGCCAGCAACCTCTTCTCCAAGGAGGCCTCAACCGAGGCCTAGGCCCAGGGGAAAGGCACCAGCGGGGATGAGCCAGTGGAGGCGCACGGGCATGTCTGGACCCAGTCCCCGCAGCCTGCCCCTTGGTGGGGCAGTACCCCCGGAGGCCAGGAAGGTCTGGGCAAGGCTGGCCAGGGGCAGGGGCCCTGCTGGGTCCTGCCCCTGGCCTGTGGGGCCTCTGAGCACAACCGGCCCTCTCCCACTGGAAGACCTCCCCGGCTGCCTCCAAAGGCGGGTTTGCCAACACTCCCGCCCGCTGTTCCCGCCAGGCACGCACAATGTTCCCAAGCCCGGGAGAAAAGCGCTTCGGGGTGTTGCCCTCTCCGGGCCCTTGCCCCTGAGCCTGGGGTCCAGGCAGTGGGTCCACACTCCCAGACCAAGGCAGAACCACATGCACACGTCTGTTCCTGACCCCTGCACCGGCAGAGAGCTCGGGGGAGCCAGAGTCTGTCAGGCAGCTGCTGGGTTGGCTGCCTGTGTGGGAAGGGGCAGAGCCGACCTAGGGGCAAGTTGGGCCTCTTCCTCTCCCTGCTGCCCTGAGGCTGCTGGGCCAAAGACGTCTTGGGCATCCAGCCCCTTACTGGTCCCTTCCCTCTGACGAGGCCCTCTGAGCTCCAGCACCTTGCAGTGTGGAGACAGCCCCTGCCAGCAATCTCCTCTCCAAGGAGGCCTCAACCGAGGCCTAGGCCCAGGGGAAAGGCACCAGCGGGGATGAGCCAGTGGAGGCGCAAGGGCATGTCTGGACCCAGTCCCCGCAGCCTGCCCCTTGGTGGGGCAGTACCCCCGGAGGCCAGGAAGGTCTGGGCAAGGCTGCGAGGGGCAGGGGCCCTGCTGGGTCGTGCCCCTGGCCTGTGGGGCGTCTGAGCACAACCGGCACTCTCCCGCTGGAAGACCTCCCCGTCTGCCTCCAAAGGCCGGTTTGCAAGCACTCCCGCCCGCTGTTCCCGCCAGGCAGGCACAATGCTCCCAAGCCCGGGAGAAAAGCGCTTCGGGGTGGTGCTCTCCTCGGGCCCTTGCCCCTGAGCCTGGGGGCCAGGCAGTTGGAACACACTCCCAGGCCAAGGCAGAACGACATGCACACGTCTGTTCCTGCCCCCTACACCGGCAGAGAGCTCGGGGGAGCCAGAGACTGCCAGGCTGCTGCTGGGCTGGCTGCCTGTGTGGGACGGGGCAGAGCCTACCTAGGGGCAAGTTGGGCCTCTTGCTCTCCCTGCTGCCCTGAGGCTGCTGGGTCAAAGAGGTCTTGGGCATCCAGCCCTTTGCTGGTCCCTTCCCGCTGACGAGGCCCTCTGAGCTCCAGCACCTTGCAGTGTGGAGACAGCCCCTGCCAGCAACCTCCTCTCCAAAGAGGCCTCAACCGAGGCCTACGCCCAGGGGAAAAGCACCAGCGGGGATGATCCTGGGGAGGCGCACGGACATGTCTGGACCCAGTCCCCGCAGCCTGCCCCTTTGTGGGGCAGTACCCCCGGAGGCCAGGAAGGTCTGCGCAAGGCTGGCCAGGGGCAGGGTCCCTGCTGGGTCCTGCCCCTGGCCTGTGAGGCCTCTGAGCACAACCGGCCCTCTCCCACTGGAAGACCTCCCCAGCTGCCTCCAAAGTCCTGTTTGCAAACACTCCCGCCCGCTGTTCACGCCAGGCTCGCACAATGCTCCCAAGCCCGGGAGAAAAGCGCTTCGGGGTGGTGCTCTCTCCGGGCCCTTGCCCCTGAGCCTGGGGGCCAGGCAGTGGGTCCACACTCCCAGACCAAGGCAGAACCACATGCACACGTCTGTTCCTGACCCCTGCACCGGCAGAGAGCTCGGGGGAGCCAGAGTCTGTCAGGCAGCTGCTGGGCTGGCCGCCTGTGTGGGAAGGGGCAGAGCCGACCTAGGGGCAAGTTGGGCCTCTTCCTCTCCCTGCTGCCCTGAGGCTGCTGGGCCAAAGAGGTCTTGGGCATCCAGCCCCTTGCTGGTCCCTTCCCTCTGACGAGGCCCTCTGAGCTCCAGCACCTTGCAGTGTGGAGACAGCCCCTGCCAGCAACCTCCTCTCCAATGAGGCCTCAACCGAGGCCTAGGCCCAGGGGAAAGGCACCAGCGGGGATGAGCCTGGGGAGGCGCCCGGGCATGTCTGGACCCAGTCCCCGCAGCCTGCCCCTTGGTGGGGCAGTACCCCCGGAGGCCAGGAAGGTCTGTGCAAGGCTGCCAGGGGCAGGGACAGCGCTGGGTCCTGCCCCTGGCCTGTGGGACGTCTGAGCACAACCGGCACTCTCCCGCTGGAAGACCTCCCCGGCTGCCTCCAAAGGCCGGTTTGCAAGCACTCCCGCCCGCTGTTCCCGCCAGGCACGCACAATGCTCCCAAGCCCGGGAGAAAAGCGCTTCGGGGTGGTGCTCTCTCCGGGCCCTTGCCCCTAAGCCTGCGGGCCAGGCAGGGGGAACACACTCCCAGGCCAAGACAGAACGACATGAACACGTCTGTTCCTGCCCCCTACACCGGCAGAGAGCTCGGGGGAGCCAGAGTCTCTCAGGCAGGTGCTGGGCTGGCCGCCTGTGTAGGAAGGGGCAGAGCCGACCTAGGGGCAATTTGGGCCTCTTGCTCTCCCTGCTGCCCTGAGGCTGCAGGGCCAAAGACGTCTTGGGCATCCAGCCCTTTGCTGGTCCCTTCCCTCTGACGAGGCCCTCTGAGCTCCAGCACCTTGCAGTGTGGAGACAGCACCTGTCAGCAATCTCCTCTCCAAGGAGGCCTCAACCGAGGCCTAGGCCCAGGGGAAAGGCACCAGCGGGGATGAGCCTGGGGAGGCGCCCGGGCATGTCTGGACCCAGTCCCCGCAGCCTGCCCCTTGGTGGGGCAGTACCACTGGAGGCCAGGAAGGTCTGGGCAAGGCTGACCAGGGGCAGGGGACCTGCTGGGTCCTGCCCCTGGCCTGTGGGGCCTCTGAGCACAACCGGGCCTCTCCCACTGGAAGACCTCCCCGGCTGCCTCCAAAGGCCGTTTTGCACGCACTCCCGCCCACTCTTCCCACCAAGCGCGCACAATGCTCCCAAGCCCGGGAGAAAAGCGCTTCGGGGTGGTGCTCTCTCCGGGCCCTTGCCCCTGAGACTGGGGGCCAGGCAGGGGGTCCACACTCCCAGGCCAAGGCAGAACCACATGCACACGTCTGTTCCTGACCCCTGCACCGGCAGAGAGCTCGGGGAGCCAGAGTCTGTCAGGCAGCTGCTGGGCTGGCCGCCTTTGTGGGAAGGGGCAGAGCCGACCTAGGGGCAAGTAGGGCCTCTTGCTCTCCCTGCTGCCCTGAGGCTGCTGGGCCAAAGAGGTCTTGGGCATCCAGCCCTTTGCTTGTCCCTTCCCTCTGACGAGGCCCTCTGAGCTCCAGCACCTTGCAGTGTGGAGACAGCCCCTGCCAGCAACCTCCTCTCCAAGGAGGCCTCAACCGAGACCTAGGACCAGGGGAAAGGCACCAGCGGGGATGAGCCTGGGGAGGCGCCCAGGCATGTCTGGACCCAGTCCCCGCAGCCTGCCCCTTGGTGGGGCAGTACCCCCGGAGGCCAGGAAGGTCTGGGAAAGGCTGGCCAGGGGCAGGGGACCTGCTGGGTCCTGCCCCTGGCCTGTGGGGCCTCTGAGCACAACCGGCCCTCTCCCACTGGAAGACCTCCCCGGCTGCCTCCAAAGTCCTGTTTGCCAACACTCCCACCCGCTGTTCACGCCAGACTTGCACAATGCTCCCAAGCCCGGGAGAAAAGCGCTTCGGGGTGGTGCTCTCTCCGGGCCCTTGCCCCTGAGCCTGGGGGCAAGGCATGGGGAACACACTCCCAGGCCAAGGCAGAACCACATGCCCACGTCTGTTCCTGTCCCCTGCACCGGCAGAGAGCTTGGGGGAGCCAGAGTCTGTCAGGCAGCTGCTGGGTTGGCCGCCTGTGTGGGAAGGGGCAGAGCCGCCCTAGGGGCAAGTTGGGCCTCTTGCTCTCCCTGCTGCCCTGAGGCTGCTGGGCCAAAGACGTCTTGGGCATCCAGCCCCTTACTGGTCCCTTCCCTCTGACGAGGCCCTCTGAGCTCCAGCACCTTGCAGTGTGGAGACAGCCCCTGCCAGCAACCTCCTCTCCAAGGAGGCCTCAACCGAGGCCTAGGCCCAGGGGAAAGGCACCAGCGGGGATGAGCCAGGGGAGGCGCCCGAGTATGTCTGGACCCAGTCCCCGCAGCCTGCCCCTTGGTGGGGCAGTACCCCCGGAGGCCAGGAAGGTCTGGGAAAGGCTGGCCAGGGGCAGGGGACCTGCTGGGTCCTGCCCCTGGCCTGTGGGGCCTCTGAGCACAACCGGCCCTCTCCCACTGGAAGACCTCCCCGGCTGCCTCCAAAGGCCGGTTTGCAAGCGCTCCCGGCCACTGTTACCAGCAGGCGGGCACAATGCTCCTAAGCCCGGAAGAAAAGCGCTTCAGGGTGGTGCTCTCTCTGGGCCCTTGCCTCTGAGCCTGGGGGCAAGGCAGGGTGTCCACACTCCCAGGCCAAGGCAGAACCACATGCACACGTCTGACCTGCCCCCTGCACCGGCAGAGAGCTCGGGGGAGCCAGAGTCTGTCAGGCAGCTGCTGGGCTGGCCGCCTCTGTGGGAAGTGGCAGAGCCGACCTAGGGGCAAGTTGGGCCTCTTGCTCTCCCTGCTGCCCTGAGGCTGCTGGGCCAAAGAGGTCTTGGGCATCCAGCCCCTTGCTGGTCCCTTCCCTCTGACGAGGCCCTCTGAGCTCCAGCACCTTGCAGTGTGGAGACAGCCCCTGCCAGCAACCTCCTCTCCAAGGAGGCCTCAACCGAGGCCTAGGCCCAGGGGAAAGGCACCAGCGGGGATGAGCCTGGGGAGGCGCCCGGGCATGTCTGGACCCAGTCCCCGCAGCCTGCCCCTTGGTGGGGCAGTACCCCCGGAGGCCAGGAATGTCTGGGCAAGGCTGGCCAGGGGCAGGGGCCCTGCTGGGTCCTGCCCCTGGCCTGTGGGGCCTCTGAGCACAACCGGCCCTCTCCCACTGGAAGAACTCCCCGGCTGCCTCCAAAGGCCAGTTTGCCAACACTCCCGCCCGCTGTTCCCGCCAGGCACGCACAATGCTCCCAAGCCCGGGAGAAAAGCGCTTCGGGGTGGTGCTCTCCTCGGGCCCTTGCCCCTGAGCCTGGGGGCCAGGCAGTTGGTCCACACTCCCAGACCAAGGCAGAACCACATGCACACGTCTGTTCCTGACCCCTGCACCGGCAGAGAGCTCGGGGGAGCCAGAGTCTGTCAGGCAGCTGCTGGGCTGGCCGCCTGTGTGGGAAGGGGCAGAGCCGACCTAGGGGCAAGTTGGGCCTCTTCCTCTCCCTGCTGCCCTGAGGCTGCTGGGCCAAAGAGGTCTTGGGCATCCAGCCACTTGCTGGTCCCTTCCCTCTGACGAGGCCCTCTGAGCTCCAGCACCTTGCAGTGTGGAGACAGCCCCTGCCAGCAACATCCTCTCCAAGGAGGCCTCAACCGAGGCCTAGGCCCAGGGGAAAGGCACCAGCGGGGATGAGCCTGGGGAGGCGCCCGGGCATGTCTGGACCCAGTCCCCGCAGCCTGCCCCTTGGTGGGGCAGTACCCCCGGAGGCCAGGAAGATCTGGGCAAGGCTGGCCAGGGGCAGGGGCCCTGCTGGGTCCTCCCCATGGCCTGTGGGGCCTCTGAGCACAACCGGCCCTCTCCCACTGGAAGACCTCCCCGGCTGCCTCCAAAGGCCAGTTTGCCAACACTCCTGCCCGCTCTTCCCGCCAGGCACGCACAATGCTCCCAAGCCCGGGAGAAAAGCGCTTCGGGGTGGTGGTCTCTCCGGGCCCTTGCCCCTGAGCCTGGGGGCCAGGCAGTGGATCCACAGTCCCAGGCCAAGGCACAACAACATGCACACGTCTGTTCCTGCCCCCTCCACCGGCAGAGAGCTGGGGGGAGCCAGAGTCTGTCAGGCAGCTGCTGGGCTGGCCGCCTGTGTGGGAAGGGGCAGAGCCGACCTAGGGGCAAGTTGGGCCTCTTCCTCTCCCTGCTGCCCTGAGGCTGCTGGGCCAAAGAGGTCTTGGGCATCCAGCCCCTTGCTGGTCCCTTCCCTCTGACGAGGCCCTCTGAGCTCCAGCACCTTGCAGTGTGGAGACAGCCCCTGCCAGCAACCTCCTCTCCAAGGAGGCCTCAACCTAGGCCTAGGCCCAGGGGAAAGGCACCAGCGGGGATGAGCCATTGGAGGCGCACGGGCATATCAGGACCCAGTCCCCGCAGCCTGCCCCTTGGTGGGGCAGTACCCCCGGAGGCCAGGAAGGTCTGGGCAAGGCTGGCCAGGGGCAGGGTCCCTGCTGGGTCCTGCCCCTGGCCTGTGGGGCCTCTGAGCACAACCGGCCCTCTCCCACTGGAAGACCTCCCCGGCTGCCTCCAAAGGCGGGTTTGCCAACACTCCCGCACGCTGTTCCCGCCAGGCACGCACAACGCTCCCAAGGCCAGGAGAAAAGCGCTTCGGGGTGTTGCTCTCTCCGGGCACTTGCCCCTGAGCCTGGGGTCCAGGCAGTGGGTCCACACTCCCAGACCAAGGCAGAACCACATGCACACGTCTGTTCCTGACCCCTGCACCGGCAGAGAGCTCGGGGGAGCCAGAGTCGCTCAGGAAGGTGCTGGGCTGGCCGCCTGTGTGGGAAGGGGCAGAGCCGACCTAGGGGCAAGTTGGGCCTCTTGCTCTCCCTGCTGCCCTGAGGCTGCTGGGCCAAAGACGTCTTGGGCATCCAGCCCTTTGCTGGTCCCTTCCCTCTGACGAGGCCCTCTGAGCTCCAGCACCTTGCAGTGTGGAGACAGCACCTGCCAGCAATCTCCTCTCCAAGGAGGCCTCAACCGAGGCCTAGGCCCAGGGGAAAGGCACCAGCGGGGATGAGCCTGGGGAGGCGCCCGGGCATGTCTGGACCCAGTCCCCTCAGCCTGCCCCTTGGTGGGGCAGTACCCCTGGAGGCCAGGAATGTCTGGGCAAGGCTGACCAGGGGCAGGGGACCTGCTGGGTCCTGCCCCTGGCCTGTGGGGCCTCTGAGCACAACCGGCCCTCTCCCACTGGAAGACCTCCCCGGCTGCCTCCAAAGGCCGTTTTGCACGCACTCCCGCCCACTGTTCCCACCAAGCGCGCACAATGCTCCCATCCCGGGAGAAAAGCGCTTCGGGGTGGTGCTCTCTCCGGGCCCTTGCCCCTGAGACTGGGGGCCAGGCAGGGGGTCCACACTCCCAGGCCAAGGCAGAACCACAGGCACACGTCTGTTCCTGACCCCTGCACCGGCAGAGAGCTCGGGGGAGCCAGAGTCTGTCAGGCAGCTGCTGGGCTGGCCGCCTTTGTGGGAAGGGGCAGAGCCGACCTAGGGGCAAGTTGGGCCTCTTGCTCTCCCTGCTGCCCTGAGGCTGCTGGGCCAAAGAGGTCTTGGGCATCCAGCCCTTTGCTTGTCCCTTCCCTCTGACGAGGCCCTCTGAGCTCCAGCACCTTGCAGTGTGGAGACAGCCCCTGCCAGCAACCTCCTCTCCAAGGAGGCCTCAACCGAGACCTAGGACCAGGGGAAAGGCACCAGCGGGGATGAGCCTGGGGAGGCGCCCAGGCATGTCTGGACCCAGTCCCCGCAGCCTGCCCCTTGGTGGGGCAGTACCCCCGGAGGCCAGGAAGGTCTGGGAAAGGCTGGCCAGGGGCAGGGGACCTGCTGGGTCCTGCCCCTGGCCTGTGGGGCCTCTGAGCACAACCGGCCCTCTCCCACTGGAAGACCTCCCCGGCTGCCTCCAAAGGCCGGTTTGCAAGCGCTCCCGGCCACTGTTACCAGCAGGCGGGCACAATGCTCCTAAGCCCGGAAGAAAAGCGCTTCAGGGTGGTGCTCTCTCTGGGCCCTTGCCCATGAGCCTGGGGGCAAGGCAGGGTGTCCACACTCCCAGGCCAAGGCAGAACCACATGCACACGTCTGACCTGCCCCCTGCACCGGCAGAGAGCTCGGGGGAGCCAGAGTCTGTCAGGCAGCTGCTGGGCTGGCCGCCTGTGTGGGAAGGGGCAGAGCCGACCTAGGGGCAAGTTGGGCCTCTTGCTCTCCCTGCTGCCCTGAGGCTGCTGGGCCAAAGAGGTCTTGGGCATCCAGCCCTTTGCTTGTCCCTTCCCTCTGACGAGGCCCTCTGAGCTCCAGCACCTTGCAGTGTGGAGACAGCCCCTGCCAGCAACCTCCTCTCCAAGGAGGCCTCAACCGAGACCTAGGACCAGGGGAAAGGCACCAGCGGGGATGAGCCAGTGGAGGCGCACGGGCATGTCTGGACCCAGTCCCCGCAGCCTGCCCCTTTGTGGGGCAGTACCCCCGGAGGCCAGGAAGGTCTGGGCAAGGCTGGCCAGGGGCAGGGGCCCTGCTGGGTCCTGCCCCTGGCCTGTGAGGCCTCTGAGCACAACCGGCCCTCTCCCACTGGAAGACCTCCCCGGCTGCCTCCAAAGGCCGGTTTGCCAACACTCCCGCCCGCTGTTCCCGCCAGGCACGCACAATGCTCCCAAGCCCGGGAGAAAAGCGCTTCGGGGTGTTGCTCTCTCCGGGCCCTTGCCCCTGAGCCTGGGGTCCAGGCAGTGTGTCCACACTCCCAGACCAAGGCAGAACCACATGCACACGTCTGTTCCTGACCCCTGCACTGGCAGAGCGCTCGGGGGAGCCACAGTCTGTCAGGCAGCTGCTGGGTTGGCTGCCTGTGTGGGAAGGGGCAGAGCCGACCTAGGGGCAAGTTGGGCCTCTTCCTCTCCCTGCTGCCCTGAGGCTGCTGGGCCAAAGAGGTCTTGGGCTTCCAGCCCCTTGCTGGTCCCTTCCCGCTGACGAGGCCCTCTGAGCTCCAGCACCTTGCAGTGTGGAGACAGCCCCTGCCAGCAACCTCCTCTCCAAGGAGGCCTCAACCGAGGCCTAGGCCCAGGGGAAAGGCACCAGCGGGGATGAGCCAGTGGAGGCGCACGGGCATGTCTGGACCCAGTCCCCGCAGCCTGCCCCTTGGTGGGGCAGTACCCCCGGAGGCCAGGAAGGTCTGGGCAAGGCTGGCCAGGGGCAGGGGCCCTGCTGGGTCCTGCCCCTGGGCTGTGGGGCCTCTGAGCACAACCGGCCCTCTCCCACTGGAAGACCTCCCCGGCTGCCTCCAAAGGCCGGTTTGCCAACACTCCCGCCCGCTGTTCCCGCCAGGCACGCACAATGCTCCCAAGCCCGGGAGAAAAGCGCTTCGGGGTGTTGCCCTCTCCGGACCCTTGCCCCTGAGCCTGGGGTCCAGGCAGTGGGTCCACACTCCCAGACCAAGGCAGAACCACATGCACTCGTCTGTTCCTGACCCCTGCACCGGCAGAGAGCTCGGGGGAGCCAGAGTCTGTCAGGCAGCTGCTGGGTTGGCTGCCTGTGTGGGAAGGGGCAGAGCCGACCTAGGGGCAAGTTGGGCCTCTTCCTCTCTCTGCTGCCCTGAGGCTGCTGGGCCAAAGACGTCTTGGGCATCCAGCCCCTTACTGGTCCCTTCCCTCTGACGAGGCCCTCTGAGCTCCAGCACCTTGCAGTGTGGAGACAGCCCCTGCCAGCTACCTCCTCTCCAAGGAGGCCTCAACCGAGGCCTAGGCCCAGGGGAAAGGCACCAGCGGGGATGAGCCAGTGGAGGCGCAAGGGCATGTCTGGACCCAGTCCCCGCAGCCTGCCCCTTGGTGGGGCAGTAACCCCGGAGGCCAGGAAGGTCTGGGCAAGGCTGGCCAGGGGCAGGGGCCCTGCTGTGTCCTGCCCCTGGCCTGTGAGGCCTCTGAGCACAACCGGCCCTCTCCCACTGGAAGACCTCCCCGGCTGCCTCCAAAGTCCTCTTTGCAAACACTCCCGCCCGCTGTTCACGCCAGGCTCGCACAATGCTCCCAAGCCCGGGAGAAAAGCGCTTCGGGGTGGTGCTCTCTCCGGGCCCTTGCCCCTGAGCCTGGGGGCCAGGCAGTGGGTCCACACTCCCAGATCAAGGCAGAACCACATGCACACGTCTGTTCCTGACCCCTGCACCGGCAGAGAGCTCGGGGGAGCCAGAGTCTGTCAGGCAGGTGCTGGGCTGGCCGCCTGTGTGGGAAGGGGCAGAGCCGACCTAGGGGCAAGTTGGGCCTCTTCCTCTCCCTGCTGCCCTGAGGCTGCTGGGCCAAAGAGGTCTTGGGCATCCAGCCCCTTGCTGGTCCCTTCCCTCTGACGAGGCCCTCTGAGCTCCAGCACCTTGCAGTGTGGAGACAGCCCCTGCCAGCAACCTCCTCTCCAATGAGGCCTCAACCGAGGCCTAGGCCCAGGGGAAAGGCACCAGCGGGGATGAGCCTGGGGAGGCGCCCGGGCATGTCTGGACACAGTCCCCGCAGCCTGCCCCTTGGTGGGGCAGTACCCCCGGAGGCCAGGAAGGTCTGGAGAAGGCTGCCAGGGGCAGGGACAGCGCTGGGTCCTGCCCCTGGCCTGTGGGACGTCTGAGCACAACCGGCACTCTCCCGCTGGAAGACCTCCCCGTCTGCCTCGAAAGGCCGGTTTGCAAGCACTCCCGCCCGCTGTTCCCGCCAGGCATGCACAATGCTCCCAAGCCCGGTAGAAAAGCGCTTCGGGGTGGTGCTCTCTCCGGGCCCTTGCCCCTAAGCCTGCGGGCCAGGCAGGGGGAACACACTCCCAGGCCAAGACAGAACGACATGAACACGTCTGTTCCTGCCCCCTACACCGGCAGAGAGCTCGGGGGAGCCAGAGTCTCTCAGGCAGGTGCTGGGCTGGCCGCCTGTGTGGGAAGGGGCAGAGCCGACCTAGGGGCAAGTTGGGCCTCTTGCTCTCCCTGCTGCCCTGAGGTTGCTGGGCCAAAGACGTCTTGGGCATCCAGCCCTTTGCTGGTCCCTTCCCTCTGACGAGGCCCTCTGAGCTCCAGCACCTTGCAGTGTGGAGACAGCACCTGCCAGCAATCTCCTCTCCAATGAGGCCTCAACCGAGGCCTAGGCCCAGGGGAAAGGCACCAGCGGGGATGAACCTGGGGAGGCGCCCGGGCATGTCTGGACCCAGTCCCCGCAGCCTGCCCCTTGGTGGGGCAGTACCCCCGGAGGCCAGGAGGGTCTGGGCAAGGCTGCCAGGGGCAGGGACACTGCTGGGTCCTGCCCCTGGCCTGTGGGGCGTCTGAGCACAACCGGCACTCTCCCGCTGGAAGACCTCCCCGGCTGCCTCCAAAGGCCGGTTTGCAAGCACTCCCGCCCGCTGTTCCCGCCAGGCACGCACAATGCTCCCAAGCCCGGGAGAAAAGCGCTTCGGGGTGGTGCTCTCTCCGGGCCCTTGCCCTTGAGCCTGGGGGACAGGCAGGGGGAACACACTCCCAGGCCAAGGCAGAACGACATGCACACGTCTGTTCCTGCCCCCTACACCGGCAGAGAGTTCGGGGGAGCCAGAGACTGCCAGGCTGCTGCTGGGCTGGCTGCCTGTGTGGGACGGGGTAGAGCCGACCTAGGGGCAAGTTGGGCCTCTTGCTCTCCCTGCTGCCCTGAGGCTGCTGGGTCAAAGAGGTCTTGGGCATCCAGCCCTTTGCTGGTCCTTTCCCTCTGACGAGGCCCTCTGAGCTCCAGCACCTTGCAGTGTGCAGACAGCCCCTGCCGGCAACCTCCTCTCCAAGGAGGCCTCAACCGAGGCCTAGGCCCAGGGGAAAGGCACCAGCGGGTATGAGCCTGGGGAGGCGCCCGGGCATGTCTGGACCCAGGCCCCGCAGCCTGCCCCTTGGTGGGGTAGTACCCCCGGAGGCCAGGAAGGTCTGGGCAAGGCTGCCAGAGGCAGGGACACTGCTGGGTCCTGCCCCTGGCCTGTGGGGCCTCTGAGAACAACTGGCACTCTCCCGCTGGAAGACCTCCCCGACTGCCTCCAAAGGCTGGTTTGCAAGCACTCAATCCCGCTGTTCACGCCAGCTGCGCACAATGCTCCCAAGCCCGGGAGAAAAGCATTTTGGGGTGGTGCTCACTCCGGGCTTTGGAAGACCTCCCCGGCTGCCTCCAAGGCTGGTTTGCAAGCACTTCTGCCTGCTGTTCCCGCCACCCGCGCACAATGCTCCCAAGCCCGGGAGAAAAGCGTTTCGGGGTGGTGTTCTCTCTGGGCCCAAGAAAGACCTCCCGGGCTGCCCCCAAATGCCGGTTTGCAAGCACTCCCACTCGCTGTTCCCGCCATCCGTGCAAATGCTCCAAGCCCAGGAGAAAAGCCCTTCAGGGTGGTGCTCTCTCCCGGCCCTTGGAAGACCTCCCCGGCTGCCTCCAAAGGCTGGATTTCAAGTACTCCCTCCCGCTGTCCCGCCAGCCGCACACAATGCTCCCAATCACGGGAGAAAAGCGCTTCGGGGTGGTGCTCTCTACGGGCCCTTGGAAGACCTCCCCGTTTGTCTCCAAAGGCCGGTTTGCAAGCACTCATGCCCGCTGTTCCCGCCAGCCGCGCACAATGCTCCCAAGCCTAGGAGAAAAGCGCTTCGGGGTGGTGCTCTCTCCCGGCCCTTGGAAGACCTCCCCGGCTGCCTCCAAAGGCCGGTTTGCAAGCACTCAATCCCGCTGTTCCCGCCAGCCGCGCACAATGCTCCCAAGCCCGGGAGAAAAGCGCTTCGGGGTGGTGCTCTCTCCCGGCCCTTGGAAGACCTCCCCGGCTGCCTCCAAAGGCTGGTTTTCAAGAACTCCCTCCCGCTGACCCGCCAGCCGCACACAATGCTCCCAAGCCCGGGAGAAAAGCATTTTGGGGTGGTCTCTCTCCGGGCCCTTGGAAGACTCCCCGGCTGCCTCTAAAGGCCGGTTTGCAAGCACTCATGTCCTCTGTTCCCGACAGCCGCGAACAATGCTCCCAATTCCGTGAGAAAAGTGCTTCGGGATGGTGCTCTCTCCGGGCCGTTGGAAGACCTCTCAAGCTGCCTCCAAAGGCCGGTTTGCAAGCACTCCCGCCCGCTGTTCCCGCCAGCCTCGCACAATGCTCCCAAGACCGGGAGAAAAGCGCTTCGGGGTGGTGTTCTCTCCGTGCCAATGGAGGACCTCCCTGGCTGCCCCCAAAGGCCGGTTTGCAAGCACTCCCACTCGCTGTTCCCGCCAGCCACGCACAATCCTCCAAAACCCCGGAGAAAAGCGCTTCGGGGTGGTGTTCTCTCCGTGCCCATGGAAGACCTCCCGGGGTGCCCCCAAAGGCCGGTTTGGAAGCACTCCCACTCGCTGTTCCCGCCATCCGCGCACAATGCTCCCAAGCCCGGGAGAAAAGCATTTTGGGGTGGTGCTCACACCGGTCCCTGGAAGACCTCCCCGGCTGCCTCCAAAGGACGGTTTTCAAGCACTCCTGCCTGCTGTTCCCGCCACCCGCGCACAATGCTCCCAAGCCCGGGAGAAAAGCGCTTCGGGGTGGTGCTCTCTACAGGCCCTTGGAAGACCTCCCCGGCTGCCTCCAAAGGCCGGTTTGCAAGGACTCCTTCCTGCTGTTCCCGCCAGCCACGCACAATGCTCCCAAGCCCGGGAGAAAAGCATTTTGGGGTGGTGCTCACTCCGGGCCCTTGGAAGACCTCCTCGGCTGCCTCCAAAGGCCAGTTTGCAAGCAGTCCTGCCTGCTGTTCCCGCCAGCCGCGCACAATGCTCCCAAGCCCGGGAGAAAAGCGCTTCGGGGTGGTGCTCTCTCCGGGCCCTTGGAAGACGTCCCCGGCTGCCTCCAAAGGCCGGTTTGCAAGCACTCATGCCCGTTGTTCCCACCAGCCGCGCACAATGCTCCCAAGCCCGGGAGAAAGGCATTTTGGGGTGGTGCTCACTCCGGGCCCTTGGAAGACCTCCCCGGCTGCCTCCAAAAGCCAGTTTGCAAGCAGTCCTGCCTGCTGTTCCCGCCAGCCCCGCACAATGTTCCCAAGCCCGGGAGAAAAGCGCTTCGGGGTGGTGCTCTCTCCGGGCACTTTCAAGACCTCCCCGGCTGCCTCCAAAGGCCGGTTTGTAAGTACTCATGCCCGCTGCTTCCGCCAGCCACGCACAATGCTCCCAAGCCCGGGAGAAAAGCATTTTGGGGTGGTGCTCTCTCCGGGCCCTTGGAAGACCTCCCGGGCTGCCTCCAAAGGCCGGTTTGCAAGCATTCATGTCCGTTGTTCCCGACAGCCGCGCACAATGCTCCCAAGCCCGAGAGAAAAGCATTTTGGGGTGGTGCTCTCTCCGGGCCCTTGGAAGACCTCCCGGGCTGCCTCCAAAGGCCGGTTTGCAAGCATTCATGTCCGTTGTTCCCGACAGCCGCGCACAATGCTCCCAAGCCCGGGAGAAAAGCGCTTCGGGGTGGTGTTCTCTCAGGGACCATGGAGGACCTCCCCGGCTGCCCCCAAAGGCCGGTTTGCAAGCATTCCCACTCGCTGTTCCCGCCAGGCACACACAATGTTCCAAAACCCCGGAGAAAAGCGCTTCGGGGTGGTGCTCTCTCCGCGCCCTTGGAAGACTTCTCTGGCTGCCGCCAAAGGCCGGTTTGCAAGAATTCCCTCCCGCTGTCCCACCAGCTGCACACAATGCTCCAAAACCCGAGAGAAAAGCGCTTCGAGGTGGTGCTCTCTCCGGGCCCTTGGAAGACCTCCCCGGCTGCCTCCAAAGGCCGGTTTGCAAGCACTCCTGCCTGCTGTTCCCGCCACGCGCGCACAATGCTCCCAAGCCCGGAAGAAAAGCATTTTGGGGTAGTGCTCTCTCCGGGCCCTTGGAAGACCTCCCGGGCTGCCTCCAAAGGCCGGTTTGCAAGCACTCATGTCCGCTGTTCCCGACAGCCGCGCACAATGCTCCCAAGCCCGGGAGAAAAGCATTTTGGGGTGCTGATCAGTCCGGGCCCTTGGAAGATGTCCCCGGCTGCCTCCAAAGGACAGTTTGCAAGAACTCGTGCCCGCTGTTCCCGCCAGGCACGCACAATGCTCCCAAGCCCGGGAGAAAAGCGCTTCGGGGTGGTGCTCTCACCAGGCCCTTGCCCCTGAGCCTGGGGGCAATGCAGGGGGAACACACTCCCAGGGCAAGGCAGAACCACATGCAAACGTCTGTTCCTGGTCCCTGCACCGGCAGAGAGCTCGGGGGAGCCAGAGTATGCCAGGCAGCTGCTGGGTTGGCGGCCTGTGTGGAAAGGGGCAGAGCCGACCTAGGGGCAAGTTGGGCCTCTTGCTCTCCCTGCTGCCCTGAGGCTGCTGGGCCAAATAGGTCTTGGGCATCCAGCCCCTTGCTGGTCCCTTCCCTCTGACGAGGCCCTCTGAGCTCCAGCACCTTGCAGTGTGGAGACAGCCCCTGCCAGCAACCTCCTCTCCAAGGCGGCCTCAACCGAGGCCTAGGCCCAGGGGAAAGGCACCAGCGGGAATGAGCCTGGGGAGGCGCCCGGGCATGTCTGGACCCAGTCCCCGCAGCCTGCCCCTTGGTGGGGCAGTACCCCCGGAGGCCAGGAAGGTCTGTGCAAGGCTGCCAGGGGCAGGGACAGCGCTGGGTCCTGCCCCTGGCCTGTGGGACGTCTGAGCACAACCGGCACTCTCCCGCTGGAAGACCTCCCCGTCTGCCTCGAAAGGCTGGTTTGCAAGCACTCCCGCCCGCTGTTCCCGCCAGGCACGCACAATGCTCCCAAGCCCGGTAGAAAAGCGCTTCGGGGTGGTGCTCTCTCCGGGCCCTTGCCCCTAAGCCTGCGGGCCAGGCAGGGGGAACACACTCCCAGGCCAAGACAGAACGACATGAACACGTCTGTTCCTGCCCCCTACACCGGCAGAGAGCTCGGGGGAGCCAGAGTCTCTCAGGCAGGTGCTGGGCTGGCCGCCTGTGTGGGAAGGGGCAGAGCCGACCTAGGGGCAAGTTGGGCCTCTTGCTCTCCCTGCTGCCCTGAGGCTGCTGGGCCAAAGACGTCTTGGGCATCCAGCCCTTTGCTGGTCCCTTCCCTCTGACGAGGCCCTCTGAGCTCCAGCACCTTGCAGTGTGGAGACAGCACCTGCCAGCAATCTCCTCTCCAAGGAGGCCTCAACCAAGGCCTAGGCCCAGGGGAAAGGCACCAGCGGGGATGAGCCTGGGGAGGCGCCCGGGCATGTCTGGACCCAGTCCCCGCAGCCTGCCCCTTGGTGGGGCAGTACCCCTGGAGGCCAGGAAGGTCTGGGCAAGGCTGACCAGGGGCAGGGGACCTGCTGGGTCCTGCCCCTGGCCTGTGGGGCCTCTGAGCACAACCGGCCCTTTCCAACTGGAAGAACTCCCCGGCTGCCTCCAAAGGCCGTTTTGCACGCACTCCCGCCCACTGTTCCCACCAAGCGCGCACAATGCTCCCATCCCGGGAGAAAAGCGCTTCGGGGTGGTGCTCTCTCCGGGCCCTTGCCCCTGAGACTGGGGGCCAGGCAGGGGGTCCACACTCCCAGGCCAAGGCAGAACCACATGCACACGTGTGTTCCTGACCCCTGCACCGGCAGAGAGCTCGGGGGAGCCAGAGTCTGTCAGGCAGCTGCTGGGCTGGCCGCCTTTGTGGGAAGGGGCAGAGCCGACCTAGGGGCAAGTTGGGCCTCTTGCTCTCCCTGCTGCCCTGAGGCTGCTGGGCCAAAGAGGTCTTGGGCATCCAGCCCTTTGCTTGTCCCTTCCCTCTGACGAGGCCCTCTGAGCTCCAGCACCTTGCAGTGTGGAGACAGCCCCTGCCAGCAACCTCCTCTCCAAGGAGGCCTCAACCGAGACCTAGGACCAGGGGAAAGGCACCAGCGGGGATGAGCCTGGGGAGGCGCCCAGGCATGTCTGGACCCAGTCCCCGCAGCCTGCCCCTTGGTGGGGCAGTACCCCCGGAGGCCAGGAATGTCTGGGAAAGGCTGGCCAGGGGCAGGGGACCTGCTGGGTCCTGCCCCTGGCCTGTGGGGCCTCTGAGCACAACCGGCCCTCTCCCACTGGAAGACTTCCCCGGCTGCCTCCAAAGGCCGGTTTGCCAACACTCCCGCCCGCTGTTCCAACCAAGGGCGCACAATGCTCCCAAGCCCGGGAGAAAATCGCCTCGGGGTGGTGCTCTCTCCGGGCCCTTTCCCCTGAGCCTGGGGGCCAGGCAGGGGGTCCACACTCCCAGGCCAAGGCAGAACGACATGCACACGTCTGTTCCTGCCCCATGCACCGGCAGAGAGCTCGGGGGAGCCAGAGTCTGTCAGGCAGCTGCTGGGCTGGCCGCCTGTGTGGGAAGGGGCAGAGCCGACCTAGGGGCAAGTTGGCCCTCTTGCTCTCCCTGCTGCGCTGAGGCTGCTGGGCCAAAGAGATCTTGGGCATCCAGCCCCTTGCTTGTCCCTTCCCTCTGACGAGGCCCTCTGAGCTCCAGCACCTTGCAGTGTGGAGACAGCCCCTGCCAGCAACCTCCTCTCCAAGGAGGCCTCAACCGAGGCCTAGGCCCAGGGGAAAGGCACCAGCGGGGATGAGCCTGGGGAGGCGCCCGGGCATGTCTGGACCCAGTCCCCGCAGCCTGCCCCTTGGTGGGGCAGTACCCCCGGAGGCCAGGAAGGTCTGGGCAAGGCTGGCCAGGGGCAGGGGCCCTGCTGGGTCCTGCCCCTGGCCTGTGGGGCCTCTGAGCACAACCGGCCCTCTCCCACTGGAAGACCTCCCCGGCTGCCTCCAAAGGCCGTTTTGCACGCACTCCCGCCCACTGTTCCCACCAAGCGCGCACAATGCTCCCATCCCGGGAGAAAAGCGCTTCGGGGTGGTGCTCTCTCCGGGCCCTTGCCCCTGAGACTGGGGGCCAGGCAGGGGGTCCACACTCCCAGGCCAAGGCAGAACCACATGCACACGTCTGTTCCTACCCCTGCACCGGCAGAGAGCTCGGGGGAGCCAGAGTCTGTCAGGCAGCTGCTGGGTTGGCCGCCTGTGTGGGAAGGGGCAGAGCCGCCCTAGGGGCAAGTTGGGCCTCTTGCTCTCCCTGCTTCCCTGAGGCTGCTTGGCCAAAGAGGTCTTGGGCATCCAGCCCCTTGCTGGTCCCTTCCCTCTGATGAGGCCCTCTGAGTTCCAGCACCTTGCAGTGTGGAGACAGCCCCTGCCAGCAACCTCCTCTCCAAGGAGGCCTCAACCGAGGCCTAGGCCTAGGGGAAAGGCACCAGCGGGGATGAGCCTGGGGAGGCGCCCGGCCATGTCTGGACCCAGTCCCCGCAGCCTGCCCCTTGGTGGGGCAGTACCCCCGGAAGCCAGGAAGGTCTCGGCAAGGCTGCCAGGGGCAGGGACACTGCTGGGTCCTGCCCCTGGCCTGTTGGGCGTCTGAGCACAACCGGCACTCTCCCGCTGGAAGACCTCCCCGTCTGCCTCCAAAAGATGGTTTGCAAGCACTCCCACCCGCTGTTCCCCCAGGCATGCACAATGCTCCCAAGCCCGGGAGAAAAGCGCTTTGGGGTGGTGCTCTCTCCGGGCCCTTGCCCCTGAGCCTGGGGCCAGGAAAGGGGAACACTCTCCCAGGCCAAGGGAGAACGACATGCACACGTCTGTTCCTGCCCCCTACACCTGCAGAGAGCTCGGGGGAGCCAGAGACTGCCAGGCTGCTGCTGGGCTGGCTGCCTGTGTGGGACGGGGCAGAGCCGACCTAGGGGCAAGTTGGGCCTCTTGCTCTCCCTGCTGCCCTGAGGCTGCTGGGCCAAAGAGGTCTTGGGCATCCAGCCCTTTGCTGGTGCCTTCCCTCTGACGAGGCCCTCTGAGCTCCAGCACCTTGCAGTGTGGAGACAGCCCCTGCCAGCAACCTCCTCTCCAAAGAGGCCTCAACCGAGGACTACACCCAGGGGAAAGGCACCAGCGGGGATGATCCTGGGGAGGCGCACGGACATGTCTGGACCCAGTCTCCGCAGCCTGCCCCTTGGTGGGGCAGTACCCCCGGAGTCCAGGAAGGTCTGGGCAAGTCTGTCCATGGGCAGGGGCCCTGCTGGGTCCTGACCCTGGCCTGTGGGGCCTCTGAGCACAACCGGCCCTCTCCCACTGGAAGACCTCCCCGGCTGCCTCCAAAGTCCTGTTTGCAAACACTCCCGCCCGCTGTTCACGTCAGGCTCGCACAATGCTCCCAAGCCCGGGAGAAAAGCACTTCGGAGTGGTGCTCTCTCCGGGCCCTTGCCCCTGAGCCTGGGGGCAAGGCAGGGGGAACACACTCCCAGGCCAAGGCAGAAACACATGCCCACGTCTGTTCCTGTCCCCTGCACCGGCAGAGAGCTTGGGGGAGCCAGAGTCTGTCAGGCAGGTGCTGGGTTGGCCGCCTGTGTGGGAAGTGGCAGAGCCGACCTAGGGGCAAGTTGGGCCTCTTGCCCTCCCTGCTGCCCTGAGGCTGCTGGGCCAAAGAGGTCTTGGGCATCCAACCCCTTGCTGGTCCCTTCCCTCTGACGAGGCCCTCTGAGCTCCAGCACCTTGCAGTGTGGAGACAGCCCCTGCCAGCAACCTCCTCTCCAAGGAGGCCTCAACCGAGGCCTAGGCACAGGGGAAAGGCACCAGCGGGGATGAGCCTGGGGAGGCGCCCGGGCATGTATGGACCCAGTCCCCGCAGCCTGCCCCTTGGTGGGGCAGTACCCCCGGAGGCGAGGAAGGTCTGGGCAAGGCTGACCAGGGGCAGGGGACCTGCTGGGTCCTGCCCCTGGCCTGTGGGGCCTCTGAGCACAACCGGCCCTCTCCCACTGGAAGACTTCCCCGGCTGCCTCCAAAGGCCGGTTTGCCAACACTCCCGCCCGCTGTTCCAACCAAGGGCGCACAACGCTCCCAAGCCCGGGAGAAAATCGCCTCGGGGTGGTGCTCTCTCCGGGCCCTTTCCCCTGAGCCTGGGGGCCAGGCAGGGGGTCCACACTCCCAGGCCAAGGCAGAACGACATGCACACGTCTGTTCCTGCCCCATGCACCGGCAGAGAGCTCGGGGGAGCCAGAGTCTGTCAGGCAGCTGCTGGGCTGGCCGCCTGTGTGGGAAGGGGCAGAGCCGACCTAGGGGCAAGTTGGGCCTCTTGCTCTCCCTGCTGCCCTGAGGCTGCTGGGCCAAAGAGATCTTGGGCATCCAGCCCCTTGCTTGTCCCTTCCCTCTGACGAGGCCCTCTGAGCTCCAGCACCTTGCAGTGTGGAGACAGCCCCTGCCAGCAACCTCCTCTCCAAGGAGGCCTCAACCGAGGCCTAGGACCAGGGGAAAGGCACCAGCGGGGATGAGCCTGGGGAGGCGCCCAGGCATGTCTGGACCCAGTCCCCGCAGCCTACCCCTTGGTGGGGCAGTACCCCCGGAGGCCAGGAAGGTCTGGGCAAGGCTGGCCACGGGCAGGGGCCCTGCTGGGTCCTGCCCCTGGCCTGTGGGTCCTCTGAGCACAACCGGCCCTCTCCCACTGGAAGACTTCCCCGGCTGCCTCCAAAGGCCGGTTTGCCAACACTCCCGCCCGCTGTTCCCGCCAGGCACGCACAATTCTCCCAAGCCCGGGAGAAAAGCGCTTTGGGGTGTTGCTCTCTCCGGGACCTTGCCCCTGAGCGTGGGGGCGAGGCAGTGGGTCCACACTCCCAGACCAACGCAGAACCACATGCACACGTCTGTTCCTGACCCCTGCACCGGCAGAGAGCTCGGGGGAGCCAGAGTCTGTCAGGCAGCTGCTGGGCTGGCCGCCTGTGTGGGAAGGGGCAGAGCCGACCTAGGGGCAAGTTGGGCCTCTTGCTCTCCCTGCTGCCCTGAGGCTGCTGGGCCAAAGAGGTCTTGGGCATCCAGCCCCTTGCTGGTCCCTTCACTCTGACGAGGCCCTCTGAGCTCCAGCACCTTGCAGTGTGGAGACAGCCCCTGCCAGCAACCTCCTCTCCAATGAGGCCTCAACCGAGGCCTAGGCCCAGGGGAAAGGCACCAGCGGGGATGAGCCTGGGGAGGCGCCCGGGCATGTCTGGACCCAGTCCCCGCAGCCTGCCCCTTGGTGGGGCAGTACCCCCGGAGGCCAGGAAGGTCTGGGCAAGGCTGGCCAGGGGCAGGGGCCCTGCTGCGTCCTGCCCCTGACCTGTGGGGCCTCTGAGCACAACCGGCCCTCTCCCACTGGAAGACCTCCCCGGCTGCCTCCAAAGGCCGGTTTGCAAGCGCTCCCGCCCACTGTTCCCAGCAGGCGTGCACAATGCTCCCAAGCCCGGGAGAAAAGCGCTTCAGGGTGGTGCTCTCTCCGGGCCCTTGCCCCTGAGCCTGGGGTCAAGGCACGGTGTCCACACTCCCAGGCCAATTCAGAACCACATGCACACGTCTGTTCCTGCCCCCTGCACCGGCAGAGAGCTCGGGGGAGCCAGAGTCTGTCAGGCAGCTGCTGGGCTGGCCGCCTGTGTGGGAAGGGGCAGAGCCGACCTAGGGGCAAGTTGGGCCTCTTGCTCTCCCTGCTGCCCTGAGGCTGCTGGGCCAAAGAGGTCTTGGGCATCCATCCCGTTGCTGGTCCCTTCCCTCTGACGAGGCCCTCTGAGCTCCAGCACCTTGCAGTGTGGAGACAGCCCCTGCCAGCAACCTCCTCTCCAAGGAGGCCTCAACCGAGGCCTAGGCCCAGGGGAAAGGCACCAGCGGGGATGAGCCTGGGGAGGCGCCCGGGCATGTCTGGACCCAGTCCCCGCAGCCTGCCCCTTGGTGGGGCAGTACCCCCGGAGGCCAGGAAGGTCTGGGCAAGGCTGGCCAGGGGCAGGGGCCCTGCTGGGTCCTGCCCCTGGGCTGTAGGGCCTCTGAGCACACCCGGCCCTCTCCCACTGGAAGACCTCCCCGGCTGCCTCCAAAGGCCGGTTTGCCAACACTCCCGCCCGCTGTTCCCGCCAGGTACGCACAATGCTCCCAAGCCCGGGAGAAAAGCGCTTCGGGGTGTTGCCCTCTCCGGGCCCTTGCCCCTGAGCCTGGGGTCCAGGCAGTGGGTCCACACTCCCAGACCAAGGCAGAACCACATGCACTCGTCTGTTCCTGACCCCTGCACCGGCAGAGAGCTCGGGGGAGCCAGAGTCTGTCAGGCAGCTGCTGGGTTGGCTGCCTGTGTGGGAAGGGGCAGAGCCGACCTAGGGGCAAGTTGGGCCTCTTCCTCTCCCTGCTGCCCTGAGGCTGCTGGGCCAAAGACGTCTTGGGCATCCAGCCCCTTACTGGTCCCTTCCCTCTGACGAGGCCCTCTGAGCTCCAGCACCTTGCAGTGTGGAGACAGCCCCGGCCAGCAACCTCCTCTCCAAGGAGGCCTCAACCGAGGCCTAGGCCCAGGGGAAAGGCACCAGCGGGGATGAGCCAGTGGAGGCGCAAGGGCATGTCTGGACCCAGTCCCCGCAGCCTGCCCCTTGGTGGGGCAGTACCCCCGGAGGCCAGGAAGGTCTGTGCAAGGCTGCCAGGGGCAGGGACAGCGCTGGGTCCTGCCCCTGGCCTGTGGGACGTCTGAGCACAACCGGCACTCTCCCGCTGGAAGACCTCCCTGTCTGCCTCGAAAGGCCGGTTTGCAAGCACTCCCGCCCGCTGTTCCCGACAGGCACGCACAATGCTCCCAAGCCCGGTAGAAAAGCGCTTCGGGGTGGTGCTCTCTCCAGGCCCTTGCCCCTAAGCCTGCGGGCCAGGCAGGGGGAACACACTCCCAGGCCAAGACAGAACGACATGAACACGTCTGTTCCTGCCCCCTACACCGGCAGAGAGCTCGGGGGAGCCAGAGTCTCTCAGGCAGGTGCTGGGCTGGCCGCCTGTGTGGGAAGGGGCAGAGCCGACCTAGGGGCAAGTTGGGCCTCTTGCTCTCCCTGCTGCCCTGAGGCTGCTGGGCCAAAGACGTCTTGGGCATCCAGCCCTTTGCTGGTCCCTTCCCTCTGACGAGGCCCTCTGAGCTCCAGCACCTTGCAGTGTGGAGACAGCACCTGCCAGCAATCTCCTCTCCAAGGAGGCCTCAACCGAGGCCTAGGCCCAGGGGAAAGGCACCAGCGGGGATGAGCCTGGGGAGGCGCCCGGGCATGTCTGGACCCAGTCCCCGCAGCCTGCCCCTTGGTGGGGCAGTACCCCTGGAGGCCAGGAAGGTCTGGGCAAGGCTGACCAGGGGCAGGGGACCTGCTGGGTCCTGCCCCTGGCCTGTGGGGCCTCTGAGCACAACCGGCCCTCTCCCACTGGAAGACCACCCCGGCTGCCTCCAAAGGCCGTTTTGCACGCACTCCCGCCCACTGTTCCCACCAAGCGCGCACAATGCTCCCATCCCGGGAGAAAAGCGCTTCGGGGTGGTGCTCTCTCCGGGCCCTTGCCCCTGAGACTGGGGGCCAGGCAGGGGGTCCACACTCCCAGGCCAAGGCAGAACCACATGCACACGTGTGTTCCTGACCCCTGCACCGGCAGAGAGCTCGGGGGAGCCAGAGTCTGTCAGGCAGCTGCTGGGCTGGCCGCCTTTGTGGGAAGGGGCAGAGCCGACCTAGGGGCAAGTTGGGCCTCTTGCTCTCCCTGCTGCCCTGAGGCTGCTGGGCCAAAGAGGTCTTGGGCATCCAGCCCTTTGCTTGTCCCTTCCCTCTGACGAGGCCCTCTGAGCTCCAGCACCTTGCAGTGTGGAGACAGCCCCTGCCAGCAACCTCCTCTCCAAGGAGGCCTCAACCGAGACCTAGGACCAGGGGAAAGGCACCAGCGGGGATGAGCCTGGGGAGGCGCCCAGGCATGTCTGGACCCAGTCCCCGCAGCCTGCCCCTTGGTGGGGCAGTACCCCCGGAGGCCAGGAAGGTCTGGGAAAGGCTGGCCAGGGGCAGGGGACCTGCTGGGTCCTGCCCCTGGCCTGTGGGGCCTCTGAGCACAACCGGCCCTCTCCCACTGGAAGACCTCCCCGGCTGCCTCCAAAGGCCGGTTTGCAAGCGCTCCCGGCCACTGTTACCAGCAGGCGGGCACAATGCTCCTAAGCCCGGAAGAAAAGCGCTTCAGGGTGGTGCTCTCTCTGGGCCCTTGCCCCTGAGCCTGGGGGCAAGTCAGGGTGTCCACACTCCCAGGCCAAGGAGGAACCACATGCACACGTCTGACCTGCCCCCTGCACCGGCAGAGAGCTCGGGGGAGCCAGAGTCTGTCAGGCAGCTGCTGGGCTGGCCGCCTGTGTGGGAAGTGGCAGAGCCGACCTAGGGGCAAGTTGGGCCTCTTGCTCTCCCTGCTGCCCTGAGGCTGCTGGGCCAAAGAGGTCTTGGGCATCCAGCCCCTTGCTGGTCCCTTCCCTCTGACGAGGCCCTCTGAGCTCCAGCACCTTGCAGTGTGGAGACAGCCCCTGCCAGCAACCTCCTCTCCAAGGAGGCCTCAACCGAGGCCTAGGCCCAGGGGAAAGGCACCAGCGGGGATGAGCCTGGGGAGGCGCCCGGGCATGTCTGGACCCAGTCCCCGCAGCCTGCCCCTTGGTGGGGCAGTACCCCCGGAGGCCAGGAAGGTCTGGGCAAGGCTGGCCAGGGGCAGGGGCCCTGCTGGGTCCTGCCCCTGGCCTGTGGGGCCTCTGAGCACAACCGGCCCTCTCCCACTGGAAGAACTCCCCGGCTGCCTCCAAAGGCCAGTTTGCCAACACTCCCGCCCGCTGTTCCCGCCAGGCACGCACAATGCTCCCAAGCCCGGGAGAAAAGCACTTCGGTGTGGTGCTCTCCTCGGGCCCTTGCCCCTGAGCCTGGGGGCCAGGCAGTTGGTCCACACTCCCAGACCAAGGCAGAACCACATGCACACGTCTGTTCCTGACCCCTGCACCGGCAGAGAGCTCGGGGGAGCCAGAGTCTGTCAGGCAGCTGCTGGGCTGGCCGCCTGTGTGGGAAGGGGCAGAGCCGACCTAGGGGCAAGTTGGGCCTCTTCCTCTCCCTGCTGCCCTGAGGCTGCTGGGCCAAAGAGGTCTTGGGCATCCAGCCCCTTGCTGGTCCCTTCCCTCTGACGAGGCCCTCTGAGCTCCAGCACCTTGCAGTGTGGAGACAGCCCCTGCCAGCAACCTCCTCTCCAATGAGGCCTCAACCGAGGCCTAGGCCCAGGGGAAAGGCACCAGCGGGGATGAGCCTGGGGAGGCGCCCGGGCATGTCTGGACCCAGTCCGCGCAGCCTGCCCCTTGGTGGGGCAGTACCCCCGGAGGCCAGGAAGGTCTGTGCAAGGCTGCCAGGGGCAGGGACAGCGCTGGGTCCTGCCCCTGGCCTGTGGGACGTCTGAGCACAACCGGCACTCTCCCGCTGGAAGACCTCCCCGTCTGCCTCGAAAGGCCGGTTTGCAAGCACTCCCGCCCGCTGTTCCCGCCAGGCACGCACAATGCTCCCAAGCCCGGTAGAAAAGCGCTTCGGGGTGGTGCTCTCTCCGGGCCCTTGCCCCTAAGCCTGCGGGCCAGGCAGGGGGAACACACTCCCAGGCCAAGACAGAACGACATGAACACGTCTGTTCCTGCCCCCTACACCGGCAGAGAGCTCGGGGGAGCCAGAGTCTCTCAGGCAGGTGCTGGGCTGGCCGCCTGTGTGGGAAGGGGCAGAGCCGACCTAGGGGCAAGTTGGGCCTCTTGCTCTCCCTGCTGCCCTGAGGCTGCTGGGCCAAAGACGTCTTGGGCATCCAGCCCTTTGCTGGTCCCTTCCCTCTGACGAGGCACTCTGAGCTCCAGCACCTTGCAGTGTGGAGACAGCACCTGCCAGCAATCTCCTCTCGAAGGAGGCCTCAACCGAGGCCTAGGCCCAGGGGAAAGGCACCAGCGGGGATGAGCCTGGAGAGGCGCCCGGGCATGTCTGGACCCAGTCCCCGCAGCCTGCCCCTTGGTGGGGCAGTACCCCTGGAGGCCAGGAAGGTCTGGGCAAGGCTGACCAGGGGCAGGGGACCTGCTGGGTCCTGCCCCTGGCCTGTTGGGCCTCTGAGCACAACCAGCCCTCTCCCACTGGAAGACCTCCCCGGCTGCCTCCAAAGGCCGTTTTTCACGCACTCCCGCCCACTGTTCCCACCAAGCGCGCACAATGCTCCCATCCCGGGAGAAAAGCGCTTCGGGGTGGTGCTCTCTCCGGGCCCTTGCCCCTGAGACTGGGGGCCAGGCAGGGGGTCCACACTCCCAGGCCAAGGCAGAACCACATGCACACGTCTGTTCCTGACCCCTGCACCGGCAGAGAGCTCGGGGGAGCCAGAGTCTGTCAGGCAGCTGCTGGGCTGGCCACCTTTGTGGGAAGGGGCAGAGCCGACCTAGGGGCAAGTTGGGCCTCTTGCTCTACCTGCTGCCCTGAGGCTGCTGGGCCAAAGAGGTCTTGGGCATCCAGCCCTTTGCTTGTCCCTTCCCTCTGACGAGGCCCTCTGAGCTCCAGCACCTTGCAGTGTGGAGACAGCCCCTGCCAGCAACCTCCTCTCCAAGGAGGCCTCAACCGAGACCTAGGACCAGGGGAAAGGCACCAGCGGGGATGAGCCTGGGGAGGCGCCCAGGCACGTCTGGACCCAGTCCCCGCAGCCTGCCCCTTGGTGGGGCAGTACCCCCGGAGGCCAGGAAGGTCTGGGAAAGGCTGGCCAGGGGCAGGGGACCTGCTGGGTCCTGCCCCTGGCCTGTGGGGCCTCTGAGCACAACCGGCCCTCTCCCACTGGAAGACCTCCCCGGCTGCCTCCAAAGGCCGGTTTGCAAGCGCTCCCGGCCACTGCTACCAGCAGGCGGGCACAATGCTCCTAAGCCCGGAAGAAAAGCGCTTCAGGGTGGTGCTCTCTCTGGGCCCTTGCCCCTGAGCCTGGGGGCAAGTCAGGGTGTCCACACTCCCAGGCCAAGGCAGAACCACATGCACACGTCTGACCTGCCCCCTGCACCGGCAGAGAGCTCGGGGGAGCCAGAGTCTGTCAGGCAGCTGCTGGGCTGGCCGCCTGTGTGGGAAGTGGCAGAGCCGACCTAGGGGCAAGTTGGGCCTCTTGCTCTCCCTGCTGCCCTGAGGCTGCTGGGCCAAAGAGGTCTTGGGCATCCAGCCCCTTGCTGGTCCCTTCACTCTGACGAGGCCCTCTGAGCTCCAGCACCTTGCAGTGTGGAGACAGCCCCTGCCAGCAACCTCCTCTCCAAGGAGGCCTCAACCGAGGCCTAGGCCCAGGGGAAAGGCACCAGCGGGGATGAGCCTGGGGAGGCGCCCGGGCATGTCTGGACCCAGTCCCCGCAGCCTGCCCCTTGGTGGGGCAGTACCCCCGGAGGCCAGGAAGGTCTGGGCAAGGCTGGTCAGGGGCAGGGGCCCTGCTGGGTCCTGCCCCTGGCCTGTGGGGCCTCTGAGCACAACCGGCCCTCTCCCACTGGAAGAACTCCCCGGCTGCCTCCAAAGGCCAGTTTGCCAACACTCCCGCCCGCTGTTCCCGCCAGGCACGCACAATGCTCCCAAGCCCGGGAGAAAAGCACTTCGGTGTGGTGCTCTCCTCGGGCCCTTGCCCCTGAGCCTGGGGGCCAGGCAGTTGGTCCACACTCCCAGACCAAGGCAGAACCACATGCACACGTCTGTTCCTGACCACTGCACCGGCAGAGAGCTCGGGGGAGCCAGAGTCTGTCAGGCAGCTGCTGGGCTGGCCGCCTGTGTGGGAAGGGGCAGAGCCGACCTAGGGGCAAGTTGGGCCTCTTGCTCTCCCTGCTGCCCTGAGGCTGCTGGGCCAAAGAGGTCTTGGGCATCCAGCCCCTTGCTGGTCCCTTCCCTCTGACGAGGCCCTCTGAGCTCCAGCACCTTGCAGTGTGGAGACAGCCCCTGCCAGCAACCTCCTCTCCAATGAGGCCTCAACCGAGGCCTAGGCCCAGGGGAAAGGCACCAGCGGGGATGAGCCTGGGGAGGCGCCCGGGCATGTCTGGACCCAGTCCGCGCAGCCTGCCCCTTGGTGGGGCAGTACCCCCGGAGGACAGGAAGGTCTGTGCAAGGCTGCCAGGGGCAGGGACAGCGCTGGGTCCTGCCCCTGGCCTGTGGGACGTCTGAGCACAACCGGCACTCTCCCGCTGGAAGACCTCCCCGTCTGCCTCGAAAGGCCGGTTTGCAAGCACTCCCGCCCGCTGTTCCCGCCAGGCACGCACAATGCTCCCAAGCCCGGTAGAAAAGCGCTTCGGGGTGGTGCTCTCTCCGGGCCCTTGCCCCTAAGCCTGCGGGCCAGGCAGGGGGAACACACTCCCAGGCCAAGACAGAACGACATGAACACGTCTGTTCCTGCCCCCTACACCGGCAGAGAGCTCGGGGGAGCCAGAGTCTCTCAGGCAGGTGCTGGGCTGGCCGCCTGTGTGGGAAGGGGCAGAGCCGACCTAGGGGCAAGTTGGGCCTCTTGCTCTCCCTGCTGCCCTGAGGCTGCTGGGCCAAAGACGTCTTGGGCATCCAGCCCTTTGCTGGTCCCTTCCCTCTGACGAGGCACTCTGAGCTCCAGCACCTTGCAGTGTGGAGACAGCACCTGCCAGCAATCTCCTCTCCAAGGAGGCCTCAACCGAGGCCTAGGCCCAGGGGAAAGGCACCAGCGGGGATGAGCCTGGAGAGGCGCCCGGGCATGTCTGGACCCAGTCCCCGCAGCCTGCCCCTTGGTGGGGCAGTACCCCTGGAGGCCAGGAAGGTCTGGGCAAGGCTGACCAGGGGCAGGGGACCTGCTGGGTCCTGCCCCTGGCCTGTGGGGCCTCTGAGCACAACCGGCCCTCTCCCACTGGAAGACCTCCCCGGCTGCTTCCAAAGGCCGTTTTGCACGCACTCCCGCCCACTGTTCCCACCAAGCGCGCACAATGCTCCCATCCCGGGAGAAAAGCGCTTCGGGGTGGTGCTCTCTCCGGGCCCTTGCCCCTGAGACTGGGGGCCAGGCAGGGGGTCCACACTCCCAGGCCAAGGCAGAACCACATGCACACGTCTGTTCCTGACCCCTGCACCGGCAGAGAGCTCGGGGGAGCCAGAGTCTGTCAGGCAGCTGCTGGGCTGGCCACATTTGTGGGAAGGGGCAGAGCCGACCTAGGGGCAAGTTGGGCCTCTTGCTCTCCCTGCTGCCCTGAGGCTGCTGGGCCAAAGAGGTCTTGGGCATCCAGCCCTTTGCTTGTCCCTTCCCTCTGACGAGGCCCTCTGAGCTCCAGCACCTTGCAGTGTGGAGAGAGCCCCTGCCAGCAACCTCCTCTCCAAGGAGGCCTCAACCGAGACCTAGGACCAGGGGAAAGGCACCAGCGGGGATGAGCCTGGGGAGGCGCCCAGGCATGTCTGGACCCAGTCCCCGCAGCCTGCCCCTTGGTGGGGCAGTACCCCCGGAGGCCAGGAAGTTCTGGGAAAGGCTGGCCAGGGGCAGGGGACCTGCTGGGTCCTGCCCCTGGCCTGTGGGGCCTCTGAGCACAACCGGCCCTCTCCCACTGGAAGACCTCCCCGGCTGCCTCCAAAGTCCTGTTTGCCAACACTCCCACCCGCTGTTCACGCCAGACTTGCACAATGCTCCCAAGCCCGGGAGAAAAGCGCTTCGGGGTGGTGCTCTCTCCGGGCCCTTGCCCCTGAGCCTGGGGGCAAGGCATGGGGAACACACTCCCAGGCCAAGGCAGAACCACATGCCCACGTCTGTTCCTGTCCCCTGCAACGGCAGAGAGCTTGGGGGAGCCAGAGTCTGTCAGGCAGCTGCTGGGTTGGCCGCCTGTGTGGGAAGGGGCAGAGCCGCCCTAGGGGCAAGTTGGGCCTCTTGCTCTCCCTGCTGCCCTGAGGCTGCTGGGCCAAAGACGTCTTGGGCATCCAGCCCCTTACTGGTCCCTTCCCTCTGACGAGGCCCTCTGAGCTCCAGCACCTTGCAGTGTGGAGACAGCCCCTGCCAGCAACCTCCTCTCCAAGGAGGCCTCAACCGAGGCCTAGGCCCAGGGGAAAGGCACCAGCGGGGATGAGCCAGGGGAGGCGCCCGAGCATGTCTGGACCCAGTCCCCGCAGCCTGCCCCTTGGTGGGGCAGTACCCCCGGAGGCCAGGAAGGTCTGGGTAAGACTGGCCAGGGGCAGGGGCCCTGCTGGGTCCTGCCCCTGGCTTGTGGGGCCTCTGAGCACAACCGGCCCTCTCCCACTGGAAGACCTCCCCGGCTGCCTCCAAAGGCCGGTTTGCAAGCGCTCCCGGCCACTGTTACCAGCAGGCGGGCACAATGCTCCTAAGCCCGGAAGAAAAGCGCTTCAGGGTGGTGCTCTCTCTGGGCCCTTGCCCCTGAGCCTGGGGGCAAGGCAGGGTGTCCACACTCCCAGGCCAAGGCAGAACCACATGCCCACGTCTGTTCCTGTCCCCTGCACCGGCAGAGAGCTTGGGGGAGCCAGAGTCTGTCAGGCAGCTGCTGGGTTGGCCGCCTGTGTGGGAAGGGGCAGAGCCGCCCTAGGGGCAAGTTGGGCCTCTTGCTCTCCCTGCTGCCCTGAGGCTGCTGGGCCAAAGACGTCTTGGGCATCCAGCCCCTTACTGGTCCCTTCCCTCTGACGAGGCCCTCTGAGCTCCAGCACCTTGCAGTGTGGAGACAGCCCCTGCCAGCAACCTCCTCTCCAAGGAGGCCTCAACCGAGGCCTAGGCCCAGGGGAAAGGCACCAGCGGGGATGAGCCAGGGGAGGCGCCCGAGCATGTCTGGACCCAGTCCCCGCAGCCTGCCCCTTGGTGGGGCAGTACCCCCGGAGGCCAGGAAGGTCTGGGAAAGGCTGGCCAGGGGCAGGGGACCTGCTGGGTCCTGCCCCTGGCCTGTGGGGCCTCTGAGCACAACCGGCCCTCTCCCACTGGAAGACCTCCCCGGCTGCCTCCAAAGGCCGGTTTGCAAGCGCTCCCGGCCACTGTTACCAGCAGGCGGGCACAATGCTCCTAAGCCCGGAAGAAAAGCGCTTCAGGGTGGTGCTCTCTCTGGGCCCTTGCCTCTGAGCCTGGGGGCAAGGCAGGGTGTCCACACTCCCAGGCCAAGGCAGAACCACATGCACACGTCTGACCTGCCCCCTGCACCGGCAGAGAGCTCGGGGGAGCCAGAGTCTGTCAGGCAGCTGCTGGGCTGGCCGCCTGTGTGGGAAGTGGCAGAGCCGACCTAGGGGCAAGTTGGGCCTCTTGCTCTCCCTGCTGCCCTGAGGCTGCTGGGCCAAAGAGGTCTTGGGCATCCAGCCCCTTGCTGGTCCCTTCCCTCTGACGAGGCCCTCTGAGCTCCAGCACCTTGCAGTGTGGAGACAGCCCCTGCCAGCAACCTCCTCTCCAAGGAGGCCTCAACCGAGGCCTAGGCCCAGGGGAAAGGCACCAGCGGGGATGAGCCTGGGGAGGCGCCCGGGCATGTCTGGACCCAGTCCCCGCAGCCTGCCCCTTGGTGGGGCAGTACCCCCGGAGGCCAGGAAGGTCTGGGCAAGGCTGGCCAGGGGCAGGGGCCCTGCTGGGTCCTGCCCCTGGCCTGTGGGGCCTCTGAGCACAACCGGCCCTCTCCCACTGGAAGAACTCCCCGGCTGCCTCCAAA
Organism: Dama dama; assembly: GCF_033118175.1. NCBI lineage: Eukaryota > Metazoa > Chordata > Mammalia > Artiodactyla > Cervidae > Dama > Dama dama. Next base: position 2,766,147 of record NW_026870889.1, read on the forward strand.
GGCCAGTTTGCCAACACTCCCGCCCGCTGTTCCCGCCAGGCACGCACAATGCTCCAAAGCCCGGGAGAAAAGCGCTTCGGGGTGGTGCTCTCCTCGGGCCCTTGCCCCTGAGCCTGGGGGCCAGGCAGTTGGTCCACACTCCCAGACCAAGGCAGAACCACATGCACACGTCTGTTCCTGACCCCTGCACCGGCAGAGAGCTCGGGGGAGCCAGAGTCTGTCAGGCAGCTGCTGGGCTGGCCGCCTGTGTGGGAAGGGGCAGAGCCGACCTAGGGGCAAGTTGGGCCTCTTCCTCTCCCTGCTGCCCTGAGGCTGCTGGGCCAAAGAGGTCTTGGGCATCCAGCCACTTGCTGGTCCCTTCCCTCTGACGAGGCCCTCTGAGCTCCAGCACCTTGCAGTGTGGAGACAGCCCCTGCCAGCAACATCCTCTCCAAGTAGGCCTGAACCGAGGCCTAGGCCCAGGGGAAAGGCACCAGCGGGGATGAGCCTGGGGAGGCGCCCGGGCATGTCTGGACCCAGTCCCCGCAGCCTGCCCCTTGGTGGGGCAGTACCCCCGGAGGCCAGGAAGGTCTGGGCAAGGCTGGCCAGGGGCAGGGGCCCTGCTGTGTCCTCCCCATGGCCTGTGGGGCCTCTGAGCACAACCGGCCCTCTCCCACTGGAAGACCTCCCCGGCTGCCTCCAAAGGCCAGTTTGCCAACACTCCTGCCCGCTCTTCCCGCCAGGCACGCACAATGCTCCCAAGCCCGGGAGAAAAGCGCTTCGGGGTGGTGGTCTCTCCGGGCCCTTGCCCCTGAGCCTGGGGGCCAGGCAGGGGATCCACAGTCCCAGGCCAAGGCAGAACCACATGCACACGTCTGTTCCTGCCCCCTCCACCGGCAGAGAGCTGGGGGGAGCCAGAGTCTGTCAGGCAGATGCTGGGCTGGCTGCCTGTGTGGGAAGGGGCAGAGCCGACCTAGGGGCAAGTTGGGCCTCTTCCTCTCCCTGCTGCCCTGAGGCTGCTGGGCCAAAGAGGTCTTGGGCATCCAGCCCCTTGCTGGTCCCTTCCCTCTGACGAGGCCCTCTGAGCTCCAGCACCTTGCAGTGTGGAGACAGCCCCTGCCAGCAACCTCCTCTCCAAGGAGGCCTCAACCTAGGCCTAGGCCCAGGGGAAAGGCACCAGCGGGGATGAGCCAGTGGAGGCGCACGGGCATATCAGGACCCAGTCCCCGCAGCCTGCCCCTTGGTGGGGCAGTACCCCCGGAGGCCAGGAAGGTCTGGGCAAGGCTGGCCAGGGGCAGGGTCCCTGCTGGGTCCTGCCCCTGGCCTGTGGGGCCTCTGAGCACAGCCGGCCCTCTCCCACTGGAAGACCTCCCCGGCTGCCTCCAAAGGCGGGTTTGCCAACACTCCCGCCCGCTGTTCCCGCCAGGCACGCACAACGCTCCCAAGGCCAGGAGAAAAGCGATTCGGGGTGTTGCTCTCTCCGGGCCCTTGCCCCTGAGCCTGGGGTCCAGGCAGTGGGTCCACACTCCCAGACCAAGGCAGAACCACATGCACACGTCTGTTCCTGACCCCTGCACCGGCAGAGAGCTCGGGGGAGCCAGAGTCTGTCAGGCAGCTGCTGGGTTGGCTGCCTGTGTGGGAAGGGGCAGAGCCGACCTAGGGGCAAGTTGGGCCTCTTGCTCTCCCTGCTGCCCTGAGGCTGCTGGGCCAAAGAGGTCTTGGGCATCCAGCCCCTTGCTGGTCCCTTCCCTCTGACGAGGCCCTCTGAGCTCCAGCACCTTGCAGTGTGGAGACAGCCCCTGCCAGCAACCTCCTCTCCAAGGAGGCATCAACCGAGGCCTATGCCCAGGGGAAAGGCACCAGCGGGGATGAGCCTGGGGAGGCGCCCGGGCATGTCTGGACCCAGTCCCCGCAGCCTGCCCCTTGGTGGGGCAGTACCCCCGGAGGCCAGGAAGGTCTGGGCAAGGCTGGCCAGGGGCATGGGCCCTGCTGGGTCCTGCCCCTGGCCTGTGGGGCCTCTGAGCACAACCGGCCCTCTCCCACTGGAAGAACTCCCCGGCTGACTCCAAAGGCCAGTTTGCCAACACTCCCGCCCGCTGTTCCCGCCAGGCACGCACAATGCTCCCAAGCCCGGGAGAAAAGCACTTCGGGGTGGTGCTCTTCTCGGGCCCTTGCCCCTGAGCCTGGGGGCCAGGCAGTTGGTCCACACTCCCAGACCAAGGCAGAACCACATGCACACGTCTGTTCCTGACCCCTGCACCGGCAGAGAGCTCGGGGGAGCCAGAGTCTGTCAGGCAGCTGCTGGGCTGGCCGCCTGTGTGGGAAGGGGCAGAGCCGACCTAGGGGCAAGTTGGGCCTCTTGCTCTCCCTGCTGCCCTGAGGCTGCTGGGCCAAAGAGGTCTTGGGCATCCAGCCCCTTGCTGGTCCCTTCCCTCTGACAAGGCCCTCTGAGCTCTAGCACCTTGCAGTGTGGAGACAGCCCCTGCCAGCAACATCCTCTCCAAGGAGGCCTCAACCGAGGCCTAGGCCCAGGGGAAAGGCACCAGCGGGGATGAGCCTGGGGAGGCGCCCGGGCATGTCTGGACCCAGTCCCCGCAGCCTGCCCCTTGGTGGGGCAGTACCCCAGGAGGCCAGGAAGATCTGGGCAAGGCTGGCCAGGGGCAGGGGCCCTGCTGGGTCCTCCCCATGGCCTGTGGGGCCTCTGAGCACAACCGGCCCTCTCCCACTGGAAGACCTCCCCGGCTGCCTCCAAAGGCCAGTTTGCCAACACTCCTGCCCGCTCTTCCCGCCAGGCGCGCACAATGCTCCCAAGCCCGGGAGAAAAGCGCTTCGGGGTGGTGCTCTCTCCGGGCCCTTGCCCCTGAGCCTGTGGGCAAGGCAGGGGGAACACACTCCCAGACCAAGGCAGAAACACATGCACACGTCTGGTCCTGTCCCCTGCACCGGCAGAGAGCTCGGGGGAGCCAGAGTCTCTCAGGCAGGTGCTGGGCTGGCCGCCTGTGTGGGAAGGGGCAGAGCCGACCTAGGGGCAAGTTGGGACTCTTGCTCTCCCTGCTGCCCTGAGGCTGCAGGGCCAAAGACGTCTTGGGCATCCAGCCCCTTACTGGTCCCTTCCCTCTGACGAGGCCCTCTGAGCTCCAGCACCTTGCAGTGTGGAGACAGCCCCTGCCAGCAATCTCCTCTCCAAGGAGGCCTCAACCGAGGCCTAGGCCCAGGGGAAAGGCACCAGCGGGGTTGAGCCAGGGGAGGCGCCCGGGCATGTCTGGACCCTGTCCCCGCAGCCTGCCCCTTGGTGGGGCAGTACCCCCGGAGGCCAGGAAGGTCTGGGCAAGGCTGGCCAGGGGCAGGGGCCCTGCTGGGTCCTGCCCCTGGCCTGTGAGGCCTCTGAGCACAACCGGCCCTCTCCCACTGGAAGACCTCCCCGGCTGCCTCCAAAGTCCTGTTTGCAAGCACTCCCGCCCACTGTTCCCGCCAGGCGCGCACAATGCTCCCAAGCCCGGGAGAAAAGCGCTTCGGGGTGGTGGTCTCTCCGGGCCCTTGCCCCTGAGCCTGGGGGCCAGGCCAGGGATCCACAGTCCCAGGCCAAGGCACAACAACATGCACACGTCTGTTCCTGCCCCCTCCACCGGCAGAGAGCTGGGGGGAGCCAGAGTCTGTCAGGCAGCTGCTGGGCTGGCCGCCTGTGTGGGAAGGGGCAGAGCCGACCTAGGGGCAAGTTGGGCCTCTTGCTCTCCCTGCTGCCCTGAGGCTGCTGGGCCAAAGAGGTCTTGGGCATCCAGCCCCTTGCTGGTCCCTTCCCTCTGACGAGGCCCTCTGAGCTCCAGCACCTTGCAGTGTGGAGACAGCCCCTGCCAGCAACCTCCTCTCCAAGGAGGCCTCAACCGAGGCCTAGGCACAGGGGAAAGGCACCAGCGGGGATGAGCCAGTGGAGGCGCACGGGCATATCAGGACCCAGTCCCTGCAGCCTGCCCCTTGGTGGGGCAGTACCCCCGGAGGCCAGGAAGGTCTGGGCAAGGCTGGCCAGGGGCAGGGTCCCTGCTGGGTCCTGCCCCTGGCCTGTGGGGCCTCTGAGCACAACCGGCCCTCTCCCACTGGAAGACCTCCCCGGCTGCCTCCAAAGGCGGGTTTGCCAACACTCCCGCCGCTGTTCCCGCCAGGCACGCACAACGCTCCCAAGGCCAGGAGAAAAGCGCTTCGGGGTGTTGCTCTCTCCGGGCCCTTGCCCCTGAGCCTGGGGTCCAGGCAGTGGGTCCACACTCCCAGACCAAGGCAGAACCACATGCACACGTCTGTTCCTGACCCCTGCACCGGCAGAGAGCTCGGGGGAGCCAGAGTCTGTCAGGCAGCTGCTGGGTTGGCTGCCTGTGTGGGAAGGGGCAGAGCCGACCTAGGGGCAAGTTGGGCCTCTTGCTCTCCCTGCTGCCCTGAGGCTGCTGGGCCAAAGAGGTCTTGGGCATCCAGCCCCTTGCTGGTCCCTTCCCGCTGACGAGGCCCTCTGAGCTCCAGCACCTTGCAGTGTGGAGACAGCCCCTGCCAGCAACCTCCTCTCCAAGGAGGCCTCAACCGAGGCCTAGGCCCAGGGGAAAGGCACCAGCGGGGATGAGCCTGGGGAGGCGCCCGGGCATGTCTGGACCCAGGCCCCGCAGCCTGCCCCTTGGTGGGGCAGTACCCCCCGGAGGCCAGGAAGGTCTGGGCAAGGCTGGCCAGGGGCAGGGGCCCTGCTGCGTCCTGCCCCTGGCCTGTGGGGCCTCTGAGCACAACCGGCACTCTCCCACTGCAAGACCTCCCCGGCTGCCTCCAAGGCCGGTTTGCAAGCGCTCCCGCCCACTGTTCCCAGCAGGCGTGCACAATGCTCCCAAGCCCGGGAGAAAAGCGCTTCAGGGTGGTGCTCTCTCCGGGCCCTTGCCCCTGAGCCTGGGGCAAGGCAGGGTGTCCACACTCCCAGGACAAGGCAGAACCACATGCACACGTCTGATCTGCCCCCTGCACCGGCAGAGAGCTCGGGGGAGCCAGAGTCTGTCAGGCAGCTGCTGGGCTGGCCGCCTGTGTGGGAAGGGGCAGAGCCGACCTAGGGGCAAGTTGGGCCTCTTGCTCTCCCTGCTGCCCTGAGGCTGCTGGGCCAAAGAGGTCTTGGGCATCCAGGCCCTTGCTGGTCCCTTCCCTCTGATGAGGCCCTCTGAGCTCCAGCACCTTTCAGTGTGGAGACAGCCCCTGCCAGCAACCTCCTCTCCAAGGAGGCCTCAACCGAGGCCTAGGCCCAGGGGAAAAGCACCAGCGGGGATGAGCCTGGGGAGGCGCCCGGGCATGCCTGGACCCAGTCCCCGCAGCCTGCCCCTTGGTGGGGCAGTACCCCCGGAGGCCAGGAAGGTCTGGGCAAGGCTGCCAGGGGCAGGGACACTGCTGGGTCTTGCCCCTGGCCTGTGGGGCGTCTGAGCACAACTGGCACTCTCCCGCTGGAAGACCTCCCCGTCTGCCTCGAAAGGCCGGTTTGCAAGCACTCCCGCCCGCTGTTCCCGCCAGGCACGCACAATGCTCTCAAGCCCGGGAGAAAAGCGCTTCGGGGTGGTGCTCTCTCCGGGCCCTTGCCCCTGAGCGTGGGGGCAAGGCATGGGGAACACACTCCCAGGCCAAGGCAGAACCACATGCCCACGTCTGTTCCTGTCCCCTGCACCGGCAGAGAGCTTGGGGGAGCCAGAGTCTGTCAGGCAGCTGCTGGGTTGGCCGCCTGTGTGGGAAGGGGCAGAGCCGCCCTAGGGGCAAGTTGGGCCTCTTGCTCTCCCTGCTGCCCTGAGGCTGCTGGGCCAAAGACGTCTTGGGCATCCAGCCCCTTACTGGTCCCTTCCCTCTGACGAGGCCCTCTGAGCTCCAGCACCTTGCAGTGTGGAGACAGCCCCTGCCAGCAACCTCCTCTCCAAGGAGGCCTCAACCGAGGCCTAGGCCCAGGGGAAAGGCACCAGCGGGGATGAGCCAGGGGAGGCGCCCGAGCATGTCTGGACCCAGTCCCCGCAGCCTGCCCCTTGGTGGGGCAGTACCCCCGAGGCCAGGAAGGTCTGGGTAAGACTGGCCAGGGGCAGGGGACCTGCTGGGTCCTGCCCCTGGCCTGTGGGGCCTCTGAGCACAACCGGCCCTCTCCCACTGGAAGACCTCCCCGGCTGCCTCCAAAGGCCGGTTTGCAAGCGCTCCCGGCCACTGTTACCAGCAGGCGGGCACAATGCTCCTAAGCCCGGAAGAAAAGCGCTTCAGGGTGGTGCTCTCTCTGGGCCCTTGCCCCTGAGCCTGGGGGCAAGGCAGGGTGTCCACACTCCCAAGCCAAGGCAGAACCACATGCACACGTCTGACCTGCCCCCTGCACCGGCAGAGAGCTCGGGGGAGCCAGAGTCTGTCAGGCAGCTGCTGGGCTGGCCGCCTGTGTGGGAAGTGGCAGAGCCGACCTAGGGGCAAGTTGGGCCTCTTGCTCTCCCTGCTGCCCTGAGGCTGCTGGGCCAAAGAGGTCTTGGGCATCCAGCCCCTTGCTGGTCCCTTCCCTCTGACGAGGCCCTCTGAGCTCCAGCACCTTGCAGTGTGGAGACAGCCCCTGCCAGCAACCTCCTCTCCAAGGAGGCCTCAACCGAGGCCTAGGCCCAGGGGAAAGGCACCAGCGGGGATGAGCCTGGGGAGGCGCCCGGGCATGTCTGGACCCAGTCCCCGCAGCCTGCCCCTTGGTGGGGCAGTACCCCCGGAGGCCAGGAAGGTCTGGGCAAGGCTGGCCAGGGGCAGGGGGCCTGCTGGGTCCTGCCCCTGGCCTGTGGAGCCTCTGAGCACAACCGGCCCTCTCCCACTGGAAGAACTCCCCGGCTGCCTCCAAAGGCCAGTTTGCCAACACTCCCGCCCGCGGTTCCCGCCAGGCACGCACAATGCTCCCAAGCCCGGGAGAAAAGCGCTTCGGGGTGGTGCTCTCTCCGGGCCCTTGCCCCTGAGCCTGGGGGCAAGGCAGGGTGTCCACACTCCCAGGCCATGGCAGAACCACATGCACACGTCTGTTCCTGACCCCTGCACCGGCAGAGAGCTGGGGGGAGCCAGAGTCTGTCAGGCAGCTGCTGGGCTGGCCGCCTGTGTGGGAAGGGGCAGAGCCGACCTAGGGGCAAGTTGGGCCTCTTGCTCTCCCTGCTGCCCTGAGGCTGCTGGGCCAAAGAGGTCTTGGGCATCCAGCCCCTTGCTTGTCCCTTCCCTCTGACGAGGCCCTCTGAGCTCCAGCACCTTGCAGTGTGGAGACAGCACCTGCCAGCAATCTCCTCTCCAAGGAGGCCTGAACCGAGGCCTAGGCCCAGGGAAAAGGCACCAGCGGGGTTGAGCCAGGGGAGGCGCCCGGGCATGTCTGGACCCTGTCCCCGCAGCCTGCCCCTTGGTGGGGCAGTACCCCCGGAGGCCAGGAAGGTCTGGGCAAGGCTGGCCAGGGGCAGGGGCCCTGCTGGGTCCTGCCCCTGGCCTGTGGGGCCTCTGAGCACAACCGGTCCTTGCCCACTGGAAGACCTCCCCGGCTGCCTCCAAAGGCCGGTTTGCAAGCACTCCCGCCCACTGTTCCCGCCAGGCGCGCACAATGCTCCCAAGACCGGGAGAAAAGCGCTTCGGGGTGGTGGTCTCTCCGGGCCCCTGGCCCTGAGCCTGGGGGCCAGGCAGGGGATCCACAGTCCCAGGCCAAGGCAGAACCACATGCACACGTCTGTTCCTGCCCCCTCCACCGGCAGAGAGCTGGGGGGAGCCAGAGTCTGTCAGGCAGCTGCTGGGCTGGCCGCCTGTGTGGGAAGGGGCAGAGCCGACCTAGGGGCAAGTTGGGCCTCTTGCTCTCCCTGCTGCCCTGAGGCTGCTGGGCCAAAGAGGTCTTGGGCATCCAGCCCCTTGCTGGTCCCTTCCCTCTGACGAGGCCCTCTGAGCTCCAGCACCTTGCAGTGTGGAGACAGCCCCTGCCAGCAACCTCTTCTCCAAGGAGGCCTCAACCGAGGCCTAGGCCCAGGGGAAAGGCACCAGCGGGGATGAGCCAGTGGAGGCGCACGGGCATGTCTGGACCCAGTCCCCGCAGCCTGCCCCTTGGTGGGGCAGTACCCCCGGAGGCCAGGAAGGTCTGGGCAAGGCTGGCCAGGGGCAGGGGCCCTTCTGGGTCCTGCCCCTGGCCTGTGGGGCCTCTGAGCACAACCGGCCCTCTCCCACTGGAAGACCTCCCCGGCTGCCTCCAAAGGCGGGTTTGCCAACACTCCCGCCCGCTGTTCCCGCCAGGCACGCACAATGCTCCCAAGCCCGGGAGAAAAGCGCTTCGGGGTGTTGCCCTCTCCGGGCCCTTGCCCCTGAGCCTGGGGTCCAGGCAGTGGGTCCACACTCCCAGACCAAGGCAGAACCACATGCACACGTCTGTTCCTGACCCCTGCACCGGCAGAGAGCTCGGGGGAGCCAGAGTCTGTCAGGCAGCTGCTGGGTTGGCTGCCTGTGTGGGAAGGGGCAGAGCCGACCTAGGGGCAAGTTGGGCCTCTTCCTCTCCCTGCTGCCCTGAGGCTGCTGGGCCAAAGACGTCTCGGGCATCCAGCCCCTTACTTGTCCCTTCCCTCTGACGAGGCCCTCTGAGCTCCAGCACCTTGCAGTGTGGAGACAGCCCCTGCCAGCAACCTCCTCTCCAAGGAGGCCTCAACCGAGGCCTAGGCCCAGGGGAAAGGCACCAGCGGGGATGAGCCAGTGGAGGCGCAAGGGCATGTCTGGACCCAGTCCCCGCAGCCTGCCCCTTGGTGGGGCAGTACCCCCGGAGGCCAGGAAGGTCTGGGCAAGGCTGCGAGGGGCAGGGGCCCTGCTGGGTCGTGCCCCTGGCCTGTGGGGCGTCTGAGCACAACCGGCACTCTCCCGCTGGAAGACCTCCCCGTCTGCCTCCAAAGGCCGGTTTGCAAGCACTCCCGCCCGCTGTTCCCGCCAGGCAGGCACAATGCTCCCAAGCCCGGGAGAAAAGCGCTTCGGGGTGGTGCTCTCTCCGGGCCCTTGCCCCTAAGCCTGCGGGCCAGGCAGGGGGAACACACTCCCAGGCCAAGACAGAACGACATGAACACGTCTGTTCCTGCCCCCTACACCGGCAGAGAGCTCGGGGGAGCCAGAGTCTCTCAGGCAGCTGCTGGGCTGGCCGCCTCTGTGGGAAGGGGCAGAGCCGACCTAGGGGCAAGTTGGGCCTCTTGCTCTCCCTGCTGCCCTGAGGCTGCTGGGCCAAAGACGTCTTGGGCATCCAGCCCTTTGCTGGTCCCTTCCCTCTGACGAGGCCCTCTGAGCTCCAGCACCTTGCAGTGTGGAGACAGCACCTGCCAGCAATCTCCTCTCCAAGGAGGCCTCAACCGAGGCCTAGGCCCAGGGGAAAGGCACCAGCGGGGATGAGCCTGGGGAGGCGCCCGGGCATGTCTGGACCCAGTCCCCGCAGCCTGCCCCTTGGTGGGGCAGTACCACTGGAGGCCAGGAAGGTCTGGGCAAGGCTGACCAGGGGCAGGGGCCCTGCTGGGTCCTGCCCCTGGCCTGTGGGGCCTCTGAGCACAACCGGCCCTCTCCCACTGGAAGACCTCCCCGGCTGCCTCCAAAGGCCGTTTTGCACGCACTCCCGCCCACTCTTCCCACCAAGCGCGCACAATGCTCCCAAGCCCGGGAGAAAAGCGCTTCGGGGTGGTGCTCTCTCCGGGCCCTTGCCCCTGAGACTGGGGGCCAGGCAGTGGGTCCACACTCCCAGACCAAGGCAGAACCACATGCACACGTCTGTTCCTGACCCCTGCACCGGCAGAGAGCTCGGGGGAGCCAGAGTCTGTCAGGCAGCTGCTGGGTTGGCTGCCTGTGTGGGAAGGGGCAGAGCCGACCTAGGGGCAAGTTGGGCCTCTTGCTCTCCCTGCTGCCCTGAGGCTGCTGGGCCAAAGAGGTCTTGGGCATCCAGCCCCTTGCTGGTCCCTTCCCTCTGACGAGGCCCTCTGAGCTCCAGCACCTTGCAGTGTGGAGACAGCCCCTGCCAGCAACCTCCTCTCCAAGGAGGCATCAACCGAGGCCTATGCCCAGGGGAAAGGCACCAGCGGGGATGAGCCTGGGGAGGCGCCCGGGCATGTCTGGACCCAGTCCCCGCAGCCTGCCCCTTGGTGGGGCAGTACCCCCGGAGGCCAGGAAGGTCTGGGCAAGGCTGGCCAGGGGCAGGGGCCCTGCTGGGTCCTGCCCCTGGCCTGTGGGGCCTCTGAGCACAACCGGCCCTCTCCCACTGGAAGAACTCCCCGGCTGACTCCAAAGGCCAGTTTGCCAACACTCCCGCCCGCTGTTCCCGCCAGGCACGCACAATGCTCCCAAGCCCGGGAGAAAAGCACTTCGGGGTGGTGCTCTCCTCGGGCCCTTGCCCCTGAGCCTGGGGGCCAGGCAGTTGGTCCACACTCCCAGACCAAGGCAGAACCACATGCACACGTCTGTTCCTGACCCCTGCACCGGCAGAGAGCTCGGGGGAGCCAGAGTCTGTCAGGCAGCTGCTGGGCTGGCCGCCTGTGTGGGAAGGGGCAGAGCCGACCTAGGGGCAAGTTGGGCCTCTTGCTCTCCCTGCTGCCCTGAGGCTGCTGGGCCAAAGTGGTCTTGGGCATCCAGCCCCTTGCTGGTCCCTTCCCTCTGACGAGGCCCTCTGAGCTCTAGCACCTTGCAGTGTGGAGACAGCCCCTGCCAGCAACATCCTCTCCAAGGAGGCCTCAACCGAGGCCTAGGCCCAGGGGAAAGGCACCAGCGGGGATGAGCCTGGGGAGGCGCCCGGGCATGTCTGGACCCAGTCCCCGCAGCCTGCCCCTTGGTGGGGCAGTACCCCCGGAGGCCAGGAAGGTCTGGGCAAGGCTGGCCAGGGGCAGGGGCCCTGCTGGGTCCTCCCCATGGCCTGTGGGGCCTCTGAGCACAACCGGCCCTCTCCCACTGGAAGACCTCCCCGGCTGCCTCCAAAGGCCAGTTTGCCAACACTCCTGCCCGCTCTTCCCGCCAGGCGCGCACAATGCTCCCAAGCCCGGGAGAAAAGCGCTTCGGGGTGGTGCTCTCTCCGGGCCCTTGCCCCTGAGCCTGTGGGCAAGGCAGGGGGAACACACTCCCAGACCAAGGCAGAAACACATGCACACGTCTGGTCCTGTCCCCTGCACCGGCAGAGAGCTCGGGGGAGCCAGAGTCTCTCAGGCAGGTGCTGGGCTGGCCGCCTGTGTGGGAAGGGGCAGAGCCGACCTAGGGGCAAGTTTGGCCTCTTGCTCTCCCTGCTGCCCTGAGGCTGCAGGGCCAAAGACGTCTTGGGCATCCAGCCCCTTACTGGTCCCTTCCCTCTGACGAGGCCCTCTGAGCTCCAGCACCTTGCAGTGTGGAGACAGCCCCTGCCAGCAATCTCCTCTCCAAGGAGGCCTCAACCGAGGCCTAGGCCCAGGGGAAAGGCACCAGCGGGGTTGAGCCAGGGGAGGCGCCCGGGCATGTCTGGACCCTGTCCCCGCAGCCTGCCCCTTGGTGGGGCAGTACCCCCGGAGGCCAGGAAGGTCTGGGCAAGGCTGGCCAGGGGCAGGGGCCCTGCTGGGTCCTGCCCCTGGCCTGTGAGGCCTCTGAGCACAACCGGCCCTCTCCCACTGGAAGACCTCCCCGGCTGCCTCCAAAGTCCTGTTTGCAAGCACTCCCGCCCACTGTTCCCGCCAGGCGCGCACAATGCTCCCAAGCCCGGGAGAAAAGCGCTTCGGGGTGGTGGTCTCTCCGGGCCCTTGCCCCTGAGCCTGGGGGCCAGGCCAGGGATCCACAGTCCCAGGCCAAGGCACAACAACATGCACACGTCTGTTCCTGCCCCCTCCACCGGCAGAGAGCTGGGGGGAGCCAGAGTCTGTCAGGCAGCTGCTGGGCTGGCCGCCTGTGTGGGAAGGGGCAGAGCCGACCTAGGGGCAAGTTGGGCCTCTTGCTCTCCCTGCTGCCCTGAGGCTGCTGGGCCAAAGAGGTCTTGGGCATCCAGCCCCTTGCTGGTCCCTTCCCTCTGACGAGGCCCTCTGAGCTCCAGCACCTTGCAGTGTGGAGACAGCCCCTGCCAGCAACCTCCTCTCCAAGGAGGCCTCAACCGAGGCCTAGGCACAGGGGAAAGGCACCAGCGGGGATGAGCCAGTGGAGGCGCACGGGCATATCAGGACCCAGTCCCTGCAGCCTGCCCCTTGGTGGGGCAGTACCCCCGGAGGCCAGGAAGGTCTGGGCAAGGCTGGCCAGGGGCAGGGTCCCTGCTGGGTCCTGCCCCTGGCCTGTGGGGCCTCTGAGCACAACCGGCCCTCTCCCACTGGAAGACCTCCCCGGCTGCCTCCAAAGGCGGGTTTGCCAACACTCCCGCCCGCTGTTCCCGCCAGGCACGCACAACGCTCCCAAGGCCAGGAGAAAAGCGCTTAGGGGTGTTGCTCTCTCCGGGCCCTTGCCCCTGAGCCTGGGGTCCAGGCAGTGGGTCCACACTCCCAGACCAAGGCAGAACCACATGCACACGTCTGTTCCTGACCCCTGCACCGGCAGAGAGCTCGGGGGAGCCAGAGTCTGTCAGGCAGCTGCTGGGTTGGCTGCCTGTGTGGGAAGGGGCAGAGCCGACCTAGGGGCAAGTTGGGCCTGTTGCTCTCCCTGCTGCCCTGAGGCTGCTGGGCCAAAGAGGTCTTGGGCATCCAGCCCCTTGCTGGTCCCTTCCCGCTGACGAGGCCCTCTGAGCTCCAGCACCTTGCAGTGTGGAGACAGCCCCTGCCAGCAACCTCCTCTCCAAGGAGGCCTCAACCGAGGCCTAGGCCCAGGAGAAAGGCACCAGCGGGGATGAGCCTGGGGAGGCGCCCGGGCATGTCTGGACCCAGGCCCCGCAGCCTGCCCCTTGGTGGGGCAGTACCCCCCGGAGGCCAGGAAGGTCTGGGCAAGGCTGGCCAGGGGCAGGGGCCCTGCTGCGTCCTGCCCCTGGCCTGTGGGGCCTCTGAGCACAACCGGCACTCTCCCACTGGAAGACCTCCCCGGCTGCCTCCAAGGCCGGTTTGCAAGCGCTCCCGCCCACTGTTCCCAGCAGGCGTGCACAATGCTCCCAAGCCCGGGAGAAAAGCGCTTCAGGGTGGTGCCCTCTCCGGGCCCTTGCCCCTGAGCCTGGGGCAAGGCAGGGTGTCCACACTCCCAGGACAAGGCAGAACCACATGCACACGTCTGATCTGCCCCCTGCACCGGCAGAGAGCTCGGGGGAGCCAGAGTCTCTCAGGCAGCTGCTGGGCTGGCCGCCTGTGTGGGAAGGGGCAGAGCCGACCTAGGGGCAAGTTGGGCCTCTTGCTCTCCCTGCTGCCCTGAGGCTGCTGGGCCAAAGAGGTCTTGGGCATCCAGCCCCTTGCTGGTCCCTTCCCTCTGATGAGGCCCTCTGAGCTCCAGCACCTTTCAGTGTGGAGACAGCCCCTGCCAGCAACCTCCTCTCCAAGGAGGCCTCAACCGAGGCCTAGGCCCAGGGGAAAGGCACCAGCGGGGATGAGCCTGGGGAGGCGCCCGGGCATGCCTGGACCCAGTCCCCGCAGCCTGCCCCTTGGTGGGGCAGTACCCCCGGAGGCCAGGAAGGTCTGGGCAAGGCTGCCAGGGGCAGGGACACTGCTGGGTCTTGCCCCTGGCCTGTGGGGCGTCTGAGCACAACTGGCACTCTCCCGCTGGAAGACCTCCCCGTCTGCCTCGAAAGGCCGGTTTGCAAGCACTCCCGCCCGCTGTTCCCGCCAGGCACGCACAATGCTCTCAAGCCCGGGAGAAAAGCGCTTCGGGGTGGTGCTCTCTCCGGGCCCTTGCCCCTGAGCCTGGGGGCAAGGCATGGGGAACACACTCCCAGGCCAAGGCAGAACCACATGCCCACGTCTGTTCCTGTCCCCTGCACCGGCAGAGAGCTTGGGGGAGCCAGAGTCTGTCAGGCAGCTGCTGGGTTGGCCGCCTGTGTGGGAAGGGGCAGAGCCGCCCTAGGGGCAAGTTGGGCCTCTTGCTCTCCCTGCTGCCCTGAGGCTGCTGGGCCAAAGACGTCTTGGGCATCCAGCCCCTTACTGGTCCCTTCCCTCTGACGAGGCCCTCTGAGCTCCAGCACCTTGCAGTGTGGAGACAGCCCCTGCCAGCAACCTCCTCTCCAAGGAGGCCTCAACCGAGGCCTAGGCCCAGGGGAAAGGCACCAGCGGGGATGAGCCAGGGGAGGCGCCCGAGCATGTCTGGACCCAGTCCCCGCAGCCTGCCCCTTGGTGGGGCAGTACCCCCGGAGGCCAGGAAGGTCTGGGTAAGACTGGCCAGGGGCAGGGGACCTGCTGGGTCCTGCCCCTGGCCTGTGGGGCCTCTGAGCACAACCGGCCCTCTCCCACTGGAAGACCTCCCCGGCTGCCTCCAAAGGCCGGTTTGCAAGCGCTCCTGGCCACTGTTACCAGCAGGCGGGCACAATGCTCCTAAGCCCGGAAGAAAAGCGCTTCAGGGTGGTGCTCTCTCTGGGCCCTTTCCCCTGAGCCTGGGGGCAAGGCAGGGTGTCCACACTCCCAAGCCAAGGCAGAACCACATGCACACGTCTGACCTGCCCCCTGCACCGGCAGAGAGCTCGGGGGAGCCAGAGTCTGTCAGGCAGCTGCTGGGCTGGCCGCCTGTGTGGGAAGGGGCAGAGCCGACCTAGGGGCAAGTTGGGCCTCTTGCTCTCCCTGCTGCCCTGAGGCTGCTGGGCCAAAGAGGTCTTGGGCATCCAGCCCCTTGCTGGTCCCTTCCCTCTGACGAGGCCCTCTGAGCTCCAGCACCTTGCAGTGTGGAGACAGCCCCTGCCAGCAACCTCCTCTCCAAGGAGGCCTCAACCGAGGCCTAGGCCCAGGGGAAAGGCACCAGGGGGGATGAGCCTGGGGAGGCGCCCGGGCATGTCTGGACCCAGTCCCCGCAGCCTGCCCCTTGGTGGGGCAGTACCCCCGGAGGCCAGGAAGGTCTGGGCAAGGCTGGCCAGGGGCAGGGGGCCTGCTGGGTCCTGCCCCTGGCCTGTGGGGCCTCTGAGCACAACCGGCCCTCTCCCACTGGAAGAACTCCCCGGCTGCCTCCAAAGGCCAGTTTGCCAACACTCCCGCCCGCTGTTCCCGCCAGGCACGCACAATGCTCCCAAGCCCGGGAGAAAAGCGCTTCGGGGTGGTGCTCTCTCCGGGCCCTTGCCCCTGAGCCTGGGGGCAAGGCAGGGTGTCCACACTCCCAGGCCATGGCAGAACCACATGCACACGTCTGTTCCTGACCCCTGCACCGGCAGAGAGCTGGGGGGAGCCAGAGTCTGTCAGGCAGCTGCTGGGCTGGCCGCCTGTGTGGGAAGGGGCAGAGCCGACCTAGGGGCAAGTTGGGCCTCTTGCTCTCCCTGCTGCCCTGAGGCTGCTGGGCCAAAGAGGTCTTGGGCATCCAGCCCCTTGCTTGTCCCTTCCCTCTGACGAGGCCCTCTGAGCTCCAGCACCTTGCAGTGTGGAGACAGCACCTGCCAGCAATCTCCTCTCCAAGGAGGCCTGAACCGAGGCCTAGGCCCAGGGAAAAGGCACCAGCGGGGTTGAGCCAGGGGAGGCGCCCGGGCATGTCTGGACCCTGTCCCCGCAGCCTGCCCCTTGGTGGGGCAGTACCCCCGGAGGCCAGGAAGGTCTGGGCAAGGCTGGCCAGGGGCAGGGGCCCTGCTGGGTCCTGCCCCTGGCCTGTGGGGCCTCTGAGCACAACCGGTCCTTGCCCACTGGAAGACCTCCCCGGCTGCCTCCAAAGGCCGGTTTGCAAGCACTCCCGCCCACTGTTCCCGCCAGGCGCGCACAATGCTCCCAAGACCGGGAGAAAAGCGCTTCGGGGTGGTGGTCTCTCCGGGCCCCTGGCCCTGAGCCTGGGGGCCAGGCAGGGGATCCACAGTCCCAGGCCAAGGCAGAACCACATGCACACGTCTGTTCCTGCCCCCTCCACCGGCAGAGAGCTGGGGGGAGCCAGAGTCTGTCAGGCAGCTGCTGGGCTGGCCGCCTGTGTGGGAAGGGGCAGAGCCGACCTAGGGGCAAGTTGGGCCTCTTGCTCTCCCTGCTGCCCTGAGGCTGCTGGGCCAAAGAGGTCTTGGGCATCCAGCCCCTTGCTGGTCCCTTCCCTCTGACGAGGCCCTCTGAGCTCCAGCACCTTGCAGTGTGGAGACAGCCCCTGCCAGCAACCTCTTCTCCAAGGAGGCCTCAACCGAGGCCTAGGCCCAGGGGAAAGGCACCAGCGGGGATGAGCCAGTGGAGGCGCACGGGCATGTCTGGACCCAGTCCCCGCAGCCTGCCCCTTGGTGGGGCAGTACCCCCGGAGGCCAGGAAGGTCTGGGCAAGGCTGGCCAGGGGCAGGGGCCCTTCTGGGTCCTACCCCTGGCCTGTGGGGCCTCTGAGCACAACCGGTCCTCTCCCACTGGAAGACCTCCCCGGCTGCCTCCAAAGGCGGGTTTGCCAACACTCCCGCCCGCTGTTCCCGCCAGGCACGCACAATGCTCCCAAGCCCGGGAGAAAAGCGCTTCGGGGTGTTGCCCTCTCCGGGCCCTTGCCCCTGAGCCTGGGGTCCAGGCAGTGGGTCCACACTCCCAGACCAAGGCAGAACCACATGCACACGTCTGATCCTGACCCCTGCACCGGCAGAGAGCTCGGGGGAGCCAGAGTCTGTCAGGCAGCTGCTGGGTTGGCTGCCTGTGTGGGAAGGGGCAGAGCCGACCTAGGGGCAAGTTGGGCCTCTTCCTCTCCCTGCTGCCCTGAGGCTGCTGGGCCAAAGACGTCTCGGGCATCCAGCCCCTTACTTGTCCCTTCCCTCTGACGAGGCCCTCTGAGCTCCAGCACCTTGCAGTGTGGAGACAGCCCCTGCCAGCAACCTCCTCTCCAAGGAGGCCTCAACCGAGGCCTAGGCCCAGGGGAAAGTCACCAGCGGGGATGAGCCAGTGGAGGCGCAAGGGCATGTCTGGACCCAGTCCCCGCAGCCTGCCCCTTGGTGGGGCAGTACCCCCGGAGGCCAGGAAGGTCTGGGCAAGGCTGCGAGGGGCAGGGGCCCTGCTGGGTCGTGCCCCTGGCCTGTGGGGCGTCTGAGCACAACCGGCACTCTCCCGCTGGAAGACCTCCCCGTCTGCCTCCAAAGGCCGGTTTGCAAGCACTCCCGCCCGCTGTTCCCGCCAGGCAGGCACAATGCTCCCAAGCCCGGAAGAAAAGCGCTTCGGGGTGGTGCTCTCTCCGGGCCCTTGCCCCTAAGCCTGCGGGCCAGGCAGGGGGAACACACTCCCAGGCCAAGACAGAACGACATGAACACGTCTGTTCCTGCCCCCTACACCGGCAGAGAGCTCGGGGGAGCCAGAGTCTCTCAGGCAGCTGCTGGGCTGGCCGCCTCTGTGGGAAGGGGCAGAGCCGACCTAGGGGCAAGTTGGGCCTCTTGCTCTCCCTGCTGCCCTGAGGCTGCTGGGCCAAAGACGTCTTGGGCATCCAGCCCTTTGCTGGTCCCTTCCCTCTGACGAGGCCCTCTGAGCTCCAGCACCTTGCAGTGTGGAGACAGCACCTGCCAGCAATCTCCTCTCCAAGGAGGCCTCAACCGAGGCCTAGGCCCAGGGGAAAGGCACCAGCGGGGATGAGCCTGGGGAGGCGCCCGGGCATGTCTGGACCCAGTCCCCGCAGCCTGCCCCTTGCTGGGGCAGTACCACTGGAGGCCAGGAAGGTCTGGGCAAGGCTGACCAGGGGCAGGGGACCTGCTGGGTCCTGCCCCTGGCCTGTGGGGCCTCTGAGCACAACCGGCCCTCTCCCACTGGAAGACCTCCCCGGCTGCCTCCAAAGGCCGTTTTGCACGCACTCCCGCCCACTCTTCCCACCAAGCGCGCACAATGCTCCCAAGCCCGGGAGAAAAGCGCTTCGGGGTGGTGCTCTCTCCGGGCCCTTGCCCCTGAGACTGGGGGCCAGGCAGGGGGTCCACACTCCCAGGCCAAGGCAGAACCACATGCACACGTCTGTTCCTGACCCCTGCACCGGCAGAGAGCTCGGGGGAGCCAGAGTCTGTCAGGCAGCTGCTGGGCTGGCCGCCTTTGTGGGAAGGGGCAGAGCCGACCTAGGGGCAAGTAGGGCCTCTTGCTCTCCCTGCTGCCCTGAGGCTGCTGGGCCAAAGAGGTCTTGGGCATCCAGCCCCTTACTGGTCCCTTCCCTCTGACGAGGCCCTCTGAGCTCCAGCACCTTGCAGTGTGGAGACAGCCCCTGCCAGCAACCTCCTCTCCAAGGAGGCCTCAACCGAGGCCTAGGCCCAGGGGAAAGGCACCAGCGGGGATGAGCCAGGGGAGGCGCCCGAGCATGTCTGGACCCAGTCCCCGCAGCCTGCCCCTTGGTGGGGCAGTACCCCCGGAGGCCAGGAAGGTCTGGGAAAGGCTGGCCAGGGGCAGGGGACCTGCTGGGTCCTGCCCCTGGCCTGTGGGGCCTCTGAGCACAACCGGCCCTCTCCCACTGGAAGACCTCCCCGGCTGCCTCCAAAGGCCGGTTTGCAAGCGCTCCCGGCCACTGTTACCAGCAGGCGGGCACAATGCTCCTAAGCCTGGAAGAAAAGCGCTTCAGGGTGGTGCTCTCTCTGGGCCCTTGCCCCTGAGCCTGGGGGCAAGGCAGGGTGTCCACACTCCCAGGCCAAGGCAGAACCACATGCACACGTCTGACCTGCCCCCTGCACCGGCAGAGAGCTCGGGGGAGCCAGAGTCTGTCAGGCAGCTGCTGGGCTGGCCGCCTGTGTGGGAAGTGGCAGAGCCGACCTAGGGGCAAGTTGGGCCTCTTGCTCTCCCTGCTGCCCTGAGGCTGCTGGGCCAAAGAGGTCTTGGGCATCCAGCCCCTTGCTGGTCCCTTCCCTCTGACGAGGCCCTCTGAGCTCCAGCACCTTGCAGTGTGGAGACAGCCCCTGCCAGCAACCTCCTCTCCAAGGAGGCCTCAACCGAGGCCTAGGCCCAGGGGAAAGGCACCAGCGGGGATGAGCCTGGGGAGGCGCCCGGGCATGTCTGGACCCAGTCCCCGCAGCCTGCCCCTTGGTGGGGCAGTACCCCCGGAGGCCAGGAAGGTCTGGGAAAGGCTGGCCAGGGGCAGGGGCCCTGCTGGGTCCTGCCCCTGGCCTGTGGGGCCTCTGAGCACAACCGGCCCTCTCCCACTGGACGAACTCCCCGGCTGCCTCCAAAGGCCAGTTTGCCAACACTCCCGCCCGCTGTTCCCGCCAGGCACGCACAATGCTCCCAAGCCCGGGAGAAAAGCGCTTCGGGGTGGTGCTCTCCTCGGGCCCTTGCCCCTGAGCCTGGGGGCCAGGCAGTTGGTCTACACTCCCAGACCAAGGCAGAACCACATGCACACGTCTGTTCCTGACCCCTGCACCGGCAGATAGCTCGGGGGAGCCAGAGTCTGTCAGGCAGCTGCTGGGCTGGCCGCCTGTGTGGGAAGGGGCAGAGCCGACCTAGGGGCAAGTTGGGCCTCTTCCTCTCCCTGCTGCCCTGAGGCTGCTGGGCCAAAGAGGTCTTGGGCATCCAGCCCCTTGCTGGTCCCTTCCCTCTGACGAGGCCCTCTGAGCTTCAGCACCTTGCAGTGTGGAGACAGCCCCTGCCAGCAACATCCTCTCCAAGGAGGCCTCAACCGAGGCCTAGGCCCAGGGGAAAGGCACCAGCGGGGATGAGCCTGGGGAGGCGCCCGGGCATGTCTGGACCCAGTCCCCGCAGCCTGCCCCTTGGTGGGGCAGTACCCCCGGAGGCCAGGAAGATCTGGGCAAGGCTGGCCAGGGGCAGGGGCCCTGCTGGGTCCTCCCCATGGCCTGTGGGGCCTCTGAGCACAACCGGCCCTCTCCCACTGGAAGACCTCCCCGGCTGCCTCCAAAGGCCAGTTTGCCAACACTCCTGCCCGCTCTTCCCGCCAGGCACGCACAATGCTCCCAAGCCCGGGAGAAAAGCGCTTCGGGGTGGTGGTCTCTCCGGGCCCTTGCCCCTGAGCCTGGGGGCCAGGCAGGGGATCCACAGTCCCAGGCCAAGGCACAACAACATGCACACGTCTGTTCCTGCCCCCTCCACCGGCAGAGAGCTGGGGGGAGCCAGAGTCTGTCAGGCAGCTGCTGGGCTGGCCGCCTGTGTGGGAAGGGGCAGAGCCGACCTAGGGGCAAGTTGGGCCTCTTGCTCTCCCTGCTGCCCTGAGGCTGCTGGGCCAAAGAGGTCTTGGGCATCCAGCCCCTTGCTGGTCCCTTCCCTCTGACGAGGCCCTCTGAGCTCCAGCACCTTGCAGTGTGGAGACAGCCCCTGCCAGCAACCTCCTCTCCAAGGAGGCCTCAACCTAGGCCTAGGCCCAGGGGAAAGGCACCAGCGGGGATGAGCCAGTGGAGGCGCACGGGCATATCAGGACCCAGTCCCCGGAGCCTGCCCCTTGGTGGGGCAGTACCCCCGGAGGCCAGGAAGGTCTGGGCAAGGCTGGCCAGGGGCAGGGCCCCTGCTGGGTCCTGCCCCTGGCCTGTGGGGCCTCTGAGCACAACCGGCCCTCTCCCACTGGAAGACCTCCCCGGCTGCCTCCAAAGGCGGGTTTGCCAACACTCCCGCCCGCTGTTCCCGCCAGGCACGCACAACGCTCCCAAGGCCAGGAGAAAAGCGCTTCGGGGTGTTGCTCTCTCCGGGCCCTTGCCCCTGAGCCTGGGGTCCAGGCAGTGGGTCCACACTCCCAGACCAAGGCAGAACCACATGCACACGTCTGTTCCTGACCCCTGCACCGGCAGAGAGCTCGGGGGAGCCAGAGTCTGTCAGGCAGCTGCTGGGTTGGCTGCCTGTGTGGGAAGGGGCAGAGCCGACCTAGGGGCAAGTTGGGCCTCTTGCTCTCCCTGCTGCCCTGAGGCTGCTGGGCCAAAGAGGTCTTGGGCATCCAGCCCCTTGCTGGTCCCTTCCCTCTGACGAGGCCCTCTGAGCTCCAGCACCTTGCAGTGTGGAGACAGCCCCTGCCAGCAACCTCCTCTCCAAGGAGGCATCAACCGAGGCCTATGCCCAGGGGAAAGGCACCAGCGGGGATGAGCCTGGGGAGGCGCCCAGGCATGTCTGGACCCAGTCCCCGCAGCCTGCCCCTTGGTGGGGCAGTACCCCCGGAGGCCAGGAAGGTCTGGGCAAGGCTGGCCAGGGGCAGGGGCCCTGCTGGGTCCTGCCCCTGGCCTGTGGGGCCTCTGAGCACAACCGGCCCTCTCCCACTGGAAGAACTCCCCGGCTGACTCCAAAGGCCAGTTTGCCAACACTCCCGCCCGCTGTTCCCGCCAGGCACGCACAATGATCCCAAGCCCGCGAGAAAAGCACTTCGGGGTGGTGCTCTCCTCGGGCCCTTGCCCCTGAGCCTGGGGGCCAGGCAGTTGGTCCACACTCCCAGACCAAGGCAGAACCACATGCACACGTCTGTTCCTGACCCCTGCACCGGCAGAGAGCTCGGGGGAGCCAGAGTCTGTCAGGCAGCTGCTGGGCTGGCCGCCTGTGTGGGAAGGGGCAGAGCCGACCTAGGGGCAAGTTGGGCCTCTTGCTCTCCCTGCTGCCCTGAGGCTGCTGGGCCAAAGAGGTCTTGGGCATCCAGCCCCTTGCTGGTCCCTTCCCTCTGACGAGGCCCTCTGAGCTCTAGCACCTTGCAGTGTGGAGACAGCCCCTGCCAGCAACATCCTCTCCAAGGAGGCCTCAACCGAGGCCTAGGCCCAGGGGAAAGGCACCAGCGGGGATGAGCCTGGGGAGGCGCCCGGGCATGTCTGGACCCAGTCCCCGCAGCCTGCCCCTTGGTGGGGCAGTACCCCCGGAGGCCAGGAAGATCTGGGCAAGGCTGGCCAGGGGCAGGGCCCCTGCTGGGTCCTCCCCATGGCCTGTGGGGCCTCTGAGCACAACCGGCCCTCTCCCACTGGAAGACCTCCCCGGCTGCCTCCAAAGGCCAGTTTGCCAACACTCCTGCCCGCTCTTCCCGCCAGGCACGCACAATGCTCCCAAGCCCGGGAGAAAAGCGCTTCGGGGTGGTGCTCTCTCCGGGCCCTTGCCCCTGAGCCTGTGGGCAAGGCAGGGGGAACACACTCCCAGACCAAGGCAGAAACACATGCATACGTCTGGTCCTGTCCCCTGCACCGGCAGAGAGCTCGGGGGAGCCAGAGTCTCTCAGGCAGGTGCTGGGCTGGCCGCCTGTGTGGGAAGGGGCAGAGCCGACCTAGGGGCAAGTTGGGCCTCTTGCTCTCCCTGCTGCCCTGAGGCTGCAGGGCCAAAGACGTCTTGGGCATCCAGCCCCTTACTGGTCCCTTCCCTCTGACGAGGCCCTCTGAGCTCCAGCACCTTGCAGTGTGGAGACAGCCCCTGCCAGCAATCTCCTCTCCAAGGAGGCCTCAACCGAGGCCTAGGCCCAGGGGAAAGGCACCAGCGGGGTTGAGCCAGGGGAGGCGCCCGGGCATGTCTGGACCCTGTCCCCGCAGCCTGCCCCTTGGTGGGGCAGTACCCCCGGAGGCCAGGAAGGTCTGGGCAAGGCTGGCCAGGTGCAGGGGCCCTGCTGGGTCCTGCCCCTGGCCTGTGGGGCCTCTGAGCACAACCGGCCCTCTCCCACTGGAAGACCTCCCCGGCTGCCTCCAAAGTCCTGTTTGCAAGCACTCCCGCCCGCTGTTCCCGCCAGGCACGCACAACGCTCCCAAGGCCAGGAGAAAAGCGCTTCGGGGTGTTGCTCTCTCCGGGCCCTTGCCCCTGAGCCTGGGGTCCAGGCAGTGGGTCCACACTCCCAGACCAAGGCAGAACCACATGCACACGTCTGTTCCTGACCCCTGCACCGGCAGAGAGCTCGGGGGAGCCAGAGTCTGTCAGGCAGCTGCTGGGTTGGCTGCCTGTGTGGGAAGGGGCAGAGCCGACCTAGGGGCAAGTTGGGCCTCTTGCTCTCCCTGCTGCCCTGAGGCTGCTGGGCCAAAGAGGTCTTGGGCATCCAGCCCCTTGCTGGTCCCTTCCCGCTGACGAGGCCCTCTGACCTCCAGCACCTTGCAGTGTGGAGACAGCCCCTGCCAGCAACCTCCTCTCCAAGGAGGCCTCAACCGAGGCCTAGGCCCAGGGGAAAGGCACCAGCGGGGATGAGCCTGGGGAGGCGCCCAGGCATGTCTGGACCCAGTCCTCGCAGCCTGCCCCTTGGTGGGGCAGTACCCCCGGAGGCCAGGAAGGTCTGGGCAAGGCTGGCCAGGGGCAGGGGACCTGCTGGGTCCTGCCCCTGGCCTGTGAGGCCTCTGAGCACAACCGGCCCTCTCCCACTGGAAGACCTCCACGGCTGCCTCCAAAGTCCTGTTTGCAAACACTCCCGCCCGCTGTTCACGCCAGGCTCGCACAATGCTCCCAAGCCCGGGAGAAAAGCGCTTCGGGGTGGTGCTCTCTCCGGGCCCTTGCCCCTGAGCCTGGGGGACAGGCAGGGGGAACACACTCCCAGGCCAAGGCAGAACGACATGCACACGTCTGTTCCTGCCCCCTACACCGGCAGAGAGTTCGGGGGAGCCAGAGACTGCCAGGCTGCTGCTGGGCTGGCTGCCTGTGTGGGACGGGGTAGAGCCGACCTAGGGGCAAGTTGGGCCTCTTGCTCTCCCTGCTGCCCTGAGGCTGCTGGGTCAAAGAGGTCTTGGGCATCCAGCCCTTTGCTGGTCTTTTCCCTCTGACGAGGCCCTCTGAGCTCCAGCACCTTGCAGTGTGGAGACAGCCCCTGCCGGCAACCTCCTCTCCAAGGAGGCCTCAACCGAGGCCTAGGCCCAGGGGAAAGGCACCAGCGGGGATGAGCCTGGGGAGGCGTCCGGGCATGTCTGGACCCAGGCCCCGCAGCCTGCCCCTTGGTGGGGTAGTACCCCCGGAGGCCAGGAAGGTCTGGGCAAGGCTGCCAGAGGCAGGGACACTGCTGGGTCCTGCCCCTGGCCTGTGGGGCCTCTGAGAACAACTGGCACTCTCCCGCTGGAAGACCTCCCCGGCTGCCTCCAAAGGCTGGTTTGCAAGCACTCAATCCCGCTGTTCACGCCAGCTGCGCACAATGCTCCCAAGCCCGGGAGAAAAGCATTTTGGGGTGGTGCTCACTCCGAGCTTTGGAAGACCTCCCCGGCTGCCTCCAAGGCCGGTTTGCAAGCACTTCTGCCTGCTGTTCCCGCCACCCGCTCACAATGCTCCCAAGCCCGGGAGAAAAGCGTTTCGGGGTGGTGTTCTCTCTGGACCCAAGAAAGACCTCCCGGGCTGCCCCCAAATGCCGGTTTGCAAGCACTCCCACTCACTGTTCCCGCCATCCGTGCAAATGCTCCAAGCCCAGGAGAAAAGCCCTTCAGGGTGGTGCTCTCTCCCGGCCCTTGGAAGACCTCCCCGGCTGCCTCCAAAGGCTGGATTTCAAGTACTCCCTCCCGCTGTCCCGCCAGCCGCACACAATGCTCCCAATCACGGGAGAAAAGCGCTTCGGGGTGGTGCTCTCTACGGGCCCTTGGAAGACCTCCCCGTTTGTCTCCAAAGGCCGGTTTGCAAGCACTCATGCCCGCTGTTCCCGCCAGCCGCGCACAATGCTCCCAAGCCTAGGAGAAAAGCGCTTCGGGGTGGTGCTCTCTCCCGGCCCTTGGAAGACCTCCCCGGCTGCCTCCAAAGGCCGGTTTGCAAGCACTCAATCCCGCTGTTCCCACCAGCCGCGCACAATGCTCCCAAGCCCGGGAGAAAAGCGCTTCGGGGTGGTGCTCTCTCCCGGCCCTTGGAAGACCTCCCCGGCTGCCTCCAAAGGCTGGTTTTCAAGAACTCCCTCCCGCTGACCCGCCAGCCGCACACAATGCTCCCAAGCCCGGGAGAAAAGCGCTTCGGGGTGGTGTTCTCTCCATGCCCATGGAAGACCTCCCGGGGTGCCCCCAAAGGCCGGTTTGGAAGCACTCCCACTCGCTGTTCCCGCCATCCGCGCACAATGCTCCCAAGCCCGGGAGAAAAGCATTTTGGGGTGGTGCTCACACCGGGCCCTGGAAGACCTCCCCGGCTGCCTCCAAAGGACGGTTTTCAAGCACTCCTGCCTGCTGTTCCCGCCACCCGCGCACAATGCTCCCAAGCCTGGGAGAAAAGCGCTTCGGGGTGGTGCTCTCTACAGGCCCTTGGAAGACCTCCCCGGCTGCCTCCAAAGGCCGGTTTGCAAGGACTCCTTCCTGCTGTTCCCGCCATCCGCGCACAATGCTCCCAAGCCCGGGAGAAAAGCATTTTGGGGTGGTGCTCACACCGGGCCCTGGAAGACCTCCCCGGCTGCCTCCAAAGGTCGGTTTTCAAGCACTCCTGCCTGCTGTTCCCGCCACCCGCGCAAAATGCTCCCAAGCCCGGGAGAAAAGCGCTTCGGGGTGGTGCTCTCTACAGGCCCTTGGAAGACCTCCCCGGCTGCCTCCAAAGGCCGGTTTGCAAGGACTCCTTCCTGCTGTTCCCGCCAGCCACGCACAATGCTCCCAAGCCCGGGAGAAAAGCATTTTGGGGTGGTGCTCACACCGGGCCCTGGAAGACCTCCCCGGCTGCCTCCAAAGGACGGTTTTCAAGCACTCCTGCCTGCTGTTCCCGCCACCCGCGCAGAATGCTCCCAAGCGCGGGAGAAAAGCGCTTCGGGGTGGTGCTATCTACAGGCCCTTGGAAGACCTCCCCGGCTGCCTCCAAAGGCCGGTTTGCAAGGAATCCTTCCTGCTGTTCCCGCCAGCCACGCACAATGCTCCCAAGCCCGGGAGAAAAGCATTTTGGGGTGGTGCTCACTCCGGGCCCTTGGAAGACCTCCCCGGCTGCCTCCAATGGCCAGTTTGCAAGCACTCCTGCCTGCTGTTCCCGCCACCTGCGCACAATGCTCCCAAGCCCGGGAGAAAAGCGCTTCGGGGTGGTGCTCTCTACAGGCCCTTGGAAGACCTCCCCCGCTGCCTCCAAAGGCCGGTTTGCAAGGACTCCTTCCTGCTGTTCCCGCCAGCCACGCACAATGCTCCCAAGCCCGGGAGAAAAGTGCTTCGGGGTGGTGATCTCTCCGGGCCCTTGGAAGTCGTCCCCGGCTGCCTCCAAAGGCCGGTTTGCAAGCACTCATGCCCGTTGTTCCCACCAGCCGCGCACAATGCTCCCAAGCCCGGGAGAAAAGCATTTTGGGGTGGTGCTCACTCCGGGCCCTTGGAAGACCTCCCCGGCTGCCTCCAAAGGCTAGTTTGCAAGCAGTCCTGCCTGCTGTTCCCGCCAGCCGCGCACAATGCTCCCAAGCCCGGGAGAAAAGCGCTTCGGGGTGGTGCTCTCTCCGGGCCCTTGGAAGACGTCCCCGGCTGCCTCCAAAGGCCGGTTTGCAAGCACTCATGCCCGTTGTTCCCACCAGCCGCGCACAATGCTCCCAAGCCCGGGAGAAAAGCATTTTGGGGTGGTGCTCACTCCGGGCCCTTGGAAGACCTCCCCGGCTGCCTCCAAAGTCCAGTTTGCAAGCAGTCCTGCCTGCTGTTCCCGCCAGCCGCGCACAATGCTCCCAAGCCCGGGAGAAAAGCATTTTGGGTTGGTGATCAGTCCGGCCCTTGGAAGACCTCCCCGGCTGCCTCCAAAGGACAGTTTGCAAGCACTCATGCCCGCTGTTCCCGCCAGCCGCGCACAATGCTCCCAAGACCGTGAGAAAAGCGCTTCGGGGTGGTGTTCTCTCAGGGACCATGGAGGACCTCCCCGGCTGCCCCCAAAGGCCGGTTTGCAAGCATTCCCACTCGCTGTTCCCGCCAGGCACACACAATGTTCCAAAACCCCGGAGAAAAGCGCTTCGGGGTGGTGGTCTCTCCGGGCCCCTGCCCCTGAGCCTGGGGGCCAGGCAGGGGATCCACAGTCCCAGGCCAAGGCAGAACCACATGCACACGTCTGTTCCTGCCCCCTCCACCGGCAGAGAGCTGGGGGGAGCCAGAGTCTGTCAGGCAGCTGCTGGGCTGGCCGCCTGTGTGGGAAGGGGCAGAGCCGACCTAGGGGCAAGTTGGGCCTCTTGCTCTCCCTGCTGCCCTGAGGCTGCTGGGCCAAAGAGGTCTTGGGCATCCAGCCCCTTGCTGGTCCCTTCCCTCTGACGAGGCCCTCTGAGCTCCAGCACCTTGCAGTGTGGAGACAGCCCCTGCCAGCAACCTCCTCTCCAAGGAGGCCTCAACCGAGGCCTAGGCCCAGGGGAAAGGCACCAGCGGAGATGAGCCAGTGGAGGCACACGGGCATGTCTGGACCCAGTCCCCGCAGCATGCCCCTTGGTGGGGCAGTACCCCCGGAGGCCAGGAAGGTCTGGGCAAGGCTGCGAGGGGCAGGGGCCCTGCTGGGTCGTGCCCCTGGCCTGTGGGGCGTCTGAGCACAACCGGCACTCTCCCGCTGGAAGACCTCCCCGTCTGCCTCCAAAGGCCGGTTTGCAAGCACTCCCGCCCGCTGTTCCCGCCAGGCACGCACAATGCTCCCAAGCCCGGGAGAAAAGCGCTTCGGGGTGGTGCTCTCTCCGGGCCCTTGCCCCTGAGCCTGGGGGCCAGGCAGTTGGAACACACTCCCAGGCCAATGCAGAACGACATGCACACGTCTGTTCCTGCCCCCTACACCGGCAGAGAGCTCGGGGGAGCCAGAGACTGCCAGGCTGCTGCTGGGCTGGCTGCCAGTGTGGGACGGGGCAGAGCCGACCTAGGGGCAAGTTGGGCCTCTTGCTCTCCCTGCTGCCCTGAGGCTGCTGGGTCAAAGAGGTTTTGGGCATCCAACCCTTTGCTGGTCCCTTCCCTCTGACGAGGCCCTCTGAGCTCCAGCACCTTGCAGTGTGGAGACAGCCCCTGCCAGCAACCTCCTCTCCAAAGAGGCCTCAACCGAGGCCTACGCCCAGGGGAAAAGCACCAGCGGGGATGATCCTGGGGAAGCGCACGGACATGTCTGGACCCAGTCCCCGCAGCCTGCCCCTTGGTGGGGCAGTACCCCCGGAGGCCAGGAAGGTCTGGGCAAGGCTGGCCAGGGGCAGGGTCCCTGCTGGGTCCTGCCCCTGGCCTGTGAGGCCTCTGAGCACAACCGGCCCTCTCCCACTGGAAGACCTCCCCAGCTGCCTCCAAAGTCCTGTTTGCAAACACTCCCGCCCGCTGTTCACGCCAGGCTCGCACAATGCTCCCAAGCCCGGGAGAAAAGCGCTTCGGGGTGGTGCTCTCTCCGGGCCCTTGCCCCTGAGCCTGGGGGCCAGGCAGTGGGTCCACACTCCCAGACCAAGGCAGAACCACATGCACACGTCTGTTCCTGACCCCTGCACCGGCAGAGAGCTCGGGGGAGCCAGAGTCTGTCAGGCAGGTGCTGGGCTGGCCGCCTGTGTGGGAAGGGGCAGAGCCGACCTAGGGGCAAGTTGGGCCTCTTGCTCTCCCTGCTGCCCTGAGGCTGCTGGGCCAAAGAGGTCTTGGGCATCCAGCCCCTTGCTGGTCCCTTCCCGCTGACGAGGCCCTCTGAGCTCCAGCACCTTGCAGTGTGGAGACAGCCCCTGCCAGCAACCTCCTCTCCAATGAGGCCTCAACCGAGGCCTAGGCCCAGGGGAAAGGCACCAGCGGGGATGAGCCTGGGGAGGCGCCCGGGCATGTCTGGACCCAGTCCCCGCAGCCTGCCCCTTGGTGGGGCAGTACCCCCGGAGGCCAGGAAGGTCTGGGAAAGGCTGGCCAGGGGCAGGGGCGCTGCTGGGTCCTGCCCCTGGCCTGTGGGGCCTCTGAGCACAACCGGCCCTCTCCCACTGGAAGAACTCCCCGGCTCCCTCCAAAGGCCAGTTTGCCAACACTCCCGCCCGCTGTTCCCGCCAGGCACGCACAATGCTCCCAAGCCCGGGAGAAAAGCGCTTCGGGGTGGTGCTCTCCTCGGGCCCTTGCCCCTGAGCCTGGGGTCCAGGCAGTTGGTCCACACTCCCAGACCAAGGCAGAACCACATGCACACGTCTCTTCCTGACCCCTGCACCGGCAGAGAGTTCGGGGGAGCCAGAGTCTGTCAGGCAGGTGCTGGGCTGGCCGCCTGTGTGGGAAGGGGCAGAGCCGACCTAGGGGCAAGTTGGGCCTCTTCCTCTCCCTGCTGCCCTGAGGCTGCTGGGCCAAAGAGGTCTTGGGCATCCAGCCCCTTGCTGGTCCCTTCCCTCTGACGAGGCCCTCTGAGCTCCAGCACCTTGCAGTGTGGAGACAGCCCCTGCCAGCAACATCCTCTCCAAGGAGGCCTCAACCGAGGCCTAGGCCCAGGGGAAAGGCACCAGCGGGGATGAGCCTGGGGAGGCGCCCGGGCATGTCTGGACCCAGTCCCCGCAGCCTGCCCCTGGTGGGGCAGTACCCCCGGAGGCCAGGAAGATCTGGGCAAGGCTGGCCAGGGGCAGGGGCCCTGCTGGGTCCTCCCCATGGCCTGTGGGGCCTCTGAGCACAACCGGCCCTCTTCCACTGGAAGACCTCCCCGGCTGCCTTCAAAGGCGGGTTTGCCAACACTCCCGCCCGCTGTTCCCGCCAGGCACGCACAACGCTCCCAAGGCCAGGAGAAAAGCGCTTCGGGGTGTTGCTCTCTCCGGGCCCTTGCCCCTGAGCCTGGGGTCCAGGCAGTGGGTCCACACTCCCAGACCAAGGCAGAACCACATGCACACGTCTGTTCCTGACCCCTGAACCGGCAGAGAGCTCGGGGGAGCCAGAGTCTATCAGGCAGCCCCTGGGTTGGCTGCCTGTGTGGGAAGGGGCAGAGCCGACCTAGGGGCAAGTTGGGCCTCTTGCTCTCCCTGCTGCCCTGAGGCTGCTGGGCCAAAGAGGTCTTGGGCATCCAGCCCCTTGCTGGTCCCTTCCCTCTGACGAGGCCCTCTGAGCTCCAGCACCTTGCAGTGTGGAGACAGCCCCTGCCAGCAACCTCCTCTCCAAGGAGGCATCAACCGAGGCCTATGCCCAGGGGAAAGGCACCAGCGGGGATGAGCCTGGGGAGGCGCCCGGGCATGTCTGGACCCAGTCCCCGCAGCCTGCCCCTTGGTGGGGCAGTACATCCGGAGGCCAGGAAGGTCTGGGCAAGGCTGGCCAGGGTCAGGGGACCTGCTGGGTCCTGTCCCTGGCCTGTGGGGCCTCTGAGCACAACCGGCCCTCTCCCACTGGAAGACCTCCACGGCTGCCTCCAAAGTCCTGTTTGCAAACACTCCCGCCCGCTGTTCACGCCAGGCTCGCACAATGCTCCCAAGCCCGGGAGAAAAGCGCTTCGGGGTGGTGCTCTCTCCGGGCCCTTGCCCCTAAGCCTGCGGGCCAGGCAGGGGGAACACACTCCCAGGCCAAGACAGAACGACATGAACATCTGTTCCTGCCCCCTACACCGGCAGAGAGCTCGGGGGAGCCAGAGTCTCTCAGGCAGGTGCTGGGCTGGCCGCCTGTTTGGGAAGGGGCAGAGCCGACCTAGGGGCAAGTTGGGCCTCTTGCTCTCCCTGCTGCCCTGAGGCTGCTGGGCCAAAGACGTCTTGGGCATCCAGCCCTTTGCTGGTCCCTTCCCTCTGACGAGGCCCTCTGAGCTCCAGCACCTTGCAGTGTGGAGACAGCACCTGCCAGCAATCTCCTCTACAAGGAGGCCTCAACCGAGGCCTAGGCCCAGGGGAAAGGCACCAGCGGGGATGAGCCTGGGGAGGCGCCCGGGCATGTCTGGACCCAGTCCCCCCAGCCTGCCCCTTGGTGGGGCAGTACCCCTGGAGGCCAGGAAGGTCTGGGCAAGGCTGACCAGGGGCAGGGGACCTGCTGGGTCCTGCCCCTGGCCTGTGGGGCCTCTGAGCACAACCGGCCCTCTCCCACTGGAAGACCTCCCCGGCTGCCTCCAAAGGCCGTTTTGCACGCACTCCCGCCCACTGTTCCCACCAAGCGCGCACAATGCTCCCAAGCCCGGAAGAAAAGCACTTCAGGGTGGTGCTCTCTCTGGGCCCTTGCCCCTGAGCCTGGGGGCAAGGCAGGGTGTCCACACTCCCAGGCCAAGGCAGAACCACATGCACACGTCTGATCTGCCCCCTGCACCGGCAGAGAGCTCGGGGGAGCCAGAAACTGTCAGGCAGCTGCTGGGCTGGCCGCCTGTGTGGGAAGTGGCAGAGCCGACCTAGGGGCAAGTTGGGCCTCTTGCTCTCCCTGCTGCCCTGAGGCTGCTGGGCCATAGAGGTCTTGGGCATCCAGCCCCTTGCTGGTCCCTTCCCTCTGACGAGGCCCTCTGAGCTCCAGCACCTTGCAGTGTGGAGACAGCCCCTGCCAGCAACCTCCTCTCCAAGGAGGCCTCAACCGAGGCCTAGGCCCAGGGGAAAGGCACCAGCGGGGATGAGCCTGGGGAGGCGCCCGGGCATGTCTGGACCCAGTCCCCGCAGCCTGCCCCTTGGTGGGGCAGTACCCCCGGAGGCCAGGAAGGTATGGGCAAGGCTGGCCAGGGGCAGCGGCCCTGCTGGGTCCTGCCCCTGGCCTGTGGGGCCTCTGAGCACAACCGGCCCTCTCCCACTGGAAGAACTCCCCGGCTCCCTCCAAAGGCCAGTTTGCCAACACTCCCGCCCGCTGTTCCCGCCAGGCACGCACAATGCTCCCAAGCCCGGGAGAAAAGCGCTTCGGGGTGGTGCTCTCCTCGGGCCCTTGCCCCTGAGCCTGGGGTCCAGGCAGTTGGTCCACACTCCCAGACCAAGGCAGAACCACATGCACACGTCTGTTCCTGACCCCTGCACCGGCAGAGAGTTCGGGGGAGCCAGAGTCTGTCAGGCAGCTGCTGGGCTGGCCGCCTGTGTGGGAAGGGGCAGAGCCGACCTAGGGGCAAGTTGGGCCTCTTCCTCTCCCTGCTGCCCTGAGGCTGCTGGGCCAAAGAGGTCTTGGGCATCCAGCCCTTTGCTGGTCCCTTCCCTCTGACGAGGCCCTCTGAGCTCCAGCACCTTGCAGTGTGGAGACAGCTCCTGCCAGCAACATCCTCTCCAAGGAGGCCTCAACCGAGGCCTAGGCCCAGGGGAAAGGCACCAGCGGGGATGAGCCTGGGGAGGCGCCCGGGCATGTCTGGACCCAGTCCCCGCAGCCTGCCCCTTGGTGGGGCAGTACCCCCGGAGGCCAGGAAGATCTGGGCAAGGCTGGCCAGGGGCAGGGGCCCTGCTGGGTCCTCCCCATGGCCTGTGGGGCCTCTGAGCACAACCGGCCCTCTCCCACTGGAAGACCTCCCCGGCTGCCTCCAAAGGCCGGTTTGCAAGCACTCCCGCCCACTGTTCCCGCCAGGCGCGCACAATGCTCCCAAGCCCGGGAGAAAAGCGCTTCGGGGTGGTGCTCTCTCCGGGCCCTTGCCCCTGAGCCTGTGGGCAAGGCAGGGTGAACACACTCTCAGACCAAGGCAGAAACACATGCACACGTCTGTTCCTGTCCCCTGCACCGGCAGAGAGCTCGGGGGAGCCAGAGTCTCTCAGGCAGGTGCTGGGCTGGCCGCCTGTGTGGGAAGGGGCAGAGCCGACCTAGGGGCAAGTTGGGCCTCTTGCTCTCCCTGCTGCCCTGAGGCTGCAGGGCCAAAGAGGTCTTGGGCATCCAGCCCCTTGCTGGTCCCTTCCCGCTGACGAGGCCCTCTGAGCTCCAGCACCTTGCAGTGTGGAGACAGCCCCTGCCAGCAACCTCCTCTCCAAGGAGGCATCAACCGAGGCCTATGCCCAGGGGAATGGCACCAGCGGGGATGAGCCTGGGGAGGCGCCCAGGCATGTCTGGACCCAGTCCCTGCAGCCTGCCCCTTGGTGGGGCAGTACCCCCGGAGGCCAGGAAGGTCTGGGCAAGGCTGGCCAGGGGCAGGGGACCTGCTGGGTCCTGCCCCTGGCCTGTGAGGCCTCTGAGCACAACCGGCCCTCTCCCACTGGAAGACCTCCACGGCTGCCTCCAAAGTCCTGTTTGCAAACACTCCCGCCCGCTGTTCACGCCAGGCTCGCACAATGCTCCCAAGCCCGGGAGAAAAGCGCTTCGGGGTGGTGCTCTCTCCGGGCCCTTGCCCCTGTGCCAGGGGGCAAGGCAGGGGGAACACACTCCCAGGCCAAGGCAGAACCACATGCCCACGTCTGTTCCTGTCCCCTGCACCGGCAGAGAGCTTGGGGGAGCCAGAGTCTGTCAGGCAGCTGCTGAGTTGGCCGCCTGTGTGGGAAGGGGCAGAGCCGCCCTAGGGGCAAGTTGGGCCTCTTGCTCTCCCTGCTGCCCTGAGGCTGCTGGGCCAAAGACGTCTTGGGCATCCAGCCCCTTACTGGTCCCTTCCCTCTGACGAGGCCCTCTGAGCTCCAGCACCTTGCAGTGTGGAGACAGCCCCTGCCAGCAACCTCCTTCCAAGGAGGCCTCAACCGAGGCCTATGCCCAGGGGAAAGGCACCAGCGGGGATGAGCCTGGGGAGGCGCCCGGGCATGTCTGGACCCAGGCCCCGCAGCCTGCCCCTTGGTGGGGCAGTACCCCCGGAGGCCAGGAAGGTCTGGGCAAGGCTGGCCAGGGGCAGGGGCCCTGCTGGGTCCTGCCCCTGGCCTGTGGGGCCTCTGAGCACAACTGGCCCTCTCCCACTGGAAGACCTCCCCGGCTGCCTCCAAAGGCCGGTTTGCAAGCGCTCCCGCCCACTGTTCCCAGCAGGCGTGCACAATGCTCCCAAGCCCGGGAGAAAAGCGCTTCAGGGTGGTGCTCTCTCCAGGCCCTTGCCCCTGAGCCTGGGGCAAGGCAGGGTGTCCACACTCCCAGGACAAGGCAGAACCACATGCACACGTCTGATCTGCCCCCTGCACCGGCAGAGAGCTTGGGGGAGCCAGAGTCTGTCAGGCAGCTGCTGGGCTGGCCGCCTGTGTGGGAAGGGGCAGAGCCGACCTAGGGGCAAGTTGGGCCTCTTGCTCTCCCTGCTGCACTGAGGCTGCTGGGCCAAAGAGGTCTTGGGCATCCAGCCCCTTGCTGGTCCCTTCCCTCTGACGAGGCCCTCTGAGCTCCAGCACCTTGCAGTGTGGAGACAGCCCCTGCCAGCAACCTCCTCTCCAAGGAGGCCTCAACTGAGGCCTAGGCCCAGGGGAAAGGCACCAGCGGGGATGAGCCTGGGGAGGTGCCCGGCCATGTCTGGACCCAGTCCCCGCAGCCTGCCCCTTGGTGGGGCAGTACCCCCGGAGGCCAGGAGGGTCTGGGCAAGGCTGCCAGGGGCAGGGACACTGCTGGGTCCTGCCCCTTGCCTGTGGGGCGTCTGAGCACAACCGGCACTCTCCCGCTGGAAGACCTCCCCGGCTGCCTCCAAAGGCCGGTTTGCAAGCACTCCCGCCCGCTGTTCCCGCCAGGCACGCACAATGCTCCCAAGCCCGGGAGAAAAGCGCTTCGGGGTGGTGCTCTCTCCGGGCCCTTGCCCCTGAGCCTGGGGGACAGGCAGGGGGAACACACTCCCAGGCCAAGGCAGAACGACATGCACACGTCTGTTCCTGCCCCCTACACCGGCAGAGAGTTCGGGGGAGCCAGAGACTGCCAGGCTGCTGCTGGGCTGGCTGCCTGTGTGGGACGGAGTAGAGCCGACCTAGGGGCAAGTTGGGCCTCTTGCTCTCCCTGCTGCCCTGAGGCTGCTGGGTCAAAGAGGTCTTGGGCATCCAGCCCTTTGCTGGTCCTTTCCCTCTGACGAGGCCCTCTGAGCTCCAGCACCTTGCAGTGTGCAGACAGCCCCTGCCGGCAACCTCCTCTCCAAGGAGGCCTCAATCGAGGCCTAGGCCCAGGGGAAAGGCACCAGCGGGGATGAGCCTGGGGAGGCGCCCGGGCATGTCTGGACCCAGGCCCCGCAGCCTGCCCCTTGGTGGGGTAGTACCCCCGGAGGCCAGGAAGGTCTGGGCAAGGCTGCCAGAGGCAGGGACACTGCTGGGTCCTGCCCCTGGCCTGTGAGGCCTCTGAGAACAACTGGCACTCTCCCGCTGGAAGACCTCCCCGGCTGCCTCCAAAGGCTGGTTTGCAAGCACTCAATCCCGCTGTTCACGCCAGCTGCGCACAATGCTCCCAAGCCCGGGAGAAAAGCATTTTGGGGTGGTGCTCACTCCGGGCTTTGGAAGACCTCCCCGGCTGCCTCCAAGGCCGGTTTGCAAGCACTTCTGCCTGCTGTTCCCGCCACCCGCGCACAATGCTCCCAAGCCCGGGAGAAAAGCGTTTCGGGGTGGTGTTCTCTCTGGACCCAAGAAAGACCTCCCGGGCTGCCCCCAAATGCCGGTTTCCAAGCACTCCCACTCACTGTTCCCGCCATCC
The DNA here is from genome assembly GCF_033118175.1 of Dama dama. Lineage (NCBI taxonomy): Eukaryota > Metazoa > Chordata > Mammalia > Artiodactyla > Cervidae > Dama > Dama dama. Next base: position 2,801,220 of record NW_026870889.1, read on the forward strand.
GTGCAAATGCTCCAAGCCCAGGAGAAAAGCCCTTCAGGGTGGTGCTCTCTCCCGGCCCTTGGAAGACCTCCCCGGCTGCCTCCAAAGGCTGGATTTCAAGTACTCCCTCCCGCTGTCCCGCCAGCCGCACACAATGCTCCCAATCACGGGAGAAAAGCGCTTCGGGGTGGTGCTCTCTACGGGCCCTTGGAAGACCTCCCCGTTTGTCTCCAAAGGCCGGTTTGCAAGCACTCATGCCCGCTGTTCCCGCCAGCCGCGCACAATGCTCCCAAGCCTAGGAGAAAAGCGCTTCGGGGTGGTGCTCTCTCCCGGCCCTTGGAAGACCTCCCCGGCTGCCTCCAAAGGCTGGTTTTCAAGAACTCCCTCCCGCTGACCCGCCAGCCGCACACAATGCTCCCAAGCCCGGGAGAAAAGCATTTTAAGGTGGTCTCTCTCCGGGCCCTTGGAAGACTCCCCGGCTGCCTCTAAAGGCCGGTTTGCAAGCACTCATGTCCTCTGTTCCCGACAGCCGCGAACAATGCTCCCAATTCCGTGAGAAAAGTGCTTCGGGATGGTGCTCTCTCCGGGCCCTTGGAAGACCTCCCAAGCTGCCTCCAAAGGCCGGTTTGCAAGCACTCCCGCCCGCTGTTCCCGCCAGCCTCGCACAATGCTCCCAAGCCCGGGAGAAAAGCGCTTCGGGGTGGTGTTCTCTCCGTGCCAATGGAGGACCTCCCTGGCTGCCCCCAAAGGCCGGTTTGCAAGCACTCCCACTCGCTGTTCCCGCCAGCCACGCACAATCCTCCAAAACCCCGGAGAAAAGCGCTTCGGGGTGGTGTTCTCTCCGTGCCCATGGAAGACCTCCCGGGGTGCCCCCAAAGGCCGGTTTGGAAGCACTCCGACTCGCTGTTCCCGCCATCCGCGCACAATGCTCCCAAGCCCGGGAGAAAAGCATTTTGGGGTGGTGCTCACACCGGGCCCTGGAAGACCTCCCCGGCTGCCTCCAAAGGACGGTTTTCAAGCACTCCTGCCTGCTGTTCCCGCCACCCGCGCACAATGCTCCCAAGCCCGGGAGAAAAGCGCTTCGGGGTGGTGCTCTCTACAGGCCCTTGGAAGACCTCCCCGGCTGCCTCCAAAGGCCGGTTTGCAAGGACTCCTTCCTGCTGTTCCCGCCAGCCACGCACAATGCTCCCAAGCCCGGGAGAAAAGCATTTTGGGGTGGTGCTCACTCCGGGCCCTTGGAAGACCTCCCCGGCTGCCTCCAATGGCCAGTTTGCAAGCACTCATGTCCGCTGTTCCCACCAGCCGCGCACAATGCTCCCAAGCCCGGGAGAAAAGCTTTTTGGGGTGGTGCTCACACCGGGCCCTGGAAGACCTCCCCGGCTGCCTCCAAAGGCCGGTTTTCAAGCACTCCTGCCTGCTGTTCCCGCCACCTGCGCACAATGCTCCCAAGCCCGGGAGAAAAGCGCTTCGGGGTGGTGCTCTCTACAGGCCCTTGGAAGACCTCCCCGGCTGCCTCCAAAGGCCGGTTTGCAAGGACTCCTTCCTGCTGTTCCCGCCAGCCACGCACAATGCTCCCAAGCCCGGGAGAGAAGCATTTTGGGGTGGTGCTCTCTACAGGCCCTTGGAAGACCTCCCCGGCTGCCTCCAGTGGCCAGTTTGCAAGCACTCATGCCCGCTGTTCCCACCAGCCGCGCACAATGCTCCCAAGCCCGGGAGAAAAGCTTTTTGGGGTGGTGCTCACACGGGGCCCTGGAAGACCTCCCCGGCTGCCTGCAAAGGCCGGTTTTCAAGCACTCCTGCCTGCTGTTCCTGCCACCCGCGCACAATACTCCCAAGCCCGGGAGAAAAGCGCTTCGGGGTGGTGCTCTCTACAGGCCCTTGGAAGACCTCCCCGGCTGCCTCCAAAGGCCGGTTTGCAAGGACTCCTTCCTGCTGTTCCCGCCAGCCACGCACAATGCTCCCAAGCCCGGGAGAAAAGCGCTTCGGGGTGGTGATCTCTCCGGGCCCTTGGAAGTCGTCCCCGGCTGCCTCCAAAGGCCGGTTTGCAAGCACTCATGCCCGTTGTTCCCACCAGCCGCGCACAATGCTCCCAAGCCCGGGAGAAAAGCATTTTGGGGTGGTGCTCACTCCGGGCCCTTGGAAGACCTCCCCGGCTGCCTCCAAAGGCCAGTTTGCAAGCAGTCCTGCCTGCTGTTCCCGCCAGCCGCGCACAATGCTCCCAAGCCCGGGAGAAAAGCGCTTCGGGGTGGTGCTCTCTCCGGGCCCTTGGAAGACGTCCCCGGCTGCCTCCAAAGGCCGGTTTGCAAGCACTCATACCCGTTGTTCCCACCAGCCGCGCACAATGCTCCCAAGCCCGGGAGAAAAGCATTTTGGGGTGGTGCTCACTCCGGGCCCTTGGAAGACCTCCCCGGCTGCCTCCAAAGGCCAGTTTGCAAGCAGTCCTGCCTGCTGTTCCCGCCAGCCGCGCACAATGTTCCCAAGCCCGGGAGAAAAGCGCTTCGGGGTGGTGCTCTCTCCGGGCACTTTCAAGACCTCCCCGGCTGCCTCCAAAGGCCGGTTTGTAAGTACTCATTCCCGCTGCTTCCGCCAGCCACGCACAATGCTCCCAAGCCCGGGAGAAAAGCATTTTGGGGTGGTGCTCTCTCCGGGCCCTTGGAAGACCTCCCGGGCTGCCTCCAAAGGCCAGTTTGCAAGCATTCATGTCCGTTGTTCCCGACAGCCGCGCACAATGCTCCCAAGCCCGAGAGAAAAGCATTTTGGGGTGGTGATCAGTCCGGCCCTTGGAAGACCTCCCCGGCTGCCTCCAAAGGACAGTTTGCAAGCACTCATGCCCGCTGTTCCCGCCAGCCGCGCACAATGCTCCCAAGACCGTGAGAAAAGCGCTTCGGGGTGGTGTTCTCTCAGGGACCATGGAGGACCTCCCCGGCTGCCCCCAAAGGCCGGTTTGCAAGCATTCCCACTCGCTGTTCCCGCCAGGCACACACAATGTTCCAAAACCCCGGAGAAAAGCGCTTCGGGGTGGTGGTCTCTCCGGGCCCCTGCCCCTGAGCCTGGGGGCCAGGCAGGGGATCCACAGTCCCAGGCCAAGGCAGAACCACATGCACACGTCTCTTCCTGCCCCCACCACCGGCAGATAGCTGGGGGGAGCCAGAGTCTGTCAGGCAGCTGCTGGGCTGGCCGCCTGTGTGGGAAGGGGCAGAGCCGACCTAGGGGCAAGTTGGGCCTCTTGCTCTCCCTGCTGCCCTGAGGCTGCTGGGCCAAAGAGGTCTTGGGCATCCAGCCCCTTGCTGGTCCCTTCCCTCTGACGCGGCCCTCTGAGCTCCAGCACCTTGCAGTGTGGAGACAGCCCCTGCCAGCAACCTCCTCTCCAAGGAGGCCTCAACCGAGGCCTAGGCCCAGGGGAAAGGCACCAGCGGAGATGAGCCAGTGGAGGCGCACGGGCATGTCTGGACCCAGTCCCCGCAGCATGCCCCTTGGTGGGGCAGTACCCCCGGAGGCCAGGAAGGTCTGGGCAAGGCTGCGAGGGGCAGGGGCCCTGCTGGGTCGTGCCCCTGGCCTGTGGGGCGTCTGAGCACAACCGGCACTCTCCCGCTGGAAGACCTCCCCGTCTGCCTCCAAAGGCCGGTTTGCAAGCACTCCCGCCCGCTGTTCCCGCCAGGCACGCACAATGCTCCCAAGCCCGGGAGAAAAGCGCTTCGGGGTGGTGCTCTCTCCGGGCCCTTGCCCCTGAGCCTGGGGGCCAGGCAGTTGGAACACACTCCCAGGCCAATGCAGAACGACATGCACACGTCTGTTCCTGCCCCCTACACCGGCAGAGAGCTCGGGGGAGCCAGAGACTGCCAGGCTGCTGCTGGGCTGGCTGCCTGTGTGGGACGGGGCAGAGCCGACCTAGGGGCAAGTTGGGCCTCTTGCTCTCCCTGCTGCCCTGAGGCTGCTGGGTCAAAGAGGTCTTGGGCATCCAGCCCTTTGCTGGTCCCTTCCCTCGCACGAGGCCCTCTGAGCTCCAGCACCTTGCAGTGTGGAGACAGCCCCTGCCAGCAACCTCCTCTCCAAAGAGGCCTTAACCGAGGCCTACGCCCAGGGGAAAAGCACCAGCGGGGATGATCCTGGGGAGGCGCACGGACATGTCTGGACCCAGTCCCCGCAGCCTGCCCCTTGGTGGGGCAGTACCCCCGGAGGCCAGGAAGGTCTGGGCAAGGCTGGCCAGGGGCAGGGGCCCTGCTGGGTCCTGCCCCTGGCCTGTGAGGCCTCTGAGCACAACCGGCCCTCTCCCACTGGAAGACCTCCCCAGCTGCCTCCAAAGTCCTGTTTGCAAACACTCCCGCCCGCTGTTCACGCCAGGCTCGCACAATGCTCCCAAGCCCGGGAGAAAAGCGCTTCGGGGTGGTGCTCTCTCCGGGCCCTTGCCCCTGAGCCTGGGGGCCAGGCAGTGGGTCCACACTCCCAGACCAAGGCAGAACCACATGCACACGTCTGTTCCTGACCCCTGCACCGGCAGAGAGCTCTGGGGAGCCAGAGTCTGTCAGGCAGGTGCTGGGCTGGCCGCCTGTGTGGGAAGGGGCAGAGCCGACCTAGGGGCAAGTTGGGCCTCTTCCTCTCCCTGCTGCCCTGAGGCTGCTGGGCCAAAGAGGTCTTGGGCATCCAGCCCCTTGCTGGTCCCTTCCCTCTGACGAGGCCCTCTGAGCTCCAGCACCTTGCAGTGTGGAGACAGCCCCTGCCAGCAACCTCCTCTCCAATGAGGCCTCAACCGAGGCCTAGGCCTAGGGGAAAGACACCAGCGGGGATGAGCCTGGGGAGGCGCACGGGCATGTCTGGACCCAGTCCCCGCAGCCTGCCCCTTGGTGGGGCAGTACCCCCGGAGGCCAGGAAGGTCTGTGCAAGGCTGCCAGGGGCAGGGACAGTGCTGGGTCCTGCCCCTGGCCTGTTGGACGTCTGAGCACAACCGGCACTCTCGCGCTGGAAGACCTCCCCGTCTGCCTCCAAAGGCCGGTTTGCAAGCACTCCCGCCCGCTGTTCCCGCCAGGCACGCACAATGCTCCTAAGCCCGGGAGAAAAGCGCTTCGGGGTGGTGCTCTCTCCGGGCCCTTGCCCCTAAGCCTGCGGGCCAGGCAGGGGGAACACACTCCCAGGCCAAGACAGAATGACATGAACACGTCTGTTCCTGCCCCCTACACCGGCAGAGAGCTCGGGGGAGCCAGAGTCTCTCAGGCAGGTGCTGGGCTGGCCGCCTGTGTGGGAAGGGGCAGAGCCGACCTAGGGGCAAGTTGGGCCTCTTGCTCTCCCTGCTGCCCTGAGGATGCTGGGCCAAAGACGTCTTGGGCATCCAGCCCTTTGCTGGTCCCTTCCCTCTGACGAGGCCCTCTGAGCTCCAGCACCTTGCAGTGTGGAGACAGCACCTGCCAGCAATCTCCTCTCCAAGGAGGCCTCAACCGAGGCCTAGGCCCAGGGGAAAAGCACCAGCGGGGATGAGCCTGGGGAGGCGCCCGGGCATGTCTGGACCCAGTCCCCGCAGCCTGCCCCTTGGTGGGGCAGTACCCCTGGAGGCCAGGAAGGTCTGGGCAAGTCTGACCAGGGGCAGGGGACCTGCTGGGTCCTGCCCCTGGCCTGTGGGGCCTCTGAGCACAACCGGCCCTCTCCCACTGGAAGACCTCCCCGGCTGCCTCCAAAGGCCGTTTTGCACGCACTCCCGCCCACTGTTCCCACCAAGTGCGCACAATGCTCCCAAGCCCGGGAGAAAAGCGCTTCGGGGTGGTGCTCTCTCCGGGTCCTTGCCCCTGAGCCTAGGGGCCAGGCAGGGGGAACACACTCCCAGGCCAAGGCAGAACCACATGCACACGTCTGTTCCTGACCCCTGCACCGGCAGAGAGCTCGGGGGAGCCAGAGTCTGTCTGGCAGCTGCTGGGCTGGCCGCCTTTGTGGGAAGGGGCAGAGCCGACCTAGGGGCAAGTTGGGCCTCTTGCTCTCCCTGCTGCCCTGAGGCTGCTGGGCCAAAGAGGTCTTGGGCATCCAGCCCTTTGCTTGTCCCTTCCCTCTGACGAGGCCCTCTGAGCTCCAGCACCTTGCAGTGTGGAGACAGCCCCTGCCAGCAACCTCCTCTCCAAGGAGGCCTCAACCGAGACCTAGGACCAGGGGAAAGGCACCAGCGGGGATGAGCCTGGGGAGGCGCCCGGGCATGTCTGGACCCAGTCCCCGCAGCCTGCCCCTTGGTGGGGCAGTACCCCCGGAGGCCAGGAAGGTCTGGGAAAGGCTGGCCAGGGGCAGGGGCCTACTGGGTCCTGCCCCTGGCCTGTGGGGCCTCTGAGCACAACCGGCCCTCTCCCACTGGAAGACCTCCCCGGCTGCCTCCAAAGGCCGGTTTGCAAGCACTCCCGCCCACTGTTCCCGCCAGGCGCGCACAATGCTCCCAAGCCCGGGAGAAAAGCGCTTCGGGGTGGTGCTCTCTCCGGGCCCTTGCCCCTGAGCCTGTGGGCAAGGCAGGGGGAACACACTCCCAGACCAAGGCAGAAACACATGCACACGTCTGTTCCTGTCCCCTGCACCGGCAGAGAGCTCGGGGGAGCCAGAGTCTCTCAGGCAGGTGCTGGGCTGGCCGCCTGTGTGGGAAGGGGCAGAGCCGACCTAGGGGCAAGTTGGGCCTCTTGCTCTCCCTGCTGCCCTGAGGCTGCAGGGCCAAAGACGTCTTGGGCATCCAGCCCCTTACTGGTCCCTTCCCTCTGACGAGGCCCTCTGAGCTCCAGCACCTTGCAGTGTGGAGACAGCCCCTGCCAGCAATCTCCTCTCCAAGGAGGCCTCAACCGAGGCCTAGGCCCAGGGGAAAGGCACCAGCGGGGTTGAGCCAGGGGAGGCGCCCGGGCACGTCTGGACCCTGTCCCCGCAGCCTGCCCCTTGGTGGGGCAGTACCCCCGGAGGCCAGGAAGGTCTGGGCAAGGCTGGCCAGGGGCAGGGGCCCTGCTGGGTCCTGCCCCTGGCCTGTGGGGCCTCTGAGCACAACCGGCCCTCTCCCACTGGAAGACCTCCCCGGCTGCCTCCAAAGGCCGATTTGGAAGCACTCCCGCCCACTGTTCCCGCCAGGCGCGCACAATGCTCCCAAGCCCGGGAGAAAAGCGCTTCGGGGTGGTGGTCTCTCCGGGCCCTTGCCCCTGAGCCTGGGGGCCAGGCAGGGGATCCACAGTCCCAGGCCAAGGCACAACAACATGCACACGTCTGTTCCTGCCCCCTCCACCGGCAGAGAGCTGGGGGGAGCCAGAGTCTGTCAGGCAGCTGCTGGGCTGGCCGCATGTGTGGGAAGGGGCAGAGCCGACCTAGGGGCAAGTTGGGCCTCTTGCTCTCCCTGCTGCCCTGAGGCTGCTGGGCCAAAGAGATCTTGAGCATCCAGCCCCTTGCTGGTCCCTTCACTCTGACGAGGCCCTCTGATCTCCAGCACCTTGCAGTGTGGAGACAGCCCCTGCCAGCAACCTCCTCTCCAAGGAGGCCTCAACCGAGGCCTAGGCCCAGGGGAAAGGCACCAGCGGGGATGAGCCAGTGGAGGGGCCCGGGCATGTCTGGACCCAGTCCCCGCAGCCTGCCCCTTGGTGGGGCAGTACCCCCGGAGGCCAGGAAGGTCTGGGCAAGGCTGGCCAGGGGCAGGGTCCCTGCTGGGTCCTGCCCCTGGCCTGTGGGGCCTCTGAGCACAACCGGCCCTCTCCCACTGGAAGAACTCCCCGGCTGCCTTCAAAGGCGGGTTTGCCAACACTCCCGCCCGCTGTTCCCGCCAGGCACGCACAACGCTCCCAAGGCCAGGAGAAAAGCGCTTCGGGGTGTTGCTCTCTCCGGGCCCTTGCCCCTGAGCCTGGGGTCCAGGCAGTGGGTCCACCCTCCCAGGCCAAGGCAGAACCACATGCACACGTCTGTTCCTGCCCCTGCACCGGCAGCGAGCTCGGGGTAGCAGGGGTCTTTCAGGCAGGTGCTGGGCTGGCCGCCTGTGTGGGAAGGGGCAGAGCCGACCTAGGGGCAAGTTGGGCCTCTTCCTCTCCCTGCTGCCCTGAGGCTGCTGGGCCAAAGAGGTCTTGGGCATCCAGCCCCTTGCTGGTCCCTTCCCTCTGACGAGGCCCTCTGAGCTCCAGCACCTTGCAGTGTGGAGATAGCCCCTGCCAGCAACCTCCTCTCCAAGGAGGCATCAACCGAGGCCTATGCCCAGGGGAAAGGCACCAGCGGGGATGAGCCTGGGGAGGCGCCCAGGCATGTCTGGACCCAGTCCCCGCAGCCTGCCCCTTGGTGGGGCAGTACCCCCGGAGGCCAGGAAGGTCTGGGCAAGGCTGGCCAGGGGCAGGGGACCTGCTGGGTCCTGCCCCTGGCTTGTGAGGCCTCTGAGCACAACCGGCCCTCTCCCACTGGAAGACCTCCACGGCTGCCTCCAAAGTCCTGTTTGCAAACACTCCCGCCCGCTGTTCACGCCAGGCTCGCACAATGCTCCCAAGCCCGGGAGAAAAGCGCTTCGGGGTGGTGCTCTCTCCGGGCCCTTGCCCCTGAGCCTGGGGGCAAGGCAGGGGGAACACACTCCCAGGCCAAGGCAGAACCACATGCCCACGTCTGTTCCTGTCCCCTGCACCGGCAGAGAGCTTGGGGGAGCCAGAGTCTGTCAGGCAGCTGCTGAGTTGGCCGCCTGTGTGGGAAGGGGCAGAGACGCCCTAGGGGCAAGTTGGGCCTCTTGCTCTCCCTGCTGCCCTGAGGCTGCTGGGCCAAAGACGTCTTGGGCATCCAGCCCCTTACTGGTCCCTTCCCTCTGACGAGGCCCTCTGAGCTCCAGCACCTTGCAGTGTGGAGACAGCCCCTGCCAACAACCTCCTCTCCAAGGAGGCCTCAACCGAGGCCTAGGCCCAGGGGAAAGGCACCAGCGGGGATGAGAATGGGGAGGCGCCCGGGCATGTCTGGACACAGGCCCCGCAGCCTGCCCCTTGGTGGGGCAGTACCCCCGGAGGCCAGGAAGGTCTGTGCAAGGCTGCCAGGGGCAGGGACAGTGCTGGGTCCTGCCCCTGGCCTGTTGGACGTCTGAGCACAACCGGCACTCTCGCGCTGGAAGACCTCCCCGTCTGCCTCCAAAGGCCGGTTTGCAAGCACTCCCGCCCGCTGTTCCCGCCAGGCGCACAATGCTCCCAAGCCCGGGAGAAAAGCGCTTCGGGGTGGTGCTCTCTCCGGGCCCTTGCCCCTAAGCCTGCGGGCCAGGCAGGGGGAACACACTCCCAGGCCAAGACAGAACGACATGAACACGTCTGTTCCTGCCCCCTACACCGGCAGAGAGCTCGGGGGAGCCAGAGTCTCTCAGGCAGGTGCTGGGCTGGCCGCCTGTGTGGGAAGGGGCAGAGCCGACCTAGGGGCAAGTTGGGCCTCTTGCTCTCCCTGCTGCCCTGAGGCTGCAGGGCCAAAGACGTCTTGGGCATCCAGCCCTTTGCTGGTCCCTTCCCTCTGACGAGGCCCTCTGAGCTCCAGCACCTTGCAGTGTGGAGACAGCACCTGCCAGCAATCTCCTCTCCAAGGAGGCCTCAACCGAGGCCTAGGCCCAGGGGAAAAGCACCAGCGGGGATGAGCCTGGGGAGGCGCCCGGGCATGTCTGGACCCAGTCCCCGCAGCCTGCCCCTTTGTGGGGCAGTACCCCTGGAGGCCAGGAAGGTCTGGGCAAGTCTGACCAGGGGCAGGGGACCTGCTGGGTCCTGCCACTGGCCTGTGGGTCCTCTGAGCACAACCGGCCCTCTCCCACTGAAAGACCTCCCCGGCTGCCTCCAAAGTCCTGTTTGCCAACACTCCCACCCGCTGTTCACGCCAGACTTGCACAATACTCCCAAGCCCGGGAGAAAAGCGCTTCGGGGTGGTGCTCTCTCCGGGCCCTTTCCCCTGAGCCTGGGGGCAAGGCATGGGGAACACACTCCCAGGCCAAGGCAGAACCACATGCCCACGTCTGTTCCTGTCCCCTGCACCGGCAGAGAGCTTGGGGGAGCCAGAGTCTGTCAGGCAGCTGCTGGGTTGGCCGCCTGTGTGGGAAGTGGCAGAGCCGCCCTAGGGGCAAGTTGGGCCTCTTGCTCTCCCTGCTGCCCTGAGGCTGCTGGGCCAAAGACGTCTTGGGCATCCAGCCCCTTACTGGTCCCTTCCCTCTGACGAGGCCCTCTGAGCTCCAGCACCTTGCAGTGTGGAGACAGCCCCTGCCAGCAACCTCCTCTCCAAGGAGGCCTCAACCGAGGCCTAGGCCCAGGGGAAAGGCACCAGCGGGGATGAGCCAGGGGAGGCGCCCGAGCATGTCTGGACCCAGTCCCCGCAGCCTGCCCCTTGGTGGGGCAGTACCCCCGGAGGCCAGGAAGTTCTGGGTAAGGCTGGCCAGGGGCAGGGGCCCTGCTGGGTCCTGCCCCTGGCCTGTGGGGCCTCTGAGCACAACCGGCCCTCTCCCACTGGAAGACCTCCCCGGCTGCCTCCAAAGGCCGGTTTGCAAGCGCTCCCGGCCACTGTTACCAGCAGGCGGGCACAATGCTCCTAAGCCCGGAAGAAAAGCGCTTCAGGGTGGTGCTCTCTCTGGGCCCTTTCCCCTGAGCCTGGGGGCAAGGCAGGGTGTCCACACTCCCAGGCCAAGGCAGAACCACATGCACACGTCTGATCTGCCCCCTGCACCGGCAGAGAGCTCGGGGGAGCCAGAGTCTGTCAGGCAGCTGCTGGGCTGGCCGCCTGTGTGGGAAGTGGCAGAGCCGACCTAGGGGCAAGTTGGGCCTCTTGCTCTCCCTGCTGCCCTGAGGCTGCTGGGCCATAGAGGTCTTGGGCATCCAGCCCCTTGCTGGTCCCTTCCCTCTGACGAGGCCCTCTGAGCTCCAGCACCTTGCAGTGTGGAGACAGCCCCTGCCAGCAACCTCCTCTCCAAGGAGGCCTCAACCGAGGCCTAGGCCCAGGGGAAAGGCACCAGCGGGGATGAGCCAGTGGAGGGGCCCGGGCATGTCTGGACCCAGTCCCCGCAGCCTGCCCCTTGGTGGGGCAGTACCCCCGGAGGCCAGGAAGGTCTGGGCAAGGCTGGCCAGGGGCAGGGTCCCTGCTGGGTCCTGCCCCTGGCCTGTGGGGCCTCTGAGCACAACCGGCCCTCTCCCACTGGAAGACCTCCCCGGCTGCCTTCAAAGGCGGGTTTGCCAACACTCCCGCCCGCTGTTCCCGCCAGGCACGCGCAACGCTCCCAAGGCCAGGAGAAAAGCGCTTCGGGGTGGTGCTCTCTCCGGGCCCTTGCCCCAGAGCCTGGGGTCCAGGCAGTGGGTCCACACTCCCAGACCAAGGCAGAACCACTTGCACACGTCTGTTCCTGACCCCTGAACCGGCAGAGATCTCGGGGGAGCCAGAGTCTATCAGGCAGCTGCTGGGTTGGCTGCCTGTGTGGGAAGGGGCAGAGCCGACCTAGGGGCAAGTTGGGCCTCTTGCTCTCCCTGCTGCCCTGAGGCTGCTGGGCCAAAGAGGTCTTGGGCATCCAGCCCCTTGCTGGTCCCTTCCCGCTGACGAGGCCCTCTGAGCTCCAGCACCTTGCAGTGTGGAGACAGCCCCTGCCAGCAACCTCCTCTCCAAGGAGGCATCAACCGAGGCCTATGCCCAGGGGAAAGGCACCAGCGGGGATGAGCCTGGGGAGGCGCCCAGGCATGTCTGGACCCAGTCCCCGCAGCCTGCCCCTTGGTGGGGCAGTACCCCCGGAGGCCAGGAAGGTCTGGGCAAGGCTGGCCAGGGGCAGGGGCCCTGCTGCGTCCTGCCCCTGGCCTGTGGGGCCTCTGAGCACAACCGGCCCTCTCCCACTGGAAGACCTCCCCGGCTGCCTCCAAAGGCCGGTTTGCAAGCGCTCCCGCCCACTGTTCCCAGCAGGCGTGCACAATGCTCCCAAGCCCGGGAGAAAAGCGCTTCAGGGTGGTGCTCTCTCCGGGCCCTTGCCCCTGAGCCTGGGGGCAAGGCAGGGTGTCCACACTCCCAGGCCAAGGCAGAACCACATGCACACGTCTGATCTGCCCCCTGCACCGGCAGAGAGCTCGGGGGAGCCAGAGTCTGTCAGGCAGCTGCTGGGCTGGCCGCCTGTGTGGGAAGGGGCAGAGCCGACCTAGGGGCAAGTTGGGCCTCTTGCTCTCCCTGCTGCCCTGAGGCTGCTGGGCCAAAGAGGTCTTGGGCATCCAGCCCCTTGCTGGTCCCTTCCCTCTGACGAGGCCCTCTGAGCTCCAGCACCTTGCAGTGTGGAGACAGCCCCTGCCAGCAACCTCCTCTCCAAGGAGTCCTCAACCGAGGCCTAGGCCCAGGGGAAAGGCACCAGCGGGGATGAGCCTTGGGAGGCGCCCGGGCATGTCTGGACCCAGTCCCCGCAGCCTGCCCCTTGGTGGGGCAGTACCCCCGGAGGCCAGGAAGGTCTGGGCAAGGCTGCCAGGGGCAGGGACACTGCTGGGTCCTGCCCCTGGCCTGTGGGGCGTCTGAGCACAACCGGCACTCTCCCGCTGGAAGACCTCCCCGTCTGCCTCGAAAGGCCGGTTTGCAAGCACTCCCGCCCGCTGTTCCCGCCAGGCACGCACAATGCTCCCAAGCCCTGGAGAAAAGCGCTTCGGGGTGGTGCTCTCTACAGGCCCTTGGAAGACCTCCCCGGCTGCCTCCAAAGGCCGGTTTGCAAGGACTCCTTCCTGCTGTTCCCGCCAGCCACGCACAATGCTCCCAAGCCCGGGAGAGAAGCATTTTGGGGTGGTGCTCTCTACAGGCCCTTGGAAGACCTCCCCGGCTGCCTCCAGTGGCCAGTTTGCAAGCACTCATGCCCGCTGTTCCCACCAGCCGCGCACAATGCTCCCAAGCCCGGGAGAAAAGCTTTTTGGGGTGGTGCTCACACCGGGCCCTGGAAGACCTCCCCGGCTGCCTGCAAAGGCCGGTTTTCAAGCACTCCTGCCTGCTGTTCCCGCCACCCGCGCACAATACTCCCAAGCCCGGGAGAAAAGCGCTTCGGGGTGGTGCTCTCTACAGGCCCTTGGAAGACCTCCCCCGCTGCCTCCAAAGGCCGGTTTGCAAGGACTCCTTCCTGCTGTTCCCGCCAGCCACGCACAATGCTCCCAAGCCCGGGAGAAAAGTGCTTCGGGGTGGTGATCTCTCCGGGCCCTTGGAAGTCGTCCCCGGCTGCCTCCAAAGGCCGGTTTGCAAGCACTCATGCCCGTTGTTCCCACCAGCCGCGCACAATGCTCCCAAGCCCGGGAGAAAAGCATTTTGGGGTGGTGCTCACTCTGGGCCCTTGGAAGACCTCCCCGGCTGCCTCCAAAGGCCAGTTTGCAAGCAGTCCTGCCTGCTGTTCCCGCCAGCCGCGCACAATGCTCCCAAGCCCGGGAGAAAAGCGCTTCGGGGTGGTGCTCTCTCCGGGCCCTTGGAAGACGTCCCCGGCTGCCTCCAAAGGCCGGTTTGCAAGCACTCATGCCCGTTGTTCCCACCAGCCGCGCACAATGCTCCCAAGCCCGGGAGAAAAGCATTTTGGGGTGGTGCTCACTCCGGGCCCTTGGAAGACCTCCCCGGCTGCCTCCAAAGGCCAGTTTGCAAGCAGTCCTGCCTGCTGTTCCCGCCAGCCGCGCACAATGTTCCCAAGCCCGGGAGAAAAGCGCTTCGGGGTGGTGCTCTCTCCGGGCACTTTCAAGACCTCCCCGGCTGCCCCCAAAGGCCGGTTTGTAAGTACTCATTCCCGCTGCTTCCACCAGCCACGCACAATGCTCCCAAGCCCGGGAGAAAAGCATTTTGGGGTGGTGCTCTCTCCGGGCCCTTGGAAGACCTCCCGGGCTGCCTCCAAAGGCCGGTTTGCAAGCATTCATGTCCGTTGTTCCCGACAGCCGCGCACAATGCTCCCAAGCCCGAGAGAAAAGCATTTTGGGGTGGTGATCAGTCCGGCCCTTGGAAGACCTCCCCGGCTGCCTCCAAAGGACAGTTTGCAAGCACTCATGCCCGCTGTTCCCGCCAGCCACGCACAATGCTCCCAAGACCGTGAGAAAAGCGCTTCGGGGTGGTGTTCTCTCAGGGACCATGGAGGACCTCACCGGCTGCCCCCAAAGGCCGGTTTGCAAGCATTCCCACTCGCTGTTCCCGCCAGGCACACACAATGTTCCAAAACCCCGGAGAAAAGCGCTTCGGGGTGGTGCTCTCTCCGCGCCCTTGGAAGACTTCTCTGGCTGCCGCCAAATGCCGGTTTGCAAGAATTCCCTCCCGCTGTCCCACCAGCCGCACACAATGCTCCAAAACCCGAGAGAAAAGCGCTTCGAGGTGGTGCTCTCTCCGGGCCCTTGGAAGACCTCCCCGGCTGCCTCCAAAGGCCGGTTTGCAAGCACTCCTGCCTGCTGTTCCCGCCACGCGCGCACAATGCTCCCAAGCACGGAAGAAAAGCATTTTGGGGTAGTGTTCTCTCCGGGAGCTTGGAAGACCTCCCGGGCGGCCTCCAAAGGCCGGTTGGCAAGCACTCATGTCCGCTGTTCCCGACAGCCGCACACAATGCTCCCAAGCCCGGGAGAAAAGCATTTTGGGGTGGTGATCAGTCCGGGCCCTTGGAAGACCTCCCCGGCTGCCTCCAAAGGACAGTTTGCAAGAACTCATGCCCGCTGTTCCCGCCAGGCACGCACAATGCTCCCAAGCCCGGGAGAAAAGCGCTTCGGGGTGGTGCTCTCACCGGTCCCTTGCCCCTGAGCCTGGGGGCAATGCAGGGGGAACACACTCCCAGGCCAAGGCAGAACCACATGCAAACGTCTGTTCCTGGTCCCTGCACCGGCAGAGAGCTCGGGGGAGCCAGAGTCTGTCAGGCAGCTGCTGGGTTGGCCGCCTGTGTGGGAAGGGGCAGAGCCGAATAGGGGCAAGTTGGGCCTCTTGCTCTCCCTGCTGCCCTGAGGCTGCTGGGCCAAAGATGTCTTGGGCATCCAGCCCTTTACTGGTCCCTTCTCTCTGACGAGGCTCTCTGAGCTGCAGCACCTTGCAGTGTGGAGACAGCCCCTGCCAGCAACCTCCTCTCCAAGGAGGCCTCAACCGAGGCCTAGGCCCAGGGGAAAGGCACCAGCGGGGATGAGCCAGTGGAGGCGCAAGGGCATGTCTGGACCCAGTCCCCGCAGCCTGCCCCTTGGTGGGGCAGTACCCCCGGAGGCCAGGAAGGTCTGGGCAAGGCTGCCAGGGGCAGGGACACTGCTGGGTCCTGCCCCTGGCCTGTGGGGCGTCTGAGCACAACCGGCACTCTCCCGCTGGAAGACCTGCCCGGCTGCCTCCAAAGGCCGGTTAACAAGCGCTCCCGCCCACTGTTCCCAGCAGGCGTGCACAATGCTCCCAAGCCCGGGAGAAAAGCGCTTCGGGGTGGTGCTCTCTCCGGGCCCTTGCCCCTGAGCCTGGGGGCAAGGCAGGGTGTCCACACTCCCAGGCCAATTCAGAACCACATGCACACGTCTGATCTGCCCCCTGCACCGGCAGAGAGCTCGGGGGAGCCAGAGTCTGTCAGGCAGCTGCTGGGCTGGCCGCCTGTGTGGGAAGGGGCAGAGCCGACCTAGGGGCAAGTTGGGCCTCTTGCTCTCCCTGCTGCCCTGAGGCTGCTGGGCCAAAGAGGTCTTGGGCATCCAGCCCCTTGCTTGTCCCTTCCCTCTGACGAGGCCCTCGGAGCTCCAGCACCTTGCAGTGTGGAGACAGCACCTGCCAGCAATCTCCTCTCCAAGGAGGCCTCAACTGAGGCCTAGGCCCAGGGAAAAGGCACCAGCGGGGTTGAGCCAGGGGAGGCGCCCGGGCATGTCTGGACCCTGTCCCCGCAGCCTGCCCCTTGGTGGGGCAGTACCCCCGGAGGCCAGGAAGGTCTGGGCAAGGCTGGCCAGGGGCAGGGGCCCTGCTGGGTCCTGCCCCTGGGCTGTGGGGCCTCTGAGCACAACCGGCCCTCTCCCACTGGAAGACCTCCCCGGCTGCCTCCAAAGGCCGGTTTGCCAACACTCCCGCCCGCTGTTCCCGCCAGGCACGCACAATGCTCCCAAGCCCGGGAGAAAAGCGCTTCGGGGTGTTGCCCTCTCCGGACCCTTGCCCCTGAGCCTGGGGTCCAGGCAGTGGGTCCACACTCCCAGACCAAGGCAGAACCACATGCACTCGTCTGTTCCTGACCCCTGCACCGGCAGAGAGCTCGGGGGAGCCAGAGTCTGTCAGGCAGCTGCTGGGTTGGCTGCCTGTGTGGGAAGGGGCAGAGCCGACCTAGGGGCAAGTTGGGCCTCTTGCTCTCCCTGCTGCCCTGAGGCTGCTGGGCCAAAGAGGTCTTGGGCATCCAGCCCCTTGCTGGTCCCTTCCCTCTGACGAGGCCCTCTGAGCTCCAGCACCTTTCAGTGTGGAGACAGCCCCTGCCAGCAACCTCCACTCCAAGGAGGCCTCAACCGAGGCCTAGGCCCAGGGGAAAGGCACCAGCGGGGATGAGCCTGGGGAGGCGCCCGGGCATGTCTGGACCCAGTCCCCGCAGCCTGCCCCTTGGTGGGGCAGTACCCCCGGAGGCCAGGAAGGTCTGGGCAAGGCTGCCAGGGGCAGGGACACTGCTGGGTCCTGCCCCTGGCCTGTGGGGCGTCTGAGCACAACCGGCACTCTCCCGCTGGAAGACCTCCCCGTCTGCCTCGAAAGGCCGGTTTGCAAGCACTCCCGCCCGCTGTTCCCGCCAGGCACGCACAATGCTCCCAAGCCCGGGAGAAAAGCGCTTCGGGGTGGTGCTCTCTCCGGGCCCTTGCCCCTGAGCCTGGGGGCAAGGCATGGGGAACACACTCCCAGGCCAAGGCAGAACCACATGCCCACGTCTGTTCCTGTCCCCTGCACCGGCAGAGAGCTTGGGGGAGCCAGAGTCTGTCAGGCAGCTGCTGGGTTGGCCGCCTGTGTGGGAAGGGGCAGAGCCGCCCTAGGGGCAAGTTGGGCCTCTTGCTCTCCCTGCTGCCCTGAGGCTGCTGGGCCAAAGACGTCTTGGGCATCCAGCCCCTTACTGGTCCCTTCCCTCTGACGAGGCCCTCTGAGCTCCAGCACCTTGCAGTGTGGAGACAGCCCCTGCCAGCAACCTCCTCTCCAAGGAGGCCTCAACCGAGGCCTAGGCCCAGGGGAAAGGCACCCGCGGGGATGAGCCTGGGGAGGCGCCCGGGCATGTCTGGACCCAGTCCCCGCAGCCTGCCCCTTGGTGGGGCAGTACCCCCGGAGGCCAGGAAGGTCTGGGCAAGGCTGGCCAGGGGCAGGGGCCCTGCTGGGTCCTGCCCCTGGCCTGTGGGGCCTCTGAGCACAACCGGCCCTTGCCCACTGGAAGACCTCCCCGGCTGCCTCCAAAGGCCGGTTTGCAAGCACTCCCGCCCACTGTTCCCGCCAGGCGCGCACAATGCTCCCAAGCCCGGGAGAAAAGCGCTTCGGGGTGGTGGTCTCTCCGGGCCCCTGCCCCTGAGCCTGGGGGCCAGGCAGGGGATCCACAGTCCCAGGCCAAGGCAGAACCACATGCACACGTCTGTTCCTGCCCCCTCCACCGGCAGAGAGCTGGGGGGAGCCAGAGTCTGTCAGGCAGCTGCTGGGCTGGCCGCCTGTGTGGGAAGGGGCAGAGCCGACCTAGGGGCAAGTTGGGCCTCTTGCTCTCCCTGCTGCCCTGAGGCTGCTGGGCCAAAGAGGTCTTGGGCATCCAGCCCCTTGCTGGTCCCTTCCCTCTGACGAGGCCCTCTGAGCTCCAGCACCTTGCAGTGTGGAGACAGCCCCTGCCAGCAACCTCCTCTCCAAGGAGGCCTCAACCGAGGCCTAGGCCCAGGGGAAAGGCACCAGCGGGGATGAGCCAGTGGAGGCGCACGGGCATGTCTGGACCCAGTCCCCGCAGCCTGCCCCTTGGTGGGGCAGTACCCCCGGAGGCCAGGAAGGTCTGGGCAAGGCTGGCCAGGGGCAGGGGCCCTGCTGGGTCCTGCCCCTGGGCTGTGGGGCCTCTGAGCACAACCGGCCCTCTCCCACTGGAAGACCTCCCCGGCTGCCTCCAAAGGCCGGTTTGCCAACACTCCCGCCCGCTGTTCCCGCCAGGCACGCACAATGCTCCCAAGCCCGGGAGAAAAGCACTTCGGGGTGTTGCCCTCTCCGGACCCTTGCCCCTGAGCCTGGGGTCCAGGCAGTGGGTCCACACTCCCAGACCAAGGCAGAACCACATGCACTCGTCTGTTCCTGACCCCTGCACCGGCAGAGAGCTCGGGGGAGCCAGAGTCTGTCAGGCAGCTGCTGGGTTGGCTGCCTGTGTGGGAAGGGGCAGAGCCGACCTAGGGGCAAGTTGGGCCTCTTGCTCTCCCTGCTGCCCTGAGGCTGCTGGGCCAAAGAGGTCTTGGGCATCCAGCCCCTTGCTGGTCCCTTCCCTCTGACGAGGCCCTCTGAGCTCCAGCACCTTGCAGTGTGGAGACAGCCCCTGCCAGCAACCTCCACTCCAAGGAGGCCTCAACCGAGGCCTAGGCCCAGGGGAAAGGCACCAGCGGGGATGAGCCTGGGGAGGCGCCCGGGCATGTCTGGACCCAGTCCCCGCAGCCTGCCCCTTGGTGGGGCAGTACCCCCGGAGGCCAGGAAGGTCTGGGCAAGGCTGCCAGGGGCAGGGTCCCTGCTGGGTCCTGCCCCTGGCCTGTGGGGCGTCTGAGCACAACCGGCACTCTCCCGCTGGAAGACCTCCCCGTCTGCCTCGAAAGGCCGGTTTGCAAGCACTCCCGCCCGCTGTTCCCGCCAGGCACGCACAATGCTCCCAAGCCCGGGAGAAAAGCGCTTCGGGGTGGTGCTCTCTCCGGGCCCTTGCCCCTGAGCCTGGGGGCAAGGCATGGGGAACACACTCCCAGGCCAAGGCAGAACCACATGCCCACGTCTGTTCCTGTCCCCTGCACCGGCAGAGAGCTTGGGGGAGCCAGAGTCTGTCAGGCAGCTGCTGGGTTGGCCGCCTGTGTGGGAAGGGGCAGAGCCGCCCTAGGGGCAAGTTGGGCCTCTTGCTCTCCCTGCTGCCCTGAGGCTGCTGGGCCAAAGACGTCTTGGGCATCCAGCCCCTTACTGGTCCCTTCCCTCTGACGAGGCCCTCTGAGCTCCAGCACCTTGCAGTGTGGAGACAGCCCCTGCCAGCAACCTCCTCTCCAAGGAGGCCTCAACCGAGGCCTAGGCCCAGGGGAAAGGCACCAGCGGGGATGAGCCAGGGGAGGCGCCCGAGCATGTCTGGACCCAGTCCCCGCAGCCTGCCCCTTGGTGGGGCAGTACCCCCGGAGGCCAGGAAGGTCTGGGTAAGACTGGCCAGGGGCAGGGGCCCTGCTGGGTCCTGCCCCTGGCCTGTGGGGCCTCTGAGCACAACCGGCCCTCTCCCACTGGAAGACCTCCCCGGCTGCCTCCAAAGGCCGGTTTGCAAGCGCTCCCGGCCACTGTTACCAGCAGGCGGGCACAATGCTCCTAAGCCCGGAAGAAAAGCGCTTCAGGGTGGTGCTCTCTCTGGGCCCTTGCCCCTGAGCCTGGGGGCAAGGCAGGGTGTCCACACTCCCAGGCCAAGGCAGAACCACATGCACACGTCTGACCTGCCCCCTGCACCAGCAGAGAGCTCGGGGGAGCCAGAGTCTGTCAGGCAGCTGCTGGGCTGGCCGCCTGTGTGGGAAGTGGCAGAGCCGACCTAGGGGCAAGTTGGGCCTCTTGCTCTCCCTGCTGCCCTGAGGCTGCTGGGCCAAAGAGGTCTTGGGCATCCAGCCCCTTGCTGGTCCCTTCCCTCTGACGAGGCCCTCTGAGCTCCAGCACCTTGCACTGTGGAGACAGCCCCTGCCAGCAACCTCCTCTCCAAGGAGGCCTCAACCGAGGCCTAGGCCCAAGGGAAAGGCACCAGCGGGGATGAGCCTGGGGAGGCGCCCGGGCATGTCTGGACCCAGTCCCCGCAGCCTGCCCCTTGGTGGGGCAGTACCCCCGGAGGCCAGGAAGGTCTGGGCAAGGCTGGCCAGGGGCAGGGGCCCTGCTGGGTCCTGCCCCTGGCCTGTGGGGCCTCTGAGCACAACCGGCCCTCTCCCACTGGAAGAACTCCCCGGCTGCCTCCAAAGGCCAGTTTGCCAACACTCCCGCCCGCTGTTCCCGCCAGGCACGCACAATGCTCCCAAGCCCGGGAGAAAAGCGCTTCGGGGTGGTGCTCTCCTCGGGCCCTTGCCCCTGAGCCTGGGGGCCAGGCAGTTGGTCCACACTCCCAGACCAAGGCAGAACCACATGCACACGTCTGTTCCTGACCCCTGCACCGGCAGAGAGCTCGGGGGAGCCAGAGCCTGTCAGGCAGCTGCTGGGCTGGCCGCCTGTGTGGGAAGGGGCAGAGCCGACCTAGGGGCAAGTTGGGCCTCTTCCTCTCCCTGCTGCCCTGAGGCTGCTGGGCCAAAGAGGTCTTGGGCATCCAGCCCCTTGCTGGTCCCTTCCCTCTGACGAGGCCCTCTGAGCTCCAGCACCTTGCAGTGTGGAGACAGCCCCTGCCAGCAACCTCCTCTCCAAGGAGGCCTCAACCGAGGCCTAGGCCCAGGGGAAAGGCACCAGCGGGGATGAGCCAGTGGAGGCGCACGGGCATGTCTGGACCCAGTCCCCGCAGCCTGCCCCTTGGTGGGGCAGTACCCCCGGAGGCCAGGAAGGTCTGGGCAAGCCTGCCAGGGGCAGGGACACTGCTGGGTCCTGCCCCTGGCCTGTGGGGCGTCTGAGCACAACCGGCACTCTCCCGCTGGAAGACCTGCCCGGCCGCCTCCAAAGGCCGGTTAACAAGCGCTCCCGCCCACTGTTCCCAGCAGGCGTGCACAATGCTCCCAAGCCCGGGAGAAAAGCGCTTCGGGGTGGTGCTCTCTCCGGGCCCTTGCCCCTGAGCCTGGGGGCAAGGCAGGGTGTCCACACTCCCAGGCCAAGGCAGAACCACATGCACACGTCTGATCTGCCCCCTGCACCGGCAGAGAGCTCGGGGGAGCCAGAGTCTGTCAGGCAGCTGCTGGGCTGGCCGCCTGTGTGGGAAGGGGCAGAGCCGACCTAGGGGCAAGTTGGGCCTCTTGCTCTCCCTGCTGCCCTGAGGCTGCTGGGCCAAAGAGGTCTTGGGCATCCAGCCCCTTGCTTGTCCCTTCCCTCTGACGAGGCCCTCTGAGCTCCAGCACCTTGCAGTGTGGAGACAGCCCCTGCCAGCAATCTCCTCTCCAAGGACGCCTCAACCGAGGCCTAGGCCCAGGGAAAAGGCACCAGCGGGGTTGAGCCAGGGGAGGCGCCCGGGCATGTCTGGACCCTGTCCCCGCAGCCTGCCCCTTGGTGGGGCAGTACCCCCGGAGGCCAGGAAGGTCTGGGCAAGGCTGGCCAGGGGCAGGGGCCCTGCTGGGTCCTGCCCCTGGCCTGTGGGGCCTCTGAGCACAACCGGCCCTTGCCCACTGGAAGACCTCCCCGGCTGCCTCCAAAGGCCGGTTTGCAAGCACTCCCGCCCACTGTTCCCGCCAGGCGCGCACAATGCTCCCAAGCCCGGGAGAAAAGCGCTTCGGGGTGGTGGTCTCTCCGGGCCCCTGCCCCTGAGCCTGGGGGCCAGGCAGGGGATCCACAGTCCCAGGCCAAGGCAGAACCACATGCACACGTCTGTTCCTGCCCCCTCCACCGGCAGAGAGCTGGGGGGAGCCAGAGTCTGTCAGGCAGCTGCTGGGCTGGCCGCCTGTGTGGGAAGGGGCAGAGCCGACCTAGGGGCAAGTTGGGCCTCTTGCTCTCCCTGCTGCCCTGAGGCTGCTGGGCCAAAGAGGTCTTGGGCATCCAGCCCCTTGCTGGTCACTTCCCTCTGACGAGGCCCTCTGAGCTCCAGCACCTTGCAGTGTGGAGACAGCCCCTGCCAGCAACCTCTTCTCCAAGGAGGCCTCAACCGAGGCCTAGGCCCAGGGGAAAGGCACCAGCGGGGATGAGCCAGTGGAGGCGCACGGGCATGTCTGGACCCAGTCCCCGCAGCCTGCCCCTTGGTGGGGCAGTACCCCCGGAGGCCAGGAAGGTCTGGGCAAGGCTGGCCAGGGGCAGGGGCCCTGCTGGGTCCTGCCCCTGGCCTGTGGGGCCTCTGAGCACAACCGGCCCTCTCCCACTGGAAGACCTCCCCGGCTGCCTCCAAAGGCCGTTTTGCACGCACTCCCGCCCACTGTTCCCACCAAGCGCGCACAATGCTCCCATCCCGGGAGAAAAGCGCTTCGGGGTGGTGCTCTCTCCGGGCCCTTGCCCCTGAGACTGGGGGCCAGGCAGGGGATCCACAGTCCCAGGCCAAGGCACAACAACATGCACACGTCTGTTCCTGCCCCCTCCACCGGCAGAGAGCTGGGGGGAGCCAGAGTCTGTCAGGCAGCTGCTGGGCTGGCCGCCTGTGTGGGAAGGGGCAGAGCCGACCTAGGGGCAAGTTGGGCCTCTTGCTCTCCCTGCTGCCCTGAGGCTGCTGGGCCAAAGAGGTCTTGGGCATCCAGCCCCTTGCTGGTCCCTTGCTCTGACGAGGCCCTCTGAGCTCCAGCACCTTGCAGTGTGGAGACAGCCCCTGCCAGCAACCTCCTCTCCAAGGAGGCCTCAACCGAGGCCTAGGCACAGGGGAAAGGCACCAGCGGGGATGAGCCAGTGGAGGCGCACGGGCATATCAGGACCCAGTCCCTGCAGCCTGCCCCTTGGTGGGGCAGTACCCCCGGAGGCCAGGAAGTTCTGGGCAAGGCTGGCCAGGGGCAGGGTCCCTGCTGGGTCCTGCCCCTGGCCTGTGGGGCCTCTGAGCACAACCGGCCCTCTCCCACTGGAAGACCTCCCCGGCTGCCTCCAAAGGCGGGTTTGCCAATACTCCCGCCCGCTGTTCCCGCCAGGCACGCACAACGCTCCCAAGGCCAGGAGAAAAGCGCTTCGGGGTGTTGCTCTCTCCGGGCCCTTGCCCCTGAGCCTGGGGTCCAGGCAGTGGGTCCACACTCCCAGACCAAGGCAGAACCACATGCACACGTCTGTTCCTGACCCCTGCACCGGCAGAGAGCTCGGGGGAGCCAGAGTCTCTCAGGCAGCTGCTGGGTTGGCTGCCTGTGTGGGAAGGGGCAGAGCCGACCTAGGGGCAAGTTGGGCCTCTTGCTCTCCCTGTTGCCCTGAGGCTGCTGG
The DNA here is from genome assembly GCF_033118175.1 of Dama dama. Taxonomy (NCBI): domain Eukaryota; kingdom Metazoa; phylum Chordata; class Mammalia; order Artiodactyla; family Cervidae; genus Dama; species Dama dama. The sequence goes on from NW_026870889.1 coordinate 2,824,254, forward strand.
GCCAAAGAGGTCTTGGGCATCCAGCCCCTTGCTGGTCCCTTCCCGCTGACGAGGCCCTCTGAGCTCCAGCACCTTGCAGTGTGGAGACAGCCCCTGCCAGCAACCTCCTCTCCAAGGAGGCCTCAACCGAGGCCTAGGCCCAGGGGAAAGGCACCAGCGGGGATGAGCCTGGGGAGGCGCCCGGGCATCTCTGGACCCAGGCCCCGCAGCCTGCCCCTTAGTGGGGCAGTACCCCCGGAGGCCAGGAAGGTCTGGGCAAGGCTGGCCAGGGGCAGGGGCCCTGCTGGGTCCTGCCCCTGGCCTGTGGGGCCTCTGAGCACAACCGGCCCTCTCCCACTGGAAGACCTCCCCGGCTGCCTCCAAGGCCGGTTTGCAAGCGCTCCCGCCCACTGTTCCCAGTAGGCGGGCACAATGCTCCCAAGCCCGGGAGAAAAGCGCTTCAGGGTGGTGCTCTCTCCGGGCCCTTGCCCCTGAGCCTGGGGGCAAGGCAGGGTGTCCACACTCCCAGGACAAGGCAGAACCACATGCACACGTCTGATCTGCCCCCTGCACCGGCAGAGAGCTCGGGGGAGCCAGAGTCTGTCAGGCAGCTGCTGGGCTGGCCGCCTGTGTGGGAAGGGGCAGAGCCGACCTAGGGGCAAGTTGGGCCTCTTGCTCTCCCTGCTGCCCTGAGGCTGCTGGGCCAAAGAGGTCTTGGGCATCCAGCCCCTTGCTGGTCCCTTCCCTCTGACGAGGCCCTCTGAGCTCCAGCACCTTTCAGTGTGGAGACAGCCCCTGCCAGCAACCTCCTCTCCAAGGAGGCCTCAACCGAGGCCTAGGCCCAGGGGAAAGGCACCAGCGGGGATGAGCCTGGGGAGGCGCCCGGGCATGTCTGGACCCAGTCCCCGCAGCCTGCCCCTTGGTGGGGCAGTACCCCCGGAGGCCAGGAAGGTCTGGGCAAGGCTGCCAGGGGCAGGGACACTGCTGGGTCCTGCCCCTGGCCTGTGGGGCGTCTGAGCACAACCGGCACTCTCCCGCTGGAAGACCTCCCCGTCTGCCTCGAAAGGCCGGTTTGCAAGCACTCCCGCCCGCTGTTCCCGCCAGGCACGCACAATGCTCCCAAGCCCGGGAGAAAAGCGCTTCGGGGTGGTGCTCTCTCCGGGCCCTTGCCCCTGAGCCTGGGGGCAAGGCATGGGGAACACACTCCCAGGCCAAGGCAGAACCACATGCCCACGTCTGTTCCTGTCCCCTGCAGCGGCAGAGAGCTTGGGGGAGCCAGAGTCTGTCAGGCAGCTGCTGGGTTGGCCGCCTGTGTGGGAAGGGGCAGAGCCGCCCTAGGGGCAAGTTGGGCCTCTTGCTCTCCCTGCTGCCCTGAGGCTGCTGGGCCAAAGACGTCTTGGGCATCCAGCCCCTTACTGGTCCCTTCCCTCTGACGAGGCCCTCTGAGCTCCAGCACCTTGCAGTGTGGAGACAGCCCCTGCCAGCAACCTCCTCTCCAAGGAGGCCTCAACCGAGGCCTAGGCCCAGGGGAAAGGCACCAGCAGGGATGAGCCAGGGGAGGCGCCCGAGCATGTCTGGACCCAGTCCCCGCAGCCTGCCCCTTGGTGGGGCAGTACCCCCGGAGGCCAGGAAGGTCTGGGTAAGACTGGCCAGGGGCAGGGGCCCTGCTGGGTCCTGCCCCTGGCCTGTGGGGCCTCTGAGCACAACCGGCCCTTGCCCACTGGAAGACCTCCCCGGCTGCCTCCAAAGGCCGGTTTGCAAGCCCTCCCGCCCACTGTTCCCGCCAGGCGTGCACAATGCTCCCATGCCCGGGAGAAAAGCGCTTCGGGGTGGTGGTCTCTCCGGACCCTTGCCCCTGAGCCTGGGGTCCAGGCAGTGGGTCCACACTCCCAGACCAAGGCAGAACCACATGCACTCGTCTGTTCCTGACCCCTGCACCGGCAGAGAGCTCGGGGGAGCCAGAGTCTGTCAGGCAGCTGCTGGGTTGGCTGCCTGTGTGGGAAGGGGCAGAGCCGACCTAGGGGCAAGTTGGGCCTCTTCCTCTCCCTGCTGCCCTGAGGCTGCTGGGCCAAAGACGTCTTGGGCATCCAGCCCCTTACTGGTCCCTTCCCTCTGACGAGGCCCTCTGAGCTCCAGCACCTTGCAGTGTGGAGACAGCCCCTGCCAGCAACCTCCTCTCCAAGGAGGCCTCAACCGAGGCCTAGGCCCAGGGGAAAGGCACCAGCGGGGATGAGCCAGTGGAGGCGCAAGGGCATGTCTGGACCCAGTCCCCGCAGCCTGCCCCTTGGTGGGGCAGTACCCCCGGAGGCCAGGAAGGTCTGCGCAAGGCTGCGAGGGGCAGGGGCCCTGCTGGGTCGTGCCACTGGCCTGTGGGGCGTCTGAGCACAACCGGCACTCTCCCGCTGGAAGACCTCCCCGTCTGCCTCCAAAGGCCGGTTTGCAAGCACTCCCGCCCGCTGTTCCCGCCAGGCAGGCACAATGCTCCCAAGCCCGGGAGAAAAGCGCTTCGGGGTGGTGCTCTCCTCGGGCCCTTGCCCCTGAGCCTGGGGGCCAGGCAGTTGGAACACACTCCCAGGCCAAGGCAGAACGACATGCACACGTCTGTTCCTGCCCCCTAAACCGGCAGAGAGCTCGGGGGAGCCAGAGACTGCCAGGCTGCTGCTGGGCTGGCTGCCTGTGTGGGACGGGGCAGAGCCGACCTAGGGGCAAGTTGGGCCTCTTGCTCTCCCTGCTGCCCTGAGGCTGCTGGGTCAAAGAGATCTTGGGCATCCAGCCCTTTGCTGGTCCCTTCCCTCTGACGAGGCCCTCTGAGCTCCAGCACCTTGCAGTGTGGAGACAGCCCCTGCCAGCAACCTCCTCTCCAAAGAGGCCTCAACCGAGGCCTACGCCCAGGGGAAAAGCACCAGCGGGGATGATCCGGGGGAGGCGCACGGACATGTCTGGACCCAGTCCCCGCAGCCTGCCCCTTGGTGGGGCAGTACCCCCGGAGGCCAGGAAGGTCTGGGCAAGGCTGGCCAGGGGCAGGGTCCCTGCTGGGTCCTGCCCCTGGCCTGTGGGGCCTCTGAGCACAACCGGCCCTCTCCCACTGGAAGACCTCCCCGGCTGCCTTCAAAGGCGGGTTTGCCAACACTCCCGCCCGCTGTTCCCGCCAGGCACGCGCAACGCTCCCAAGGCCAGGAGAAAAGCGCTTCGGGGTGGTGCTCTCTCCGGGCCCTTGCCCCAGAGCCTGGGGTCCAGGCAGTGGGTCCACACTCCCAGACCAAGGCAGAACCACTTGCACACGTCTGTTCCTGACCCCTGAACCGGCAGAGATCTCGGGGGAGCCAGAGTCTATCAGGCAGCTGCTGGGTTGGCTGCCTGTGTGGGAAGGGGCAGAGCCGACCTAGGGGCAAGTTGGGCCTCTTGCTCTCCCTGCTGCCCTGAGGCTGCTGGGCCAAAGAGGTCTTGGGCATCCAGCCCCTTGCTGGTCCCTTCCCGCTGACGAGGCCCTCTGAGCTCCAGCACCTTGCAGTGTGGAGACAGCCCCTGCCAGCAACCTCCTCTCCAAGGAGGCATCAACCGAGGCCTATGCCCAGGGGAAAGGCACCAGCGGGGATGAGCCTGGGGAGGCGCCCAGGCATGTCTGGACCCAGTCCCCGCAGCCTGCCCCTTGGTGGGGCAGTACCCCCGGAGGCCAGGAAGGTCTGGGCAAGGCTGGCCAGGGGCAGGGGCCCTGCTGCGTCCTGCCCCTGGCCTGTGGGGCCTCTGAGCACAACCGGCCCTCTCCCACTGGAAGACCTCCCCGGCTGCCTCCAAAGGCCGGTTTGCAAGCGCTCCCGCCCACTGTTCCCAGCAGGCGTGCACAATGCTCCCAAGCCCGGGAGAAAAGCGCTTCAGGGTGGTGCTCTCTCCGGGCCCTTGCCCCTGAGCCTGGGGGCAAGGCAGGGTGTCCACACTCCCAGGCCAAGGCAGAACCACATGCACACGTCTGATCTGCCCCCTGCACCGGCAGAGAGCTCGGGGGAGCCAGAGTCTGTCAGGCAGCTGCTGGGCTGGCCGCCTGTGTGGGAAGGGGCAGAGCCGACCTAGGGGCAAGTTGGGCCTCTTGCTCTCCCTGCTGCCCTGAGGCTGCTGGGCCAAAGAGGTCTTGGGCATCCAGCCCCTTGCTGGTCCCTTCCCTCTGACGAGGCCCTCTGAGCTCCAGCACCTTGCAGTGTGGAGACAGCCCCTGCCAGCAACCTCCTCTCCAAGGAGTCCTCAACCGAGGCCTAGGCCCAGGGGAAAGGCACCAGCGGGGATGAGCCTTGGGAGGCGCCCGGGCATGTCTGGACCCAGTCCCCGCAGCCTGCCCCTTGGTGGGGCAGTACCCCCGGAGGCCAGGAAGGTCTGGGCAAGGCTGCCAGGGGCAGGGACACTGCTGGGTCCTGCCCCTGGCCTGTGGGGCGTCTGAGCACAACCGGCACTCTCCCGCTGGAAGACCTCCCCGTCTGCCTCGAAAGGCCGGTTTGCAAGCACTCCCGCCCGCTGTTCCCGCCAGGCACGCACAATGCTCCCAAGCCCTGGAGAAAAGCGCTTCGGGGTGGTGCTCTCTACAGGCCCTTGGAAGACCTCCCCGGCTGCCTCCAAAGGCCGGTTTGCAAGGACTCCTTCCTGCTGTTCCCGCCAGCCACGCACAATGCTCCCAAGCCCGGGAGAGAAGCATTTTGGGGTGGTGCTCTCTACAGGCCCTTGGAAGACCTCCCCGGCTGCCTCCAGTGGCCAGTTTGCAAGCACTCATGCCCGCTGTTCCCACCAGCCGCGCACAATGCTCCCAAGCCCGGGAGAAAAGCTTTTTGGGGTGGTGCTCACACCGGGCCCTGGAAGACCTCCCCGGCTGCCTGCAAAGGCCGGTTTTCAAGCACTCCTGCCTGCTGTTCCCGCCACCCGCGCACAATACTCCCAAGCCCGGGAGAAAAGCGCTTCGGGGTGGTGCTCTCTACAGGCCCTTGGAAGACCTCCCCCGCTGCCTCCAAAGGCCGGTTTGCAAGGACTCCTTCCTGCTGTTCCCGCCAGCCACGCACAATGCTCCCAAGCCCGGGAGAAAAGTGCTTCGGGGTGGTGATCTCTCCGGGCCCTTGGAAGTCGTCCCCGGCTGCCTCCAAAGGCCGGTTTGCAAGCACTCATGCCCGTTGTTCCCACCAGCCGCGCACAATGCTCCCAAGCCCGGGAGAAAAGCATTTTGGGGTGGTGCTCACTCTGGGCCCTTGGAAGACCTCCCCGGCTGCCTCCAAAGGCCAGTTTGCAAGCAGTCCTGCCTGCTGTTCCCGCCAGCCGCGCACAATGCTCCCAAGCCCGGGAGAAAAGCGCTTCGGGGTGGTGCTCTCTCCGGGCCCTTGGAAGACGTCCCCGGCTGCCTCCAAAGGCCGGTTTGCAAGCACTCATGCCCGTTGTTCCCACCAGCCGCGCACAATGCTCCCAAGCCCGGGAGAAAAGCATTTTGGGGTGGTGCTCACTCCGGGCCCTTGGAAGACCTCCCCGGCTGCCTCCAAAGGCCAGTTTGCAAGCAGTCCTGCCTGCTGTTCCCGCCAGCCGCGCACAATGTTCCCAAGCCCGGGAGAAAAGCGCTTCGGGGTGGTGCTCTCTCCGGGCACTTTCAAGACCTCCCCGGCTGCCCCCAAAGGCCGGTTTGTAAGTACTCATTCCCGCTGCTTCCACCAGCCACGCACAATGCTCCCAAGCCCGGGAGAAAAGCATTTTGGGGTGGTGCTCTCTCCGGGCCCTTGGAAGACCTCCCGGGCTGCCTCCAAAGGCCGGTTTGCAAGCATTCATGTCCGTTGTTCCCGACAGCCGCGCACAATGCTCCCAAGCCCGAGAGAAAAGCATTTTGGGGTGGTGATCAGTCCGGCCCTTGGAAGACCTCCCCGGCTGCCTCCAAAGGACAGTTTGCAAGCACTCATGCCCGCTGTTCCCGCCAGCCACGCACAATGCTCCCAAGACCGTGAGAAAAGCGCTTCGGGGTGGTGTTCTCTCAGGGACCATGGAGGACCTCACCGGCTGCCCCCAAAGGCCGGTTTGCAAGCATTCCCACTCGCTGTTCCCGCCAGGCACACACAATGTTCCAAAACCCCGGAGAAAAGCGCTTCGGGGTGGTGCTCTCTCCGCGCCCTTGGAAGACTTCTCTGGCTGCCGCCAAATGCCGGTTTGCAAGAATTCCCTCCCGCTGTCCCACCAGCCGCACACAATGCTCCAAAACCCGAGAGAAAAGCGCTTCGAGGTGGTGCTCTCTCCGGGCCCTTGGAAGACCTCCCCGGCTGCCTCCAAAGGCCGGTTTGCAAGCACTCCTGCCTGCTGTTCCCGCCACGCGCGCACAATGCTCCCAAGCACGGAAGAAAAGCATTTTGGGGTAGTGTTCTCTCCGGGAGCTTGGAAGACCTCCCGGGCGGCCTCCAAAGGCCGGTTGGCAAGCACTCATGTCCGCTGTTCCCGACAGCCGCACACAATGCTCCCAAGCCCGGGAGAAAAGCATTTTGGGGTGGTGATCAGTCCGGGCCCTTGGAAGACCTCCCCGGCTGCCTCCAAAGGACAGTTTGCAAGAACTCATGCCCGCTGTTCCCGCCAGGCACGCACAATGCTCCCAAGCCCGGGAGAAAAGCGCTTCGGGGTGGTGCTCTCACCGGTCCCTTGCCCCTGAGCCTGGGGGCAATGCAGGGGGAACACACTCCCAGGCCAAGGCAGAACCACATGCAAACGTCTGTTCCTGGTCCCTGCACCGGCAGAGAGCTCGGGGGAGCCAGAGTCTGTCAGGCAGCTGCTGGGTTGGCCGCCTGTGTGGGAAGGGGCAGAGCCGAATAGGGGCAAGTTGGGCCTCTTGCTCTCCCTGCTGCCCTGAGGCTGCTGGGCCAAAGATGTCTTGGGCATCCAGCCCTTTACTGGTCCCTTCTCTCTGACGAGGCTCTCTGAGCTGCAGCACCTTGCAGTGTGGAGACAGCCCCTGCCAGCAACCTCCTCTCCAAGGAGGCCTCAACCGAGGCCTAGGCCCAGGGGAAAGGCACCAGCGGGGATGAGCCAGTGGAGGCGCAAGGGCATGTCTGGACCCAGTCCCCGCAGCCTGCCCCTTGGTGGGGCAGTACCCCCGGAGGCCAGGAAGGTCTGGGCAAGGCTGCCAGGGGCAGGGACACTGCTGGGTCCTGCCCCTGGCCTGTGGGGCGTCTGAGCACAACCGGCACTCTCCCGCTGGAAGACCTGCCCGGCTGCCTCCAAAGGCCGGTTAACAAGCGCTCCCGCCCACTGTTCCCAGCAGGCGTGCACAATGCTCCCAAGCCCGGGAGAAAAGCGCTTCGGGGTGGTGCTCTCTCCGGGCCCTTGCCCCTGAGCCTGGGGGCAAGGCAGGGTGTCCACACTCCCAGGCCAATTCAGAACCACATGCACACGTCTGATCTGCCCCCTGCACCGGCAGAGAGCTCGGGGGAGCCAGAGTCTGTCAGGCAGCTGCTGGGCTGGCCGCCTGTGTGGGAAGGGGCAGAGCCGACCTAGGGGCAAGTTGGGCCTCTTGCTCTCCCTGCTGCCCTGAGGCTGCTGGGCCAAAGAGGTCTTGGGCATCCAGCCCCTTGCTTGTCCCTTCCCTCTGACGAGGCCCTCGGAGCTCCAGCACCTTGCAGTGTGGAGACAGCACCTGCCAGCAATCTCCTCTCCAAGGAGGCCTCAACTGAGGCCTAGGCCCAGGGAAAAGGCACCAGCGGGGTTGAGCCAGGGGAGGCGCCCGGGCATGTCTGGACCCTGTCCCCGCAGCCTGCCCCTTGGTGGGGCAGTACCCCCGGAGGCCAGGAAGGTCTGGGCAAGGCTGGCCAGGGGCAGGGGCCCTGCTGGGTCCTGCCCCTGGGCTGTGGGGCCTCTGAGCACAACCGGCCCTCTCCCACTGGAAGACCTCCCCGGCTGCCTCCAAAGGCCGGTTTGCCAACACTCCCGCCCGCTGTTCCCGCCAGGCACGCACAATGCTCCCAAGCCCGGGAGAAAAGCGCTTCGGGGTGTTGCCCTCTCCGGACCCTTGCCCCTGAGCCTGGGGTCCAGGCAGTGGGTCCACACTCCCAGACCAAGGCAGAACCACATGCACTCGTCTGTTCCTGACCCCTGCACCGGCAGAGAGCTCGGGGGAGCCAGAGTCTGTCAGGCAGCTGCTGGGTTGGCTGCCTGTGTGGGAAGGGGCAGAGCCGACCTAGGGGCAAGTTGGGCCTCTTGCTCTCCCTGCTGCCCTGAGGCTGCTGGGCCAAAGAGGTCTTGGGCATCCAGCCCCTTGCTGGTCCCTTCCCTCTGACGAGGCCCTCTGAGCTCCAGCACCTTTCAGTGTGGAGACAGCCCCTGCCAGCAACCTCCACTCCAAGGAGGCCTCAACCGAGGCCTAGGCCCAGGGGAAAGGCACCAGCGGGGATGAGCCTGGGGAGGCGCCCGGGCATGTCTGGACCCAGTCCCCGCAGCCTGCCCCTTGGTGGGGCAGTACCCCCGGAGGCCAGGAAGGTCTGGGCAAGGCTGCCAGGGGCAGGGACACTGCTGGGTCCTGCCCCTGGCCTGTGGGGCGTCTGAGCACAACCGGCACTCTCCCGCTGGAAGACCTCCCCGTCTGCCTCGAAAGGCCGGTTTGCAAGCACTCCCGCCCGCTGTTCCCGCCAGGCACGCACAATGCTCCCAAGCCCGGGAGAAAAGCGCTTCGGGGTGGTGCTCTCTCCGGGCCCTTGCCCCTGAGCCTGGGGGCAAGGCATGGGGAACACACTCCCAGGCCAAGGCAGAACCACATGCCCACGTCTGTTCCTGTCCCCTGCACCGGCAGAGAGCTTGGGGGAGCCAGAGTCTGTCAGGCAGCTGCTGGGTTGGCCGCCTGTGTGGGAAGGGGCAGAGCCGCCCTAGGGGCAAGTTGGGCCTCTTGCTCTCCCTGCTGCCCTGAGGCTGCTGGGCCAAAGACGTCTTGGGCATCCAGCCCCTTACTGGTCCCTTCCCTCTGACGAGGCCCTCTGAGCTCCAGCACCTTGCAGTGTGGAGACAGCCCCTGCCAGCAACCTCCTCTCCAAGGAGGCCTCAACCGAGGCCTAGGCCCAGGGGAAAGGCACCCGCGGGGATGAGCCTGGGGAGGCGCCCGGGCATGTCTGGACCCAGTCCCCGCAGCCTGCCCCTTGGTGGGGCAGTACCCCCGGAGGCCAGGAAGGTCTGGGCAAGGCTGGCCAGGGGCAGGGGCCCTGCTGGGTCCTGCCCCTGGCCTGTGGGGCCTCTGAGCACAACCGGCCCTTGCCCACTGGAAGACCTCCCCGGCTGCCTCCAAAGGCCGGTTTGCAAGCACTCCCGCCCACTGTTCCCGCCAGGCGCGCACAATGCTCCCAAGCCCGGGAGAAAAGCGCTTCGGGGTGGTGGTCTCTCCGGGCCCCTGCCCCTGAGCCTGGGGGCCAGGCAGGGGATCCACAGTCCCAGGCCAAGGCAGAACCACATGCACACGTCTGTTCCTGCCCCCTCCACCGGCAGAGAGCTGGGGGGAGCCAGAGTCTGTCAGGCAGCTGCTGGGCTGGCCGCCTGTGTGGGAAGGGGCAGAGCCGACCTAGGGGCAAGTTGGGCCTCTTGCTCTCCCTGCTGCCCTGAGGCTGCTGGGCCAAAGAGGTCTTGGGCATCCAGCCCCTTGCTGGTCCCTTCCCTCTGACGAGGCCCTCTGAGCTCCAGCACCTTGCAGTGTGGAGACAGCCCCTGCCAGCAACCTCCTCTCCAAGGAGGCCTCAACCGAGGCCTAGGCCCAGGGGAAAGGCACCAGCGGGGATGAGCCAGTGGAGGCGCACGGGCATGTCTGGACCCAGTCCCCGCAGCCTGCCCCTTGGTGGGGCAGTACCCCCGGAGGCCAGGAAGGTCTGGGCAAGGCTGGCCAGGGGCAGGGGCCCTGCTGGGTCCTGCCCCTGGGCTGTGGGGCCTCTGAGCACAACCGGCCCTCTCCCACTGGAAGACCTCCCCGGCTGCCTCCAAAGGCCGGTTTGCCAACACTCCCGCCCGCTGTTCCCGCCAGGCACGCACAATGCTCCCAAGCCCGGGAGAAAAGCACTTCGGGGTGTTGCCCTCTCCGGACCCTTGCCCCTGAGCCTGGGGTCCAGGCAGTGGGTCCACACTCCCAGACCAAGGCAGAACCACATGCACTCGTCTGTTCCTGACCCCTGCACCGGCAGAGAGCTCGGGGGAGCCAGAGTCTGTCAGGCAGCTGCTGGGTTGGCTGCCTGTGTGGGAAGGGGCAGAGCCGACCTAGGGGCAAGTTGGGCCTCTTGCTCTCCCTGCTGCCCTGAGGCTGCTGGGCCAAAGAGGTCTTGGGCATCCAGCCCCTTGCTGGTCCCTTCCCTCTGACGAGGCCCTCTGAGCTCCAGCACCTTGCAGTGTGGAGACAGCCCCTGCCAGCAACCTCCACTCCAAGGAGGCCTCAACCGAGGCCTAGGCCCAGGGGAAAGGCACCAGCGGGGATGAGCCTGGGGAGGCGCCCGGGCATGTCTGGACCCAGTCCCCGCAGCCTGCCCCTTGGTGGGGCAGTACCCCCGGAGGCCAGGAAGGTCTGGGCAAGGCTGCCAGGGGCAGGGTCCCTGCTGGGTCCTGCCCCTGGCCTGTGGGGCGTCTGAGCACAACCGGCACTCTCCCGCTGGAAGACCTCCCCGTCTGCCTCGAAAGGCCGGTTTGCAAGCACTCCCGCCCGCTGTTCCCGCCAGGCACGCACAATGCTCCCAAGCCCGGGAGAAAAGCGCTTCGGGGTGGTGCTCTCTCCGGGCCCTTGCCCCTGAGCCTGGGGGCAAGGCATGGGGAACACACTCCCAGGCCAAGGCAGAACCACATGCCCACGTCTGTTCCTGTCCCCTGCACCGGCAGAGAGCTTGGGGGAGCCAGAGTCTGTCAGGCAGCTGCTGGGTTGGCCGCCTGTGTGGGAAGGGGCAGAGCCGCCCTAGGGGCAAGTTGGGCCTCTTGCTCTCCCTGCTGCCCTGAGGCTGCTGGGCCAAAGACGTCTTGGGCATCCAGCCCCTTACTGGTCCCTTCCCTCTGACGAGGCCCTCTGAGCTCCAGCACCTTGCAGTGTGGAGACAGCCCCTGCCAGCAACCTCCTCTCCAAGGAGGCCTCAACCGAGGCCTAGGCCCAGGGGAAAGGCACCAGCGGGGATGAGCCAGGGGAGGCGCCCGAGCATGTCTGGACCCAGTCCCCGCAGCCTGCCCCTTGGTGGGGCAGTACCCCCGGAGGCCAGGAAGGTCTGGGTAAGACTGGCCAGGGGCAGGGGCCCTGCTGGGTCCTGCCCCTGGCCTGTGGGGCCTCTGAGCACAACCGGCCCTCTCCCACTGGAAGACCTCCCCGGCTGCCTCCAAAGGCCGGTTTGCAAGCGCTCCCGGCCACTGTTACCAGCAGGCGGGCACAATGCTCCTAAGCCCGGAAGAAAAGCGCTTCAGGGTGGTGCTCTCTCTGGGCCCTTGCCCCTGAGCCTGGGGGCAAGGCAGGGTGTCCACACTCCCAGGCCAAGGCAGAACCACATGCACACGTCTGACCTGCCCCCTGCACCAGCAGAGAGCTCGGGGGAGCCAGAGTCTGTCAGGCAGCTGCTGGGCTGGCCGCCTGTGTGGGAAGTGGCAGAGCCGACCTAGGGGCAAGTTGGGCCTCTTGCTCTCCCTGCTGCCCTGAGGCTGCTGGGCCAAAGAGGTCTTGGGCATCCAGCCCCTTGCTGGTCCCTTCCCTCTGACGAGGCCCTCTGAGCTCCAGCACCTTGCACTGTGGAGACAGCCCCTGCCAGCAACCTCCTCTCCAAGGAGGCCTCAACCGAGGCCTAGGCCCAAGGGAAAGGCACCAGCGGGGATGAGCCTGGGGAGGCGCCCGGGCATGTCTGGACCCAGTCCCCGCAGCCTGCCCCTTGGTGGGGCAGTACCCCCGGAGGCCAGGAAGGTCTGGGCAAGGCTGGCCAGGGGCAGGGGCCCTGCTGGGTCCTGCCCCTGGCCTGTGGGGCCTCTGAGCACAACCGGCCCTCTCCCACTGGAAGAACTCCCCGGCTGCCTCCAAAGGCCAGTTTGCCAACACTCCCGCCCGCTGTTCCCGCCAGGCACGCACAATGCTCCCAAGCCCGGGAGAAAAGCGCTTCGGGGTGGTGCTCTCCTCGGGCCCTTGCCCCTGAGCCTGGGGGCCAGGCAGTTGGTCCACACTCCCAGACCAAGGCAGAACCACATGCACACGTCTGTTCCTGACCCCTGCACCGGCAGAGAGCTCGGGGGAGCCAGAGCCTGTCAGGCAGCTGCTGGGCTGGCCGCCTGTGTGGGAAGGGGCAGAGCCGACCTAGGGGCAAGTTGGGCCTCTTCCTCTCCCTGCTGCCCTGAGGCTGCTGGGCCAAAGAGGTCTTGGGCATCCAGCCCCTTGCTGGTCCCTTCCCTCTGACGAGGCCCTCTGAGCTCCAGCACCTTGCAGTGTGGAGACAGCCCCTGCCAGCAACCTCCTCTCCAAGGAGGCCTCAACCGAGGCCTAGGCCCAGGGGAAAGGCACCAGCGGGGATGAGCCAGTGGAGGCGCACGGGCATGTCTGGACCCAGTCCCCGCAGCCTGCCCCTTGGTGGGGCAGTACCCCCGGAGGCCAGGAAGGTCTGGGCAAGCCTGCCAGGGGCAGGGACACTGCTGGGTCCTGCCCCTGGCCTGTGGGGCGTCTGAGCACAACCGGCACTCTCCCGCTGGAAGACCTGCCCGGCCGCCTCCAAAGGCCGGTTAACAAGCGCTCCCGCCCACTGTTCCCAGCAGGCGTGCACAATGCTCCCAAGCCCGGGAGAAAAGCGCTTCGGGGTGGTGCTCTCTCCGGGCCCTTGCCCCTGAGCCTGGGGGCAAGGCAGGGTGTCCACACTCCCAGGCCAAGGCAGAACCACATGCACACGTCTGATCTGCCCCCTGCACCGGCAGAGAGCTCGGGGGAGCCAGAGTCTGTCAGGCAGCTGCTGGGCTGGCCGCCTGTGTGGGAAGGGGCAGAGCCGACCTAGGGGCAAGTTGGGCCTCTTGCTCTCCCTGCTGCCCTGAGGCTGCTGGGCCAAAGAGGTCTTGGGCATCCAGCCCCTTGCTTGTCCCTTCCCTCTGACGAGGCCCTCTGAGCTCCAGCACCTTGCAGTGTGGAGACAGCCCCTGCCAGCAATCTCCTCTCCAAGGACGCCTCAACCGAGGCCTAGGCCCAGGGAAAAGGCACCAGCGGGGTTGAGCCAGGGGAGGCGCCCGGGCATGTCTGGACCCTGTCCCCGCAGCCTGCCCCTTGGTGGGGCAGTACCCCCGGAGGCCAGGAAGGTCTGGGCAAGGCTGGCCAGGGGCAGGGGCCCTGCTGGGTCCTGCCCCTGGCCTGTGGGGCCTCTGAGCACAACCGGCCCTTGCCCACTGGAAGACCTCCCCGGCTGCCTCCAAAGGCCGGTTTGCAAGCACTCCCGCCCACTGTTCCCGCCAGGCGCGCACAATGCTCCCAAGCCCGGGAGAAAAGCGCTTCGGGGTGGTGGTCTCTCCGGGCCCCTGCCCCTGAGCCTGGGGGCCAGGCAGGGGATCCACAGTCCCAGGCCAAGGCAGAACCACATGCACACGTCTGTTCCTGCCCCCTCCACCGGCAGAGAGCTGGGGGGAGCCAGAGTCTGTCAGGCAGCTGCTGGGCTGGCCGCCTGTGTGGGAAGGGGCAGAGCCGACCTAGGGGCAAGTTGGGCCTCTTGCTCTCCCTGCTGCCCTGAGGCTGCTGGGCCAAAGAGGTCTTGGGCATCCAGCCCCTTGCTGGTCACTTCCCTCTGACGAGGCCCTCTGAGCTCCAGCACCTTGCAGTGTGGAGACAGCCCCTGCCAGCAACCTCTTCTCCAAGGAGGCCTCAACCGAGGCCTAGGCCCAGGGGAAAGGCACCAGCGGGGATGAGCCAGTGGAGGCGCACGGGCATGTCTGGACCCAGTCCCCGCAGCCTGCCCCTTGGTGGGGCAGTACCCCCGGAGGCCAGGAAGGTCTGGGCAAGGCTGGCCAGGGGCAGGGGCCCTGCTGGGTCCTGCCCCTGGCCTGTGGGGCCTCTGAGCACAACCGGCCCTCTCCCACTGGAAGACCTCCCCGGCTGCCTCCAAAGGCCGTTTTGCACGCACTCCCGCCCACTGTTCCCACCAAGCGCGCACAATGCTCCCATCCCGGGAGAAAAGCGCTTCGGGGTGGTGCTCTCTCCGGGCCCTTGCCCCTGAGACTGGGGGCCAGGCAGGGGATCCACAGTCCCAGGCCAAGGCACAACAACATGCACACGTCTGTTCCTGCCCCCTCCACCGGCAGAGAGCTGGGGGGAGCCAGAGTCTGTCAGGCAGCTGCTGGGCTGGCCGCCTGTGTGGGAAGGGGCAGAGCCGACCTAGGGGCAAGTTGGGCCTCTTGCTCTCCCTGCTGCCCTGAGGCTGCTGGGCCAAAGAGGTCTTGGGCATCCAGCCCCTTGCTGGTCCCTTGCTCTGACGAGGCCCTCTGAGCTCCAGCACCTTGCAGTGTGGAGACAGCCCCTGCCAGCAACCTCCTCTCCAAGGAGGCCTCAACCGAGGCCTAGGCACAGGGGAAAGGCACCAGCGGGGATGAGCCAGTGGAGGCGCACGGGCATATCAGGACCCAGTCCCTGCAGCCTGCCCCTTGGTGGGGCAGTACCCCCGGAGGCCAGGAAGTTCTGGGCAAGGCTGGCCAGGGGCAGGGTCCCTGCTGGGTCCTGCCCCTGGCCTGTGGGGCCTCTGAGCACAACCGGCCCTCTCCCACTGGAAGACCTCCCCGGCTGCCTCCAAAGGCGGGTTTGCCAATACTCCCGCCCGCTGTTCCCGCCAGGCACGCACAACGCTCCCAAGGCCAGGAGAAAAGCGCTTCGGGGTGTTGCTCTCTCCGGGCCCTTGCCCCTGAGCCTGGGGTCCAGGCAGTGGGTCCACACTCCCAGACCAAGGCAGAACCACATGCACACGTCTGTTCCTGACCCCTGCACCGGCAGAGAGCTCGGGGGAGCCAGAGTCTCTCAGGCAGCTGCTGGGTTGGCTGCCTGTGTGGGAAGGGGCAGAGCCGACCTAGGGGCAAGTTGGGCCTCTTGCTCTCCCTGTTGCCCTGAGGCTGCTGGGCCAAAGAGGTCTTGGGCATCCAGCCCCTTGCTGGTCCCTTCCCGCTGACGAGGCCCTCTGAGCTCCAGCACCTTGCAGTGTGGAGACAGCCCCTGCCAGCAACCTCCTCTCCAAGGAGGCCTCAACCGAGGCCTAGGCCCAGGGGAAAGGCACCAGCGGGGATGAGCCTGGGGAGGCGCCCGGGCATCTCTGGACCCAGGCCCCGCAGCCTGCCCCTTAGTGGGGCAGTACCCCCGGAGGCCAGGAAGGTCTGGGCAAGGCTGGCCAGGGGCAGGGGCCCTGCTGGGTCCTGCCCCTGGCCTGTGGGGCCTCTGAGCACAACCGGCCCTCTCCCACTGGAAGACCTCCCCGGCTGCCTCCAAGGCCGGTTTGCAAGCGCTCCCGCCCACTGTTCCCAGTAGGCGGGCACAATGCTCCCAAGCCCGGGAGAAAAGCGCTTCAGGGTGGTGCTCTCTCCGGGCCCTTGCCCCTGAGCCTGGGGGCAAGGCAGGGTGTCCACACTCCCAGGACAAGGCAGAACCACATGCACACGTCTGATCTGCCCCCTGCACCGGCAGAGAGCTCGGGGGAGCCAGAGTCTGTCAGGCAGCTGCTGGGCTGGCCGCCTGTGTGGGAAGGGGCAGAGCCGACCTAGGGGCAAGTTGGGCCTCTTGCTCTCCCTGCTGCCCTGAGGCTGCTGGGCCAAAGAGGTCTTGGGCATCCAGCCCCTTGCTGGTCCCTTCCCTCTGACGAGGCCCTCTGAGCTCCAGCACCTTTCAGTGTGGAGACAGCCCCTGCCAGCAACCTCCTCTCCAAGGAGGCCTCAACCGAGGCCTAGGCCCAGGGGAAAGGCACCAGCGGGGATGAGCCTGGGGAGGCGCCCGGGCATGTCTGGACCCAGTCCCCGCAGCCTGCCCCTTGGTGGGGCAGTACCCCCGGAGGCCAGGAAGGTCTGGGCAAGGCTGCCAGGGGCAGGGACACTGCTGGGTCCTGCCCCTGGCCTGTGGGGCGTCTGAGCACAACCGGCACTCTCCCGCTGGAAGACCTCCCCGTCTGCCTCGAAAGGCCGGTTTGCAAGCACTCCCGCCCGCTGTTCCCGCCAGGCACGCACAATGCTCCCAAGCCCGGGAGAAAAGCGCTTCGGGGTGGTGCTCTCTCCGGGCCCTTGCCCCTGAGCCTGGGGGCAAGGCATGGGGAACACACTCCCAGGCCAAGGCAGAACCACATGCCCACGTCTGTTCCTGTCCCCTGCAGCGGCAGAGAGCTTGGGGGAGCCAGAGTCTGTCAGGCAGCTGCTGGGTTGGCCGCCTGTGTGGGAAGGGGCAGAGCCGCCCTAGGGGCAAGTTGGGCCTCTTGCTCTCCCTGCTGCCCTGAGGCTGCTGGGCCAAAGACGTCTTGGGCATCCAGCCCCTTACTGGTCCCTTCCCTCTGACGAGGCCCTCTGAGCTCCAGCACCTTGCAGTGTGGAGACAGCCCCTGCCAGCAACCTCCTCTCCAAGGAGGCCTCAACCGAGGCCTAGGCCCAGGGGAAAGGCACCAGCAGGGATGAGCCAGGGGAGGCGCCCGAGCATGTCTGGACCCAGTCCCCGCAGCCTGCCCCTTGGTGGGGCAGTACCCCCGGAGGCCAGGAAGGTCTGGGTAAGACTGGCCAGGGGCAGGGGCCCTGCTGGGTCCTGCCCCTGGCCTGTGGGGCCTCTGAGCACAACCGGCCCTTGCCCACTGGAAGACCTCCCCGGCTGCCTCCAAAGGCCGGTTTGCAAGCCCTCCCGCCCACTGTTCCCGCCAGGCGTGCACAATGCTCCCATGCCCGGGAGAAAAGCGCTTCGGGGTGGTGGTCTCTCCGGACCCTTGCCCCTGAGCCTGGGGTCCAGGCAGTGGGTCCACACTCCCAGACCAAGGCAGAACCACATGCACTCGTCTGTTCCTGACCCCTGCACCGGCAGAGAGCTCGGGGGAGCCAGAGTCTGTCAGGCAGCTGCTGGGTTGGCTGCCTGTGTGGGAAGGGGCAGAGCCGACCTAGGGGCAAGTTGGGCCTCTTCCTCTCCCTGCTGCCCTGAGGCTGCTGGGCCAAAGACGTCTTGGGCATCCAGCCCCTTACTGGTCCCTTCCCTCTGACGAGGCCCTCTGAGCTCCAGCACCTTGCAGTGTGGAGACAGCCCCTGCCAGCAACCTCCTCTCCAAGGAGGCCTCAACCGAGGCCTAGGCCCAGGGGAAAGGCACCAGCGGGGATGAGCCAGTGGAGGCGCAAGGGCATGTCTGGACCCAGTCCCCGCAGCCTGCCCCTTGGTGGGGCAGTACCCCCGGAGGCCAGGAAGGTCTGCGCAAGGCTGCGAGGGGCAGGGGCCCTGCTGGGTCGTGCCACTGGCCTGTGGGGCGTCTGAGCACAACCGGCACTCTCCCGCTGGAAGACCTCCCCGTCTGCCTCCAAAGGCCGGTTTGCAAGCACTCCCGCCCGCTGTTCCCGCCAGGCAGGCACAATGCTCCCAAGCCCGGGAGAAAAGCGCTTCGGGGTGGTGCTCTCCTCGGGCCCTTGCCCCTGAGCCTGGGGGCCAGGCAGTTGGAACACACTCCCAGGCCAAGGCAGAACGACATGCACACGTCTGTTCCTGCCCCCTAAACCGGCAGAGAGCTCGGGGGAGCCAGAGACTGCCAGGCTGCTGCTGGGCTGGCTGCCTGTGTGGGACGGGGCAGAGCCGACCTAGGGGCAAGTTGGGCCTCTTGCTCTCCCTGCTGCCCTGAGGCTGCTGGGTCAAAGAGATCTTGGGCATCCAGCCCTTTGCTGGTCCCTTCCCTCTGACGAGGCCCTCTGAGCTCCAGCACCTTGCAGTGTGGAGACAGCCCCTGCCAGCAACCTCCTCTCCAAAGAGGCCTCAACCGAGGCCTACGCCCAGGGGAAAAGCACCAGCGGGGATGATCCGGGGGAGGCGCACGGACATGTCTGGACCCAGTCCCCGCAGCCTGCCCCTTGGTGGGGCAGTACCCCCGGAGGCCAGGAAGGTCTGGGCAAGGCTGGCCAGGGGCAGGGGCCCTGCTGGGTCCTGCCCCTGGCCTGTGAGGCCTCTGAGCACAACCGGCCCTCTCCCACTGGAAGACCTCCCCGGCTGCCTCCAAAGTCCTCTTTGCAAACACTCCCGCCCGCTGTTCACGCCAGGCTCGCACAATGCTCCCAAGCCCGGGAGAAAAGCGCTTCGGGGTGGTGCTCTCTCCGGGCCCTTGCCCCTCAGCCTGGGGGCCAGGCAGTGGGTCCACACTCCCAGACCAAGGCAGAACCACATGCACACGTCTGTTCCTCACCCCTGCACCGGCAGAGAGCTCGGGGGAGCCAGAGTCTGTCAGGCAGGTGCTGGGCTGGCCGCCTGTGTGGGAAGGGGCAGAGCCGACCTAGGGGCAAGTTGGGCCTCTTCCTCTCCCTGCTGCCCTGAGGCTGCTGGGCCAAAGAGGTCTTGGGCATCCAGCCCCTTGCTGGTCCCTTCCCTCTGACGAGGCCCTCTGAGCTCCAGCACCTTGCAGTGTGGAGACAGCCCCTGCCAGCAACCTCCTCTCCAATGAGGCCTCAACCGAGGCCTAGGCCCAGGGGAAAGGCACCAGCGGGGATGAGCCTGGGGAGGCGCCCGGGCATGTCTGGACCCAGTCCCCGCAGCCTGCCCCTTGGTGGGGCAGTACCCCCGGAGGCCAGGAAGGTCTGGGCAAGGCTGCCAGGGGCAGGGACAGCGCTGGATCCTGCCCCTGGCCTGTGGGGCGTCTGAGCACAACCGGCACTCTCCCGCTGGAAGACCTCCCCGTCTGCCTCGAAAGGCCGGTTTGCAAGCACTCCCGCCCGCTGTTCCCGACAGGCACGCACAATGCTCCCAAGCCCGGGAGAAAAGCGCTTCGGGGTGGTGCTCTCTCCGGGCCCTTGCCCCTAAGCCTGCGGGCCAGGCAGGGGGAACACACTCCCAGGCCAAGACAGAACGACATGAACACGTCTGTTCCTGCCCCCTACACCGGCAGAGAGCTCGGGGGAGCCAGAGTCTCTCAGGCAGGTGCTGGGCTGGCCGCCTGTGTGGGAAGGGGCAGAGCCGACCTAGGGGCAAGTTGGGCCTCTTGCTCTCCCTGCTGCCCTGAGGTTGCTGGGCCAAAGACGTCTTGGGCATCCAGCCCTTTGCTGGTCCCTTCCCTCTGACGAGGCCCTCTGAGCTCCAGCACCTTGCAGTGTGGAGACAGCACCTGCCAGCAATCTCCTCTCCAAGGAGGCCTCAACCGAGGCCTAGGCCCAGGGGAAAGGCACCAGCGGGGATGAGCCTGGGGAGGCGCCCGGGCATGTCTGGACCCAGTCCCCGCAGCCTGCCCTTTGGTGGGGCAGTACCCCTGGAGGCCAGGAAGGTCTGGGCAAGGCTGACCAGGGGCAGGGGACCTGCTGGGTCCTGCCCCTGGCCTGTGGGGCCTCTGAGCACAACCGGCCCTCTCCCACTGGAAGACCTCCCCGGCTGCCTCCAAAGGCCGTTTTGCACGCACTCCCGCCCACTGTTCCCACCAAGCGCGCACAATGCTCCCATCCCGGGAGAAAAGCGCTTCGGGGTGGTGCTCTCTCCGGGCCCTTGCCCCTGAGACTGGGGGCCAGGCAGGGGGTCCACACTCCCAGGCCAAGGCAGAACCACATGCACACGTCTGTTCCTGACCCCTGCACCGGCAGAGAGCTCGGGGGAGCCAGAGTCTGTCAGGCAGCTGCTGGGCTGGCCGCCTGTGTGGGAAGGGGCAGAGCCGACCTAGGGGCAAGTTGGGCCTCTTGCTCTCCCTGCTGCCCTGAGGCTGCTGGGCCAAAGAGGTCTTGGGCATCCAGCCCTTTGCTTGTCCCTTCCCTCTGACGAGGCCCTCTGAGTTCCAGCACCTTGCAGTGTGGAGACAGCCCCTGCCAGCAACCTCCTCTCCAAGGAGGCCTCAACCGAGACCTAGGACCAGGGGAAAGGCACCAGCGGGGATGAGCCTCGGCAGGCGACCAGGCATGTCTGGACCCAGTCCCCGCAGCCTGCCCCTTGGTGGGGCAGTACCCCCGGAGGCCAGGAAGGTCTGGGAAAGGCTGGCCAGGGGCAGGGGACCTGCTGGGTCCTGCCCCTGGCCTGTGGGGCCTCTGAGCACAACCGGCCCTCTCCCACTGGAAGACCTCCCCGGCTGCCTCCAAAGGCCGGTTTGCAAGCGCTCCCGGCCACTGTTACCAGCAGGCGGGCACAATGCTCCTAAGCCCGGAAGAAAAGCGCTTCAGGGTGGTGCTCTCTCTGGGCCCTTGCCCCTGAGCCTGGGGGCAAGGCAGGGTGTCCACACTCCCAGGCCAAGGCAGAACCACATGCACACGTCTGACCTGCCCCCTGCACCGGCAGAGAGCTCGGGGGAGCCAGAGTCTGTCAGGCAGCTGCTGGGCTGGCCGCCTGTGTGGGAAGGGGCAGAGCCGACCTAGGGGCAAGTTGGGCCTCTTGCTCTCCCTGCTGCCCTGAGGCTGCTGGGCCAAAGAGGTCTTGGGCATCCAGCCCCTTGCTGGTCCCTTCCCTCTGACGAGGCCCTCTGAGCTCCAGCACCTTGCAGTGTGGAGACAGCCCCTGCCAGCAACCTCCTCTCCAAGGAGGCCTCAACCGAGGCCTAGGCCCAGGGGAAAGGCACCAGCGGGGATGAGCCTGGGGAGGCGCCCGGGCATGTCTGGACCCAGTCCCCGCAGCCTGCCCCTTGGTGGGGCAGTACCCCCGGAGGCCAGGAAGGTCTGGCAAGGCTGGCCAGGGGCAGGGGCCCTGCTGGGTCCTGCCCCTGGCCTGTGGGGCCTCTGAGCACAACCGGCCCTCTCCCACTGGAAGAACTCCCCGGCTGCCTCCAAAGGCCAGTTTGCCAACACTCCCGCCCGCTGTTCCCGCCAGGCACGCACAATGCTCCCAAGCCCGGGAGAAAAGCACTTCGGGGTGGTGCTCTCCTCGGGCCCTTGCCCCTGAGCCTGGGGGCCAGGCAGTTGGTCCACACTCCCAGACCAAGGCAGAACCACATGCACACGTCTGTTCCAGACCCCTGCACCGGCAGAGAGCTCGGGGGAGCCAGAGTCTGTCAGGCAGCTGCTGGGCTGGCCGCCTGTGTGGGAAGGGGCAGAGCCGACCTAGGGGCAAGTTGGGCCTCTTGCTCTCCCTGCTGCCCTGAGGCTGCTGGGCCAAAGAGGTCTTGGGCATCCAGCCCCTTGCTGGTCCCTTCCCTCTGACGAGGCCCTCTGAGCTCCAGCACCTTGCAGTGTGGAGACAGCCCCTGCCAGCAACCTCCTCTCCAAGGAGGCCTCAACCGAGGCCTAGGCCCAGGGGAAAGGCACCAGCGGGGATGAGCCTGGGGAGGCGCCCGGGCATGTCTGGACCCAGTCCCCGCAGCCTGCCCCTTGGTGGGGCAGTACCCCCGGAGGCCAGGAAGGTCTGTGCAAGGCTGCCAGGGGCAGGGACAGCGCTGGGTCCTGCCCCTGGCCTGTGGGACGTCTGAGCACAACCGGCACTCTCCCGCTGGAAGACCTCCCCGTCTGCCTCGAAAGGCCGGTTTGCAAGCACTCCCGCCCGCTGTTCCCGCCAGGCACGCACAATGCTCCCAAGCCCGGGAGAAAAGCGCTTCGGGGTGGTGCTCTCTCCGGGCCCTTGCCCCTAAGCCTGCGGGCAAGGCAGGGGGAACACACTCCCAGACCAAGGCAGAAACACATGCACACGTCTGTTCCTGTCCCCTGCACCGGCAGAGAGCTCGGGGGAGCCAGAGTCTCTCAGGCAGGTGCTGGGCTGGCCTCCTGTGTGGGAAGGGGCAGAGCCGACCTAGGGGCAAGTTGGGCCTCTTGCTCTCCCTGCTGCCCTGAGGCTGCTGGGCCAAAGACGTCTTGGGCATCCAGCCCTTTGCTGGTCCCTTCCCTCTGACGAGGCCCTCTGAGCTCCAGACCTTGCAGTGTGGAAACAGCACCTGCCAGCAATCTCCTCTCCAAGGAGGCCTCAACCGAGGCCTAGGCCCAGGGGAAAGGCACCAGCGGGGATGAGCCTGGAGAGGCGCCCGTGCATGTCTGGACCCAGTCCCCGCAGCCTGCCCCTTGGTGGGGCAGTACCCCTGGAGGCCAGGAAGGTCTGGGCAAGGCTGACCAGGGGCAGGGGACCTGCTGGGTCCTGCCCCTGGCCTGTGGGGTCTCTGAGCACAACCGGCCCTCTCGCACTGGAAGACCTCCCCGGCTGCCTCCAAAGGCCGTTTTGCACGCACTCCCGCCCACTGTTCCCACCAAGCGCGCACAATGCTCCCATCCCGGGAGAAAAGCGCTTCGGGGTGGTGCTCTCTCCGGGCCCTTGCCCCTGAGACTGGGGGCCAGGCAGGGGGTCCACACTCCCAGGCCAAGGCAGAACCACATGCACACGTCTGTTCCTGACCCCTGCACCGGCAGAGAGCTCGGGGGAGCCAGAGTCTGTCAGGCAGCTGCTGGGCTGGCCGCCTTTGTGGGAAGGGGCAGAGCCGACCTAGGGGCAAGTTGGGCCTCTTGCTCTCCCTGCTGCCCTGAGGCTGCTGGGCCAAAGAGGTCTTGGGCATCCAGCCCTTTGCTTGTCCCTTCCCTCTGACGAGGCCCTCTGAGCTCCAGCACCTTGCAGTGTGGAGACAGCCCCTGCCAGCAACCTCCTCTCCAAGGAGGCCTCAACCGAGGCCTAGGCACAGGGGAAATGCACCAGCGGGGATGAGCCAGTGGAGGCGCACGGGCATATCAGGACCCAGTCCCCGCAGCCTGCCCCTTGGTGGGGCAGTACCCCCAGAGGCCAGGAAGGTCTGGGAAAGGCTGACCACGGGCAGGGGACCTGCTGGGTCCTGCCCCTGGCCTGTGGGGCCTCTGAGCACAACCGGCCCTCTCCCACTGGAAGACCTCCCCGGCTGCCTCCAAGGTCCTGTTTGCCAACAATCCCACCCGCTGTTCACGCCAGACTTGCACAATGCTCCCAAGCCCGGGAGAAAAGCGCTTCGGGGTGGTGCTCTCTCCGGGCCCTTGCCCCTGAGCCTGGGGGCAAGGCATGGGGAACACACTACCAGGCCAAGGCAGAACCACATGCCCACGTCTGTTCCTGTCCCCTGCACCGGCAGAGAGCTTGGGGGAGCCAGAGTCTGTCAGGCAGCTGCTGGGTTGGCCGCCTGTGTGGGAAGGGGCAGAGCCGCCCTAGGGGCAAGTTGGGCCTCTTGCTCTCCCTGCTGCCCTGAGGCTGCTGGGCCAAAGACGTCTTGGGCATCCAGCCCCTTACTGGTCCCTTCCCTCTGACGAGGCCCTCTGAGCTCCAGCACCTTGCAGTGTGGAGACAGCCCCTGCCAGCAACCTCCTCTCCAAGGAGGCCTCAACCGAGGCCTAGGCCCAGGGGAAAGGCACCAGCGGGGATGAGCCAGGGGAGGCGCCCGAGCATGTCTGGACCCAGTCCCCGCAGCCTGCCCCTTGGTGGGGCAGTACCCCCGGAGGCCAGGAAGGTCTGGGTAAGACTGGCCAGGGGCAGGGGCCCTGCTGGGTCCTGCCCCTGGCCTGTGGGGCCTCTGAGCACAACCGGCCCTCTCCCACTGGAAGACCTCCCCGGCTGCCTCCAAAGGCCGGTTTGCAAGCGCTCCCGGCCACTGTTACCAGCAGGCGGGCACAATGCTCCTAAGTCCGGAAGAAAAGCGCTTCAGGGTGGTGCTCTCTCTGGGCCCTTGCCCCTGAGCCTGGGGGCAAGGCAGGGTGTCCACACTCCCAGGCCAAGGCAGAACCACATGCACACGTCTGACCTGCCCCCTGCACCGGCAGAGAGCTCGGGGGAGCCAGAGTCTGTCAGGCAGCTGCTGGGCTGGCCGCCTGTGTGGGAAGGGGCAGAGCCGACCTAGGGGCAAGTTGGGCCTCTTCGTCTCCCTGCTGCCCTGAGGCTGCTGGGCCAAAGAGGTCTTGGGCATCCAGCCCCTTGCTGGTCCCTTCCCTCTGACGAGGCCCTCTGAGCTCCAGCACCTTGCAGTGTGGAGACAGCCCCTGCCAGCAACCTCCTCTCCAAGGAGGCCTCAACCGAGGCCTAGGCCCAGGGGAAAGGCACCAGCGGGGATGAGCCTGGGGAGGCGCCCGGGCATGTCTGGACCCAGTCCCCGCAGCCTGCCCCTTGGTGGGGCAGTACCCCCGGAGGCCAGGAAGGTCTGGGCAAGGCTGGCCAGGGGCAAGGGCCCTGCTGGGTCCTGCCCCTGGCCTGTGGGGCCTCTGAGCACAACCGGCCCTCTCCCACTGGAAGAACTCCCCAGCTGCCTCCAAAGGCCAGTTTGCCAACACTCCCGCCCGCTGTTCCCGCCAGGCACGCACAATGCTCCCAAGCCCGGGAGAAAAGCACTTCGGGGTGGTGCTCTCCTCGGGCCCTTGCCCCTGAGCCTGGGGGCCAGGCAGTTGGTCCACACTCCCAGACCAAGGCAGAACCACATGCACACGTCTGTTCCTGACCCCTGCACCGGCAGAGAGCTCGGGGGAGCCAGAGTCTGTCAGGCAGCTGCTGGGCTGGCCGCCTGTGTGGGAAGGGGCAGAGCCGACCTAGGGGCAAGTTGGGCCTCTTGCTCTCCCTGCTGCCCTGAGGCTGCTGGGCCAAAGATGTCTTGGGCATCCAGCCCCTTGCTGGTCCCTTCCCTCTGACGAGGCCCTCTGAGCTCCAGCACCTTGCAGTGTGGAGACAGCCCCTGCCAGCAACATCCTCTCCAAGGAGGCCTCAACCGAGGCCTAGGCCCAGGGGAAAGGCACCAGCGGGGATGAGCCTGGGGAGGCGCCCGGGCATGTCTGGACCCAGTCCCCGCAGCCTGCCCCTTGGTGGGGCAGTACCCCCGGAGGCCAGGAAGATCTGGGCAAGGCTGGCCAGGGGCAGGGGCCCTGCTGGGTCCTCCCCATGGCCTGTGGGGCCTCTGAGCACAACCGGCCCTCTCCCACTGGAAGACCTCCCCAGCTACCTCCAAAGGCCAGTTTGCCAACACTCCTGCCCGCTCTGCCCGCCAGGCACGCACAATGCTCCCAAGCCCGGGAGAAAAGCGCTTCGGGGTGGTGCTCTCTCCGGGCCCTTGCCCCTGAGCCAGTGGGCAAGGCAGGGGGAACACACTCCCAGACCAAGGCAGAAACACATGCACACGTCTGTTCCTGTCCCCTGCACCGGCAGAGAGCTCGGGGGAGCCAGAGTCTCTCAGGCAGCTGCTGGGCTGGCCGCCTGTGTGGGAAGGGGCAGAGCCGACCTAGGGGCAAGTTGGGCCTCTTGCTCTCCCTGCTGCCCTGAGGCTGCAGGGCCAAAGACGTCTTGGGCATCCAGCCCCTTACTGGTCCCTTCCCTCTGACGAGGCCCTCTGAGCTCCAGCACCTTGCAGTGTGGAGACAGCCCCTGCCAGCAATCTCCTCTCCAAGGAGGCCTCAACCGAGGCCTAGGCCCAGGGGAAAGGCACCAGCGGGGTTGAGCCAGGGGAGGCGCCCGGGCATGTCTGGACCCTGTCCCCGCAGCCTGCCCCTTGGTGGGGCAGTACCCCCGGAGGCCAGGAAGGTCTGGGCAAGGCTGGCCAGGGGCAGGGGCCCTGCTGGGTCCTGCCCCTGGCCTGTGGGGCCTCTGAGCACAACCGGCCCTCTCCCACTGGAAGACCTCCCCGGCTGCCTCCAAAGTCCTGTTTGCAAGCACTCCCGCCCACTGTTCCCGCCAGGCGCGCACAATGCTCCCAAGCCCGGGAGAAAAGCGCTTCGGGGTGGTGGTCTCTCCGGGCCCTTGCCCCTGAGCCTGGGGGCCAGGCAGGGGATCCACAGTCCCAGGCCAAGGCACAACAACATGCACACGTCTGTTCCTGCCCCCTCCACCGGCAGAGAGCTGGGGGGAGCCAGAGTCTGTCAGGCAGCTGCTGGGCTGGCCGCCTGTGTGGGAAGGGGCAGAGCCGACCTAGGGGCAAGTTGGGCCTCTTGCTCTCTCTGCTGCCCTGAGGCTGCTGGGCCAAAGAGGTCTTGGGCATCCAGCCCCTTGCTGGTCCCTTCCCTCTGACGAGGCCCTCTGAGCTCCAGCACCTTGCAGTGTGGAGACAGCCCCTGCCAGCAACCTCCTCTCCAAGGAGGCCTCAACCGAGGCCTAGGCACAGGGGAAAGGCACCAGCGGGGATGAGCCAGTGGAGGCGCACGGGCATATCAGGACCCAGTCCCTGCAGCCTGCCCCTTGGTGGGGCAGTACCCCCGGAGGCCAGGAAGGTCTGGGCAAGGCTGGCCAGGGGCAGGGTCCCTGCTGGGTCCTGCCCCTGGCCTGTGGGGCCTCTGAGCACAACCGGCCCTCTCCCACTGGAAGACCTCCCCGGCTGCCTCCAAAGGCGGGTTTGCCAACACTCCCGCCCGCTGTTCCCGCCAGGCACGCACAACGCTCCCAAGGCCAGGAGAAAAGCGCTTCGGGGTGTTGCTCTCTCCGGGCCCTTGCCCCTGAGCCTGGGGTCCAGGCAGTGGGTCCACACTCCCAGACCAAGGCAGAACCACATGCACACGTCTGTTCCTGACCCCTGCACCGGCAGAGAGCTCGGGGGAGCCAGAGTCTGTCAGGCAGCTGCTGGGTTGGCTGCCTGTGTGGGAAGGGGCAGAGCCGACCTAGGGGCAAGTTGGGCCTCTTGCTCTCCCTGCTGCCCTGAGGCTGCTGGGCCAAAGAGGTCTTGGGCATCCAGCCCCTTGCTGGTCCCTTCCCGCTGACGAGGCCCTCTGAGCTCCAGCACCTTGCAGTGTGGAGAAGCCCCTGCCAGCAACCTCCTCTCCAAGGAGGCCTCAACCGAGGCCTAGGCCCAGGGGAAAGGCACCAGCGGGGATGAGCCTGGGGAGGCGCCCGGGCATCTCTGGACCCAGGCCCCGCAGCCTGCCCCTTAGTGGGGCAGTACCCCCGGAGGCCAGGAAGGTCTGGGCAAGGCTGCCCAGGGGCAGGGGCCCTGCTGCGTCCTGCCCCTGGCCTGTGGGGCCTCTGAGCACAACCGGCCCTCTCCCACTGGAAGACCTCCCCGGCTGCCTCCAAGGCCGGTTTGCAAGCGCTCCCGCACACTGTTCCCAGCAGGCGTGCACAATGCTCCCAAGCCCGGGAGAAAAGCACTTCAGGGTGGTGCTCTCTCCGGGCCCTTGCCCCTGAGCCTGGGGGCAAGGCAGGGTGTCCACACTCCCAGGACAAGGCAGAACCACATGCACACGTCTGTTCCTGCCCCCTACACCGGCAGAGAGTTCGGGGGAGCCAGAGACTGCCAGGCTGCTGCTGGGCTGGCTGCCTGTGTGGGACGGGTTAGAGCCGACCTAGGGGCAAGTTGGGCCTCTTGCTCTCCCTGCTGTCCTGAGGCTGCTGGGTCAAAGAGGTCTTGGGCATCCAGCCCTTTGCTGGTCCTTTCCCTCTGACGAGGCCCTCTGAGCTCCAGCACCTTGCAGTGTGCAGACAGCCCCTGCCGGCAACCTCCTCTCCAAGGAGGCCTCAACCGAGGCCTAGGCCCAGGGGAAAGGCACCAGCGGGGATGAGCCTGGGGAGGCGCCCGGGCATGTCTGGACCCAGGCCCCGCAGCCTGCCCCTTGGTGGGGTAGTACCCCCGGAGGCCAGGAAGGTCTGGGCAAGGCTGCCAGAGGCAGGGACACTGCTGGGTCCTGCCCCTGGCCTGTGGGGCCTCTGAGAACAACTGGCACTCTCCCGCTGGAAGACCTCCCTGGCTGCCTCCAAAGGCTGGTTTGCAAGCACTCAATCCCGCTGTTCACGCCAGCTGCGCACAATGCTCCCAAGCCCGGGAGAAAAGCATTTTGGGGTGGTGCTCACTCCGGGCTTTGGAAGACCTCCCCGGCTGCCTCCAAGGCCGGTTTGCAAGCACTTCTGCCTGCTGTTCCCGCCAGCCACGCACAATGCTCCCAAGCCCGGGAGAAAAGCATTTTGGGGTGGTGCTCACTCCGGGCCCTTGGAAGACCTCCCCGGCTGCCTCCAATGGCCAGTTTGCAAGCACTCATGTCCGCTGTTCCCACCAGCCGCGCACAATGCTCCCAAGCCCGGGAGAAAAGCTTTTTGGGGTGGTGCTCACACCGGGCCCTGGAAGACCTCCCCGGCTGCCTCCAAAGGCCAGTTTTCAAGCACTCCTGCCTGCTGTTCCCGCCACCTGCGCACAATGCTCCTAAGCCCGGGAGAAAAGCGCTTCGGGGTGGTGCTCTCTACAGGCCCTTGGAAGACCTCCCCGGCTGCCTCCAAAGGCCGGTTTGCAAGGACTCCTTCCTGCTGTTCCCGCCAGCCACGCACAATGCTCCCAAGCCCGGGAGAGAAGCATTTTGGGGTGGTGCTCTCTACAGGCCCTTGGAAGACCTCCCCGGCTGCCTCCAGTGGCCAGTTTGCAAGCACTCATGCCCGCTGTTCCCACCAGCCGCGCACAATGCTCCCAAGTCCGGGAGAAAAGCTTTTTGGGGTGGTGCTCACACCGGGCGCTGGAAGACCTCCCAGGCTGCCTGCAAAGGCCGGTTTTCAAGCACTCCTGCCTGCTGTTCCCGCCACCCGCGCACAATACTCCCAAGCCCGGGAGAAAAGCGCTTCGGGGTGGTGCTCTCTACAGGCCCTTGGAAGACCTCCCCCGCTGCCTCCAAAGGCCGGTTTGCAAGGACTCCTTCCTGCTGTTCCCGCCAGCCACGCACAATGCTCCCAAGCCCGGGAGAAAAGCATTTTGGGGTGGTGCTCACTCCGGGCCCTTGGAAGACCTCCCCGGGTGCCTCCAAAGGCCAGTTTGCAAGCAGTCCTGCCTGATGTTCCCGCCAGCCGCGCACAATGCTCCCAAGCCCGGGAGAAGAGCGCTTCGGGGTGGTGCTCTCTCCGGGCCCTTGGAAGACGTCCCCGGCTGCCTCCAAAGGCCGGTTTGCAAGCACTCATGCCCGTTGTTCCCACCAGCCGCGCACAATGCTCCCAAGCCCGGGAGAAAAGCATTTTGGGGTGGTGCTCACTCCGGGCCCTTGGAAGACCTCCCCGGCTGCCTCCAAAGGCCAGTTTGCAAGCAGTCCTGCCTGCTGTTCCCGCCAGCCGCGCACAATGTTCCCAAGCCCGGGAGAAAAGCGCTTCGGGGTGGTGCTCTCTCCGGGCACTTTCAAGACCTCCCCGGCTGCCCCCAAAGGCCGGTTTGTAAGTACTCATTCCCGCTGCTTCCGCCATCCACGCACAATGCTCCCAAGCCCGGGAGAAAAGCATTTTGGGGTGGTGCTCTCTCCGGGCCCTTGGAAGACCTCCCGGGCTGCCTCCAAAGGCCGGTTTGCAAGCATTCATGTCCGTTGTTTCCGACAGCCGCGCACAATGCTCCCAAGCTCAAGAGAAAAAAGCATTTTGGGGTGGTGATCAGTCCGGCCCTTGGAAGACCTCCCCGGCTGCCTCCAAAGGACAGTTTGCAAGCACTCATGCCCGCTGTTCCCGCCAGCCACGCACAATGCTCCCAAGACCGTGAGAAAAGCGCTTCGGGGTGGTGTTCTCTCAGGGACCATGGAGGACCTCCCCGGCTGCCCCCAAAGGCCGGTTTGCAAGCATTCCCACTCGCTGTTCCCGCCAGGCACACACAATGTTCCAAAACCCCGGAGAAAAGCGCTTCGGGGTGGTGCTCTCTCCGCGCCCTTGGAAGACTTCTCTGGCTGCCGCCAAAGGCCGGTTTGCAAGAATTCCCCCCCGCTGTCCCACCAGCCGCACACAATGCTCCAAAACCCGAGAGAAAAGCGCTTCGAGGTGGTGCTCTCTCCAGGCCCTTGGAAGACCTCCCCGGCTGCCTCCAAAGGCCGGTTTGCAAGCACTCCTGCCTGCTGTTCCCGCCACGCGCGCACAATGCTCCGAAGCCCGGAAGAAAAGCATTTTGGGGTAGTGCTCTCTCCGGGCCCTTGGAAGACCTCCCGGGCTGCCTCCAAAGGCCGGTTTGCAAGCACTCATGTCCGCTGTTCCCGACAGCCGCGCACAATGCTCCCAAGCCCGGAGAAAAGCATTTTGGGGTGGTGATCAGTCCGGGCCCTTGGAAGACCTCCCCGGCTGCCTCCAAAGGCCGGTTTGCAAGCGCTCCCGCCCACTGTTCCCGCCAGGCACGCACAATGCTCCCAAGCCCGGGAGAAAAGCGCTTCGGGGTGGTGCTCTCTCCGGGCCCTTGCCCCTGAGCCTGGGGTCCAGGCAGTGGGTCCACACTCCCAGACCAAGGCAGAACCACATGCACACGTCTGTTCCTGGTCCCTGCACCGGCAGAGAGCTCGGGGGAGCCAGAGTATGCCAGGCAGCTGCTGGGTTGGCGGCCTGTGTGGAAAGGGGCAGAGCCGACCTAGGGGCAAGTTGGGCCTCTTGCTCTCCCTGCTGCCCTGAGGCTGCTGGGCCAAAGAGGTCTTGGGCATCCAGCCCCTTGCTGGTCCCTTCCCTCTGACGAGGCCCTCTGAGCTCCAGCACCTTGCAGTGTGGAGACAGCCCCTGCCAGCAACCTCCTCTCCAAGGAGGCCTCAACCGAGGCCTAGGCCCAGGGGAAAGGCACCAGCGGGGATGAGCCTGGGGAGGCGCCCGGGCATGTCTGGACCCAGTCCCCGCAGCCTGCCCCTTGGTGGGGCAGTACCCCCGGAGGCCAGGAAGGTCTAGGCAAGGCTGCCAGGGGCAGGGACACTGCTGGGTCCTGCCCCTGGCCTGTGGGGCGTCTGAGCACAACCAGCACCCTCCCGCTGGAAGACCTCCCCGTCTGCCTCCAAAGGCCTGTTTGCAAGCACTCCCACCCGCTGTTCCCGCCAGGCACGCACAATGCTCCCAAGCCCGGGAGAAAAGTGCTTCGGGGTGGTGCTCTCCTCGGGCCCTTGCCCCTGAGCCTGGGGGCCAGGCAGGTGGAACACACTCCCAGGCCAAGGGAGAACGACATGCACACGTCTGTTCCTGCCCCCTACACCGGCAGAGAGCTCGGGGGAGCCAGAGTCTCTCAGGCAGCTGCTGGGCTGGCCGCCTGTGTGGGAAGTGGCAGAGCCGACCTAGGGGCATGTTGGGCCTCTGCTCTCACTGCTGCCCTGAGGCTGCTGGGCCAAAGAGGTCTTGGGCATCCAGCCCCTTGCTGGTCCCTTCCCTCTGACGAGGCCCTCTGAGCTCCAGCACCTTGCAGTGTGGAGACAGCCCCTGCCAGCAACCTCCTCTCCAAGGAGGCCTAAACCGAGGCCTAGCCCCAGGGGAAAGGCACCAGCGGGGAAGAACCTGGGGAGGCGCCCGGGCATGTCTGGACCCAGTCCCCGCAGCCTGCCCCTTGGTGGGGCAGTACCCCCGGAGGCCAGGAAGGTCTGGGCAAGGCTGGCCAGGGGCAGGGGCCCTGCTGGGCCCTGCCCCTGGCCTGTTGGTCCTCTGAGCACAACCGGCCCTCTCCCACTGGAAGACCTCCCCGGCTGCCTCCAAAGGCCGGTTTGCCAACACTCCCGCCCGCTGTTCCCGCCAGGCACGCACAATGCTCCCAAGCCCGGGAGAAAAGCGCTTTGGGGTGTTCCTCTCTCCGGGCCCTTGCCCCTGAGCGTGGGGGCAAGGCAGTGGGTCCACACTCCCAGACCAAGGCAGAACCACATGCCCACGTCTGTTCCTGTCCCCTGCACCAGCAGAGAGCTCGGAGGAGCCAGAGTCTGTCAGGCAGCTGCTGGGCTGGCCGCCTGTGTGGGAAGGGGCAGAGCCGACCTAGGGGCAAGTTGGGCCTCTTCCTCTCCCTGCTGCCCTGAGGCTGCTGGGCCAAAGAGGTCTTCGGCATCCAGCACCTTGCTGGTCCCTTCCCTCTGACGAGGCCCTCTGAGCTCCAGCACCTTGCAGTGTGGAGACAGCCCCTGCCAGCAACCTCCTCTCCAAGGAGGCCTCAACCGAGGCCTAGGCCCAGGGGAAAGGCACCAGCAGGGATGAGCCTGGGGAGGCGCCCGGGCATGTCTGGACCCAGTCCCCGCAGCCTGCCCCTTGGTGGGGCTGTAACCCCGGAGGCAGGAAGGTCTGGGCAAGGCTGGCCTGGGGCAGGGGCCCTGCTGGGCCCTTCCCCTGGCCTGTGGGGCCTCTGAGCACAACCGGCCCTCTCCCACTGGAAGACCTCCCCGGCTGCCTCCAAAGGCCGGTTTGCAAGCACTCCCGCCCACTGTTCCCACCAAGCGCGCACAATGCTCCCAAGCCCGGGAGAAAAGCGCTTCGGGGTGGTGCTCTCTCCGGGCCCTTGCCCCTGAGCCTGGGGGCCAGGCAGGGGGTCCACACTCCCAGGCCAAGGCAGAACCACATGCACACGTCTGTTCCTGACCCCTGCACCGGCAGAGAGCTCGGGGGAGCCAGAGTCTGTCAGGCAGCTGCTGGGCTGGCCGCCTGTGTGGGAAGGGGCAGAGCCGACCTAGGGGCAAGTTGGGCCTCTTCCTCTCCCTGCTGCCCTGAGGCTGCTGGGCCATAGAGGTCTTGGGCATCCAGCCCCTTGCTGGTCCCTTCCCTCTGACGAGGCCCTCTGAGCTCCAGCACCTTGCAGTGTGGAGACAGCCCCTGCCAGCAACCTCCTCTCCAAGGAGGCCTCAACCGAGGCCTAGGCCCAGGGGAAAGGCACCAGCGGGGATGAGCCAGTGGAGGCGCACGGGCATGTCTGGACCCAGTCCCCGCAGCCTGCCCCTTGGTGGGGCAGTACCCCCGGAGGCCAGGAAGGTCTGGGCAAGGCTGCCAGGGGCAGGGACACTGCTGGGTCCTGCCCCTGGCCTGTGGGGCGTCTGAGCACAACCGGCACTCTCCCACTGGAAGACCTGCCCAGCTGCCTCCAAAGGCCGGTTTGCAAGCGCTCCCGCCCACTGTTCCCAGCAGGCGTGTACAATGCTCCCAAGCCCGGGAGAAAAGCGCTTCGGGGTGGTGCTCTCTCCGGGCCCTTGCTCCTGAGCCTGGGGGCAAGGCACGGTGTCCACAATCCCAGGCCAAGTCAGAACCACATGCAAACCTCTGATCTGCCCCCTGCACCGGCAAAGAGCTCGGGGGAGCCAGAGTATGTCAGGCAGCTGCTGGGCTAGCCGCCTGTGTGGGAAGGGGCAGAGCCGACCTAGGGGCAAGTTGTGCCTCTTGCTCTCCCTGCTGCCCTGAGGCTGCTGGGCCAAAGAGGTCTTGGGCGTCCAGCCCCTTGCTGGTCCCTTCCCTCTGACGAGGCCCTCTGAGCTCCAGCACCTTGCAGTGTGGAGACAGCCCCTGCCAGCAACCTCCTCTCCAAGAGGCCTAAACCGAGGCCTAGGCCCAGGGGAAAGGCACCAGTGGGGATGAGCCTGGGGAAGCGCCCGGGCATGTCTGGACCCAGTCCCCGCAGCCTGCCCCTTGGTGGGGCAGTACCCCTGAGGCCAGGAAGGTCTGGGAAAGGCTGGCCAGGGGCAGGGGACCTGCTGGGTCCTGCCCCTGGCCTGTGGGGCCTCTGAGCACAACCGGCCCTCTCCCAATGGAAGACCTCCCCTGCTGCCTCCAAAGGCCGGTTTGCAAGCACTCCCGCCCACTGTTCCCACAAAGCACGCACAATGCTCCCAAGCCCGGGAGAAAAGCGCTTCGGGGTGTTGCTCTCTCCGGGCCCTTGCCCCTGAGCCTGGGGTCCAGGCAGTGGGTCCACACTCCCAGACCAAGGCAGAACCACATGCACACGTGTGTTCCTGCCCCCTACACCGGCAGAGAGCTCGGGGGAGCCAGAGACTGCCAGGCTGCTGCTGGGCTGGCTGCCTGTGTGGTACGGGGCAGAGACGACCTAGGGGCATGTTGGGCCTCTTGCTCTCCCTGCTGCCCTGAGGCTGCTGGGTCAAAGAGGTCTTGGGCATCCAGCGCTTTGCTGGTGCCTTCCCTCTGACGAGGCCCTCTGAGCTCCAGCACCTTGCAGTATGGAGACAGCCCCTGTCAGCAACCTCCTCTCCAAAGAGTCCCAACCGAGGCCTACAACCAGGGGAAAGGCACCAGCGGGGATGATCCTGGGGAGGCGCACAGACATGTCTGGACCCAGTCTCCTCAGCCTGCCCCTTGGTGGGGCAGTACCCCCGGAGGCCAGGAAGGTCTGGGCAAGTCTGGCCAGGGGCAGGGGCCCTGCTGGGTCCTGACCCTGGCCTGTGGGGCCTCTGAGCACAACCAGCCCTCTCCCACTGGAAGACCTCCCCGGCTGCCTCCAAAGTCCTGTTTGCAACACTCCCGCCCGCTGTTCACGTCAGGAATGCACAAAGCTCCCAAGCCGGGGAGAAAAGCGCTTCGGTGTGGTGCTCTCTCCGGGCCCTTGCCCATGAGCCTGGGGGCAAGGCAGGGAGAACACACTCCCAGGCCAAGGCAGAACCACATGCCCACATCTGTTCCTGTCCCCTGCACCGGCAGAGAGCTTGGGGGAGCCAGAGTCTGTCAGGCAGCTGCTGGGTAGGCCGCCTGTGTGGGAAGGGGCAGAGCCGCCCTAGGGGCAAGTTGGGCCTCTTGCTCTCCCTGCTGCCCTGAGGCTGCTGGGCCAAAGATGTCTTGGGCATCCAGCCCTTTACTGGTCCCTTCTCTCTGACGAGGCTGTCTGAGCTGCAGCACCTTGCAGTGTGGAGACAGCCCCTGCCAGCAACCTCCTCTCCAAGGAGGCCTCAACCGAGGCCTAGGCCCAGGGGAAAGGCACCAGCGGGGATGAGCCAGGGGAGGCGCCCGAGCATGTCTAGACCCAGTTCCCGCAGCCTGCCCCTTGGTGGGGCAGTACCCCCGGAGGCCAGGAAGGTCTGGGCAAGGCTGGCCAGGGGCAGGGGCCCTGCTGCGTCCTGCCCTTGGCCTGTGGGGCCTCTGAGCACAACCGGCCCTCTCCCACTGGAAGACCTCCCCGGCTGCCTCCAAAGGCCGGTTTGCAAGCGCTCCCGCCCACTGTTCCCAGCAGGCGTGCACAATGCTCCTAAGCCCGGGAGAAAAGCGCTTCGGGGTGGTGCTCTCTCCGGGCCCTTGCCCCTGAGCCTGGGGGCAAGGCAGGGTGTCCACACTCCCAGGCCAAGGCAGAACCACATGCACACGACTGATCTGCCCCCTGCACCGGCAGAGAGCTCGGGGGAGCCAGAGTCTGTCAGGCAGCTGCTGGGCTGGCCGCCTGTGTGGGAAGGGGCAGAGCCGACCTAGGGGCAAGTTGGGCCTCTTGCTCTCCCTGCTGCCCTGAGGCTGCTGGGCCAAAGAGGTCTTGGGCATCCAGCGCTTTGCTGGTGCCTTCCCTCTGACGAGGCCCTCTGAGCTCCAGCACCTTGCAGTGTGGAGACAGCCCCTGTCAGCAACCTCCTCTCCAAAGATTCCCAACCGAGGCCTACAACCAGGGGAAAGGCACCAGCGGGGATGATCCTGGGGAGGCGCACAGACATGTCTGGACCCAGTCTCCTCAGCCTGCCCCTTGGTGGGGCAGTACCCCCGGAGGCCAGGAAGGTCTGGGCAAGTCTGGCCAGGGGCAGGGGCCCTGCTGGGTCCTGACCCTGGCCTGTGGGGCCTCTGAGCACAACCGGCCCTCTCCCACTGGAAGACCTCCCCGGCTGCCTCCAAAGTCCTGTTTGCAACACTCCCGCCCGCTGTTCACGTCAGGAATGCACAAAGCTCCCAAGCCCGGGAGAAAAGCGCTTCGGGGTGGTGCTCTCACCGGGCCCTTGCCCCTGAGCCTGGGGGCAATGCAGGGGGAACACACTCCCAGGCCAAGGCAGAATCACATGCACACGTCTGTTCCTGGTCCCTGCACCGGCAGAGAGCTCGGGGGAGCCAGAGTATGCCAGGCAGCTGCTGGGTTGGCGGCCTGTGTGGAAAGGGGCAGAGCCGACCTAGGGGCAAGTTGGGCCTCTTGCTCTCCCTGCTGCCCTGAGGCTGCTGGGCCAAAGAGGTCTTGGGCATCCAGCCCCTTGCTGGTCCCTTCCCTCTGACGAGGCCCTCTGAGCTCCAGCACCTTGCAGTGTGGAGACAGCCCCTGCCAGCAACCTCCTCTCCAAGGAGGCCTCAACCGAGGCCTAGGCCCAGGGGAAAGGCACCAGCGGGGATGAGCCTGGGGAGGCGCCCGGGCATGTCTGGACCCAGTCCCCGCAGCCTGCCCCTTGGTGGGGCAGTACCCCCGGAGGCCAGGAAGGTCTAGGCAAGGCTGCCAGGGGCAGGGACACTGCTGGGTCCTGCCCCTGGCCTGTGGGGCGTCTGAGCACAACCAGCACCCTCCCGCTGGAAGACCTCCCCGTCTGCCTCCAAAGGCCTGTTTGCAAGCACTCCCACCCGCTGGTCCCGCCAGGCACGCACAATGCTCCCAAGCCCGGGAGAAAAGTGCTTCGGGGTGGTGCTCTCCTCGGGCCCTTGCCCCTGAGCCTGGGGGCCAGGCAGGTGGAACACACTCCCAGGCCAAGGGAGAACGACATGCACACGTCTGTTCCTGCCCCCTACACCGGCAGAGAGCTCGGGGGAGCCAGAATCTCTCAGGCAGCTGCTGGGCTGGCCGCCTGTGTGGGAAGTGGCAGAGCCGACCTAGGGGCATGTTGGGCCTCTGCTCTCCCTGCTGCCCTGAGGCTGCTGGGCCAAAGAGGTCTTGGGCATCCAGCCCCTTGCTGGTCCCTTCCCTCTGACGAGGCCCTCTGAGCTCCAGCACCTTGCAGTGTGGAGACAGCCCCTGCCAGCAACCTCCTCTCCAAGGAGGCCTAAACCGAGGCCTAGCCCCAGGGGAAAGGCACCAGCGGGGAAGAGCCTGGGGAGGCGCCCGGGCATGTCTGGACCCAGTCCCCGCAGCCTGCCCCTTGGTGGGGCATTACCCCCGGAGGCCAGCAAGGTCTGGGCAAGGCTGGCCAGGGGCAGGGGCCCTGCTGGGCCCTGCCCCTGGCCTGTGGGGCCTCTGAGCACAACCGGCCCTCTCCCACTGGAAGACCTCCCCGGCTGCCTCCAAAGGCCGGTTTGCCAACACTCCCGCCCGCTGTTCCCGCCAGGCACGCACAATGCTCCCAAGCCCGGGAGAAAAGCGATTTGGGGTGATGCTCTCTCCGGGCCCTTGCCCCTGAGCGTCGGGGCCAGGCAGTGGGTCCACAATCCCAGACCAAGGCAGAACCACATGCCCACGTCTGTTCCTGTCCCCTGCACCGGCAGAGAGCTCGGAGGAGCCAGAGTCTGTCAGGCAGCTGCTGGGCTGGCCGCCTGTGTGGGAAGGGGCAGAGCCGACCTAGGGGCAAGTTGGGCCTCTTCCTCTCCCTGCTGCCCTGAGGCTGCTGGGCCAAAGAGGTCTTCGGCATCCAGCACCTTGCTGGTCCCTTCCCTCTGACGAGGCCCTCTGAGCTCCAGCACCTTGCAGTGTGGAGACAGCCCCTGCCAGCAACCTCCTCTCCAAGGAGGCCTCAACCGAGGCCTAGGCCCAGGGGAAAGGCACCAGCGGGGATGAGCCTGGGGAGGCGCCCGGGCATGTCTGGACCCAGTCCCCGCAGCCTGCCCCTTGGTGGGGCAGTACCCACGGAGGCCAGGAAGGTCTAGGCAAGGCTGCCAGGGGCAGGGACACTGCTGGGTCCTGCCCCTGGCCTGTGGGGCGTCTGAGCACAACCAGCACCCTCCCGCTGGAAGACCTCCCCGTCTGCCTCAAAAGGCCTGTTTGCAAGCACTCCCACCCGCTGTTCCCGCCAGGCACGCACAATGCTCCCAAGCCCGGGAGAAAAGTGCTTCGGGGTGGTGCTCTCCTCGGGCCCTTGCCCCTGAGCCTGGGGGCCAGGCAGGTGGAACACACTCCCAGGCCAAGGGAGAACGACATGCACACGTCTGTTCCTGCCCCCTACACCGGCAGAGAGCTCGGGGGAGCCAGAATCTCTCAGGCAGCTGCTGGGCTGGCCGCCTGTGTGGGAAGTGGCAGAGCCGATCTAGGGGCATGTTGGGCCTCTGCTCTCCCTGCTGCCCTGAGGCTGCTGGGCCAAAGAGGTCTTGGGCATCCAGCCCCTTGCTGGTCCCTTCCCTCTGACGAGGCCCTCTGAGCTCCAGCACCTTGCAGTGTGGAGACAGCCCCTGCCAGCAACCTCCTCTCCAAGGAGGCCTAAACCGAGGCCTAGCCCCAGGGGAAAGTCACCAGCGGGGAAGAGCCTGGGGAGGCGCCCGGGCATGTCTGGACCCAGTCCCCGCAGCCTGCCCCTTGGTGGGGCAGTACCCCCGGAGGCCAGGAAGGTCTGGGCAAGGCTGGCCAGGGGCAGGGGCCCTGCTGGGCCCTTCCCCTGGCCTGTGGGTCCTCTGAGCACAACCGGCCCTCTCCCACTGGAAGACCTCCCCGGCTGCCTCCAAAGGCCGGTTTGCAAGCACTCCCGCCCACTGTTCCCACCAAGCGTGCACAATGCTCCCAAGCCCGGGAGAAAAGCGCTTCGGGGTTGTGCTCTCTCCGGGCCCTTGCCCCTGAGCCTGGGGGCCAGGCAGGGGGTCCACACTCCCAGGCCAAGGCAGAACCACATGCACACGTCTGTTCCTGACCCCTGCACCGGCAGAGAGCTCGGGGGAGCCAGAGTCTGTCAGGCAGCTGCTGGGCTGGCCGCCTGTGTGGGAAGGGGCAGAGCCGACCTAGGGGCAAGTTGGGCCTCTTCCACTCCCTGCTGCACTGAGGCTGCTGGGCCATAGAGGTCTTGGGCATCCAGCCCCTTGCTGGTCCCTTCCCTCTGACGAGGCCCTCTGAGCTCCAGCACCTTGCAGTGTGGAGACAGCCCCTGCCAGCAACCTCCTCTCCAAGGAGGCCTCAACCGAGGCCTAGGCCCAGGGGAAAGGCACCAGCGGGGATGAGCCAGTGGAGGCGCACGGGCATGTCTGGACCCAGTCCCCGCAGCCTGCCCCTTGGTGGGGCAGTACCCCCGGAGGCCAGGAAGGTCTGGGCAAGGCTGCCAGGGGCAGGGACACTGCTGGGTCCTGCCCCTGGCCTGTGGGGCGTCTGAGCACAACCGGCACTCTCCCACTGGAAGACCTGCCCAGCTGCCTCCAAAGGCCGGTTTGCAAGCGCTCCCGCCCACTGTTCCCAGCAGGCGTGTACAATGCTCCCAAGCCCGGGAGAAAAGCGCTTCGGGGTGGTGGTCTCTCCGGGCCCTTGCTCCTGAGCCTGGGGGCAAGGCACGGTGTCCACAATCCCAGGCCAAGTCAGAACCACATGCACACCTCTGATCTGCCCCCTGCACCGGCAAAGAGCTCGGGGGAGCCAGAGTATGTCAGGCAGCTGCTGGGCTAGCCGCCTGTGTGGGAAGGGGCAG
This sequence comes from Dama dama, assembly GCF_033118175.1. Taxonomy (NCBI): domain Eukaryota; kingdom Metazoa; phylum Chordata; class Mammalia; order Artiodactyla; family Cervidae; genus Dama; species Dama dama. The sequence goes on from NW_026870889.1 coordinate 2,863,359, forward strand.
AGCCGACCTAGGGGCAAGTTGTGCCTCTTGCTCTCCCTGCTGCCCTGAGGCTGCTGGGCCAAAGAGGTCTTGGGCGTCCAGCCCCTTGCTGGTCCCTTCCCTCTGACGAGGCCCTCTGAGCTCCAGCACCTTGCAGTGTGGAGACAGCCCCTGCCAGCAACCTCCTCTCCAAGAGGCCTAAACCGAGGCCTAGGCCCAGGGGAAAGGCACCAGTGGGGATGAGCCTGGGGAAGCGCCCGGGCATGTCTGGACCCAGTCCCCGCAGCCTGCCCCTTGGTGGGGCAGTACCCCTGAGGCCAGGAAGGTCTGGGAAAGGCTGGCCAGGGGCAGGGGACCTGCTGGGTCCTGCCCCTGGCCTGTGGGGCCTCTGAGCACAACCGGCCCTCTCCCAATGGAAGAACTCCCCGGCTGCCTCCAAAGGCCGGTTTGCAAGCACTCCCGCCCACTGTTCCCACAAGGCACGCACAATGCTCCCAAGCCCGGGAGAAAAGCGCTTCGGGGTGTTGCTCTCTCCGGGCCCTTGCCCCTGAGCCTGGGGTCCAGGCAGTGGGTCCACACTCCCAGACCAAGGCAGAACCACATGCACACGTGTGTTCCTGCCCCCTACACCGGCAGAGAGCTCGGGGGAGCCAGAGACTGCCAGGCTGCTGCTGGGCTGGCTGCCTGTGTGGTACGGGGCAGAGCCGACCTAGGGGCATGTTGGGCCTCTTGCTCTCCCTGCTGCCCTGAGGCTGCTGGGTCAAAGAGGTCTTGGGCATCCAGCGCTTTGCTGGTGCCTTCCCTCTGACGAGGCCCTCTGAGCTCCAGCACCTTGCAGTGTGGAGACAGCCCCTGTCAGCAACCTCCTCTCCAAAGAGTCCCAACCGAGGCCTACAACCAGGGGAAAGGCACCAGCGGGGATGATCCTGGGGAGGCGCACAGACATGTCTGGACCCAGTCTCCTCAGCCTGCCCCTTGGTGGGGCAGTACCCCCGGAGGCCAGGAAGGTCTGGGCAAGTCTGGCCAGGGGCAGGGGCCCTGCTGGGTCCTGACCCTGGCCAGTGGGGCCTCTGAGCACAACCGGCCCTCTCCCACTGGAAGACCTCCCCGGCTGCCTCCAAAGTCCTGTTTGCAACACTCCCGCCCGCTGTTCACGTCAGGAATGCACAAAGCTCCCAAGCCGGGGAGAAAAGCGCTTCGGTGTGGTGCTCTCTCCGGGCCCTTGCCCATGAGCCTGGGGGCAAGGCAGGGAGAACACACTCCCAGGCCAAGGCAGAACCAGATGCCCACATCTGTTCCTGTCCCCTGCACCGGCAGAGAGCTTGGGGGAGCCAGAGTCTGTCAGGCAGCTGCTGGGTTGGCCGCCTGTGTGGGAAGGGGCAGAGCCACCCTAGGGGCAAGTTGGGCCTCTTGCTCTCCCTGCTGCCCTGAGGCTGCTGGGCCAAAGATGTCTTGGGCATCCAGCCCTTTACTGGTCCCTTCTCTCTGACGAGGCTGTCTGAGCTGCAGCACCTTGCAGTGTGGAGACAGCCCCTGCCAGCAACCTCCTCTCCAAGGAGGCCTCAACCGAGGCCTAGGCCCAGGGGAAAGGCACCAGCGGGGATGAGCCAGGGGAGGCGCCCGAGCATGTCTGGACCCAGTTCCCGCAGCCTGCCCCTTGGTGGGGCAGTACCCCCGGAGGCCAGGAAGGTCTGGGCAAGGCTGGCCAGGGGCAGGGGCCCTGCTGCGTCCTGCCCTTGGCCTGTGGGGCCTCTGAGCACAACCGGCCCTCTCCCACTGGAAGACCTCCCCGGCTGCCTCCAAAGGCCGGTTTGCAAGCGCTCCCGCCCACTGTTCCCAGCAGGCGTGCACAATGCTCCTAAGCCCGGGAGAAAAGCGCTTCGGGGTGGTGCTCTCTCCGGGCCCTTGCCCCTGAGCCTGGGGGCAAGGCAGGGTGTCCACACTCCCAGGCCAAGGCAGAACCACATGCACACGACTGATCTGCCCCCTGCACCGGCAGAGAGCTCGGGGGAGCCAGAGTCTGTCAGGCAGCTGCTGGGCTGGCCGCCTGTGTGGGAAGGGGCAGAGCCGACCTAGGGGCAAGTTGGGCCTCTTGCTCTCCCTGCTGCCCTGAGGCTGCTGGGCCAAAGAGGTCTTGGGCATCCAGCCCCTTGCTGGTCCCTTCCCTCTGACGAGGCCCTCTGAGCTCCAGCACCTTGCAGTGTGGAGACAGCCCCTGCCAGCAACCTCCTCTCCAAGGAGGCCTCAACCGAGGCCTAGGCCCAGGGGAAAGGCACCAGCGGGGATGAGCCTGGGGAGGCGCCCGGGCATGTCTGGACCCAGTCCCCGCAGCCTGCCCCTTGGTGGGGCAGTACCCCCGGAGGCCAGGAAGGTCTGGGCAAGGCTGGCCAGGGGCAGGGGCCCTGCTGGGTCCTGCCCCTGGCCTGTAGGGCCTCTGAGCACAACCGGCCCTCTCCCGCTGGAAGACCTCCCCGGCTGCCTCCAAAGGCCTGTTTGCCAACACTCCTGCCCGCTGTTCCCGCCAGGCACGCACAATGCTCCCAAGCCCAGGAGAAAAGCGCTTCGGGGTGGTGGTCTCTCCGGGCCCCTGCCCCTGAGCCTGGGGGCCAGGCAGGGGATCCACAGTCCCAGGCCAAGGCAGAACCACATGCACACGTCTGTTCCTGCCCCCTCTACCGGCAGAGTGCTGGGGGGAGCCAGAGTCTGTCAGGCAGCTGCTGGGCTGGCCGCCTGTGTGGGAAGGGGCAGAGCCGACCTAGGGGCAAGTTGGGCCTCTTGCTCTCCCTGCTGCCCTGAGGCTGCTGGGCCAAAGAGGTCTTGGGCATCCAGCCCCTTGCTGGTCCCTTCCCTCTGACGAGGCCCTCTGAGCTCCAGCACCTTGCAGTGTGGAGACAGCCCCTGCCAGCAACCTCCTCTCCAAGGAGGCCTCAACCGAGGCCTAGGCCCAGGGGAAAGGCACCAGCGGGGATGAGCCAGTGGAGGCGCACGGGCATGTCTGGACCCAGTCCCCGCAGCCTGCCCCTTGGTGGGGCAGTACCCCCGGAGGCCAGGAAGGTCTGGGCAAGGCTGGCCAGGGGCAGGGGCCATGCTGGGTCCTGCCCCTGGCCTGTGGGGCCTCTGAGCACAACCGGCCCTCTCCCACTGGAAGACCTCCCCGGCTGCCTCCAAAGGCCGGTTTGCCAACACTCCCGCCCGCTGTTCCCGCCAGGCACGCACAATGCTCCCAAGCCCGGGAGAAAAGCGCTTCGGGGTGTTGCTCTCTCCGGGCCCTTGCCCATGAGCCTGGGGTCCAGGCAGTGTGTCCACACTCCCAGACCAAGGCAGAACCACATGTACACGTCTGTTCCTGACCCCTGCACCGGCAGAGCGCTCGGAGGAGCCACAGTCTGTCAGGCAACTGCTGGGTTGGCTGCCTGTGTGGGAAGGGGCAGAGCCGACCTAGGGGAAGTTGGGCCTCTTCCTCTCCCTGCTGCCCTGAGGCTGCTGGGCCAAAGAGGTCTTGGGTATCCAGCCCCTTGCTGGTCCCTTCCCGCTGCCGAGGCCCTCTGAGCTCCAGCACCTTGCAGTGTGGAGACAGCCCCTGCCAGCAACCTCCTCTCCAAGGAGGCCTCAACCGAGGCCTAGGCCCAGGGGAAAGGCACCAGCGGGGATGAGCCTGGGGAGGCGCCCGGGCATGTGTGGACCCAGTCCCCGCAGCCTGCCCCTTGGTGGGGTAGTAACCCCGGAGGCCAGGAGGGTCTGGGCAAGGCTGCCAGGGGCAGGGACACTGCTGGGTCCTGCCCCTGGCCTCTGGGGCGTCTGAGCACAACCGGCACTCTCCCGCTGGAAGACCTCCCTGGCTGCCTCCAAAGGCCGGTTTGCAAGCACTCCCGCCCGCTGTTCCCGCCAGGCACGCACAATGCTACCAAGCCCGGGAGAAAAGCGCTTCGGGGTGGTGCTCTCTCCGGGCCCTTGCCCCTGAGCCTGGGGGCCAGGCAGGGGGAACACACTCCCAGGCCAAGGCAGAACGACATGCACACGTCTGTTCCTGCCCCCTGCACCGGCAGAGAGCTTGGGGGAGCCAGAGTCTGTCAGGCAGGTGCTGGGTTGGCCGCCTGTGTGGGAAGGGGCAGAGCCGACCTAGGGGCAAGTTGGGCCTCTTGCTCTCCCTGCTGCCCTGAGGCTGCTGGGCCAAAGACGTCTTGGGCATCCAGCCCCTCACTGGTCCCTTCACTCTGACGAGGCCCTCTGAGCTCCAGCACCTTGCAGTGTGGAGACAGCCCCTGCCAGCAACCTCCTCTCCAAGGAGGCCTCAACCGAGGCCTAGGCCCAGGGGAAAGGCACCAGCGGGGATGAGCCAGGGGAGGCGCACGAGCATGTCTGGACCCAGTTCCCGCAGCCTGCCCCTTGGTGGGGCAGTACCCCCGGAGGCCAGGAAGGTCTGGGCAAGGCTGGCCAGGGGCAGGGGCCCTGCTGGGTCCTGCCCCTGGCCTGTGGGGCCTCTGAGCACAACCGGCCCTCTCCCACTGAAAGACCTCCCCGGCTGCCTCCAAAGGCCGGTTTGCAAGCGCTACCGCCCACTGTTCCCAGCAGGCGTGCACAGTGCTCCTAAGCCCGGGAGGAAAGCGCTTCAGGGTGGTGCTCTCTCTGGGCCCTTGCCCCTGAGCCTGGGGGCAAGGCAGGGTGTCCACACTCCCAGGCCAAGGCAGAACCACATGCACACGTCTGATCTGCCCCCTGCACCGGCAGAGAGCTCGGGGGAGCCAGAGTCTGTCAGGCAGCTGCTGGGCTGGCCGCCTGTGTGGGAAGTGGCAGAGCCGACCTAGGGGCAAGTTGGGCCTCTTGACCTCCCTGCTGCCCTGAGGCTGCTGGGCCAAAGAGGTCTTGGGCCTCCAACCCCTTGCTGGTCCCTTCCCTCTGACGAGGCCCTCTGAGCTCCAGCACCTTGCAGTGTGGAGACAGCCCCTGCCAGCAACCTCCTCTCCAAGGAGGCCTAAACCGAGGCCTAGGCCCAGGGGAAAGGCACCAGCGGGGATGAGCCTGGGGAGGCGCCCGGGCATGTATGGACCCAGTCCCCGCAGCCTGCCCCTTGGTGGGGCAGTACCCCTGGAGGCGAGGAAGGTCTGGGAAAGGCTGGCCAGGGGCAGGGGACCTGCTGGGTCCTGCCCCTGGCCTGTGGGGCCTCTGAGCACAACCGGCCCTCTCCCACTGGAAGACTTCCCCGGCTGCCTCCAAAGGCCGGTTTGCCAACACTCCCGCCCGCTGTTCCCGCCAGGCACGCACAATTCTCCCAAGCCCGGGAGAAAAGCGCTTCGGGGTGTTGCTCTCTCCGGGCCCTTGCCCCTGAGCGTGGGGGCGAGGCAGTGGGTCCACACTCCCAGACCAACGCAGAACCACATGCACACGTCTTTTCCTGACCCCTGCACCGGCAGAGAGCTCGGGGGAGCCAGAGTCTGTCAGGCAGCTGCTGGGCTGGCCGCCTGTGTGGGAAGGGGCAGAGCCGACCTAGGGGCAAGTTGGGCCTCTTCCTCTCCCTGCTGCCCTGAGGCTGCTGGGCCAAAGAGTTCTTGGGCATCCAGTCCCTTGCTGGTCCCTTCCCTCTGACGAGGCCCTCTGAGCTCCAGCACCTTGCAGTGTGGAGACAGCCCCTGCCAGCAACCTCCTCTCCAAGGAGGCCTCAACCGAGGCCTAGGCCCAGGGGAAAGGCACCAGCGGGGATGAGCCTGGGGAGGCGCCCGGCCATGTCTGGACCCAGTCCCCGCAGCCTGCCCCTTGGTGGGGCAGTACCCCCGGAGGCCAGGAGGGTCTGGGCAAGGCTGCCAGGGGCAGGGACACTGCTGGGTCCTGCCCCTGGCCTGTGGGGTGTCTGAGCACAACCGGCACTCTCCCGCTGGAAGACCTCCCCGGCTGCCTCCAAAGGCCGGTTTGCAAGCACTCCCGCCCGCTGTTCCCGCCAGGCACGCACAATGCTCCCAAGCCCGGGAGAAAAGCGCTTCGGGGTGGTGCTCTCTCCGGGCCCTTGCCCCTGAGCCTGGGGGACAGGCAGGGGGAACACACTCCCAGGTCAAGGCAGAACGACATGCACACGTCTGTTCCTGCCCACTACACCGGCAGAGTGTTCGGGGGAGCCAGAGACTGCCAGGCTGCTGCTGGGCTGGCTGCCTGTGTGGGACGGGGTAGAGCCGACCTAGGGGCAAGTTGGGCCTCTTGCTCTCCCTGCTGCCCTGAGGCTGCTGGGTCAAAGAGGTCTTGGGCATCCAGCCCTTTGCTGGTCCTTTCCCTCTGACGAGGCCCTCTGAGCTCCAGCACCTTGCAGTGTGGAGACAGCCCCTGCCGGCATCCTCCTCTCCAAGGAGGCCTCAACCGAGGCCTAGGCCCAGGGGAAAGGCACCAGCGGGGATGAGCCTGGGGAGGCGCCCGGGCATGTCTGGACCTAGGCCCCGCAGCCTGCCCCTTGGTGGGGCAGTACCCCCGGAGGCCAGGAAGGTCTGGGCAAGGCTGGCCAGGGGCAGGGGCCCTGCTGGGTCCTGCCCCTGGCCTGTGAGGCCTCTGAGCACAACTGGCACTCTCCCGCTGGAAGACCTCCCCGGCTGCCTCCAAAGGCTGGTTTGCAAGCACTCAATCCCGCTGTTCACGCCAGCTGCGCACAATGCTCCCAAGCCCGGGAGAAAAGCATTTTGGGGTGGTGCTCACTCCGGGCTTTGGAAGACCTCCCCGGCTGCCTCCAAGGCCGGTTTGCAAGCACTTCTGCCTGCTGTTCCCGCCACCCGCGCACAATGCTCCCAAGCCCGGGAGAAAAGCGTTTCGGGGTGGTGTTCTCTCTGGGCCCAAGAAAGACCTCCCGGGCTGCCCCCAAATGCCGGTTTGCAAGCACTCCCACTCGCTGTTCCCGCCATCCGTGCAAATGCTCCAAGCCCAGGAGAAAAGCCCTTCAGGGTGGTGCTCTCTCCCGGCACTTGGAAGACCTCCCCGGCTGCCTCCAAAGGCTGGATTTCAAGTACTCCCTCCCGCTGTCCCGCCAGCCGCACACAATGCTCCCAATCACGGGAAAAAACCGCTTCGGGGTGGTGCTCTCTACGGGCCCTTGGAAGACCTCCCCGTTTGTCTCCAAAGGCCGGTTTGCAAGCACTCATGCCCGCTGTTCCCGCCAGCCGCGCACAATGCTCCCAGGCCTAGGAGAAAAGCGCTTCGGGGTGGTGCTCTCTCCCGGCCCTTGGAAGACCTCCCCGGCTGCCTCCAAAGGCCGGTTTGCAAGCACTCCCACCCGCTGTTCACGCCAGACTTGCACAATGCTCCCAAGCCCGGGAGAAAAGCGCTTCGTGGTGGTGCTCTCTCCGGGCCCTTGCCCCTGAGCCTGGGGGCAAGGCATGGGGAACACACTCCCAGGCCAAGGCAGAACCACATGCCCACGTCTGTTCCTGTCCCCTGCACCGGCAGAGAGCTTGGGGGAGCCAGAGTCTGTCAGGCAGCTGCTGGGTTGGCCGCCTGTGTGGGAAGGGGCAGAGCCGCCCTAGGGGCAAGTTGGGCCTCTTGCTCTCCCTGCTGCCCTGAGGCTGCTGGGCCAAAGACGTCTTGGGCATCCAGCCCCTTACTGGTCCCTTCCCTCTGACGAGGCCCTCTGAGCTCCAGCACCTTACAGTGTGGAGACAGCCCCTGCCAGCAACCTCCTCTCCAAGGAGGCCTCAACCGAGGCCTAGGCCCAGGGGAAAGGCACCAGCGGGGATGAGCCAGGGGAGGCGCCCGAGCATGTCTGGACCCAGTCCCCGCAGCCTGCCCCTTGGTGGGGCAGTACCCCCGGAGGCCAGGAAGGTCTGGGCAAGGCTGGCCAGGGGCAGGGGCCCTGCTGCGTCCTGCCCCTGTCCTGTGGGGCCTCTGAGCAGAACCGGCCCTCTCCCACTGGAAGACCTCCCCGGCTGCCTCCAAAAGCCGGTTTGCAAGCGTTCCCGGCCACTGTTACCAGCAGGCGGGCACAATGCTCCTAAGCCCGGAAGAAAAGCGCTTCAGGGTGGTGCTCTCTCTGGGCCCTTGCCCCTGAGCCTGGGGGCAAGGCAGGGTGTCCACACTCCCAGGCCAAGGCAGAACCACATGCACACGTCTGATCTGCCCCCTGCACCGGCAGAGAGCTCGGGGGAGCCAGAGTCTGTCAGGCAGCTGCTGGGCTGGCCGCCTGTGTGGGAAGGGGCAGAGCCGACCTAGGGGCAAGTTGGGCCTCTTCCTCTCCCTGCTGCCCTGAGGCTGCTGGGCCAAAGAGTTCTTGGGCATCCAGTCCCTTGCTGGTCCCTTCCCTCTGACGAGGCCCTCTGAGCTCCAGCACCTTGCAGTGTGGAGACAGCCCCTGCCAGCAACCTCCTCTCCAAGGAGGCCTCAACCAAGGCCTAGGCCCAGGGGAAAGGCACCAGCGGGGATGAGCCTGGGGAGGCGCCCGGCCATGTCTGGACCCAGTCCCCGCAGCCTGCCCCTTGGTGGGGCAGTACCCCCGGAGGCCAGGAGGGTCTGGGCAAGGCTGCCAGGGGCAGGGACACTGCTGGGTCCTGCCCCTGGCCTGTGGGGTGTCTGAGCACAACCGGCACTCTCCCGCTGGAAGACCTCCCCGGCTGCCTCCAAAGGCCGGTTTGCAAGCACTCCCGCCCGCTGTTCCCGCCAGGCACGCACAATGCTCCCAAGCCCGGGAGAAAAGCGCTTCGGGGTGGTGCTCTCTCCGGGCCCTTGCCCCTGAGCCTGGGGGACAGGCAGGGGGAACACACTCCCAGGTCAAGGCAGAACGACATGCACACGTCTGTTCCTGCCCACTACACCGGCAGAGTGTTCGGGGGAGCCAGAGACTGCCAGGCTGCTGCTGGGCTGGCTGCCTGTGTGGGACGGGGTAGAGCCGACCTAAGGGCAAGTTGGGCCTCTTGCTCTCCCTGCTGCCCTGAGGCTGCTGGGTCAAAGAGGTCTTGGGCATCCAGCCCTTTGCTGGTCCTTTCCCTCTGACGAGGCCCTCTGAGCTCCAGCACCTTGCAGTGTGGAGACAGCCCCTGCCGGCATCCTCCTCTCCAAGGAGGCCTCAACCGAGGCCTAGGCCCAGGGGAAAGGCACCAGCGGGGATGAGCCTGGGGAGGCGCCCGGGCATGTCTGGACCTAGGCCCCGCAGCCTGCCCCTTGGTGGGGCAGTACCCCCGGAGGCCAGGAAGGTCTGGGCAAGGCTGGCCAGGGGCAGGGGCCCTGCTGGGTCCTGCCCCTGGCCTGTGAGGCCTCTGAGCACAACTGGCACTCTCCCGCTGGAAGACCTCCCCGGCTGCCTCCAAAGGCTGGTTTGCAAGCACTCAATCCCGCTGTTCACGCCAGCTGCGCACAATGCTCCCAAGCCCGGGAGAAAAGCATTTTGGGGTGGTGCTCACTCCGGGCTTTGGAAGACCTCCCCGGCTGCCTCCAAGGCCGGTTTGCAAGCACTTCTGCCTGCTGTTCCCGCCACCCGCGCACAATGCTCCCAAGCCCGGGAGAAAAGCGTTTCGGGGTGGTGTTCTCTCTGGGCCCAAGAAAGACCTCCCGGGCTGCCCCCAAATGCCGGTTTGCAAGCACTCCCACTCGCTGTTCCCGCCATCCGTGCAAATGCTCCAAGCCCAGGAGAAAAGCCCTTCAGGGTGGTGCTCTCTCCCGGCACTTGGAAGACCTCCCCGGCTGCCTCCAAAGGCTGGATTTCAAGTACTCCCTCCCGCTGTCCCGCCAGCCGCACACAATGCTCCCAATCACGGGAAAAAAGCGCTTCAGGGTGGTGCTCTCTACGGGCCCTTGGAAGACCTCCCCGTTTGTCTCCAAAGGCCGGTTTGCAAGCACTCATGCCCGCTGTTCCCGCCAGCCGCGCACAATGCTCCCAAGCCTAGGAGAAAAGCGCTTCGGGGTGGTGCTCTCTCCCGGCCCTTGGAAGACCTCCCCGGCTGCCTCCAAAGGCCGGTTTGCAAGCACTCCCACCCGCTGTTCACGCCAGACTTGCACAATGCTCCCAAGCCCGGGAGAAAAGCGCTTCGTGGTGGTGCTCTCTCCGGGCCCTTGCCCCTGAGCCTGGGGGCAAGGCATGGGGAACACACTCCCAGGCCAAGGCAGAACCACATGCCCACGTCTGTTCCTGTCCCCTGCACCGGCAGAGAGCTTGGGGGAGCCAGAGTCTGTCAGGCAGCTGCTGGGTTGGCCGCCTGTGTGGGAAGGGGCAGAGCCGCCCTAGGGGCAAGTTGGGCCTCTTGCTCTCCCTGCTGCCCTGAGGCTGCTGGGCCAAAGACGTCTTGGGCATCCAGCCCCTTACTGGTCCCTTCCCTCTGACGAGGCCCTCTGAGCTCCAGCACCTTACAGTGTGGAGACAGCCCCTGCCAGCAACCTCCTCTCCAAGGAGGCCTCAACCGAGGCCTAGGCCCAGGGGAAAGGCACCAGCGGGGATGAGCCAGGGGAGGCGCCCGAGCATGTCTGGACCCAGTCCCCGCAGCCTGCCCCTTGGTGGGGCAGTACCCCCGGAGGCCAGGAAGGTCTGGGTAAGGCTGGCCAGGGGCAGGGGCCCTGCTGGGTCCTGCCCCTGGCCGGTGGGGCCTCTGAGCACAACCGGCCCTCTCCCACTGGAAGACCTCCCCGGCTGCCTCCAAAGGCCGGTTTGCAAGCGTTCCCAGCCACTGTTACCAGCAGGCGGGCACAATGCTCCTAAGCCCGGAAGAAAAGCGCTTCAGGGTGGTGCTCTCTCTGGGCCCTTGCCCCTGAGCCTGGGGGCAAGGCAGGGTGTCCACACTCCCAGGCCAAGGCAGAACCACATGCACACGTCTGATCTGCCCCCTGCATCGGCAGAGAGCTCGGGGGAGCCAGAGTCTGTCAGGCAGCTGCTGGGCTGGCCGCCTGTGTGGGAAGGGGCAGAGCCGACCTAGGGGCAAGTTGGGCCTCTTGCTCTCCCTGCTGCCCTGAGGCTGCTGGGCCAAAGAGGTCTTGGGCATCCAGCCCCTTGCGGGTCCCTTCCCTCTGACGAGGCCCTCTGAGCTCCAGCACCTTGCAGTGTGGAGACAGCCCCTGCCAGCAACCTCCTCTCCAAGGAGGCCTCAACCGAGGCCTAGGCCCAGGGGAAAGGCACCAGCAGGGATGAGCCTGGGGAGGCGCCCGGGCATGTCTGGACCCAGTCCCCGCAGCCTGCCCCTTGGTGGGGCAGTACCCCCGGAGGCCAGGAAGGTCTGGGCAAGGCTGCCAGGGGCAGGGACACTGCTGGGTCCTGCCCCTGGCCTGTGGGGCGTCTGAGCACAACCGGCACTCTCCCGCTGGAAGACCTCCCCGTCTGCCTCGAAAGGCCGGTTTGCAAGCACTCCCGCCCGCTGTTCCCGCCAGGCACGCACAATGCTCCCAAGCCCGGGAGAAAAGCGCTTCGGGGTGGTGCTCTCACCGGGCCCTTGCCCCTGAGCCTGGGGGCCAGGCAGGGGGAACACACTCCCAGGCCAAGGCAGAACGACATGCACACGTCTCTTCCTGCCCCCTACACCGGCAGAGAGCTCGGGGGAGCCAGAGACTGCCAGGCTGCGCTGGGCTGGCCGCCTGTGTGGGACGGGGCAGAGCCGACCTAGGGGCAAGTTGGGCCTCTTGATCTCCCTGCTGCCCTGAGGCTGCTGGGTCAAAGAGGTCTTGGGCATCCAGCCCTTTGCTGGTCCCTTCCCTCTGACGAGGCCCTCTGATCTCCAGCACCTTGCAGTGTGGAGACAGCCCCTGCCAGCAACCTCCTCTCCAAGGAGGCCTCAACCGAGGCCTAGGCCCAGGGGAAAGGCACCAGCGGGGATGAGCTTGGGGAGGCGCCCGGGCATGTCTGGACCCAGTCCCCGCAGCCTGCCCCTTGGTGGGGCAGTACCCCCGGAGGCCAGGAAGGTCTGGGCAAGGCTGGCCAGGGTCAGGGGCCCTGCTGGGTCCTGCCCCTGGCCTGTGGGGCCTCTGAGCACAACCGGCCCTCTCCCACTGGAAGACCTCCCCGGCTGCCTCCAAAGGCCAGTTTGCCAACACTCCCGCCCGCTGTTCACGCCAGGCTCGCACAATGCTCCCAAGCCCGGGAGAAAAGCGCATTGGGGTGGTTCTCTCTCCGGGCCCTTGCCCCTGAGCCTGGGGGCAAGGCACGGGGAACACACTCCCTGGCCAAGGCAGAACCACATGCCCACGTCTGTTCCTGTCCCCTGCACCGGCAGAGAGCTTGGGGGAGCCAGAGTCTGGCAGGCAGCTGCTGGGTTGGCCGTCTGTGTGGGAAGGGGCAGAGCCGACCTAGGGGCAAGTTGGGCCTCTTACTCTCCCTGCTGCCCTGAGGCTGCTGGGCCAAAGACGTCTTGGGCATCCAGCCCCTTACTGGTCCCTTCCCTCTGACGAGGCCCTCTGAGCTCCAGCACCTTGCAGTGTGGAGACAGCCCCTGCCAGCAACCTCCTCTCCAAGGAGGCCTCAACCGAGGCCTAGGCCCAGGGGAAAGGCACCAGCGGGGATGAGCCAGGGGAGCCGCCCGAGCATGTCTGGACCCAGTCCCCGCAGCCTGCCCCTTGGTGGGGCAGTACCCCCGGAGGCCAGGAAGGTCTGGGCAAGGCTGCCAGGGGCAGGGACACTGCTGGGTCCTGCCCCTGGCCTGTGGGGCGTCTGAGCACAACCGGCACTCTCCCGCTGGAAGACCTCCCCGTCTGCCTCGAAAGGCCGGTTTGCAAGCACTCCCGCCCGCTGTTCCCGCCAGGCACGCACAATGCTCCCAAGCCCGGGAGAAAAGCGCTTCGGGGTGGTGCTCTCACCGGGCCCTTGCCCCTGAGCCTGGGGGCCAGGCAGGGGGAACACACTCCCAGGCCAAGGCAGAACGACATGCACACGTCTGTTCCTGCCCCCTACACCGGCAGAGAGCTCGGGGGAGCCAGAGACTGCCAGGCTGCGCTGGGCTGGCCGCCTGTGTGGGACGGGGCAGAGCCGACCTAGGGGCAAGTTGGGCCTCTTGATCTCCCTGCAGCCTTGAGGCTGCTGGGTCAAAGAGGTCTTGGGCATCCAGCCCTTTGCTGGTCCCTTCCCTCTGACGAGGCCCTCTGATCTCCAGCACCTTGCAGTGTGGAGACAGCCCCTGCCAGCAACCTCCTCTCCAAGGAGGCCTCAACCGAGGCCTAGGCCCAGGGGAAAGGCACCAGCGGGGATGAGCCTGGGGAGGCGCCCGGGCATGTCTGGACCCAGTCCCCGCAGCCTGCCCCTTGGTGGGGCAGTACCCCCGGAGGCCAGGAAGGTCTGGGCAAGGCTGGCCAGGGGCAGGGGCCCTGCTGCGTCCTGCCCCTGGCCTGTGGGGCCTCTGAGCACAACCGGCCCTCTCCCACTGGAAGACCTCCCCGGCTGTCTCCAAAGGCCGGTTTGCAAGCGCGCCCGCCCACTGTTCCCAGCAGGCGTGCACAATGCTCCCAAGCCCGGGAGAAAAGCGCTTCAGGGTGGTGCTCTCTCCGGGCCCTTGCCCCTGAGCCTGGGGGCAAGGCAGGTTGTCCACACTCCCAGGCCAAGGCAGAACCACATGCACACGTCTGATCTGCCCCCTGCACCGGCAGAGAGCTCGGGGGAGCCAGAGTCTGTCAGGCAGCTGCTGGGTTGGCCGCCTGTGTGGGAAGGGGCAGAGCCGACCTAGGGGCAAGTTGGGCCTCTTGCTCTCCCTGCTGCCCTGAGGCTGCTGGGCCAAAGAGGTCTTGGCCATCCAGCCCCTTGCTGGTCCCTTCCCTCTGACGAGGCCCTCTGAGCTCCAGCACCTTGCAGTGTGGAGACAGCCCCGGCCAGCAAAATCCTCTCCAAGGAGGCCTCAACCGAGGCCTAGGCCCAGGGGAAAGGCACCAGTGGGGATGAGCCTGGGGAGGCGCCCGGGCATGACTGGACCCAGTCCCCGCAGCCTGCCCCTTGGTGGGGCAGTACCCCCGGAGGCCAGGAAGGTCTGGGCAAGGCTGGCCAGGGGCAGGGGCCCTGCTGGGTCCTGCCCCTGGCCTGTGGGGCCTCTGAGCACAACCGGCCCTCTCCCACTGGAAGACCTCCCCGGCTGCCTCCAAAGGCCGGTTTGCCAACACTCCCGCCCGCTGTTCTCGCCAGGCACGCACAATTCTCCCAAGCCCGGGAGAAAAGCGCTTCGGTGTGTTGCTCTCTCCGGGCCCTTGCCCCTGAGTGTGGGGGCCAGGCAGCGGTTCCACACTCCCAGACCAAGGCAGAACCACATGCACACGTCTGTTCCTGACCCCTGCACCGGCAGAGAGCTCGGGGGAGCCAGAGTCTGTCAGGCAGCTGCTGGGCTGGCCGCCTTTGTGGGAAGGGGCAGAGCCGACCTAGGGGCAAGTTGGGCCTCTTGCTCTCCCTGCTGCCCTGAGGCTGCTGGGCCAAAGAGGTCTTGGGCATCCAGCCCCTTGCTGGTCCCTTCCCTCTGACGAGGCCCTCTGAGCTCCAGCACCTTGCAGTGTGGAGACAGCCCCTCCCAGCAACCTCCTCTCCAAGGAGGCCTCAACCGAGGCCTAGGCCCAGGGGAAAGGCACCAGCGGGGATGAGCCAGTGGAGGCGCACAGGCATGTCTATACCCAGTCCCCGCAGCCTGCCCCTTGGTGGGGCAGTACCCCCGGAGGCCAGGAAGGTCTGGGCAAGGCTGCCAGGGGCTGGGACACTGCTGGGGCTGCCCCTGGCCTGTGGGGCGTCTGAGCACAACCGGCACTCTCCCGCTGGAAGACCTCCCCGGCTGCCTCCAAAGGCTGGTTTGCAAGCACTCAATCCCGCTGTTCACGCCAGCTGCGCACAATGCTCCCAAGCCCGGGAGAAAAGCATTTTGGGGTGGTGCTCACTCCGGGCTTTGGAAGACCTCCCCGGCTGCCTCCAAGGCCGGTTTGCAAGCACTTCTGCCTGCTGTTCCCGCCACCCGCGCACAATGCTCCCAAGCCCGGGAGAAAAGCGTTTCGGGGTGGTGTTCTCTCTGGGCCCAAGAAAGACCTCCCGGGCTGCCCCCAAATGCCGGTTTGCAAGCACTCCCACTCGCTGTTCCCGCCATCCGTGCAAATGCTCCAAGCCCAGGAGAAAAGCCCTTCAGGGTGGTGCTCTCTCCCGGCACTTGGAAGACCTCCCCGGCTGCCTCCAAAGGCTGGATTTCAAGTACTCCCTCCCGCTGTCCCGCCAGCCGCACACAATGCTCCCAATCACGGGAGAAAAGCGCTTCGGGGTGGTGCTCTCTACGGGCCCTTGGAAGACCTCCCCGTTTGTCTCCAAAGGCCGGTTTGCAAGCACTCATGCCCGCTGTTCCCGCCAGCCGCGCACAATGCTCCCAAGCCTAGGAGAAAGGCGCTTCGGGGTGGTGCTCTCTCACGGCCCTTGGAAGACCTCCCCGGCTGCCTCCAAAGGCCGGTTTGCAAGCACTCAATCCCGCTGTTCCCGCCAGCCGCGCACAATGCTCCCAAGCCCGGGAGAAAAGCGCTTCTGGGTGGTGCTCTCTCCCGGCCCTTGGAAGACCTCCCCGGCTGCCTCCAAAGGCTGGTTTTCAAGAACTCCCTCCCGCTGACCCCCCAGCCGCACACAATGCTCCCAAGCCCGGGAGAAAAGCATTTTGGGGTGGTCTCTCTCGGGCCCTTGGAAGACTCCCCGGCTGCCTCTAAAGGCCGGTTTGCAAGCACTCATGTCCTCTGTTCCCGACAGCCGCGAACAATGCTCCCAATTCCGTGAGAAAAGTGCTTCGGGATGGTGCTCTCTCTGGGCCCTTGGAAGACCTCCCAAGCTGCCTCCAAAGGCCGGTTTGCAAGCACTCCCGCCCGCTGTTCCCGCCAGCCTCGCACAATGCTCCCAAGACCGGGAGAAAAGCGCTTCGGGGTGGTGTTCTCTCCGTGCCAATGGAGGACCTCCCTGGCTGCCCCCAAAGGCCAGTTTGCAAGCACTCCCACTCGCTGTTCCCGCCAGCCATGCACAATCCTCCAAAACCCCGGAGAAAAGCGCTTCGGGGTGGTGTTCTCTCCGTGCCCATGGAAGACCTCCCGGGGTGCCCCCAAAGGCCGGTTTGCAAGCACTCCCACTCGCTGTTCCCGCCATCCACGCACAATGCTCCCAAGCCCGGGAGAAAAGCATTTTGGGGTGGTGCTCACACCGGGCCCTGGAAGACCTCCCCGGCTGCCTCCAAAGGACGGTTTTCAAGCACTCCTGCCTGCTGTTCCCGCCACCCGCGCACAATGCTCCCAAGCCCGGGAGAAAAGCGCTTCGGGGTGGTGCTCTCTACAGGCCCTTGGAAGACCTCCCCGGCTGCCTCCAAAGGCCGGTTTGCAAGGACTCCTTCCTGCTGTTCCCGCCATCCGCGCACAATGCTCCCAAGCCCGGGAGAAAAGCATTTTGGGGTGGTGCTCACACCGGGCCCTGGAAGACCTCCCCGGCTGCCTCCAAAGGACGGTTTTCAAGCACTCCTGCCTGCTGTTCCCACCACCCGCGCAGAATGCTCCCAAGCGCGGGAGAAAAGCGCTTCGGGGTGGTGCTCTCTACAGGCCCTTGGAAGACCTCCCCGGCTGCCTCCAAAGGCCGGTTTGCAAGCACTCCCGCCCGCTGTTCCCGCCAGGCACGCACAATGCTCCCAAGCCCGGGAGAAAAGCGCTTCGGGGTGGTGCTCTCTCCGGGCCCTTGCCCCTGAGCCTGGGGGCCAGGCAGTTGGAACACACTCCCAGGCCAAGGCAGAACGACATGCACACGTCTTTTCCTGCCCCCTACACCGGCAGAGAGCTCGGGGGAGCCAGAGACTGCCAGGCTGCTGCTGGGCTGGCTGCCTGTGTGGGATGGGGCAGAGCCGATCTAGGGGCAAGTTGGGCCTCTTGCTCTAACTGCTGGCCTGAGGCTGCTGGGTCAAAGAGGTCTTGGGCATGCAGCCCTTTGCTGGTCCCTTCCCTCTGACGAGGCCCTCTGAGCTCCAGCACCTTGCAGTGTGGAGACAGCCCCTGCCAGCAACCTCCTCTCCAAAGAGGCCTCAACCGAGGCCTACGCCCAGGGGAAAAGCACCAGCGGGGATGATCCTGGGGCGGCGCACGGACATGTCTGGCCCCAGTCCCCGCAGCCTGCCCCTTGGTGGGGCAGTACCCCCGGAGGCCAGGAAGGTCTGGGCAAGGCTGGCCAGGGGCAGGGGCCCTGCTGGGTCCTGCCCCTGGCCTGTGAGGCCTCTGAGCACAACCGGCCCTCTCCCACTGGAAGACCTCCCCAGCTGCCTCCAAAGTCCTGTTTGCAAACACTCCCGCCCGCTGTTCACGCCAGGCTCGCACAATGCTCCCAAGCCCGGGAGAAAAGCGCTTCGGGGTGGTGCTCTCTCCGGGCCCTTGCCCCTGAGCCTGGGGGCCAGGCAGTGGGTCCACACTCCCAGACTAAGGCAGAACCACATGCACACGTCTGTTCCTGACCCCTGCACCGGCAGAGAGCTCGGGGGAGCCAGAGTCTGTCAGGCAGGTGCTGGGCTGGCCGCCTGTGTGGGAAGGGGCAGAGCCGACCTAGGGGCAAGTTGGGCCTCTTCCTCTCCCTGCTGCCCTGAGGCTGCTGGGCCAAAGACGTCTTGGGCATCCAGCCCCTTGCTGGTCCCTTCCCTCTGACGAGGCCCTCTGAGCTCCAGCACCTTGCAGTGTGGAGACAGCCCCTGCCAGCAACCTCCTCTCCAATGAGGCCTCAACCGAGGCCTAGGCCCAGGGGAAAGGCACCAGCGGGGATGAGCCTGGGGAGGCGCCCGGGCATGTCTGGACCCAGTACCCGCAGCCTGCCCCTTGGTGGGGCAGTACCCCCGGAGGCCAGGAAGGTCTGTGCAAGGCTGCCAGGGGCAGGGACAGCGCTGGGTCCTGCCAGTGGCCTGTGGGACGTCTGAGCACAACCGGCACTCTCCCGCTGGAAGACCTCCCCGTCTGCCTCGAAAGGCCGGTTTGCAAGCACTCCCGCCCGCTGTTCCCGCCAGGCACGCACAATGCTCCCAAGCCCGGGAGAAAAGCGCTTCGGGGTGGTGCTCTCTCCGGGCCCTTGCCCCTAAGCCTGCGGGCCAGGCAGGGGGAACACACTCCCAGGCCAAGACAGAACGACATGAACACGCCTGTTCCTGCCCCCTACACCGGCAGAGAGCTCGGGGGAGCCAGAGTCTCTCAGGCAGGTGCTGGGCTGGCCGCCTGTGTGGGAAGGGGCAGAGCCGACCTAGGGGCAAGTTGGGCCTCTTGCTCTCCCTGCTGCCCTGAGGCTGCTGGGCCAAAGACGTCTTGGGCATCCAGCCCTTTGCTGGTCCCTTCCCTCTGACGAGGCCCTCTGAGCTCCAGCACCTTGCAGTGTGGAGACAGCACCTGCCAGCAATCTCCTCTCCAAGGAGGCCTCAACCGAGGCCTAGGCCCAGGGGAAAGGCACCAGCGGGGATGAGCCTGGGGAGGCGCCCGGGCATGTCTGGACCCAGTCCCCGCAGCCTGCCCCTTGGTGGGGCAGTACCCCTGGAGGCCAGGAAGGTCTGGGCAAGGCTGACCAGGGGCAGGGGACCTGCTGGGTCCTGCCCATGGCCTGTGGGGCCTCTGAGCACAACCGGCCCTCTCCCACTGGAAGACCTCCCCGGCTGCCTCCAAAGGCCGTTTTGCACGCACTCCCGCCCACTGTTCCCACCAAGCGCGCACAATGCTCCCAAGCCCGGGAGAAAAGCGCTTCGGGGTGGTGCTCTCTCCGGGCCCTTGCCCCTGAGCCTGGGGGCCAGGCAGGGGATCCACACTCCCAGGCCAAGGCAGAACCACATGCACACGTCTGTTCCTGACCCCTGCACCGGCAGAGAGCTCGGGGGAGCCAGAGTCTGTCAGGCAGCTGCTGGGCTGGCCGCCTTTGTGGGAAGGGGCAGAGCCGACCTAGGGGCAAGTTGGGCCTCTTGCTCTCCCTGCTGCCCTGAGGCTGCTGGGCCAAAGAGGTCTTGGGCATCCAGCCCTTTGCTTGTCCCTTCCCTCTGACGAGACCCTCTGAGCTCCAGCACCTTGCAGTGTGGAGACAGCCCCTGCCAGCAACCTCCTCTCCAAGGAGGCCTCAACCGAGACCTAGGACCAGGGGAAAGGCACCAGCGGGGATGAGCCTGGGGAGGCGCCCGGGCATTTCTGGACCCAGTCCCCGCAGCCTGCCCCTTGGTGGGGCAGTACCCCCGGAGGCCAGGAAGGTCTGGGAAAGGCTGGCCAGGGGCAGGGGACCTGCTGGGTCCTGCCCCTGGCCTGTGGGGCCTCTGAGCACACCCGGCCCTCTCCCACTGGAAGACCTCCCCGGCTGCCTCCAAAGTCCTGTTTGCCAACACTCCCACCCGCTGTTCACGCCAGACTTGCACAATGCTCCCAAGCCCGGGAGAAAAGCGCTTCGGGGTGGTGCTCTCTCCTGGCCCTTGCCCCTGAGCCTGGGGGCAAGGCATGGGGAACACACTCCCAGGCCAAGGCAGAACCACATGCCCACGTCTGTTCCTGTCCCCTGCACCGGCAGAGAGCTTGGGGGAGCCAGAGTCTGTCAGGCAGCTGCTGGGTTGGCCGCCTGTGTGGGAAGGGGCAGAGCCGCCCTAGGGGCAAGTTGGGCCTCTTGCTCTCCCTGCTGCCCTGAGGCTGCTGGGCCAAAGACGTCTTGGGCATCCAGCCCCTTACTGGTCCCTTCCCGCTGACGAGGCCCTCTGAGCTCCAGCACCTTGCAGTGTGGAGACAGCCCCTGCCAGCAACCTCCTCTCCAAGGAGGCCTCAACCGAGGCCTAGGCCCAGGGGAAAGGCACCAGCGGGGATGAGCCAGGGGAGGCGCCCGAGCATGTCTGGACCCAGTCCCCGCAGCCTGCCCCTTGGTGGGGCAGTACCCCCGGAGGCCAGGAAGGTCTGGGTAAGGCTGGCCAGGGGCAGGGGCCCTGCTGGGTCCTGCCCCTGGCCGGTGGGGCCTCTGAGCACAACCGGCCCTCTCCCACTGGAAGACCTCCCCGGCTGCCTCCAAAGGCCGGTTTGCAAGCGTTCCCGGCCACTGTTCCCAGCAGGCGGGCACAATGCTCCTAAGCCCGGAAGAAAAGCGCTTCAGGGTGGTGCTCTCTCTGGGCCCTTGCCCCTGAGCCTGGGGGCAAGGCAGGGTGTCCACACTCCCAGGCCAAGGCAGAACCACATGCACACGTCTGATCTGCCCCCTGCACCGGCAGAGAGCTCGGGGGAGCCAGAGTCTGTCAGGCAGCTGCTGGGCTGGCCGCCTGTGTGGGAAGTGGCAGAGCCGACCTAGGGGCAAGTTGGGCCTCTTGCTCTCCCTGCTGCCCTGAGGCTGCTGGGCCAAAGAGGTCTTGGGCATCCAGCCCCTTGCTGGTCCCTTCCCTCTGACGAGGCCCTCTGAGCTCCAGCACCTTGCAGTGTGGAGACAGCCCCTGCCAGCAACCTCCTCTCCAAGGAGGCCTCAACCGAGGCCTAGGCCCAGGGGAAAGGCACCAGCGGGGATGAGCCTGGGGAGGCGCCCGGGCATGTCTGGACCCAGTCCCCGCAGCCTGCCCCTTGGTGGGGCAGTACCCCCGGAGGCCAGGAAGGTCTGGGCAAGGCTGGCCAGGGGCAGGGGCCCTGCTGGGTCCTGCCCCTGGCCTGTGGGGCCTCTGAGCACAACCGGCCCTCTCCCACTGGAAGAACTCCCCGGCTGCCTCCAAAGGCCAGTTTGCCAACACTCCCGCCCGCTGTTCCCGCCAGGCAAGCACAATGCTCCCAAGCCCGGGAGAAAAGCGCTTCGGGGTGGTGCTCTCCTCGGGCCCTTGCCCCTGAGCCTGGGGGCCAGGCAGTTGGTCCACACTCCCAGACCAAGGCAGAACCACATGCACACGTCTGTTCCTGACCCCTGCACCGGCAGAGAGCTCAGGGGAGCCAGAGTCTGTCAGGCAGCTGCTGGGCTGGCCGCCTGTGTGGGAAGGGGCAGAGCCAACCTAGGGGCAAGTTGGGCCTCTTCCTCTCCCTGCTGCCCTGAGGCTGCTGGGCCAAAGAGGTCTTGGGCATCCAGCCCCTTGCTGGTCCCTTCCCTCTGACGAGGCCCTTTGAGCTCCAGCACCTTGCAGTGTGGAGACAGCCCCTGCCAGCAACCTCCTCTCCAAGGAGGCCTCAACCGAGGCCTAGGCCCAGGGGAAAGGCACCAGCGGGGATGAGCCTGGGGAGGCGCCCGGGCATGTCTGGACCCAGTCCCCGCAGCCTGCCCCTTGGTGGGGCAGTACCCCCGGAGGCCAGGAAGGTCTGGGCAAGGCTGGCCAGGGGCAGGGTCCCTGCTGGGTCCTGCCCCTGGCCTGCGGGGCCTCTGAGCACAACCGGCCCTCTCCCACTGGAAGACCTCCCGGCTGCCTCCAAAGGCCGGTTTGCCAACACTCCCGCCCGCTGTTCCCGCCAGGCACGCACAACGCTCCCAAGGCCAGGAGAAAAGCGCTTCGGGGTGTTGCTCTCTCCGGGACCTTGCCCCTGAGCCTGGGGTCCAGGCAGTGGGTCCACACTCCCAGACCAAGGCAGAACCACATGCACACGTCTGTTCCTGACCCCTGCACCGGCAGAGAGCTCGGGGGAGCCAGAGTCTGTCAGGCAGCTGCTGGGTTGGCTGCCTGTGTGGGAAGGGGCAGAGGCGACCTAGGGGCAAGTTGGGCCTCTTGCTCTCCCTGCTGCCCTGAGGCTGCTGGGCCAAAGAGGTCTTGGGTATCCAGCCCCTTGCTGGTCCCTTCCCGCTGACGAGGCCCTCTGAGCTCCAGCACCTTGCAGTGTGGAGACAGCCCCTGCCAGCAACCTCCTCTCCAAGGAGGCCTCAACCGAGGCCTAGGCCCAGGGGAAAGGCACCAGCGGGGATGAGCCAGTGGAGGCGCACGGGCATGTCTGTACCCAGTCCCCGCAGCCTGCCCCTTGGTGGGGCAGTACCCCCGGAGGCCAGGAAGGTCTGGGCAAGGCTGCCAGGGGCAGGGACACTACTGGGGCTGCCCCTGGCCTGTGGGGCGTCTGAGCACAACCGGCACTCTCCCGCTGGAAGACCTCCCCGGCTGCCTCCAAAGGCTGGTTTGCAAGCACTCAATCCCGCTGTTCACGCCAGCTGCGCACAATGCTCCCAAGCCCGGGAGAAAAGCATTTTGGGGTGGTGCTCACTCCGGGCTTTGGAAGACCTCCCCGGCTGCCTCCAAGGCCGGTTTGCAAGCACTTCTGCCTGCTGTTCCCGCCACCCGCGCACAATGCTCCCAAGCCCGGGAGAAAAGCGTTTCGGGGTGGTGTTCTCTCTGGGCCCAAGAAAGACCTCCCGGGCTGCCCCCAAATGCCGGTTTGCAAGCACTCCCACTCGCTGTTCCCGCCATCCGTGCAAATGCTCCAAGCCCAGGAGAAAAGCCCTTCAGGGTGGTGCTCTCTCCCGGCACTTGGAAGACCTCCCCGGCTGCCTCCAAAGGCTGGATTTCAAGTACTCCCTCCCGCTGTCCCGCCAGCCGCACACAATGCTCCCAATCACGGGAGAAAAGCGCTTCGGGGTGGTGCTCTCTACGGGCCCTTGGAAGACCTCCCCGTTTGTCTCCAAAGGCCGGTTTGCAAGCACTCATGCCCGCTGTTCCCGCCAGCCGCGCACAATGCTCCCAAGCCTAGGAGAAAAGCGCTTCGGGGTGGTGCTCTCTCACGGCCCTTGGAAGACCTCCCCGGCTGCCTCCAAAGGCCGGTTTGCAAGCACTCAATCCCGCTGTTCCCGCCAGCCGCGCACAATGCTCCCAAGCCCGGGAGAAAAGCGCTTCGGGGTGGTGCTCTCTCCCAGCCCTTGGAAGACCTCCCCGGCTGCCTCCAAAGGCTGGTTTTCAAGAACTCCCTCCCGCTGACCCGCCAGCCGCACACAATGCTCCCAAGCCCGGGAGAAAAGCATTTTGGGGTGGTCTCTCTCGGGCCCTTGGAAGACTCCCCGGCTGCCTCTAAAGGCCGGTTTGCAAGCACTCATGTCCTCTGTTCCCGACAGCCGCGAACAATGCTCCCAATTCCGTGAGAAAAGTGCTTCGGGATGGTGCTCTCTCTGGGCCCTTGGAAGACCTCCCAAGCTGCCTCCAAAGGCCGGTTTGCAAGCACTCCCGCCCGCTGTTCCCGCCAGCCTCGCACAATGCTCCCAAGACCGGGAGAAAAGCGCTTCGGGGTGGTGTTCTCTCCGTGCCAATGGAGGACCTCCCTGGCTGCCCCCAAAGGCCGGTTTGCAAGCACTCCCACTCGATGTTCCCGCCAGCCATGCACAATCCTCCAAAACCCCGGAGAAAAGCGCTTCGGGGTGGTGTTCTCTCCGTGCCCATGGAAGACCTCCCGGGGTGCCCCCAAAGGCCGGTTTGCAAGCACTCCCACTCGCTGTTCCCGCCATCCACGCACAATGCTCCCAAGCCCGGGAGAAAAGCATTTTGGGGTGGTGCTCACACCGGGCCCTGGAAGACCTCCCCGGCTGCCTCCAAAGGACGGTTTTCAAGCACTCCTGCCTACTGTTCCCGCCACCCGCGCACAATGCTCCCAAGCCCGGGAGAAAAGCGCTTCGGGGTGGTGCTCTCTACAGGCCCTTGGAAGACCTCCCCGGCTGCCTCCAAAGGCCGGTTTGCAAGGACTCCTTCCTGCTGTTCCCGCCATCCGCGCACAATGCTCCCAAGCCCGGGAGAAAAGCATTTTCGGGTGGTGCTCACACCGGGCCCTGGAAGACCTCCCCGGCTGCCTCCAAAGGACGGTTTTCAAGCACTCCTGCCTGCTGTTCCCGCCACCCGCGCAGAATGCTCCCAAGCGCGGGAGAAAAGCGCTTCGGGGTGGTGCTCTCTACAGGCCCTTGGAAGACCTCCCCGGCTGCCTCCAAAGGCCGGTTTGCAAGCACTCCCGCCCGCTGTTCCCGCCAGGCACGCACAATGCTCCCAAGCCCGGGAGAAAAGCGTTTTGGGGTGGTGCTCACTCCGGGCTTTGGAAGACCTCCCCGGCTGCCTCCAAGGCCGGTTTGCAAGCACTTGTGCCTGCTGTTCCCGCCACCCGCGCACAATGCTCCCAAGCCCGGGAGAAAAGCGTTTCGGGGTGGTGTTCTCTCTGGGCCCAAGAAAGACCTCCCGGGCTGCCCCCAAATGCCGGTTTGCAAGCACTCCCACTCGCTGTTCCCGCCATCCGTGCAAATGCTCCAAGCCCAGGAGAAAAGCCCTTCAGGGTGGTGCTCTCTCCCGGCCCTTGGAAGACCTCCCCGGCTGCCTCCAAAGGCTGGATTTCAAGTACTCCCTCCCGCTGTCCCGCCAGCCGCACACAATGCTCCCAATCACGGGAGAAAAGCGCTTCGGGGTGGTGCTCTCTACGGGCCCTTGGAAGACCTCCCCGTTTGTCTCCAAAGGCCGGTTTGCAAGCACTCATGCCCGCTGTTCCCGCCAGCCGCGCACAATGCTCCCAAGCCTAGGAGAAAAGCGCTTCGGGGTGGTGCTCTCTCCCGGCCCTTGGAAGACCTCCCCGGCTGCCTCCAAAGGCCGGTTTGCAAGCACTCAATCCCGCTGTTCCCGCCAGCCGCGCACAATGCTCCCAAGCCCGGGAGAAAAGCGCTTCGGGGTGGTGCTCTCTCCCGGCCCTTGGAAGTCCTCCCCGGCTGCCTCCAAAGGCTGGTTTTCAAGAACTCCCTCCCGCTGACCCGCCAGCCGCACACAATGCTCCCAAGCCCGGGAGAAAAGCATTTTGGGGTGGTCTCTCTCGGGCCCTTGGAAGACTCCCCGGCTGCCTCTAAAGGCCGGTTTGCAAGCACTCATGTCCTCTGTTCCCGACAGCCGCGAACAATGCTCCCAATTCCGTGAGAAAAGTGCTTCGGGATGGTGCTCTCTCTGGGCCCTTGGAAGACCTCCCAAGCTGCCTCCAAAGGCCGGTTTGCAAGCACTCCCGCCCGCTGTTCCCGCCAGCCTCGCACAATGCTCCCAAGACCGGGAGAAAAGCGCTTCGGGGTGGTGTTCTCTCCGTGCCAATGGAGGACCTCCCTGGCTGCCCCCAAAGGCCAGTTTGCAAGCACTCCCACTCGCTGTTCCCGCCAGCCATGCACAATCCTCCAAAACCCCGGAGAAAAGCGCTTCGGGGTGGTGTTCTCTCCGTGCCCATGGAAGACCTCCCGGGGTGCCCCCAAAGGCCGGTTTGCAAGCACTCCCACTCGCTGTTCCCGCCATCCACGCACAATGCTCCCAAGCCCGGGAGAAAAGCATTTTGGGGTGGTGCTCACACCGGGCCCTGGAAGACCTCCCCGGCTGCCTCCAAAGGACGGTTTTCAAGCACTCCTGCCTGCTGTTCCCGCCACCCGCGCACAATGCTCCCAAGCCCGGGAGAAAAGCGCTTCGGGGTGGTGCTCTCTACAGGCCCTTGGAAGACCTCCCCGGCTGCCTCCAAAGGCCGGTTTGCAAGGACTCCTTCCTGCTGTTCCCGCCATCCGCGCACAATGCTCCCAAGCCCGGGAGAAAAGCATTTTGGGGTGGTGCTCACACCGGGCCCTGGAAGACCTCCCCGGCTGCCTCCAAAGGACGGTTTTCAAGCACTCCTGCCTGCTGTTCCCGCCACCCGCGCAGAATGCTCCCAAGCGCGGGAGAAAAGCGCTTCGGGGTGGTGCTCTCTACAGGCCCTTGGAAGACCTCCCCGGCTGCCTCCAAAGGCCGGTTTGCAAGCACTCCCGCCCGCTGTTCCCGCCAGGCACGCACAATGCTCCCAAGCCCGGGAGAAAAGCGCTTCGGGGTGGTGCTCTCTCCGGGCCCTTGCCCCTGAGCCTGGGGGCCAGGCAGTTGGAACACACTCCCAGGCCAAGGCAGAACGACATGCACACGTCTTTTCCTGCCCCCTACACCGGCAGAGAGCTCGGGGGAGCCAGAGACTGCCAGGCTGCTGCTGGGCTGGCTGCCTGTGTGGGATGGGGCAGAGCCGATCTAGGGGCAAGTTGGGCCTCTTGCTCTAACTGCTGGCCTGAGGCTGCTGGGTCAAAGAGGTCTTGGGCATCCAGCCCTTTGCTGGTCCCTTCCCTCTGACGAGGCCCTCTGAGCTCCAGCACCTTGCAGTGTGGAGACAGCCCCTGCCAGCAACCTCCTCTCCAAAGAGGCCTCAACCGAGGCCTACGCCCAGGGGAAAAGCACCAGCGGGGATGATCCTGGGGCGGCGCACGGACATGTCTGGACCCAGTCCCCGCAGCCTGCCCCTTGGTGGGGCAGTACCCCCGGAGGCCAGGAAGGTCTGGGCAAGGCTGGCCAGGGGCAGGGGCCCTGCTGGGTCCTGCCCCTGGCCTGTGAGGCCTCTGAGCACAACCGGCCCTCTCCCACTGGAAGACCTCCCCAGCTGCCTCCAAAGTCCTGTTTGCAAACACTCCCGCCGGCTGTTCACGCCAGGCTCGCACAATGCTCCCAAGCCCGGGAGAAAAGCGCTTCGGGGTGGTGCTCTCTCCGGGCCCTTGCCCCTAGGCCTGGGGGCCAGGCAGTGGGTCCACACTCCCAGACTAAGGCAGAACCACATGCACACGTCTGTTCCTGACCCCTGCACCGGCAGAGAGCTCGGGGGAGCCAGAGTCTGTCAGGCAGGTGCTGGGCTGGCCGCCTGTGTGGGAAGGGGCAGAGCCGACCTAGGGGCAAGTTGGGCCTCTTCCTCTCCCTGCTGCCCTGAGGCTGCTGGGCCAAAGACGTCTTGGGCATCCAGCCCCTTGCTGGTCCCTTCCCTCTGACGAGGCCCTCTGAGCTCCAGCACCTTGCAGTGTGGAGACAGCCCCTGCCAGCAACCTCCTCTCCAATGAGGCCTCAACCGAGGCCTAGGCCCAGGGGAAAGGCACCAGCGGGGATGAGCCTGGGGAGGCGCCCGGGCATGTCTGGACCCAGTACCCGCAGCCTGCCCCTTGGTGGGGCAGTACCCCCGGAGGCCAGGAAGGTCTGTGCAAGGCTGCCAGGGGCAGGGACAGCGCTGGGTCCTGCCAGTGGCCTGTGGGACGTCTGAGCACAACCGGCACTCTCCCGCTGGAAGACCTCCCCGTCTGCCTCGAAAGGCCGGTTTGCAAGCACTCCCGCCCGCTGTTCCCGCCAGGCACGCACAATGCTCCCAAGCCCGGGAGAAAAGCGCTTCGGGGTGGTGCTCTCTCCGGGCCCTTGCCCCTAAGCCTGCGGGCCAGGCAGGGGGAACACACTCCCAGGCCAAGACAGAACGACATGAACACGCCTGTTCCTGCCCCCTACACCGGCAGAGAGCTCGGGGGAGCCAGAGTCTCTCAGGCAGGTGCTGGGCTGGCCGCCTGTGTGGGAAGGGGCAGAGCCGACCTAGGGGCAAGTTGGGCCTCTTGCTCTCCCTGCTGCCCTGAGGCTGCTGGGCCAAAGACGTCTTGGGCATCCAGCCCTTTGCTGGTCCCTTCCCTCTGACGAGGCCCTCTGAGCTCCAGCACCTTGCAGTGTGGAGACAGCACCTGCCAGCAATCTCCTCTCCAAGGAGGCCTCAACCGAGGCCTAGGCCCAGGGGAAAGGCACCAGCGGGGATGAGCCTGGGGAGGCGCCCGGGCATGTCTGGACCCAGTCCCCGCAGCCTGCCCCTTGGTGGGGCAGTACCCCTGGAGGCCAGGAAGGTCTGGGCAAGGCTGACCAGGGGCAGGGGACCTGCTGGGTCCTGCCCATGGCCTGTGGGGCCTCTGAGCACAACCGGCCCTCTCCCACTGGAAGACCTCCCCGGCTGCCTCCAAAGGCCGTTTTGCACGCACTCCCGCCCACTGTTCCCACCAAGCGCGCACAATGCTCCCAAGCCCGGGAGAAAAGCGCTTCGGGGTGGTGCTCTCTCCGGGCCCTTGCCCCTGAGCCTGGGGGCCAGGCAGGGGATCCACACTCCCAGGCCAAGGCAGAACCACATGCACACGTCTGTTCCTGACCCCTGCACCGGCAGAGAGCTCGGGGGAGCCAGAGTCTGTCAGGCAGCTGCTGGGCTGGCCGCCTTTGTGGGAAGGGGCAGAGCCGACCTAGGGGCAAGTTGGGCCTCTTGCTCTCCCTGCTGCCCTGAGGCTGCTGGGCCAAAGAGGTCTTGGGCATCCAGCCCTTTGCTTGTCCCTTCCCTCTGACGAGACCCTCTGAGCTCCAGCACCTTGCAGTGTGGAGACAGCCCCTGCCAGCAACCTCCTCTCCAAGGAGGCCTCAACCGAGACCTAGGACCAGGGGAAAGGCACCAGCGGGGATGAGCCTGGGGAGGCGCCCGGGCATTTCTGGACCCAGTCCCCGCAGCCTGCCCCTTGGTGGGGCAGTACCCCCGGAGGCCAGGAAGGTCTGGGAAAGGCTGGCCAGGGGCAGGGGACCTGCTGGGTCCTGCCCCTGGCCTGTGGGGCCTCTGAGCACACCCGGCCCTCTCCCACTGGAAGACCTCCCCGGCTGCCTCCAAAGTCCTGTTTGCCAACACTCCCACCCGCTGTTCACGCCAGACTTGCACAATGCTCCCAAGCCCGGGAGAAAAGCGCTTCGGGGTGGTGCTCTCTCCTGGCCCTTGCCCCTGAGCCTGGGGGCAAGGCATGGGGAACACACTCCCAGGCCAAGGCAGAACCACATGCCCACGTCTGTTCCTGTCCCCTGCACCGGCAGAGAGCTTGGGGGAGCCAGAGTCTGTCAGGCAGCTGCTGGGTTGGCCGCCTGTGTGGGAAGGGGCAGAGCCGCCCTAGGGGCAAGTTGGGCCTCTTGCTCTCCCTGCTGCCCTGAGGCTGCTGGGCCAAAGACGTCTTGGGCATCCAGCCCCTTACTGGTCCCTTCCCGCTGACGAGGCCCTCTGAGCTCCAGCACCTTGCAGTGTGGAGACAGCCCCTGCCAGCAACCTCCTCTCCAAGGAGGCCTCAACCGAGGCCTAGGCCCAGGGGAAAGGCACCAGCGGGGATGAGCCAGGGTAGGCGCCCGAGCATGTCTGGACCCAGTCCCCGCAGCCTGCCCCTTGGTGGGGCAGTACCCCCGGAGGCCAGGAAGGTCTGGGTAAGGCTGGCCAGGGGCAGGGGCCCTGCTGGGTCCTGCCCCTGGCCGGTGGGGCCTCTGAGCACAACCGGCCCTCTCCCACTGGAAGACCTCCCCGGCTGCCTCCAAAGGCCGGTTTGCAAGCGTTCCCGGCCACTGTTCCCAGCAGGCGGGCACAATGCTCCTAAGCCCGGAAGAAAAGCACTTCAGGGTGGTGCTCTCTCTGGGCCCTTGCCCCTGAGCCTGGGGGCAAGGCAGGGTGTCCACACTCCCAGGCCAAGGCAGAACCACATGCACACGTCTGATCTGCCCCCTGCACCGGCAGAGAGCTCGGGGGAGCCAGAGTCTGTCAGGCAGCTGCTGGGCTGGCCGCCTGTGTGGGAAGTGGCAGAGCCGACCTAGGGGCAAGTTGGGCCTCTTGCTCTCCCTGCTGCCCTGAGGCTGCTGGGCCAAAGAGGTCTTGGGCATCCAGCCCCTTGCTGGTCCCTTCCCTCTGACGAGGCCCTCTGAGCTCCAGCACCTTGCAGTGTGGAGACAGCCCCTGCCAGCAACCTCCTCTCCAAGGAGGCCTCAACCGAGGCCTAGGCCCAGGGGAAAGGCACCAGCGGGGATGAGCCTGGGGAGGCGCCCGGGCATGTCTGGACCCAGTCCCCGCAGCCTGCCCCTTGGTGGGGCAGTACCCCCGGAGGCCAGGAAGGTCTGGGCAAGGCTGGGCAGGGGCAGGGGCCCTGCTGGGTCCTGCCCCTGGCCTGTGGGGCCTCTGAGCACAACCGGCCCTCTCCCACTGGAAGAACTCCCCGGCTGCCTCCAAAGGCCAGTTTGCCAACACTCCCGCCCGCTGTTCCCGCCAGGCAAGCACAATGCTCCCAAGCCCGGGAGAAAAGCGCTTCGGGGTGGTGCTCTCCTCGGGCCCTTGCCCCTGAGCCTGGGGGCCAGGCAGTTGGTCCACACTCCCAGACCAAGGCAGAACCACATGCACACGTCTGTTCCTGACCCCTGCACCGGCAGAGAGCTCAGGGGAGCCAGAGTCTGTCAGGCAGCTGCTGGGCTGGCCGCCTGTGTGGGAAGGGGCAGAGCCAACCTAGGGGCAAGTTGGGCCTCTTCCTCTCCCTGCTGCCCTGAGGCTGCTGGGCCAAAGAGGTCTTGGGCATCCAGCCCCTTGCTGGTCCCTTCCCTCTGACGAGGCCCTTTGAGCTCCAGCACCTTGCAGTGTGGAGACAGCCCCTGCCAGCAACCTCCTCTCCAAGGAGGCCTCAACCGAGGCCTAGGCCCAGGGGAAAGGCACCAGCGGGGATGAGCCTGGGGAGGCGCCCGGGCATGTCTGGACCCAGTCCCCGCAGCCTGCCCCTTGGTGGGGCAGTACCCCCGGAGGCCAGGAAGGTCTGGGCAAGGCTGGCCAGGGGCAGGGTCCCTGCTGGGTCCTGCCCCTGGCCTGCGGGGCCTCTGAGCACAACCGGCCCTCTCCCACTGGAAGACCTCCCCGGCTGCCTCCAAAGGCCGGTTTGCCAACACTCCCGCCCGCTGTTCCCGCCAGGCACGCACAACGCTCCCAAGGCCAGGAGAAAAGCGCTTCGGGGTGTTGCTCTCTCCGGGACCTTGCCCCTGAGCCTGGGGTCCAGGCAGTGGGTCCACACTCCCAGACCAAGGCAGAACCACATGCACACGTCTGTTCCTGACCCCTGCACCGGCAGAGAGCTCGGGGGAGCCAGAGTCTGTCAGGCAGCTGCTGGGTTGGCTGCCTGTGTGGGAAGGGGCAGAGGCGACCTAGGGGCAAGTTGGGCCTCTTGCTCTCCCTGCTGCCCTGAGGCTGCTGGGCCAAAGAGGTCTTGGGTATCCAGCCCCTTGCTGGTCCCTTCCCGCTGACGAGGCCCTCTGAGCTCCAGCACCTTGCAGTGTGGAGACAGCCCCTGCCAGCAACCTCCTCTCCAAGGAGGCCTCAACCGAGGCCTAGGCCCAGGGGAAAGGCACCAGCGGGGATGAGCCAGTGGAGGCGCACGGGCATGTCTGTACCCAGTCCCCGCAGCCTGCCCCTTGGTGGGGCAGTACCCCCGGAGGCCAGGAAGGTCTGGGCAAGGCTGCCAGGGGCAGGGACACTGCTGGGGCTGCCCCTGGCCTGTGGGGCGTCTGAGCACAACCGGCACTCTCCCGCTGGAAGACCTCACCGGCTGCCTCCAAAGGCTGGTTTGCAAGCACTCAATCCCGCTGTTCACGCCAGCTGCGCACAATGCTCCCAAGCCCGGGAGAAAAGCATTTTGGGGTGGTGCTCACTCCGGGCTTTGGAAGACCTCCCCGGCTGCCTCCAAGGCCGGTTTGCAAGCACTTCTGCCTGCTGTTCCCGCCACCCGCGCACAATGCTCCCAAGCCCGGGAGAAAAGCGTTTCGGGGTGGTGTTCTCTCTGGGCCCAAGAAAGACCTCCCGGGCTGCCCCCAAATGCCGGTTTGCAAGCACTCCCACTCGCTGTTCCCGCCATCCGTGCAAATGCTCCAAGCCCAGGAGAAAAGCCCTTCAGGGTGGTGCTCTCTCCCGGCACTTGGAAGACCTCCCCGGCTGCCTCCAAAGGCTGGATTTCAAGTACTCCCTCCCGCTGTCCCGCCAGCCGCACACAATGCTCCCAATCACGGGAGAAAAGCGCTTCGGGGTGGTGCTCTCTACGGGCCCTTGGAAGACCTCCCCGTTTGTCTCCAAAGGCCGGTTTGCAAGCACTCATGCCCGCTGTTCCCGCCAGCCGCGCACAATGCTCCCAAGCCTAGGAGAAAAGCGCTTCGGGGTGGTGCTCTCTCACGGCCCTTGGAAGACCTCCCCGGCTGCCTCCAAAGGCCGGTTTGCAAGCACTCAATCCCGCTGTTCCCGCCAGCCCCGCACAATGCTCCCAAGCCCGGGAGAAAAGCGCTTCGGGGTGGTGCTCTCTCCCAGCCCTTGGAAGACCTCCCCGGCTGCCTCCAAAGGCTGGTTTTCAAGAACTCCCTCCCGCTGACCCCCCAGCCGCACACAATGCTCCCAAGCCCGGGAGAAAAGCATTTTGGGGTGGTCTCTCTCGGGCCCTTGGAAGACTCCCCGGCTGCCTCTAAAGGCCGGTTTGCAAGCACTCATGTCCTCTGTTCCCGACAGCCGCGAACAATGCTCCCAATTCCGTGAGAAAAGTGCTTCGGGATGGTGCTCTCTCTGGGCCCTTGGAAGACCTCCCAAGCTGCCTCCAAAGGCCGGTTTGCAAGCACTCCCGCCCGCTGTTCCCGCCAGCCTCGCACAATGCTCCCAAGACCGGGAGAAAAGCGCTTCGGGGTGGTGTTCTCTCCGTGCCAATGGAGGACCTCCCTGGCTGCCCCCAAAGGCCGGTTTGCAAGCACTCCCACTCGATGTTCCCGCCAGCCATGCACAATCCTCCAAAACCCCGGAGAAAAGCGCTTCGGGGTGGTGTTCTCTCCGTGCCCATGGAAGACCTCCCGGGGTGCCCCCAAAGGCCGGTTTGCAAGCACTCCCACTCGCTGTTCCCGCCATCCGCGCACAATGCTCCCAAGCCCGGGAGAAAAGCATTTTGGGGTGGTGCTCACACCGGGCCCTGGAAGACCTCCCCGGCTGCCTCCAAAGGACGGTTTTCAAGCACTCCTGCCTGCTGTTCCCGCCACCCGCGCACAATGCTCCCAAGCCCGGGAGAAAAGCGCTTCGGGGTGGTGCTCTCTACAGGCCCTTGGAAGACCTCCCCGGCTGCCTCCAAAGGCCGGTTTGCAAGGACTCCTTCCTGCTGTTCCCGCCATCCGCGCACAATGCTCCCAAGCCCGGGAGAAAAGCATTTTCGGGTGGTGCTCACACCGGGCCCTGGAAGACCTCCCCGGCTGCCTCCAAAGGACGGTTTTCAAGCACTCCTGCCTGCTGTTCCCGCCACCCGCGCAGAATGCTCCCAAGCGCGGGAGAAAAGCGCTTCGGGGTGGTGCTCTCTACAGGCCCTTGGAAGACCTCCCCGGCTGCCTCCAAAGGCCGGTTTGCAAGCACTCCCGCCCGCTGTTCCCGCCAGGCACGCACAATGCTCCCAAGCCCGGGAGAAAAGCGTTTTGGGGTGGTGCTCACTCCGGGCTTTGGAAGACCTCCCCGGCTGCCTCCAAGGCCGGTTTGCAAGCACTTCTGCCTGCTGTTCCCGCCACCCGCGCACAATGCTCCCAAGCCCGGGAGAAAAGCGTTTCGGGGTGGTGTTCTCTCTGGGCCCAAGAAAGACCTCCCGGGCTGCCCCCAAATGCCGGTTTGCAAGCACTCCCACTCGCTGTTCCCGCCATCCGTGCAAATGCTCCAAGCCCAGGAGAAAAGCCCTTCAGGGTGGTGCTCTCTCCCGGCCCTTGGAAGACCTCCCCGGCTGCCTCCAAAGGCTGGATTTCAAGTACTCCCTCCCGCTGTCCCGCCAGCCGCACACAATGCTCCCAATCACGGGAGAAAAGCGCTTCGGGGTGGTGCTCTCTACGGGCCCTTGGAAGACCTCCCCGTTTGTCTCCAAAGGCCGGTTTGCAAGCACTCATGCCCGCTGTTCCCGCCAGCCGCGCACAATGCTCCCAAGCCTAGGAGAAAAGCGCTTCGGGGTGGTGCTCTCTCCCGGCCCTTGGAAGACCTCCCCGGCTGCCTCCAAAGGCCGGTTTGCAAGCACTCAATCCCGCTGTTCCCGCCAGCCGCGCACAATGCTCCCAAGCCCGGGAGAAAAGCGCTTCGGGGTGGTGCTCTCTCCCGGCCCTTGGAAGTCCTCCCCGGCTGCCTCCAAAGGCTGGTTTTCAAGAACTCCCTCCCGCTGACCCGCCAGCCGCACACAATGCTCCCAAGCCCGGGAGAAAAGCATTTTGGGGTGGTCTCTCTCCGGGCCCTTGGAAGACTCCCCGGCTGCCTCTAAAGGCCGGTTTGCAAGCACTCGTTCCTGCTGTTCCCGCCAGCCACGCACAATGCTCCCAAGCCCGGGAGAAAAGCTTTTTGGGGTGGTGCTCTCTCCGGGCCCTTGGAAGACCTCCCGGGCTGCCTCCAAAGGCCGGTTTGCAAGCATTCATGTCCGTTGTTCCCGACAGCCGCGCACAATGCTCCCAAGCCCGAGAGAAAAGCATTTTGGGGTGGTGATCAGTCCGGCCCTTGGAAGACCTCCCCGGCTGCCTCCAAAGGACAGTTTGCAAGCACTCATGCCCGCTGTTCCCGCCAGCCACGCACAATGCTCCCAAGACCGTGAGAAAAGCGCTTCGGGGTGGTGTTCTCTCAGGGACCATGGAGGACCTCCCCGGCTGCCCCCAAAGGCCGGTTTGCAAGCATTCCCACTCGCTGTTCCCGCCAGGCACACACAATGTTCCAAAACCCCGGAGAAAAGCGCTTCGGGGTGGTGCTCTCTCCGCGCCCTTGGAAGACTTCTCTGGCTGCCGCCAAATGCCGGTTTGCAAGAATTCCCTCCCGCTGTCCCACCAGCCGCACACAATGCTCCAAAACCCGAGAGAAAAGCTCTTCGAGGTGGTGCTCTCTCCGGGCCCTTGGAAGACCTCCCCGGCTGCCTCCAAAGGCCGGTTTGCAAGCACTCCTGCCTGCTGTTCCCGCCACGCGCGCACAATGCTCCCAAGCCCGGAAGAAAAGCATTTTGGGGTAGTGTTCTCTCCGGGCGCTTGGAAGACCTCCCGGGCGGCCTCCAAAGGCCGGTTTGCAAGCACTCATGTCCGCTGTTCCCGACAGCCGCACACAATGCTCCCAAGCCCGGGAGAAAAGCATTTTGGGGTGGTGATCAGTCCGGGCCCTTGGAAGACCTCCCCGGCTGCCTCCAAAGGACAGTTTGCAAGAACTCATGCCCGCTGTTCCCGCCAGGCACGCACAATGCTCCCAAGCCCGGGAGAAAAGCGCTTCGGGGTGGTGCTCTCACCGGGCCCTTGCCCCTGAGCCTGGGGGCAATGCAGGGGGAACACACTCCCAGGCCAAGGCAGAACCACATGCAAACGTCTGTTCCTGGTCCCTGCACCGGCAGAGAGCTCGGGGGAGCCAGAGTATGACAGGCAGCTGCTGGGTTGGCGGCCTGTGTGGAAAGGGGCAGAGCCGACCTAGGGGCAAGTTGGGCCTCTTGCTCTCCCTGCTGCCCTGAGGCTGCTGGGCCAAAGAGGTCTTGGGCATCCAGCCCCTTGCTGGTTCCTTCCCTCTGATGAGGCCCTCTGAGCTCCAGCACCTTGAAGTGTGGAGACAGCCCCTGCCAGCAACCTCCTCTCCAAGGCGGCCTCAACCGAGGCCTAGGCCCAGGGGAAAGGCACCAGCGGGGATGAGCCTGGGGAGGCGCCCGGGCATGTCTGGACCCAGTCCCCGCAGCCTGCCCCTTGGTGGGGCAGTACCCCCGGAGGCCAGGAAGGTCTGGGCAAGGCTGCCAGGGGCAGGGACACTGCTGGGTCCTGCCCCTGGCCTGTGGGGCGTCTGAGCACAACCAGCACCCTCCCGCTGGAAGACCTCCCCGTCTGCCTCCAAAGGCCTGTTTGCAAGCACTCCCACCCGCTGTTCCCGCCAGGCACGCACAATGCTCCCAAGCCCGGGAGAAAAGCGCTTCGGGGTGGTGCTCTCCTCGGGCCCTTGCCCCTGAGCCTGGGGGCCAGGCAGGTGGAACACACTCCCAGGCCAAGGGAGAACGACATGCACAGGTCTGTTCCTGCCCCCTACACCGGCAGAGAGCTCGGGGGAGCCAGAGTCTGTCAGGCAGGTGCTGGGCTGGCCGCCTGTGTGGGAAGTGGCAGAGCCGACCTAGGGGCATGTTGGGCCTCTGCTCTCCCTGCTGCCCTGAGGCTGCTGGGCCAAAGAGGTCTTGGGCATCCAGCCCCTTGCTGGTCCCTTCCCTCTGACGAGGCCCTCTGAGCTCCAGCACCTTGCAGTGTGGAGACAGCCCCTGCCAGCAACCTCCCCTCCAAGGAGGCCTCAACCGAGGCCTAGCCCCAGGGGAAAGGCACCAGCTGGGAAGAGCCTGGAGAGGCGCCCGGGCATGTCTGGACCCAGTCCCCGCAGCCTGCCCCTTGGTGAGGCAGTACCCCCGGAGGCCAGGAAGGTCTGGGCAAGGCTGGTCAGGGGCAGGGGCCCTGCTGGGCCCTGCCCCTGGCCTGTGGGGCCTCTGAGCACAACCGGCCCTCTCCCACTGGAAGACCTCCCCGGGTGCCTCCAAAGGCCGGTTTGCCAACACTCCCGCCCGCTGTTCCCGCCAGGCACGCACAATTCTCCCAAGCCCGGGAGAAAAGCGCTTCGGGGTGGTGCTCTCTCCGGGCCCTTGCCCATGAGCCTGGGGGCAAGGCAGGGAGAACACACTCCCAGGCCAAGGCAGAACCACATGCCCACGTCTGTTCCTGTCCCCTGCACCGGCAGAGAGCTTGGGGGAGCCAGAGTCTGTCAGGCAGCTGCTGGGTTGGCCGCCTGTGTGGGAAGGGGCAGAGCCGAATAGGGGCAAGTTGGGCCTCTTGCTCTCCCTGCTGCCCTGAGGCTGCTGGGCCAAAGATGTCTTGGGCATCCAGCCCTTTACTGGTCGCTTCTCTCTGACGAGGCTCTCTGAGCTGCAGCACTTTGCAGTGTGGAGACAGCCCCTGCCAGCAACCTCCTCTCCAAGGAGGCCTCAACCGAGGCCTAGGCCCAGGGGAAAGGCACCAGCGGGGATGAGCCTGGGGAGGCGCCCGGGCATGACTGGACCCAGGCCCGCAGCCTGCCCCTTGGTGGGGCAGTACCCCCGGAGGCCAGGAAGGTCTGGGCAAGGCTGGCCAGGGGCAGGGGCCCTGCTGGGTCCTGCCCCTGGCCTGTGGGGCCTCTGAGCACAACCGGCCCTCTCCCACTGGAAGACCTCCCCGGCTGCCTCCAAAGGCCGGTTTGCAAGCGCTCCCGCCCACTGTTCCCAGCAGGCGTGCACAATGCTCCTAAGCCCGGGAGAAAAGCGCTTCGGGGTGGTGCTCTCTCCGGGCCCTTGCCCCTGAGCCTGGGGGCAAGGCAGGGTGTCCACACTCCCAGGCCAAGGCAGAACCACATGCACACGTCTGATCTGCCCCCTGCACCGGCAGAGAGCTCGGGGGAGCCAGAGTCTGTCAGGCAGCTGCTGGGCTGGCCGCCTGTGTGGGAAGGGGCAGAGCCGACCTCGGGGCAAGTTGGGCCTCTTGCTCTCCCTGCTGCCCTGAGGCTGCTGGGCCAAAGAGGTCTTGGGCATCCAGCCCCTTGCTGGTCCCTTCCCTCTGATGAGGCCCTCTGAGCTCCAGCACCTTGCAGTGTGGAGACAGCCCCTGCCAGCAACCTCCTCTCCAAGGAGGCCTCAACCGAGGCCTAGGCCCAGGGGAAAGGCACCAGCGGGGATGAGCCTGGGGAGGCGCCCGGGCATGACTGGACCCAGGCCCGCAGCCTGCCCCTTGGTGGGGCAGTACCCCCGGAGGCCAGGAAGGTCTGGGCAAGGCTGGCCAGGGGCAGGGGCCCTGCTGGGTCCTGTCCCTGGCCTGTAGGGCCTCTGAGCACAACCGGCCTTCTCCCACTGGAAGACCTCCCCGGCTGCCTCCAAAGGCCAGTTTGCCAACACTCCTGCCCGCTGTTCCCGCCAGGCACGCACAATGCTCCCAAGCCCAGGAGAAAAGCGCATCGGGGTGGTGGTCTCTCCGGGCCCCTGCCCGTGAGCCTGCGGGCCAGGCAGGGGATCCACACTCCCAGGCCAAGGCAGAACCACATGCACACGTCTGTTCCTGCCCCCTCCACCGGCAGAGAGCTGGGGGGAGCCAGAGTCTGTCAGGCAGCTGCTGGGCTGGCCGCCTGTGTGGGAAGGGGCAGAGCCGAACTAGGGGCAAGTTGGGCCTCTTGCTCTCCCTGCTGCCCTGAGGCTGCTGGGCCAAAGATGTCTTGGGCATCCAGCCCCTTGCTGGTCCCTTCCCTCTGACGAGGCCCTCTGAGCTCCAGCACCTTGCAGTGTGGAGACAGCCCCTGCCAGCAACCTCCTCTCCAAGGAGGCCTCAACCGAGGCCTAGGCCCAGGGGAAAGGCACCAGCGGGGATGAGCCAGTGGAGGCGCACGGGCATGTCTGGACCCAGTCCCCGCAGCCTGCCCCTTGGTGGGGCAGTACCCCCGGAGGCCAGGAAGGTCTGGGCAAGGCTGGCCAGGGGCAGGGGCCCTGCTGGGTCCTGCCCCTGGCCTGTGGGGCCTCTGAGCACAACCGGCCCTCTCCCACTGGAAGACCTCCCCGGCTGCCTCCAAAGGCCGGTTTGCCAACACTCCCGCCCGCTGTTCCCGCCAGGCACGCACAATGCTACCAAGCCCGAGAGAAAAGCGCTTCGGGGTGGTGCTCTCTCCGGACCCTTGCCCCTGAGCCTGGGGGACAGGCAGGGGGAACACACTCCCAGGCCAAGGCAGAACGACATGCACACGTCTGTTCCTGCCCCCTACACCGGCAGAGAGATCGGGGGAGCCAGAGACTGCCAGGCTGCTGCTGGGCTGGCTGCCTGTCTGGGACGGGGCAGAGCCGACCTAGGGGCAAGTTGGGCCTCTTGCTCTCCCTGCTGCCCTGAGGCTGCTGGGTCAAAGAGGTCTTGGGCATCCAGCCCTTTGCTGGTCCCTTCCCTCTGACGAGGCCCTCTGAGCTCCAGCACCTTGCAGTGTGGAGACAGCCCCTGCCAGCAACCTCCTCTCCAAAGAGGCCTCAACCGAGGCCTACGCCCAGGGGAAAGGCACCAGCGGGGATGATCCTGGGGAGGCGCACGGACATGTCTGGACCCAGTCACCGCAGCCTGCCCCTTAGTGGGGCAGTACCCCCGGAGGCCAGGAAGGTCTGGGCAAGGCTGGCCAGGGGCAGGGGCCCTGCTGGGTCCTGCCCCTGGCCTGTGGGGCCTCTGAGCCCAACCGGCCCTCTCCCACTGGAAGACCTCCCCGGCTGCCTCCAAAGGCCGGTTTGCAAGCGCTCCCGCCCACTGTTCCCAGCAGGCGTGGACAATGCTCCCAAGCCCGGGAGAAAAGCGCTTCAGGGTGGTGCTCTCTCTGGGCCCTTGCCCATGAGCCTGGGGGCAAGGCAGGGTGTCCACACTCCCAGGCCAAGGCAGAACCACATGCACACGTCTGATCTGCGCCCTGCACCGGCAGAGAGCTCGGGGGAGCCAGAGTCTGTCAGGCAGCTGCTGGGCTGGCCGCCTGTGTGGGAAGGGGCAGAGCCGACCTAGGGGCAAGTTGGGCCTCTTGCTCTCCCTGCTGCCCTGAGGCTGCTGGGCCAAAGAGGTCTTGGCCATCCAGCCCCTTGCTGGTCCCTTCCCTCTGACGAGGCCCTCTGAGCTCCAGCACCTTGCAGTGTGGAGACAGCCCCTGCCAGCAACCTCCTCTCCAAGGAGGCCTCAACCGAGGCCTAGGCCCAGGGGAAAGGCACCAGCGGGGATGAGCCTGGGGAGGCGCCCGGGCATGACTGGACCCAGGCCCGCAGCCTGCCCCTTGGTGGGGCAGTACCCCCGGAGGCCAGGAAGGTCTGGGCAAGGCTGGCCAGGGGCAGGGGCCCTGCTGGGTCCTGCCCCTGGGCTGTGGGGCCTCTGAGCACAACCGGCCCTCTCCCACTGGAAGACCTCCCCGGCTGCCTCCAAAGGCCGGTTTGCCAACACTCCCGCCCGCTGTTCCCGCCAGGCACGCACAATGCTCCCAAGCCCGGGAGAAAAGCGCTTCGGGGTGTTGCCCTCTCCGGACCCTTGCCCCTGAGCCTGGGGTCCAGGCAGTGGGTCCACACTCCCAGACCAAGGCAGAACCACATGCACTCGTCTGTTCCTGACCCCTGCACCAGCAGAGAGCTCGGGGGAGCCAGAGTCTGTCAGGCAGCTGCTGGGTTGGCTGCCTGTGTGGGAAGGGGCAGAGCCGACCTAGGGGCAAGTTGGGCCTCTTCCTCTCCCTGCTGCCCTGAGGCTGCTGGGCCAAAGACGTCTTGGGCATCCAGCCCCTTACTGGTCCCTTCCCTCTGACGAGGCCCTCTGAGCTCCAGCACCTTGCAGTGTGGAGACAGCCCCTGCTAGCAACCTCCTCTCCAAGGAGGCCTCAGCCGAGGCCTAGGCCCAGGGGAAAGGCACCAGCGGGGATGAGCCAGTGGAGGCGCAAGGGCATGTCTGGACCCAGTCCCCGCAGCCTGCCCCTTGGTGGGGCAGTACCCCCGGAGGCCAGGAAGGTCTGGGCAAGGCTGCGAGGGGCAGGGGCCCTGCTGGGTCGTGCCACTGGCCTGTGGGGCGTCTGAGCACAACCGGCACTCTCCCGCTGGAAGACCTCCCCGTCTGCCTCCAAAGGCCGGTTTGCAAGCACTCCCGCCCGCTGTTCCCGCCAGGCAGGCACAATGCTCCCAAGCCCGGGAGAAAAGCGCTTCGGGGTGGTGCTCTCCTCGGGCCCTTGCCCCTGAGCCTGGGGGCCAGGCAGTTGGAACACACTCCCAGGCCAAGGCAGAACGACATGCACACGTCTGTTCCTGCCCCCTAAACCGGCAGAGAGCTCGGGGGAGCCAGAGACTGCCAGGCTGCTGCTGGGCTGGCTGCCTGTGTGGGACGGGGCAGAGCCGACCTAGGGGCAAGTTGGGCCTCTTGCTCTCCCTGCTGCCCTGAGGCTGCTGGGTCAAAGAGGTCTTGGGCGTCCAGCCCTTTGCTGGTCCCTTCCCTCTGACGAGGCCCTCTGAGCTCCAGCACCTTGCAGTGTGGAGACAGCCCCTGCCAGCAACCTCCTCTCCAAAGAGGCCTCAACCGAGGCCTACGCCCAGGGGAAAAGCACCAGCGGGGATGATCCTGGGGAGGCGCACGGACATGTCTGGACCCAGTCCCCGCAGCCTGCCCCTTGGTGGGGCAGTACCCCCGGAGGCCAGGAAGGTCTGGGCAAGGCTGGCCAGGGGCAGGGGCCCTGCTGGGTCCTGCCCCTGGCCTGTGAGGCCTCTGAGCACAACCGGCCCTCTCCCACTGGAAGACCTCCCCGGCTGCCTCCAAAGTCCTCTTTGCAAACACTCCCGCCCGCTGTTCACGCCAGGCTCGCACAATGCTCCCAAGCCCGGGAGAAAAGCGCTTCGGGGTGGTGCTCTCTCCGGGCCCTTGCCCCTGAGCCTGGGGGCCAGGCAGTGGGTCCACACTCCCAGACCAAGGCAGAACCACATGCACACGTCTGTTCCTGACCCCTGCACCGGCAGAGAGCTCGGGGGAGCCAGAGTCTGTCAGGCAGGTGCTGGGCTGGCCGCCTGTGTGGGAAGGGGCAGAGCCGACCTAGGGGCAAGTTGGGCCTCTTCCTCTACCTGCTGCCCTGAGGCTGCTGGGCCAAAGAGGTCTTGGGCATCCAGCCCCTTGCTGGTCCCTTCCCTCTGACGAGGCCCTCTGAGCTCCAGCACCTTGCAGTGTGGAGACAGCCCCTGCCAGCAACCTCCTCTCCAATGAGGCCTCAA
This sequence comes from Dama dama, assembly GCF_033118175.1. Taxonomy (NCBI): domain Eukaryota; kingdom Metazoa; phylum Chordata; class Mammalia; order Artiodactyla; family Cervidae; genus Dama; species Dama dama. The sequence continues at coordinate 2,904,496 of NW_026870889.1, forward strand.
CCGAGGCCTAGGCCCAGGGGAAAGGCACCAGCGGGGATGAGCCTGGGGAGGCGCCCGGGCATGTCTGGACCCAGTCCCCGCAGCCTGCCCCTTGGTGGGGCAGTACCCCCGGAGGCCAGGAAGGTCTGGGCAAGGCTGCCAGGGGCAGGGACAGCGCTGGGTCCTGCCCCTGGCCTGTGGGACGTCTGAGCACAACCGGCACTCTCCCGCTGGAAGACCTCCCCGTCTGCCTCGAAAGGCCGGTTTGCAAGCACTCCCGCCCACTGTTCCCGCCAGGCACGCACAATGCTCCCAAGCCCGGTAGAAAAGCGCTTCGGGGTGGTGCTCTCTCCGGGCCCTTGCCCCTAAGCCTGCGGGCCAGGCAGGGGGAACACACTCCCAGGCCAAGACAGAACGACATGAACACGTCTGTTCCTGCCCCCTACACCGGCAGAGAGCTCGGGGGAGCCAGAGTCTCTCAGGCAGGTGCTGGGCTGGCCGCCTGTGTGGGAAGGGGCAGAGCCGACCTAGGGGCAAGTTGGGCCTCTTGCTCTCCCTGCTGCCCTGAGGTTGCTGGGCCAAAGACGTCTTGGGCATCCAGCCCTTTGCTGGTCCCTTCCCTCTGACGAGGCCCTCTGAGCTCCAGCACCTTGCAGTGTGGAGACAGCACCTGCCAGCAATCTCCTCTCCAAGGAGGCCTCAACCGAGGCCTAGGCCCAGGGGAAAGGCACCAGCGGGGATGAGCCTGGGGAGGCGCCCGGGCATGTCTGGACCCAGTCCCCGCAGCCTGCCCCTTGGTGGGGCAGTACCCCTGGAGGCCAGGAAGGTCTGGGCAAGGCTGACCAGGGGCAGGGGACCTGCTGGGTCCTGCCCCTGGCCTGTGGGGCCTCTGAGCACAACCGGCCCTCTCCCACTGGAAGACCTCCCCGGCTGCCTCCAAAGGCCGTTTTGCACGCACTCCCGCCCACTGTTCCCACCAAGCGCGCACAATGCTCCCATCCCGGGAAAAAAGCGCTTCGGGGTGGTGCTCTCTCCGGGCCCTTGCCCCTGAGACTGGGGGCCAGGCAGGGGGTCCACACTCCCAGGCCAAGGCAGAACCACATGCACACGTCTGTTCCTGACCCCTGCACCGGCAGAGAGCTCGGGGGAGCCAGAGTCTGTCAGGCAGCTGCTGGGCTGGCCGCCTTTGTGGGAAGGGGCAGAGCCGACCTAGGGGCAAGTTGGGCCTCTTGCTCTCCCTGCTGCCCTGAGGCTGCTGGGCCAAAGAGGTCTTGGGCATCCAGCCCTTTGCTTGTCCCTTCCCTCTGACGAGGCCCTCTGAGCTCCAGCACCTTGCAGTGTGGAGACAGCCCCTGCCAGCAACCTCCTCTCCAAGGAGGCCTCAACCGAGACCTAGGACCAGGGGAAAGGCACCAGCGGGGATGAGCCTGGGGAGGCGACCAGGCATGTCTGGACCCAGTCCCCGCAGCCTGCCCCTTGGTGGGGCAGTACCCCCGGAGGCCAGGAAGGTCTGGGAAAGGCTGGCCAGGGGCAGGGGCCCTGCTGGGTCCTGCCCCTGGCCTGTGGGGCCTCTGAGCACAACCGGCCCTCTCCCACTGGAAGACCTCCCCGGCTGCCTCCAAAGGCCGGTTTGCAAGCGCTCCCGGCCACTGTTACCAGCAGGCGGGCACAATGCTCCCAAGCCCGGAAGAAAAGCGATTCAGGGTGGTGCTCTCTCTGGGCCCTTGCCCATGAGCCTGGGGGCAAGGCAGGGTGTCCACACTCCCAGGCCAAGGCAGAACCACATGCACACGTCTGACCTGCCCCCTGCACCGGCAGAGAGCTCGGGGGAGCCAGAGTCTCTCAGGCAGCTGCTGGGCTGGCCGCCTGTGTGGGAAGTGGCAGAGCCGACCTAGGGGTAAGTTGGGCCTCTTGCTCTCCCTGCTGCCCTGAGGCTGCTGGGCCAAAGAGGTCTTGGGCATCCAGCCCCTTGCTGGTCCCTTCCCTCTGACGAGGCCCTCTGAGCTCCAGCACCTTGCAGTGTGGAGACAGCCCCTGCCAGCAACCTCCTCTCCAAGGAGGCCTCAACCGAGGCCTAGGCCCAGGGGAAAGGCACCAGCGGGGATGAGCCTCCGGAGGCGCCCGGGCATGTCTGGACCCAGTCCCTGCAGCCTGCCCCTTGGTGGGGCAGTACCCCCGGAGGCCAGGAAGGTCTGGGCAAGGCTGGCCAGGGGCAGGGGCCCTGCTGGGTCCTGCCCCTGGCCTGTGGGGCCTCTGAGCACAACCGGCCCTCTCCCACTGGAAGAACTCCCCGGCTGCCTCCAAAGGCCAGTTTGCCAACACTCCCGCCCGCTGTTCCCGCCAGGCACGCACAATGCTCCCAAGCCCGGGAGAAAAGCACTTCGGGGTGGTGCTCTCCTCGGGCACTTGCCCATGAGCCTGGGGGCCAGGCAGTTGGTCCACACTCCCAGACCAAGGCAGAACCACATGCACACGTCTGTTCCTGACCCCTGCACCGGCAGAGAGCTCGGGGGAGACAGAGTCTGTCAGGCAGCTGCTGGGCTGGCCGCCTTTGTGGGAAGGGGCAGAGCCGACCTAGGGGCAAGTTGGGCCTCTTGCTCTCCCTGCTGCCCTGAGGCTGCTGGGCCAAAGAGGTCTTGGGCATCCAGCCCTTTGCTTGACCCTTCCCTCTGACGAGGCCCTCTGAGCTCCAGCACCTTGCAGTGTGGAGACAGCCCCTGCCAGCAACCTCCTCTCCAAGGAGGCCTCAACCGAGACCTAGGACCAGGGGAAAGGCACCAGCGGGGATGAGCCAGGGGAGGCGCCCGGGCATGTCTGGACCCAGTCCCCGCAGCCTGCCCCTTGGTGGGGCAGTACCCCCGGAGGCCAGGAAGGTCTGGGAAAGGCTGGCCAGGGGCAGGGGACCTGCTGGGTCCTGCCCCTGGCCTGTGGGGCCTCTGAGCACAACCGGCCCTCTCCCACTGGAAGACCTCCCCGGCTGCCTCCAAAGTCCTGTTTGCCAACACTCCCACCCGCTGTTCACGCCAGACTTGCACAATGCTCCCAAGCCCGGGAGAAAAGCGCTTCGGGGTGGTGCTCTCTCCGGGCCCTTGCCCCTGAGCCTGGGGGCAAGGCATGGGGAACACACTGTTACCAGCAGGCGGGCACAATGCTCCTAAGCCCGGAAGAAAAGCGCTTCAGGGTGGTGCTCTCTCTGGGCCCTTGCCCCTGAGCCTGGGGGCAAGGCAGGGTGTCCACACTCCCAGGCCAAGGCAGAACCACATGCACACGTCTGACCTGCCCCCTGCACCGGCAGAGAGCTCGGGGGAGCCAGAGTCTGTCAGGCAGCTGCTGGGCTGGCCGCCTGTGTGGGAAGTGGCAGAGCAGACCTAGGGGCAAGTTGGGCCTCTTGCTCTCCCTGCTGCCCTGAGGCTGCTGGGCCAAAGAGGTCTTGGGCATCCAGACACTTGCTGGTCCCTTCCCTCTGACGAGGCCCTCTGAGCTCCAGCACCTTGCAGTGTGGAGACAGCCCCTGCCAGCAACCTCCTCTCCAAGGAGGCCTCAACCGAGCCCTAGGACCAGGGGAAAGGCACCAGCGGGGATGAGCCTGGGGAGGCGCCCGGGCATGTCTGGACCCAGTCCCCGCAGCCTGCCCCTTGGTGGGGCAGTACCCCCGGAGGCCAGGAAGGTCTGGGCAAGGCTGGCCAGGGGCAAGGGCCCTGCTGGGTCCTGCCCCTGGCCTGTGGGGCCTCTGAGCACAACCGGCCCTCTCCCACTGGAAGAACTCCCCAGCTGCCTCCAAAGGCCAGTTTGCCAACACTCCCGCCCGCTGTTCCCGCCAGGCACGCACAATGCTCCCAAGCCCGGGAGAAAAGCACTTCGGGGTGGTGCTCTCCTCGGGCCCTTGCCCCTGAGCCTGGGGGCCAGGCAGTTGGTCCACACTCCCAGACCAAGGCAGAACCACATGCACACGTCTGATCCTGACCCCTGCACCGGCAGAGAGCTCGGGGGAGCCAGAGTCTGTCAGGCAGCTGCTGGGCTGGCCGCCTGTGTGGGAAGGGGCAGAGCCGACCTAGGGGCAAGTTGGGCCTCTTGCTCTCTCTGCTGCCCTGAGGCTGCAGGGCCAAAGACGTCTTGGGCATCCAGCCCCTTACTGGTCCCTTCCCTCTGACGAGGCCCTCTGAGCTCCAGCACCTTGCAGTGTGGAGACAGCCCCTGCCAGCAATCTCCTCTCCAAGGAGGCCTCAACCGAGGCCTAGGCCCAGGGGAAAGGCACCAGCGGGGTTGAGCCAGGGGAGGCGCCCGGGCATGTCTGGACCCTGTCCCCGCAGCCTGCCCCTTGGTGGGGCAGTACCCCCGGAGGCCAGGAAGGTCTGGGCAAGGCTGGCCAGGGGCAGGGGCCCTGCTGGGTCCTGCCCCTGGCCTGTGGGGCCTCTGAGCACAACCGGCCCTCTCCCACTGGAAGACCTCCCCGGCTGCCTCCAAAGGCCGGTTTGCAAGCACTCCCGCCCACTGTTCCCGCCAGGCGCGCACAATGCTCCCAAGCCCGGGAGAAAAGCGCTTCGGGGTGGTGGTCTCTCCGGGCCCTTGCCCCTGAGCCTGGGGGCCAGGCAGGGGATCCACAGTCCCAGGCCAAGGCACAACAACATGCACACGTCTGTTCCTGCCCCCTCCACCGGCAGAGAGCTGGGGGGAGCCAGAGTCTGTCAGGCAGCTGCTGGGCTGGCCGCATGTGTGGGAAGGGGCAGAGCCGACCTAGGGGCAAGTTGGGCCTCTTGCTCTCCCTGCTGCCCTGAGGCTGCTGGGCCAAAGAGGTCTTGGGCATCCAGCCCCTTGCTGGTCCCTTCCCTCTGACGAGGCCCTCTGAGCTCCAGCACCTTGCAGTGTGGAGACAGCCCCTGCCAGCAACCTCCTCTCCAAGGAGGCCTCAACCGAGGCCTAGGCACAGGGGAAATGCACCAGCGGGGATGAGCCAGTGGAGGCGCACGGGCATATCAGGACCCAGTCCCCGCAGCCTGCCCCTTGGTGGGGCAGTACCCCCGGAGGCCAGGAAGGTCTAGGCAAGGCTGGCCAGGGGCAGGGTCCCTGCTGGGTCCTGCCCCTGGCCTGTGGGGCCTCTGAGCACAACCGGCCCTCTCCCACTGGAAGACCTCCCCGGCTGCCTCCAAAGGCGGGTTTGCCAACACTCCCGCCCGCTGTTCCCGCCAGGCACGCACAACGCTCCCAAGGCCAGGAGAAAAGCGCTTCGGGGTGTTGCTCTCTCCGGGACCTTGCCCCTGAGCCTGGGGTCCAGGCAGTGGGTCCACACTCCCAGACCAAGGCAGAACCACATGCACACGTCTGTTCCTGACCCCTGCACCGGCAGAGAGCTCGGGGGAGCCAGAGTCTGTCAGGCAGCTGCTGGGTTGGCTGCCTGTGTGGGAAGGGGCAGAGGCGACCTAGGGGCAAGTTGGGCCTCTTGCTCTCCCTGCTGCCCTGAGGCTGCTGGGCCAAAGAGGTCTTGGGCATCCAGCCCCTTGCTGGTCCCTTCCCGCTGACGAGGCCCTCTGAGCTCCAGCACCTTGCAGTGTGGAGACAGCCCCTGCCAGCAACCTCCTCTCCAAGGAGGCATCAACCGAGGCCTATGCCCAGGGGAAAGGCACCAGCGGGGATGAGCCTGGGGAGGCGCCCAGGCATGTCTGGACCCAGTCCCCGCAGCCTGCCCCTTGGTGGGGCAGTACCCCCGGAGGCCAGGAAGGTCTGGGCAAGGCTGGCCAGGGGCAGGGGCCCTACTGGGTCCTGCCCCTGGCCTGTGGGGCCTCTGAGCACAACCGGCCCTCTCCCACTCGAAGAACTCCCCGGCTGCCTCCAAAGGCCAGTTTGCCAACACTCCCGCCCGCTGTTCCCGCCACGCACGCACAATGCTCCCAAGCCCGGGAGAAAAGCACTTCGGGGTGGTGCTCTCCTCGGGCCCTTGCCCCTGAGCCTGGGGGACAGGCAGTTGGTCCACACTCCCAGACCAAGGCAGAACCACATGCACACGTCTGTTCCTGACCCCTGCACCGGCAGAGAGCTCGGGGGAGCCAGAGTCTGTCAGGCAGCTGCTGGGCTGGCCGCCTGTGTGGGAAGGGGCAGAGCCGACCTAGGGGCAAGTTGGGCCTCTTCCTCTCCCTGCTGCCCTGAGGCTGCTGGGCCAAATAGGTCTTGGGCATCCAGCCCCTTGCTGGTCCCTTCACTCTGACGAGGCCCTCGGAGCTCTAGCACCTTGCAGTGTGGAGACAGCCCCTGCCAGCAACCTCCTCTCCAAGGAGGCCTCAACCGAGGCCTAGGCCCAGGGGAAAGGCACCAGCGGGGATGAGCCTGGGGAGGCGCCCGGGCATGTCTGGACCCAGTCCCCGCAGCCTGCCCCTTGGTGGGGCAGTACCCCCGGAGGCCAGGAAGATCTGGGCAAGGCTGGCCAGGGGCAGGGGCCCTGCTGGGTCCTCCCCATGGCCTGTGGGGCCTCTGAGCACAACCGGCCCTCTCCCACTGGAAGACCTCCCCGGCTGCCTCCAAAGGCCAGTTTGCCAACACTCCTGCCCGCTCTTCCCGCCAGGCACGCACAATGCTCCCAAGCCCGGGAGAAAAGCGCTTCGGGGTGGTGCTCTCTCCGGGCCCTTGCCCCTGAGCCAGTGGGCAAGGCAGGGGGAACACACTCCCAGACCAAGGCAGAAACACATGCACACGTCTGTTCCTGTCCCCTGCACCGTCAGAGAGCTCGGGGGAGCCAGAGTCTCTCAGGCAGGTGCTGGGCTGGCCGCCTGTGTGGGAAGGGGCAGAGCCGACCTAGGGGCAAGTTGGGCCTCTTGCTCTCCCTGCTGCCCTGAGGCTGCAGGGCCAAAGACGTCTTGGGCATCCAGCCCCTTACTGGTCCCTTCCCTCGGACGAGGCCCTCTGAGCTCCAGCACCTTGCAGTGTGGAGACAGCCCCTGCCAGCAATCTCCTCTCCAAGGAGGCCTCAACCGAGGCCTAGGCCCAGGGGAAAGGCACCAGCGGGGTTGAGCCAGGGGAGGCGCCCGGGCATGTCTGGACCCTGTCCCCGCAGCCTGCCCCTTGGTGGGGCAGTACCCCCGGAGGCCAGGAAGGTCTGGGCAAGGCTGGCCAGGGGCAGGGGCCCTGCTGGGTCCTGCCCCTGGCCTGTGGGGCCTCTGAGCACAACCGGCCCTCTCCCACTGGAAGACCTCCCCGGCTGCCTCCAAAGTCCTGTTTGCAAGCACTCCCACCCACTGTTCCCGCCAGGCGCGCACAATGCTCCCAAGCCCGGGAGAAAAGCGCTTCGGGGTGGTGGTCTCTCCGGGCCCTTGCCCCTGAGCCTGGGGGCCAGGCAGGGGATCCACAGTCCCAGGCCAAGGCACAACAACATGCACACGTCTGTTCCTGCCCCCTCCACCGGCAGAGAGCTGGGGGGAACCAGAGTCTGTCAGGCAGCTGCTGGGTTGGCTGCCTTTGTGGGCAGGGGCAGAGCCGACCTAGGGGCAAGTTGGGCCTCTTCCTCTCCCTGCTGCCCTGAGGCTGCTGGGCCATAGAGGTCTTGGGCATCCAGCCCCTTGCTGGTCCCTTCCCGCTGACGAGGCCCTCTGAGCTCCAGCACCTTGCAGTGTGGAGACAGCCCCTGCCAGCAACCTCCTCTCCAAGGAGGCCTCAACCGAGGCCTAGGCCCAGGGGAAAGGCACCAGCGGGGATGAGCCTGGGGAGGCGCCCGGGCATCTCTGGACCCAGGCCCCGCAGCCTGCCCCTTAGTGGGGCAGTACCCCGGAGGCCAGGAAGGTCTGGGCAAGGCTAGCCAGGGGCAGGGGCTCTGCTGCGTTCTGCCCCTGGCCTGTGGGGCCTCTGAGCACAACCGGCCCTCTCCCACTGGAAGACCTCCCCGGCTGCCTCCAAGGCCGGTTTGCAAGCGCTCCCGCCCACTGTTCCCAGCAGGCGTGCACAATGCTCCCAAGCCCGGGAGAAAAGCGCTTCAGGGTGGTGCTCTCTCCGGGCCCTTGCCCCTGAGCCTTGGGGCAAGGCAGGGTGTCCACACTCCCAGGACAAGGCAGAACCACATGCACACGTCTGATCTGCCCCCTGCACCGGCAGAGAGCTCGGGGGAGCCAGAGTCTGTCAGGCAGCTGCTGGGCTGGCCGCCTGTGTGGGAAGGGGCAGAGCCGACCTAGGGGCAAGTTGGGCCTCTTGCTCTCCCTGCTGCCCTGAGGCTGCTGGGCCAAAGAGGTCTTGGGCATCCAGCCCCTTGCTGGTCCCTTCCCTCTGACGAGGCCCTCTGAGATTCAGCACCTTTCAGTGTGGAGACAGCCCCTGCCAGCAACCTCCTCTCCAAGGAGGCCTCAACCGAGGCCTAGGCCCAAGGGAAAGGCACCAGCGGGGATGAGCCTGGGGAGGCGCCCGGGCATGTCTGGACCCAGTCCCCGCAGCCTGCCCCTTGGTGGGGCAGTACCCCCGGAGGCCAGGAAGGTCTGGGCAAGGCTGCCAGGGGCAGGGACACTGCTGGGTCCTGCCCCTGGCCTGTGGGGCGTCTGAGCACAACCGGCACTCTCCCGCTGGAAGACCTCCCCGTCTGCCTCGAAAGGCCGGTTTGCAAGCACTCCCGCCCGCTGTTCCCGCCAGGCACGCACAATGCTCCCAAGCCCGGGAGAAAAGCGCTTCGGGGTGGTGCTCTCTCCGGGCCCTTGCCCCTGAGCCTGGGGGCAAGGCATGGGGAACACACTCCCAGGCCAAAGCAGAACCACATGCCCACGTCTGTTCCTGTCCCCTGCACCGGCACAGAGCTGGGGGGAGCCAGAGTCTGTCAGGCAGCTGCTGGGCTGGCCGCCTGTGTGGGAAGGGGCAGAGCCGACCTAGGGGCAAGTTGGGCCTCTTGCTCTCCCTGCTGCCCTGAGGCTGCTGGGCCAAAGAGGTCTTGGGCATCCAGCCCCTTGCTGGTCCCTTCCCTCTGACGAGGCCCTCTGAGCTCCAGCACCTTGCAGTGTGGAGACAGCCCCTGCCAGCAACCTCCTCTCCAAGTAGGCCTCAACCGAGGCCTAGGCCCAGGGGAAAGGCACCAGCGGGGATGAGCCAGTGGAGGCGCACAGGCATGTATGGACCCAGTCCCCGCAGCCTGCCCCTTGGTGGGGCAGTATCCCCGGAGGCCAGGAAGGTCTGGGCAAGGCTGCCAGGGGCAGGGACACTGCTGGGTCCTGCCCCTGGCCTGTGGGGCGTCTGAGCACAACCGGCACTCTCCCGCTGGAAGACCTGCCCGGCCGCCTCCAAAGGCCGGTTAACAAGCGCTCCCGCCCACTGTTCCCAGCAGGCGTGCACAATGCTCCCAAGCCCGGGAGAAAAGCGCTTCGGGGTGGTGCTCTCTCCGGGCCCTTGCCTTTGAGCCTGGGGGCAAGGCAGGGTGTCCACACTCCCAGGCCAAGGCAGAACCACATGCACACGTCTGATCTGCCCCCTGCACCGGCAGAGAGCTCGGGGGAGCCAGAGTCTGTCAGGCAGCTGCTGGGCTGGCCGCCTGTGTGGGAAGGGGCAGAGCCGACCTAGGGGCAAGTTGGGCCTCTTGCTCTCCCTGCTGCCCTGAGGCTGCTAGGCCAAAGAGGTCTTGGGCATCCAGCCCCTTGCTTGTCCCTTCCCTCTGACGAGGCCCTCTGAGCTCCAGCACCTTGCAGTGTGGAGACAGCCCCTGCCAGCAATCTCCTCTCCAAGGAGGCCTCAACCGAGGCCTAGGCCCAGGGAAAAGGCACCAGCGGGGTTGAGCCAGGGGAGGCGCCCGGGCATGTCTGGACCCTGTCCCCGCAGCCTGCCCCTTGGTGGGGCAGTACCCCCGGAGGCCAGGAAGGTCTGGGCAAGGCTGGCCAGGGGCAGGGGCCCTGCTGGGTCCTGCCCCTGGCCTGTGGGGCCTCTGAGCACAACCGGCCCTTGCCCACTGGAAGACCTCCCCGGCTGCCTCCAAAGGCCGGTTTGCAAGCACTCCCGCCCACTGTTCCCGCCAGGCGCGCACAATGCTCCCAAGCCCGGGAGAAAAGCGCTTCGGGGTGGTGGTCTCTCCGGGCCCCTGCCCCTGAGCCTGGGGGCCAGGCAGGGGATCCACAGTCCCAGGCCAAGGCAGAACCACATGCACACGGCTGTTCCTGCCCCCTCCACCGGCAGAGAGCTGGGGGGAGCCAGAGTCTGTCAGGCAGCTGCTGGGCTGGCCGCCTGTGTGGGAAGGGGCAGAGCCGACCTAGGGGCAAGTTGGGCCTCTTGCTCTCCCTGCTGCCCTGAGGCTGCTGGGCCAAAGAGGTCTTGGGCATCCAGCCCCTTGCTGGTCCCTTCCCTCTGACGAGGCCCTCTGAGCTCCAGCACCTTGCAGTGTGGAGACAGCCCCGGCCAGCAACCTCTTCTCCAAGGAGGCCTCAACCGAGGCCTAGGCCCAGGGGAAAGGCACCAGCGGGGATGAGCCAGTGGAGGCGCACGGGCATGTCTGGACCCAGTCCCCGCAGCCTGCCCCTTGGTGGGGCAGTACCCCCGGAGGCCAGGAAGGTCTGGGCAAGGCAGGCCAGGGGCAGGGGCCCTGCTGGGTCCTGCCCCTGGCCTGTGGGGCCTCTGAGCACAACCGGCCCTCTCCCACTGGAAGACCTCCCCGGCTGCCTCCAAAGGCCGGTTCGCCAACACTCCCGCCCGCTGTTCCCGCCAGGCACGCACAATGCTCCCAAGCCCGGGAGAAAAGCGCTTCAGGGTGTTGCCCTCTCCGGGCCCTTGCCCCTGAGCCTGGGGTCCAGGCAGTGGGTCCACACTCCCAGACCAAGGCAGAAACACATGCACACGTCTGTTCCTGACCCCTGCACCGGCAGAGAGCTCGGGGGAGCCAGAGTCTGTCAGGCAGCTGCTGGGTTGGCTGCCTGTGTGGGAAGGGGCAGAGCCGACCTAGGGGCAAGTTGGGCCTCTTCCTCTCCCTGCTGCCCTGAGGCTGCTGGGCCAAAGACGTCTTGGGCATCCAGCCCCTTACTGGTCCCTTCCCGCTGACGAGGCCCTCTGAGCTCCAGCACCTTGCAGTGTGGAGACAACCCCTGCCAGCAACCTCCTCTCCAAGGAGGCCTCAACCGAGGCCTAGGCCCAGGGGAAAGGCACCAGCGGGGATGAGCCAGTGGACGCGCAAGGGCATGTCTGGACCCAGTCCCCGCAGCCTGCCCCTTGGTGGGGCAGTACCCCCGGAGGCCAGGAAGGTCTGGGCAAGGCTGCGAGGGGCAGGGGCCCTGCTGGGTCGTGCCCCTGGCCTGTGGGGTGTCTGAGCACAACCGGCACTCTCCCGCTGGAAGACCTCCCCGTCTGCCTCCAAAGGCCGGTTTGCAAGCACTCCCGCCCGCTGTTCCCGCCAGGCAGGCACAATGCTCCCAAGCCCGGGAGAAAAGCGCTTCGGGGTGGTGCTCTCCTCGGGCCCTTGCCCCTGAGCCTGGGGGCCAGGCAGTTGGAACACACTCCCAGGCCAAGGCAGAACGACATGCACACGTCTGTTCCTGCCCCCTACACCGGCAGAGAGCTCGGGGGAGCCAGAGACTGCCAGGCTGCTGCTGGGCTGGCTGCCTGTCTGGGACGGGGCAGAGCCGACCTAGGGGCAAGTTGGGCCTCTTGCTCTCCCTTCTGCCCTGAGGCTGCTGGGTCAAAGAGGTCTTGGGCATCCAGCCCTTTGCTGGTCCCTTCCCTCTGACGAGGCCCTCTGAGCTCCAGCACCTTGCAGTGTGGAGACAGCCCCTGCCAGCAACCTCCTCTCCAAAGAGGCCTCAACCGAGGCCTACGCCCAGGGGAAAAGCACCAGCGGGGATGATCCTGGGGAGGCGCACGGACGTGTCTGGACCCAGTCCCCGCAGCCTGCCCCTTGGTGGGGCAGTACCCCCGGCGGCCAGGAAGGTCTGGGCAAGGCTGGCCAGAGGCAGGGGACCTGCTGGGTCCTACCCCTGGCCTGTGAGGCCTCTGAGCACAACCGGCCCTCTCCCACTGGAAGACCTCCCCAGCTGCCTCCAAAGTCCTGTTTGCAAAGACTCCCGCCCGCTGTTCACGCCAGGCTCGCACAATGCTCCCAAGCCCGGGAGAAAAGCGCTTCGGGGTGGTGCTCTCTCCGGGCCCTTGCCCCTGAGCCTGGGGGCCAGGCAGTGGGTCCACACTCCCAGACCAAGGCAGAACCACATGCACACGTCTGTTCCTGACCCCTGCACCGGCAGAGAGCTCGGGGGAGCCAGAGTCTGTCAGGCAGCTGCTGGGCTGGCCGCCTGTGTGGGAAGGGGCAGAGCCGACCTAGGGGCAAGTTGGGCCTCTTCCTCTCCCTGCTGCCCTGAGGCTGCTGGGCCAAAGAGGTCTTGGGCATCCAGCCCCTTGCTGGTCCCTTCCCTCTGACGAGGCCCTCTGAGCTCCAGCACCTTGCAGTGTGGAGACAGCCCCTGCCAGCAACCTCCTCTCCAATGAGGCCTCAACCGAGGCCTAGGCCCAGGGGAAAGGCACCAGCGGGGATGAGCCTGGGGAGGCGCCCGGGCATGTCTGGACCCAGTCCCCGCAGCCTGCCCCTTGGTGGGGCAGTACCCCCGGAGGCCAGGAAGGTCTGTGCAAGGCTGCCAGGGGCAGGGACAGCGCTGGGTCCTGCCCCTGGCCTGTGGGACGTCTGAGCACAACCGGCACTCTCCCGCTGGAAGACCTCCCCGTCTGCCTCCAAAGGCCGGTTTGCAAGCACTCCCGCCCGCTGTTCCCGCCAGGCACGCACAATGCTCCCAAGCCCGGGAGAAAAGCGCTTCGGGGTGGTGCTCTCTCCGGGCCCTTGCCCCTAAGCCTGCGGGCCAGGCAGGGGGAACACACTCCCAGGCCAAGACAGAACGACATGAACACGTCTGTTCCTGCCCCCTACACCGGCAGAGAGCTCGGGGGAGCCAGAGTCTCTCAGGCAGGTGCTGGGCTGGCCGCCTGTGTGGGAAGGGGCAGAGCCGACCTAGGGGCAAGTTGGGCCTCTTGCTCTCCCTGCTGCCCTGAGGCTGCTGGGCCAAAGACGTCTTGGGCATCCAGCCCTTTGCTGGTCCCTTCCCTCTGACGAGGCCCTCTGAGCTCCAGCACCTTGCAGTGTGGAGACAGCACCTGCCAGTAATCTCCTCTCCAAGGAGGCCTCAACCGAGGCCTAGGCCCAGGGGAAAGGCACCAGCGGGGATGAGCCTGGGGAGGCGCCCGGGCATGTCTGGACCCAGTCCCCGCAGCCTGCCCCTTGGTGGGGCAGTACCCCTGGAGGCCAGGAAGGTCTGGGCAAGGCTGACCAGGGGCAGGGGACCTGCTGGGTCCTGCCCCTGGCCTGTGGGGCCTCTGAGCACAACCGGCCCTCTCCCACTGGAAGACCTCCCCGGCTGCCTCCAAAGGCCGGTTTGCCAACACTCCCGCCTGCTGTTCCCGCCAGGCACGCACAATGCTCCCAAGCCCGGGAGAAAAGCGCTTCGGGGTGGTGCTCTCTCCGGGCCCCTGCCCCTAAGCCTGCGGGCCAGGCAGGGGGAACACACTCCCAGACCAAGGCAGAACCACATGCACACGTCTGTTCCTGTCCCCTGCACTGGCAGAGAGCTCGGGGGAGCCAGAGTCTGTCAGGCAGCTGCTGGGTTGGCTGCCTGTGTGGGAAGGGGCAGAGCCGACCTAGGGGCAAGTTGGGCCTCTTCCTCTCCCTGCTGCCCTGAGGCTGCTGGGCCAAAGAGGTCTTGGGCATCCAGCCCCTTGCTGGACCCTTCCCGCTGACGAGGCCCTCTGAGCTCCAGCACCTTGCAGTGTGGAGACAGCCCCTGCCAGCAACCTCCTCTCCAAGGAGGCCTCAACCGAGGCCTAGGCCCAGGGGAAAGGCACCAGCGGGGATGAGCCTGGGGAGGCGCCTGGCCATGTCTGGACCCAGTCCGCGCAGCCTGCCCCTTGGTGGGGTAGTAACCCCGGAGGCCAGGAGGGTCTGGGCAAGGCTGCCAGGGGCAGGGACACTGCTGGGTCCTGCCCCTGGCCTGTGGGGCGTCTGAGCAAAACCGGCACTCTCCCGCTGGAAGACCTCCCCGTCTGCCTCCAAAGGCCGGTTTGCAAGCACTCCCGCCCGCTGTTCCCGCCAGGCACGCACAATGCTCCCAAGCCCGGGAGAAAAGCGCTTCGGGGTGGTGGTCTCTCCGGGCCCTTGCCCCTGAGCCTGGGGGCCAGGCAGGGGGAACACACTCCCAGGCCAAGGCAGAACGACATGCACACGTCTGTTCCTGCCCCCTACACCGGCAGAGAGATCGGGGGAGCCAGAGACTGCCAGGCTGCTGCTGGGCTGGCTGCCTGTCTGGGACGGGGCAGAGCCGACCTAGGGGCAAGTTGGGCCTCTTGCTCTCCCTGCTGCCCTGAGGCTGCTGGGTCAAAGAGGTCTTGGGCATCCAGCCCCTTACTGGTCCCTTCCCTCTGACGAGGCCCTCTGAGCTCCAGCACCTTGCAGTGTGGAGACAGCCCCTGCCAGCAACCTCCTCTCCAAGGAGGCCTCAACCGAGGCCTAGGCCCAGGGGAAAGGCACCAGCGGGGATGAGCCTGGGGAGGCGCCCGGGGATGTCTGGACCCAGTCCCCGCAGCCTGCCCCTTGGTGGGGCAGTTCCCCCGGAGGCCAGGAAGGTCTGGGCAAGGCTGGCCAGGGTCAGGGGCCCTGCTGGGTCCTGCCCCTGGCCTGTGGGGCCTCTGAGCACAACCGGCCCTCTCCCACTGGAAGACCTCCCCGGCTGCCTCCAAAGTCCTGTTTGCTAACACTCCCGCCCGCTGTTCACGCCAGGCTCGCACAATGCTCCCAAGCCCGGGAGAAAAGCGCATTGGGGTGGTTCTCTCTCCGGGCCCTTTCCCCTGAGCCTGGGGGCAAGGCACGGGGAACACACTCCCTGGCCAAGGCAGAACCACATGCCCACGTCTGTTCCTGTACCCTGCACCGGCAGAGAGCTTGGGGGAGCCAGAGTCTGGCAGGCAGCTGCTGGGTTGGCCGCCTGTGTGGGAAGGGGCAGAGCCGACCTAGGGGCAAGTTGGGCCTCTTGCTCTCCCTGCTGCCCTGAGGCTGCTGGGCCAAAGAGGTCTTGGCCATCCAGCCCCTTGCTGGTCCCTTCCCTCTGACGAGGCCCTCTGAGCTCCAGCACCTTGCAGTGTGGAGACAGCCCCTGCCAGCAACCTCCTCTCCAAGGAGGCCTCAACCGAGGCCTAGGCCCAGGGGAAAGGCACCAGCGGGGATGAGACTGGGGAGGCGCCCGGGCATGACTGGACCCAGTCCCCGCAGCCTGCCCCTTGGTGGGGCAGTACCCCCGGAGGCCAGGAAGGTCTGGGCAAGGCTGGCCAGGGGCAGGGGCCCTGCTGGGTCCTGCCCCTGTCCTGTGGGGCCTCTGAGCACAACCGGCCCTCTCCCACTGGAAGACCTCCCCGGCTGCCTCCAAAGGCCGGTTTGCCAACACTCCCGCCCGCTGTTCTCGCCAGGCACGCACAATTCTCCCAAGCCCGGGAGAAAAGCGCTTCGGTGTGTTGCTCTCTCCGGGCCCTTGCCCCTGAGTGTGGGGGCCAGGCAGTGGTTCCACACTCCCAGACCAATGCAGAACCACATGCACACGTCTGTTCCTGACCCCTTCACCGGCAGAGAGCTCGGGGGAGCCAGAGTCTGTCAGGCAGCTGCTGGGCTGGCCGCCTGTGTGGGAAGGGGTAGAGCCGACCTAGGGGCAAGTTGGGCCTCTTGCTCTCCCTGCTGCCCTGAGGCTGCTGGGCCAAAGAGGTCTTGGGCATCCAGCCCCTTGCTGGTCCCTTCCCTCTGATGAGGCCCTCTGAGCTCCAGCACCTTGCAGTGTGGACACAGCCCCTGCCAGCAACCTCCTCTCCAAGGAGGCCTCAACCGAGGCCTAGGCCCAGGGGAAAGGCACCAGCGGGGATGAGCCAGTGGAGGCGCACGGGCATGTCTGGACCCAGTCCCCGCAACCTGCCCTTTGGTGGGGCAGTACCCCCGGAGGCCAGGAAGGTCTGGGCAACGCTGCCAGGGGCAGGGGCCCTCCTGGGTCCTGCCCCTGGCCTGTGGGGCGTCTGAGCACAACCGGCACTCTCCCGCTGGAAGACCTGCCCGGCTGCCTCCAAAGGCCGGTTAACAAGCGCTCTCGCCCACTGTTCCCAGCAGGCGTGCACAATGCTCCCAAGCCCGGGAGAAAAGCGCTTCGGGGTGGTGCTCTCTCCGGGCCCTTGCCCCTGAGCCTGGGGGCAAGGCAGGGGGTCCACACTCCCAGGACAAGGCAGAACCACATGCACACGTCTGATCTGCCCCCTGCACCGGCAGAGAGCTCGGGGGAGCCAGAGTCTGTCAGGCAGCTGCTGGGCTGGCCGCCTGTGTGGGAAGGGGCAGAGCCGACCTAGGGGCAAGTTGGGCCTCTTGCTCTCCCTGCTGCCCTGAGGCTGCTGGGCCAAAGAGGTCTTGGGCATCCAGCCCCTTGCTTGTCCCTTCCCTCTGACGAGGCCCTCTGAGCTCCAGCACCTTGCAGTGTTGAGACAGCACCTGCCAGCAATCTCCTCTCCAAGGAGGCCTCAACCGAGGCCTAGGCCCAGGGAAAAGGCACCAGCGGGGTTGAGCCAGGGGAGGCGCCCGGGCATGTCTGGACCCTGTCCCCGCAGCCTGCCCCTTGGTGGGGCAGTACCCCCGGAGGCCAGTAAGGTCTGGGCGAGGCTGGCCAGGGGCAGGGGCCCTGCTGGGTCCTGCCCCTGGCCTGTGGGGCCTCTGAGCACAACCGGCCCTTGCCCACTGGAAGACCTCCCCGGGTGCCTCCAAAGGCCGGTTTGCAAGCACTCCCGCCCACTGTTCCCGCCAGGCGCGCACAATGCTCCCAAGCCCGGGAGAAAATCGCTTCGGGGTGGTGCTCTCTCCGGGCCCTTGCCCCTGAGCCTGGGGGCCAGGCAGTTGGAACACACTCCCAGGCCAAGGCAGAACGACATGCACACGTCTGTTCCTGCCCCCTACACCGGCAGAGAGCTCGGGGGAGCCAGAGACTGCCAGGCAGCTGCTGGGCTGGCCGCCTGTGTGGGAAGGGGCAGAGCCGACCTAGGGGCAAGTTGGGCCTCTTCCTCTCCCTGCTGCCCTGAGGCTGCTGGGCCAAAGAGGTCTTGGGCATCCAGCCCCTTGCTGGTCCCTTCCCTCTGACGAGGCCCTCTGAGCTCCAGCACCTTGCAGTGTGGAGACAGCCCCTGCCAGCAACCTCCTCTCCAAGGAGGCCTCAACCGAGGCCTAGGCCCAGGGGAAAGGCACCAGCGGGGATGAGCCTGGGGAGGCGCCTGGGCATGTCTGGACCCAGTCCCCGCAGCCTGCCCCTTGGTGGGGCAGTACCCCCGGAGGCCAGGAAGGTCTGTGCAAGGCTGCCAGGGGCAGGGACAGCGCTGGGTCCTGCCCCTGGCCTGTGGGACGTCTGAGCACAACCGGCACTCTCCCGCTGGAAGACCTCCCCGTCTGCCTCCAAAGGCCGGTTTGCAAGCACTCCCGCCCGCTGTTCCCGCCAGGCACGCACAATGCTCCCAAGCCCGGGAGAAAAGCGCTTCGGGGTGGTGCTCTCTCCGGGCCCTTGCCCCTAAGCCTGCGGGCCAGGCAGGGGGAACACACTCCCAGGCCAAGACAGAACGACATGAACACGTCTGTTCCTGCCCCCTACACCGGCAGAGAGCTCGGGGGAGCCAGAGTCTCTCAGGCAGGTGCTGGGCTGGCCGCCTGTGTGGGAAGGGGCAGAGCCGACCTAGGGGCAAGTTGGGCCTCTTGCTCTCCCTGCTGCCCTGAGGCTGCTGGGCCAAAGACGTCTTGGGCATCCAGCCCTTTGCTGGTCCCTTCCCTCTGACGAGGCCCTCTGAGCTCCAGCACCTTGCAGTGTGGAGACAGCACCTGCCAGCAATCTCCTCTCCAAGGAGGCCTCAACCGAGGCCTAGGCCCAGGGGAAAGGCACCAGCGGGGATGAGCCTGGGGAGGCGCCCGGGCATGTCTGGACCCAGTCCCCGCAGCCTGCCCCTTGGTGGGGCAGTACCCCTGGAGGCCAGGAAGGTCTGGGCAAGGCTGACCAGGGGCAGGGGACCTGCTGGGTCCTGCCCCTGGCCTGTGGGGCCTCTGAGCACAACCGGCCCTCTCCCACTGGAAGACCTCCCCGGCTGCCTCCAAAGGCCGTTTTGCACGCACTCCCGCCCACTGTTCCCACCAAGCGCGCACAATGCTCCCAAGCCCGGGAGAAAAGCGCTTCGGGGTGGTGCTCTCTCCGGGCCCTTGCCCCTGAGCCTGGGGGCCAGGCAGTGTGTCCACACTCCCAGGGCAAGGCAGAACCACATGCACACGTCTGTTCCTGACCCCTGCACCGGCAGAGAGCTCGGGGGAGCCAGAGTCTGTCAGGCAGCTGCTGGGCTGGCCGCCTGTGTGGGAAGGGGCAGAGCCGACCTAGGGGCAAGTTGGGCCTCTTGCTCTCCCTGCTGCCCTGAGGCTGCTGGGCCAAAGAGGTCTTGGGCATCCAGCCCTTTGCTTGTCCCTTCCCTCTGACGAGGCCCTCTGAGCTCCAGCACCTTGCAGTGTGGAGACAGCCCCTGCCAGCAACCTCCTCTCCAAGGAGGCCTCAACCGAGACCTAGGACCAGGGGAAAGGCACCAGCGGGGATGAGCCTGGGGAGGCGCCCGGGCATGTCTGGACCCAGTCCCCGCAGCCTGCCCCTTGGTGGGGCAGTACCCCCGGAGGCCAGAAAGGTCTGGGAAAGGCTGGCCAGGGGCAGGGGACCTGCTGGGTCCTGCCCCTGGCCTGTGGGGCCTCTGAGCACAACCGGCCCTCTCCCACTGGAAGACCTCCTCGGCTGCCTCCAAAGTCCTGTTTGCCAACACTACCACCCGCTGTTCACGCCAGACTTGCACAATGCTCCCAAGCCCGGGAGAAAAGCGTTTCGGGGTGGTGCTCTCTCCGGGCCCTTGCCCCTGAACCTGGGGGCAAGGCATGGGGAACACACTCCCAGGCCAAGGCAGAACCACATGCCCACGTCTGTTCCTGTCCCCTGCACCGGCAGAGAGCTTGGGGGAGCCAGAGTCTGTCAGGCAGCTGCTGGGTTGGCCGCCTGTGTGGGAAGGGGCAGAGCCGCCCTAGGGGCAAGTTGGGCCTCTTGCTCTCCCTGCTGCCCTGAGGCTGCTGGGCCAAAGACGTCTTGGGCATCCAGCCCCTTACTGGTCCCTTCCCTCTGACGAGGCCCTCTGAGCTCCAGCACCTTGCAGTGCGGAGACAGCCCCTGCCAGCAACCTCCTCTCCAAGGAGGCCTCAACCGAGGCCTAGGCCCAGGGGAAAGGCACCAGCGGGGATGAGCCAGGGGAGGCGCCCGAGCATGTCTGGACCCAGTCCCCGCAGCCTGCCCCTTGGTGGGGCAGTACCCCCGGAGGCCAGGAAGGTCTGGGTAAGGCTGCCCAGGGGCAGGGGCCCTGCTGGGTCCTGCCCCTGGCCTGTGGGGCCTCTGAGCACAACCGGCCCTCTCCCACTGGAAGACCTCCCCGGCTGCCTCCAAAGGCGGGTTTGCCAACACTCCCGCCCGCTGTTCCCGCCAGGCACGCACAACGCTCCCAAGGCCAGGAGAAAAGCGCTTCGGGGTGTTGCTCTCTCCGGGCCCTTGCCCCTGAGCTTGGGGTCCAGGCAGTGGGTCCACACTCCCAGACCAAGGCAGAACCACATGCACACGTCTGTTCCTGACCCCTGCACCGGCAGAGAGCTCGGGGGAGCCAGAGTCTGTCAGGCAGCTGCTGGGTTGGCTGCCTGTGTGGGAAGGGGCA
Organism: Dama dama; assembly: GCF_033118175.1. NCBI lineage: Eukaryota > Metazoa > Chordata > Mammalia > Artiodactyla > Cervidae > Dama > Dama dama. The sequence continues at coordinate 2,924,215 of NW_026870889.1, forward strand.
GAGCCGACCTAGGGGCAAGTTGGGCCTCTTGCTCTCCCTGCTGCCCTGAGGCTGCTGGGCCAAAGAGGTCTTGGGCATCCAGCCCCTTGCTGGTCCCTTCCCGCTGACGAGGCCCTCTGAGCTCCAGCACCTTGCAGTGTGGAGACAGCCCCTGCCAGCAACCTCCTCTCCAAGGAGGCATCAACCGAGGCCTAGGCCTAGGGGAAAGGCACCAGCGGGGATGAGCCTGGGGAGGCGCCCAGGCATGTCTGGACCCAGTTCCCGCAGCCTGCCCCTTGGTGGGGCAGTACCCCCGGAGGCCAGGAAGGTCTGGGCAAGGCTGGCCAGGGGCAGGGGAACTGCTGGGTCCTGCCCCTGGCCTGTGAGGCCTCTGAGCACAACCGGCCCTCTCCCACTGGAAGACCTCCACGGCTGCCTCCAACGTCCTGTTTGCAAACACTCCCGCCCGCTGTTCACGCCAGGCTCGCACAATGCTCCCAAGCCCGGGAGAAAAGCGCTTCGGGGCGGTGCTCTCTCCGGGCCCTTGCCCCTGAGCCTGGGGGCAAGGCAGGGGGAACACACTCCCAGGCCAAGGCAGAACCACATGCCCACGTCTGTTCCTGTCCTCTGCACCGGCAGAGAGCTTGGGGGAGCCAGAGTCTGTCAGGCAGCTGCTGGGTTGGCCGCCTGTGTGGGAAGGGGCAGAGCCGCCCTAGGGGCAAGTTGGGCCTCTTGCTCTCCCTGCTGCCCTGAGGCTGCTGGGCCAAAGACGTCTTGGGCATCCAGCCCCTTGCTGGTCCCTTCCCTCTGACGAGGCCCTCTGAGCTCCAGCACATTGCAGTGTGGAGACAGCCCCTGCCAGCAACCTCCTCTCCAAGGAGGCCTCAACCGAGGCCTAGGCCCAGGGGAAAGGCACCAGCGGGGATGAGCCTGGGGAGGCGCCCGGGCATGTCTGGACCCAGGCCCCGCAGCCTGCCCCTTGGTGGGGCAGTACCCCCGGAGGCCAGGAAGGTCTGGGCAAGGCTGGCCAGGGGCAGGGGCCCTACTGCGTCCTGCCCCTGGCCTGTGGGGCCTCTGAGCACAACCGGCCCTCTCCAACTGGAAGACCTCCCCGGCTGCCTCCAAAGGCCGGTTTGCAAGCGCTCCCGCCCACTGTTCCCAGCAGGCGTGCACAATGCTCCCAAGCCCGGGAGAAAAGCGCTTCAGGGTGGTGCTCTCTCCGGGCCCTTGCCCCTGAGCCTGGGGGCAAGGCAGTGGGTCCACACTCCCAGACCAAGGCAGAACCACATGCACACGTCTGATCTGCCCCCTGCACCGGCAGAGAGCTCGGGGGAGCCAGAGTCTGTCAGGCAGCTGCTGGGCTGGCCGCCTGTGTGGGAAGGGGCAGAGCCGACCTAGGGGCAAGTTGGGCCTCTTGCTCTCCCTGCTGCCCTGAGGCTGCTGGGCCAAAGAGGTCTTGGGCATCCAGCCCCTTGCTGGTCCCTTCCCTCTGACGAGGCCCTCTGAGCTCCAGCACCTTGCAGTGTGGAGACAGCCCCTGCCAGCAACCTCCTCTCCAAGGAGGCCTCAACCGAGGCCTAGGCCCAGGGGAAAGGCACCAGCGGGGATGAGCCTGGGGAGGCGCCCGGGCATGTCTGGACCCAGTCCCCGCAGCCTGCCCCTTGGTGGGGCAGTACCCCCGGAGGCCAGGAAGGTCTGGGCAAGGCTGCCAGGGGCAGGGACACTGCTGGGTCCTGCCCCTGGCCTGTGGGGCGTCTGAGCACAACCGGCACTCTCCCGCTGGAAGACTACCCCGTCTGCCTCGAAAGGCCGGTTTGCAAGCACTCCCGCCCACTGTTCCTGCCAGGCGCGCACAATGCTCCCAAGCCCGGGAGAAAAGCGCTTCGGGGTGGTGGTCTCTTCGGGCCCTTGCCCCTGAGCCTGGGGTCCAGGCAGTGGGTCCACACTCCCAGACCAAGGCAGAACCACATGCACACGTCTGTTCCTGACCCCTGAACCGGCAGAGAGCTCGGGGGAGCCAGAGTCTATCAGGCAGCTGCTGGGTTGGCTGCCTGTGTGGGAAGGGGCAGAGCCGACCTAGGGGCAAGTTGGGCCTCTTGCTCTCCCTGCTGCCCTGAGGCTGCTGGGCCAAAGAGGTCTTGGGCATCCAGCCCCTTGCTGGTCCCTTCCCGCTGACGAGGCCCTCTGAGCTCCAGCACCTTGCAGTGTGTAGACAGCCCCTGCCAGCAACCTCCTCTCCAAGGAGGCATCAACCGAGGCCTATGCCCAGGGGAAAGGCACCAGCGGGGATGAGCCTGGGGAGGCGCCCAGGCATGTCTGGACCCAGTCCCCGCAGCCTGCCCCTTGGTGGGGCAGTACCCCCGGAGGCCAGGAAGGTCTGGGCAAGGCTGGCCAGGGGCAGGGGACATGCTGGGTCCTGCCCCTGGCCTGTGTGGCCTCTGAGCACAACCGGCCCTCTCCCACTGGAAGACCTCCACGGCTGCCTCCAAAGTCCTGTTTGCAAACACTCCCACCCGCTGTTCACGCCAGGCTCGCACAATGCTCCCAAGCCCGGGAGAAAAGCGCTTCGGGGTGGTGCTCTCTCCGGGCCCTTGCCCCTGAGCCTGGGGGCAAGGCAGAGGGAACACACTCCCAGGCCAAGGCAGAACCACATGCCCACGTCTGTTCCTGTCCCCTGCACCGGCAGAGAGCTTGGGGGAGCCAGAGTCTGTCAGGCAGCTGCTGAGTTGGCCGCCTGTGTGGGAAGGGGCAGAGCCGCCCTAGGGGCAAGTTGGGCCTCTTGCTCTCCCTGCTGCCCTGAGGCTGCTGGGCCAAAGACGTCTTGGGCATCCAGCCCCTTACTGGTCCCTTCCTTCTGACGAGGCCCTCTGAGCTCCAGCACCTTGCAGTGTGGAGACAGCCCCTGCCAGCAACCTCCTCTCCAAGGAGGCCTCAACCGAGGCCTAGGCCCAGGGGAAAGGCACCAGCGGGGATGAGCCTGGGGAGGCGCCCGGGCATGTCTGGACCCAGGCCCCGCAGCCTGCCCCTTGGTGGGGCAGTACCCCCGGAGGCCAGGAAGGTCTGGGCAAGGCTGGCCAGGGGCAGGGGCCCTGCTGCGTCCTGCCCCTGGCCTGTGGGGCCTCTGAGCACAACCGGCCCTCTCCCACTGGAAGACCTCCCCGGCTGCCTCCAAAGGCCGGTTTGCAAGCACTCCCGCCCACTGTTCCCAGCAGGCGTGCACAATGCTTCCAAGCCCGGGAGAAAAGCGCTTCAGGGTGGTGCTCTCTCCGGGCCCTTGCCCCTGAGCCTGGGGCAAGGCAGGGTGTCCACACTCCCAGGAAAAGGCAGACCACATGCACACGTCTGATCTGCCCCCTGCACCGGCAGAGAGCTCGGGGGAGCCAGAGTCTGTCAGGCAGCTGCTGGGCTGGCCGCCTGTGTGGGAAGGGGCAGAGCCGACCTAGGGGCAAGTTGGGCCTCTTGCTCTCCCTGCTGCCCTGAGGCTGCTGGGCCAAAGAGGTCTTGGGCATCCAGCCCCTTGCTGGTCCCTTCCCTCTGACGAGGCCCTCTGAGCTCCAGCACCTTGCAGTGTGGAGACAGCCCCTGCCAGCAACCTCCTCTCCAAGGAGTCCTCAACTGAGGCCTAGGCCCAGGGGAAAGGCACCAGCGGGGATGAGCCTGGGGAGGCGCCCGGCCATGTCTGGACCCAGTCCCCGCAGCCTGCCCCTTGGTGGGGCAGTACCCCCGCAGGCCAGGAGGGTCTGGGCAAGGCTGCCAGGGGCAGGGACACTGCTGGGTACTGCCCCTGGCCTTTGGGGCGTCTGAGCACAACCGGCACTCTCCCGCTGGAAGACCTCCCCGGCTGCCTCCAAAGGCCGGTTTGCAAGCACTCCCGCCCGCTGTTCCCGCCAGGCACGCACAATGCTCCCAAGCCCAGGAGAAAAGCGCTTCGGGGTGGTGCTCTCTCCGGGCCCTTGCCCCTGAGCCTGGGGGACAGGCAGGGGGAACACACTCCCAGGCCAAGGCAGAACGACATGCACACGTCTGTTCCTGCCCCCTACACCGGCAGAGAGTTCGGGGGAGCCAGAGACTGCCAGGCTGCTGCTGGGCTGGCTGCCTGTGTGGGACGGGGTAGAGCCGACCTAGGGGCAAGTTGGGCCTCTTGCTCTCCCTGCTGCCCTGAGGCTGCTGGGTCAGAGAGGTCTTGGGCATCCAGCCCTTTGCTGGTCCTTTCCCTCTGACGAGGCCCTCTGAGCTCCAGCACCTTGCAGTGTGCAGACAGCCCCTGCCGGCAACCTCCTCTCCAAGGAGGCCTCAACCGAGGCCTAGGCCCAGGGGAAAGGCACCAGCGGGGATGAGCCTGGGGAGGCGCCCGGGCATGTCTGGACCCAGGCCCCGCAGCCTGCCCCTTGGTGGGGTAGTACCCCCGGAGGCCAGGAAGGTCTGGGCAAGGCTGCCAGAGGCAGGGACACTGCTGGGTCCTGCCCCTGGCCTGTGGGGCCTCTGAGAACAACTGGCACTCTCCCGCTGGAAGACCTCCCCGGCTGCCTCCAAAGGCTGGTTTGCAAGCACTCAATCCCGCTGTTCACGCCAGCTGCGCACAATGCTCCCAAGCCCGGGAGAAAAGCATTTTGGGGTGGTGCTCACTCCGGGCTTTGGAAGTCCTCCCCGGCTGCCTCCAAGGCCGGTTTGCAAGCACTTCTGCCTGCTGTTCCCGCCACCCGCGCACAATGCTCCCAAGCCCGGGAGAAAAGCGTTTCGGGGTGGTGTTCTCTCTGGACCCAAGAAAGACCTCCCGGGCTGCCCCCAAATGCCGGTTTGCAAGCACTCCCACTCACTGTTCCCGCCATCCGTGCAAATGCTCCAAGCCCAGGAGAAAAGCCCTTCAGGGTGGTGCTCTCTCCCGGCCCTTGGAAGACCTCCCCGGCTGCCTCCAAAGGCTGGATTTCAAGTACTCCCTCCCGCTGTCCCGCCAGCCGCACACAATGCTCCCAATCACGGGAGAAAAGCGCTTCGGGGTGGTGCTCTCTACGGGCCCTTGGAAGACCTCCCCGTTTGTCTCCAAAGGCCGGTTTGCAAGCACTCATGCCCGCTGTTCCCACCAGCCGCGCACAATGCTCCCAAGCCTAGGAGAAAAGCGCTTCGGGGTGGTGCTCTCTCCCGGCCCTTGGAAGACCTCCCCGGCTGCCTCCAAAGGCCGGTTTGCAAGCACTCAATCCCGCTGTTCCCGCCAGCCGCGCACAATGCTCCCAAGCCCGGGAGAAAAGCGCTTCGGGGTGGTGCTCTCTCCTGGCCCTTGGAAGACCTCCCCGGCTGCCTCCAAAGGCTGGTTTTCAAGAACTCTCTCCCGCTGACCCGCAAGCCGCACACAATGCTCCCAAGCCCGGGAGAAAAGCATTTTGAGGTGGTCTCTCTCCGGGCCCTTGGAAGACTCCCCGGCTGCCTCTAAAGGCCGGTTTGCAAGCACTCATGTCCTCTGTTCCCGACAGCCGCGAACAATGCTCCCAATTCCGTGAGAAAAGTGCTTCGGGATGGTGCTCTCTCCGGGCCCTTGGAAGACCTCCCAAGCTGCCTCCAAAGGCCGGTTTGCAAGCACTCCCGCCCGCTGTTCCCGCCAGCCTCGCACAATGCTCCCAAGACCGGGAGAAAAGCGCTTCGAGGTGGTGTTCTCTCCGTGCCAATGGAGGACCTCCCTGGCTGCCCCCAAAGGCCGGTTTGCAAGCACTCCCACTCGCTGTTCCCGCCATCCGCGCACAATGCTCCCAAGCCCGGGAGAAAAGCATTTTGGGGTGGTGCTCACACCGGGCCCTGGAAGACCTCCCCGGCTGCCTCCAAAGGACGGTTTTCAAGCACTCCTGCCTGCTGTTCCCGCCACCCGCGCACAATGCTCCCAAGCCCGGGAGAAAAGCGCTTCGGGGTGGTGCTCTCTACAGGCCGTTGGAAGACCTCCCCGGCTGCCTCCAAAGGCCGGTTTGCAAGGACTCCTTCCTGCTGTTCCCGCCATCCGCGCACAATGCTCCCAAGCCCGGGAGAAAAGCATTTTGGGGTGGTGCTCACACCGGGCCCTGGAAGACCTCCCCGGCTGCCTCCAAAGGACGGTTTTCAAGCACTCCTTCCTGCTGTTCCCGCCACCCGCGCAAAATGCTCCCAAGCCCGGGAGAAAAGCGCTTCGGGGTGGTGCTCTCTACAGGCCCTTGGAAGACCTCCCCGGCTGCCTCCAAAGGACGGTTTGCAAGGACTCCTTCCTGCTGTTCCCGCCAGCCACGCACAATGCTCCCAAGCCCGGGAGAAAAGCATTTTGGGGTGGTGCTCACACCGGGCCCTGGAAGACCTCCCCGGCTGCCTCCAAAGGACGGTTTTCAAGCACTCCTGCCTGCTGTTCCCGCCACCCGCGCAGAATGCTCCCAAGCGCGGGAGAAAAGCGCTTCGGGGTGGTGCTCTCTACAGGCCCTTGGAAGACCTCCCCGGCTGCTTCCAAAGGCCGGTTTGCAAGGACTCCTTCCTGCTGTTCCCGCCAGCCACGCACAATGCTCCCAAGCCCGGGAGAAAAGCATTTTGGGGTGGTGCTCACTCCGGGCCCTTGGAAGACCTCCCCGGCTGCCTCCAGTGGCCAGTTTGCAAGCACTCATGCCCGCTGTTCCCACCAGCCGTGCACAATGCTCCCAAGCCCGGGAGAAAAGCTTTTTGGGGTGGTGCTCACACCGGGCCCTGGAAGACCTCCCCGGCTGCCTGCAAAGGCCGGTTTTCAAGCACTCCTGCCTGCTGTTCCTGCCACCCGCGCACAATACTCCCAAGCCCGGGAGAAAAGCGCTTCGGGGCGGTGCTCTCTACAGGCCCTTGGAAGACCTCCCCCGCTGCCTCCAAAGGCCGGTTTGCAAGGACTCCTTCCTGCTGTTCCCGCCAGCCACGCACAATGCTCCCAAGCCCGGGAGAAAAGTGCTTCGGGGTGGTGATCTCTCCGGGCCCTTCGAAGTCGTCCCCGGCTGCCTCCAAAGGCCGGTTTGCAAGCAATCATGCCCGTTGTTCCCACCAGCCGCGCACAATGCTCCCAAGCCCGGGAGAAAAGCATTTTGGGGTGGTGCTCACTCCGGGCCCTTGGAAGACCTCCCCGGCTGCCTCCAAAGGCCAGTTTGCAAGCAGTCCTGCCTGCTGTTCCCGCCAGCCGCGCACAATGTTCCCAAGCCCGGGAGAAAAGCGCTTCGGGGTGGTGCTCTCTCCGGGCACTTTCAAGACCTCCCCGGCTGCCTCCAAAGGCCGGTTTGCAAGCACTCCCGCCCACTGTTCCCGCCAGGCAGGCACAATGCTCCCAAGCCCGGGAGAAAAGCGCTTCGGGGTGGTGCTCTCCTCGGGCCCTTGCCCCTGAGCCTGGGGGCCAGGCAGTTGGAACACACTCCCAGGCCAAGGCAGAACGACATGCACACATCTGTTCCTGCCCCCTCCACCGGCAGAGAGCTCGGGGGAGCCAGAGACTGCCAGGCTGCTGCTGGGCTGGCTGCCTGTGTGGGACGGGGCAGAGCCGACCTAGGGGCAAGTTGGGCCTCTTGCTCTCCCTGCTGCCCTGAGGCTGCTGGGTCAAAGAGGTCTTGGGCAACCAGCCCTTTGCTGGTCCCTTCCCTCTGACGAGGCCCTCTGAGCTCCAGCACCTTGCAGTGTGGAGACAGCCCCTGCCAGCAACCTCCTCTCCAAAGAGGCCTCAACCGAGGCCTACGCCCAGGGGAAAAGCACCAGCGGGGATGATCCTGGGGAGGCGCACGGACATGTCTGGACCCAGTCCCCGCAGCCTGCCCCTTGGTGGGGCAGTACCCCCGGAGGCCAGGAAGGTCTGGGCAAGGCTGGCCAGGGGCAGGGGCCCTGCTGGGTCCTGCCCCTGGCCTGTGAGGCCTCTGAGCACAACCGGCCCTCTCCCACTGGAAGACCTCCCCGGCTGCCTCCAAAGTCCTCTTTGCAAACACTCCAGCCCTCTGTTCCCGCCAGGCACGCACAATGCTCCCAAGCCCGGGAGAAAAGCACTTCGGGGTGGTGCTCTCCTCGGGCCCTTGCCCCAGAGCCTGGGGGCCAGGCAGTTGGTCCACACTCCCAGACCAAGGCAGAACCACATGCACACGTCTGTTCCTGACCCCTGCACCGGCAGAGAGCTCGGGGGAGCCAGAGTCTGTCAGGCAGCTGCTGGGCTGGCCGCCTGTGTGGGAAGGGGCAGAGCCGACCTAGGGGCAAGTTGGGCCTCTTGCTCTCCCTGCTGCCCTGAGGCTGCTGGGCCAAAGATGTCTTGGGCATCCAGCCCTTTACTGGTCCCTTCTCTCTGACGAGGCTCTCTGAGCTGCAGCACCTTGCAGTGTGGAGACAGACCCTGCCAGCAACCTCCTCTCCAAGGAGGCCTCAACCGAGGCCTAGGCCCAGGGGAAAGGCACCAGCGGGGATGAGCCAGGGGAGGCTCCCGAGCATGTCTGGACCCAGTCCCTGCAGCCTGCCCCTTGGTGGGGCAGTACCCCCGGAGGCCAGGAAGGTCTGGGCAAGGCTGGCCAGGGGCAGGGGCCCTGCTGGGTCCTGCCCCTGGCCTGTGGGGCCTCTGAGCACAACCGGCCCTCTCCCACTGGAAGACCTCCCCGGCTGCCTCCAAAGGCCGGTTTGCAAGCGCTCCCGCCCACTGTTCCCAGCAGGCGTGCACAATGCTCCTAAGCCCGGGAGAAAAGCGCTTCGGGGTGGTGCTCTCTCCGGGCCCTTGCCCCTGAGCCTGGGGGCAAGGCAGGGTGTCCACACTCCCAGGCCAAGGCAGAACCACATGCACACGTCTGATCTGCCCCCTGCACCGGCAGAGAGCTCGGGGGAGCCAGAGTCTGTCAGGCAGCTGCTGGGCTGGCCGCCTGTGTGGGAAGGGGCAGAGCCGACCTAGGGGCAAGTTGGGCCTCTTGCTCTCCCTGCTCCCCTGAGGCTGCTGGGCCAAAGAGGTCTTGGGCATCCAGCCCCTTGCTGGTCCCTTCCCTCTGATGAGGCCCTCTGAGCTCCAGCACCTTGCAGTGTGGAGACAGCCCCTGCCAGCAACCTCCTCTCCAAGGAGGCCTCAACCGAGGCCTAGGCCCAGGGGAAAGGCACCAGCAGGGATGAGCCTGGGGAGGCGCCCGGGCATGACTGGACCCAGGCCCGCAGCCTGCCCCTTGGTGGGGCAGTACCCCCGGAGGCCAGGAAGGTCTGGGCAAGGCTGGCCAGGGGCAGGGGCCCTGCTGGGTCCTGTCCCTGGCCTGTAGGGCCTCTGAGCACAACCGGCCCTCTCCCACTGGAAGACCTCCCCGGCTGCCTCCAAAGGCCAGTTTGCCAACACTCCTGCCCGCTGTTCCCGCCAGGCACGCACAATGCTCCCAATTCCGTGAGAAAAGTGCTTCGGCATGGTGCTCTCTCCGGGCCCTTGGAAGACCTCCCAAGCTGCCTCCAAAGGCCGGTTTGCAAGCACTTCCGCCCGCTGTTCCCGCCAGCCTCGCACAATGCTCCCAAGCCCGGGAGAAAAGCGCTTCGGGGTGGTGTTCTCTCCGTGCCCATGGAGGACCTCCCTGGCTTCCCCCAAAGGCCGGTTTGCAAGCACTCCCACTCGCTGTTCCCGCCAGCCACGCACAATCCTCCAAAACCCCGGAGAAAAGCGCTTCGGGGTGGTGTTCTCTCCGTGCCCATGGAAGACCTCCCGGGGTGCCCCCAAAGGCCGGTTTGGAAGCACTCCCACTCGCTGTTCCCGCCATCCGCGCAAATGTTCCAAGCCCGGGAGAAAAGCGCTTCTGGGTGGTGCTCTCTCCTGGCCCTTGGAAGACCTCCCCGGCTGCCTCCAAAGGCCGGTTTGCAAGCACTCCCGCCCGCTGTTCCCACCAGCCACGCACAATGCTCCCAAGCCCGGGAGAAAAGCATTTTGGGGTGGTGCTCACACCGGGCCCTGGAAGACCTCCCCGGCTGCCTCCAAAGGACGGTTTTCAAGCACTCCTGCCTGCTGTTCCCGCCACCCGCGCACAATGCTCCCAAGCCCGGGAGAAAAGCGCTTCGGGGTGGTGCTCTCTACAGGCCCTTCGAAAACCTCCCCGGCTGCCTCCAGAGGCCGGTTTGCAAGGACTCCTTCCTGCTGTTCCCGCCAGCCACGCACAATGCTCCCAAGCCCGGGAGAAAAGCATTTTGGGGTGGTGCTCACTCCGGGCCCTTGGAAGACTTCCCCGGCTGCCTCCAATGGCCAGTTTGCAAGCACTCATGGCCGCTGTTCCCACCAGCCGCGCACAATGCTCCCAAGCCCGGGAGAAAAGCTTTTTGGGGTGGTGCTCACACCGGGCCCTGGAAGACCTCCCCGGGTGCCTCCAAAGGCCGGTTTTCAAGCACTCCTGCCTTCTGTTCCCGCCACCTGCGCACAATGCTCCCAAGCCCGGGAGAAAAGCGCTTCGGGGTGGTGCTCTCTACAGGCCCTTGGAAGACCTCCCCGGCTGCCTCCAAAGGCCGGTTTGCAAGGACTCCTTCCTGCTGTTCCCGCCAGCCACGCACAATGCTCCCAAGCCCGGGAGAAAAGCATTTTGGGGTGGTGCTCTCTACAGGCCCTTGGAAGACCTCCCCGGCTGCCTCCAATGGCCAGTTTGAAAGCACTCATGCCCGCTGTTCCCACCAGCCGCGCACAATGCTCCCAAGCCCGGGAGAAAAGCTTTTTGGGGTGGTGCTCACACCGGGCCCTGGAAGACCTCCCCGGCTGCCTCCAAAGGCCGGTTTTCAAGCACTCCTGCCTGCTGTTCCCGCCACCTGCGCACAATGCTCCCAAGCCCGGGAGAAAAGCGCTTCGGGGTGGTGCTCTCTACAGGCCCTTGGAAGACCTCCCCGGCTGCCTCCAATGGTCAGTTTGCAAGCACTCATGCCCGCTGTTCCCACCAGCCGCGCACAATGCTCCAAAGCCCGGGAGAAAAGCTTTTTGGGGTGGTGCTCACACCGGGCCCTGGAAGACCTCCCCGGCTGCCTGCAAAGGCCGGTTTTCAAGAACTCCCTCCCGCTGACCCGCCAGCCGCACACAATGCTCCCAAGCCCGGGAGAAAAGCATTTTGGGGTGGTCTCTCTCCGGGCCCTTGGAAGACTCCCCGGCTGCCTCTAAAGGCCGGTTTGCAAGCACTCGTTCCTGCTGTTCCCGCCAGCCACGCACAATGCTCCCAAGCCCGGGAGAAAAGCTTTTTGGGGTGGTGCTCTCTCCGGGCCCTTGGAAGACCTCCCGGGCTGCCTCCAAAGGCCGGTTTGCAAGCATTCATGTCCGTTGTTCCCGACAGCCGCGCACAATGCTCCCAAGCCCGAGAGAAAAGCATTTTGGGGTGGTGATCAGTCCGGCCCTTGGAAGACCTCCCCGGATGCCTCCAAAGGACAGTTTGCAAGCACTCATGCCCGCTGTTCCCGCCAGCCACGCACAATGCTCCCAAGACCGTGAGAAAAGCGCTTCGGGGTGGTGTTCTCTCAGGGACCATGGAGGACCTCCCCGGCTGCCCCCAAAGGCCGGTTTGCAAGCATTCCCACTCGCTGTTCCCGCCAGGCACACACAATGTTCCAAAACCCCGGAGAAAAGCGCTTCGGGGTGGTGCTCTCTCCGCGCCCTTGGAAGACTTCTCTGGCTGCCGCCAAATGCCGGTTTGCAAGAATTCCCTCCCGCTGTCCCACCAGCCGCACACAATGCTCCAAAACCCGAGAGAAAAGCGCTTCGAGGTGGTGCTCTCTCCGGGCCCTTGGAAGACCTCCCCGGCTGCCTCCAAAGGCCGGTTTGCAAGCACTCCTGCCTGCTGTTCCCGCCACGCGCGCACAATGCTCCCAAGCCCGGAAGAAAAGCATTTTGGGGTAGTGTTCTCTCCGGGCGCTTGGAAGACCTCCCGGGCGGCATCCAAAGGCCGGTTTGCAAGCACTCATGTCCGCTGTTCCCGACAGCCGCACACAATGCTCCCAAGCCCGGGAGAAAAGCATTTTGGGGTGGTGATCAGTCCGGGCCCTTGGAAGACCTCCCCGGCTGCCTCCAAAGGACAGTTTGCAAGAACTCATGCCCGCTGTTCCCGCCAGGCACGCACAATGCTCCCAAGCCCGGGAGAAAAGCGCTTCGGGGTGGTGCTCTCTCCCGGCCCTTGGAAGACCTCCCCGGCTGCCTCCAAAGGCTGGTTTTCAAGAACTCCCTCCCGCTGACCCGCCAGCCGCACACAATGCTCCCAAGCCCGGGAGAAAAGCATTTTGGGGTGGTCTCTCTCCGGGCCCTTGGAAGACTCCCCGGCTGCCTCTAAAGGCCGGTTTGCAAGCACTCATGTCCTCTGTTCCCGACAGCCGCGAACAATGCTCCCAATACCGTGAGAAAAGTGCTTCGGGATGGTGCTCTCTCCGGGCCCTTGGAAGACCTCCCAAGCTGCCTCCAAAGGCCGGTTTGCAAGCACTCCCGCCCGCTGTTCCCGCCAGCCTCGCACAATGCTCCCAAGACGGGAGAAAAGCGCTTCGGGGTGGTGTTCTCTCCGTGCCAATGGAGGACCTCCCTGGCTACCCCCAAAGGCCGGTTTGCAAGCACTCCCACTCACTGTTCCCGCCAGCCACGCACAATCCTCCAAAACCCCGGAGAAAAGCGCTTCGGGGTGGTGTTCTCTCCGTGCCCATGGAAGACCTCCCGGGGTGCCCCCAAAGGCCGGTTTGGAAGCACTCCCACTCGCTGTTCCCGCCATCCGCGCACAATGCTCCCAAGCCCGGGAGAAAAGCATTTTGGGGTGGTGCTCACACCGGGCCCTGGAAGACCTCCCCGGCTGCCTCCAAAGGACGGTTTTCAAGCACTCCTGCCTGCTGTTCCCGCCACCCGCGCACAATGCTCCCAAGCCCCGGAGAAAAGCCCTTCGGGGTGGTGCTCTCTACAGGCCCTTGGAAGACCTCCCCGGCTGCCTCCAAAGGCCGGTTTGCAAGGACTCCTTCCTGCTGTTCCCGCCATCCGCGCACAATGCTCCCAAGCCCGGGAGAAAAGCTTTTTGGGGTGGTGCTCACACCGGGCCCTGGAAGACCTCCCCGGCTGCCTCCAAAGGACGGTTTTCAAGCACTCCTGCCTGCTGTTCCCGCCACCCGCGCAGAATGCTCCCAAGCGCGGGAGAAAAGCGCTTCGGGGTGGTGCTCTCTACAGGCCCTTGGAAGACCTCCCCGGCTGCCTCCAAAGGCCCGTTTGCAAGGACTCCTTCCTGCTCTTCCCGCCAGCCACGCACAATGCTCCCAAGCCCGGGAGAAAAGCATTTTGGGGTGGTGCTCACTCCGGGCCCTTGGAAGACCTCCCCGGCTGCCTCCAAAGGCCAGTTTGCAAGCAGTCCTGCCTGCTGTTCCCGCCAGCCGCGCACAATGCTCCCAAGCCCGGGAGAAAAGCGCTTCGGGGTGGTGCTCTCTCCGGGCCCTTGGAAGACGTCCCCGGCTGCCTCCAAAGGCCGGTTTGCAAGCACTCATGCCCGTTGTTCCCACCAGCCGCGCACAATGCTCCCAAGCCCGGGAGAAAAGCATTTTGGGGTGGTGCTCACTCCGGGCCCTTGGAAGACCTCCCCGGCTGCCTCCAAAGGCCAGTTTGCAAGCAGTCCTGCCTGCTGTTCCCGCCAGCCGCGCACAATGTTCCCAAGCCCGGGAGAAAAGCACTTCGGGGTGGTGCTCTCTCCGGGCACTTTCAAGACCTCCCCGGCTGCCCCCAAAGGCCGGTTTGTAAGTACTCATTCCCGCTGCTTCCGCCATCCACGCACAATGCTCCCAAGCCCGGGAGAAAAGCATTTTGGGGTGGTGCTCTCTCCGGGCCCTTGGAAGACCTCCCGGGCTGCCTCCAAAGGCCGGTTTGCAAGCATTCATGTCCGTTGTTCCCGACAGCCGCGCACAATGCTCCCAAGCCCGAGAGAAAAGCATTTTGGGGTGGTGATCAGTCCGGCCCTTGGAAGACCTCCCCGGCTGCCTCCAAAGGACAGTTTGCAAGCACTCATGCCCGCTGTTCCCGCCAGCCACGCACAATGCTCCCAAGACCGTGAGAAAAGCGCTTCGGGGTGGTGTTCTCTCAGGGACCATGGAGGACCTCCCCGGCTGCCCCCAAAGGCCGGTTTGCAAGCATTCCCACTCGCTGTTCCCGCCAGGCACACACAATGTTCCAAAACCCCGGAGAAAAGCGCTTCGGGGTGGTGCTCTCTCCGCGCCCTTGGAAGACTTCTCTGGCTGCCGCCAAATGCCGGTTTGCAAGAATTCCCTCCCGCTGTCCCACCAGCCGCACACAATGCTCCAAAACCCGAGAGAAAAGCGCTTCGAGGTGGTGCTCTCTCCGGGCCCTTGGAAGACCTCCCCGGCTGCCTCCAAAGGCCGGTTTGCAAGCACTCCTGCCTGCTGTTCCCGCCACGCGCGCACAATGCTCCCAAGCCCAGAAGAAAAGCATTTTGGGGTAGTGTTCTCTCCGGGCGCTTGGAAGACCTCCCGGGCGGCCTCCAAAGGCCGGTTTGCAAGCACTCATGTCCGCTGTTCCCGACAGCCGCACACAATGCTCCCAAGCCCGGGAGAAAAGCATTTTGGGGTGGTGATGAGTCCGGGCCCTTGGAAGACCTCCCCGGCTGCCTCCAAAGGACAGTTTGCAAGAACTCATGCCCGCTGTTCCCGCCAGGCACGCACAATGCTCCCAAGCCCGGGAGAAAAGCGCTTCGGGGTGGTGCTCTCACCGGGCCCTTGCCCCTGAGCCTGGGGGCAATGCAGGGGGAACACACTCCCAGGCCAAGGCAGAACCACATGCACACGTCTGTTCCTGGTCCCTGCACCGGCAGAGAGCTCGGGGGAGCCAGAGTATGCCAGGCAGCTGCTGGGTTGGCGGCCTGTGTGGAAAGGGGCAGAGCCGACCTAGGGGCAAGTTGGGCCTCTTGCTCTCCCTGCTGCCCTGAGGCTGCTGGGCCAAAGAGGTCTTGGGCATCCAGCCCCTTGCTGGTCCCTTCCCTCTGATGAGGCACTCTGAGCTCCAGCACCTTGCAGTGTGGAGACAGCCCCTGCCAGCAACCTCCTCTCCAAGGCGGCCTCAACCGAGGCCTAGGCCCAGGGGAAAGGCACCAGCGGGGATGAGCCTGGGGAGGCGCCCGGGCATGTCTGGACCCAGTCCCCGCAGCCTGCCCCTTGGTGGGGCAGTACCCCCGGAGGCCAGGAAGGTCTGGGCAAGGCTGCCAGGGGCAGGGACACTGATGGGTCCTGCCCCTGGCCTGTGGGGCGTCTGAGCACAACCAGCACCCTCCCGCTGGAAGACCTCCCCGTCTGCCTCCAAAGGCCTGTTTGCAAGCACTCCCACCCGCTGTTCCCGCCAGGCACGCACAATGCTCCCAAGCCCGGGAGAAAAGCGCTTCGGGGTGGTGCTCTCCTCGGGCCCTTGCCCCTGAGCCTGGGGGCCAGGCAGGTGGAACACACTCCCAGGCCAAGGGAGAACGACATGCACACGTCTGTTCCTGCCCCCTACACCGGCAGAGAGCTCGGGGGAGCCAGAGTCTGTCAGGCAGGTGCTGGGCTGGCCGCCTGTGTGGGAAGTGGCAGAGCCGACCTAGGGGCATGTTGGGCCTCTGCTCTCCCTGCTGCCCTGAGGCTGCTGGGCCAAAGAGGTCTTGGGCATCCAGCCCCTTGCTGGTCCCTTCCCTCTGACGAGGCCCTCTGAGCTCCAGCACCTTGCAGTGTGGAGACAGCCCCTGCCAGCAACCTCCCCTCCAAGGAGGCCTCAACCGAGGCCTAGCCCCAGGGGAAAGGCACCAGCTGGGAAGAGCCTGGGGAGGCGCCCGGGCATGTCTGGACCCAGTCCCCGCAGCCTGCCCCTTGGTGAGGCAGTACCCCCGGAGGCCAGGAAGGTCTGGGCAAGGCTGGCCAGGGGCAGGGGCCCTGCTGGGCCCTGCCCCTGGCCTGTGGGGCCTCTGAGCACAACCGGCCCTCTCCCACTGGAAGACCTCCCCGGGTGCCTCCAAAGGCTGGTTTGCCAACACTCCCGCCCGCTGTTCCCGCCAGGCACGCACAATTCTCCCAAGCCCGGGAGAAAAGCGCTTCGGGGTGGTGCTCTCTCCGGGCCCTTGCCCATGAGCCTGGGGGCAAGGCAGGGAGAACACACTCCCAGGCCAAGGCAGGACCACATGCCCACGTCTGTTCCTGTCCCCTGCACCGGCAGAGAGCTTGGGGGAGCCAGAGTCTGTCAGGCAGCTGCTGGGTTGGCCGCCTGTGTGGGAAGGGGCAGAGCCGAATAGGGGCAAGTTGGGCCTCTTGCTCTCCCTGCTGCCCTGAGGCTGCTGGGCCAAAGATGTCTTGGGCATCCAGCCCTTTACTGGTCGCTTCTCTCTGACGAGGCTCTCTGAGCTGCAGCACTTTGCAGTGTGGAGACAGCCCCTGCCAGCAACCTCCTCTCCAAGGAGGCCTCAACCGAGGCCTAGGCCCAGGGGAAAGGCACCAGCGGGGATGAGCCTGGGGAGGCGCCCGGGCATGACTGGACCCAGGCCCGCAGCCTGCCCCTTGGTGGGGCAGTACCCCCGGAGGCCAGGAAGGTCTGGGCAAGGCTGGCCAGGGGCAGGGGCCCTGCTGGGTCCTGCCCCTGGCCTGTGGGGCCTCTGAGCACAACCGGCCCTCTCCCACTGGAAGACCTCCCCGGCTGCCTCCAAAGGCCGGTTTGCAAGCGCTCCCGCCCACTGTTCCCAGCAGGCGTGCACAATGCTCCCAAGCCCGGGAGAAAAGCGCTTCGGGGTGGTGCTCTCTCTGGGCCCTTGCCCCTGAGCCTGGGGGCAAGGCAGGGTGTCCACACTCCCAGGCCAAGGCAGAACCACATGCACACGTCTGATCTGCCCCCTGCACCGGCAGAGAGCTCGGGGGAGCCAGAGTCTGTCAGGCAGCTGCTGGGCTGGCCGCCATTGTGGGAAGGGGCAGAGCCGACCTAGGGGCAAGTTGGGCCTCTTGCTCTCCCTGCTGCCCTGAGGCTGCTGGGCCAAAGAGGTCTTGGGCATCCAGCCCCTTGCTGGTCCCTTCCCTCTGATGAGGCCCTCTGAGCTCCAGCACCTTGCAGTGTGGAGACAGCCCCTGCCAGCAACCTCCTCTCCAAGGAGGCCTCAACCGAGGCCTAGGCCCAGGGGAAAGGCACCAGCGGGGATGAGCCTGGGGAGGCGCCCGGGCATGACTGGACCCAGGCCCGCAGCCTGCCCCTTGGTGGGGCAGTACCCCCGGAGGCCAGGAAGGTCTGGGCAAGGCTGGCCAGGGGCAGGGGCCCTGCTGGGTCCTGTCCCTGGCCTGTAGGGCCTCTGAGCACAACCGGCCCTCTCCCACTGGAAGACCTCCCCGGCTGCCTCCAAAGGCCAGTTTGCCAACACTCCTGCCCGCTGTTCCCGCCAGGCACGCACAATGCTCCCAAGCCCGGGAGAAAAGCGCTTCGGGGTGGTGCTCTCTCCGGGCCCTTGCCCCTGAGCCTGGGGGCCAGGCAGTCGGAACACACTCCCAGGCCAAGGCAGAACGACATGCACACGTCTGTTCCTGCCCCCTACACCGGCAGAGAGTTCGGGGGAGCCAGAGACTGCCAGGCTGCTGCTGGGCTGGCTGCCTGTGTGGGACGGGGCAGAGCCGACCTAGGGGCAAGTTGGGCCTCTTGCTCTAACTGCTGGCCTGAGGCTGCTGGGTCAAAGAGGTCTTGGGCATCCAGCCCTTTGCTGGTCCCTTCCCTCTGACGAGGCCCTCTGAGCTCCAGCACCTTGCAGTGTGGAGACAGCCCCTGCCAGCAACCTCCTCTCCAAAGAGGCCTCAACCGAGGCCTACACCCAGGGGAAAAGCACCAGCGGGGATGATCCTGGGGCGGCGCACGGACATGTCTGGACCCAGTCCCCGCAGCCTGCCCCTTGGTGGGGCAGTACCCCCGGAGGCCAGGAAGGTCTGGGCAAGGCTGGCCAGGGGCAGGGGCCCTGCTGGGTCCTGCCCCTGGCCTGTGAGGCCTCTGAGCAAAACCGGCCCTCTCCCACTGGAAGACCTCCCCGGCTGCCTCCAAAGTCCTGTTTGCAAACACTCCCGCCCGCTGTTCACGCCAGGCTCGCACAATGCTCCCAAGCCTGGGAGAAAAGCGCTTCGGGGTGGTGCTCTCTCCGGGCTTTTGCCCCTGAGCCTGGGGGCCAGGCAGTGGGTCCACACTCCCAGACCAAGGCAGAACCACATGCACACGTCTGTTCCTGACCCCTGCACCGGCAGAGAGCTCGGGGGAGCCAGAGTCTGTCAGGCAGGTACTGGGCTGGCCGCCTGTGTGGGAAGGGGCAGAGCCGACCTAGGGGCAAGTTGGGCCTCTTCCTCTCCCTGCTGCCCTGAGGCTGCTGGGCCAAAGAGGTCTTGGGCATCCAGCCCCTTGCTGGTCCCTTCCCTCTGACGAGGCCCTCTGAGCTCCAGCACCTTGCAGTGTGGAGACAGCCCCTGCCAGCAACCTCCTCTCCAATGAGGCCTCAACCGAGGCCTAGGCCCAGGGGAAAGGCACCAGCGGGGATGAGCCTGGGGAGGCGCCCGGGCATGTGTGGACCCAGTCCCCGCAGCCTGCCCCTTGGTGGGGCAGTACCCCCGGAGGCCAGGAAGGTCTGTGCAAGGCTGCCAGGGGCAGGGACAGCGCTGGGTCCTGCCCCTGGCCTGTGGGACGTCTGAGCACAACCGGCACTCTCCCGCTGGAAGACCTCCCCGTCTGCCTCCAAAGGCCGGTTTGCAAGCACTCCCGCCCGCTGTTCCCGCCAGGCACGCACAATGCTCCCAAGCCCGGGAGAAAAGCGCTTCGGGGTGGTGCTCTCTCCGGGCCCTTGCCCCTAAGCCTGCGGGCCAGGCAGGGGGAACACACTCCCAGGCCAAGACAGAACGACATGAACACGTCTGTTCCTGCCCCCTACACCGGCAGAGAGCTTGGGGGAGCCAGAGTCTCTCAGGCAGGTGCTGGGCTGGCCGCCTGTGTGGGAAGGGGCAGAGCCGACCTAGGGGCAAGTTGGGCCTCTTGCTCTCCCTGCTGCCCTGAGGCTGCTGGGCCAAAGACGTCTTGGGCATCCAGCCCTTTGCTGGTCCCTTCCCTCTGACGAGGCCCTCTGAGCTCCAGCACCTTGCAGTGTGGAGACAGCACCTGCCAGCAATCTCCTCTCCAAGGAGGCCTCAACCGAGGCCTAGGCCCAGGGGAAAGGCACCAGCGGGGATGAGCCTGGGGAGGCGCCCGGGCATGTCTGGACCCAGTCCCCGCAGCCTGCCCCTTGGTGGGGCAGTACCCCTGGAGGCCAGGAAGGTCTGGGCAAGGCTGACCAGAGGCAGGGGACCTGCTGGGTCCTGCCCCTGGCCTGTGGGGCCTCTGAGCACAACCGGCCCTCTCCCACTGGAAGACCTCCCCGGCTGCCTCCAAAGGCCGTTTTGCACGCACTCCCGCCCACTGTTCCCACCAAGCGCGCACAATGCTCCCAAGCCCGGGAGAAAAGCGCTTCGGGGTGGTGCTCTCTCCGGGCCCTTGCCTCTGAGCCTGGGGGCCAGGCAGGGGGTCCACACTCCCAGGCCAAGGCAGAACCACATGCACACGTCTGTTCCTGACCCCTGCACCGGCAGAGAGCTCGGGGGAGCCAGAGTCTGTCAGGCAGCTGCTGGGCTGGCCGCCTTTGTGGGAAGGGGCAGAGCCGACCTAGGGTCAAGTTGGGCCTCTTGCTCTCCCTGCTGCCCTGAGGCTGCTGGGCCAAAGAGGTCTTGGGCATCCAGCCCTTTGCTTGTCCATTCCCTCTGACGAGGCCCTCTGAGCTCCAGCACCTTGCAGTGTGGAGACAGCCCCTGCCAGCAACCTCCTCTCCAAGGAGGCCTCAACCGAGACCTATGACCAGAGGAAAGGCACCAGCGGGGATGAGCCTGGGGAGGCGCCCGGGCATGTCTGGACCCAGTCCCCGCAGCCTGCCCCTTGGTGGGGCAGTACCCCCGGAGGCCAGGAAGGTCTGGGAAAGGCTGGCCAGGGGCAGGGGACCTGCTGGGTCCTGCCCCTGGCCTGTGGGGCCTCTGAGCACAACCGGCCCTCTCCAACTGGAAGACCTCCCCGGCTGCCTCCAAAGTCCTGTTTGCCAACACTCCCACCGCTGTTCACGCCAGACTTGCACAATGCTCCCAAGCTCGGGAGAAAAGCGCTTCGGGGTGGTGCTCTCTCCGGGCCCTTGCCCCTGAGCCTGGGGGCAAGGCATGGGGAACACACTCCCAGGCCAAGGCAGAACCACATGCCCACGTCTGTTCCTGTCCCCTGCACCGGCAGAGAGCTTGGGGGAGCCAGAGTCTGTCAGGCAGCTGCTGGGTTGGCCGCCTGTGTGGGAAGGGGCAGAGCCGCCCTAGCGGCAAGTTGGGCCTCTTGCTCTCCCTGCTGCCCTGAGGCTGCTGGGCCAAAGACGTGTTGGGCATCCAGCCCCTTACTGGTCCCTTCCCTCTGACGAGGCCCTCTGAGCTCCAGCACCTTGCAGTGTGGAGACAGCCCCTGCCAGCAACCTCCTCTCCAAGGAGGCCTCAACCGAGGCCTAGGCCCAGGGGAAAGGCACCAGCGGGGATGAGCCAGGGGAGGCGCCCGAGCATGTCTGGACCCAGTCCCCGCAGCCTGCCCCTTGGTGGGGCAGTACCCCCGGAGGCCAGGAAGGTCTGGGTAAGGCTGGCCAGGGGCAGGGGCCCTGCTGGGTCCTGCCCCTGGCCTGTGGGGCCTCTGAGCACAACCGGCCCTCTCCCACTGGAAGACCTCCCCGGCTGCCTCCAAAGGCCGGTTTGCAAGCGCTCCCGGCCACTGTTACCAGCAGGCCGGCACAATGCTCCTAAGCCCGGAAGAAAAGCGCTTCAGGGTGGTGCTCTCTCTGGGCCCTTGCCCCTGAGCCTGGGGGCAAGGCAGGGTGTCCACACTCCCAGGCCAAGGCAGAACCACATGCACACGTCTGATCTGCCCCCTGCACCGGCAGAGAGCTCGGGGGAGCCAGAGTCTGTCAGGCAGCTGCTGGGCTGGCCGCCTGTGTGGGAAGTGGCAGAGCCGACCTAGGGGCAAGTTGGGCCTCTTGGTCTCCCTGCTGCCCTGAGGCTGCTGGGCCAAAGAGGTCTTGGGCATCCAGCCCCTTGCTGGTCCCTTCCCTCTGACGAGGCCCTCTGAGCTCCAGCACCTTGCAGTGTGGAGACAGCCCCTGACAGCAACCTCCTCTCCAAGGAGGCCTCAACCGAGGCCTAGGCCCAGGGGAAAGGCACCAGCGGGGATGAGCCTGGGGAGGCGCCCGGGCATGTCTGGACCCAGTCCCCGCAGCCTGCCCCTTGGTGGGGCAGTACCCCCGGAGGCCAGGAAGGTCTGGGCAAGGCTGGCCAGGGGCAGGGGCCCTGCTGGGTCCTGCCCCTGGCCTGTGGGGCCTCTGAGCACAACCGGCCCTCTCCCACTGGAAGAACTCCCCGGCTGCCTCCAAAGGCCAGTTTGCCAACACTCCCGCCCGCTGTTCCCGCCAGGCAAGCACAATGCTCCCAAGCCCGGGAGAAAAGCGCTTCGGGGTGGTGCTCTCCTCGGGCCCTTGCCCCTGAGCCTGGGGTCCAGGCAGTGGGTCCACACTCCCAGACCAAGGCAGAACCACATGCACACGTCTGTTCCTGACCCCTGCACCGGCAGAGAGCTCGGGGGAGCCAGAGTCTGTCAGGCAGCTGCTGGGCTGGCCGCCTGTGTGGGAAGGGGCAGAGCCGACCTAGGGGCAAGTTGGGCCTCTTCCTCTCCCTGCTGCCCTGAGGTTGCTGGGCCAAAGAGTTCTTGGGCATCCAGCCCCTTGTTGGTCCCTTCCCTCTGACGAGGCCCTCTGAGCTCCAGCACCTTGCAGTGTGGAGACAGCCCCTGCCAGCAACATCCTCTCCAAGGAGGCCTCAACCGAGGCCTAGGCCCAGGGGAAAGGCACCAGCGGGGATGAGCCTGGGGAGGCGCCCGGGTATGTCTGGACCCAGTCCCCGCAGCCTGCCCCTTGGTGGGGCAGTACCCCCGGAGGCCAGGAAGATCTGGGAAAGGCTGGCCAGGGGCAGGGGCCCTGCTGGGTCCTCCCCATGGCCTGTGGGGCCTCTGAGCACAACCGGCCCTCTCCCACTGGAAGACCTCCCCGGCTGCCTCCAAAGGCCAGTTTGCCAACACTCCTGCCCGCTCTTCCCGCCAGGCACGCACAATGCTCCCAAGCCCGGGAGAAAAGCGCTTCGGGGTGGTGCTCTCTCCGGGCCCTTGCCCCTGAGCCTGTGGGCAAGGCAAGGGGAACACACTCCCAGACCAAGGCAGAAAAACATGCACACGTCTGGTCCTGTCCCCTGCACCGGCAGAGAGCTCGGGGGAGCCAGAGTCTCTCAGGCAGGTGCTGGGCTGGCCGCCTGTGTGGGAAGGGGCAGAGCCGACCTAGGGGCAAGTTGGGCCTCTTGCTCTCCCTGCTGCCCTGAGGCTGCAGGGCCAAAGACGTCTTGGGCATCCAGCCCTTTGCTGGTCCCTTCCCTCTGACGAGGCCCTCTGAGCTCCAGCACCTTGCAGTGTGGAGACAGCACCTGCCAGCAATCTCCTCTCCAAGGAGGCCTCAACCGAGGCCTAGGCCCAGGGGAAAGGCACCAGCGGGGATGAGCCAGGGGAGGCGCCCGGGCATGTCTGGACCCAGTCCCCGCAGCCTGCCCCTTGGTGGGGCAGTACCCCTGGAGGCCAGGAAGGTCTGGGCAAGGCTGACCAGGGGCAGGGGACCTGCTGGGTCCTGCCCATGGCCTGTGGGGCCTCTGAGCACAACCGGCCCTCTCCCACTGCAAGACCTACCCAGCTGCCTCCAAAGTCCTGTTTGCAAACACTCCCGCCCGCTGTTCACGCCAGGCTCGCACAATGCTCCCAAGCCTGGGAGAAAAGCGCTTCGGGGTGGTGCTCTCTCCGGGCCCTTGCCCCTGAGCCTGGGGGCCAGGCAGTGGGTCCACACTCCCAGACCAAGGCAGAACCACATGCACACGTCTGTTCCTGACCCCTGCACCGGCAGAGAGCTCGGGGGAGCCAGAGTCTGTCAGGCAGGTGCTGGGCTGGCCGCCTGTGTGGGAAGGATCAGAGCCGACCTAGGGGCAAGTTGGGCCTCTTCCTCTCCCTGCTGCCCTGAGGCTGCTGGGCCAAAGACGTCTTGGGCATCCAGGCCCTTGCTGGTCCCTTCCCTCTGACGAGGCCCTCTGAGCTCCAGCACCTTGCAGTGTGGAGACAGCCCCTGCCAGCAACCTCCTCTCCAATGAGGCCTCAACCGAAGCCTAGGCCCAGGGGAAAGGCACCAGCGGGGATGAGCCTGGGGAGGCGCCCGGGCATGTCTGGACCCAGTACCCGCAGCCTGCCCCTTGGTGGGTCAGTACCCCCGGAGGCCAGGAAGGTCTGTGCAAGGCTGCCAGGGTCAGGGACAGCGCTGGGTCCTGCCCCTGGCCTGTGGGACGTCTGAGCACAACCGGCACTCTCCCGCTGGAAGACCTCCCCGTCTGCCTCGAAAGGCCGGTTTGCAAGCACTCCCGCCCGCTGTTCCCGCCAGGCACGCACAATGCTCCCAAGCCCGGGAGAAAAGCGCTTCGGGGTGGTGCTCTCTCCGGGCCCTTGCCCCTAAGCCTGCGGGCCAGGCAGGGGGAACACACTCCCAGGCCAAGACAGAACGACATGAACACGTCTGTTCCTGCCCCCTACACCGGCAGAGAGCTCGGGGGAGCCAGAGTCTCTCAGGCAGGTGCTGGGCTGGCCGCCTGTGTGGGAAGGGGCAGAGCCGACCTAGGGGCAAGTTGGGCCTCTTGCTCTCCCTGCTGCCCTGAGGCTGCTGGGCCAAAGACGTCTTGGGCATCCAGCCCTTTGCTGGTCCCTTCCCTCTGACGAGGCCCTCTGAGCTCCAGCACCTTGCAGTGTGGAGACAGCACCTGCCAGCAATCTCCTCTCCAAGGAGGCCTCAACCGAGGCCTAGGCCCAGGGGAAAGGCACCAGCGGGGATGAGCCAGGGGAGGCGCCCGGGCATGTCTGGACCCAGTCCCCGCAGCCTGCCCCTTGGTGGGGCAGTACCCCTGGAGGCCAGGAAGGTCTGGGCAAGGCTGACCAGGGGCAGGGGACCTGCTGGGTCCTGCCCATGGCCTGTGGGGCCTCTGAGCACAACCGGCCCTCTCCCACTGGAAGACCTCCCCGGCTGCCTCCAAAGGCCGTTTTGCACGCACTCCCGCCCACTGTTCCCACCAAGCGCGCACAATGCTCCCAAGCCCGGGAGAAAAGCGCTTCGGGGTGGTGGTCTCTCCGGGCCCTTGCCCCTGAGCCTGGGGGCCAGGCAGGGGGTCCACACTCCCAGGCCAAGGCAGAACCACATGCACACGTCTGTTCCTGACCCCTGCACCGGCAGAGAGCTCGGGGGAGCCAGAGTCTGTCAGGCAGCTGCTGGGCTGGCCGCCTTTGTGGGAAGGGGCAGAGCCGACCTAGGGGCAAGTTGGGCCTCTTGCTCTCTCTGCTGCCCTGAGGCTGCTGGGCCAAAGAGGTCTTGGGCATCCAGCCCTTTGCTTGTCCCTTCCCTCTGACGAGACCCTCTGAGTTCCAGCACCTTGCAGTGTGGAGACAGCCCCTGCCAGCAACCTCCTCTCCAAGGAGGCCTCAACCGAGACCTAGGACCAGGGGAAAGGCACCAGCGGGGATGAGCCTGGGGAGGCGCCCGGGCATGTCTGGACCCAGGCCCCGCAGCCTGCCCCTTGGTGGGGCAGTACCCCCGGAGGCCAGGAAGGTCTGGGAAAGGCTGGCCAGGGGCAGGGGACCTGCTGGGTCCTGCCCCTGGCCTGTGGGGCCTCTGAGCACACCCGGCCCTCTCCCACTGGAAGACCGCCCCGGCTGCCTCCAAAGTCCTGTTTGCCAACACTCCCACCCGCTGTTCACGCCAGACTTGCACAATGCTCCCAAGCCCGGGAGAAAAGCGCTTCGGGGTGGTGCTCTCTCCGGGCCCTTGCCCCTGAGCCTGGAGGCAAGGCATGGGGAACACACTCCCAGGCCAAGGCAGAACCACATGCCCACGTCTGTTCCTGTCCCCTGCACCGGCAGAGAGCTTGGGGGAGCCAGAGTCTGTCAGGCAGCTGCTGGGTTGGCCGCCTGTGTGGGAAGGGGCAGAGCCGCCCTAGGGGCAAGTTGGGCCTCTTGCTCTCCCTGCTGCCCTGAGGCTGCTGGGCCAAAGACGTCTTGGGCATCCAGCCCCTTACTGGTCCCTTCCCTCTGACGAGGCCCTCTGAGCTCCAGCACCTTGCAGTGTGGAGACAGCCCCTGCCAGCAACCTCCTCTCCAAGGAGGCCTCAACCGAGGCCTAGGCCCAGGGGAAAGGCACCAGCGGGGATGAAGCAGGGGAGGCGCCCGAGCATGTCTGGACCCAGTCCCCGCAGCCTGCCCCTTGGTGGGGCAGTACCCCCGGAGGCCAGGAAGGTCTGGGTAAGGCTGGCCAGGGGCAGGGGCCCTGCTGGGTCCTGCCCCTGGCCGGTGGGGCCTCTGAGCACAACCGGCCCTCTCCCACTGGAAGACCTCCCCGGCTGCCTCCAAAGGCCGGTTTGCAAGCGCTCCCGGCCACTGTTCCCAGCAGGCGGGCACAATGCTCCTAAGCCCGGAAGAAAAGCGCTTCAGGGTGGTGCTCTCTCTGGGCCCTTGCCCCTGAGCCTGGGGGCAAGGCAGGGTGTCCACACTCCCAGGCCAAGGCAGAACCACATGCACACGTCTGATCTGCCCCCTGCACCGGCAGAGAGCTCGGGGGAGCCAGAGTATGTCAGGTAGCTGCTGGGCTGGCCGCCTGTGTGGGAAGTGGCAGAGCCGACCTAGGGGCAAGTTGGGCCTCTTGCTCTCCCTGCTGCCCTGAAGCTGCTGGGCCAAAGAGGTCTTGGGCATCCAGCCCCTTGCTGGTCCCTTCCCTCTGACGAGGCCCTCTGAGCTCCAGCACCTTGCAGTGTGGAGACAGCCCCTGCCAGCAACCTCCTCTCCAAGGAGGCCTCAACCGAGGCCTAGGCCCAGGGGAAAGGCACCAGCGGGGATGAGCCTGGGGAGGCGCCCGGGCATGTCTGGACCCAGTCCCCGCAGCCTGCCCCTTGGTGGGGCAGTACCCCCGGAGGCCAGGAAGGTCTGGGCAAGGCTGGCCAGGGGCAGGGGCCCTGCTGGGTCCTGCCCCTGGCCTGTGGGGCCTCTGAGCACAACCGGCCCTCTCCCACTGGAAGAACTCCCCGGCTGCCTCCAAAGGCCAGTTTGCCAACACTCCCGCCCGCTGTTCCCGCCAGGCAAGCACAATGCTCCCAAGCCCGGGAGA
The DNA here is from genome assembly GCF_033118175.1 of Dama dama. Lineage (NCBI taxonomy): Eukaryota > Metazoa > Chordata > Mammalia > Artiodactyla > Cervidae > Dama > Dama dama. The sequence goes on from NW_026870889.1 coordinate 2,950,410, forward strand.
AAAGCGCTTCGGGGTGGTGCTCTCCTCGGGCCCTTGCCCCTGAGCCTGGGGGCCAGGCAGTTGGTCCACACTCCCAGACCAAGGCAGAACCACATGCACACGTCTGTTCCTGACCCCTGCACCGGCAGAGAGCTCAGGGGAGCCAGAGTCTGTCAGGCAGCTGCTAGGCTGGCCGCCTGTGTGGGAAGGGGCAGAGCCAACCTAGGGGCAAGTTGGGCCTCTTCCTCTCCCTGCTGCCCTGAGGCTGCTGGGCCAAAGAGGTCTTGGGCATCCAGCCCCTTGCTGGTCCCTTCCCTCTGACGAGGTCCTTTGAGCTCCAGCACCTTGCAGTGTGGAGACAGCCCCTGCCAGCAACATCCTCTCCAAGGAGGCCTCAACCGAGGCCTAGGCCCAGGGGAAAGGCACCAGCGGGGATGAGCCTGGGGAGGCGCCCGGGCATGTCTGGACCCAGTCCCCGCAGCCTGCCCCTTGGTGGGGCAGTACCCTCGGAGGCCAGGAAGATCTGGGCAAGGCTGGCCAGGGGCAGGGGCCCTGCTGGGTCCTCCCCATGGCCTGTGGGGCCTCTGAGCACAACCGGCCCTCTCCCACTGGAAGACCTCCCCGGCTGCCTCCAAAGGCCAGTTTGCCAACACTCCTGCCCGCTCTTCCCGCCAGGCACGCACAATGCTCCCAAGCCCGGGAGAAAAGCGCTTCGGGGTGGTGCTCTCTCCGGGCCCTTGCCCCTGAGCCTGTGGGCAAGGCAGGGGGAACACACTCCCAGACCAAGGCAGAAACACATGCACACGTCTGGTCCTGTCCCCGGCACCGGCAGAGAGCTCGGGGGAGCCAGAGTCTCTCAGGCAGGTGCTGGGCTGGCCGCCTGTGTGGGAAGGGTCAGAGCCGACCTAGGGGCAAGTTGGGCCTCTTACTCTCCCTGCTGCCCTGAGGCTGCTGGGCCAAAGACGTCTTGGGTATCCAGCCCCTTACTGGTCCATTCCCTCTGACGAGGCCCTCTGAGCTCCAGCACCTTGCAGTGTGGAGACAGCCCCTGCCAGCAACCTCCTCTCCAAGGAGGCCTCAACCGAGGCCTAGGCCCAGGGGAAAGGCACCAGCGGGGATGAGCCAGGGGAGGCGCCCGAGCATGTCTGGACCCAGTCCCCGCAGCCTGCCCCTTGGTGGGGCAGTACCCCCGGAGGCCAGGAAGGTCTGGGCAAGGCTGGCCAGGGGCAGGGGCCCTGCTGCGTCCTGCCCCTGGCCTGTGGGGCCTCTGAGCACAACCGGCCCTCTCCCACTGGAAGACCTCCCCGGCTGTCTCCAAAGGCCGGTTTGCAAGCGCGCCCGCCCACTGTTCCCAGCAGGCGTGCACAATGCTCCCAAGCCCGGGAGAAAAGCGCTTCAGGGTGGTGCTCTCTCCGGGCCCTTGCCCCTGAGCCTGGGGGCAAGGCAGGGTGTCCACACTCCCAGGCCAAGGCAGAACCACATGCACACGTCTGATCTGCCCCCTGCACCGGCAGAGAGCTCGGGGGAGCCAGAGTCTGTCAGGCAGCTGCTGGGTTGGCCGCCTGTGTGGGAAGGGGCAGAGCCGACCTAGGGGCAAGTTGGGCCTCTTGCTCTCCCTGCTGCCCTGAGGCTGCTGGGCCAAAGAGGTCTTGGCCATCCAGCCCCTTGCTGGTCCCTTCCCTCTGACGAGGCCCTCTGAGCTCCAGCACCTTGCAGTGTGGAGACAGCCCCGGCCAGCAACCTCCTCTCCAAGGAGGCCTCAACCGAGGCCTAGGCCCAGGGGAAAGGCACCAGCGGGGATGAGCCTGGGGAGGCGCCCGGGCATGACTGGACCCAGTCCCCGCAGCCTGCCCCTTGGTGGGGCAGTACCCCCGGAGGCCAGGAAGGTCTGGGCAAGGCTGGCCAGGGTCAGGGGCCCTGCTGGGTCCTGCCCCTGGCCTGTGGGGCCTCTGAGCACAACCGGCCCTCTCCCACTGGAAGACCTCCCCGGCTGCCTCCAAAGGCCGGTTTGCCAACACTCCCGCCCGCTGTTCTCGCCAGGCACGCACAATTCTCCCAAGCCCGGGAGAAAAGCGCTTCGGTGTGTTGCTCTCTCCGGGCCCTTGCCCCTGAGTGTGGGGGGCAGGCAGTGGTTCCACACTCCCAGACCAAGGCAGAACCACATGCACACGTCTGTTCCTGACCCCTGCACCGGCAGAGAGCTCGGGGGAGCCAGAGTCTGTCAGGCAGCTGCTGCGCTGGCCGCCTTTGTGGGAAGGGGCAGAGCCGACCTAGGGGCAAGTTGGGCCTCTTGCTCTCCCTGCTGCCCTGAGGCTGCTGGGCCAAAGAGGTCTTGGGCATCCAGCCCCTTGCTGGTCCCTTCCCTCTGACGAGGCCCTCTGAGCTCCAGCACCTTGCAGTGTGGAGACAGCCCCTGCCAGCAACCTCCTCTCCAAGGAGGCCTCAACCGAGGCCTAGGCCCAGGGGAAAGGCACCAGCGGGGATGAGCCAGTGGAGGCGCACGGGCATGTCTGGACCCAGTCCCCGCAGCCTGCCCCTTGGTGGGGCAGTACCCCCGGAGGCCAGGAAGGTCTGGGCAAGGCTGCCAGGGGCAGGGACACTGCTGGGGCTGCCCCTGGCCTGTGGGGCGTCTGAGCACAACCGGCACTCTCCCGCTGGAAGACCTGCCCGGCTGCCTCCAAAGGCCGGTTAACAAGCGCTCCCGCCCACTGTTCCCAGCAGGCGTGCACAATGCTCCCAAGCCCGAGAGAAAAGCGCTTCGCGGTGGTGCTCTCTCCGGGCCCTTGCCCCTGAGCCTGGGGTCCAGGCAGTTGGAACACACTCCCAGGCCAAAGCAGAACGACATGCACACGTCTGTTCCTGCCCCCTACACCGGCAGAGAGCTCGGGGGAGCCAGAGACTGCCAGGCTGCTGCTGGGCTGGCTGCCTGTGTGGGACGGGGCAGAGCCGACCTAGGGGCAAGTTGGGCCTCTTGCTCTCCCTGCTGCCCTGCGGCTGCTGGGTCAAAGAGGTCTTGGGCATCCAGCCCTTTGCTGGTCCCTTCCCTCTGACGAGGCCCTCTGAGCTCCAGCACCTTGCAGTGTGGAGATAGCCCCTGCCAGCAACCTCCTCTCCAAAGAGGCCTCAACCGAGGCCTACGCCCAGGGGAAAAGCACCAGCGGGGATGATCCTGGGGAGGCGCACGGACATGTCTGGACCCAGTCCCCGCAGCCTGCCCCTTGGTGGGGCAGTACCCCCGGAGGCCAGGAAGGTCTGGGCAAGGCTGGCCAGGGGCAGGGGCCCTGCTGGGTCCTGCCCCTGGCCTGTGAGGCCTCTGAGCACAACCGGCCCTCTCCCACTGGAAGACCTCCCCAGCTGCATCCAAAGTCCTGTTTGCAAACACTCCCGCCCGCTGTTCACGCCAGGCTCGCACAATGCTCCCAAGCCCGGGAGAACAGCGCTTCGGGGTGGTGCTCTCTCCGGGCCCTTGCCCCTGAGCCTGGGGGCCAGGCAGTGGGTCCACACTCCCAGACCAAGGCAGAACCACATGCACACGTCTGTTCCTGACCCCTGTACCGGCAGAGAGCTCGGGGGAGCCAGAGTCTGTCAGGCAGGTGCTGGGCTGGCCGCCTGTGTGGGAAGGGGCAGAGCCGACCTAGGGGCAAGTTGGGCCTCTTCCTCTCCCTGCTGCCCTGAGGCTGCTGGGCCAAAGAGGTCTTGGGCATCCAGCCCCTTGCTGGTCCCTTCCCTCTGACGAGGCCCTCTGAGCTCCAGCACCTTGCAGTGTGGAGACAGCCCCTGCCAGCAACCTCCTCTCCAATGAGGTCTCAACCGAGGCCTAGGCCCAGGGGAAAGGCACCAGCGGGGATGAGCCTGGGGAGGCGCCCGGGCATGTCTGGACCCAGTCCCCGCAGCCTGCCCCTTGGTGGGGCAGTACCCCCGGAGGCCAGGAAGGTCTGTGCAAGGCTGCCAGGGGCAGGGACAGCGCTGGGTCCTGCCCCTGGCCTGTGGGACGTCTGAGCACAACCGGCACTCTCCCGCTGGAAGACCTCCCCGTCTGCCTCCAAAGGCCGGTTTGCAAGCACTCCCGCCCGCTGTTCCCGCCAGGCACGCACAATGCTCCCAAGCCCGGGAGAAAAGCGCTTCGGGGTGGTGCTCTCTCCGGGCCCTTGCCCCTAAGCCTGCGGGCCAGGCAGGGGGAACACACTCCCAGGCCAAGACAGAACGACATGAACACGTCTGTTCCTGCCCCCTACACCAGCAGAGAGCTCGGGGGAGCCAGAGTCTCTCAGGCAGGTGCTGGGCTGGCCGCCTGTGTGGGAAGGGGCAGAGCCGACCTAGGGGCAAGTTGGGCCTCTTGCTCTCCCTGCTGCCCTGAGGCTGCTGGGTCAAAGAGGTCTTGGGCATCCAGCCCTTTGCTGGTCCCTTCCCTCTGACGAGGCCCTCTGATCTCCAGCACCTTGCAGTGTGGAGACAGCCCCTGCCAGCAACCTCCTCTCCAAGGAGGCCTCAACCGAGGCCTAGGCCCAGGGGAAAGGCACCAGCGGGGATGAGCCTGGGGAGGCGCCCGGCCATGTCTGGACCCAGTCCCCGCAGCCTGCCCCTTGGTGGGGCAGTACCCCCGGAGGCCAGGAAGGTCTGGGCAAGGCTGGCCAGGGTCAGGGGCCCTGCTGGGTCCTGCCCCTGGCCTGTGGGGCCTCTGAGCACAACCGGCCCTCTCCCACTGGAAGACCTCCCCGGCTGCCTCCAAAGTCCTGTTTGCAAACACTCCCGCCCGCTGTTCACGCCAGGCTCGCACAATGCTCCCAAGCCCGTGAGAAAAGCGCATTGGGGTGGTTCTCTCTCCGGGCCCTTGCCCCTGAGCCTGGGGGCAAGGCACGGGGAACACACTCCCTGGCCAAGGCAGAACCACATGCCCACGTCTGTTCCTGTCCCCTGCACCGGCAGAGAGCTCGGGGGAGCCAGAGTCTCTCAGGCAGGTGCTGGGCTGGCCGCCTGTGTGGGAAGGGGCAGAGCCGACCTAGGGGCAAGTTGGACCTCTTGCTCTCCCTGCTGCCCTGAGGCTGCTGGGCCAAAGACGTCTTGGGCATCCAGCCCTTTGTTGGTCCCTTCCCTCTGACGAGGCCCTCTGAGCTCCAGCACCTTGCAGTGTGGAGACAGCACCTGCCAGCAATCTCCTCTCCAAGGAGGCCTCAACCGAGGCCTAGGCCCAGGGGAAAGGCACCAGCGGGGATGAGCCTGGGGAGGCGCCCGGGCATGTCTGGACCCAGTCCCCGCAGCCTGCCCCTTGGTGGGGCACTACCCCTGGAGGCCAGGAAGGTCTGGGCAAGGCTGACCAGGGGCAGGGGACCTGCTGGGTCCTGCCCCTGGCCTTTGGGGCCTCCGAGCACAACCGGCCCTCTCCCACTGGAAGGCCTCCCCGGCTGCCTCCAAAGGCCGTTTTGCACGCACTCCCGCCCACTGTTCCCACCAAGCGCGCACAATGCTCCCAAGCCCGGGAGAAAAGCGCTTCGGGGTGGTGCTCTCTCCGGGCCCTTGCCCCTGAGCCTGGGGGCCAGGAAGGGGGTCCACACTCCCAGGGCAAGGCAGAACCACATGCACACGTCTGTTCCTGACCCCTGCACCGGCAGAGAGCTCGGGGGAGCCAGAGTCTGTCAGGCAGCTGCTGGGCTGGCCGCCTTTGTGGGAAGGGGCAGAGCCGACCTAGGGGCAAGTTGGGCCTCTTGCTCTCCCTGCTGCCCTGAGGCTGCTGGGCCAAAGAGGTCTTGGGCATCCAGCCCTTTGCTTGTCCCTTCCCTCTGACGAGGCCCTCTGAGCTCCAGCACCTTGCAGTGTGGAGACAGCCCCTGCCAGCAACCTCCTCTCCAAGGAGGCCTCAACCGAGGCCTAGGCCCAGGGGAAAGGCACCAGCGGGGATGAGCCAGGGGAGGCGCCCGAGCATGTCTGGACCCAGTCCCCGCAGCCTGCCCCTTGGTGGGGCAGTACCCCCGGAGGCCAGGAATGTCTGGGTAAGGCTGGCCAGGGGCAGGGGCCCTGCTGGGTCCTGCCCCTGGCCTGTGGGGCCTCTGAGCACAACCGGCCCTTTCCCACTGGAAGACCTCCCCGGCTGCCTCCAAAGGCCGGTTTGCAAGCACTCCCGCCCACTGTTCCCGCCAGGCGCGCACAATGCTCCCAAGCCCGGGAGAAAAGCGCTTCGGGGTGTTGGTCTCCCCGGCCCTTGCCCCTGAGCCTGGGGGCCAGGCAGGGGATCCACAGTCCCAGGCCAAGGCACAACAACATGCACACGTCTGTTCCTGCCCCCTCCACCGGCAGAGAGCTGGGTGGAGCCAGAGTCTGTCAGGCAGCTGCTGGGCGGGCCGCCTGTGTGGGAAGGGGCAGAGCCGACCTAGGGGCAAGTTGGGCCTCTTGCTCTCCCTGCTGCCCTGAGGCTGCTGGGCCAAAGAGGTCTTGGGCATCCAGCCCCTTGCTGGTCCCTTCCCTCTGACGAGGCCCTCTGAGCTCCAGCACCTTGCAGTGTGGAGACAGCCCCTGCCAGCAACCTCCTCTCCAAGGAGGCCTCAACCGAGGCCTAGGCCCAGGGGAAAGGCACCAGCGGGGATGAGCCAGTGGAGGCGCACGGGCATATCAGGACCCAGTCCCCGCAGCCTGCCCCTTGGTGGGGCAGTACCCCCGGAGGCCAGGAAGGTCTGGGCAAGGCTGGCCAGGGGCAGGGTCCCTGCTGGGTCCTGACCCTGGCCTGCGGGGCCTCTGAGCACAACCGGCCCTCTCGCACTGGAAGACCTCCCCGGCTGCCTCCAAAGGCCGGTTTGCCAACACTCCCGCCCGCTGTTCCCGCCAGGCACGCACAACGCTCCCAAGGCCAGGAGAAAAGCGCTTCGGGGTGTTGCTCTCTCCGGGACCTTGCCCCTGAGCCTGGGGTCCAGGCAGTGGGTCCACACTCCCAGACCAAGGCAGAACCACATGCACACGTCTGTTCCTGACCCCTGCACCGGCAGAGAGCTCGGGGGAGCCAGAGTCTGTCAGGCAGCTGCTGAGTTGGCTGCCTGTGTGGGAAGGGGCAGAGCCGACCTAGGGGCAAGTTGGGCCTCTTGCTCTCCCTGCTGCCCTGAGGCTGCTGGGCCAAAGAGGTCTTGGGCATCCAGCCCCTTGCTGGTCCCTTCCCGCTGACGAGGCCCTCTGAGCTCCAGCACCTTGCAGTGTGGAGACAGCCCCTGCCAGCAACCTCCTCTCCAAGGGGGCATCAACCGAGGCCTATGCCCAGGGGAAAGGCACCAGCGGGGATGAGCCTGGGGAGGCGCCCAGGCATGTCTGGACCCAGTCCCCGCAGCCTGCCCCTTGGTGGGGCAGTACCCCCGGAGGCCAGGAAGGTCTGGGCAAGGCTGGCCAGGGGCAGGGGCCCTGCTGGGTCCTGCCCCTGGCCTGTGAGGCCTCTGAGCACAACCGGCCCTCTCCCACTGGAAGACCTCCACGGCTGCCTCCAAAGTCCTGTTTGCAAACACTCCCGCCCGCTGTTCACGCCAGGCTCGCACAATGCTCCCAAGCCCGGGAGAAAAGCGCTTCGGGGTGGTGCTCTCTCCGGGCCCTTGCCCCTGAGCCTGGGGGCAAGGCAGGGGGAACACACTCCCAGGCCAAGGCAGAACCACATGCCCACGTCTGTTCCTGTCCCCTGCACCGGCAGAGAGCTTGGGGGAGCCAGAGTCTGTCAGGCAGCTGCTGGGTTGGCCGCCTGTGTGGGAAGGGGCAGAGCCGCCCTAGGGGCAAGTTGGGCCTCTTGCTCTCCCTGCTGCCCTGAGGCTGCTGGGCCAAAGACGTCTTGGGCATCCAGCCCCTTACTGGTCCCTTCCCTCTGACGAGGCCCTCTGAGCTCCAGCACCTTGCAGTGTGGAGACAGCCCCTGCCAGCAACCTCCTCTCCAAGGAGGCCTCAACCGAGGCCTAGGCCCAGGGGAAAGGCACCAGCGGGGATGAGCCTGGGGAGGCGCCCGGGCATGTCTGGACCCAGGCCCCGCAGCCTGCCCCTTGGTGGGGCAGTACCCCCGGAGGCCAGGAAGGTCTGGGCAAGGCTGGCCAGGGGCAGGGGCCCTGCTGCGTCCTGCCCCTGGCCTGTGGGTCCTCAGAGCACAACCGGCCCTCTCCCACTGGAAGACCTCCCCGGCTGCCTCCAAAGGCCGGTTTGCAAGCGCTCCCACCCACTGTTCCCAGCAGGCGTGCACAATGCTCCCAAGCCCGGGAGAAAAGCGCTTCAGGGTGGTGCTCTCTCCGGGCCCTTGCCCCTGAACCTGGGGGCAAGGCAGGGTGTCCACACTCCCAGGACAAGGCAGAACCACATGCACACGTCTGATCTGCCCCCTACACCGGCAGAGAGCTCGGGGGAGCCAGAGTCTGTCAGGCAGCTGCTGGGCTGGCCGCCTGTGTGGGAAGGGGCAGAGCCGACCTAGGGGCAAGTTGGGCCTCTTGCTCTCCCTGCTGCCCTGAGGCTGCTGGGCCAAAGACGTCTTGGGCATCCAGCCCCTTGCTGGTCCCTTCCCTCTGACGAGGCCCTCTGAGCTCCAGCACCTTGCAGTGTGGAGACAGCCCCTGCCAGCAACCTCCTCTCCAAGGAGGCCTCAACCGAGGCCTAGGCCCAGGGGAAAGGCACCAGCGGGGATGAGCCTGGGGAGGCGCCCGGGCATGTCTGGACCCAGTCCCCGCAGCCTGCCCCTTGGTGGGGCAGTACCCCCGGAGGCCAGGAAGGTCTGGGCAAGGCTGCCAGGGGAAGGGACACTGCTGGGTCTTGCCCCTGGCCTGTGGGGCGTCTGAGCACAACCGACACTCTCCCGCTGGAAGACCTGCCCGTCTGCCTCGAAAGGCCGGTTTGCAAGCACTCCCGCTCGCTGTTCCCGCCAGGCACGCACAATGCTCCCAAGCCCGGGAGAAAAGCGCTTCGGGGTGGTGCTCTCACCGGGCCCTTGCCCCTGAGCCTGGGGGCAAGGCAGGGGGAACACACTCCCAGGCCAAGGCAGAACGACATGCACACGTCTGTTCCTGCCCCCTACACCGGCAGAGAGCTCGGGGGAGCCAGAGACTGCCAGGCTGCTGCTGGGCTGGCCGCCTGTGTGGGACGGGGCAGAGCCGACCTAGGGGCAAATTGGGCCTCTTGCTCTCCCTGCTGCCCTGAGGCTGCTGGGTCAAAGAGGTCTTGGGCATCCATCCCTTTGCTGGTCCCTTCCCTCTGACGAGGCCCTCTGATCTCCAGCACCTTGCAGTGTGGAGACAGCCCCTGCCAGCAACCTCCTCTCCAAGGAGGCCTCAACCGAGGCCTAGGCCCAGGGGAAAGGCACCAGCGGGGATGAGCCTGGGGAGGCGCCCGGGCATGTCTGGACCCAGTCCCCGCAGCCTGCCCCTTGGTGGAGCAGTACCCCCGGAGGCCAGGAAGGTCTGGGCAAGGCTGGCCAGGGTCAGGGGCCCTGCTGGGTCCTGCCCCTGGCCTGTGGGGCCTCTGAGCACAACCGGCCCTCTCCCACTGGAAGACCTCCCCGGCTGCCTTCAAAGGCCGGTTTGCAAGCACTCCCGCCCACTGTTCCCACCAAGCGCGCACAATTCTCCCAAGCCCGGGAGAAAAGCGCTTCGGGGTGGTGCTCTCTCCGGGCCCTTGCCCCTGAACCTGGGGGCCAGGCAGTTGGTCCACACTCGGAGACCAAGGCAGAACCACATGCACACGTCTGTTCCTGACCCCTGCACAGGCAGAGAGCTCGGGGGAGCCAGAGTCTGTCAGGCAGCTGCTGGGCTGGCCGCCTGTGTGGGAAGGGGCAGAGCCGACCTAGGGGCAAGTTGGGCCTCTTCCTCTCCCTGCTGCCCTGAGGCTGCTGGGCCAAAGAGGTCTTGGGCATCCAGCCCCTTGCTGGTCCCTTCCCTCTGATGAGGCCCTCTGAGCTCCAGCACCTTGCAGTGTGGAGACAGCCCCTGCCAGCAACCTCCTCTCCAAGGAAGCCTCAACCGAGGCCTAGGCCTAGGGGAAAGGCACCAGCGGGGATGAGCCTGGGGAGGCGCCCGGCCATGTCTGGACCCAGTCCCCGCAGCCTGCCCCTTGGTGGGGCAGAACCCCCGGAAGCCAGGAAGGTCTCGGCAAGGCTGCCAGGGGCAGGGACACTGCTGGGTCCTGCCCCTGGCCTGTTGGGCGTCTGAGCACAACCGGCACTCTCCCGCTGGAAGACCTCCCCGTCTGCCTCCAAAGTCCTGTTTGCAAGCACGCCCACCCGCTGTTCCCCCAGGCACGCACAATGCTCCCAAGCCCGGGAAAAAAGCGCTTCGGGGTGGTGCTCTCTCCGGGCCCTTGCCCCTGAGCCTGGGGCCAGGTAGGGGGAACACACTCCCAGGCCAAGGGAGAACGACATGCACACGTCTGTTCCTGCCCCCTACACCGGCAGAGAGCTCTGGGGAGCCAGAGACTGCCAGGCTGCTGCTGGGCTGGCTGCCTGTGTGGGACGGGGCAGAGCCGACCTAGGGGCAAGTTGGGCCTCTTGCTCTCCCTGCTGCCCTGAGGCTGCTGGGTCAAAGAGGTCTTGGGCATCCAGCCCTTTGCTGGTGCCTTCCCTCTGACGAGGCCCTCTGAGCTCCAGCACCTTGCAGTGTGGAGACAGCCCCTGCCAGCAACCTCCTCTCCAAAGAGGCCTCAACCGAGGACTACACCCAGGGGAAAGGCACCAGCGGGGATGATCCTGGGGAGGCGCACGGACATGTCTGGACCCAGTCTCCGCAGCCTGCCCCTTGGTGGGGCAGTACCCCCGGAGGCCAGGAGGTCTGGGCAAGTCTGGCCAGGGGCAGGGGCCCTGCTGGGTCCTGCCCCTGGCCTGTGGGGCCTCTGAGCACAACCGGCCCTCTCCCACTGGAAGACGTCCCCGGCTGCCTCGAAAGGCCGGTTTGCAAGCACTCCCGCCCACTGTTCCAACCAAGGGCGCACAACGCTCCCAAGCCCGGGAGAAAATCGCCTCGGGGTGGTGCTCTCTCCGGGCCCTTTCCCCTGAGCCTGGGGGCCAGGAAGGGGGTCCACACTCCCAGGCCAAGGCAGAACGACATGCACACGTCTGTTCCTGCCCCATGCACCGGCAGAGAGCTCGGGGGAGCCAGAGTCTGTCAGGCAGCTGCTGGGCTGGCCGCCTGTGTGGGAAGGGGCAGAGCCGACCTAGGGGCAAGTTGGGCCTCTTGCTCTCCCTGCTGCCCTGAGGCTGCTGGGCCAAAGAGATCTTGGGCATCCAGCCCCTTGCTTGTCCCTTCCCTCTGACGAGGCCCTCTGAGCTCCAGCACCTTGCAGTGTGGAGACAGCCCCTGCCAGCAACCTCCTCTCCAAGGAGGCCTCAACCGAGGCCTAGGACCAGGGGAAAGGCACCAGCGGGGATGAGCCTGGGGAGGCGCCCGGGCATGTCTGGACCCAGTCCCCGCAGCCTGCCCCTTGGTGGGGCAGTACCCCCGGAGGCCAGGAAGGTCTGGGCAAGGCTGGCCACGGGCAGGGGCCCTGCTGGGTCCTGCCCCTGGCCTGTGGGGCCTCTGAGCACAACCGGCCCTCTCCCACTGGAAGACTTCCCCGGCTGCCTCCAAAGGCCGGTTTACCAACACTCCCGCCCGCTGTTCCCGCCAGGCACGCACAATTCTCCCAAGCCCGGGAGAAAAGCGCTTCGGGGTGTTGCTCTCTCCGGGCCCTTGCCCCTGAGTGTGGGGGCGAGGCAGTGGGACCACACTCCCAGACCAACGCAGAACCACATGCACACGTCTGTTTCTGACTTCTGCACCGGCAGAGAGCTCGGGGGAGCCAGAGTCTGTCAGGCAGCTGCTGGGCTGGCCGCCTGTGTGGGAACGGGCAGAGCCGACCTAGGGGCAAGTTGGGCCTCTTCCTCTCCCTGCTGCCCTGAGGCTGCTGGGCCAAAGAGGTCTTGGGCATCCAGCCCCTTGCTGGTCCCTTCCCTCTGACGAGGCCCTCTGAGCTCCAGCACCTTGCAGTGTGGAGACAGCCCCTGCCAGCAACCTCCTCTCCAAGGAGGCCTCAACCGAGGCCTAGGCCCAGGGGAAAGGCACCAGCGGGGATGAGCCTGGGGAGGCGCCCGGCCATGTCTGGACCCAGTCCCCGCAGCCTGCCCCTTGGTGGGGCAGTACACCCGGAGGCCAGGAGGGTCTGGGCAAGGCTGCCAGGGGCAGGAACACTGCTGGGTCCTGCCCCTGGCCTGTGGGGCGTCTGAGCACAACCGGCACTCTCCCGCTGGAAGACCTCCCCGGCTGCCTCCAAAGGCCGGTTTGCAAGCACTCCCGCCCGCTGTTCCCGCCAGGCACGCACAATGCTCCCAAGCCCGGGAGAAAAGCGCTTCGGGGTGGTGCTCTCTCCGGGCCCTTGCCCCTGAGCCTGGGGGACAGGCAGGGGGAACACACTCCCAGGCCAAGGCAGAATGACATGCACACGTCTGTTCCTGCCCCCTACACCGGCAGAGAGTTCGGGGGAGCCAGAGATTGCCAGGGTGCTGCTGGGCTGGCTGCCTGTGTGGGACGGGGTAGAGCCGACCTAGGGGCAAGTTGGGCCTCTTGCTCTCCCTGCTGCCCTGAGGCTGCTGGGTAAGAGAGGTCTTGGGCATCCAGCCCTTTGCTGGTCCTTTCCCTCTGACGAGGCCCTCTGAGCTCCAGCACCTTGCAGTGTGCAGACAGCCCCTGCCGGCAACCTCCTCTCCAAGGAGGCCTCAACCGAGGCCTAGGCCCAGGGGAAAGGCACCAGCGGGGATGAGCCTGGGGAGGCGCCCGGGCATGTCTGGACCCAGGCCCCGCAGCCTGCCCCTTGGTGGGGTAGTACCCCCGGAGGCCAGGAAGGTCTGGGCAAGGCTGCCAGAGGCAGGGACACTGCTTGGTCCTGCCCCTGGCCTGTGGGGCCTCTGAGAACAACTGGCACTCTCCCGCTGGAAGACCTCCCCGGCTGCCTCCAAAGGCTGGTTTGCAAGCACTCAATCCCGCTGTTCACGCCAGCTGCGCACAATGCTCCCAAGCCCGGGAGAAAAGCATTTTGGGGTGGTGCTCACTCCGGGCTTTGGAAGACCTCCCCGGCTGCCTCCAAGGCCGGTTTGCAAGCACTTCTGCCTGCTGTTCCCGCCACCCGCGCACAATGCTCCCAAGCTCGGGAGAAAAGCGTTTCGGGGTGGTGTTCTCTCTGGGCCCAAGAAAGACCTCCCGGGCTGCCCCCAAATGCCGGTTTGCAAGCACTCCCACTCGCTGTTCCCGCCATCCGTGCAAATGCTCCAAGCCCAGGAGAAAAGCCCTTCAGGGTGGTGCTCTCTCCCGGCCCTTGGAAGACCTCCCCGGCTGCCTCCAAAGGCTGGATTTCAAGTACTCCCTCCCGCTGTCCCGCCAGCCGCACACAATGCTCCCAATCACGGGAGAAAAGCGCTTCGGGGTGGTGCTCTCTACGGGCCCTTGGAAGACCTCCCCGTTTGTCTCCAAAGGCCGGTTTGCAAGCACTCATGCCCGCTCTTCCCGCCAGCCGCGCACAATGCTCCCAAGCCTAGGAGAAAAGCGCTTCCGGGTGGTGCTCTCTCCCGGCCCTTGGAAGACCTCCCCGGCTGCCTCCAAAGGCCGGTTTGCAAGCACTCAATCCCGCTGCTCCCGCCAGCCGCGCACAATGCTCCCAAGCCCGGGAGAAAAGCGCTTCGGGGTGGTGCTCTCTCCCGGCCCTTGGAAGACCTCCCCGGCTGCCTCCAAAGGCTGGTTTTCAAGAACTCCCTCCCGCTGACCCGCCAGCCACACACAATGCTCCCAAGCCCGGGAGAAAAGCATTTTGGGGTGGTCTCTCTCCGGGCCCTTGGAAGACTCCCCGGCTGCCTCTAAAGGCCGGTTTGCAAGCACTCATGTCCTCTGTTCCCGACAGCCGCGAACAATGCTCCCAATTCCGTGAGAAAAGTGCTTCGGGATGGTGCTCTCTCCGGGCCCTTGGAAGACCTCCCAAGCTGCCTCCAAAGGCCGGTTTGCAAGCACTCCCGCCCGCTGTTCCCGCCAGCCTCGCACAATGCTCCCAAGACCGGGAGAAAAGCGCTTCGGGGTGGTGTTCTCTCCGTGCCAATGGAGGACCTCCCTGGCTGCCCCCAAAGGCCGGTTTGCAAGCACTCCCACTCGCTGTTCCCGCCAGCCACGCACAATCCTCCAAAACCCCGGAGAAAAGCGCTTCGGGGTGGTGTTCTCTCCGTGCCCATGGAAGACCTCCCGGGGTGCCCCCAAAGGCCGGTTTGGAAGCACTCCCACTCGCTGTTCCCGCCATCCACGCACAATGCTCCCAAGCCCGGGAGAAAAGCATTTTGGGGTGGTGCTCACACCGGGCCCTGGAAGACCTCCCCGGCTGCCTCCAAAGGACGGTTTTCAAGCACTCCTGCCTGCTGTTCCCGCCACCCGCGCACAATGCTCCCAAGCCCGGGAGAAATGCCCTTCGGGGTGGTGCTCTCTACAGGCCCTTGGAAGACCTCCCCGGCTGCCTCCAAAGGCCGGTTTGCAAGGACTCCTTCCTGCTGTTCCCGCCATCCGCGCACAATGCTCCCAAGCCCGGGAGAAAAGCATTTTGGGGTGGTGCTCACACCGGGCCCTGGAAGACCTCCCCGGCTGCCTCCAAAGGACGGTTTTCAAGCACTCCTGCCTGCTGTTCCCGCCACCCGCGCACAATGCTCCCAAGCGCGGGAGAAAAGCGCTTCGGGGTGGTGCTCTCTACAGGCCCTTGGAAGACCTCCCCGGCTGCCTCCAAAGGCCGGTTTGCAAGGACTCCTTCCTGCTGTTCCCGCCAGCCACGCACAATGCTCCCAAGCCCGGGAGAAAAGCATTTTGGGGTGGTGCTCACACCGGGCCCTGGAAGACCTCCCCGGCTGCCTCCAAAGGACGGTTTTCAAGCACTCCTGCCTGCTGTTCCCGCCACCCGCGCAGAATGCTCCCAAGCGCGGGAGAAAAGCGCTTCGGGGTGGTGTTCTCTCTGGGCCCAAGAAAGACCTCCCGGGCTGCCCCCAAATGCCGGTTTGCAAGCACTCCCACTCGCTGTTCCCGCCATCCGTGCAAATGCTCCAAGCCCAGGAGAAAAGCCCTTCAGGGTGGTGCTCTCTCCTGGCCCTTGGAAGACCTCCCCGGCTGCCTCCAAAGGCTGGATTTCAAGTACTCCCTCCCGCTGTCCCGCCAGCCGCACACAATGCTCCCAATCACGGGAGAAAAGCGCTTCGGGGTGGTGCTCTCTACGGGCCCTTGGAAGACCTCCCCGTTTGTCTCCAAAGGCCGGTTTGCAAGCACTCATGCCCGCTGTTCCCGCCAGCCGCGCACAATGCTCCCAAGCCTAGGAGAAAAGCGCTTCGGGGTGGTGCTCTCTCCCGGCCCTTGGAAGACCTCCCCGGCTGCCTCCAAAGGCCGGTTTGCAAGCACTCAATCCCGCTGTTCCCGCCAGCCGCGCACAATGCTCGCAAGCCCGGGAGAAAAGCGCTTCGGGGTGGTGCTCTCTCCCGGCCCTTGGAAGACCTCCCCGGCTGCCTCTAAAGGCCGGTTTGCAAGCACTCGTTCCTGCTGTTCCCGCCAGCCACGCACAATGCTCCCAAGCCCGGGAGAAAAGCTTTTTGGGGTGGTGCTCTCTCCGGGCCCTTGGAAGACCTCCCCGGCTGCCTCCCAAGGCCAGTTTGCAAGCAGTCCTGCCTGCTGTTCCCGCCAGCCGCGCACAATGCTCCCAAGCCCGGGAGAAAAGCTTTTTGGGGTGGTGCTCTCTCCGGGCCCTTGGAAGACGTCCCCGTCTGCCTCCAAAGGCCGGTTTGCAAGCACTCATGCCCGTTGTTCCCACCAGCCGCGCACAATGCTCCCAAGCCCGGGAGAAAAGCATTTTGGGGTGGTGCTCACTCCGGGCCCTTGGAAGACCTCCCCGGCTGCCTCCAAAGGCCAGTTTGCAAGCAGTCCTGCCTGCTGTTCCCGCCAGCCGCGCACAATGTTCCCAAGCCCGGGAGAAAAGCGCTTCGGGGTGGTGCTCTCTCCGGGCACTTTCAAGACCTCCCCGGCTGCCTCCAAGGCCGGTTTGCAAGGACTCATGCCCGCTGTTCCCGCCAGCCGCGCACAATGCTCCAAAGCCCGGGAGAAAAGGTTTTTGGGCTGGTGCTCACACCGGGCCCTGGAAGACCTCCCCGGCTGCCTCCAAAGGCCGGTTTTCAAGCACTCCTGCCTGCTGTTCCCGCCACCTGCACACAATGCTCCCAAGCCCGGGAGAAACGCGCTTCGGGGTGGTGCTCTCTACAGGCCCTTGGAAGACCTCCCCGGCTGCCTCCAAAGGCCGGTTTGCAAGGACTCCTTCCTGCTGTTCCCGCCAGCCACGCACAATGCGCCCAAGCCCGGGAGAAAAGCATTTTGGGGTGGTGCTCTCTACAGGCCCTTGGAAGACCTCCCCGGCTGCCTCCAATGGCCAGTTTGCAAGCACTCATGCCCGCTGTTCCCACCAGCCGCGCACAATGCTCCCAAGCCCGGGAGAAAAGCTTTTTGGGGTGGTGCTCACACCGGGCCCTGGAAGACCTCCCCGGCTGCCTGCAAAGGCCGGTTTTCAAGCACTCCTGCCTGCTGTTCCCGCCACCCGCGCACAATGCTCCCAAGCCCGGGAGAAAAGCGCTTCGGGGTGATGCTCTCTACAGGCCCTTGGAAGACCTCCCCGGCTGCCTTCAAAGGCCGGTTTGCAAGGACTCCTTCCTGCTGTTCCCGCCAGCCACGCACAATGCTCCCAAGCCCGGGAGAAAAGTGCTTCGGGGTGGTGCTCTCTCCGGGCCCTTGGAAGACGTCCCCGGCTGCCTCCAAAGGCCGGTTTGCAAGCACTCATGCCCGTTGTTCCCACCAGCCGCGCACAATGCTCCCAAGCCCGGGAGAAAAGCATTTTGGGGTGGTGCTCACTCCGGGCCCTTGGAAGACCTCCCCGGCTGCCTCCAAAGGCCAGTTTGCAAGCACTCCTGCCTGCTGTTCCCCCCAGCCGCGCACAATGCTCCAAAGCCCGGGAGAAAAGCGCTTCGGGGTGGTGCTCTCTCCGGGCACTTTCAAGACCTCCCCGGCTGCCTCCAAAGGCCGGTTTGTAAGTACTCATTCCCGCTGCTTCCGCCAGCCACGCACAATGCTCCCAAGCCCGGGAGAAAAGCATTTTGGAGTGGTGCTCTCTCCGGGCCCTTGGAAGACCTCCCGGGCTGCCTCCAAAGGCCGGTTTGCAAGCACTCATGTCCGCTGTTCCCGACAGCCGCGCACAATGCTCCCAAGCCCGGGAGAAAAGCATTTTGGGGTGGTGATCAGTCCGGGCCCTTGGAAGACCTCCCCGGCTGCCTCCAAAGGACAGTTTGCAAGCACTCAATCCCGCTGTTCCCGCCAGCCGCGCACAATGCTCCCAAGCCCGGGAGAAAAGCGCTTCGGGGTGGTGCTCTCTCCCGGCCCTTGGAAGACCTCCCCGGCTGCCTCCAAAGGCTGGTTTTCAAGAACTCCCTCCCGCTGACCCGCCAGCCGCACACAATGCTCCCAAGCCCGGGAGAAAAGCATTTTGGGGTGGTCTCTCTCCGGGCCTTTGGAAGACTCCCCGGCTGCCTCTAAAGGCCGGTTTGCAAGCACTCATGTCCTCTGTTCCCGACAGCCGCGAACAATGCTCCCAATTCCGTGAGAAAAGTGCTTCGGGATGGTGCTCTCTCCGGGCCCTTGGAAGACCTCCCAAGCTGCCTCCAAAGGCCGGTTTGCAAGCACTCCCGCCCGCTGTTCCCGCCAGCCTCGCACAATGCTCCCAAGACCGGGAGAAAAGCGCTTCGGGGTGGTGTTCTCTCCGTGCCAATGGAGGACCTCCCTGGCTGCCCCCAAAGGCCGGTTTGCAAGCACTCCCACTCGCTGTTCCCGCCAGCCACGCACAATCCTCCAAAACCCCGGAGAAAAGCGCTTCGGGGTGGTGTTCTCTCCGTGCCCATGGAAGACCTCCCGGGGTGCCCCCAAAGGCCGGTTTGGAAGCACTCCCACTCGCTGTTCCCGCCATCCGCGCACAATGCTCCCAAGCCCGGGAGAAAAGCATTTTGGGGTGGTGCTCACACCGGGCCCTGGAAGACCTCCCCGGCTGCCTCCAAAGGACGGTTTTCAAGCACTCCTGCCTGCTGTTCCCGCCACCCGCGCACAATGCTCCCAAGCCCGGGAGAAAAGCGCTTCGGGGTGGTGCTCTCTACAGGCCCTTGGAAGACCTCCCCGGCTGCCTCCAAAGGCCGGTTTGCAAGGACTCCTTCCTGCTATTCCCGCCATCCGCGCACAATGCTCCCAAGCCCGGGAGAAAAGCATTTTGGGGTGGTGCTCACACCGGGCCCTGGAAGACCTCCCCGGCTGCCTCCAAAGGACGGTTTTCAAGCACTCCTGCCTGCTGTTCCCGCCACCCGCGAAGAATGCTCCCAAGCACGGGAGAAAAGCGCTTCGGGGTGGTGCTCTCTACAGGCCCTTGGAAGACCTCCCCGGCTGCCTCCAAAGGCCCGTTTGCAAGGACTCCTTCCTGCTCTTCCCGCCAGCCACGCACAATGCTCCCAAGCCCGGGAGAAAAGCATTTTGGGGTGGTGCTCACTCCGGGCCCTTGGAAGACCTCCCCGGCTGCCTCCAAAGGCCAGTTTGCAAGCAGTCCTGCCTGCTGTTCCCGCCAGCCGCGCACAATGCTCCCAAGCCCGGGAGAAAAGCGCTTCGGGGTGGTGCTCTCTCCGGGCCCTTGGAAGACGTCCCCGGCTGCCTGCAAAGGCCGGTTTGCAAGCACTCATGCCCGTTGTTCCCACCAGCCGCGCACAATGCTCCCAAGCCCGGGAGAAAAGCATTTTGGGGTGGTGCTCACTCCGGGCCCTTGGAAGACCTCCCCGGCTGCCTCCAAAGGCCAGTTTGCAAGCAGTCCTGCCTGCTGTTCCCGCCAGCCGCGCACAATGTTCCCAAGCCCGGGAGAAAAGCGCTTCGGGGTGGTGCTCTCTCCGGGCACTTTCAAGACCTCCCCGGCTGCCCCCAAAGGCCGGTTTGTAAGTACTCATTCCCGCTGCTTCCGCCAGCCACGCACAATGCTCCCAAGCCCGGGAGAAAAGCATTTTGGGGTGGTGCTCTCTCCGGGCCCTTGGAAGACCTCCCGGGCTGCCTCCAAAGGCCGGTTTGCAAGCATTCATGTCCGTTGTTCCCGACAGCCGCGCACAATGCTCCCAAGCCCGAGAGAAAAGCATTTTGGGGTGGTGATCAGTCCGGCCCTTGGAAGACCTCCCCGGCTGACTCCAAAGGACAGTTTGCAAGCACTCATGCCCGCTGTTCCCGCCAGCCACGCACAATGCTCCCAAGACCGTGAGAAAAGCGCTTCGGGGTGGTGTTCTCTCAGGGACCATGGAGGACCTCCCCGGCTGCCCCCAAAGGCCGGTTTGCAAGCATTCCCACTCGCTGTTCCCGCCAGGCACACACAATGTTCCAAAACCCCGGAGAAAAGCGCTTCGGGGTGGTGCTCTCTCCGCGCCCTTGGAAGACTTCTCTGGCTGCCGCCAAATGCCGGTTTGCAAGAATTCCCTCCCGCTGTCCCACCAGCCGCACACAATGCTCCAAAACCCGAGAGAAAAGCGCTTCGAGGTGGTGCTCTCTCCGGGCCCTTGGAAGACCTCCCCGGCTGCCTCCAAAGGCCGGTTTGCAAGCACTCCTGCCTGCTGTTCCCGCCACGCGCGCACAATGCTCCGAAGCCCGGAAGAAAAGCATTTTGGGGTAGTGTTCTCTCCGGGCGCTTGGAAGACCTCCCGGGCGGCCTCCAAAGGCCGGTTTGCAAGCACTCATGTCCGCTGTTCCCGACAGCCGCACACAATGCTCCCAAGCCCGGAAGAAAAGCATTTTGGGGTGGTGATCAGTCCGGGCCCTTGGAAGACCTCCCCGGCTGCCTCCAAAGGACAGTTTGCAAGAACTCATGCCCGCTGTTCCCGCCAGGCACGCACAATGCTCCCAAGCCCGGGAGAAAAGCGCTTCGGGGTGGTGCTCTCACCGGGCCCTTGCCCCTGAGCCTGGGGGCAATGCAGGGGGAACACACTCCCAGGCCAAGGCAGAACCACATGCAAACGTCTGTTCCTGGTCCCTGCACCGGCAGAGAGCTCGGGGGAGCCAGAGTATGCCAGGCAGCTGCTGGGTTGGCGGCCTGTGTGGAAAGGGGCAGAGCCGACCTAGGGGCAAGTTGGGCCTCTTGCTCTCCCTGCTGCCCTGAGGCTGCTGGGCCAAAGAGGTCTTGGGCATCCAGCCCCTTGCTGGTCCCTTCCCTCTGATGAGGCCCTCTGAGTTCAAGCACCTTGCAGTGTGGAGACAGCCCCTGCCAGCAACCTCCTCTCCAAGGCGGCCTCAACCGAGGCCTAGGCCCAGGGGAAAGGCACCAGCGGGGATGAGCCTGGGGAGGCGCCCGGGCATGTCTGGACCCAGTCCCCGCAGCCTGCCCCTTGGTGGGGCAGTACCCCCGGAGGCCAGGAAGGTCTGGGCAAGGCTGCCAGGGGCAGGGACACTGCTGGGTCCTGCCCCTGGCCTGTGGGGCGTCTGAGCACAACCAGCACCCTCCCGCTGGAAGACCTCCCCGTCTGCCTCCAAAGGCCTGTTTGCAAGCACTCCCACCCGCTGTTCCCGCCAGGCACGCACAATGCTCCCAAGCCCGGGAGAAAAGCGCTTCGGGGTGGTGCTCTCCTCGGGCCCTTGCCCCTGAGCCTGGGGGCCAGGCAGGTGGAACACACTCCCAGGCCAAGGGAGAACGACATGCACACGTCTGTTCCTGCCCCCTACACCGGCAGAGAGCTCGGGGGAGCCAGAGTCTGTCAGGCAGGTGCCGGGCTGGCCGCCTGTGTGGGAAGTGGCAGAGCCGACCTAGGGGCATGTTGGGCCTCTGCTCTCCCTGCTGCCCTGAGGCTGCTGGGCCAAAGAGGTCTTGGGCATCCAGCCCCTTGCTGGTCCCTTCCCTCTGACGAGGCCCTCTGAGCTCCAGCACCTTGCAGTGTGGAGACAGCCCCTGCCAGCAACCTCCCCTCCAAGGAGGCCTCAACCGAGGCCTAGCCCCAGGGGAAAGGCACCAGCTGGGAAGAGCCTGGGGAGGCGCCCGGGCATGTCTGGACCCAGTCCCCGCAGCCTGCCCCTTGGTGAGGCAGTACCCCCGGAGGCCAGGAAGGTCTGGGCAAGGCTGGTCAGGGGCAGGGGCCCTGCTGGGCCCTGCCCCTGGCCTGTGGGGCCTCTGAGCACAACCGGCCCTCTCCCACTGGAAGACCTCCCCGGGTGCCTCCAAAGGCCGGTTTGCCAACACTCCCGCCCGCTGTTCCCGCCAGGCACGCACAATTCTCCCAAGCCCGGGAGAAAAGCGCTTCGGGGTGGTGCTCTCTCCGGGCCCTTGCCCATGAGCCTGGGGGCAAGGCAGGGAGAACACACTCCCAGGCCAAGGCAGAACCACATGCCCACGTCTGTTCCTGTCCCCTGCACCGGCAGAGAGCTTGGGGGAGCCAGAGTCTGTCAGGCAGCTGCTGGGTTGGCCGCCTGTGGGGGAAGGGGCAGAGCCGAATAGGGGCAAGTTGGGCCTCTTGCTCTCCCTGCTGCCCTGAGGCTGCTGGGCCAAAGATGTCTTGGGCATCCAGCCCTTTACTGGTCGCTTCTCTCTGACGAGGCTCTCTGAGCTGCAGCACTTTGCAGTGTGGAGACAGCCCCTGCCAGCAACCTCCTCTCCAAGGAGGCCTCAACCGAGGCCTAGGCCCAGGGGAAAGGCACCAGCGGGGATGAGCCTGGGGAGGCGCCCGGGCATGACTGGACCCAGGCCCGCAGCCTGCCCCTTGGTGGGGCAGTACCCCCGGAGGCCAGGAAGGTCTGGGCAAGGCTGGCCAGGGGCAGGGGCCCTGCTGGGTCCTGCCCCTGGCCTGTGGGGCCTCTGAGCACAACCGGCCCTCTCCCACTGGAACACCTCCCCGGCTGCCTCCAAAGGCCGGTTTGCCAACACTCCTGCCCGCTGTTCCCGCCAGGCACGCACAATGCTCCCAAGCCCAGGAGAAAAGCGCATCGGGGTGGTGGTCTCTCCGGGCCCCTGCCCGTGAGCCTGGGGGCCAGGCAGGGGATCCACAGTCCCAGACCAAGGCAGAACCACATGCACTCGTCTGTTCCTGCCCCCTCCACCGGCAGAAAGCTCGGGGGAGCCAGAGTCTGTCAGGCAGCTGCTGGGCTGGCCGCCTGTGTGGGAAGGGGCAGAGCCGACCTAGGGGCAAGTTGGGCCTCTTCCTCTCCCTGCTGCCCTGAGGCTGCTGGGCCAAAGAGGTCTTGGGCATCCAGCCCCTTGCTGGTCCCTTCCCGCTGACGAGGCCCTCTGAGCTCCAGCACCTTGCAGTGTGGAGACAGCCCCTGCCAGCAACCTCCTCTCCAAGGAGGCCTCAACCGAGGCCTAGGACCAGGGGAAAGGCACCAGCTGGGATGAGCCTGGGGAGGCGCCCGGGCATGTCTGGACCCAGTCCCCGCAGCCTGCCCCTTGGTGGGATAGTAACCCCGGAGTCCAGGAGGGTCTGGGCAAGGCTGGAGGGGCAGGGACACTGCTGGGTCCTGCCCCTGGCCTGTGGGGCGTCTGAGCACAACCGGCACTCTCCCGCTGGAAGACCTCCCTGGCTGCCTCCAAAGGCCGGTTTGCAAGCACTCCCGCCCGCTGTTCCCGCCAGGCACGCACAATGCTACCAAGCCCGAGAGAAAAGCGCTTCGGGGTGGTGCTCTCTCCGGACCCTTGCCCCTGAGCCTGGGGGACAGGCAGGGGGAACACACTCCCAGGCCAAGGCAGAACCACATGCACACGTCTGTTCCTGCCCCCTACACCGGCAGAGAGATCGGGGGAGCCAGAGACTGCCAGGCTGCTGCTGGGCTGGCTGCCTGTCTGGGACGGGGCAGAGCCGACCTAGGGGCAAGTTGGGCCTCTTGCTCTCCCTGCTGCCCTGAGGCTGCTGGGTCAAAGAGGTCTTGGGCATCCAGCCCTTTGCTGGTCCCTTCCCTCTGACGAGGCCCTCTGAGCTCCAGCACCTTGCAGTGTGGAGACAGCCCCTGCCAGCAACCTCCTCTCCAAAGAGGCCTCAACCGAGGCCTACGCCCAGGGGAAAGGCACCAGCGGGGATGATCCTGGGGAGGCGCACGGACATGTCTGGACCCAGTCACCGCAGCCTGCCCCTTGGTGGGGCAGTAACCCCGGAGGCCAGGAAGGTCTGGGCAAGGCTGGCCAGGGGCAGGGGCCCTGCTGGGTCCTGCCCCTGGCCTGTGGGGCCTCTGAGCCCAACCGGCCCTCTCCCACTGGAAGACCTCCCCGGCTGCCTCCAAAGGCCGGTTTGCAAGCGCTCCCGCCCACTGTTCCCAGCAGGCGTGGACAATGCTCCCAAGCCCGGGAGAAAAGCGCTTCAGGGTGGTGCTCTCTCTGGGCCCTTGCCCCTGAGCCTGGGGGCAAGGCAGGGTGTCCACACTCCCAGGCCAAGGCAGAACCACATGCACACGTTTGATCTGCGCCCTGCACCGGCAGAGAGCTCGGGGGAGCCAGAGTCTGTCAGGCAGCTGCTGGGCTGGCCGCCTGTGTGGGAAGGGGCAGAGCCGACCTAGGGGCAAGTTGGGCCTCTTGCTCTCCCTGCTGCCCTGAGGCTGCTGGGCCAAAGAGGTCTTGGCCATCCAGCCCCTTGCTGGTCCCTTCCCTCTGACGAGGCCCTCTGAGCTCCAGCACCTTGCAGTGTGGAGACAGCTCCTGCCAGCAACCTCCTCTCCAAGGAGGCCTCAACCGAGGCCTAGGCCCAGGGGAAAGGCACCAGCGGGGATGAGCCTGGGGAGGCGCCCGGGCATGACTGGACCCAGGCCCGCAGCCTGCCCCTTGGTGGGGCAGTACCCCCGGAGGCCAGGAGGGTCTGGGCAAGGCTGGCCAGGGGCAGGGGCCCTGCTGGGTCCTGCCCCTGGCCTGTGGGGCCTCTGAGCACAACCGGCCCTCTCCCACTGGAAGACCTCCCCGGCTGCCTCCAAAGGCCGGTTTGCCAACACTCCCGCCCGCAGTTCTCGCCAGGCACGCACAATTCTCCCAAGCCCGGGAGAAAAGCGCTTCGGTGTGTTGCTCTCTCCGGGCCCTTGCCCCTGAGCCTGGGGGCCAGGCAGTGGTTCCACACTCCCAGACCAAGGCAGAACCACATGCACACGTCTGTTCCTGACCCCTGCACCGGCAGAGAGCTCGGGGGAGCCAGAGTCTGTCAGGCAGCTGCTGGGCTGGCCGCCTGTGTGGGAAGGGGCAGAGCCGACCTAGGGGCAAGTTGGGCCTCTTCCTCTCCCTGCTGCCCTGAGGCTGCTGGGCCAAAGAGGTCTTGGGCATCCAGCCCCTTGCTGGTCCCTTCCCTCTGACGAGGCCCTCTGAGCTCCAGCACCTTGCAGTGTGGAGACAGCCCCTGCCAGCAACCTCCTCTCCAAGGAGGCCTCAACCGAGGCCTAGGCCCAGGGGAAAGGCACCAGCGGGGATGAGCCAGTGGAGGCGCAAGGGCATGTCTGGACCCAGTCCCGCAGCCTGCCCCTTGGTGGGGAAGTACCCCCGGAGGCCAGGAAGGTCTGGGCAAGGCTGCCAGGGGCAGGGACACTGCTGGGTCCTGCCCCTGGCCTGTGGGGCGTCTGAGCACAACCGGCACTCTCCCGCTGGAAGAGCTGCCCGGCTGCCTCCAAAGGCCGGTTAACAAGCGCTCCCGCCCACTGTTCCCAGCAGGCGTGCACAATGCTCCCAAGCCCGGGAGAAAAGCGCTTCGGGGTGGTGCTCTCTCCGGGCCCTTGCCCCTGAGCCTGGGGGCAAGGCAGGGTGTCCACACTCCCAGGCCAAGGCAGAACCACATGCACACGTCTGATCTGCCCCCTGCACCGGCAGAGAGCTCGGGGGAGCCAGAGTCTGTCAGGCAGCTGCTGGGCTGGCCGCCTGTGTGGGAAGGGGCAGAGCCGACCTAGGGGCAAGTTGGGCCTCTTGCTCTCCCTGCTGCCCTGAGGCTGCTGGGCCAAAGAGGTCTTGGGCATCCAGCCCCTTGCTTGTCCCTTCCCTCTGACGAGGCCCTCTGAGCTCCAGCACCTTGCAGTGTGGAGACAGCACCTGCCAGCAATCTCCTCTCCAAGGAGGCCTCAACCGAGGCCTAGGCCCAGGGAAAAGGCACCAGCGGGGTTGAGCCAGGGGAGGCGCCCGGGCATGTCTGGACCCTGTCCCCGCAGCCTGCCCCTTGGTGGGGCAGTACCCCCGGAGGCCAGGAAGGTCTGGGCAAGGCTGGCCAGGGGCAGGGGCCCTGCTGGGTCCTGCCCCTGGCCTGTGGGGCCTCTGAGCACAACCGGCCCTTGCCCACTGGAAGACCTCCCCGGCTGCCTCCAAAGGCCGGTTTGCAAGCCCTCCCGCCCACTGTTCCCGCCAGGCGCGCACAATGCTCCCAAGCCCGGGAGAAAAGCGCTTCGGGGTGGTGGTCTCTCCGGGCCCCTGCCCCTGAGCCTGGGGGCCAGGCAGGGGATCCACAGTCCCAGGCCAAGGCAGAACCACATGCACACGTCTGTTCCTGCCCCCTCCACCGGCAGAGAGCTGGGGGGAGCCAGAGTCTGTCAGGCAGCTGCTGAGCTGGCCGCCTGTGTGGGAAGGGGCACAGCCGACCTAGGGGCAAGTTGGGCCTCTTGCTCTCCCTGCTGCCCTGAGGCTGCTGGGCCAAAGAGGTCTTGGGCATCCAGCCCCTTGCTGGTCCCTTCCCTCTGACGAGGCCCTCTGAGCTCCAGCACCTTGCAGTGTGGAGACAGCCCCTGCCAGCAACCTCCTCTCCAAGGAGGCCTCAACCGAGGCCTAGGCCCAGGGGAAAGGCACCAGCGGGGATGATCCTGGGGAGGCGCACGGACATGTCTGGACCCAGTCCCCGCAGCCTGCCCCTTGGTGGGGCAGTACCCCCGGAGGCCAGGAAGGTCTGGGCAAGGCTGGCCAGGGTCAGGGGCCCTGCTGGGTCCTGCCCCTGGGCTGTGGGGCCTCTGAGCACAACCGGCCCTCTCCCACTGGAAGACTTCCCCGGCTGCCTCCAAAGGCCGGTTTGCCAACACTCCCGCCCGCTGTTCCCGCCAGGCACGCACAATGCTCCCAAGCCCGGTAGAAAAGCGCTTCGGGGTGGTGCTCTCTCCGGGCCCTTGCCCCTAAGCCTGCGGGCCAGGCAGGGGGAACACACTCCCAGGCCAAGACAGAACGACATGAACACGTCTGTTCCTGCCCCCTACACCGGCAGAGAGCTCGGGGGAGCCAGAGTCTCTCAGGCAGGTGCTGGGCTGGCCGCCTGTGTGGGAAGGGGCAGAGCCGACCTAGGGGCAAGTTGGGCCTCTTGCTCTCCCTGCTGCCCTGAGGCTGCTGGGCCAAAGAGGTCTTGGGCATCCAGCCCCTTGCTGGTCCCTTCCCTCTGACGAGGCCCTCTGAGCTCCAGCACCTTGCAGTGTGGAGACATCCCCTGCCAGCAACCTCCTCTCCAAGGAGGCCTCAACCGAAGCCTAGGCCCAGGGGAAAGGCACCAGCGGGGATGAGCCTGGGGAGGCGCCCGGGCATGTCTGGACCCAGTCCCCGCAGCCTGCCCCTTGGTGGGGCAGTACCCCCGGAGGCCAGGAAGGTCTGTGCAAGGCTGCCAGGGGCAGGGACAGCGCTGGGTCCTGCCCCTGGCCTGTGGGACGTCTGAGCACAACCGGCACTCTCCCGCTGGAAGACCTCCCCGTCTGCCTCGAAAGGCCGGTTTGCAAGCACTCCCGCCCGCTGTTCCCACCAGGCACGCACAATGCTCCCAAGCCCGGTAGAAAAGCGCTTCGGTGTGGTGCTCTCTCCGGGCCCTTGCCCCTAAGCCTGCGGGCCAGGCAGGGGGAACACACTCCCAGGCCAAGACAGAACGACATGAACACGTCTGTTCCTGCCCCCTACACCGGCAGAGAGCTCGGGGGAGCCAGAGTCTCTCAGGCAGGTGCTGGGCTGGCCGCCTGTGTGGGAAGGGGCAGAGCCGACCTAGGGGCAAGTTGGGCCTCTTGCTCTCCCTGCTGCCCTGAGGCTGCTGGGCCAAAGACGTCTTGGGCATCCAGCCCTTTGCTGGTCCCTTCCCTCTGACGAGGCCCTCTGAGCTCCAGCACCTTGCAGTGTGGAGACAGCCCCTGCCAGCAACCTCCTCTCCAAGGAGGCCTCAACCGAGGCCTAGGCCCAGGGGAAAGGCACCAGCGGGGATGAGCCTGGAGAGGCGCCCGGGCATGTCTGGACCCAGTCCCCGCAGCCTGCCCCTTGGTGGGGCAGTACCCCTGGAGGCCAGGAAGGTCTGGGCAAGGCTGACCAGGGGCAGGGGACCTGCTGGGTCCTGCCCCTGGCCTGTGGGGCCTCTGAGCACAACCGGCCCTCTCCCACTGGAAGACCTCCCCGGCTGCCTCCAAAGGCCGTTTTGCACGCACTCCCGCCCACTGTTCCCACCAAGCGCGCACAATGCTCCCATCCCGGGAGAAAAGCGCTTCGGGGTGGTGCTCTCTCCGGGCCCTTGCCCCTGAGACTGGGGGCCAGGCAGGGGTCCACACTCCCAGGCCAAGGCAGAACCACATGCACACGTCTGTTCCTGACCCCTGCACCGGCAGAGAGCTTGGGGGAGCCAGAGTCTGTCAGGCAGCTGCTGGGTTGGCCGCCTGTGTGGGAAGGGGCAGAGCCGCCCTAGGGGCAAGTTGGGCCTCTTGCTCTCCCTGCTGCCCTGAGGCTGCTGGGCCAAAGACGTCTTGGGCATCCAGCCCCTTACTGGTCCCTTCCCTCTGACGAGGCCCTCTGAGCTCCAGCACCTTGCAGTGTGGAGACAGCCCCTGCCAGCAACCTCCTCTCCAAGGAGGCCTCAACCGAGGCCTAGGCCCAGGGGAAAGGCACCAGCGGGGATGAGCCAGGGGAGGCGCCCGAGCATGTCTGGACCCAGTCCCCGCAGCCTGCCCCTTGGTGGGGCAGTACCCCCGGAGGCCAGGAAGGTCTGGGTAAGACTGGCCAGGGGCAGGGGCCCTGCTGGGTCCTGCCCCTGGCCTGTGGGGCCTCTGAGCACAACCGGCCCTCTCCCACTGGAAGACCTCCCCGGCTGCCTCCAAAGGCCGGTTTGCAAGCGCTCCCGGCCACTGTTACCAGCAGGCGGGCACAATGCTCCTAAGCCCGGAAGAAAAGCGCTTCAGGGTGGTGCTCTCTCTGGGCCCTTGCCCCTGAGCCTGGGGGCAAGGCAGGGTGTCCACACTCCCAGGCCAAGGCAGAACCACATGCACACGTCTCACCTGCCCTCTGCACCGGCAGAGAGCTCGGGGGAGCCAGAGTCTGTCAGGCAGCTGCTGGGCTGGCCGCCTGTGTGGGAAGTGGCAGAGCCGACCTAGGGGCAAGTTGGGCCTCTTGCTCTCCCTGCTGCCCTGAGGCTGCTGGGCCAAAGAGGTCTTGGGCATCCAGCCCCTTGCTGGTCCCTTCACTCTGACGAGGCCCTCTGAGCTCCAGCACCTTGCAGTGTGGAGACAGCCCCTGCCAGCAACCTCCTCTCCAAGGAGGCCTCAACCGAGGCCTAGGCCCAGGGGAAAGGCACCAGCGGGGATGAGCCTGGGGAGGCGCCCGGGCATGTCTGGACCCAGTCCCCGCAGCCTGCCCCTTGGTGGGGCAGTACCCCCGGAGGCCAGGAAGTTCTGGGCAAGGCTGGCCAGGGGCAAGGGCCCTGCTGGGTCCTGCCCCTGGCCTGTGGGGCCTCTGAGCACAACCGGCCCTCTCCCACTGGAAGAACTCCCCAGCTGCCTCCAAAGGCCAGTTTGCCAACACTCCCGCCCGCTGTTCCCGCCAGGCACGCACAATGCTCCCAAGCCCGGGAGAAAAGCACTTCGGGGTGGTGCTCTCCTCGGGCCCTTGCCCCTGAGCCTGGGGACCAGGCAGTTGGTCCACACTCCCAGACCAAGGTAGAACCACATGCACACGTCTGTTCCTGACCCCTGCACCGGCAGAGAACTCGGGGGAGCCAGAGTCTGTCAGGCAGCTGCTGGGCTGGCCGCCTGTGTGGGAAGGGGCAGAGCCGACCTAGGGGCAAGTTGGGCCTCTTGCTCTCCCTGCTGCCCTGAGGCTGCTGGGCCAAAGAGGTCTTGGGCATCCAGCCCCTTGCTGGTCCCTTCCCTCTGACGAGGCCCTCTGAGCTACAGCACCTTGCAGTGTGGAGACAGCCCCTGCCAGCAACATCCTCTCCAAGGAGGCCTCAACCGAGGCCTAGGCCCAGGGGAAAGGCACCAGCGGGGATGAGCCTGGGGAGGCGCCCGGGCATGTCTGGACCCAGTCCCCGCAGCCTGCCCCTTGGTGGGGCAGTACCCCCGGAGGCCAGGAAGATCTGGGCAAGGCTGGCCAGGGGCAGGGGCCCTGCTGGGTCCTCCCCATGGCCTGTGGGGCCTCTGAGCACAACCGGCCCTCTCCCACTGGAAGACCTCCCCGGCTGCCTCCAAAGGCCAGTTTGCCAACACTCCTGCCCGCTCTTCCCGCCAGGCACGCACAATGCTCCCAAGCCCGGGAGAAAAGCGCTTCGGGGTGGTGCTCTCTCCGGGCCCTTGCCCCTGAGCCTGTGGGCAAGGCAGGGGGAACACACTCCCAGACCAAGGCAGAAACACATGCACACGTCTGTTCCTGTCCCCTGCACCGGCAGAGAGCTCGGGGGAGCCAGAGTCTCTCAGGCAGGTGCTGGGCTGGCCGCCTGTGTGGGAAGGGGCAGAGCCGACCTAGGGGCAAGTTGGGCCTCTTGCTCTCTCTGCTGCCCTGAGGCTGCAGGGCCAAAGAGGTCTTGGGCATCCAGCCCCTTACTGGTCCCTTCCCTCTGACGAGGCCCTCTGAGCTCCAGCACCTTGCAGTGTGGAGACAGCCCCTGCCAGCAATCTCCTCTCCAAGGAGGCCTCAACCGAGGCCTAGGCCCAGGGGAAAGGCACCAGCGGGGTTGAGCCAGGGGAGGCGCCCGGGCATGTCTGGACCCTGTCCCCGCAGCCTGCCCCTTGGTGGGGCAGTACCCCCGGAGGCCAGGAAGGTCTGGGCAAGGCTGGCCAGGGGCAGGGGCCCTGCTGGGTCCTGCCCCTGGCCTGTGGGGCCTCTGAGCACAACCGGCCCTCTCCCACTGGAAGACCTCCCCGGCTGCCTCCAAAGGCCGGTTTGCAAGCACTCCCGCCCACTGTTCCCGCCAGGCGCGCACAATGCTCCCAAGCCCGGGAGAAAAGCGCTTCGGGGTGGTGGTCTCTCCGGGCCCTTGCCCCTGAGCCTGGGGGCCAGGCAGGGGATCCACAGTCCCAGGCCAAGGCACAACAACATGCACACGTCTGTTCCTGCCCCCTCCACCGGCAGAGAGCTGGGGGGAGCCAGAGTCTGTCAGGCAGCTGCTGGGCTGGCCGCCTGTGTGGGAAGGGGCAGAGCCGACCTAGGGGCAAGTTGGGCCTCTTGCTCTCCCTGCTGCCCTGAGGCTGCTGGGCCAAAGAGGTCTTGGGCATCCAGCCCCTTGCTGGTCCCTTCCCTCTGACGAGGCCCTCTGAGCTCCAGCACCTTGCAGTGTGGAGACAGCCCCTGCCAGCAACCTCCTCTCCAAGGAGGCCTCAACCGAGGCCTAGGCACAGGGGAAATGCACCAGCGGGGATGAGCCAGTGGAGGCGCACGGGCATATCAGGACCCAGTCCCCGCAGCCTGCCCCTTTTTGGGGCAGTACCCCCGGAGGCCAGGAAGGTCTGGGCAAGGCTGGCCAGGGGCAGGGTCCCTGCTGGGTCCTGCCCCTGGCCTGTGGGGCCTCTGAGCACAACCGGCCCTCTCCCACTGGAAGACCTCCCCGGCTGCCTCCAAAGGCGGGTTTGCCAACACTCCCGCCCGCTGTTCCCGCCAGGCACGCACAATGCTCCCAAGGCCAGGAGAAAAGCGCTTCGGGGTGTTGCTCTCTCCGGGCCCTTGCCCCTGAGCCTGGGGTCCAGGCAGTGGGTCCACACTCCCAGACCAAGGCAGAACCACATGCACACGTCTGTTCCTGACCCCTGCACCGGCAGAGAGCTCGGGGGAGCCAGAGTCTGTCAGGCAGCTGCTGGGTTGGCTGCCTGTGTGGGAAGGGGCAGAGGCGACCTAGGGGCAAGTTGGGCCTCTTGCTCTCCCTGCTGCCCTGAGGCTGCTGGGCCAAAGAGGTCTTGGGCATCCAGCCCCTTGCTGGTCCCTTCCCGCTGACGAGGCCCTCTGAGCTCCAGCACCTTGCAGTGTGGAGACAGCCCCTGCCAGCAACCTCCGCTCCAAGGAGGCATCAACCGAGGCCTATGCCCAGGGGAAAGGCACCAGCGGGGATGAGCCTGGGGAGGCGCCCAGGCATGTCTGGACCCAGTCCCCGCAGCCTGCCCCTTGGTGGGGCAGTACCCCCGGAGGCCAGGAAGGTCTGGGCAAGGCTGGCCAGGGGCAGGGGCCCTGCTGGGTCCTGCCCCTGGCCTGTGGGGCCTCTGAGCACAACCGGCCCTCTCCCACTCGAAGAACTCCCCGGCTGCCCCCAAAGGCCAGTTTGCCAACACTCCCGCCCGCTGTTCCCGCCACGCACGCACAATGCTCCCAAGCCCGGGAGAAAAGCCCTTCGGGGTGGTGCTCTCCTCGGGCCCTTGCCCCTGAGCCTGGGGGCCAGGCAGTTGGTCCACACTCCCAGACCAAGGCAGAACCACATGCACACGTCTGTTCCTGACCCCTGCACCGGCAGAGAGCTCGGGGGAGCCAGAGTCTGTCAGGCAGCTGCTGGGCTGGCCGCCTGTGTGGGAAGAGGCAGAGCCGACCTAGGGGCAAGTTGGGCCTCTTCCTCTCCCTGCTGCCCTGAGGCTGCTGGGCCAAATAGGTCTTGGGCATCCAGCCCCTTGCTGGTCCCTTCACTCTGACGAGGCCCTCTGAGCTCTAGCACCTTGCAGTGTGGAGACAGCCCCTGCCAGCAACCTCCTCTCCAAGGAGGCCTCAACCGAGGCCTAGGCCCAGGGGAAAGGCACCAGCGGGGATGAGCCTGGGGAGGCGCCCGGGCATGTCTGGACCCAGTCCCCGCAGCCTGCCCCTTGGTGGGGCAGTACCCCCGGAGGCCAGGAAGATCTGGGCAAGGCTGGCCAGGGGCAGGGGCCCTGCTGGGTCCTCCCCATGGCCTGTGGGGCGTCTGAGCACAACCGGCACTCTCCCGCTGGAAGACCTCCCCGTCTGCCTCGAAAGGCCGGTTTGCAAGCACTCCCGCCCGCTGTTCCCGCCAGGCACGCACAATGCTCCCAAGCCCGGGAGAAAAGCGCTTCGGGGTGGTGCTCTCTCCGGGCCCTTGCCCCTGAGCCTGGGGGCAAGGCATGGGGAACACACTCCCAGGCCAAAGCAGAACCACATGCACACGTCTGTTCCTGTCCCCTGCACCGGCAGAGAGCTGGGGGGAGCCAGAGTCTGTCAGGCAGCTGCTGGGCTGGCCGCCTGTGTGGGAAGGGGCAGAGCCGACCTAGGGGCAAGTTGGGCCTCTTGCTCTCCCTGCTGCCCTGAGGCTGCTGGGCCAAAGAGGTCTTGGGCATCCAGCCCCTTGCTGGTCTCTTCCCTCTGACGAGGCCCTCTGAGCTCCAGCACCTTGCAGTGTGGAGACAGCCCCTGCCAGCAACCTCCTCTCCAAGGAGGCCTCAACCGAGGCCTAGGCCCAGGGGAAAGGCACCAGCGAGGATGAGCCAGTGGAGGCGCACGGGCATGTCTGGACCCAGTCCCCGCAGCCTGCCCCTTGGTGGGGCAGTACCCCCGGAGGCCAGGAAGGTCTGGGCAAGGCTGCCAGGGGCAGGGACACTGCTGGGTCCTGCCCCTGGCCTGTGGGGCGTCTGAGCACAACCGGCACTCTCCCGCTGGAAGACCTGCCCGGCCGCCTCCAAAGGCCGGTTAACAAGCGCTCCCGCCCACTGTTCCCAGCAGGCATGCACAATGCTCCCAAGCCCGGGAGAAAAGCGCTTCGGGGTGGTGCTCTCTCCGGGCCCTTGCCCCTGAGCCTGGGGGCAAGGCAGGGTGTCCACACTCCCAGGCCAAGGCAGAACCACATGCACACGTCTGATCTGCCCCCTGCACCGGCAGAGAGCTCGGGGGAGCCAGAGTCTGTCAGGCAGCTGCTGGGCTGGCCGCCTGTGTGGGAAGGGGCAGAGCCGACCTAGGGGCAAGTTGGGCCTCTTGCTCTCCCTGCTGCCCTGAGGCTGCTGGGCCAAAGAGGTCTTGGGCATCCAGCCCCTTGCTTGTCCCTTCCCTCTGACGAGGCCCTCTGAGCTCCAGCACCTTGCAGTGTGGAGACAGCCCCTGCCAGCAATCTCCTCTCCAAGGAGGCCTCAACCGAGGCCTAGGCCCAGGGAAAAGGCACCAGCGGGGTTGAGCCAGGGGAGGCGTCCGGGCCTGTCTGGACCCTGTCCCCGCAACCTGCCACTTGGTGGGGCAGTACCCCCGGAGGCCAGGAAGGTCTGGGCAAGGCTGGCCAGGGGCAGGGGCCCTGCTGGGTCCTGCCCCTGGCCTGTGGGGCCTCTGAGCACAACCGGCCCTTGCCCACTGGAAGACCTCCCCGGCTGCCTCCAAAGGCCGGTTTGCAAGCACTCCCGCCCACTGTTCCCGCCAGGCGCGCACAATGCTCCCAAGCCCGGGAGAAAAGCGCTTCGGGGTGGTGGTCTCTCCGGGCCCCTGCCCCTGAGCCTGGGGGCCAGGCAGGGGATCCACAGTCCCAGGCCAAGGCAGAACCACATGCACACGTCTGTTCCTGCCCCCTCCACCGGCAGAGAGCTGGGGGGAGCCAGAGTCTGTCAGGCAGCTGCTGGGCTGGCCGCCTGTGTGGGAAAGGGCAGAGCCGACCTAGGGGCAAGTTGGGCCTCTTGCTCTCCCTGCTGCCCTGAGGCTGCTGGGCCAAAGAGGTCTTGGGCATCCAGCCCCTTGCTGGTCCCTTCCCTCTGACGAGGCCCTCTGAGCTCCAGCACCTTGCAGTGTGGAGACAGCCCCTGCCAGCAACCTCTTCTCCAAGGAGGCCTCAACCGAGGCCTAGGCCCAGGGGAAAGGCACCAGCGGGGATGAGCCAGTGGAGGCGCACGGGCATGTCTGGACCCAGTCCCCGCAGCCTGCCCCTTGGTGGGGCAGTACCCCCGGAGGCCAGGAAGGTCTGGGCAAGGCTGGCCAGGGGCAGGGGCCCTGCTGGGTCCTGCCCCTGGCCTGTGGGGCCTCTGAGCACAACCGGCCCTCTCCCACTGGAAGACCTCCCCGGCTGCCTCCAAAGGCCGGTTCGCCAACACTCCCGCCCGCTGTTCCCGCCAGGCACGCACAATGCTCCCAAGCCCGGGAGAAAAGCGCTTCAGGGTGTTGCCCTCTCCGGGCCCTTGCCCCTGAGCCTGGGGTCCAGGCAGTGGGTCCACACTCCCAGACCAAGGCAGAACCACATGCACACGTCTGTTCCTGACCCCTGCACCGGCAGAGAGCTCGGGGGAGCCAGAGTCTGTCAGGCAGCTGCTGGGTTGGCTGCCTGTGTGGGAAGGGGCAGAGCCGACCTAGGGGCAAGTTGGGCCTCTTGCTCTCCCTGCTGCCCTGAGGCTGCTGGGCCAAAGACGTCTTGGGCATCCAGCCCCTTACTGGTCCCTTCCCGCTGACGAGGCCCTCTGAGCTCCAGCACCTTGCAGTGTGGAGACAGCCCCTGCCAGCAACCTCCTCTCCAAGGAGGCCTCAACCGAGGCCTAGGCCCAGGGGAAAGGCACCAGCGGGGATGAGCCAGTGGAGGCGCAAGGGCATGTCTGGACCCAGTCCCCGCAGCCTGCCCCTTGGTGGGGCAGTACCCCCGGAGGCCAGGAAGGTCTGGGCAAGGCTGCGAGGGGCAGGGGCCCTGCTGGGTCGTGCCCCTGGCCTGTGGGGTGTCTGAGCACAACCGGCACTCTCCCGCTGGAAGACCTCCCCGTCTGCCTCCAAAGGCCGGTTTGCAAGCACTCCCGCCCGCTGTTCCCTCCAGGCAGGCACAATGCTCCCAAGCCCGGGAGAAAAGCGCTTCGGGGTGGTGCTCTCCTCGGGCCCTTGCCCCTGAGCCTGGGGGCCAGGCAGTTGGAACACACTCCCAGGCCAAGGCAGAACGACATGCACACGTCTGTTCCTGCCCCCTACACCGGCAGAGAGCTCGGGGGAGCCAGAGACTGCCAGGCTGCTGCTGGGCTGGCTGCCTGTGTGGGACGGGTCAGAGCCGACCTAGGGGCAAGTTGGGCCTCTTGCTCTCCCTGCTGCCCTGAGGCTGCTGGGTCAAAGAGGTCTTGGGCATCCAGCCCTTTGCTGGTCCCTTCCCTCTGACGAGGCCCTCTGAGCTCCAGCACCTTGCAGTGTGGAGACAGCCCCTGCCAGCAACCTCCTCTCCAAAGAGGCCTCAACCGAGGCCTACGCCCAGGGGAAAAGCACCAGCGGGGATGATCCTGGGGAGGCGCACGGACATGTCTGGACCCAGTCCCCGCAGCCTGCCCCTTGGTGGGGCAGTACCCCGGAGGCCAGGAAGGTCTGGGCAAGGCTGGCCAGGGGCAGGGGACCTGCTGGGTCCTACCCCTGGCCTGTGAGGCCTCTGAGCACAACCGGCCCTCTCCCACTGGAAGACCTCCCCAGCTGCCTCCAAAGTCCTGTTTGCAAAGACTCCCGCCCGCTGTTCACGCCAGGCTCGCACAATGCTCCCAAGCCCGGGAGAAAAGCGCTTCGGGGTGGTGCACTCTCCGGGCCCTTGCCCCTGAGCCTGGGGGCCAGGCAGTGGGTCCACACTCCCAGACCAAGGCAGAACCACATGCACACGTCTGTTCCTGACCCCTGAACCGGCAGAGAGCTCGGGGGAGCCAGAGTCTGTCAGGCAGCTGCTGGGCTGGCCGCCTGTGTGGGAAGGGGCAGAGCCGACCTAGGGGCAAGTTGGGCCTCTTGCTCTCCCTGCTGCCCTGAGGCTGCTGGGCCAAAGAGGTCTTGGGCATCCAGCCCCTTGCTGGTCCCTTCCCTCTGACGAGGCCCTCTGAGCTCCAGCACCTTGCAGTGTGGAGACAGCCCCTGCCAGCAACCTCCTCTCCAATGAGGCCTCAACCGAGGCCTAGGCCCAGGGGAAAGGCACCAGCGGGGATGAGCCTGGGGAGGCGCCCGGGCATGTCTGGACCCAGTCCCCGCAGCCTGCCCCTTGGTGGGGCAGTACCCCCGGAGGCCAGGAAGGTCTGTGCAAGGCTGCCAGGGGCAGGGACAGCGCTGGGTCCTGCCCCTGGCCTGTGGGACGTCTGAGCACAACCGGCACTCTCCCGCTGGAAGACCTCCCCGTCTGCCTCCAAAGGCCGGTTTGCAAGCACTCCCGCCCGCTGTTCCCGCCAGGCACGCACAATGCTCCCAAGCCCGGGAGAAAAGCGCTTCGGGGTGGTGCTCTCTCCGGGCCCTTGCCCCTAAGCCTGCGGGCCAGGCAGGGGGAACACACTCCCAGGCCAAGACAGAACGACATGAACACGTCTGTTCCTGCCCCTTACACCGGCAGAGAGCTCGGGGGAGCCAGAGTCTCTCAGGCAGGTGCTGGGCTGGCCGCCTGTGTGGGAAGGGGCAGAGCCGACCTAGGGACAAGTTGGGCCTCTTGCTCTCCCTGCTGCCCTGAGGCTGCTGGGCCAAAGACGTCTTGGGCATCCAGCCCTTTGCTGGTCCCTTCCCTCTGACGAGGCCCTCTGAGCTCCAGCACCTTGCAGTGTGGAGACAGCCCCTGCCAGCAACCTCCTCTCCAAGGAGGCCTCAACCGAGGCCTAGGCCCAGGGGAAAGGCACCAGCGGGGATGAGCCTGGGGAGTCGCCCGGGCATGTCTGGACCCAGTCCCCGCAGCCTGCCCCTTGGTGGGGTAGTAACCCCGGAGGCCAGGAGGGTCTGGGCAAGGCTGCCAGGGGCAGGGACACTGCTGGGTCCTGCCCCTGGCCTGTGGGGCGTCTGAGCACAACCGGCACTCTCCCGCTGGAAGACCTCCCCGGCTGCCTCCAAAGGCCGGTTTGCAAGCACTCATGTCCGCTGTTCCCGACAGCCGCGTACAATGCTCCCAAGCCCGGGAGAAAAGCTTTTTGGGGTGGTGCTCACACCGGGCCCTGGAAGACCTCCCCGGCTGCCTCCAAAGGCCGGTTTTCAAGCACTCCTGCCTGCTGTTCCCGCCACCTGCGCACAATGCTCCTAAGCCCGGGAGAAAAGCGCTTCGGGGTGGTGCTCTCTACAGGCCCTTGGAAGACCTCCCCGGCTGCCTCCAAAGGCCGGTTTGCAAGGACTCCTTCCTGCTGTTCCCGCCAGCCACGCACAATGCTCCCAAGCCCGGGAGAAAAGCATTTTGGGGTGGTGCTCTCTACAGGCCCTTGGAAGACCTCCCCGGCTGCCTCCAGGGGCCAGTTTGCAAGCAGTCATGCCCGCTGTTCCCACCAGCCGCGCACAATGCTCCCAAGTCCGGGAGAAAAGCTTTTTGGGGTGGTGCTCACACCGGGCCCTGGAAGACCTCCCAGGCTGCCTCCAAAGGACGGTTTTCAAGCACTCCTGCCTGCTGTTCCCGCCACCGGCGCACAATACTCCCAAGCCCGGGAGAAAAGCGCTTCGGGGTGGTGCTCTCTACAGGCCCTTGGAAGACCTCCCCCGCTGCCTCCAAAGGCCGGTTTGCAAGGACTCCTTCCTGCTGTTCCCGCCAGCCACGCACAATGCTCCCAAGCCCGGGAGAAAAGCATTTTGGGGTGGTGCTCACTCCGGGCCCTTGGAAGACCTCCCCGGCTGCCTCCAAAGGCCAGTTTGCAAGCAGTCCTGCCTGCTGTTCCCGCCAGCCGCGCACAATGCTCCCAAGCCCGGGAGAAGAGCGCTTCGGGATGGTGCTCTCTCCGGGCCCTTGGAAGACGTCCCCGGCTGCCTCCAAAGGCCGGTTTGCAAGCACTCATGCCCGTTGTTCCCACCAGCCGCGCACAATGCTCCCAAGCCCGGGAGAAAAGCATTTTGGGGTGGTGCTCACTCCGGGCCCTTGGAAGACCTCCCCGGCTGCCTCCAAAGGCCAGTTTGCAAGCAGTCCTGCCTGCTGTTCCCGCCAGCCGCGCACAATGTTCCCAAGCCCGGGAGAAAAGCGCTTCGGGGTGGTGCTCTCTCCGGGCACTTTCAAGACCTCCCCGGCTGCCCCCAAAGGCCGGTTTGTAAGTACTCATTCCCGCTGCTTCCGCCATCCACGCACAATGCTCCCAAGCCCGGGAGAAAAGCATTTTGGGGTGGTGCTCTCTCCGGGCCCTTGGAAGACCTCCCGGGCTGCCTCCAAAGGCCGGTTTGCAAGCATTCATGTCCGTTGTTCCCGACAGCCGCGCACAATGCTCCCAAGCCCGAGAGAAAAGCATTTTGGGGTGGTGATCAGTCCGGCCCTTGGAAGACCTCCCCGGCTGCCTCCAAAGGACAGTTTGCAAGCACTCATGCCCGCTGTTCCCGCCAGCCACGCACAATGCTCCCAAGACCGTGAGAAAAGCGCTTCGGGGTGGTGTTCTCTCAGGGACCATGGAGGACCTCCCCGGCTGCCCCCAAAGGCCGGTTTGCAAGCATTCCCACTCGCTGTTCCGCCAGGCACACACAATGTTCCAAAACCCCGGAGAAAAGCGCTTCGGGGTGGTGCTCTCTCCGCGCCCTTGGAAGACTTCTCTGGCTGCCGCCAAAGGCCGGTTTGCAAGAATTCCCCCCCGCTGTCCCACCAGCCGCACACAATGCTCCAAAACCCGAGAGAAAAGCGCTTCGAGGTGGTGCTCTCTCCAGGCCCTTGGAAGACCTCCCCGGCTGCCTCCAAAGGCCGGTTTGCAAGCACTCCTGCCTGCTGTTCCCGCCACGCGCGCACAATGCTCGGAAGCCCGGAAGAAAAGCATTTTGGGGTAGTGCTCTCTCCGGGCCCTTGGAAGACCTCCCGGGCTGCCTCCAAAGGCCGGTTTGCAAGCACTCATGTCCGCTGTTCCCGACAGCCGCGCACAATGCTCCCAAGCCCGGGAGAAAAGCATTTTGGGGTGGTGATCAGTCCGGGCCCTTGGAAGACCTCCCCGGCTGCCTCCAAAGGACAGTTTGCAAGAACTCATGCCCGCTGTTCCCGCCAGGCACGCACAATGCTCCCAAGCCCGGGAGAAAAGCGCTTCGGGGTGGTGCTCTCACCGGGCCCTTGCCCCTGAGCCTGGGGGCAATGCAGGGGGAACACACTCCCAGGCCAAGGCAGAACCACATGCACACGTCTGTTCCTGGTCCCTGCACCGGCAGAGAGCTCGGGGGAGCCAGAGTATGCCAGGCAGCTGCTGGGTTGGCGGCCTGTGTGGAAAGGGGCAGAGCCGACCTAGGGGCAAGTTGGGCCTCTTGCTCTCCCTGCTGCCCTGAGGCTGCTGGGCCAAAGAGGTCTTGGGCATCCAGCCCCTTGCTGGTCCCTTCCCTCTGACGAGGCCCTCTGAGCTCCAGCACCTTGCACTGTGGAGACAGCCCCTGCCAGCAACCTCCTCTCCAAGGAGGCCTCAACCGAGGCCTAGGCCCAGGGGAAAGGCACCAGCGGGGATGAGCCTGGGGAGGCGCCCGGGCATGTCTGGACCCAGTCCCCGCAGCCTGCCCCTTGGTGGGGCAGTACCCCCGGAGGCCAGGAAGGTCTAGGCAAGGCTGCCAGGGGCAGGGACACTGCTGGGTCCTGCCCCTGGCCTGTGGGGCGTCTGAGCACAACCAGCACCCTCCCGCTGGAAGACCTCCCCGTCTGCCTCCAAAGGCCTGTTTGCAAGCACTCCCACCCGCTGTTCCCGCCAGGCACGCACAATGCTCCCAAGCCCGGGAGAAAAGTGCTTCGGGGTGGTGCTCTCCTCGGGCCCTTGCCCCTGAGCCTGGGGGCCAGGCAGGTGTAACACACTCCCAGGCCAAGGGAGAACGACATGCACACGTCTGTTCCTGCCCCCTACACCGGCAGAGAGCTCGGAGGAGCCAGAGTCTGTCAGGCAGCTGCTGGGCTGGCCGCCTGTGTGGGAAGGGGCAGAGCCGACCTAGGGGCAAGTTGGGCCTCTTCCTCTCCCTGCTGCCCTGAGGCTGCTGGGCCAAAGAGGTCTTCGGCATCCAGCACCTTGCTGGTCCCTTCCCTCTGACGAGGCCCTCTGAGCTCCAGCACCTTGCAGTCTGGAGACAGCCCCTGCCAGCAACCTCCTCTCCAAGGAGGCCTCAACCGAGGCCTAGGCCCAGGGGAAAGGCACCAGCAGGGATGAGCCTGGGGAGGCGCCCGGGCATGTCTGGACCCAGTCCCCGCAGCCTGCCCCTTGGTGGGGCTGTAACCCCGGAGGCAGGAAGGTCTGGGCAAGGCTGGCCAGGGGCAGGGGCCCTGCTGGGCCCTTCCCCTGGCCTGTGGGGCCTCTGAGCACAACCGGCCCTCTCCCACTGGAAGACCTCCCCGGCTGCCTCCAAAGGCCGGTTTGCAAGCACTCCCGCCCACTGTTCCCACCAAGCGCGCACAATGCTCCCAAGCCCGGGAGAAAAGCGCTTCGGGGTGGTGCTCTCTCCGGGCCCTTGCCCCTGAGCCTGGGGGCCAGGCAGGGGGTCCACACTCCCAGGCCAAGGCAGAACCACATGCACACGTCTGTTCCTGACCCCTGCACCGGCAGAGAGCTCGGGGGAGCCAGAGTCTGTCAGGCAGCTGCTGGGCTGGCCGCCTGTGTGGGAAGGGGCAGAGCCGACCTAGGGGCAAGTTGGGCCTCTTCCTCTCCCTGCTGCCCTGAGGCTGCTGGGCCATAGAGGTCTTGGGCATCCAGCCCCTTGCTGGTCCCTTCCCTCTGACGAGGCCCTCTGAGCTCCAGCACCTTGCAGTGTGGAGACAGCCCCTGCCAGCAACCTCCTCTCCAAGGAGGCCTCAACCGAGGCCTAGGCCCAGGGGAAAGGCACCAGCGGGGATGAGCCAGTGGAGGCGCACGGGCATGTCTGGACCCAGTCCCCGCAGCCTGCCCCTTGGTGGGGCAGTACCCCCGGAGGCCAGGAAGGTCTGGGCAAGGCTGCCAGGGGCAGGGACACTGCTGGGTCCTGCCCCTGGCCTGTGGGGCGTCTGAGCACAACCGGCACTCTCCCACTGGAAGACCTGCCCAGCTGCCTTCAAAGGCCGGTTTGCAAGCGCTCCCGCCCACTGTTCCCAGCAGGCGTGTACAATGCTCCCAAGCCCGGGAGAAAAGCGCTTCGGGGTGGTGGTCTCTCCGGGCCCTTGCTCCTGAGCCTGGGGGCAAGGCACGGTGTCCACAATCCCAGGCCAAGTCAGAACCACATGCACACCTCTGATCTGCCCCCTGCACCGGCAAAGAGCTCGGGGGAGCCAGAGTATGTCAGGCAGCTGCTGGGCTAGCCGCCTGTGTGGGAAGGGGCAGAGCCCACCTAGGGGCAAGTTGTGCCTCTTGCTCTCCCTGCTGCCCTGAGGCTGCTGGGCCAAAGAGGTCTTGGGCGTCCAGCCCCTTGCTGGTCCCTTCCCTCTGACGAGGCCCTCTGAGCTCCAGCACCTTGCAGTGTGGAGACAGCCCCTGCCAGCAACCTCCTCTCCAAGAGGCCTAAACCGAGGCCTAGGCCCAGGGGAAAGGCACCAGTGGGGATGAGCCTGGGGAAGCGCCCGGGCATGTCTGGACCCAGTCCCCGCAGCCTGCCCCTTGGTGGGGCAGTACCCCTGAGGCCAGGAAGGTCTGGGAAAGGCTGGCCAGGGGCAGGGGACCTGCTGGGTCCTGCCCCTGGCCTGTGGGGCCTCTGAGCACAACCGGCCCTCTCCCAATGGAAGACCTCCCCGGCTTCCTCCAAAGGCCGGTTTGCAAGCACTCCCGCCCACTGTTCCCACAAAGCACGCACAATGCTCCCAAGCCCGGGAGAAAAGCGCTTCGGGGTGTTGCTCTCTCCGGGCCCTTGCCCCTGAGCCTGGGGTCCAGGCAGTGGGTCCACACTCCCAGACCAAGGCAGAACCACATGCACACGTGTGTTCCTGCCCCCTACACCGGCAGAGAGCTCGGGGGAGCCAGAGACTGCCAGGCTGCTGCTGGGCTGCCTGCCTGTGTGGTACGGGGCAGAGCCGACCTAGGGGCATGTTGGGCCTCTTGCTCTCCCTGCTGCCCTGAGGCTGCTGGGTCAAAGAGGTCTTGGGCATCCAGCGCTTTGCTGGTGCCTTCCCTCTGACGAGGCCCTCTGAGCTCCAGCACCTTGCAGTGTGGAGACAGCCCCTGTCAGCAACCTCCTCTCCAAAGAGTCCCAACCGAGGCCTACAACCAGGGGAAAGGCACCAGCGGGGATGATCCTGGGGAGGCGCACAGACATGTCTGGACCCAGTCTCCTCAGCCTGCCCCTTGGTGGGGCAGTACCCCCGGAGGCCAGGAAGGTCTGGGCAAGTCTGGCCAGGGGCAGGGGCCCTGCTGGGTCCTGCCCCTGGCCTTTGGGGCCTCTGAGCACAACCGGCCCTCTCCCACTGGAAGACCTCCCCGGCTGCCTCCAAAGGCCGGTTTGCAAGCGCTCCCGGCCACTGTTACCAGCAGGCCGGCACAATGCTCCTAAGCCCGGAAGAAAAGCGCTTCAGGGTGGTGCTCTCTCTGGGCCCTTGCCCCTGAGCCTGGGGGCAAGGCAGGGTGTCCACACTCCCAGGCCAAGGCAGAACCACATGCACACGTCTGGTCCTGTCCCCTGCACCGGCAGAGAGCTCGGGGGAGCCAGAGTCTCTCAGGCAGGTGCTGGGCTGGCCGCCTGTGTGGGAAGGGGCAGAGCCGACCTAGGGGCAAGTTGGGCCTCTTGCTCTCCCTGCTGCCCTGAGGCTGCAGGGCCAAAGATGTCTTGGGCATCCAGCCCCTTACTGGTCCCTTCCCTCTGACGAGGCCCTCTGAGCTCCAGCACCTTGCAGTGTGGAGACAGCCCCTGCCAGCAATCTCCTCTCCAAGGAGGCCTCAACCGAGGCCTAGGCCCAGGGGAAAGGCACCAGCGGGGTTGAGCCAGGGGAGGGGCCCGGGCATGTCTGGACCCTGTCCCCGCAGCCTGCCCCTTGGTAGGGCAGTACCCCCGGAGGCCAGGAAGGTCTGGGCAAGGCTGGCCAGGGGCAGGGGCCCTGCTGGGTCCTGCCCCTGGCCTGTGGGGCCTCTGAGCACAACCGGCCCTCTCCCACTGGAAGACCTCCCCGGCTGCCTCCAAAGGCCGGTTTGCCAACACTCCCGCCCGCTGTTCTCGCCAGGCACGCACAATTCTCCCAAGCCCGGGAGAAAAGCGCTTCGGTGTGTTGCTCTCTCCGGGCCCTTGCCCCTGAGTGTGGGGGCCAGGCAGTGGTTCCACACTCCCAGACCAAGGCAGAACCACATGCACACGTCTGTTCCTGCCCCCTGCACCGGCAGAGAGCTCGGGGGAGCCAGAGTCTCTCAGGCAGCTGCTGGGCTGGCCGCCTGTGTGGGAAGGGGCAGAGCCGACCTAGGGGCAAGTTGGGCCTCTTCCTCTCCCTGCTGCCCTGAGGCTGCTGGGCCAAAGACGTCTAGGGCATCCAGCCCCTTATTGGTCCCTTCCCTCTGACGAGGCCCTCTGAGCTCCAGCACCTTGCAGTGTGGAGACAGCCCCTGCCAGCAACCTCCTATCCAAGGAGGCCTCAACCGAGGCCTAGGCCCAGGGGAAAGGCACCAGCGGGGATGAGCCAGTGGAGGCACACGGGCATGTCTGGACCCAGTCCCCGCAGCCTGCCCCTTGGTGGGGCAGTACCCCCCGAGGCCAGGAAGGTCTGGGCAAGGCTGCGAGGGGCAGGGGCCCTGCTGGGTCGTGCCCCTGGCCTGTGGGGCGTCTGAGCACAACCGGCACTCTCCCGCTGGAAGACCTCCCCGTCTGCCTCCAAAGGCCGGTTTGCAAGCACTCCCGCCCGCTGTTCCCGCCAGGCACGCACAATGCTCCCAAGCCCGGGAGAAAAGCGCTTCGGGGTGGTGCTCTCTCCGGGCCCTTGCCCCTGAGCCTGGGGGCCAGGCAGTCGGAACACACTCCCCGGCCAAGGCAGAACGACATGCACACGTCTGTTCCTGCCCCCTACACCGGCAGAGAGTTCGGGGGAGCCAGAGACTGCCAGGCTGCTGCTGGGCTGGCTGCCTGTGTGGGACGGGGCAGAGCCGACCTAGGGGCAAGTTGGGCCTCTTGCTCTAACTGCTGGCCTGAGGCTGCTGGGTCAAAGAGGTCTTGGGCATCCAGCCCTTTGCTGGTCCCTTCCCTCTGACGAGGCCCTCTGAGCTCCAGCACCTTGCAGTGTGGAGACAGCCCCTGCCAGCAACCTCCTCTCCAAAGAGGCCTCAACCGAGGCCTACACCCAGGGGAAAAGCACCAGCGGGGATGATCCTGGGGCGGCGCACGGACATGTCTGGACCC
Organism: Dama dama; assembly: GCF_033118175.1. Lineage (NCBI taxonomy): Eukaryota > Metazoa > Chordata > Mammalia > Artiodactyla > Cervidae > Dama > Dama dama. Next base: position 2,994,651 of record NW_026870889.1, read on the forward strand.
AGTCCCCGCAGCCTGCCCCTTGGTGGGGCAGTACCCCCGGAGGCCAGGAAGGTCTGGGCAAGGCTGGCCAGGGGCAGGGGCCCTGCTGGGTCCTGCCCCTGGCCTGTGAGGCCTCTGAGCAAAACCGGCCCTCTCCCACTGGAAGACCTCTCCGGCTGCCTCCAAAGTCCTGTTTGCAAACACTCCCGCCCGCTGTTCACGCCAGGCTCGCACAATGCTCCCAAGCCTGGGAGAAAAGCGCTTCGGGGTGGTGCTCTCTCCGGGTTTTTGCCCCTGAGCCTGGGGGCCAGGCAGTGGGTCCACACTCCCAGACCAAGGCAGAACCACATGCACACGTCTGTTCCTGACCCCTGCACCGGCAGAGAGCTCGGGGGAGCCAGAGTCTGTCAGGCAGGTGCTGGGCTGGCCGCCTGTGTGGGAAGGGGCAGAGCCGACCTAGGGGCAAGTTGGGCCTCTTCCTCTCCCTGCTGCCCTGAGGCTGCTGGGCCAAAGAGGTCTTGGGCATCCAGCCCCTTGCTGGTCCCTTCCCTCTGACGAGGCCCTCTGAGCTCCAGCACCTTGCAGTGTGGAGACAGCCCCTGCCAGCAACCTCCTCTCCAATGAGGCCTCAACCGAGGCCTAGGCCCAGGGGAAAGGCACCAGCGGGGATGAGCCTGGGGAGGCGCCCGGGCATGTCTGGACCCAGTCCCCGCAGCCTGCCCCTTGGTGGGGCAGTACCCCCGGAGGCCAGGAAGGTCTGTGCAAGGCTGCCAGGGGCAGGGACAGCGCTGGGTCCTGCCCCTGGCCTGTGGGACGTCTGAGCACAACCGGCACTCACCCGCTGGAAGACCTCCCCGTCTGCCTCCAAAGGCCGGTTTGCAAGCACTCCCGCCCGCTGTTCCCGCCAGGCACGCACAATGCTCCCAAGCCCGGGAGAAAAGCGCTTCGGGTTGGTGCTCTCTCCGGGCCCTTGCCCCTAAGCCTGCGGGCCAGGCAGGGGGAACACACTCCCAGGCCAAGACAGAACGACATGAACACGTCTGTTCCTGCCCCCTACACCGGCAGAGAGCTTGGGGGAGCCAGAGTCTCTCAGGCAGGTGCTGGGCTGGCCGCCTGTGTGGGAAGGGGCAGAGCCGACCTAGGGGCAAGTTGGGCCTCTTGCTCTCCCTGCTGCCCTGAGGCTGCTGGGCCAAAGACGTCTTGGGCATCCAGCCCTTTGCTGGTCCCTTCCCTCTGACGAGGCCCTCTGAGCTCCAGCACCTTGCAGTGTGGAGACAGCACCTGCCAGCAATCTCCTCTCCAAGGAGGCCTCAACCGAGGCCTAGGCCCAGGGGAAAGGCACCAGCGGGGATGAGCCTGGGGAGGCGCCCGGGCATGTCTGGACCCAGTCCCCGCAGCCTGCCCCTTGGTGGGGCAGTACCCCTGGAGGCCAGGAAGGTCTGGGCAAGGCTGACCAGAGGCAGGGGACCTGCTGGGTCCTGCCCCTGGCCTGTGGGGCCTCTGAGCACAACCGGCCCTCTCCCACTGGAAGACCTCCCCGGCTGCCTCCAAAGGCCGTTTTGCACGCACTCCCGCCCACTGTTCCCACCAAGCGCGCACAATGCTCCCAAGCCCGGGAGAAAAGAGCTTCGGGGTGGTGCTCTCTCCGGGCCCTTGCCCCTGAGCCTGGGGGCCAGGCAGGGGGTCCACACTCCCAGGCCAAGGCAGAACCACATGCACACGTCTGTTCCTGACCCCTGCACCGGCAGAGAGCTCGGGGGAGCCAGAGTCTGTCAGGCAGCTGCTGGGCTGGCCGCCTTTGTGGGAAGGGGCAGAGCCGACCTAGGGGCAAGTTGGGCCTCTTGCTCTCCCTGCTGCCCTGAGGCTGCTGGGCCAAAGAGGTCTTGGGCATCCAGCCCTTTGCTTGTCCCTTCCCTCTGACGAGGCCCTCTGAGCTCCAGCACCTTGCAGTGTGGATACAGCCCCTGCCAGCAACCTCCTCTCCAAGGAGGCCTCAACCGAGACCTATGACCAGGGGAAAGGCACCAGCGGGGATGAGCCTGGGGAGGCGCCCGGGCATGTCTGGACCCAGTCCCCGCAGCCTGCCCCTTGGTGGGGCAGTACCCCCGGAGGCCAGGAAGGTCTGGGAAAGGCTGGCCAGGGGCAGGGGACCTGCTGGGTCCTGCCCCTGGCCTGTGGGGCCTCTGAGCACAACCGGCCCTCTCCCACTGGAAGACCTCCCCGGCTGCCTCCAAAGTCCTGTTTGCCAACACTCCCACCGCTGTTCACGCCAGACTTGCACAATGCTCCCAAGCCCGGGAGAAAAGCGCTTCGGGGTGGTGCTCTCTCCGGGCCCTTGCCCCTGAGCCTGGGGGCAAGGCATGGGGAACACACTCCCAGGCCAAGGCAGAACCACATGCCCACGTCTGTTCCTGTCCCCTGCACCGGCAGAGAGCTTGGGGGAGCCAGAGTCTGTCAGGCAGCTGCTGGGTTGGCCGCCTGTGTGGGAAGGGGCAGAGCCGCCCTAGCGGCAAGTTGGGCCTCTTGCTCTCCCTGCTGCCCTGAGGCTGCTGGGCCAAAGACGTCTTGGGCATCCAGCCCCTTACTGGTCCCTTCCCTCTGACGAGGCCCTCTGAGCTCCAGCACCTTGCAGTGTGGAGACAGCCCCTGCCAGCAACCTCCTCTCCAAGGAGGCCTCAACCGAGGCCTAGGCCCAGGGGAAAGGCACCAGCGGGGATGAGCCAGGGGAGGCGCCCGAGCATGTCTGGACCCAGTCCCCGCAGCCTGCCCCTTGGTGGGGCAGTACCCCCGGAGGCCAGGAAGGTCTGGGTAAGGCTGGCCAGGGGCAGGGGCCCTGCTGGGTCCTGCCCCTGGCCTGTGGGGCCTCTGAGCACAACCGGCCCTCTCCCACTGGAAGACCTCCCCGGCTGCCTCCAAAGGCCGGTTTGCAAGCGCTCCCGGCCACTGTTACCAGCAGGCCGGCACAATGCTCCTAAGCCCGGAAGAAAAGCGCTTCAGGGTGGTGCTCTCTCTGGGCCCTTGCCCCTGAGCCTGGGGGCAAGGCAGGGTGTCCACACTCCCAGGCCAAGGCAGAACCACATGCACACGTCTGATCTTCCCCCTGCACCGGCAGAGAGCTCGGGGGAGCCAGAGTCTGTCAGGCAGCTGCTGGGCTGGCCGCCTGTGTGGGAAGTGGCAGAGCCGACCTAGGGGCAAGTTGGGCCTCTTGGTCTCCCTGCTGCCCTGAGGCTGCTGGGCCAAAGAGGTCTTGGGCATCCAGCCCCTTGCTGGTCCCTTCCCTCTGACGAGGCCCTCTGAGCTCCAGCACCTTGCAGTGTGGAGACAGCCCCTGCCAGCAACCTCCTCTCCAAGGAGGCCTCAACCGAGGCCTAGGCCCAGGGGAAAGGCACCAGCGGGGATGAGCCTGGGGAGGCGCCCGGGCATGTCTGGACCCAGTCCCCGCAGCCTGCCCCTTGGTGGGGCAGTACCCCCGGAGGCCAGGAAGGTCTGGGCAAGGCTGGCCAGGGGCAGGGGCCCTGCTGGGTCCTGCCCCTGGCCTGTGGGGCCTCTGAGCACAACCGGCCCTCTCCCACTGGAAGAACTCCCCGGCTGCCTCCAAAGGCCAGTTTGCCAACACTCCCGCCCGCTGTTCCCGCCAGGCAAGCACAATGCTCCCAAGCCCGGGAGAAAAGCGCTTCAGGGTGGTGCTCTCCTCGGGCCCTTGCCCCTGAGCCTGGGGGCCAGGCAGTTGGTCCACACTCCCAGACCAAGGCAGAACCACATGCACACGTCTGTTCCTGACCCCTGCACCGGCAGAGAGCTCGGGGGAGCCAGAGTCTGTCAGGCAGCTGCTGGGCTGGCCGCCTGTGTGGGAAGGGGCAGAGCCGACCTAGGGGCAAGTTGGGCCTCTTCCTCTCCCTGCTGCCCTGAGGCTGCTGGGCCAAAGAGTTCTTGGGCATCCAGCCCCTTGCTGGTCCCTTCCCTCTGACGAGGCCCTCTGAGCTCCAGCACCTTGCAGTGTGGAGACAGCCCCTGCCAGCAACATCCTCTCCAAGGAGGCCTCAACCGAGGCCTAGGCCCAGGGGAAAGGCACCAGCGGGGATGAGCCTGGGGAGGCGCCCGGGTATGTCTGGACCCAGTCCCCGCAGCCTGCCCCTTGGTGGGGCAGTACCCCCGGAGGCCAGGAAGATCTGGGCAAGGCTGGCCAGGGGCAGGGGCCCTGCTGGGTCCTCCCCATGGCCTGTGGGGCCTCTGAGCACAACCGGCCCTCTCCCACTGGAAGACCTCCCCGGCTGCCTCCAAAGGCCAGTTTGCCAACACTCCTGCCCGCTCTTCCCGCCAGGCACGCACAATGCTCCCAAGCCCGGGAGAAAAGCGCTTCGGGGTGGTGCTCTCTCCGGGCCCTTGCCCCTGAGCCTGTGGGCAAGGCAAGGGGAACACACTCCCAGACCAAGGCAGAAAAACATGCACACGTCTGGTCCTGTCCCCTGCACCGGCAGAGAGCTCGGGGGAGCCAGAGTCTCTCAGGCAGGTATTGGCTGGCCGCCTGTGTGGGAAGGGGCAGAGCCGACCTAGGGGCAAGTTGGGCCTCTTGCTCTCCCTGCTGCCCTGAGGCTGCAGGGCCAAAGACGTCTTGGGCATCCAGCCCCTAACTGGTCCCTTCCCTCTGACGAGGCCCTCTGAGCTCCAGCACCTTGCAGTGTGGAGACAGCCCCTGCCAGCAATCTCCTCTCCAAGGAGGCCTCAACCGAGGCCTAGGACCAGGGGAAAGGCACCAGCGGGGTTGAGCCAGGGGAGGCGCCCGGGCATGTCTGGACCCTGTCCCCGCAGCCTGCCCCTTGGTGGGGCAGTACCCCCGGAGGCCAGGAAGGTCTGGGCAAGGCTGGCCAGGGGCAGGGGCCCTGCTGGGTCCTGCCCCTGGCCTGTGGGGCCTCTGAGCACAACCGGCCCTCTCCCACTGGAAGACCTCCCCGGCTGCCTCCAAAGGCCGGTTTGCAAGCACTCCCGCCCACTGTTCCCGCCAGGCGCGCACAATGCTCCCAAGCCCGGGAGAAAAGCGCTTCGGGGTGGTGGTCTCTCCGGGCCCTTGCCCCTGAGCCTGGGGGCCAGGCAGGGGATCCACAGTCCCAGGCCAAGGCACAACAACATGCACACGTCTGTTCCTGCCCCCTCCACCGGCAGAGAGCTGGGGGGAGCCAGAGTCTGTCAGGCAGCTGCTGGGCTGGCCGCCTGTGTGGGAAGGGGCAGAGCCGACCTAGGGGCAAGTTGTGCCTCTTGCTCTCCCTGCTGCCCTGAGGCTGCTGGGCCAAAGAGGTCTTGGGCATCCAGCCCCTTGCTGGTCCCTTCCCTCTGACGAGGCCCTCTGAGCTCCAGCACCTTGCAGTGTGGAGACAGCCCCTGCCAGCAACCTCCTCTCCAAGGAGGCCTCAACCGAGGCCTAGGCCCAGGGGAAAGGCACCAGCGGGGATGAGCCAGTGGAGGCGCACGGGCAAATAAGGACCCAGTCCCCGCAGCCTGCCCCTTGGTGGGGCAGTACCCCCGGAGGCCAGGAAGGTCTGGGCAAGGCTTGCCAGGGGCAGGGTACCTGCTGGGTCCTGCTCCTGGCCTGTGGGGCCTCTGAGCACAACCGGCCCTCTCCCACTGGAAGACCTCCCCGGCTGCCTCCAAAGGCGGGTTTGCCAACACTCCCGCCCGCTGTTCCCGCCAGGCACGCACAACGCTCCCAAGGCCAGGAGAAAAGCGCTTCGGTGTGGTGCTCTCTCCGGGCCCTTGCCCCTGAGCCTGGGGGCAAGGCAGGGGGAACACACACCCAGGCCAAGGCAGAACCACATGCCCACGTCTGTTCCTGTCCCCTGCACCGGCAGAGAGCTTGGGGGAGCCAGAGTCTGTCAGGCAGCTGCTGGGTTGGCCGCCTGTGTGGGAAGGGGCAGAGCCGCCCTAGGGGCAAGTTGGGCCTCTTGCTCTCCCTGCTGCCCTGAGGCTGCTGTGCCAAAGACGTCTTGGGCATCCAGCCCCTTACTGGTCCCTTCCCTCTGACGAGGCCCTCTGAGCTCCAGCACCTTGCAGTGTGGAGACAGCCCCTGCCAGCAACCTCCTCTCCAAGGAGGCCTCAACCGAGGCCTAGGCCCAGGGGAAAGGCACCAGCGGGGATGAGCCAGGGGAGGCGCCCGAGCATGTCTGGACCCAGTCCCCGCAGCCTGCCCCTTGGTGGGGCAGTACCCCCGGAGGCCAGGAAGGTCTGGGTAAGGCTGGCCAGGGGCAGGGGCCCTGCTGGGTCCTGCCCCTGGCCTGTGGGGCCTCTGAGCACAACCGGCCCTCTCCCACTGGAAGACCTCCCCGGCTGCCTCCAAAGGCCGGTTTGCAAGCGCTCCCGGCCACTGTTACCAGCAGGCGGGCACAATGCTCCTAAGCCCGGAAGAAAAGCGCTTCAGGGTGGTGCTCTCTCTGGGCCCTTGCCCCTGAGCCTGGGGGCAAGGCAGGGTGTCCACACTCCCAGGCCAAGGCAGATCCACATGCACACGTCTGACCTGCCCCCTGCACCGGCAGAGAGCTCGGGGGAGCCAGAGTCTGTCAGGCAGCTGCTGGGCTGGCCGCCTGTGTGGGAAGTGGCAGAGCCGACCTAGGGGCAAGTTGGGCCTCTTGCTCTCCCTGCTGCCCTGAGGCTGCTGGGCCAAAGAAGTCTTGGGCATCCAGCCCCTTGCTGGTCCCTTCCCTCTGACGAGGCCCTCTGAGCTCCAGCACCTTGCAGTGTGGAGACAGCCCCTGCCAGCAACCTCCTCTCCAAGGAGGCCTCAACCGAGGCCTAGGCCCAGGGGAAAGGCACCAGCGGGGATGAGCCTGGGGAGGCGCCCGGGCATGTCTGGACCCAGTCCCCGCAGCCTGCCCCTTGGTGGGGCAGTACCCCCGGAGGCCAGGAAGGTCTGGGCAAGGCTGGCCAGGGTCAGGGGCCCTGCTGGGTCCTGCCCCTGGCCTGTGGGGCCTCTGAGCACAACCGGCCCTCTCCCACTGGAAGACCTCCCCGGCTGCCTCCAAAGTCCTGTTTGCAAACACTCCCGCCCGCTGTTCACGCCAGGCTCGCACAATGCTCCCAAGCCCGGGAGAAAAGCGCATTGGGGTGGTTCTCTCTCCGGGCCCTTGCCCCTGAGCCTGGGGGCAAGGCACGGGGAACACACTCCCTGGCCAAGGCAGAACCACATGCCCACGTCTGTTCCTGTCCCCTGCACCGGCAGAGATCTTGGGGGAGCCAGAGTCTGGCAGGCAGCTGCTGGGTTGGCCGCCTGTGTGGGAAGGGGCAGAGCCGCCCTAGGGGCAAGTTGGGCCTATTGCTCTCCCTGCTGCCCTGAGGCTGCTGGGCCAAAGACGTCTTGGGCATCCAGCCCCTTACTGGTCCCTTCCCTCTGACGAGGCCCTCTGAGCTCCAGCACCTTGCAGTGTGGAGACAGCCCCTGCCAGCAACCTCCTCTCCAAGGAGGCCTCAACCGAGGCCTAGGCCCAGGGGAAAGGCACCAGCGGGGATGAGCCAGGGGAGGCGCCCGAGCATGTCTGGACCCAGTCCCCGCAGCCTGCCCCTTGGTGGGGCAGTACCCCCGGAGGCCAGGAAGGTCTGGGCAAGGCTGGCCAGGGGCAGGGGCCCTGCTGCGTCCTGCCCCTGGCCTGTGGGGCCTCTGAGCACAACCGGCCCTCTCCCACTGGAAGACCTCCCCGGCTGCCTCCAAAGGCCGGTTTGCAAGCGCTCCCGCCCACTGTTCCCAGCAGGCGTGCACAATGCTCCCAAGCCCGGGAGAAAAGCGCTTCAGGGTGGTGCTCTCTCCGGGCCCTTGCCCCTGAGCCTGGGGTCAAGGCACGGTGTCCACACTCCCAGGCCAAGTCAGAACCACATGCACACGTCTGTTCCTGCCCCCTGCACCGGCAGAGAGCTCGGGGGAGCCAGAGTCTGTCAGGCAGCTGCTGGGCTGGCCGCCTGTGTGGGAAGGGGCAGAGCCGACCTAGGGGCAAGTTGGGCCTCTTCCTCTCCCTGCTGCCCTGAGGCTGCTGGGCCAAAGAGGTCTTGGGCATCCATCCCGTTGCTGGTCCCTTCCCTCTGACGAGGCCCTCTGAGCTCCAGCACCTTGCAGTGTGGAGACAATCCCTGCCAGCAACCTCCTCTCCAAGGAGGCCTCAACCGAGGCCTAGGCCCAGGGGAAAGGCACCAGCGGGGATGAGCCTGGGGAGGCGCCCGGGCATGTCTGGACCCATTCCCCGCAGCCTACCCCTTTGTGGGGCTGTAACCCCGGAGGCAGGAAGGTCTGGGCAAGGCTGGCCAGGGGCAGGGGCCCTGCTGGGTCCTGCCCCTGCCCTGTGGGGCCTCTGAGCACAACCGGCCCTCTCCCACTGGAAGACCTCCCCGGCTGCCTCCAAAGGCCGGTTTGCAAGCACTCCCGCCCACTGTTCCCACCAAGCGCGCACAATTCTCCCAAGCCCGGGAGAAAAGCGCTTCGGGGTGGTGCTCTCTCCGGGCCCTTGCCCCTGAACCTGGGGGCCAGGCAGTTGGTCCACACTCGGAGACCAAGGCAGAACCACATGCACACGTCTGTTCCTGACCCCTGCAACGGCAGAGAGCTCGGGGGAGCCAGAGTCTGTCAGGCAGCTGCTGGGCTGGCCGCCTGTGTGGGAAGGGGCAGAGCCGACCTAGGGGCAAGTTGGGCCTCTTCCTCTCCCTGCTGCCCTGAGGCTGCTGGGCCAAAGAGGTCTTGGGCATCCAGCCCCTTGCTGGTCCCTTCCCTCTGATGAGGCCCTCTGAGCTCCAGCACCTTGCAGTGTGGAGACAGCCCCTGCCAGCAACCTCCTCTCCAAGGAGGCCTCAACCGAGGCCTAGGCCTAGGGGAAAGGCACCAGCGGGGATGAGCCTGGGGAGGCGCCCGGCCATGTCTGGACCCAGTCCCCGCAGCCTGCCCCTTGGTGGGGCAGTACCCCCGGAAGCCAGGAAGGTCTCGGCAAGGCTGCCAGGGGCAGGGACACTGCTGGGTCCTGCCCCTGGCCTGTTGGGCGTCTGAACACAACCGGCACTCTCCCGCTGGAAGACCTCCCCGTCTGCCTCCAAAAGACGGTTTGCAAGCACTCCCACCCGCTGTTCCCCCAGGCACGCACAATGCTCCCAAGCCCGGGAGAAAAGCGCTTCGGGGTGGTGCTCTCTCCGGGCCCTTGCCCCTGAGCCTGGGGCCAGGCAGGGGGAACACACTCCCAGGCCAAGGGAGAACGACATGCACACGTCTGTTCCTGACCCCTACACCGGCAGAGAGCTCGGGGGAGCCAGAGACTGCCAGGCTGCTGCTGGGCTGGCTGCCTGTGTGGGACGGGGCAGAGCCGACCTTGGGGCAAGTTGGGCCTCTTGCTCTCCCTGCTGCCCTGAGGCTGCTGGGTCAAAGAGGTCTTGGGCATCCAGCCCTTTGCTGGTGCCTTCCCTCTGACGAGGCCCTTTGAGCTCCAGCACCTTGCCGTGTGGAGACAGCCCCTGCCAGCAACCTCCTCTCCAAAGAGGCCTCAACCGAGGACTACACCCAGGGGAAAGGCACCAGCGGGGATGATCCTGGGGAGGCGCACGGACATGTCTGGACCCAGTCTCCGCTGCCTGCCCCTTGGTGGGGCAGTACCCCCGGAGTCCAGGAAGGTCTGGGCAAGTCTGGCCGGGGGCAGGGGCCCTGCTGGGTCCTGACCCTGGCCTGTGGGGCCTCTGAGCACAACCGGCCCTCTCCCACTGGAAGACCTCCCCGGCTGCCTCCAAAGTCCTGTTTGCAAACACTCCCGCCCGCTGTTCACGTCAGGCTCGCACAATGCTCCCAAGCCCGGGAGAAAAGCACTTCGGAGTGGTGCTCTCTCCGGGCCCTTGCCCCTGAGCCTGGGGGCAAGGCAGTGGGAACACACTCCCAGGCCAAGGCAGAAACACATGCACACGTCTGTTCCTGTCCCCTGCACCGGCAGAGAGCTTGGGGGAGCCAGAGTCTGTCAGGCAGGTGCTGGGTTGGCCGCCTGTGTGGGAAGGGGCAGAGCCGACCTAGGGGCAAGTTCGGCCTCTTGCTCTCCCTGCTGCCCTGAGGCTGCTGGGCCAAAGACGTCTTGGGCATCCAGCCCCTCACTGGTCCCTTCACTCTGACGAGGCCCTCTGAGCTCCAGCACCTTGCAGTGTGGAGACAGCCCCTGCCAGCAACCTCCTCTCCAAGGAGGCCTCAACCGAGGCCTAGGCCCAGGGGAAAGGCACCAGCGGGGATGAGCCAGGGGAGGCGCCCGAGCATGTCTGGACCCAGTTCCCGCAGCCTGCCCCTTGGTGGGGCAGTACCCCCGGAGGCCAGGAAGGTCTGGGCAAGGCTGGCCAGGGGCAGGGGCCCTGCTGGGTCCTGCCCCTGGCCTGTGGGGCCTCTGAGCACAACCGGCCCTCTCCCAATGAAAGACCTCCCCGGCTGCCTCCAAAGGCCGGTTTGCAAGCGCTACCGCCCACTGTTCCCAGCAGGCGTGCACAATGCTCCTAAGCCCGGGAGGAAAGCGCTTCAGGGTGGTGCTCTCTCTGGGCCCTTGCCCCTGAGCCTGGGGGCAAGGCAGGGTGTCCACACTCCCAGGCCAAGGCAGAACCACATGCACACGTCTGATCTGCCCCCTGCACCGGCAGAGAGCTCGGGGGAGCCAGAGTCTGTCAGGCAGCTGCTGGGCTGGCCGCCTGTGTGGGAAGTGGCAGAGCCGACCTAGGGGCAAGTTGGGCCTCTTGACCTCCCTGCTGCCCTGAGGCTGCTGGGCCAAAGAGGTCTTGGGCCTCCAACCCCTTGCTGGTCCCTTCCCTCTGACGAGGCCCTCTGAGCTCCAGCACCTTGCAGTGTGGAGACAGCCCCTGCCAGCAACCTCCTCTCCAAGGAGGCCTAAACCGAGGCCTAGGCACAGGGGAAAGGCACCAGCGGGGATGAGCCTGGGGAGGCGCCCGGGCATGTATGGACCCAGTCCCCGCAGCCTGCCCCTTGGTGGGGCAATACCCCTGGAGGCGAGGAAGGTCTGGGAAAGGCTGGCCAGGGGCAGGGGACCTGCTGGGTCCTGCCCCTGGCCTGTGGGGCCTCTGAGCACAACCGGCCCTCTCCCACTGGAAGACCTCCCCGGCTGCCTCCAAAGGCCGGTTTGCAAGCACTCCCGCCCACTGTTCCAACCAAGGGCGCACAACGCTCCCAAGCCCGGGAGAAAATCGCCTCGGGGTGGTGCTCTCTCCGGGCCCTTTCCCCTGAGCCTGGGGGCTAGGCAGGGGGTCCACAATCCCAGGCCAAGGCAGAACGACATGCACACGTCTGTTCCTGCCCCATGCACCGGCAGAGAGCTCGGGGGAGCCAGAGTCTGTCAGGCAGCTGCTGGGCTGGCCGCCTGTGTGGGAAGGGGCAGAGCCGACCTAGGGGCAAGTTGGGCCTCTTGCTCTCCCTGCTGCCCTGAGGCTGCTGGGACCAAAGAGATCTTGGGCATCCAGCCCCTTGCTTGTCCCTTCCCTCTGACGAGGCCCTCTGAGCTCCAGCACCTTGCAGTGTGGAGACAGCCCCTGCCAGCAACCTCCTCTCCAAGGAGGCCTCAACCGAGGCCTAGGACCAGGGGAAAGGCACCAGCGGGGATGAGCCTGGGGAGGCGCCCGGGCATGTCTGGACCCAGTCCCCGCAGCCTGCCCCTTGGTGGGGCAGTACCCCCGGAGGCCAGGAATGTCTGGGCAAGGCTGGCCACGGGCAGGGGCCCTGCTGGGTCCTGCCCCTGGCCTGTGTGGCCTCTGAGCACAACCGGCCCTCTCCCACTGGAAGACTTCCCCGGCTGCCTCCAAAGGCCGGTTTGCCAACACTCCCGCCCGCTGTTCCCGCCAGGCACGCACAATTCTCCCAAGCCCGGGAGAAAAGCGCTTCGGGGTGTTGCTCTCTCCGGGCCCTTGTCCCTGAGCGTGGGGGCGAGGCAGTGGGTCCACACTCCCAGACCAACGCAGAACCACATGCACACGTCTTTTCCTGACCCCTGCACCTGCAGAGAGCTCGGGGGAGCCAGAGTCTGTCAGGCAGCTGCTGGCCTGGCCGCCTGTGTGGGAAGGGGCAGAGCCGACCTAGGGGCAAGTTGGGCCTCTTCCTCTCCCTGCTGCCCTGAGGATGCTGGGCCAAAGAGTTCTTCGGCATCCAGTCCCTTGCTGGTCCCTTCCGTCTGACGAGGCCCTCTGAGCTCGAGCACCTTGCAGTGTGGAGACAGCCCCTGCCAGCAACCTCCTCTCCAAGGAGGCCTCAACCGAGGCCTAGGCCCAGGGGAAAGGCACCAGCGGGGATGAGCCTGGGGAGGCGCCCGGCCATGTCTGGACCCAGTCCCCGCAGCCTGCCCCTTGGTGGGGCAGTACCCCCGGAGGCCAGGAGGGTCTGGGCAAGGCTGCCAGGGGCAGGGACACTGCTGGGTCCTGCCCCTGGCCTGTGGGGCGTCTGAGCACAACCGGCACTCTCCCGCTGGAAGACCTCCCCGGCTGCCTCCAAAGGCCGGTTTGCAAGCACTCCCGCCCGCTGTTCCCGCCAGGCACGCACAATGCTCCCAAGCCCGGGAGAAAAGCGCTTCGGGGTGGTGCTCTCTCCGGGCCCTTGCCCCTGAGCCTGGGGGACAGGCAGGGGGAACACACTCCCAGGTCAAGGCAGAACGACATGCACACGTCTGTTCCTGCCCCCTACACCGGCAGAGTGTTCGGGGGAGCCAGAGACTGCCAGGCTGCTGCTGGGCTGGCTGCCTGTGTGGGACTGGGTAGAGCCGACCTAGGGGCAAGTTGGGCCTCTTGCTCTCCCTGCTGCCCTGAGGCTGCTGGGTCAAAGAGGTCTTGGGCATCCAGCCCTTTGCTGGTCCTTTCCCTCTGACGAGGCCCTCTGAGCTCCAGCACCTTGCAGTGTGGAGACAGCCCCTGCCGGCAACCTCCTCTCCAAGGAGGCCTCAACCGAGGCCTAGGCCCAGGGGAAAGGCACCAGCGGGGATGAGCCTGGGGAGGCACCCGGGCATGTCTGGACCTAGGCCCCGCAGCCTGCCCCTTGGTGGGGCAGTACCCCCGGAGGCCAGGAAGGTCTGGGCAAGGCTGGCCAGGGGCAGGGGCCCTGCTGGGTCCTGCCCCTGGCCTGTGAGGCCTCTGAGCACAACTGGCACTCTCCAGCTGGAAGACCTCCCCGGCTGCCTCCAAAGGCTGGTTTGCAAGCACTCAATCCCGCTGTTCACGCCAGCTGCGCACAATGCTCCCAAGCCCGGGAGAAAAGCATTTTGGGGTGGTGCTCACTCCGGGCTTTGGAAGACCTCCCCGGCTGCCTCCAAGGCCGGTTTGCAAGCACTTCTGCCTGCTGTTCCCGCCACCCGCGCACAATGCTCCCAAGCCCGGGAGAAAAGCGTTTCGGGGTGGTGTTCTCTCTGGGCCCAAGAAAGACCTCCCGGGCTGCCCCCAAATGCCGGTTTGCAAGCACTCCCACTCGCTGTTCCCGCCATCCGTGCAAATGCTCCAAGCCCAGGAGAAAAGCCCTTCAGGGTGGTGCTCTCTCCCGGCACTTGGAAGACCTCCCCGGCTGCCTCCAAAGGCTGGATTTCAAGTACTCCCTCCCGCTGTCCCGCCAGCCGCACACAATGCTCCCAATCACGGGAGAAAAGCGCTTCGGGGTGGTGCTCTCTACGGGCCCTTGGAAGACCTCCCCGTTTGTCTCCAAAGGCCGGTTTGCAAGCACTCATGCCCGCTGTTCCCGCCAGCCGCGCACAATGCTCCCAAGCCTAGGAGAAAAGCGCTTCGGGGTGGTGCTCTCTCCCGGCCCTTGGAAGACCTCCCCGGCTGCCTCCAAAGGCCGGTTTGCAAGCACTCAATCCCGCTGTTCCCGCCAGCCGCGCACAATGCTCCCAAGCCCGGGAGAAAAGCGCTTCGGGGTGGTGCTCTCTCCCCGCCCTTGGAAGACCTCCCCGGCTGCCTCCAAAGGCTGGTTTTCAAGAACTCCCTCCCGCTGACCCCCCAGCCGCACACAATGCTCCCAAGCCCGGGAGAAAAGCATTTTGGGGTGGTCTCTCTCGGGCCCTTGGAAGACTCCCCGGCTGCCTCTAAAGGCCGGTTTGCAAGCACTCATGTCCTCTGTTCCCGACAGCCGCGAACAATGCTCCCAATTCCGTGAGAAAAGTGCTTTGGGATGGTGCTCTCTCCGGGCCCTTGGAAGACCTCCCAAGCTGCCTCCAAAGGCCGGTTTGCAAGCACTCCCGCCCGCTGTTCCCGCCAGCCTCGCACAATGCTCCCAAGACCGGGAGAAAAGCGCTTCGGGGTGGTGTTCTCTCCGTGCCAATGGAGGACCTCCCTGGCTGCCCCCAAAGGCCGGTTTGCAAGCACTCCCACTCGCTGTTCCCGCCAGCCATGCACAATCCTCCAAAACCCCGGAGAAAAGCGCTTCGGGGTGGTGATCTCTCCGTGCCCATGGAAGACCTCCCGGGGTGCCCCCAAAGGCCGGTTTGCAAGCACTCCCACTCGCTGTTCCCGCCATCCGCGCACAATGCTCCCAAGCCCGGGAGAAAAGCATTTTGGGGTGGTGCTCACACCGGGCCCTGGAAGACCTCCCCGGCTGCCTCCAAAGGACGGTTTTCAAGCACTCCTGCCTGCTGTTCCCGCCACCCGCGCACAATGCTCCCAAGCCCGGGAGAAAAGCGCTTCGGGGTGGTGCTCTCTACAGGCCCTTGGAAGACCTCCCCGGCTGCCTCCAAAGGCCGGTTTGCAAGGACTCCTTCCTGCTGTTCCCGCCATCCGCGCACAATGCTCCCAAGCCCGGGAGAAAAGCATTTTGGGGTGGTGCTCACACCGGGCCCTGGAAGACCTCCCCGGCTGCCTCCAAAGGACGGTTTTCAAGCACTCCTGCCTGCTGTTCCCGCCACCCGCGCAGAATGCTCCCAAGCGCGGGAGAAAAGCGCTTCGGGGTGGTGCTCTCTACAGGCCCTTGGAAGACCTCCCCGGCTGCCTCCAAAGGCCGGTTTGCAAGCACTCCCGCCCGCTGTTCCCGCCAGGCACGCACAATGCTCCCAAGCCCGGGAGAAATGCGCTTCGGGGTGGTGCTCTCTCCGGGCCCTTGCCCCTGAGCCTGGGGGCCAGGCAGTTGGAACACACTCCCAGGCCAAGGCAGAACGACATGCACACGTCTGTTCCTGCCCCCTACACCGGCAGAGAGCTCGGGGGAGCCAGAGACTGCCAGGCTGCTGCTGGGCTGGCTGCCTGTGTGGGATGGGGCAGAGCCGATCTAGGGGCAAGTTGGGCCTCTTGCTCTAACTGCTGGCCTGAGGCTGCTGGGTCAAAGAGGTCTTGGGCATCCAGCCCTTTGCTGGTCCCTTCCCTCTGACGAGGCCCTCTGAGCTCCAGCACCTTGCAGTGTGGAGACAGCCCCTGCCAGCAACCTCCTCTCCAAAGAGGCCTCAACCGAGGCCTACGCCCAGGGGAAAAACACCAGCGGGGATGATCCTGGGGCGGCGCACGGACATGTCTGGACCCAGTCCCCGCAGCCTGCCCCTTGGTGGGGCAGTACCCCCGGAGGCCAGGAAGGTCTGGGCAAGGCTGGCCAGGGGCAGGGGCCCTGCTGGGTCCTGCCCCTGGCCTGTGAGGCCTCTGAGCACAACCGGCCCTCTCCCACTGGAAGACCTACCCAGCTGCCTCCAAAGTCCTGTTTGCAAACACTCCCGCCCGCTGTTCACGCCAGGCTCGCACAATGCTCCCAAGCCCGGGAGAAAAGCGCTTCGGGGTGGTGCTCTCTCCGGGCCCTTGCCCCTGAGCCTGGGGGCCAGGCAGTGGGTCCACACTCCCAGACCAAGGCAGAACCACATGCACACGTCTGTTCCTGACCCCTGCACCGGCAGAGAGCTCGGGGGAGCCAGAGTCTGTCAGGCAGGTGCTGGGCTGGCCGCCTGTGTGGGAAGGGGCAGAGCCGACCGAGGGGCAAGTTGGGCCTCTTCCTCTCCCTGCTGCCCTGAGGCTGCTGGGCCAAAGACGTCTTGGGCATCCAGGCCCTTGCTGGTCCCTTCCCTCTGACGAGGCCCTCTGAGCTCCAGCACCTTGCAGTGTGGAGACAGCCCCTGCCAGCAACCTCCTCTCCAATGAGGCCTCAACCGAGGCCTAGGCCCAGGGGAAAGGCACCAGCGGGGATGAGCCTGGGGAGGCGCCCGGGCATGTCTGGACCCAGTACCCGCAGCCTGCCCCTTGGTGGGGCAGTACCCCCGGAGGCCAGGAAGGTCTGTGCAAGGCTGCCAGGGGCAGGGACAGCGCTGGGTCCTGCCCCTGGCCTGTGGGACGTCTGAGCACAACCGGCACTCTCCCGCTGGAAGACCTCCCCGTCTGCCTCGAAAGGCCGGTTTGCAAGCACTCCCGCCCGCTGTTCCCGCCAGGCACGCACAATGCTCCCAAGCCCGGGAGAAAAGCGCTTCGGGGTGGTGCTCTCTCCGGGCCCTTGCCCCTAAGCCTGCGGGCCAGGCAGGGGGAACACACTCCCAGGCCAAGACAGAACGACATGAACACGTCTGTTCCTGCCCCCTACACCGGCAGAGAGCTCGGGGGAGCCAGAGTCTCTCAGGCAGGTGCTGGGCTGGCCGCCTGTGTGGGAAGGGGCAGAGCCGACCTAGGGGCAAGTTGGGCCTCTTGCTCTCCCTGCTGCCCTGAGGCTGCTGGGCCAAAGACGTCTTGGGCATCCAGCCCTTTGCTGGTCCCTTCCCTCTGACGAGGCCCTCTGAGCTCCAGCACCTTGCAGTGTGGAGACAGCACCTGCCAGCAATCTCCTCTCCAAGGAGGCCTCAACCGAGGCCTAGGCCCAGGGGAAAGGCACCAGCGGGGATGAGCCAGGGGAGGCGCCCGGGCATGTCTGGACCCAGTCCCCGCAGCCTGCCCCTTGGTGGGGCAGTACCCCTGGAGGCCAGGAAGGTCTGGGCAAGGCTGACCAGGGGCAGGGGACCTGCTGGGTCCTGCCCATGGCCTGTGGGGCCTCTGAGCACAACCGGCCCTCTCCCACTGGAAGACCTCCCCGGCTGCCTCCAAAGGCCGTTTTGCACGCACTCCCGCCCACTGTTCCCACCAAGCGCGCACAATGCTCCCAAGCCCGGGAGAACAGCGCTTCGGGGTGGTGCTCTCTCCGGGCCCTTGCCCCTGAGCCTGGGGGCCAGGCAGGGGGTCCACACTCCCAGGCCAAGGCAGAACCACATGCACACGTCTGTTCCTGACCCCTGCACCGGCAGAGAGCTCGGGGGAGCCAGAGTCTGTCAGGCAGCTGCTGGGCTGGCCGCCTTTGTGGGAAGGGGCAGAGCCGACCTAGGGGCAAGTTGGGCCTCTTGCTCTCCCTGCTGCCCTGAGGCTGCTGGGCCAAAGAGGTCTTGGGCATCCAGCCCTTTGCTTGTCCCTTCCCTCTGACGAGACCCTCTGAGCTCCAGCACCTTGCAGTGTGGAGACAGCCCCTGCCAGCAACCTCCTCTCCAAGGAGGCCTCAACCGAGACCTAGGACCAGGGGAAAGGCACCAGCGGGGATGAGCCTGGGGAGGCGCCCGGGCATGTCTGGACCCAGGCCCCGCAGCCTGCCCCTTGGTGGGGCAGTACCCCCGGAGGCCAGGAAGGTCTGGGAAAGGCTGGCCAGGGGCAGGGGACCTGCTGGGTCCTGCCCCTGGCCTGTGGGGCCTCTGAGCACACCCGGCCCTCTCCCACTGGAAGACCGCCCCGGCTGCCTCCAAAGTCCTGTTTGCCAACACTCCCACCCGCTGTTCACGCCAGACTTGCACAATGCTCCCAAGCCCGGGAGAAAAGCGCTTCGGGGTGGTGCTCTCTCCGGGCCCTTGCCCCTGAGCCTGGGGGCAAGGCATGGGGAACACACTCCCAGGCCAAGGCAGAACCACATGCCCACGTCTGTTCCTGTCCCCTGCACCGGCAGAGAGCTTGGGGGAGCCAGAGTCTGTCAGGCAGCTGCTGGGTTGGCCGCCTGTGTGGGAAGGGGCAGAGCCGCCCTAGGGGCAAGTTGGGCCTCTTGCTCTCCCTGCTGCCCTGAGGCTGCTGGGCCAAAGACGTCTTGGGCATCCAGCCCCTTACTGGTCCCTTCCCTCTGACGAGGCCCTCTGAGCTCCAGCACCTTGCAGTGTGGAGACAGCCCCTGCCAGCAACCTCCTCTCCAAGGAGGCCTCAACCGAGGCCTAGGCCCAGGGGAAAGGCACCAGCGGGGATGAAGCAGGGGAGGCGCCCGAGCATGTCTGGACCCAGTCCCCGCAGCCTGCCCCTTGGTGGGGCAGTACCCCCGGAGGCCAGGAAGGTCTGGGTAAGGCTGGCCAGGGGCAGGGGCCCTGCTGGGTCCTGCCCCTGGCCGGTGGGGCCTCTGAGCACAACCGGCCCTCTCCCACTGGAAGACCTCCCCGGCTGCCTCCAAAGGCCAGTTTGCAAGCGTTCCCGGCCACTGTTCCCAGCAGGCGGGCACAATGCTCCTAAGCCCGGAAGAAAAGCGCTTCAGGGTGGTGCTCTCTCTGGGCCCTTGCCCCTGAGCCTGGGGGCAAGGCAGGGTGTCCACACTCCCAGGCCAAGGCAGAACCACATGCACACGTCTGATCTGCCCCCTGCACCGGCAGAGAGCTCGGGGGAGCCAGAGTATGTCAGGCAGCTGCTGGGCTGGCCGCCTGTGTGGGAAGTGGCAGAGCCGACCTAGGGGCAAGTTGGGCCTCTTGCTCTCCCTGCTGCCCTGAAGCTGCTGGGCCAAAGAGGTCTTGGGCATCCAGCCCCTTGCTGGTCCCTTCCCTCTGACGAGGCCCTCTGAGCTCCAGCACCTTGCAGTGTGGAGACAGCCCCTGCCAGCAACCTCCTCTCCAAGGAGGCCTCAACCGAGGCCTAGGCCCAGGGGAAAGGCACCAGCGGGGATGAGCCTGGGGAGGCGCCCGGGCATGTCTGGACCCAGTCCCCGCAGCCTGCCCCTTGGTGGGGCAGTACCCCCGGAGGCCAGGAAGGTCTGGGCAAGGCTGGCCAGGGGCAGGGGCCCTGCTGGGTCCTGCCCCTGGCCTGTGGGGCCTCTGAGCACAACCGGCCCTCTCCCAATGGAAGAAGTCCCCGGCTGCCTCCAAAAGCCAGTTTGCCAACACTCCCGCCCGCTGTTCCCGCCAGGCAAGCACAATGCTCCCAAGCCCGGGAGAAAAGCGCTTCGGGGTGGTGCTCTCCTCGGGCCCTTGCCCCTGAGCCTGGGGGCCAGGCAGTTGGTCCACACTCCCAGACCAAGGCAGAACCACATGCACACGTCTGTTCCTGACCCCTGCACCGGCAGAGAGCTCAGGGGATCCAGAGTCTGTCAGGCAGCTGCTGGGCTGGCCGCCTGTGTGGGAAGGGGCAGAGCCAACCTAGGGGCAAGTTGGGCCTCTTCCTCTCCCTGCTGCCCTGAGGCTGCTGGGCCAAAGAGGTCTTGGGCATCCAGCCCCTTGCTGGTCCCTTCCCTCTGACGAGGTCCTTTGAGCTCCAGCACCTTGCAGTGTGGAGACAGCCCCTGCCAGCAACATCCTCTCCAAGGAGGCCTCAACCGAGGCCTAGGCCCAAGGGAAAGGCACCAGCGGGGATGAGCCTGGGGAGGCGCCCGGGTATGTCTGGACCCAGTCCCCGCAGCCTGCCCCTTGGTGGGGCAGTACCCTCGGAGGCCAGGAAGATCTGGGCAAGGCTGGCCAGGGGCAGGGGCCCTGCTGGGTCCTCCCCATGGCCTGTGGGGCCTCTGAGCACAACCGGCCCTCTCCCACTGGAAGACCTCCCCGGCTGCCTCCAAAGGCCAGTTTGCCAACACTCCTGCCCGCTCTTCCCGCCAGGCACGCACAATGCTCCCAAGCCCGGGAGAAAAGCGCTTCGGGGTGGTGCTCTCTCCGGGCCCTTGCCCCTGAGCCTGTGGGCAAGGCAGGGGGAACACACTCCCAGACCAAGGCAGAAACACATGCACACGTCTGGTCCTGTCCCCGGCACCGGCAGAGAGCTCGGGGGAGCCAGAGTCTCTCAGGCAGGTGCTGGGCTGGCCGCCTGTGTGGGAAGGGGCAGAGCCGACCTAGGGGCAAGTTGGGCCTCTTGCTCTCCCTGCTGCCCTGAGGCTGCAGGGCCAAAGACGTCTTGGGCATCCAGCCCCTTACTGGTCCCTTCCCTCTGACGAGGCCCTCTGAGCTCCAGCACCTTGCAGTGTGGAGACAGCCCCTGCCAGCAATCTCCTCTCCAAGGAGGCCTCAACCGAGGCCTAGGCCCAGGGGAAAGGCACCAGCGGGGTTGAGCCAGGGGAGGCGCCCGGGCATGTCTGGACCCTGTCCCCGCAGCCTGCCCCTTGGTGGGGCAGTACCCCTGGAGGCCAGGAGGGTCTGGGCAAGGCTGGCCAGGGGCAGGGGCCTTGCTGGGTCCTGCCCATGGCCTGTGGGGCCTCTGAGCACAACCGGCCCTCTCCCACTGGTAGACCTCCGAGGCTGCCTCCAAAGTCCTGTTTGCAAACACTCCCGCCCGCTGTTCACGCCAGGCTCGCACAATGCTCCCAAGCCCGGGAGAAAAGCGCATTGGGGTGGTGCTCTCTCCGGGCCCTTGCCCCTGAGCCTGGGGGCAAGGCAGGGGGAACACACTCCCAGGCCAAGGCAGAACCACATGCCCATGTCTGTTCCTGTCCCCTGCACCGGCAGAGAGCTTGGGGGAGCCAGAGTGTGTCAGGCAGCTGCTGGGTTGGCCGCCTGTGTGGGAAGGGGCAGAGCCGCCCTAGGGGCAAGTTGGGCCTCTTGCTCTCCCTGCTGCCCTGAGGCTGCTGGGCCAAAGACGTCTTGGGCATCCAGCCCCTTACTGGTCCCTTCCCTCTGACGAGGCCCTCTGAGCTCCAGCACCTTGCAGTGTGGAGACAGCCCCTGCCAGCCACCTCCTCTCCAAGGAGGCCTCAACCGAGGCCTAGGCCCAGGGGAAAGGCACCAGCGGGGATGAGCCTGGGGAGGCGCCCGGGCATGTCTGGACCCAGGCCCCGCAGCCTGCCCCTTGGTGGGGCAGTACCCCCGGAGGCCAGGAAGGTCTGGGCAAGGCTGGCCAGGGGCAGGGGCCCTGCTGCGTCCTGCCCCTGGCCTGTGGGGCCTCTGAGCACAACCGGCCCTCTCCCACTGGAAGACCTCCCCGGCTGCCTCCAAAGGCCGGTTTGCAAGCGCTCCCGCCCACTGTTCCCAGCAGGCGTGCACAATGCTCCCAAGCCCGGGAGAAAAGCGCTTCAGGGTGGTGCTCTCTCCGGGCCCTTGCCCCTGAGCCTGGGGGCAAGGCAGGGTGTCCACACTCCCAGGACAAGGCAGAAACACATGCACACGTCTGATCTGCCCCCTGCACCGGCAGAGAGCTCGGGGGAGCCAGAGTCTGTCAGGCAGCTGCTGGGCTGGCCGCCTGTGTGGGAAGGGGCAGAGCCGACCTAGGGGCAAGTTGGGCCTCTTGCTCTCCCTGCTGCCCTGAGGCTGCTGGGCCAAAGGGGTCTTGGGCATCCAGCCCCTTGCTGGTCCCTTCCCTCTGACGAGGCCCTCTGAGCTCCAGCACCTTGCAGTGTGGAGACAGCCCCTGCCAGCAACCTCCTCTCCAAGGAGGCCTCAACCGAGGCCTAGGCCCAGGGGAAAGGCACCAGCGGGGATGAGCCTGGGGAGGCGCCCGGGCATGTCTGGACCCAGTCCCCGCAGCCTGCCCCTTGGTGGGGCAGTACCCCCGGAGGCCAGGAAGGTCTGTGCAAGGCTGCCAGGGGCAGGGACACTGCTGGGTCCTGCCCCTGGCCTGTGGGGCGTCTGAGCACAACCGGCACTCTCCCGCTGGAAGACCTCCCCGTCTGCCTCCAAAGGCCGGTTTGCAAGCACTCCCGCCCGCTGTTCCCGCCAGGCACGCACAATGCTCCCAAGCCCGGGAGAAAAGCGCTTCGGGGTGGTGCTCTCACCGGGCCCTTGCCCCTGAGCCTGGGGGCAAGGCACGGGGAACACACTCCCTGGCCAAGGCAGAACCACATGCCCACGTCTGTTCCTGTCCCCTGCACCGGCAGAGAGCTTGGGGGAGCCAGAGTCTGGCAGGCAGCTGCTGGGTTGGCCGCCTGTGTGGGAAGGGGCAGAGCCGCCCTAGGGGCAAGTTGGGCCTCTTACTCTCCCTGCTGCCCTGAGGCTGCTGGGCCAAAGACGTCTTGGGCTTCCAGCCCCTTACTGGTCCCTTCCCTCTGACGAGGCCCTCTGAGCTCCAGCACCTTGCAGTGTGGAGACAGCCCCTGCCAGCAACCTCCTCTCCAAGGAGGCCTCAACCGAGGCCTAGGCCCAGGGGAAAGGCACCAGCGGGGATGAGCCAGGGGAGGCGCCCGAGCATGTCTGGACCCAGTCCCCGCAGCCTGCCCCTTGGTGGGGCAGTACCCCCGGAGGCCAGGAAGGTCTGGGCAAGGCTGGCCAGGGGCAGGGGCCCTGCTGCGTCCTGCCCCTGGCCTGTGGGGCCTCTGAGCACAACCGGCCCTCTCCCACTGGAAGACCTCCCCGGCTGCCTCCAAAGGCCGGTTTGCAAGCGTGCCCGCCCACTGTTCCCAGCAGGCGTGCACAATGCTCCCAAGCCCGGGAGAAAAGCGCTTCAGGGTGGTGCTCTCTCCGGGCCCTTGCCCCTGAGCCTGGGGGCAAGGCAGGGTGTCCACACTCCCAGGCCAAGGCAGAACCACATGCACACGTCTGATCTGCCCCCTGCACCGGCAGAGAGCTCGGGGGAGCCAGAGTCTGTCAGGCAGCTGCTGGGTTGGCCGCCTGTGTGGGAAGGGGCAGAGCCGACCTAGGGGCAAGTTGGGCCTCTTGCTCTCCCTGCTGCCCTGAGGCTGCTGGGCCAAAGAGGTCTTGGCCATCCAGCCCCTTGCTGGTCCCTTCCCTCTGACGAGGCCCTCTGAGCTCCAGCACCTTGCAGTGTGGAGACAGCCCCGGCCAGCAACCTCCTCTCCAAGGAGGCCTCAACCGAGGCCTAGGCCCAGGGGAAAGGCACCAGCGGGGATGAGCCTGGGGAGGCGCCCGGGCATGACTGGACCCAGTCCCCGCAGCCTGCCCGTTGGTGGGGCAGTACCCCCGGAGGCCAGGAAGGTCTGGGCAAGGCTGGCCAGGGTCAGGGGCCCTGCTGGGTCCTGCCCCTGGCCTGTGGGGCCTCTGAGCACAACCGGCCCTCTCCCACTGGAAGACCTCCCCGGCTGCCTCCAAAGGCCGGTTTGCCAACACTCCCGCCCGCTGTTCTCGCCAGGCACGCACAATTCTCCCAAGCCCGGGAGAAAAGCGCTTCGGTGTGTTGCTCTCTCCGGGCCCTTGCCCCTGAGTGTGGGGGCCAGGCAGTGGTTCCACACTCCCAGACCAAGGTAGAACCACATGCACACGTCTGTTCCTGACCCCTGCACCGGCAGAGAGCTCGGGGGAGCCAGAGTCTGTCAGGCAGCTGCTGGGCTGGCCGCCTTTGTGGGAAGGGGCAGAGCCGACCTAGGGGCAAGTTGGGCCTCTTGCTCTCCCTGCTGCCCTGAGGCTGCTGGGCCAAAGACGTCTTGGGCATCCAGCCCCTTGCTGGTCCCTTCCCTCTGACGAGGCCCTCTGAGCTCCAGCACCTTGCAGTGTGGAGACAGCCCCTGCCAGCAACCTCCTCTCCAAGGAGGCCTCAACCGAGGCCTAGGCCCAGGGGAAAGGCACCAGCGGGGATGAGCCAGTGGAGGCGCACGGGCATGTCTGGACCCAGTCCCCGCAGCCTGCCCCTTGGTGGGGCAGTACCCCCGGAGGCCAGGAAGGTCTGGGCAAGGCTGCCAGGGGCAGGGACACTGCTGGGGCTGCCCCTGGCCTGTGGGGCGTCTGAGCACAACCGGCACTCTCCCGCTGGAAGACCTGCCCGGCTGCCTCCAAAGGCCGGTTAACAAGCGCTCCCGCCCACTGTTCCCAGCAGGCGTGCACAATGCTCCTAAGCCCGGGAGAAAAGCGCTTCGCGGTGGTGCTCTCTCCGGGCCCTTGCCCCTGAGCCTGGGGTCCAGGCAGTTGGAACACACTCCCAGGCCAAAGCAGAACGACATGCACACGTCTGTTCCTGCCCCCTACACCGGCAGAGAGCTCGGGGGAGCCAGAGACTGCCAGGCTGCTGCTGGGCTGGCTGCCTGTGTGGGACGGGGCAGAGCCGACCTAGGGGCAAGTTGGGCCTCTTGCTCTCCCTGCTGCCCTGCGGCTGCTGGGTCAAAGAGGTCTTGGGCATCCAGCCCTTTGCTGGTCCCTTCCCTCTGACGAGGCCCTCTGAGCTCCAGCACCTTGCAGTGTGGAGATAGCCCCTGCCAGCAACCTCCTCTCCAAAGAGGCCTCAACCGAGGCCTACGCCCAGGGGAAAAGCACCAGCGGGGATGATCCTGGGAAGGCGCACGGACATGTCTGGACCCAGTCCCCGCAGCCTGCCCCTTGGTGGGGCAGTACCCCCGGAGGCCAGGAAGGTCTGGGCAAGGCTGGCCAGGGGCAGGGGCCCTGCTGGGTCCTGCCCCTGGCCTGTGAGGCCTCTGAGCACAACCGGCCCTCTCCCACTGGAAGACCTCCCCAGCTGCATCCAAAGTCCTGTTTGCAAACACTCCCGCCCGCTGTTCACGCCAGGCTCGCACAATGCTCCCAAGCCCGGGAGAACAGCGCTTCGGGGTGGTGCTCTCTCCGGGCCCTTGCCCCTGAGCCTGGGGGCCAGGCAGTGGGTCCACACTCCCAGACCAAGGCAGAACCACATGCACACGTCTGTTCCTGACCCCTGCACCGGCAGAGAGCTCGGGGGAGCCAGAGTCTGTCAGGCAGGTGCTGGGCTGGCCGCCTGTGTGGGAAGGGGCAGAGCCGACCTAGGGGCAAGTTGGGCCTCTTCCTCTCCCTGCTGCCCTGAGGCTGCTGGGCCAAAGAGGTCTTGGGCATCCAGCCCCTTGCTGGTCCCTTCCCTCTGACGAGGCCCTCTGAGCTCCAGCACCTTGCAGTGTGGAGACAGCCCCTGCCAGCAACCTCCTCTCCAATGAGGCCTCAACCGAGGCCTAGGCCCAGGGGAAAGGCACCAGCGGGGATGAGCCTGGGGAGGCGCCCGGGCATGTCTGGACCCAGTCCCCGCAGCCTGCCCCTTGGTGGGGCAGTACCCCCGGAGGCCAGGAAGGTCTGTGCAAGGCTGCCAGGGGCAGGGACAGCGCTGGGTCCTGCCCCTGGCCTGTGGGACGTCTGAGCACAACCGGCACTCTCCCGCTGGAAGACCTCCCCGTCTGCCTCCAAAGGCCGGTTTGCAAGCACTCCCGCCCGCTGTTCCCGCCAGGCACGCACAATGCTCCCAAGCCCGGGAGAAAAGCGCTTCGGGGTGGTGCTCTCTCCGGGCCCTTGCCCCTAAGCCTGCGGGCCAGGCAGGGGGAACACACTCCCAGGCCAAGACAGAACGACATGAACACGTCTGTTCCTGCCCCCTACACCGGCAGAGAGCTCGGGGGAGCCAGAGTCTCTCAGGCAGGTGCTGGGCTGGCCGCCTGTGTGGGAAGGGGCAGAGCCGACCTAGGGGCAAGTTGGGCCTCTTGCTCTCCCTGCTGCCCTGAGGCTGCTGGGTCAAAGAGGTCTTGGGCATCCAGCCCTTTGCTGGTCCCTTCCCTCTGACGAGGCCCTCTGATCTCCAGGACCTTGCAGTGTGGAGACAGCCCCTGCCAGCAACCTCCTCTCCAAGGAGGCCTCAACCGAGGCCTAGGCCCAGGGGAAAGGCACCAGCGGGGATGAGCCTGGGGAGGCGCCCGGCCATGTCTGGACCCAGTCCCCGCAGCCTGCCCCTTGGTGGGGCAGTACCCCCGGAGGCCAGGAAGGTCTGGGCAAGGCTGGCCAGGGTCAGGGGCCCTGCTGGGTCCTGCCCCTGGCCTGTGGGGCCTCTGAGCACAACCGGCCCTCTCCCACTGGAAGACCTCCCGGGCTGCCTCCAAAGTCCTGTTTGCAAACACTCCCGCCCGCTGTTCACGCCAGGCTCGCACAATGCTCCCAAGCCCGTGAGAAAAGCGCATTGGGGTGGTTCTCTCTCCGGGCCCTTGCCCCTGAGCCTGGGGGCAAGGCACGGGGAACACACTCCCTGGCCAAGGCAGAACCACATGCCCACGTCTGTTCCTGTCCCCTGCACCGGCAGAGAGCTCGGGGGAGCCAGAGTCTCTCAGGCAGGTGCTGGGCTGGCCGCCTGTGTGGGAAGGGGCAGAGCCGACCTAGGGGCAAGTTGGGCCTCTTGCTCTCCCTGCTGCCCTGAGGCTGCTGGGCCAAAGACGTCTTGGGCATCCAGCCCTTTGCTGGTCCCTTCCCTCTGACGAGGCCCTCTGAGCTCCAGCACCTTGCAGTGTGGAGACAGCACCTGCCAGCAATCTCCTCTCCAAGGAGGCCTCAACCGAGGCCTAGGCCCAGGGGAAAGGCACCAGCGGGGATGAGCCTGGGGAGGCGCCCGGGCATGTCTGGACCCAGTCCCCGCAGCCTGCCCCTTGGTGGGGCAGTACCCCTGGAGGCCAGGAAGGTCTGGGCAAGGCTGACCAGGGGCAGGGGACCTGCTGGGTCCTGCCCCTGGCCTTTGGGGCCTCCGAGCACAACCGGCCCTCTCCCACTGGTAGGCCTCCCCGGCTGCCTCCAAAGGCCGTTTTGCACGCACTCCCGCCCACTGTTCCCACCAAGCGCGCACAATGCTCCCAAGCCCGGGAGAAAAGCGCTTCGGGGTGGTGCTCTCTCCGGGCCCTTGCCCCTGAGCCTGGGGGCCAGGAAGGGGGTCCACACTCCCAGGGCAAGGCAGAACCACATGCACACGTCTGTTCCTGACCCCTGCACCGGCAGAGAGCTCGGGGGAGCCAGAGTCTGTCAGGCAGCTGCTGGGCTGGCCGCCTTTGTGGGAAGGGGCAGAGCCGACCTAGGGGCAAGTTGGGCCTCTTGCTCTCCCTGCTGCCCTGAGGCTGCTGGGCCAAAGAGGTCTTGGGCATCCAGCCCTTTGCTTGTCCCTTCCCTCTGACGAGGCCCTCTGAGCTCCAGCACCTTGCAGTGTGGAGACAGCCCCTGCCAGCAACCTCCTCTCCAAGGAGGCCTCAACCGAGACCTAGGCCCAGGGGAAAGGCACCAGCGGGGATGAGCCTGGGGAGGCGCCCGGGCATGTCTGGACACAGTCCCCGCAGCCTGCCCCTTGGTGGGGCAGTACCCCCGGAGGCCAGGAAGGTCTGGGCAAGGC
This sequence comes from Dama dama, assembly GCF_033118175.1. Taxonomy (NCBI): domain Eukaryota; kingdom Metazoa; phylum Chordata; class Mammalia; order Artiodactyla; family Cervidae; genus Dama; species Dama dama. The sequence goes on from NW_026870889.1 coordinate 3,021,763, forward strand.
TGGCAAGGGGCAGGGGACCTGCTGGGTCCTGCCCCTGGCCTGTGGGGCCTCTGAGCACAACCGGCCCTCTCCCACTGGAAGACGTCCCCGGCTGCCTCGAAAGGCCGGTTTGCAAGCACTCCCGCCCACTGTTCCAACCAAGGGCGCACAACGCTCCCAAGCCCGGGAGAAAATCGCCTCGGGGTGGTGGTCTCTCCGGGCCCTTTCCCCTGAGCCTGGGGGCCAGGAAGGGGGTCCACACTCCCAGGCCAAGGCAGAACGACATGCACACGTCTGTTCCTGCCCCATGCACCGGCAGAGAGCTCGGGGGAGCCAGAGTCTGTCAGGCAGCTGCTGGGCTGGCCGCCTGTGTGGGAAGGGGCAGAGCCGACCTAGGGGCAAGTTGGGCCTCTTGCTCTCCCTGCTGCCCTGAGGCTGCTGGGCCAAAGAGATCTTGGGCATCCAGCCCCTTGCTTGTCCCTTCCCTCTGACGAGGCCCTCTGAGCTCCAGCACCTTGCAGTGTGGAGACAGCCCCTGCCAGCAACCTCCTCTCCAAGGAGGCCTCAACCGAGGCCTAGGCCCAGGGGAAAGGCACCAGCGGGGATGAGCCTGGGGAGGCGCCCGGGCATGTCTGGACCCAGTCCCCGCAGCCTGCCCCTTGGTGGGGCAGTACCCCCGGAGGCCAGGAAGGTCTGGGCAAGGCTGGCCACGGGCAGGGGCCCTGCTGGGTCCTGCCCCTGGCCTGTGGGGCCTCTGAGCACAACCGGCCCTCTCCCACTGGAAGACTTCCCCGGCTGCCTCCAAAGGCCGGTTTGCCAACACTCCCGCCCGCTGTTCCCGCCAGGCACGCACAATTCTCCCAAGCCCGGGAGAAAAGCGCTTCGGGGTGTTGCTCTCTCCGGGCCCTTGCCCCTGAGTGTGGGGGCGAGGCAGTGGGACCACACTCCCAGACCAACGCAGAACCACATGCACACGTCTGTTTCTGACCCCTGCACCGGCAGAGAGCTCGGGGGAGCCAGAGTCTGTCAGGCAGCTGCTGGGCTGGCCGCCTGTGTGGGAACGGGCAGAGCCGACCTAGGGGCAAGTTGGGCCTCTTCCTCTCCCTGCTGCCCTGAGGCTGCTGGGCCAAAGAGGTCTTGGGCATCCAGCCCCTTGCTGGTCCCTTCCCTCTGACGAGGCCCTCTGAGCTCCAGCACCTTGCAGTGTGGAGACAGCCCCTGCCAGCAACCTCCTCTCCAAGGAGGCCTCAACCGAGGCCTAGGCCCAGGGGAAAGGCACCAGCGGGGATGAGCCTGGGGAGGCGCCCGGCCATGTCTGGACCCAGTCCCCGCAGCCTGCCCCTTGGTGGGGCAGTACACCCGGAGGCCAGGAGGGTCTGGGCAAGGCTGCCAGGGGCAGGAACACTGCTGGGTCCTGCCCCTGGCCTGTGGGGCGTCTGAGCACAACCGGCACTCTCCCGCTGGAAGACCTCCCCGGCTGCCTCCAAAGGCCGGTTTGCAAGCACTCCCGCCCGCTGTTCCCGCCAGGCACGCACAATGCTCCCAAGCCCGGGAGAAAAGCGCTTCGGGGTGGTGCTCTCTCCGGGCCCTTGCCCCTGAGCCTGGGGGACAGGCAGGGGGAACACACTCCCAGGCCAAGGCAGAATGACATGCACACGTCTGTTCCTGCCCCCTACACCGGCAGAGAGTTCGGGGGAGCCAGAGACTGCCAGGGTGCTGCTGGGCTGGCTGCCTGTGTGGGACGGGGTAGAGCCGACCTAGGGGCAAGTTGGGCCTCTTGCTCTCCCTGCTGCCCTGAGGCTGCTGGGTAAGAGAGGTCTTGGGCATCCAGCCCTTTGCTGGTCCTTTCCCTCTGACGAGGCCCTCTGAGCTCCAGCACCTTGCAGTGTGCAGACAGCCCCTGCCGGCAACCTCCTCTCCAAGGAGGCCTCAACCGAGGCCTAGGCCCAGGGGAAAGGCACCAGCGGGGATGAGCCTGGGGAGGCGCCCGGGCATGTCTGGACCCAGGCCCCGCAGCCTGCCCCTTGGTGGGGTAGTACCCCCGGAGGCCAGGATGGTCTGGGCAAGGCTGCCAGAGGCAGGGACACTGCTGGGTCCTGCCCCTGGCCTGTGGGGCCTCTGAGAACAACTGGCACTCTCCCGCTGGAAGACCTCCCCGGCTGCCTCCAAAGGCTGGTTTGCAAGCACTCAATCCCGCTGTTCACGCCAGCTGCGCACAATGCTCCCAAGCCCGGGAGAAAAGCATTTTGGGGTGGTGCTCACTCCGGGCTTTGGAAGACCTCCCCGGCTGCCTCCAAGGCCGGTTTGCAAGCACTTCTGCCTGCTGTTCCCGCCACCCGCACACAATGCTCCCAAGCTCGGGAGAAAAGCGTTTCGGGGTGGTGTTCTCTCTGGGCCCAAGAAAGACCTCCCGGGCTGCCCCCAAATGCCGGTTTGCAAGCACTCCCACTCGCTGTTCCCGCCATCCGTGCAAATGCTCCAAGCCCAGGAGAAAAGCCCTTCAGGGTGGTGCTCTCTCCCGGCCCTTGGAAGACCTCCCCGGCTGCCTCCAAAGGCTGGATTTCAAGTACTCCCTCCCGCTGTCCCGCCAGCCGCACACAATGCTCCCAATCACGGGAGAAAAGCGCTTCGGGGTGGTGCTCTCTACGGGCCCTTGGAAGACCTCCCCGTTTGTCTCCAAAGGCCGGTTTGCAAGCACTCCCGCCCGCTGTTCCCGCCAGCCTCGCACAATGATCCCAAGACCGGGAGAAAAGCGCTTTGGGGTGGTGTTCTCTCCGTGCCCATGGAGGACCTCCCTGGCTGCCCCCAAAGGCCGGTTTGCAAGCACTCCCACTCGCTGTTCCCGCCAGCCACGCACAATCCTCCAAAACCCCGGAGAAAAGCGCTTCGGGGTGGTGTTCTCTCCGTGCCCATGGAAGACCTCCCCAGCTGCCTCCAAAGGCCAGTTTGCAAGCAGTCCTGCCTGCTGTTCCCGCCAGCCGCGCACAATGTTCCCAAGCCCGGGAGAAAAGCGCTTCGGGGTGGTGCTCTCTCCGGGCACTTTCAAGACCTCCCCGGCTGCCTCCAAGGCCGGTTTGCAAGGACTCATGCCCGCTGTTCCCGCCAGCCGCGCACAATGCTCCCAAGCCCGGGAGAAAAGGTTTTTGGGGTGGTGCTCACACCGGGCCCTGGAAGACCTCCCCGGCTGCCTCCAAAGGACGGTTTTCAAGCACTCCTGCCTGCTGTTCCCGCCACCTGCGCACAATGCTCCCAAGCCCGGGAGAAACGCGCTTCGGGGTGGTGCTCTCTACAGGCCCTTGGAAGACCTCCCCGGCTGCCTCCAAAGGCCGGTTTGCAAGGACTCCTTCCTGCTGTTCCCGCCAGCCACGCACAATGCGCCCAAGCCCGGGAGAAAAGCATTTTGGGGTGGTGCTCTCTACAGGCCCTTGGAAGACCTCCCCGGCTGCCTCCAATGGCCAGTTTGCAAGCACTCATGCCCGCTGTTCCCACCAGCCGCGCACAATGCTCCCAAGCCCGGGAGAAAAGCTTTTTGGGGTGGTGCTCACACCGGGCCCTGGAAGACCTCCCCGGCTGCCTTCAAAGGCCGGTTTGCAAGGACTCCTTCCTGCTGTTCCCGCCAGCCACGCACAATGCTCCCAAGCCCGGGAGAAAAGTGCTTCGGGGTGGTGCTCTCTCCGGGCCCTTGGAAGACGTCCCCGGCTGCCTCCAAAGGCCGGTTTGCAAGCACTCATGCCCGTTGTTCCCACCAGCCGCGCACAATGCTCCCAAGCCCGGGAGAAAAGCATTTTGGGGTGGTGCTCACTCCGGGCCCTTGGAAGACCTCCCCGGCTGCCTCCAAAGGCCAGTTTGCAAGCACTCCTGCCTGCTGTTCCCCCCAGCCGCGCACAATGCTCCCAAGCCCGGGAGAAAAGCGCTTCGGGGTGGTGCTCTCTCCGGGCACTTTCAAGACCTCCCCGGCTGCCTCCAAAGGCCGGTTTGTAAGTACTCATTCCCGCTGCTTCCGCCAGCCACGCACAATGCTCCCAAGCCCGGGAGAAAAGCATTTTGGGGTGGTGCTCTCTCCGGGCCCTTGGAAGACCTCCCGGGCTGCCTCCAAAGGCCGGTTTGCAAGCACTCATGTCCGCTGTTCCCGACAGCCGCGCACAATGCTCCCAAGCCCGGGAGAAAAGCATTTTGGGGTGGTGATCAGTTCGGGCCCTTGGAAGACCTCCCCGGCTGCCTCCAAAGGACAGTTTGCAAGCACTCAATCCCGCTGTTCCCGCCAGCCGCGCACAATGCTCCCAAGCCCGGGAGAAAAGCGCTTCGGGGTTGTGCTCTCTCCCGGCCCTTGGAAGACCTCCCCGGCTGCCTCCAAAGGCTGGTTTTCAAGAACTCCCTCCCGCTGACCCGCCAGCCGCACACAATGCTCCCAAGCCCGGGAGAAAAGCATTTTGGGGTGGTCTCTCTCCGGGCCCTTGGAAGACTCCCCGGCTGCCTCTAAAGGCCGGTTTGCAAGCACTCATGTCCTCTGTTCCCGACAGCCGCGAACAATGCTCCCAATTCCGTGAGAAAAGTGCTTCGGGATGGTGCTCTCTCCGGGCCCTTGGAAGACCTCCCAAGCTGCCTCCAAAGGCCGGTTTGCAAGCACTCCCGCCCGCTGTTCCCGCCAGCCTCGCACAATGCTCCCAAGACCGGGAGAAAAGCGCTTCGGGGTGGTGTTCTCTCCGTGCCAATGGAGGACCTCCCTGGCTGCCCCCAAAGGCCGGTTTGCAAGCACTCCCACTCGCTGTTCCCGCCAGCCACGCACAATCCTCCAAAACCCCGGAGAAAAGCGCTTCGGGGTGGTGTTCTCTCCGTGCCCATGGAAGACCTCCCGGGGTGCCCCCAAAGGCCGGTTTGGAAGCACTCCCACTCGCTGTTCCCGCCATCCGCGCACAATGCTCCCAAGCCCGGGAGAAAAGCATTTTGGGGTGGTGCTCACACCGGGCCCTGGAAGACCTCCCCGGCTGCCTCCAAAGGACGGTTTTCAAGCACTCCTGCCTGCTGTTCCCGCCACCCGCGCACAATGCTCCCAAGCCCGGGAGAAAAGCGCTTCGGGGTGGTGCTCTCTACAGGCCCTTGGAAGACCTCCCCGGCTGCCTCCAAAGGCCGGTTTGCAAGGACTCCTTCCTGCTATTCCCGCCATCCGCGCACAATGCTCCCAAGCCCGGGAGAAAAGCATTTTGGGGTGGTGCTCACACCGGGCCCTGGAAGACCTCCCCGGCTGCCTCCAAAGGACGGTTTTCAAGCACTCCTGCCTGCTGTTCCCGCCACCCGCGCAGAATGCTCCCAAGCGCGGGAGAAAAGCGCTTCGGGGTGGTGCTCTCTACAGGCCCTTGGAAGACCTCCCCGGCTGCCTCCAAAGGCCCGTTTGCAAGGACTCCTTCCTGCTCTTCCCGCCAGCCACGCACAATGCTCCCAAGCCCGGGAGAAAAGCATTTTGGGGTGGTGCTCACTCCGGGCCCTTGGAAGACCTCCCCGGCTGCCTCCAAAGGCCAGTTTGCAAGCAGTCCTGCCTGCTGTTCCCGCCAGCCGCGCACAATGCTCCCAAGCCCGGGAGAAAAGCGCTTCGGGGTGGTGCTCTCTCCGGGCCCTTGGAAGACGTCCCCGGCTGCCTGCAAAGGCCGGTTTGCAAGCACTCATGCCCGTTGTTCCCACCAGCCGCGCACAATGCTCCCAAGCCCGGGAGAAAAGCATTTTGGGGTGGTGCTCACTCCGGGCCCTTGGAAGACCTCCCCGGCTGCCTCCAAAGGCCAGTTTGCAAGCAGTCCTGCCTGCTGTTCCCGCCAGCCGCGCACAATGTTCCCAAGCCCGGGAGAAAAGCGCTTCGGGGTGGTGCTCTCTCCGGGCACTTTCAAGACCTCCCCGGCTGCCCCCAAAGGCCGGTGTGTAAGTACTCATTCCCGCTGCTTCCGCCAGCCACGCACAATGCTCCCAAGCCCGGGAGAAAAGCATTTTGGGGTGGTGCTCTCTCCGGGCCCTTGGAAGACCTCCCGGGCTGCCTCCAAAGGCCGGTTTGCAAGCATTCATGTCCGTTGTTCCCGACAGCCGCGCACAATGCTCCCAAGCCCGAGAGAAAAGCATTTTGGGGTGGTGATCAGTCCGGCCCTTGGAAGACCTCCCCGGCTGACTCCAAAGGACAGTTTGCAAGCACTCATGCCCGCTGTTCCCGCCAGCCACGCACAATGCTCCCAAGACCGTGAGAAAAGCGCTTCGGGGTGGTGTTCTCTCAGGGACCATGGAGGACCTCCCCGGCTGCCCCCAAAGGCCGGTTTGCAAGCATTCCCACTCGCTGTTCCCGCCAGGCACACACAATGTTCCAAAACCCCGGAGAAAAGCGCTTCGGGGTGGTGCTCTCTCCGCGCCCTTGGAAGACTTCTCTGGCTGCCGCCAAATGCCGGTTTCCAAGAATTCCCTCCCGCTGTCCCACCAGCCGCACACAATGCTCCAAAACCCGAGAGAAAAGCGCTTCGAGGTGGTGCTCTCTCCGGGCCCTTGGAAGACCTCCCCGGCTGCCTCCAAAGGCCGGTTTGCAAGCACTCCTGCCTGCTGTTCCCGCCACGCGCGCACAATGCTCCGAAGCCCGGAAGAAAAGCATTTTGGGGTAGTGTTCTCTCCGGGCGCTTGGAAGACCTCCCGGGCGGCCTCCAAAGGCCGGTTTGCAAGCACTCATGTCCGCTGTTCCCGACAGCCGCACACAATGCTCCCAAGCCCGGGAGAAAAGCATTTTGGGGTGGTGATCAGTCCGGGCCCTTGGAAGACCTCCCCGGCTGCCTCCAAAGGCCGGTTTGCAAGCCCTCCCGCCCACTGTTCCCGCCAGGCGCGCACAGTGCTCCCAAGCCCGGGAGAAAAGCGCTTCAGGGTGGTGGTCTCTCCGGGCCCCTGCCCCTGAGCCTGGGGGCCAGGCAGGGGATCCACAGTCCCAGGCCAAGGCAGAACCACATGCACACGTCTGTTCCTGCCCCCTCCACCGGCAGAGAGCTGGGGGGAGCCAGAGTCTGTCAGGCAGCTGCTGAGCTGGCCGCCTGTGTGGGAAGGGGCAGAGCCGACCTAGGGGCAAGTTGGGCCTCTTGCTCTCCCTGCTGCCCTGAGGCTGCTGGGCCAAAGAGGTCTTGGGCATCCAGCCCCTTGCTGGTCCCTTCCCTCTGATGAGGCCCTCTGAGCTCCAGCACCTTGCAGTGTGGAGACAGCCCCTGCCAGCAACCTCCTCTCCAAGGAGGCCTCAACCGAGGCCTAGGCCCAGGGGAAAGGCACCAGCGGGGATGATCCTGGGGAGGCGCACGGACATGTCTGGACCCAGTCCCCGCAGCCTGCCCCTTGGTGGGGCAGTACCCCCGGAGGCCAGGAAGGTCTGGGCAAGGCTGGCCAGGGGCAGGGGCCCTGCTGGGTCCTGCCCCTGGCCTGTGGGGCCTCTGAGCACAACCGGCCCTCTCCCACTGGAAGACTTCCCCGGCTGCCTCCAAAGGCCGGTTTGCCAACACTCCCGCCCGCTGTTCCCGCCAGGCACGCACAATGCTCCCAAGCCCGGGAGAAAAGCGCTTCGGGGTGTTGCCCTCTCCGGACCCTTGCCCCTGAGCCTGGGGTCCAGGCAGTGGGTCCACACTCCCAGACCAAGGCAGAACCACATGCACTCGTCTGTTCCTGACCCTGCACCGGCAGAGAGCTCGGGGGAGCCAGAGTCTGTCAGGCAGCTGCTGGGTTGGCTGCCTGTGTGGGAAGGGGCAGAGCCGACCTAGGGGCAAGTTGGGCCTCTTCCTCTCCCTGTTGCCCTGAGGCTGCTGGGCCAAAGACGTCTTGGGCATCCAGCCCCTTACTGATCCCTTCCCTCTGACGAGGCCCTCTGAGCTCCAGCACCTTGCAGTGTGGAGACAGCCCCTGCTAGCAACCTCCTCTCCAAGGAGGCCTCAACCGAGGCCTAGGCCCAGGGGAAAGGCACCAGCGGGGATGAGCCAGTGGAGGCGCAAGGGCATGTCTGGACCCAGTCCCCGCAGCCTGCCCCTTGGTGGGGCAGTACCCCCGGAGGCCAGGAAGGTCTGGGCAAGGCTGCGAGGGGCAGGGGCCCTGCTGGGTCGTGCCACTGGCCTGTGGGGCGTCTGAGCACAACCGGCACTCTCCCGCTGGAAGACCTCCCCGTCTGCCTCCAAAGGCCGGTTTGCAAGCACTCCCGCCCACTGTTCCCGCCAGGCAGGCACAATGCTCCCAAGCCCGGGAGAAAAGCGCTTCGGGGTGGTGCTCTCCTCGGGCCCTTGCCCCTGAGCCTGGGGGCCAGGCAGTTGGAGCACACTCCCAGGCCAAGGCAGAACGACATGCACACATCTGTTCCTGCCCCCTCCACCGGCAGAGAGCTCGGGGGAGCCAGAGACTGCCAGGCTGCTGCTGGGCTGGCTGCCTGTGTGGGACGGGGCAGAGCCGACCTAGGGGCAAGTTGGGCCTCTTGCTCTCCCTGCTGCCCTGAGGCTGCTGGGTCAAAGAGGTCTTGGGCAACCAGCCCTTTGCTGGTCCCTTCCCTCTGACGAGGCCCTCTGAGCTCCAGCACCTTGCAGTGTGGAGACAGCCCCTGCCAGCAACCTCCTCTCCAAAGAGGCCTCAACCGAGGCCTACGCCCAGGGGAAAAGCACCAGCGGGGATGATCCTGGGGAGGCACACGGACATGTCTGGACCCAGTCCCCGCAGCCTGCCCCTTGGTGGGGCAGTACCCCCGGAGGCCAGGAAGGTCTGGGCAAGGCTGGCCAGGGGCAGGGGCCCTGCTGGGTCCTGCCCCTGGCCTGTGAGGCCTCTGAGCACAACCGGCCCTCTCCCACTGGAAGACCTCCCCGGCTGCCTCCAAAGTCCTCTTTGCAAACACTCCAGCCCTCTGTTCCCGCCAGGCACGCACAATGCTCCCAAGCCCGGGAGAAAAGCACTTCGGGGTGGTGCTCTCCTCGGGCCCTTGCCCCAGAGCCTGGGGGCCAGGCAGTTGGTCCACACTCCCAGACCAAGGCAGAACCACATGCACACGTCTGTTCCTGACCCCTGCACCGGCAGAGAGCTCGGGGGAGCCAGAGTCTGTCAGGCAGCTGCTGGGCTGGCCGCCTGTGTGGGAAGGGGCAGAGCCGACCTAGGGGCAAGTTGGGCCTCTTGCTCTCCCTGCTGCCCTGAGGCTGCTGGGCCAAAGATGTCTTGGGCATCCAGCCCTTTACTGGTCCCTTCTCTCTGACGAGGCTCTCTGAGCTGCAGCACCTTGCAGTGTGGAGACAGACCCTGCCAGCAACCTCCTCTCCAAGGAGGCCTCAACCGAGGCCTAGGCCCAGGGGAAAGGCACCAGCGGGGATGAGCCAGGGGAGGCTCCCGAGCATGTCTGGACCCAGTCCCTGCAGCCTGCCCCTTGGTGGGGCAGTACCCCCGGAGGCCAGGAAGGTCTGGGCAAGGCTGGCCAGGGGCAGGGGCCCTGCTGGGTCCTGCCCCTGGCCTGTGGGGCCTCTGAGCACAACCGGCCCTCTCCCACTGGAAGACCTCCCCGGCTGCCTCCAAAGGCCGGTTTGCAAGCGCTCCCGCCCACTGTTCCCAGCAGGCGTGCACAATGCTCCTAAGCCCGGGAGAAAAGCGCTTCGGGGTGGTGCTCTCTCCGGGCCCTTGCCCCTGAGCCTGGGGGCAAGGCAGGGTGTCCACACTCCCAGGCCAAGGCAGAACCACATGCACACGTCTGATCTGCCCCCTGCACCGGCAGAGAGCTCGGGGGAGCCAGAGTCTGTCAGGCAGCTGCTGGGCTGGCCGCCTGTGTGGGAAGGGGCAGAGCCGACCTAGGGGCAAGTTGGGCCTCTTGCTCTCCCTGCTCCCCTGAGGCTGCTGGGCCAAAGAGGTCTTGGGCATCCAGCCCCTTGCTGGTCCCTTCCCTCTGATGAGGCCCTCTGAGCTCCAGCACCTTGCAGTGTGGAGACAGCCCCTGCCAGCAACCTCCTCTCCAAGGAGGCCTCAACCGAGGCCTAGGCCCAGGGGAAAGGCACCAGCAGGGATGAGCCTGGGGAGGCGCCCGGGCATGACTGGACCCAGGCCCGCAGCCTGCCCCTTGGTGGGGCAGTACCCCCGGAGGCCAGGAAGGTCTGGGCAAGGCTGGCCAGGGGCAGGGGCCCTGCTGGGTCCTGTCCCTGGCCTGTAGGGCCTCTGAGCACAACCGGCCCTCTCCCACTGGAAGACCTCCCCGGCTGCCTCCAAAGGCCAGTTTGCCAACACTCCTGCCCGCTGTTCCCGCCAGGCACGCACAATGCTCCCAATTCCGTGAGAAAAGTGCTTCGGCATGGTGCTCTCTCCGGGCCCTTGGAAGACCTCCCAAGCTGCCTCCAAAGGCCGGTTTGCAAGCACTTCCGCCCGCTGTTCCCGCCAGCCTCGCACAATGCTCCCAAGCCCGGGAGAAAAGCGCTTCGGGGTGGTGTTCTCTCCGTGCCCATGGAGGACCTCCCTGGCTTCCCCCAAAGGCCGGTTTGCAAGCACTCCCACTCGCTGTTCCCGCCAGCCACGCACAATCCTCCAAAACCCCGGAGAAAAGCGCTTCGGGGTGGTGTTCTCTCCGTGCCCATGGAAGACCTCCCGGGGTGCCCCCAAAGGCCGGTTTGGAAGCACTCCCACTCGCTGTTCCCGCCATCCGCGCAAATGTTCCAAGCCCGGGAGAAAAGCGCTTCTGGGTGGTGCTCTCTCCTGGCCCTTGGAAGACCTCCCCGGCTGCCTCCAAAGGCCGGTTTGCAAGCACTCCCGCCCGCTGTTCCCACCAGCCACGCACAATGCTCCCAAGCCCGGGAGAAAAGCATTTTGGGGTGGTGCTCACACCGGGCCCTGGAAGACCTCCCCGGCTGCCTCCAAAGGACGGTTTTCAAGCACTCCTGCCTGCTGTTCCCGCCACCCGCGCACAATGCTCCCAAGCCCGGGAGAAAAGCGCTTCGGGGTGGTGCTCTCTACAGGCCCTTCGAAAACCTCCCCGGCTGCCTCCAGAGGCCGGTTTGCAAGGACTCCTTCCTGCTGTTCCCGCCAGCCACGCACAATGCTCCCAAGCCCGGGAGAAAAGCATTTTGGGGTGGTGCTCACTCCGGGCCCTTGGAAGACTTCCCCGGCTGCCTCCAATGGCCAGTTTGCAAGCACTCATGGCCGCTGTTCCCACCAGCCGCGCACAATGCTCCCAAGCCCGGGAGAAAAGCTTTTTGGGGTGGTGCTCACACCGGGCCCTGGAAGACCTCCCCGGGTGCCTCCAAAGGCCGGTTTTCAAGCACTCCTGCCTTCTGTTCCCGCCACCTGCGCACAATGCTCCCAAGCCCGGGAGAAAAGCGCTTCGGGGTGGTGCTCTCTACAGGCCCTTGGAAGACCTCCCCGGCTGCCTCCAAAGGCCGGTTTGCAAGGACTCCTTCCTGCTGTTCCCGCCAGCCACGCACAATGCTCCCAAGCCCGGGAGAAAAGCATTTTGGGGTGGTGCTCTCTACAGGCCCTTGGAAGACCTCCCCGGCTGCCTCCCATGGCCAGTTTGAAAGCACTCATGCCCGCTGTTCCCACCAGCCGCGCACAATGCTCCCAAGCCCGGGAGAAAAGCTTTTTGGGGTGGTGCTCACACCGGGCCCTGGAAGACCTCCCCGGCTGCCTGCAAAGGCCGGTTTTCAAGCACTCCTGCCTGCTGTTCCCGCCACCCGCGCACAATACTCCCAAGCCCGGGAGAAAAGCGCTTCGGGGTGGTGCTCTCTACAGGTCCTTGGAAGACCTCCCCGGCAGCCTCCAAAGGCCGGTTTGCAAGGACTCCTTCCTGCTGTTCCCGCCAGCCACGCACAATGCTCCCAAGCCCGGGAGAAAAGTGCTTCGGGGTGGTGCTCTCTCCGGGCCCTTGGAAGACGTCCCCGGCTGCCTCCAAAGGCCGGTTTGCAAGCACTCATGCCCGTTGTTCCCACCAGCCGCGCACAATGCTCCCAAGCCCGGGAGAAAAGCGCTTCGGGGTGGTGCTCACTCCGGGCCCTTGGAAGACGTCCCCGGCTGCCTCCAATGGCCAGTTTGAAAGCACTCATGCCCGCTGTTCCCACCAGCCGCGCACAATGCTCCCAAGCCCGGGAGAAAAGCTTTTTGGGGTGGTGCTCACACCGGGCCCTGGAAGACCTCCCCGGCTGCCTCCAAAGGCCGGTTTTCAAGCACTCCTGCCTGCTGTTCCCGCCACCTGCGCACAATGCTCCCAAGCCCGGGAGAAAAGCGCTTCGGGGTGGTGCTCTCTACAGGCCCTTGGAAGACCTCCCCGGCTGCCTCCAAAGGCCGGTTTGCAAGGACTCCTTCCTGCTGTTCCCGCCAGCCACGCACAATGCTCCCAAGCCCGGGAGAAAACCATTTTGGGGTGGTGCTCTCTACAGGCCCTTGGAAGACCTCCCCAGCTGCCTCCAATGGCCAGTTTGCAAGCACTCATGCCCGCTGTTCCCACCAGCCACGCACAATGCTCCCAAGCCCGGGAGAAAAGCATTTTGGGGTGGTGCTCTCTACAGGCCTTTGGAAGACCTCCCCGGCTGCCTCCAAAGGCCGGTTTGCAAGGACTCCTTCCTGCTGTTCCCGCCAGCCACGCACAATGCTCCCAAGCCCGGGAGAAAAGTGCTTCGGGGTGGTGCTCTCTCCGGGCCCTTGGAAGACGTCCCCGGCTGCCTCCAAAGGCTGGTTTGCAAGCACTCATGCCCGTTGTTCCCACCAGCCGCGCACAATGCTCCCAAGCCCGGGAGAAAAGCATTTTGGGGTGGTGCTCACTCCGGGCCCTTGGAAGACCTCCCCGGCTGCCTCCAAAGGCCAGTTTGCAAGCACTCCTGCCTGCTGTTCCCGCCAGCCGCGCACAATGCTCCCAAGCCCGGGAGAAAAGCGCTTCGGGGTGGTGCTCTCTCCGGGCACTTTCAAGACTCCCCGGCTGCCTCCAAAGGCCGGTTTGTAAGTACTCATTCCCGCTGCTTCCGCCAGCCACGCACAATGCTCCCAAGACCGGGAGAAAAGCATTTTGGGGTGGTGCTCTCTCCGGGCCCTTGGAAGACCTCCCGGGCTGCCTCCAAAGGCCGGTTTGCAAGCACTCATGTCCGCTGTTCCCGACAGCCGCGCACAATGCTCCCAAGCCCGGGAGAAAAGCATTTTGGGGTGGTGATCAGTCCGGGCCCTTGGAAGACCTCCCCGGCTGCCTCCAAAGGACAGTTTGCAAGCACTCATGCCCGCTGTTCCCGCCAGCCGCGCACAATGCTCCCAAGACCGTGAGAAAAGCGCTTCCGGGTGGTGGTCTCTCCGGGACCATGGAGGACCTCCCCGGCTGCCCCCAAAGGCCGGTTTGCAAGCACTCCCATTCGCTGTTCCCGCCAGCCACACACAATGTTCCAAAACCCCAGAGAAAAGCGCTTCGGGGTGGTGCTCTCTCCGGGCCCTTGGAAGACTTCTCTGGCTGCCTCCAAAGGCCGGTTTGCAAGAATTCCCTCCCGCTGTCCCACCAGCCGCACACAATGCTCCAGAACCCGAGAGAAAAGCGCTTCGAGGTGGTGCTCTCTCCGGGCCCTTGGAAGACCTCCCCGGCTGCCTCCAATGGGCGGTATGCAAGCACTCATGCCCGCTGTTCCCACCAGCTATGCACAATGCTCCCAAGCATGGGAGAAAAGCATTTTGGGGTGGTGCTCACTCCTTGCCCTTGGAAGACCTCCGCGCCTGCCTCCAAAGGCCGGTTTGCAAGCACTCCTGCCTGCTGTTCCCGCCACACGCGCACACTGCTCCCAAGCCCGGGAGAAAAGCGCATCGGGGTGGTGTTCTCTCCGGGCCCATGGAGGACCTCCCCGGCTGCCCCCAAAGGCCGGTTTGCAAGCATTCCCACTAGCTGTTCCCGCCAGCCACGCAAATGCTCCCAAGCCCGGGAGAAAAGCATTTTGGGGTGGTGCTCTCTCCGGGCCCTTGCCCCTGTGCCTCGGGGCCAGGCAGGGGGTCCACACGCCCAGGCAAAGTCAGAACCACATGCACACGTCTGTTCCTGTCCCCTGCACCGGAAGAGAGCTCGGGGGAGCCAGAGTCTGTCAGGCAGCTGCTGGGCTGGCGGCCTGTGTGGGAAGGGGCAGAGCCGACCTAGGGGCAAGTTGGGCCTCTTGCTCTCCCTGCTGCCCTGAGGCTGCTGGGCCAAAGAGGTCTTGGGCATCCAGCCCCTTGCTGGTCCCTTCCATCTGAGGAGGCCCTCTGAGCTCCAACACCTTGCAGTGTGGAGACAGCCCCTGCCAGCAACCTCCTCTCCAAGGAGGCCTCAACCGAGGCCTAGTCCCAGGGAAAGGCACCAGCGGGGATGAACCTGGGGAGGCGCCCGGGAATGTCTGGACCCAGTCCCCGCAGCCTGCCCCTTGGTGGGGCAGTACCCCCGGAGGCCAGGAAGGTCTGGGCAAGGTTGGCCTGGGGCAGGGGCCCTGCTGGGTCCTGCCCCTGGCCTGTGGGGCCTCTGAGCATGAGCGGCCCTCTCCCGCTGGAAGACATCCCCGGCTGCCTCCAAAGGCCGATTTGCCAACACTCGCGCCCGCTGTTCCCGCCAGGCACGCACAATGCTCCCAAGCCCGGGAAAAAAGCGCTTCGGGGTGGTGGTCTCTCCGGGCCCCTGCCCCTGAGCCTGGGGGCCAGGCAGGGGATCCACAGTCCCAGGCCAAGGCAGAACCACATGAACACGTCTGTTCCTGCCCCCACACCGGCAGAGAGCTGGGGGGAGCCAGAGTCTGTCAGGCAGCTGCTGGGCTGGCCGCCTGTGTGGGAAGGGGCAGAGCCGAACTAGGGGCAAGTTGGGCCTCTTGCTCTCCCTGCTGCCCTGAGGCTGCTGGGCCAAAGAGGTCTTGGGCATCCAGCCCCTTCCTGGTCCCTTCCCTCTGACGAGGCCCTCTGAGCTCCAGCACCTTGCAGTGTGGAGACAGCCCCTGCCAGCAACCTCCTCTCCAAGGAGGCCTCAACCGAGGCCTAGGCCCAGTGGAAAGGCACCAGCGGAGATGAGCCAGTGGAGGCGCCCGGGCATGTCTGGACCCAGTCCCCGCAGCCTGCCCCTTGGTGGGGCAGTACCCCCGGAGGCCAGGAAGGTCTGGGCAAGGCTGGCCAGGGGCAGGGGCCCTGCTGGGTCCTGCCCCTGGCCTGTAGGGCCTCTGAGCACAACCGGCCCTCTCCCGCTGGAAGACCTCCCCGGCTGCCTCCACAGGCCAGTTTGCCAACACTCCTGCCCGCTGTTCCCGCCAGGCACGCACAATGCTCCCAAGCCCAGGAGAAAAGCGCTTCAGGGTGGTGCTCTCTCTGGGCCCTTGCCCCTGAGCCTGGGGCAAGGCAGGGTGTCCACACTCCCAGGCCAAGGCAGAACCACATGCACACGTCTGATCTGCCCCCTGCAACGGCAGAGAGCTCGGGGGAGCCAGAGTCTGTCAGGCAGCTGCTGGGTTGGCCGCCTGTGTGGGAAGGGGCAGAGCCGACCTAGGGGCAAGTTGGGCCTCTTGCTCTCCCTGCTGCCCTGAGGCTGCTGGGCCAAAGAGGTCTTGGCCATCCAGCCCCTTGCTTGTCCCTTCCCTCTGACGAGGCCCTCTGAGCTCCAGCACCTTGCAGTGTTGAGACAGCACCTGCCAGCAATCTCCTCTCCAAGGAGGCCTCAACCGAGGCCTAGGCCCAGGGAAAAGGCACCAGCGGGGTTGAGCCAGGGGAGGCGCCCCGGCATGTCTGGACCCTGTCCCCGCAGCCTTCCCCTTGGTGGGGCAGTACCCCCGGAGGCCAGTAAGGTCTGGGCAAGGCTGGCCAGGGGCAGGGGCCCTGCTGGGTCCTGCCCCTGGCCTGTGGGGCCTCTGAGCACAACCGGCCCTTGCCCACTGGAAGACCTCCCCGGCTGCCTCCAAAGGCCGGTTTGCAAGCACTCCCGCCCACTGTTCCCGCCAGGCGCGCACAATGCTCCCAAGCCCGGGAGAAAATCGCTTCGGGGTGGTGGTCTCTCCGGGCCCCTGCCCCTGAGCCTGGGGGCCAGGCAGGGGATCCACAGTCCCAGGCCAAGGCAGAACCACATGCACACGTCTGTTCCTGCCCCCTCCACCGGCAGAGAGCTGGGGGGAGCCAGAGTCTGTCAGGCAGCTGCTGGGCTGGCCGCCTGTGTGGGAAGGGGCAGAGCCGACCTAGGGGCAAGTTGGGCCTCTTGCTCTCCCTGCTGCCCTGAGGCTGCTGGGCCAAAGAGGTCTTGGGCATCCAGCCCCTTGCTGGTCCCTTCCCTCTGACGAGGCCCTCTGAGCTCCAGCACCTTGCAGTGTGGAGACAGCCCCTGCCAGCAACCTCCTCTCCAAGGAGGCCTCAACCGAGGCCTAGGCCCAGGGGAAAGGCACCAGCGGGGATGAGCCAGTGGAGGCGCACGGGCATGTCTGGACCCAGTCCCCGCAGCCTGCCCCTTGGTGGGGCAGTACCCCCGGAGGCCAGGAAGGTCTGGGCAAGGCTGGCCAGGGGCAGGGGCCCTGCTGGGTCCTGCCCCTGGCCTGTGGGGCCTCTGAGCACAACCGGCCCTCTCCCACTGGAAGACCTCCCCGGCTGCCTCCAAAGGCCGGTTTGCAAGCACTCCCGCCCGCTGTTCCCGCCAGGCACGCACAATGCTCCCAAGCCCGGGAGAAAAGCGCTTCGGGGTGTTGCCCTCTCCGGGCCCTTGCCCCTGAGCCTGGGGTCCCTGCAGTGGGTCCACACTCCCAGGGCAAGGCAGAACCACATGCACACGTCTGTTCCTGACCCCTGCACCGGCAGAGAGCTCGGGGGAGCCAGAGTCTGTCAGGCAGCTGCTGGGTTGGCTGCCTGTGTGGGAAGGGGCAGAGCCGACCTAGGGGCAAGTTGGGCCTCTTCCTCTCCCTGCTGCCCTGAGGCTGCTGGGCCAAAGACGTCTTGGGCATCCAGCCCCTTACTGGTCCCTTCCTTCTGACGAGGCCCTCTGAGCTCCAGCACCTTGCAGTGTGGAGACAGCCCCTGCCAGCAACCTCCTCTCCAAGGAGGCCTCAACCGAGGCCTAGGCCCAGGGGAAAGGCACCAGCGGGGATGAGCCAGTGGGGGCGCCCGGGCATGTCTGGACCCAGTCCCCGCAGCCTGCCCCTTGGTGGGGCAGTACCCCCGGAGGCCAGGAAGGTCTGGGCAAGGCTGCGAGGGGCAGGGGCCCTGCTGGGTCGTGCCCCTGGCCTGTGGGGCGACTGAGCACAACCGGCACTCTCCCGCTGGAAGACCTCCCCGTCTGCCTCCAAAGGCCGGTTTGCAAGCACTCCCGCCCGCTGTTCCCGCCAGGCACGCACAATGCTCCCAAGCCCGGGAGAAAAGCGCTTCGGGGTGGTGCTCTCTCCGGGCCCTTGCCCCTGAGCCTGGGGGCCAGGCAGTTGGAACACACTCCCAGGCCAAGGCAGAACGACATGCACACGTCTGTTCCTGCCCCCTACACCGGCAGAGAGCTCGGGGGAGCCAGAGACTGCCAGGCTGCTGCTGGGCTGGCTGCCTGTGTGGGACGGGGCAGAGCCGACCTAGGGGCAAGTTGGGCCTCTTGCTCTCCCTGCTGCCCTGAGGCTGCTGGGTCAAAGAGGTCTTGGGCATCCAGCCCTTTGCTGGTCCCTTCCCTCTGACGAGGCCCTCTGAGCTCCAGCACCTTGCAGTGTGGAGACAGCCCCTGCCAGCAACCTCCTCTCCAAAGAGGCCTCAACCGAGGCCTAGGCCCAGGGGAAAGGCACCAGCGGGGATGAGCCAGTGGGGGCGCACGGACATGTCTGGACCCAGTCCCCGCAGCCTGCCCCTTGGTGGGGCAGTACCCCCGGAGGCCAGGAAGGTCTGGGCAAGGCTGGCCAGGGGCAGGGGCCCTGCTGGGTCCTGCCCCTGGCCTGTGAGGCCTCTGAGCACAACCGGCCCTCTCCCACTGGAAGACCTCCCCAGCTGCCTCCAAAGTCCTGTTTGCAAACACTCCCGCCCGCTGTTCACGCCAGGCTCGCACAATGCTCCCCAGCCCGGGAGAAAAGCGCTTCGGGGTGGTGCTCTCTCCGGGCCCTTGCCCCTGAGCCTGGGGGCCAGGCAGTGGGTCCACACTCCCAGACCAAGGCAGAACCACATGCACACGTCTGTTCCTGACCCCTGCACCGGCAGAGAGCTCGGGGGAGCCAGAGTCTGTCAGGCAGGTGCTGGGCTGGCCGCCTGTGTGGGAAGGGGCAGAGCCGACCTAGGGGCAAGTTGGGCCTCTTCCTCTCCCTGCTGCCCTGAGGCTGCTGGGCCAAAGAGGTCTTGGGCATCCAGCCCCTTGCTGGTCCCTTCCCTCTGACGAGGCCCTCTGAGCTCCAGCACCTTGCAGTGTGGAGACAGCCCCTGCCAGCAACCTCCTCTCCAATGAGGCCTCAACCGAGGCCTAGGCCCAGGGGAAAGGCACCAGCGGGGATGAGCCTGGGGAGGCGCCCGGGCATGTCTGGACCCAGTCCCCGCAGCCTGCCCCTTGGTGGGGCAGTACCCCCGGAGGCCAGGAAGGTCTGTGCAAGGCTGCCAGGGGCAGGGACAGCGCTGGGTCCTGCCCCTGGCCTGTGGGACGTCTGAGCACAACCGGCACTCTCCCGCTGGAAGACCTCCCCGTCTGCCTCCAAAGGCCGGTTTGCAAGCACTCCCGCCCGCTGTTCCCGCCAGGCACGCACAATGCTCCCAAGCCCGGGAGAAAAGCGCTTCGGGGTGGTGCTCTCTCCGGGCCCTTGCCCCTAAGCCTGCGGGCCAGGCAGGGGGAACACACTCCCAGGCCAAGACAGAACGACATGAACACGTCTGTTCCTGCCCCCTACACGGGCAGAGAGCTCGGGGGAGCCAGAGTCTCTGAGGCAGGTGCTGGGCTGGCCGCCTGTGTGGGAAGGGGCAGAGCCGACCTAGGGGCAAGTTGGGCCTCTTGCTCTCCCTGCTGCCCTGAGGCTGCTGGGCCAAAGACGTCTTGGGCATCCAGCCCTTTGCTGGTCCCTTCCCTCTGACGAGGCCCTCTGAGCTCCAGCACCTTGCAGTGTGGAGACAGCACCTGCCAGCAATCTCCTCTCCAAGGAGGCCTCAACCGAGGCCTAGGCCCAGGGGAAAGGCACCAGCGGGGTGAGCCTGGGGAGGCGCCCGGGCATGTCTGGACCCAGTCCCCGCAGCCTGCCCCTTGGTTGGGCAGTACCCCTGGAGGCCAGGAAGGTCTGGGCAAGGCTGACCAGGGGCAGGGGACCTGCTGGGTCCTGCCCCTGGCCTGTGGGGCCTCTGAGCACAACCGGCCCTCTCCCACTGGAAGACCTCCCCGGCTGCCTCCAAAGGCGGGTTTGCCAACACTCCCGCCCGCTGATCCCGCCAGGCACGCACAACGCTCCCAAGGCCAGGAGAAAAGCGCTTCGGGGTGTTGCTCTCTCCGGGCCCTTGCCCCTGAGCTTGGGGTCCAGGCAGTGGGTCCACACTCCCAGACCAAGGCAGAACCACATGCACACGTCTGTTCCTGGCCCCTGCACCGGCAGAGAGCTCGGGGGAGCCAGAGTCTGTCAGGCAGCTGCTGGGTTGGCTGCCTGTGTGGGAAGGGGCAGAGCCGACCTAGGGGCAAGTTGGGCCTCTTGCTCTCCCTGCTGCCCTGAGGCTGCTGGGCCAAAGAGGTCTTGGGCATCCAGCCCCTTGCTGGTCCCTTCCCGCTGACGAGGCCCTCTGAGCTCCAGCACCTTGCAGTGTGGAGACAGCCCCTGCCAGCAACCTCCTCTCCAAGGAGGCATCAACCGAGGCCTAGGCCTAGGGGAAAGGCACCAGCGGGGATGAGCCTGGGGAGGCGCCCAGGCATGTCTGGACCCAGTCCCCGCAGCCTGCCCCTTGGTGGGGCAGTACCCCCGGAGGCCAGGAAGGTCTGGGCAAGGCTGGCCAGGGGCAGGGGAACTGCTGGGTCCTGCCCCTGGCCTGTGAGGCCTCTGAGCACAACCGGCCCTCTCCCGCTGGAAGACCACCCCGTCTGCCTCGAAAGGCCGGTTTGCAAGCACTCCCGCCCGCTGTTCCCGCCAGGCACGCACAATGCTCCCAAACCCGGGAGAAAAGCGCTTCGGGGTGTTGCCCTCTCCGGGCCCTTGCCCCTGAGCCTGGTGTCCAGGCAGTGGGTCCACACTCCCAGACCAAGGCAGAACCACATGCACACGTCTGTTCCTGACCCCTGCACCGGCAGAGAGCTCGGGGGAGCCAGAGTCTGTCAGGCAGCTGCTGGGTTGGCTGCCTGTGTGGGAAGGGGCAGAGCCGACCTAGGGGCAAGTTGGGCCTCTTGCTCTCCCTGCTGCCCTGAGGCTGCTGGGCCAAAGAGGTCTTGGGCATCCAGCCCCTTGCTGGTCCCTTCCCGCTGACGAGGCCCTCTGAGCTCCAGCACCTTGCAGTGTGGAGACAGCCCCTGCCAGCAACCTCCTCTCCAAGGAGGCATCAACCGAGGCCTAGGCCTAGGGGAAAGGCACCAGCGGGGATGAGCCTGGGGAGGCGCCCAGGCATGTCTGGACCCAGTCCCCGCAGCCTGCCCCTTGGTGGGGCAGTACCCCCGGAGGCCAGGAAGGTCTGGGCAAGGCTGGCCAGGGGCAGGGGAACTGCTGGGTCCTGCCCCTGGCCTGTGAGGCCTCTGAGCACAACCGGCCCTCTCCCACTGGAAGACCTCCACGGCTGCCTCCAACGTCCTGTTTGCAAACACTCCCGCCCGCTGTTCACGCCAGGCTCGCACAATGCTCCCACGCCCGGGAGAAAAGCGCTTCGGGGTGGTGCTCTCTCCGGGCCCTTGCCCCTGAGCCTGGGGGCAAGGCAGGGGGAACACACTCCCAGGCCAAGGCAGAACCACATGCCCACGTTTGTTCTTGTCCTCTGCACCGGCAGAGAGCTTGGGGGAGCCAGAGTCTGTCAGGCAGCTGCTGGGTTGGCCGCCTGTGTGGGAAGGGGCAGAGCCGCCCTAGGGGCAAGTTGGGCCTCTTGCTCTCCCTGCTGCCCTGAGGCTGCTGGGCCAAAGACGTCTTGGGCATCCAGCCCCTTGCTGGTCCCTTCCCTCTGACGAGGCCTTCTGAGCTCCAGCACATTGCAGTGTGGAGACAGCCCCTGCCAGCAACCTCCTCTCCAAGGAGGCCTCAACCGAGGCCTAGGCAAAGGGGAAAGGCACAAGCGGGGATGAGCCTGGGGAGTCGCCCGGGCATGTCTGGACCCAGGCCCCGCAGCCTGCCCCTTGGTGGGGCAGTACCCCCGGAGGCCAGGAAGGTCTGGGCAAGGCTGGCCAGGGGCAGGGGCCCTGCTGCGTCCTGCCCCTGGCCTGTGGGGCCTCTGAGCACAACCGGCCCTCTCCCACTGGAAGACCTCCCCGGCTGCCTCCAAAGGCCGGTTTGCAAGCGCTCCCGCCCACTGTTCCCAGCAGGCGTGCACAATGCTCCCAAGCCCGGGAGAAAAGCGCTTCAGGGTGGTGCTCTCTCCGGGCCCTTGCCCCTGAGCCTGGGGGCAAGGCAGTGGGTCCACACTCCCAGACCAAGGCAGAACCACATGCACACGTCTGATCTGCCCCCTGCACCGGCAGAGAGCTCGGGGGAGCCAGAGTCTGTCAGGCAGCTGCTGGGCTGGCCGCCTGTGTGGGAAGGGGCAGAGCCGACCTAGGGGCAAGTTGGGCCTCTTCCTCTCCCTGCTGCCCTGAGGCTGCTGGGCCAAAGAGGTCTTGGGCATCCAGCCCCTTGCTGGTCCCTTCCCTCTGACGAGGCCCTCTGAGCTCCAGCACCTTGCAGTGTGGAGACAGCCCCTGCCAGCAACCTCCTCTCCAAGGAGGCCTCAACCGAGGCCTAGGCCCAGGGGAAAGGCACCAGCGGGGATGAGCCTGGGGAGGCGCCCGGGCATGTCTGGACCCAGTCCCCGCAGCCTGCCCCTTGGTGGGGCAGTACCCCCGGAGGCCAGGAAGGTCTGGGCAAGGCTGCCAGGGGCAGGGACACTGCTGGGTCCTGCCCCTGGCCTGTGGGGCGTCTGAGCACAACCGGCACTCTCCCGCTGGAAGACCACCCCGTCTGCCTCGAAAGGCCGGTTTGCAAGCACTCCCGCCCGCTGTTCCCGCCAGGCACGCACAATGCTCCCAAACCCGGGAGAAAAGCGCTTCGGGGTGTTGCCCTCTCCGGGCCCTTGCCCCTGAGCCTGGTGTCCAGGCAGTGGGTCCACACTCCCAGACCAAGGCAGAACCACATGCACACGTCTGTTCCTGACCCCTGCACCGGCAGAGAGCTCGGGGGAGCCAGAGTCTGTCAGGCAGCTGCTGGGTTGGCTGCCTGTGTGGGAAGGGGCAGAGCCGACCTAGGGGCAAGTTGGGCCTCTTCCTCTCCCTGCTGCCCTGAGGCTGCTGGGCCAAAGACGTCTTGGGCATCCAGCCCCTTACTGGTCCCTTCCCTCTGACGAGGCCCTCTGAGCTCCAGCACCTTGCAGTGTGGAGACAGCCCCTGCCAGCAACCTCATCTCCAAGGAGGCCTCAACCGAGGCCTAGGCCCAGGGGAAAGGCACCAGCGGGGATGAGCCAGTGGAGGCGCACGGGCATGTCTGGACCCAGTCCCCGCAGCCTGCCCCTTGGTGGGGCAGTACCCCCGGAGGCCAGGAAGGTCTGGGCAAGGCTGCGAGGGGCAGGGGCCCTGCTGGGTCGTGCCCCTGGCCTGTGGGGCGTCTGAGCACAACCGGCACTCTCCCGCTGGAAGACCTCCCCGTCTGCCTCCAAAAGCCGGTTTGCAAGCACTCCCGCCCGCTATTCCCGCCAGGCACGCACAATGCTCCCAAGCCCGGGAGAAAAGCGCTTCGGGGTGGTGCTCTCTCCGGGCCCTTGCCCCTGAGCCTGGGGGCCAGGCAGTTGGAGCACACTCCCAGGCCAAGGCAGAACGACATGCACACGTCTGTTCCTGCCCCCTACACCGGCAGAGAGCTCGGGGGAGCCAGAGACTGCCAGGCTGCTGCTGGGCTGGCTGCCTGTGTGGGATGGGGCAGAGCCGACCTAGGGGCAAGTTGGGCCTCTTGCTCTCCCTGCTGCCCTGAGGCTGCTGGGTCAAAGAGGTCTTGGGCATCCAGCCCCTTGCTGGTCCCTTCCCTCTGACGAGGCCCTCTGAGCTCCAGCACCTTGCAGTGTGGAGACAGCCCCTGCCAGCAACCTCCTCTCCAAAGAGGCCTCAACCGAGGCCTACGCCCAGGGGAAAGGCACCAGCGGGGATGATCCTGGGGAGGCGCACGGACATGTCTGGACCCAGTCCCCGCAGCCTGCCCCTTGGTGGGGCAGTACCCCCGGAGGCCAGGAAGGTCTGGGCAAGGCTGGCCAGGGGCAGGGGCCCTGCTGGGTCCTGCCCCTGGCCTGTGAGGCCTCTGAGCACAACCGGCCCTCTCCCACTGGAAGACCTCCCCAGCTGCCTCCAAAGTCCTGTTTGCAAACACTCCCGCCCGCTGTTCACGCCAGGCTCGCACAATGCTCCCAAGCCCGGGAGAAAAGCGCTTCGGGGTGGTGCTCTCTCCGGGCCCTTGCCCCTGAGCCTGGGGGCCAGGCAGTGGGTCCACACTCCCAGACCAAGGCAGAACCACATGCACACGTCTGTTCCTGACCCCTGCACCGGCAGAGAGCTCGGGGGAGCCAGAGTCTGTCAGGCAGGTGCTGGGCTGGCCGCCTGTGTGGGAAGGGGCAGAGCCGACCTAGGGGCAAGTTGGGCCTCTTCCTCTCCCTGCTGCCCTGAGGCTGCTGGGCCAAAGAGGTCTTGGGCATCCAGCCCCTTGCTGGTCCCTTCCCTCTGACGAGGCCCTCTGAGCTCCAGCACCTTGCAGTGTGGAGACAGCCCCTGCCAGCAACCTCCTCTCCAATGAGGCCTCAACCGAGGCCTAGGCCCAGGGGAAAGGCACCAGCGGGGATGAGCCTGGGGAGGCGCCCGGGCATGTCTGGACCCAGTCCCCGCAGCCTGCCCCTTGGTGGGGCAGTACCCCCGGAGGCCAGGAAGGTCTGTGCAAGGCTGCCAGGGGCAGGGACAGCGCTGGGTCCTGCCCCTGGCCTGTGGGACGTCTGAGCACAACCGGCACTCTCCCGCTGGAAGACCTCCCCGTCTGCCTCCAAAGGCCGGTTTGCAAGCACTCCCGCCCGCTGTTCCCGCCAGGCACGCACAATGCTCCCAAGCCCGGGAGAAAAGCGCTTCGGGGTGGTGTTCTCTCCGGGCCATTGCCCATAAGCCTGCGGGCCAGGCAGGGGGAACACACTCCCAGGCCAAGACAGAACGACATGAACATGTCTGTTCCTGCCCCCTACACCGGCAGAGAGCTCGGGGGAGCCAGAGTCTCTCAGGCAGGTGCTGGGCTGGCCGCCTGTGTGGGAAGGGGCAGAGCCGACCTAGGGGCAAGTTGGGCCTCTTGCTCTCCCTGCTGCCCTGAGTCTGCTGGGCCAAAGACGTCTTGGGCATCCAGCCCTTTGCTGGTCCCTTCCCTCTGACGAGGCCCTCTGAGCTCCAGCACCTTGCAGTGTGGAGACAGCACCTGCCAGCAATCTCCTCTCCAAGGAGGCCTCAACCGAGGCCTAGGCCCAGGGGAAAGGCACCAGCGAGGATGAGCCTGGGGAGGCGCCCGGGCATGTCTGGACCCAGTCCCCGCAGCCTGCCCCTTGGTGGGGCAGTACCCCTGGAGGCCAGGAAGGTCTGGGCAAGGCTGACCAGGGGCAGGGGACCTGCTGGGTCCTGCCCCTGGCCTGTGGGGCCTCTGAGCACAACCGGCCCTCTCCCACTGGAAGACCTCCCCGGCTGCCTCCAAAGGCCGTTTTGCATGCACTCCCGCCCACTGTTCCCACCAAGCGCGCACAATGCTCCCAAGCCCGGGAGAAAAGCGCTTCGTGGTGGTGCTCTCTCCGGGCCCTTGCCCCTGAGCCTGGGGGCCAGGCAGGGGGTCCACACTCCCAGGGCAAGGCAGAACCACATGCACACGTCTGTTCCTGACCCATGCACCGGCAGAGAGCTTGGGGGAGCCAGAGTCTGTCAGGCAGCTGCTGGGCTGGCCGCCTTTGTGGGAAGGGGCAGAGCCGACCTAGGGGCAAGTTGGGCCTCTTGCTCTCCCTGCTGCCCTGAGGCTGCTGGGCCAAAGAGGTCTTGGTCATCCAGCCCTTTGCTTGTCCCTTCCCTCTGACGAGGCCCTCTGAGCTCCAGCACCTTGCAGTGTGGAGACAGCCCCTGCCAGCAACCTCCTCTCCAAGGAGGCCTCAACCGAGACCTAGGCCCAGGGGAAAGGCACCAGCGGGGATGAGCCTGGGGAGGCGCCCGGGCATATCTGGACCCAGTCCCCGCAGCCTGCCCCTTGGTGGGGCAGTACCCCCTGAGGCCAGGAAGGTCTGGGAAAGGCTGGCCAGGGGCAGGGGACCTGCTGGGTCCTGCCGCTGGCCTGTGGGGCCTCTGAGCACAACCGGCCCTCTCCCACTGGAAGACCTCCCCGGCTGCCTCCAAAGTCCTGTTTGCCAACACTCCTACCCGCTCTTCACGCCAGACTTGCACAATGCTCCCAAGCCCGGGAGAAAATCGCTTCGGGGTGGTGCTCTCTCCGGGCCCTTGCCCCTGAGCCTGGGGGCAAGGCATGGGGAACACACTCCCAGGCCAAGGCAGAACCACATGCCCACGTCTGTTCCTGTCCCCTGCACCGGCAGAGAGCTTGGGGGAGCCAGAGTCTGTCAGGCAGCTGCTGGGTTGGCCGCCTGTGTGGGAA
Source organism: Dama dama (assembly GCF_033118175.1). NCBI lineage: Eukaryota > Metazoa > Chordata > Mammalia > Artiodactyla > Cervidae > Dama > Dama dama. Next base: position 3,047,410 of record NW_026870889.1, read on the forward strand.
GGGGCAGAGCTGCCCTAGGGGCAAGTTGGGCCTCTTGCTCTCCCTGCTGCCCTGAGGCTGCTGGGCCAAAGAGGTCTTGGGCATCCAGCCCCTTGCTGGTCCCTTCCCGCTGACGAGGCCCTCTGAGCTCCAGCACCTTGCAGTGTGGAGACAGCCCCTGCCAGCAACCTCCTCTCCAAGGAGGCATCAACCGAGGCCTATGCCCAGGGGAAAGGCACCAGCGGGGATGAGCCTGGGGAGGCGCCCAGGCATGTCTGGACCCAGTCCCCGCAGCCTGCCCCTTGGTGGGGCAGTACCCCCGGAGGCCAGGAAGGTCTGGGCAAGGCTGGCCAGGGGCAGGGGAACTGCTGGGTCCTGCCCCTGGCCTGTGAGGCCTCTGAGCACAACCGGCCCTCTCCCACTGGAAGACCTCCACGGCTGCCTCCAACGTCCTGTTTGCAAACACTCCCGCCCGCTGTTCACGCCAGGCTCGCACAATGCTCCCAAGCCCGGGAGAAAAGCGCTTCGGGGTGGTGCTCTCACCGGGCCCTTGCCCCTGAGCCTGGGGGCCAGGCAGGGGGAACACACTCCCTGGCCAAGGCAGAACCACATGCCCACGTCTGTTCCTGTCCCCTGCACCGGCAGAGAGCTCGGGGGAGCCAGAGTCTCTCAGGCAGGTGCTGGGCTGGCCGCCTGTGTGGGAAGGGGCAGAGCCGACCTAGGGGCAAGTTGGGCCTCTTGCTCTCCCTGCTGCCCTGAGGCTGCTGGGCCAAAGAGGTCTTGGGCATCCAGCCCCTAACTGGTCCCTTCCCTCTGACGAGGCCCTCTGAGCTCCAGCACCTTGCAGTGTGGAGACAGCCCCTGCCAGCAACCTCCTCTCCAAGGAGGCCTCAACCGAGGCCTAGGCCCAGGGGAAAGGCACCAGCGGGGATGAGCCTGGGGAGGCGCCCGGGCATGTCTGGACCCAGTCCCCGCAGCCTGCCCCTTGGTGGGGCAGTACCTCTGGAGGCCAGGAAGGGCTGGGCAAGGCTGACCAGGGGCAGGGGCCCTGCTGGGTCCTGCCCCTGGCCTGTGGGGCCTCTGAGCACAACCGGCCCTCTCCCACTGGTAGACCTCCACGGCTGCCTCCAAAGTCCTGTTTGCAAACACTCCCGCCCGCTGTTCACGCCAGGCTCGCACAATGCTCCCAAGCCCGGGAGAAAAGCGCATTGGGGTGGTGCTCTCTCCGGGCCCTTGCCCCTGAGCCTGGGGGCAAGGCAGAGGGAACACACTCCCAGGCCAAGGCAGAACCACATGCCCACGTCTGTTACTGTCCCCTGCACCGGCAGAGAGCTTGGGGGAGCCAGAGTGTGTCAGGCAGCTGCTGGGTTGGCCGCCTGTGTGGGAAGGGGCAGAGCCGCCCTAGGGGCAAGTTGGGCCTCTTGCTCTCCCTGCTGCCCTGAGGCTGCTGGGCCAAAGACGTCTTGGGCATCCAGCCCCTTACTGGTCCCTTCCCTCTGACGAGGCCCTCTGAGCTCCAGCACCTTGCAGTGTGGAGACAGCCCCTGCCAGCAACCTCCTCTCCAAGGAGGCCTCAACCGAGGCCTAGGCCCAGGGGAAAGGCACCAGCGGGGATGAGCCTGGGGAGGCGCCCGGGCATGTCTGGACCCAGGCCCCGCAGCCTGCCCCTTGGTGGGGCAGTACCCCCGGAGGCCAGGAAGGTCTGGGCAAGGCTGGCCAGGGGCAGGGGCCCTGCTGCGTCCTGCCCCTGGCTTGTGGGTCCTCTGAGCACAACCGGCCCTCTCCCACTGGAAGACCTCCCCGGCTGCCTCCAAAGGCCGGTTTGCAAGCGCTCCCGCCCACTGTTCCCAGCAGGCGTGCACAATGCTCCCAAGCCCGGGAGAAAAGCGCTTCAGGGTGGTGCTCTCTCCGGGCAGTTGCCCCTGAGCCTGGGGGCAAGGCAGGGTGTCCACACTCCCAGGACAAGGCAGAACCACATGCACACGTCTGATCTGCCCCCTGCACCGGCAGAGAGCTCGGGAGAGCCAGAGTCTGTCAGGCAGCTGCTGGGCTGGCCGCCTGTGTGGGAAGGGGCAGATCCGACCTAGGGGCAAGTTGGGCCTCTTGCTCTCCCTGCTGCCCTGAGGCTGCTGGGTCAAAGAGGTCTTGGGCATCCAGCCCTTTGCTGGTCCCTTCCCTCTGACGAGGCCCTCTGATCTCCAGCACCTTGCAGTGTGGAGACAGCCCCTGCCAGCAACCTCCTCTCCAAGGAGGCCTCAACCGAGGCCTAGGCCCAGGGGAAAGGCACCAGCGGGGATGAGCCTGGGGAGGCGCCCGGGCATGTCTGGACCCAGGCCCCGCAGCCTGCCCCTTGGTGGGGCAGTACCCCCGGAGGCCAGGAAGGTCTGGGCAAGGCTGCCAGGGGCAGGGACACTGCTGGGTCCTGCCCCTGGCCTGTGGGGCGTCTGAGCACAACCGGCACTCTCCCGCTGGAAGACCTCCCCGGCTGCCTCGAAAGGCCGGTTTGCAAGCACTCCCGCCCGCTGTTCCCGCCAGGCACGCACAATGCTCCCAAGCCCAGGAGAAAAGCACTTCGGGGTGGTGCTCTCACCGGGCCCTTGCCCCTGAGCCTGGGGGCCAGGCAGGGGGAACACACTCCCAGGCCAAGGCAGAACGACATGCACACGTCTGTTCCTGCCCCCTACACCGGCAGAGAGCTCGGGGGAGCCAGAGACTGCCAGGCTGCTGCTGGGCTGGCCGCCTGTGTGGGACGGGGCAGAGCCGACCTAGGGGCAAGTTGGGCCTCTTGCTCTCCCTGCTGCCCTGAGGCTGCTGGGTCAAAGAGGTCTTGGGCATCCAGCCCTTTGCTGGTCCCTTCCCTCTGACGAGGCCCTCTGATCTCCAGCACCTTGCAGTGTGGAGACAGCCCCTGCCAGCAACCTCCTCTCCAAGGAGTCCTCAACCGAGGCCTAGGCCCAGGGGAAAGGCACCAGCGGGGATGAGCCTGGGGAGGCGCCCGGGCATGTCTGGACCCAGTCCCCGCAGCCTGCCCCTTGGTGGGGCAGTACCCCCGGAGGCCAGGAAGGTCTGGGCAAGGCTGGCCAGGGTCAGGGGCCCTGCTGGGTCCTGCCCCTGGCCTGTGGGGCCTCTGAGCACAACCGGCCCTCTCCCACTGGAAGACCTCCCCGGCTGCCTCCAAAGTCCTGTTTGCAAACACTCCCGCCCGCTGTTCACGCCAGGCTCGCACAATGCTCCCAAGCCCGGGAGAAAAGCGCATTGGGGTGGTTCTCTCTCCGGGCCCTTGCCCCTGAGCCTGGGGGCAAGGCACGGGGAACACACTCCCTGGCCAAGGCAGAACCACATGCCCACGTCTGTTCCTGTCCCCTGCACCGGCAGAGAGCTTGGGGGAGCCAGAGTCTGGCAGGCAGCTGCTGGGTTGGCCGCCTGTGTGGGAAGGGGCAGAGCCGACCTAGGGGCAAGTTGGGCCTCTTACTCTCCCTGCTGCCCTGAGGCTGCTGGGCCAAAGACGTCTTGGGCATCCAGCCCCTTACTGGTCCCTTCCCTCTGACGAGGCCCTCTGAGCTCCAGCACCTTGCAGTGTGGAGACAGCCCCTGCCAGCAACCTCCTCTCCAAGGAGGCCTCAACCGAGGCCTAGGCCCAGGGGAAAGGCACCAGCGGGGATGAGCCAGGGGAGGCGCCCGAGCATGTCTGGACCCAGTCCCCGCAGCCTGCCCCTTGGTGGGGCAGTACCCCCGGAGGCCAGGAAGGTCTGGGCAAGGCTGGCCAGGGGCAGGGGCCCTGCTGCGTCCTGCCCCTGGCCTGTGGGGCCTCTGAGCACAACTGGCCCTCTCCCACTGGAAGACCTCCCCGGCTGTCTCCAAAGGCCGGTTTGCAAGCGCGCCCGCCCACTGTTCCCAGCAGGCGTGCACAATGCTCCCAAGCCCGGGAGAAAAGCGCTTCAGGGTGGTGCTCTCTCCGGGCCCTTGCCCCTGAGCCTGGGGGCAAGGCAGGGTGTCCACACTCCCAGGCCAAGGCAGAACCACATGCACACGTCTGATCTGCCCCCTGCACCGGCAGAGAGCTCGGGGGAGCCAGAGTCTGTCAGGCAGCTGCTGGGTTGGCCCCCTGTGTGGGAAGGGGCAGAGCCGACCTAGGGGCAAGTTGGGCCTCTTGCTCTCCCTGCTGCCCTGAGGCTGCTGGGCCAAAGAGGTCTTGGCCATCCAGCCCCTTGCTGGTCCCTTCCCTCTGACGAGGCCCTCTGAGCTCCAGCACCTTGCAGTGTGGAGACAGCCCCGGCCAGCAACCTCCTCTCCAAGGAGGCCTCAACCGAGGCCTAGGCCCAGGGGAAAGGCACCAGCGGGGATGAGCCTGGGGAGGCGCCCGGGCATGACTGGACCCAGTCCCCGCAGCCTGCCCCTTGGTGGGGCAGTACCCCCGGAGGCCAGGAAGGTCTGGGCAAGGCTGGCCAGGGTCAGGGGCCCTGCTGGGTCCTGCCCCTGGCCTGTGGGGCCTCTGAGCACAACCGGCCCTCTCCCACTGGAAGACCTCCCCGGCTGCCTCCAAAGGCCGGTTTGCCAACACTCCCGCCCGCTGTTCTCGCCAGGCACGCACAATTCTCCCAAGCCCGGGAGAAAAGCGCTTCGGTGTGTTGCTCTCTCCGGGCCCTTGCCCCTGAGTGTGGGGGCCAGGCAGTGGTTCCACACTCCCAGACCAAGGCAGAACCACATGCACACGTCTGTTCCTGACCCCTGCACCGGCAGAGAGCTCGGGGGAGCCAGAGTCTGTCAGGCAGCTGCTGGGCTGGCCGCCTGTGTGGGAAGGGGCAGAACCGACCTAGGGGCAAGTTGGGCCTCTTGCTCTCCCTGCTGCCCTGAGGCTGCTGGGCCAAAGAGGTCTTGGGCATCCAGCCCCTTTCTGGTCCCTTCCCTCTGACGAGGCCCTCTGAGCTCCAGCACCTTGCAGTGTGGAGACAGCCCCTGCCAGCAACCTCCTCTCCAAGGAGGCCTCAACCGAGGCCTAGGCCCAGGGGAAAGGCACCAGCGGGGATGAGCCAGTGGAGGCGCCCGGGCATGTCTGGACCCAGTCCCCGCAGCCTGCCCCTTGGTGGGGCAGTACCCCCGGAGGCCAGGAAGGTCTGGGCAAGGCTGCCAGGGGCAGGGACACTGCTGGGGCTGCCCCTGGCCTGTGGGGCGTCTGAGCACAACCGGCACTCTCCCGCTGGAAGACCTCCCCGGCTGCCTCCAAAGGCCGGTTAACAAGCGCTCCCGCCCACTGTTCCCAGCAGGCGTGCACAATGCTCCCAAGCCCGGGAGAAAAGCGCTTCGGGGTGGTGCTCTCTCCGGGCCCTTGCCCCTGAGCCTGGGGGACAGGCAGGGGGAACACACTCCCAGGCCAAGGCAGAACGACATGCACACGTCTGTTCCTGCCCCCTACACCGGCAGAGAGTTCGGGGGAGCCAGAGACTGCCAGGCTGCTGCTGGGCTGGCTGCCTGTGTGGGACGGGGTAGAGCCGACCTAGGGGCAAGTTGGGCCTCTTGCTCTCCCTGCTGCCCTGAGGCTGCTGGGTCAGAGAGGTCTTGGGCATCCAGCTCTTTGCTGGTCCTTTCCCTCTGACGAGGCCCTCTGAGCTCCAGCACCTTGCAGTGTGCAGACAGCCCCTGCCGGCAACCTCCTCTCCAAGGAGGCCTCAACCGAGGCCTAGGCCCAGGGGAAAGGCACCAGCGGGGATGAGCCTGGGGAGGCGCCCGGGCATATCTGGACCCAGGCCCCGCAGCCTGCCCCTTGGTGGGGTAGTACCCCCGGAGGCCAGGAAGGTCTGGGCAAGGCTGCCAGAGGCAGGGACACTGCTGGGTCCTGCCCCTGGCCTGTGGGGCCTCTGAGAACAACTGGCACTCTCCCGCTGGAAGACCTCCCCGGCTGCCTCCAAAGGCTGGTTTGCAAGCACTCAATCCCGCTGTTCACGCCAGCTGCGCACAATGCTCCCAAGCCCGGGAGAAAAGCATTTTGGGGTGGTGCTCACTCCGGGCTTTGGAAGACCTCCCCGGCTGCCTCCAAGGCCGGTTTGCAAGCACTTCTGCCTGCTGTTCCCGCCACCCGCGCACAATGCTCCCAAGCCCGGGAGAAAAGCGTTTCGGGGTGGTGTTCTCTCTGGGCCCAAGAAAGACCTCCCGGGCTGCCCCCAAATGCCGGTTTGCAAGCACTCCCACTCGCTGTTCCCGCCATCCGTGCAAATGCTCCAAGCCCAGGAGAAAAGCCCTTCAGGGTGGTGCTCTCTCCCGGCCCTTGGAAGACCTCCCCGGCTGCCTCCAAAGGCTGGATTTCAAGTACTCCCTCCCGCTGTCCCGCCAGCCGCACACAATGCTCCCAATCACGGGAGAAAAGCGCTTCGGGGTGGTGCTCTCTACGGGCCCTTGGAAGACCTCCCCGTTTGTCTCCAAAGGCCGGTTTGCAAGCACCCAATCCCGCTGTTCCCGCCAGCCGCGCACAATGCTCCCAAGCCCGGGAGAAAAGCGCTTCGGGGTGGTGCTCTCTCCCGGCCCTTGGAAGACCTCCCCGGCTGCCTCCAAAGGCTGGTTTTCAAGAACTCCCTCCCGCTGACCCGCCAGGCGCACACAATGCTCCCAAGCCCGGGAGAAAAGCATTTTGGGGTGGTCTCTCTCCGGGCCCTTGGAAGACTCCCCGGCTGCCTCTAAAGGCCGGTTTGCAAGCACTCATGTCCTCTGTTCCCGACAGCCGCGAACAATGCTCCCAATTCCGTGAGAAAAGTGCTTCGGGATGGTGCTCTCTCCGGGCCCTTGGAAGACCTCCCAAGCTGCCTCCAAAGGCCGGTTTGCAAGCACTCCCGCCCGCTGTTCCCGCCAGCCTCGCACAATGCTCCCAAGACCGGGAGAAAAGCGCTTCGGGGTGGTGTTCTCTCCGTGCCAATGGAGGACCTCCCTGGCTGCCCCCAAAGGCCGGTTTGCAAGCACTCCCACTCGCTGTTCCCGCCAGCCACGCACAATCCTCCAAAACCCCGGAGAAAAGCGCTTCGGGGTGGTGTTCTCTCCGTGCCCATGGAAGACCTCCCGGGGTGCCCCCAAAGGCCGGTTTGGAAGCACTCCCACTCGCTGTTCCCGCCATCCGCGCACAATGCTCCCAAGCCCGGGAGAAAAGCATTTTGGGGTGGTGCTCACACCGGGCCCTGGAAGACCTCCCCGGCTGCCTCCAAAGGACGGTTTTCAAGCACTCCTGCCTGCTGTTCCCGCCACCCGCGCACAATGCTCCCAAGCCCGGGAGAAAAGCGCTTCGGGGTGGTGCTCTCTACAGGCCCTTGGAAGACCTCCCCGGCTGCCTCCAAAGGCCGGTTTGCAAGGACTCCTTCCTGCTGTTCCCGCCATCCGCGCACAATGCTCCCAAGCCCGGGAGAAAAGCATTTTGGGGTGGTGCTCACACCGGGCCCTGGAAGACCTCCCCGGCTGCCTCCAAAGGACGGTTTTCAAGCACTCCTGCCTGCTGTTCCCGCCACCCGCGCAGAATGCTCCCAAGCGCGGGAGAAAAGCGCTTCGGGGTGGTGCTCTCTACAGGCCCTTGGAAGACCTCCCCGGCTGCCTCCAAAGGCCCGTTTGCAAGGACTCCTTCCTGCTGTTCCCGCCAGCCACGCACAATGCTCCCAAGCCCGGGTGAAAAGCATTTTGGGGTGGTGCTCACTCCGGGCCCTTGGAAGACCTCCCCGGCTGCCTACAGTGGCCAGTTTGCAAGCACTCATGCCCGCTGTTCCCACCAGCCGCGCACAATGCTCCCAAGCCCGGGAGAAAAGCTTTTTGGGGTGGTGCTCACACCGGGCCCTGGAAGACCTCCCCGGCTGCCTGCAAAGGCCGGTTTTCAAGCACTCCTGCCTGCTGTTCCTGCCACCCGCGCACAATACTCCCAAGCCCGGGAGAAAAGCGCTTCGGGGTGGTGCTCTCTACAGGCCCTTGGAAGACCTCCCCCGCTGCCTCCAAAGGCCGGTTTGCAAGGACTCCTTCCTGCTGTTCCCGCCAGCCACGCACAATGCTCCCAAGCCCGGGAGAAAAGTGCTTCGGGGTGGTGATCTCTCCGGGCCCTTGGAAGTCGTCCCCGGCTGCCTCCAAAGGCCGGTTTGCAAGCACTCATGCCCGTTGTTCCCACCAGCCGCGCACAATGCTCCCAAGCCCGGGAGAAAAGCATTTTGGGGTGGTCTCTCTCCGGGCCCTTGGAAGACTCCCCGGCTGCCTCTAAAGGCCGGTTTGCAAGCACTCATGTCCTCTGTTCCCGACAGCCGCGAACAATGCTCCCAATTCCGTGAGAAAAGTGCTTCGGGATGGTGCTCTCTCCGGGCCCTTGGAAGACCTCCCAAGCTGCCTCCAAAGGCCGGTTTGCAAGCACTCCCGCCCGCTGTTCCCGCCAGCCTCGCACAATGCTCCCAAGACCGGGAGAAAAGCGCTTCGGGGTGGTGTTCTCTCCGTGCCAATGGAGGACCTCCCTGGCTGCCCCCAAAGGCCGGTTTGCAAGCACTCCCACTCGCTGTTCCCGCCAGCCACGCACAATCCTCCAAAACCCCGGAGAAAAGCGCTTCGGGGTGGTGTTCTCTCCGTGCCCATGGAAGACCTCCCCGGCTGCCTCCAAAGGCCAGTTTGCAAGCAGTCCTGCCTGCTGTTCCCGCCAGCCGCGCACAATGTTCCCAAGCCCGGGAGAAAAGCGCTTCGGGGTGGTGCTCTCTCCGGGCACTTTCAAGACCTCCCCGGCTGCCTCCAAGGCCGGTTTGCAAGGACTCATGCCCGCTGTTCCCGCCAGCCGCGCACAATGCTCCCAAGCCCGGGAGAAAAGGTTTTTGGGGTGGTGCTCACACCGGGCCCTGGAAGACCTCCCCGGCTGCCTCCAAAGGCCGGTTTTCAAGCACTCCTGCCTGCTGTTCCCGCCACCTGCGCACAATGCTCCCAAGCCCGGGAGAAACGCGCTTCGGGGTGGTGCTCTCTACAGGCCCTTGGAAGACCTCCCCGGCTGCCTCCAAAGGCCGGTTTGCAAGGACTCCTTCCTGCTATTCCCGCCATCCGCGCACAATGCTCCCAAGCCCGGGAGAAAAGCATTTTGGGGTGGTGCTCATACCGGGCCCTGGAAGACCTCCCCGGCTGCCTCCAAAGGACGGTTTTCAAGCACTCCTGCCTGCTGTTCCCGCCACCCGCGCAGAATGCTCCCAAGTGCGGGAGAAAAGCGCTTCGGGGTGGTGCTCTCTACAGGCCCTTGGAAGACCTCCCCGGCTGCCTCCAAAGGCCCGTTTGCAAGGACTCCTTCCTGCTGTTCCCGCCAGCCACGCACAATGCTCCCAAGCCCGGGAGAAAAGCATTTTGGGGTGGTGCTCACTCCGGGCCCTTGGAAGACCTCCCCGGCTGCCTCCAAAGGCCAGTTTGCAAGCAGTCCTGCCTGCTGTTCCCGCCAGCCGCGCACAATGCTCCCAAGCCCGGGAGAAAAGCGCTTCGGGGTGGTGCTCTCTCCGGGCCCTTGGAAGACGTCCCCGGCTGCCTGCAAAGGCCGGTTTGCAAGCACTCATGCCCGTTGTTCCCACCAGCCGCGCACAATGCTCCCAAGCCCGGGAGAAAAGCATTTTGGGGTGGTGCTCACTCCGGGCCCTTGGAAGACCTCCCCGGCTGCCTCCAAAGGCCAGTTTGCAAGCAGTCCTGCCTGCTGTTCCCGCCAGCCGCGCACAATGTTCCCAAGCCCGGGAGAAAAGCGCTTCGGGGTGGTGCTCTCTCCGGGCACTTTCAAGACCTCCCCGGCTGCCCCCAAAGGCCGGTTTGTAAGTACTCATTCCCGCTGCTTCCGCCAGCCACGCACAATGCTCCCAAGCCCGGGAGAAAAGCATTTTGGGGTGGTGCTCTCTCCGGGCCCTTGGAAGACCTCCCGGGCTGCCTCCAAAGGCCGGTTTGCAAGCATTCATGTCCGTTGTTCCCGACAGCCGCGCACAATGCTCCCAAGCCCGAGAGAAAAGCATTTTGGGGTGGTGATCAGTCCGGCCCTTGGAAGACCTCCCCGGCTGACTCCAAAGACAGTTTGCAAGCACTCATGCCCGCTGTTCCCGCCAGCCACGCACAATGCTCCCAAGACCGTGAGAAAAGCGCTTCGGGGTGGTGCTCTCACCGGGCCCTTGCCCCTGAGCCTGGGGGCAATGCAGGGGGAACACACTCCCAGGCCAAGGCAGAACCACATGCAAACGTCTGTTCCTGGTCCCTGCACCGGCAGAGAGCTCGGGGGAGCCAGAGTATGCCAGGCAGCTGCTGGGTTGGCGGCCTGTGTGGAAAGGGGCAGAGCCGACCTAGGGGCAAGTTGGGCCTCTTGCTCTCCCTGCTGCCCTGAGGCTGCTGGGCCAAAGAGGTCTTGGGCATCCAGCCCCTTGCTGGTCCCTTCCCTCTGATGAGGCCCTCTGAGTTCAAGCACCTTGCAGTGTGGAGACAGCCCCTGCCAGCAACCTCCTCTCCAAGGCGGCCTCAACCGAGGCCTAGGCCCAGGGGAAAGGCACCAGCGGGGATGAGCCTGGGGAGGCGCCCGGGCATGTCTGGACCCAGTCCCCGCAGCCTGCCCCTTGGTGGGGCAGTACCCCCGGAGGCCAGGAAGGTCTGGGCAAGGCTGCCAGGGGCAGGGACACTGATGGGTCCTGCCCCTGGCCTGTGGGGCGTCTGAGCACAACCAGCACCCTCCCGCTGGAAGACCTCCCCGGCTGCCTCCAAAGGCCTGTTTGCAAGCACTCCCACCCGCTGTTCCCGCCAGGCACGCACAATGCTCCCAAGCCCGGGAGAAAAGCGCTTCGGGGTGGTGCTCTCCTCGGGCCCTTGCCCCTGAGCCTGGGGGCCAGGCAGGTGGAACACACTCCCAGGCCAAGGGAGAACGACATGCACACGTCTGTTCCTGCCCCCTACACCGGCAGAGAGCTCGGGGGAGCCAGAGTCTGTCAGGCAGCTGCTGGGCTGGCCGCCTGTGTGGGAAGTGGCAGAGCCGACCTAGGGGCATGTTGGGCCTCTGCTCTCCCTGCTGCCCTGAGGCTGCTGGGCCAAAGAGGTCTTGGGCATCCAGCCCCTTGCTGGTCCCTTCCCTCTGACGAGGCCCTCTGAGCTCCAGCACCTTGCAGTGTGGAGACAGCCCCTGCCAGCAACCTCCCCTCCAAGGAGGCCTCAACCGAGGCCTAGCACCAGGGGAAAGGCACCAGCTGGGAAGAGCCTGGGGAGGCGCCCGGGCATGTCTGGACCCAGTCCCCGCAGCCTGCCCCTTGGTGAGGCAGTACCCCCGGAGGCCAGGAAGGTCTGGGCAAGGCTGGTCAGGGGCAGGGGCCCTGCTGGGCCCTGCCCCTGGCCTGTGGGGCCTCTGAGCACAACCGGCCCTCTCCCACTGGAAGACCTCCCCGGGTGCCTCCAAAGGCCGGTTTGCCAACACTCCCGCCCGCTGTTCCCGCCAGGCACGCACAATTCTCCCAAGCCCGGGAGAAAAGCGCTTCGGGGTGGTGCTCTCTCCGGGCCCTTGCCCATGAGCCTGGGGGCAAGGCAGGGAGAACACACTCCCAGGCCAAGGCAGAACCACATGCCCACGTCTGTTCTTGTCCCCTGCACCGGCAGAGAGCTTGGGGGAGCCAGAGTCTGTCAGGCAGCTGCTGGGTTGGCCGCCTGTGGGGGAAGGGGCAGAGCCGAATAGGGGCAAGTTGGGCCTCTTGCTCTCCCTGCTGCCCTGAGGCTGCTGGGCCAAAGATGTCTTGGGCATCCAGCCCTTTACTGGTCGCTTCTCTCTGACGAGGCTCTCTGAGCTGCAGCACTTTGCAGTGTGGAGACAGCCCCTGCCAGCAACCTCCTCTCCAAGGAGGCCTCAACCGAGGCCTAGGCCCAGGGGAAAGGCACCAGCGGGGATGAGCCTGGGGAGGCGCCCGGGCATGACTGGACCCAGGCCCGCAGCCTGCCCCTTGGTGGGGCAGTACCCCCGGAGGCCAGGAAGGTCTGGGCAAGGCTGGCCAGGGGCAGGGGCCCTGCTGGGTCCTGCCCCTGGCCTGTGGGGCCTCTGAGCACAACCGGCCCTCTCCCACTGGAAGACCTCCCCGGCTGCCTCCAAAGGCCGGTTTGCCAACACTCCTGCCCGCTGTTCCCGCCAGGCACGCACAATGCTCCCAAGCCCAGGAGAAAAGCGCATCGGGGTGGTGGTCTCTCGGGGCCCCTGCCCGTGAGCCTGGGGGCCAGGCAGGGGATCCACAGTCCCAGACCAAGGCAGAACCACATGCACTCGTCTGTTCCTGCCCCCTCCACCGGCAGAGAGCTGGGGGGAGCCAGAGTCTGTCAGGCAGCTGCTGGGCTGGCCGCCTGTGTGGGAAGGGGCAGAGCCGAACTAGGGGCAAGTTGGGCCTCTTGCTCTCCCTGCTGCCCTGAGGCTGCTGGGCCAAAGACGTCTTGGGCATCCAGCCCCTTGCTGGTCCCTTCCCTCTGACGAGGCCCTCTGAGCTCCAGCACCTTGCAGTGTGGAGACAGCCCCTGCCAGTAACCTCCTCTCCAAGGAGGCCTCAACCGAGGCCTAGGCCCAGGGGAAAGGCACCAGCGGGGATGAGCCAGTGGAGGCGCACGGGCATGTCTGGACCCAGTCCCCGCAGCCTGCCCCTTGGTGGGGCAGTACCCCCGGAGGCCAGGAAGGTCTGGGCAAGGCTGGCCAGGGGCAGGGGCCCTGCTGGGTCCTGCCCCTGGCCTGTGGGGCCTCTGAGCACAACCGGCCCTCTCCCACTGGAAGACCTCCCCGGCTGCCTCCAAAGGCCGGTTTGCCAACACTCCCGCCCGCTGTTCCCGCCAGGCACGCACAATGCTCCCAAGCCCGGGAGAAAAGCGCTTCGGGGTGTTGCTCTCTCCGGGCCCTTGCCCCTGAGCCTGGGGTCCAGGCAGTGTGTCCACACTCCCAGACCAAGGCAGAACCACATGCACAAGTCTGTTCCTGACCCCTGCACCGGCAGAGCGCTCGGGGGAGCCACAGTCTCTCAGGCAGCTGCTGGGTTGGCTGCCTGTGTGGGAAGGGGCAGAGCCGACCTAGGGGCAAGTTGGGCCTCTTCCTCTCCCTGCTGCCCTGAGGCTGCTGGGCCAAAGAGGTCTTGGGCATCCAGCCCCTTGCTGGTCCCTTCCCGCTGACGAGGCCCTCTGAGCTCCAGCACCTTGCAGTGTGGAGACAGCCGCTGCCAGCAACCTCCTCTCCAAGGAGGCCTCAACCGAGGCCTAGGACCAGGGGAAAGGCACCAGCTGGGATGAGCCTGGGGAGGCGCCCGGGCATGTCTGGACCCAGTCCCCGCAGCCTGCCCCTTGGTGGGATAGTAACCCCGGAGTCCAGGAGGGTCTGGGCAAGGCTGGAGGGGCAGGGACACTGCTGGGTCCTGCCCCTGGCCTGTGGGGCGTCTGAGCACAACCGGCACTCTCCCGCTGGAAGACCTCCCTGGCTGCCTCCAAAGGCCGGTTTGCAAGCACTCCCGCCCGCTGTTCCCGCCAGGCACGCACAATGCTACCAAGCCCGAGAGAAAAGCGCTTCGGGGTGGTGCTCTCTCCGGACCCTTGCCCCTGAGCCTGGGGGACAGGCAGGGGGAACACACTCCCAGGCCAAGGCAGAACCACATGCACACGTCTGTTCCTGCCCCCTACACCGGCAGAGAGATCGGGGGAGCCAGAGACTGCCAGGCTGCTGCTGGGCTGGCTGCCTGTCTGGGACGGGGCAGAGCCGACCTAGGGGCAAGTTGGGCCTCTTGCTTTCCCTGCTGCCCTGAGGCTGCTGGGTCAAAGAGGTCTTGGGCATCCAGCCCTTTGCTGGTCCCTTCCCTCTGACGAGGCCCTCTGAGCTCCAGCACCTTGCAGTGTGGAGACAGCCCCTGCCAGCAACCTCCTCTCCAAAGAGGCCTCAACCGAGGCCTACGCCCAGGGGAAAGGCACCAGCGGGGATGATCCTGGGGAGGCGCACGGACATGTCTGGACCCAGTCACCGCAGCCTGCCCCTTGGTGGGGCAGTACCCCCGGAGGCCAGGAAGGTCTGGGCAAGGCTGGCCAGGGGCAGGGGCCCTGCTGGGTCCTGCCCCTGGCCTGTGGGGCCTCTGAGCCCAACCGGCCCTCTCCCACTGGAAGACCTCCCCGGCTGCCTCCAAAGGCCGGTTTGCAAGCGCTCCCGCCCACTGTTCCCAGCAGGCGTGGACAATGCTCCCAAGCCCGGAAGAAAAGCGCTTCAGGGTGGTGCTCTCTCTGGGCCCTTGCCCCTGAGCCTGGGGGCAAGGCAGGGTGTCCACACTCCCAGGCCAAGGCAGAACCACATGCACACGTTTGATCTGCGCCCTGCACCGGCAGAGAGCTCGGGGGAGCCAGAGTCTGTCAGGCAGCTGCTGGGCTGGCCGCCTGTGTGGGAAGGGGCAGAGCCGACCTAGGGGCAAGTTGGGCCTCTTGCTCTCCCTGCTGCCCTGAGGCTGCTGGGCCAAAGAGGTCTTGGCCATCCAGCCCCTTGCTGGTCCCTTCCCTCTGACGAGGCCCTCTGAGCTCCAGCACCTTGCAGTGTGGAGACAGCCCCTGCCAGCAACCTCCTCTCCAAGGAGGCCTCAACCGAGGCCTAGGCCCAGGGGAAAGGCACCAGCGGGGATGAGCCTGGGGAGGCGCCCGGGCATGACTGGACCCAGGCCCGCAGCCTGCCCCTTGGTGGGGCAGTACCCCCGGAGGCCAGGAAGGTCTGGGCAAGGCTGGCCAGGGGCAGGGGCCCTGCTGGGTCCTGCCCCTGGCCTGTGGGGCCTCTGAGCACAACCGGCCCTCTCCCACTGGAAGACTTCCCCGGCTGCCTCCAAAGGCCGGTTTGCCAACACTCCCGCCCGCTGTTCCCGCCAGGCACGCACAATGCTCCCAAGCCCGGGAGAAAAGCGCTTCGAGGTGTTGCCCTCTCCGGACCCTTGCCCCTGAGCCTGGGGTCCAGGCAGTGGGTCCACACTCCCAGACCAAGGCAGAACCACATGCACTCGTCTGTTCCTGACCCTGCACCGGCAGAGAGCTCGGGGGAGCCAGAGTCTGTCAGGCAGCTGCTGGGTTGGCTGCCTGTGTGGGAAGGGGCAGAGCCGACCTAGGGGCAAGTTGGGCCTCTTCCTCTCCCTGTTGCCCTGAGGCTGCTGGGCCAAAGACGTCTTGGGCATCCAGCCCCTTACTGATCCCTTCCCTCTGACGAGGCCCTCTGAGCTCCAGCACCTTGCAGTGTGGAGACAGCCCCTGCTAGCAACCTCCTCTCCAAGGAGGCCTCAACCGAGGCCTAGGCCCAGGGGAAAGGCACCAGCGGGGATGAGCCAGTGGAGGCGCAAGGGCATGTCTGGACCCAGTCCCCGCAGCCTGCCCCTTGGTGGGGCAGTACCCCCGGAGGCCAGGAAGGTCTGGGCAAGGCTGCGAGGGGCAGGGGCCCTGCTGGGTCGTGCCACTGGCCTGTGGGGCGTCTGAGCACAACCGGCACTCTCCCGCTGGAAGACCTCCCCGTCTGCCTCCAAAGGCCGGTTTGCAAGCACTCCCGCCCACTGTTCCCGCCAGGCAGGCACAATGCTCCCAAGCCCGGGAGAAAAGCGCTTCGGGGTGGTGCTCTCCTCGGGCCCTTGCCCCTGAGCCTGGGGGCCAGGCAGTTGGAACACACTCCCAGGCCAAGGCAGAACGACATGCACACGTCTGTTCCTGCCCCCTACACCGGCAGAGAGCTCGGGGGAGCCAGAGACTGCCAGGCTGCTGCTGGGCTGGCTGCCTGTGTGGGACGGGGCAGAGCCGACCTAGGGGCAAGTTGGGCCTCTTGCTCTCCCTGCTGCCCTGAGGCTGCTGGGTCAAAGAGGTCTTGGGCATCCAGCCCTTTGCTGGTCCCTTCCCTCTGACGAGGCCCTCTGAGCTCCAGCACCTTGCAGTGTGGAGACAGCCCCTGCCAGCAACCTCCTCTCCAAAGAGGCCTCAACCGAGGCCTACGCCCAGGGGAAAAGCACCAGCGGGGATGATCCTGGGGAGGCGCACGGACATGTCTGGACCCAGTCCCCGCAGCCTGCCCCTTGGTGGGGCAGTACCCCCGGAGGCCAGGAAGGTCTGGGCAAGGCTGGCCAGGGGCAGGGGCCCTGCTGGGTCCTGCCCCTGGCCTGTGAGGCCTCTGAGCACAACCGGACCTCTCCCACTGGAAGACCTCCCCGGCTGCCTCCAAAGTCCTCTTTGCAAACACTCCAGCCCTCTGTTCCCGCCAGGCACGCACAATGCTCCCAAGCCCGGGAGAAAAGCACTTCGGGGTGGTGCTCTCCTCGGGCCCTTGCCCCTGAGCCTGGGGGCCAGGCAGTTGGTCCACACTCCCAGACCAAGGCAGAACCACATGCACACGTCTGTTCCTGACCCCTGCACCGGCAGAGAGCTCGGGGGAGCCAGAGTCTGTCAGGCAGCTGCTGGGCTGGCCGCCTGTGTGGGAAGGGGCAGAGCCGACCTAGGGGCAAGTTGGGCCTCTTGCTCTCCCTGCTGCCCTGAGGCTGCTGGGCCAAAGAGGTCTTGGGCATCCAGCCCCTTGCTGGTCCCTTCCCTCTGACGAGGCCCTCTGAGCTCCAGCACCTTTCAGTGTGGAGACAGCCCCTGCCAGCAACCTCCTCTCCAAGGAGGCCTCAACCGAGGCCTAGGCCCAGGGGAAAGGCACCAGCGGGGATGAGCCTGGGGAGGCGCCCGGGCATGTCTGGACCCAGTCCCCGCAGCCTGCCCCTTGGTGGGGCAGTACCCCCGGAGGCCAGGAAGGTCTGTGCAAGGCTGCCAGGGGCAGGGACAGCGCTGGGTCCTGCCCCTGGCCTGTGGGACGTCTGAGCACAACCGGCACTCTCCCGCTGGAAGACCTCCCCGTCTGCCTCGAAAGGCCGGTTTGCAAGCACTCCCGCCCGCTGTTCCCGCCAGGCACGCACAATGCTCCCAAGCCCGGTAGAAAAGCGCTTCGGGGTGGTGCTCTCTCCGGGCCCTTGCCCCTAAGCCTGCGGGCCAGGCAGGGGGAACACACTCCCAGGACAAGACAGAACGACATGAACACGTCTGTTCCTGCCCCCTACACCGGCAGAGAGCTCGGGGGAGCCAGAGTCTCTCAGGCAGGTGCTGGGCTGGCCGCCTGTGTGGGAAGGGGCAGAGCCGACCTAGGGGCAAGTTGGGCCTCTTGCTCTCCCTGCTGCCCTGAGGCTGCTGGGCCAAAGACGTCTTGGGCATCCAGCCCTTTGCTGGTCCCTTCCCTCTGACGAGGCCCTCTGAGCTCCAGCACCTTGCAGTGTGGAGACAGCCCCTGCCAGCAACCTCCTCTCCAAGGAGGCCTCAACCGAGGCCTAGGCCCAGGGGAAAGGCACCAGCGGGGATGAGCCTGGAGAGGCGCCCGGGCATGTCTGGACCCAGTCCCCGCAGCCTGCCCCTTGGTGGGGCAGTACCCCTGGAGGCCAGGAAGGTCTGGGCAAGGCTGACCAGGGGCAGGGGACCTGCTGGGTCCTGCCCCTGGCCTGTGGGGCCTCTGAGCACAACCGGCCCTCTCCCACTGGAAGACCTCCCCGGCTGCCTCCAAAGGCCGTTTTGCACGCACTCCCGCCCACTGTTCCCACCAAGCGCGCACAATGCTCCCATCCCGGGAGAAAAGCGCTTCGGGGTGGTGCTCTCTCCGGGCCCTTGCCCCTGAGACTGGGGGCCAGGCAGGGGTCCACACTCCCAGGCCAAGGCAGAACCACATGCACACGTCTGTTCCTGACCCCTGCACCGGCAGAGAGCTCGGGGGAGCCAGAGTCTGTCAGGCAGCTGCTGGGCTGGCCGCCATTGTGGGAAGGGGCAGAGCCGACCTAGGGGCAAGTTGGGCCTCTTGCTCTCCCTGCTGCCCTGAGGCTGCTGGGCCAAAGAGGTCTTGGGCATCCAGCCCCTTGCTGGTCCCTTCCCTCTGACGAGGCCCTCTGAGCTCCAGCACCTTGCAGTGTGGAGACAGCCCCTGCCAGCAACCTCCTCTCCAAGGAGGCCTCAACCGAAACCTAGGCCCAGGGGAAAGGCACCAGCGGGGATGAGCCTGGGGAGGCGCCCGGGCATGTCTGGACCCAGTCCCCGCAGCCTGCCCCTTGGTGGGGCAGTACCCCCGGAGGCCAGGAAGGTCTGGGAAAGGCTGGCCAGGGTCAGGGGACCTGCTGGGTCCTGCCCCTGGCCTGTGGGGCCTCTGAGCACAACCGGCCCTCTCCCATTGGAAGACCTCCCCGGCTGCCTCCAAATTCCTGTTTGCCAACACTCCCACCCGCTGTTCACGCCAGACTTGCACAATGCTCCCAAGCCCGGGAGAAAAGCGCTTCGGGGTGGTGCTCTCTCCGGGCCCTTGCCCCTGAGCCTGGGGGCAAGGCATGGGGAACACACTCCCAGGCCAAGGCAGAACCACATGCCCACGTCTGTTCCTGTCTCCTGCACCGGCAGAGAGCTTGGGGGAGCCAGAGTCTGTCAGGCAGCTGCTGGGTTGGCCGCCTGTGTGGGAAGGGGCAGAGCCGCCCTAGGGGCAAGTTGGGCCTCTTGTTCTCCCTGCTGCCCTGAGGCTGCTGGGCCAAAGACGTCTTGGGCATCCAGCCCCTTACTGGTCCCTTCCCTCTGACGAGGCCCTCTGAGCTCCAGCACCTTGCAGTGTGGAGACAGCCCCTGCCAGCAACCTCCTCTCCAAGGAGGCCTCAACCGAGGCCTAGGCCCAGGGGAAAGGCACCAGCGGGGATGAGCCACGGGAGGCGCCCGAGCATGTCTGGACCCAGTCCCCGCAGCCTGCCCCTTGGTGGGGCAGTACCCCCGGAGGCCAGGAAGGTCTGGGTACGACTGGCCAGGGGCAGGGGCCCTGCTGGGTCCTGCCCCTGGCCTGTGGGGCCTCTGAGCACAACCGGCCCTCTCCCACTGGAAGACCTCCCCGGCTGCCTCCAAAGGCCGGTTTGCAAGCGCTCCCGGCCACTGTTACCAGCAGGCGGGCACAATGCTCCTCAGCCCGGAAGAAAAGCGTTTCAGGGTGGTGCTCTCTCTGGGCCCTTGCCCCTGAGCCTGGGGGCAAGGCAGGGTGTCCACACTCCCAGGCCAAGGCAGAACGACATGCACACGTCTGACCTGCCCCCTGCACCGGCAGAGAGCTCGGGGGAGCCAGAGTCTGTCAGGCAGCTGCTGGGCTGGCCGCCTGTGTGGGAAGTGGCAGAGCCGACCTAGGGGCAAGTTGGGCCTCTTGCTCTCCCTGCTGCCCTGAGGCTGCTGGGCCAAAGAGGTCTTGGGCATCCAGCCCCTTGCTGGTCCCTTCACTCTGACGAGGCCCTCTGAGCTCCAGCACCTTGCAGTGTGGAGACAGCCCCTGCCAGCAACCTCCTCTCCAAGGAGGCCTCAACCGAGGCCTAGGCCCAGGGGAAAGGCACCAGCGGGGATGAGCCTGGGGAGGCGCCCGGGCATGTCTGGACCCAGTCCCCGCAGCCTGCCCCTTGGTGGGGCAGTACCCCCGGAGGCCAGGAAGATCTGGGCAAGGCTGGCCAGGGGCAGGGGCCCTGCTGGGTCCTCCCCATGGCCTGTGGGGCCTCTGAGCACAACCGGCCCTCTCCCACTGGAAGACCTCCCCGGCTGCCTCCAAAGGCCAGTTTGCCAACACTCCTGCCCGCTCTTCCCGCCAGGCACGCACAATGCTCCCAAGCCCGGGAGAAAAGCGCTTCGGGGTGGTGCTCTCTCCGGGCCCTTGCCCCTGAGCCTGTGGGCAAGGCAGGGGGAACACACTCCCAGACCAAGGCAGAAACACATGCACACGTCTGTTCCTGTCCCCTGCACCGGCAGAGAGCTCGGGGGAGCCAGAGTCTCTCAGGCAGGTGCTGGGCTGGCCGCCTGTGTGGGAAGGGGCAGAGCCGACCTAGGGGCAAGTTGGGCCTCTTGCTCTCTCTGCTGCCCTGAGGCTGCAGGGCCAAAGACGTCTTGGGCATCCAGCCCCTTACTGGTCCCTTCCCTCTGACGAGGCACTCTGAGCTCCAGCACCTTGCAGTGTGGAGACAGCCCCTGCCAGCAATCTCCTCTCCAAGGAGGCCTCAACCGAGGCCTAGGCCCAGGGGAAAGGCACCAGCGGGGTTGAGCCAGGGGAGGCGCCCGGGCATGTCTGGACCCTGTCCCCGCAGCCTGCCCCTTGGTGGGGCAGTACCCCCGGAGGCCAGGAAGGTCTGGGCAAGGCTGGCCAGGGGCAGGGGCCCTGCTGGGTCCTGCCCCTGGCCTGTGGGGCCTCTGAGCACAACCGGCCCTCTCCCACTGGAAGACCTCCCCGGCTGCCTCCAAAGGCCGGTTTGCAAGCACTCCCGCCCACTGTTCCCGCCAGGCGCGCACAATGCTCCCAAGCCCGGGAGAAAAGCGCTTCGGGGTGGTGGTCTCTCCGGGCCCTTGCCCCTGAGCCTGGGGGCCAGGCAGGGGATCCACAGTCCCAGGCCAAGGCACAACAACATGCACACGTCTGTTCCTGCCCCCTCCACCGGCAGAGAGCTGGGGGGAGCCAGAGTCTGTCAGGCAGCTGCTGGGCTGGCCGCCTGTGTGGGAAGGGGCAGAGCCGACCTAGGGGCAAGTTGGGCCTCTTGCTCTCCCTGCTGCCCTGAGGCTGCTGGGCCAAAGAGGTCTTGGGCATCCAGCCCCTTGCTGGTCCCTTCCCTCTGACGAGGCCCTCTGAGCTCCAGCACCTTGCAGTGTGGAGACAGCACCTGCCAGCAACCTCCTCTCCAAGGAGGCCTCAACCGAGGCCTAGGCACAGGGGAAATGCACCAGCGGGGATGAGCCAGTGGAGGCGCACGGGCATATCAGGACCCAGTCCCCGCAGCCTGCCCCTTGGTGGGGCAGTACCCCCGGAGGCCAGGAAGGTCTGGGCAAGGCTGGCCAGGGGCAGGGTCCCTGCTGGGTCCTGCCCCTGGCCTGTGGGGCCTCTGAGCACAACCGGCCCTCTCCCACTGGAAGACCTCCCCGGCTGCCTCCAAAGGCGGGTTTGCCAACACTCCCGCCCGCTGTTCCCGCCAGGCACGCACAACGCTCCCAAGGCCAGGAGAAAAGCGCTTCGGGGTGTTGCTCTCTCCGGGCACTTGCCCCTGAGCCTGGGGTCCAGGGAGTGGGTCCACACTCCCAGACCAAGGCAGAACCACATGCACACGTCTGTTCCTGACCCCTGCACCGGCAGAGAGCTCGGGGGAGCCAGAGTCTGTCAGGCAGCTGCTGGGTTGGCTGCCTGTGTGGGAAGGGGCAGAGGCGACCTAGGGGCAAGTTGGGCCTCTTGTTCTCCCTGCTGCCCTGAGGCTGCTGGGCCAAAGAGGTCTTGGGCATCCAGCCCCTGGCTGGTCCCTTCCCGCTGACGAGGCCCTCTGAGCTCCAGCACCTTGCAGTGTGGAGACAGCCCCTGCCAGCAACCTCCTCTCCAAGGAGGCATCAACCGAGGCCTATGCCCAGGGGAAAGGCACCAGCGGGGATGAGCCTGGGGAGGCGCCCAGGCATGTCTGGACCCAGTCCCCGCAGCCTGCCCCTTGGTGGGGCAGTACCCCCGGAGGCCAGGAAGGTCTGGGCAAGGCTGGCCAGGGGCAGGGGCCCTGCTGGGTCCTGCCCCTGGCCTGTGGGGCCTCTGAGCACAACCGGCCCTCTCCCACTCGAAGAACTCCCCGGCTGCCTCCAAAGGCCAGTTTGCCAACACTCCCGCCCGCTGTTCCCGCCAGGCACGCACAATGCTCCCAAGCCCGGGAGAAAAGCACTTCGGGGTGGTGCTCTCCTCGGGCCCTTGCCCCTGAGCCTGGGGGCCAGGCAGTTGGTCCACACTCCCAGACCAAGGCAGAACCACATGCACACGTCTGTTCCTGACCCCTGCACCGGCAGAGAGCTCGGGGGAGCCAGAGTCTGTCAGGCAGCTGCTGGGCTGGCCGCCTGTGTGGGAAGGGGCAGAGCCGACCTAGGGGCAAGTTGGGCCTCTTCCTCTCCCTGCTGCCCTGAGGCTGCTGGGCCAAATAGGTCTTGGGCATCCAGCCCCTTGCTGGTCCCTTCACTCTGACGAGGCCCTCTGAGCTCTAGCACCTTGCAGTGTGGAGACAGCCCCTGCCAGCAACCTCCTCTCCAAGGAGGCCTCAACCGAGGCCTAGGCCCAGGGGAAAGGCACCAGCGGGGATGAGCCTGGGGAGGCGCCCGGGCATGTCTGGACCCAGTCCCCGCAGCCTGCCCCTTGGTGGGGCAGTACCCCCGGAGGCCAGGAAGATCTGGGCAAGGCTGGCCAGGGGCAGGGGCCCTGCTGGGTCCTCCCCATGGCCTGTGGGGCCTCTGAGCACAACCGGCCCTCTCCCACTGGAAGACCTCCCCGGCTGCCTCCAAAGGCCAGTTTGCCAACACTCCTGCCCGCTCTTCCCGCCAGGCACGCACAATGCTCCCAAGCCCGGGAGAAAAGCGCTTCGGGGTGGTGCTCTCTCCGGGCCCTTGCCCCTGAGCCAGTGGGCAAGGCAGGGGGAACACACTCCCAGACCAAGGCAGAAACACATGCACACGTCTGTTCCTGTCCCCTGCACCGGCAGAGAGCTCGGGGGAGCCAGAGTCTCTCAGGTAGGTGCTGGGCTGGCCGCCTGTGTGGGAAGGGGCAGAGCCGACCTAGGGGCAAGTTGGGCCTCTTGCTCTCCCTGCTGCCCTGAGGCTGCAGGGCCAAAGACGTCTTGGGCATCCAGCCCCTTACTGGTCCCTTCCCTCTGACGAGGCCCTCTGAGCTCCAGCACCTTGCATTGTGGAGACAGCCCCTGCCAGCAATCTCCTCTCCAAGGAGGCCTCAACCGAGGCCTAGGCCCAGGGGAAAGGCACCAGCGGGGTTGAGCCAGGGGAGGCGCCCGGGCATGTCTGGACCCTGTCCCCGCAGCCTGCCCCTTGGTGGGGCAGTACCCCCGGAGGCCAGGAAGGTCTGGGCAAGGCTGGCCAGGGGCAGGGGCCCTGCTGGGTCCTGCCCCTGGCCTGTGGGGCCTCTGAGCACAACCGGCCCTCTCCCACTGGAAGACCTCCCCGGCTGCCTCCAAAGTCCTGTTTGCAAGCACTCCCGCCCACTGTTCCCGCCAGGCGCGCACAATGCTCCCAAGCCCGGGAGAAAAGCGCTTCGGGGTGGTGGTCTCTCCGGGCCCTTGCCCCTGAGCCTGGGGGCCAGGCAGGGAATCCACAGTCCCAGGCCAACGCACAACAACATGCACACGTCTGTTCCTGCCCCCTCCACCGGCAGAGAGCTGGGGGGAGCCAGAGTCTGTCAGGCAGCTGCTGGGTTGGCTGCCTGTGTGGGAAGGGGCAGAGCCGACCTAGGGGCAAGTTGGGCCTCTTGCTCTCCCTGCTGCCCTGAGGCTGCTGGGCCAAAGAGGTCTTGGGCATCCAGCCCCTTGCTGGTCCCTTCCCGCTGACGAGGCCCTCTGAGCTCCAGCACCTTGCAGTGTGGAGACAGCCCCTGCAAGCCACCTCCTCTCCAAGGAGGCCTCAACCGAGGCCTAGGCCCAGGGGAAAGGCACCAGCGGGGATGAGCCTGGGGAGGCGCCCGGGCATCTCTGGACCCAGGCCCCGCAGCCTGCCCCTTAGTGGGGCAGTACCCCCGGAGGCCAGGAAGGTCTGGGCAAGGCTAGCCAGGGGCAGGGGCCCTGCTGCGTCCTGCCCCTGGCCTGTGGGGCCTCTGAGCACAACCGGCCCTCTCCCACTGGAAGACCTCCCCGGCTGCCTCCAAGGCCGGTTTGCAAGCGCTCCCGCCCACTGTTCCCAGCAGGCGTGCACAATGCTCCCAAGCCCGGGAGAAAAGCGCTTCAGGGTGGTGCTCTCTACGGGCCCTTGCCCCTGAGCCTGGGGGCAAGGCAGGGTGTCCACACTCCCAGGACAAGGCAGAACCACATGCACACGTCTGACCTGCCCCCTGCACCGGCAGAGAGCTCGGGGGAGCCAGAGTCTGTCAGGCAGCTGCTGGGCTGGCCGCCTGTGTGGGAAGGGGCAGAGCCGACCTAGGGGCAAGTTGGGCCTCTTGCTCTCCCTGCTGCCCTGAGGCTGCTGGGCCAAAGAGGTCTTGGGCATCCAGCCCCTTGCTGGTCCCTTCCCTCTGACGAGGCCCTCTGAGCTCCAGCACCTTTCAGTGTGGAGACAGCCCCTGCCAGCAACCTCCTCTCCAAGGAGGCCTCAACCGAGGCCTAGGCCCAGGGGAAAGGCACCAGCGGGGATGAGCCTGGGGAGGCGCCCGGGCATGTCTGGACCCAGTCCCCGCAGCCTGCCCCTTGGTGGGGCAGTACCCCCGGAGGCCAGGAAGGTCTGGGCAAGGCTGCCAGGGGCAGGGACACTGCTGGGTCCTGCCCCTGGCCTGTGGGGCGTCTGAGCACAACCGGCACTCTCCCGCTGGAAGACCTCCCCGTCTGCCTCGAAAGGCCGGTTTGCAAGCACTCCCGCCCGCTGTTCCCGCCAGGCACGCACAATGCTCCCAAGCCCGGGAGAAAAGCGCTTCGGGGTGGTGCTCTCTCCGGGCCCTTGCCCCTGAGCCTGGGGGCAAGGCATGGGGAACACACTCCCAGGCCAAAGCAGAACCACATGCCCACGTCTGTTCCTGTCCCCTGCACCGGCAGAGAGCTGGGGGGAGCCAGAGTCTGTCAGGCAGCTGCTGGGCTGGCCGCCTGTGTGGGAAGGGGCAGAGCCGACCTAGGGGCAAGTTGGGCCTCTTGCTCTCCCTGCTGCCCTGAGGCTGCTGGGCCAAAGAGGTCTTGGGCATCCAGCCCCTTGCTGGTCTCTTCCCTCTGACGAGGCCCTCTGAGCTCCAGCACCTTGCAGTGTGGAGACAGCCCCTGCCAGCAACCTCCTCTCCAAGGAGGCCTCAACTGAGGCCTAGGCCCAGGGGAAAGGCACCAGCGAGGATGAGCCAGTGGAGGCGCACGGGCATGTCTGGACCCAGTCCCCGCAGCCTGCCCCTTGGTGGGGCAGTACCCCCGGAGGCCAGGAAGGTCTGGGCAAGGCTGCCAGGGGCAGGGACACTGCTGGGTCCTGCCCCTGGCCTGTGGGGCGTCTGAGCACAACCGGCCCTCTCCCGCTGGAAGACCTGCCCGGCCGCCTCCAAAGGCCGGTTAACAAGCGCTCCCGCCCACTGTTCCCGCCAGGCGCGCACAATGCTCCCAAGCCCGGGAGAAAAGCATTTTGGGGTGGTGCTCTCTACAGGCCCTTGGAAGACCTCCCCGGCTGCCTCCAATGGCCAGTTTGCAAGCACTCATGCCCGCTGTTCCCACCAGCCACGCACAATGCTCCCAAGCCCGGGAGAAAAGCATTTTGGGGTGGTGCTCTCTACAGGCCTTTGGAAGACCTCCCCGGCTGCCTCCAAAGGCCGGTTTGCAAGGACTCCTTCCTGCTGTTCCCGCCAGCCGCGCACAATGCTCCCAAGCCCGGGAGAAAAGTGCTTCGGGGTGGTGCTCTCTCCGGGCCCTTGGAAGACGTCCCCGGCTGCCTCCAAAGGCCGGTTTGCAAGCACTCATGCCCGTTGTTCCCACCAGCCGCGCACAATGCTCCCAAGCCCGGGAGAAAAGCATTTTGGGGTGGTGCTCACTCCGGGCCCTTGGAAGACCTCCCCGGCTGCCTCCAAAGGCCAGTTTGCAAGCACTCCTGCCTGCTGTTCCCGCCAGCCGCGCACAATGCTCCCAAGCCCGGGAGAAAAGCGCTTCGGGGTGGTGCTCTCTCCGGGCACTTTCAAGACTCCCCGGCTGCCTCCAAAGGCCGGTTTGTAAGTACTCATTCCCGCTGCTTCCGCCAGCCACGCACAATGCTCCCAAGACCGGGAGAAAAGCATTTTGGGGTGGTGCTCTCTCCGGGCCCTTGGAAGACCTCCCGGGCTGCCTCCAAAGGCCGGTTTGCAAGCACTCATGTCCGCTGTTCCCGACAGCCGCGCACAATGCTCCCAAGCCCGGGAGAAAAGCATTTTGGGGTGGTGATCAGTCCGGGCCCTTGGAAGACCTCCCCGGCTGCCTCCAAAGGACAGTTTGCAAGCACTCATGCCCGCTGTTCCCGCCAGCCGCGCACAATGCTCCCAAGACCGTGAGAAAAGCGCTTCGGGGTGGTGGTCTCTCCGGGACCATGGAGGACCTCCCCGGCTGCCCCCAAAGGCCGGTTTGCAAGCACTCCCATTCGCTGTTCCCGCCAGCCACACACAATGTTCCAAAACCCCAGAGAAAAGCGCTTCGGGGTGGTGCTCTCTCCGGGCCCTTGGAAGACTTCTCTGGCTGCCTCCAAAGGCCGGTTTGCAAGAATTCCCTCCTGCTGTCCCACCAGCCGCACACAATGCTCCAGAACCCGAGAGAAAAGCGCTTCGAGGTGGTGCTCTCTCCGGGCCCTTGGAAGACCTCCCCGGCTGCCTCCAATGGGCGGTATGCAAGCACTCATGCCCGCTGTTCCCACCAGCTATGCACAATGCTCCCAAGCATGGGAGAAAAGCATTTTGGGGTGGTGCTCACTCCTTGCCCTTGGAAGACCTCCGCGCCTGCCTCCAAAGGCCGGATTGCAAGCACTCCTGCCTGCTGTTCCCGCCACACGCGCACACTGCTCCCAAGCCCGGGAGAAAAGCGCATCGGGGTGGTGTTCTCTCCGGGCCCATGGAGGACCTCCCCGGCTGCCCCCAAAGGCCGGTTTGCAAGCATTCCCACTAGCTGTTCCCGCCAGCCACGCAAATGCTCCCAAGCCCGGGAGAAAAGCATTTTGGGGTGGTGCTCTCTCCGGGCCCTTGCCCCTGTGCCTCGGGGCCAGGCAGGGGGTCCACACGCCCAGGCAAAGTCAGAACCACATGCACACGTCTGTTCCTGTCCCCTGCACCGGAAGAGAGCTCGGGGGAGCCAGAGTCTGTCAGGCAGCTGCTGGGCTGGCGGCCTGTGTGGGAAGGGGCAGAGCCGACCTAGGGGCAAGTTGGGCCTCTTGCTCTCCCTACTGCCCTGAGGCTGCTGGGCCAAAGAGGTCTTGGACATCCAGCCCCTTGCTGGTCCCTTCCATCTGAGGAGGCCCTCTGAGCTCCAACACCTTGCAGTGTGGAGACAGCCCCTGCCAGCAACCTCCTCTCCAAGGAGGCCTCAACCGAGGCCTAGTCCCAGGGAAAGGCACCAGCGGGGATGAACCTGGGGAGGCGCCCGGGAATGTCTGGACCCAGTCCCCGCAGCCTGCCCCTTGGTGGGGCAGTACCCCCGGAGGCCAGGAAGGTCTGGGCAAGGTTGGCCTGGGGCAGGGGCCCTGCTGGGTCCTGCCCCTGGCCTGTGGGGCCTCTGAGCATGAGCGGCCCTCTCCCGCTGGAAGACATCCCCGGCTGCCTCCAAAGGCCGATTTGCCAACACTCGCGCCCGCTGTTCCCGCCAGGCACGCACAATGCTCCCAAGCCCGGGAAAAAAGCGCTTCGGGGTGGTGGTCTCTCCGGGCCCCTGCCCCTGAGCCTGGGGGCCAGGCAGGGGATCCACAGTCCCAGGCCAAGGCAGAACCACATGCACACGTCTGTTCCTGCCCCCTTCACCGGCAGAGAGCTGGGGGGAGCCAGAGTCTGTCAGGCAGCTGCTGGGCTGGCCGCCTGTGTGGGAAGGGGCAGAGCCGAACTAGGGGCAAGTTGGGCCTCTTGCTCTCCCTGCTGCCCTGAGGCTGCTGGGCCAAAGAGGTCTTGGGCATCCAGCCCCTTCCTGGTCCCTTCCCTCTGAAGAGGCCCTCTGAGCTCCAGCACCTTGCAGTGTGGAGACAGCCCCTGCCAGCAACCTCCTCTCCAAGGAGGCCTCAACCGAGGCCTAGGCCCAGTGGAAAGGCACCAGCGGAGATGAGCCAGTGGAGGCGCCCGGGCATGTCTGGACCCAGTCCCCGCAGCCTGCCCCTTGGTGGGGCAGTACCCCCGGAGGCCAGGAAGGTCTGGGTAAGGCTGGCCAGGGGCAGGGGCCCTGCTGGGTCCTGCCCCTGGCCTGTAGGGCCTCTGAGCACAACCGGCCCTCTCCCGCTGGAAGACCTCCCCGGCTGCCTCCACAGGCCAGTTTGCCAACACTCCTGCCCGCTGTTCCCGCCAGGCACGCACAATGCTCCCAAGCCCAGGAGAAAAGCGCTTCAGGGTGGTGCTCTCTCCGGGCCCTTGCCCCTGAGCCTGTGGGCAAGGCAGGGGGAACACACTCCCAGACCAAGGCAGAACCACATGCACACGTCTGTTCCTGACCCCTGCACTGGCAGAGAGCTCGGGGGAGCCAGAGTCTGTCAGGCAGCTGCTGGGTTGGCTGCCTGTGTGGGAAGGGGCAGAGCCGACCTAGGGGCAAGTTGGGCCTCTTCCTCTCCCTGCTGCCCTGAGGCTGCTGGGCCAAAGAGGTCTTGGGCATCCAGCCCCTTGCTGGTCCCTTCCCGCTGACGAGGCCCTCTGAGCTCCAGCACCTTGCAGTGTTGAGACAGCCCCTGCCAGCAACCTCCTCTCCAAGGAGGCCTCAACCGAGGCCTAGGCCCAGGGGAAAGGCACCAGCGGGGATGAGCCTGGGGAGGCGACCGGGCATGTCTGGACCCAGTCCGCGCAGCCTGCCCCTTGGTGGGGTAGTAACCCCGGAGGCCAGGAGGGTCTGGGCAAGGCTGCCAGGGGCAGGGACACTGCTGGGTCCTGCCCCTGGCCTGTGGGGCGTCTGAGCAAAACCGGCACTCTCCCGCTGGAAGACCTCCCCGTCTGCCTCCAAAGGCCGGTTTGCAAGCACTCCCGCCCGCTGTTCCCGCCAGGCACGCACAATGCTCCCAAGCCCGGGAGAAAAGCGCTTCGGGGTGGTGCTCTCTCCGGGCCCTTGCCCCTGAGCCTGGGGGCCAGGCAGGGGGAACACACTCCCAGGCCAAGTCAGAACGACATGCACACGTCTGTTCCTGCCCCCTACACCGGCAGAGAGATCGGGGGAGCCAGAGACTGCCAGGCTGCTGCTGGGCTGGCTGCCTGTCTGGGACGGGGCAGAGCCGACCTAGGGGCAAGTTGGGCCTCTTGCTCTCCCTGCTGCCCTGAGGCTGCTGGGTCAAAGTGGTCTTGGGCATCCAGCCCCTTACTGGTCCCTTCCTTCTGACGAGGCCCTCTGAGCTCCAGCACCTTGCAGTGTGGAGACAGCCCCTGCCAGCAACCTCCTCTCCAAAGAGGCCTCAACCGAGGCCTAGGCCCAGGGGAAAGGCACCAGCGGGGATGAGCCTGGGGAGGCGCACGGACATGTCTGGACCCAGTCCCCGCAGCCTGCCGCTTGGTGGGGCAGTACCCCCGGAGGCCAGGAAGGTCTGGGCAAGGCTGGCCAGGGGCAGGGGCCCTGCTGGGTCCTGCCCCTGGCCTGTGGGGCCTCTGAGCACAACCGGCCCTCTCCCACTGGAAGACCTCCCCGGCTGCCTCCAAAGGCCGGTTTGCAAGCGCTCCCGCCCACTGTTCCCAGCAGGCGTGCACAATGCTCCCAAGCCCGGGAGAAAAGCGCTTCAGGGTGGTGCTCTCTCTGGGCCCTTGCCCCTGAGCCTGGGGCAAGGCAGGGTGTCCACACTCCCAGGCCAAGGCAGAACCACATGCACACGTCTGATCTGCCCCCTGCAACGGCAGAGAGCTCGGGGGAGCCAGAGTCTGTCAGGCAGCTGCTGGGTTGGCCGCCTGTGTGGGAAGGGGCAGAGCCGACCTAGGGGCAAGTTGGGCCTCTTGCTCTCCCTGCTGCCCTGAGGCTGCTGGGCCAAAGAGGTCTTGGCCAACCAGCCCCTTGCTTGTCCCTTCCCTCTGACGAGGCCCTCTGAGCTCCAGCACCTTGCAGTGTTGAGACAGCACCTGCCAGCAATCTCCTCTCCAAGGAGGCCTCAACCGAGGCCTAGGCCCAGGGAAAAGGCACCAGCGGGGTTGAGCCAGGGGAGGCGCCCCGGCATGTCTGGACCCTGTCCCCGCAGCCTGCCCCTTGGTGGGGCAGTACCCCCGGAGGCCAGTAAGGTCTGGGCAAGGCTGGCCAGGGGCAGGGGCCCTGCTGGGTCCTGCCCCTGGCCTGTGGGGCCTCTGAGCACAACCGGCCCTTGCCCACTGGAAGACCTCCCCGGCTGCCTCCAAAGGACGGTTTGCAAGCACTCCCGCCCACTGTTCCCGCCAGGCACGCACAATGCTCCCAAGCCCGGGAGAAAATCGCTTCGGGGTGGTGGTCTCTCCGGGCCCCTGCCCCTGAGCCTGGGGGCCAGGCAGGGGATCCACAGTCCCAGGCCAAGGCAGAACCACATGCACACGTCTGTTCCTGCCCCCTCCACCGGCAGAGAGCTGGGGGGAGCCAGAGTCTGTCAGGCAGCTGCTGGGCTGGCCGCCTGTGTAGGAAGGGGCAGAGCCGACCTAGGGGCAAGTTGGGCCTCTTGCTCTCCCTGCTGCCCTGAGGCTGCTGGGCCAAAGAGGTCTTGGGCATCCAGCCCCTTGCTGGTCCCTTCCCTCTGACGAGGCCCTCTGAGCTCCAGCACCTTGCAGTGTGGAGACAGCCCCTGCCAGCAACCTCCTCTCCAAGGAGGCCTCAACCGAGGCCTAGGCCCAGGGGAAAGGCACCAGCGGGGATGAGCCAGTGGAGGCGCACGGGCATGTCTGGACCCAGTCCCCGCAGCCTGCCCCTTGGTGGGGCAGTACCCCCGGAGGCCAGGAAGGTCTGGGCAAGGCTGGCCAGGGGCAGGGGCCCTGCTGGGTCCTGCCCCTGGCCTGTGGGGCCTCTGAGCACAACCGGCCCTCTCCCACTGGAAGACCTCCCCGGCTGCCTCCAAAGGCCGGTTTGCAAGCACTCCCGCCCGCTGTTCCCGCCAGGCACGCACAATGCTCCCAAGCCCGGGAGAAAAGCGCTTCGGGGTGTTGCCCTCTCCGGGCCCTTGCCCCTGAGCCTGGGGTCCCTGCAGTGGGTCCACACTCCCAGGGCAAGGCAGAACCACATGCACACGTCTGTTCCTGACCCCTGCACCGGCAGAGAGCTCGGGGGAGCCAGAGTCTGTCAGGCAGCTGCTGGGTTGGCTGCCTGTGTGGGAAGGGGCAGAGCCGACCTAGGGGCAAGTTGGGCCTCTTCCTCTCCCTGCTGCCCTGAGGCTGCTGGGCCAAAGACGTCTTGGGCATCCAGCCCCTTACTGGTCCCTTCCCTCTGACGAGGCCCTCTGAGCTCCAGCACCTTGCAGTGTGGAGACAGCCCCTGCCAGCAACCTCCTCTCCAAGGAGGCCTCAACCGAGGCCTAGGCCCAGGGGAAAGGCACCAG
Organism: Dama dama; assembly: GCF_033118175.1. Taxonomy (NCBI): domain Eukaryota; kingdom Metazoa; phylum Chordata; class Mammalia; order Artiodactyla; family Cervidae; genus Dama; species Dama dama. The sequence continues at coordinate 3,078,529 of NW_026870889.1, forward strand.
CGGGGATGAGCCAGTGGGGGCGCCCGGGCATGTCTGGACCCAGTCCCCGCAGCCTGCCCCTTGGTGGGGCAGTACCCCCGGAGGCCAGGAAGGTCTGGGCAAGGCTGCGAGGGGCAGGGGCCCTGCTGGGTCGTGCCCCTGGCCTGTGGGACGACTGAGCACAACCGGCACTCTCCCGCTGGAAGACCTCCCCGTCTGCCTCCAAAGGCCGGTTTGCAAGCACTCCCGCCCGCTGTTCCCGCCAGGCACGCACAATGCTCCCAAGCCCGGGAGAAAAGCGCTTCGGGGTGGTGCTCTCTCCGGGCCCTTGCCCCTGAGCCTGGGGGCAAGGCAGGGGGAACACACTCCCAGGCCAAGGCAGAACCACATGCCCACGTTTGTTCTTGTCCTCTGCACCGGCAGAGAGCTTGGGGGAGCCAGAGTCTGTCAGGCAGCTGCTGGGTTGGCCGCCTGTGTGGGAAGGGGCAGAGCCGCCCTAGGGGCAAGTTGGGCCTCTTGCTCTCCCTGCTGCCCTGAGGCTGCTGGGCCAAAGACGTCTTGGGCATCCAGCCCCTTGCTGGTCCCTTCCCTCTGACGAGGCCTTCTGAGCTCCAGCACATTGCAGTGTGGAGACAGCCCCTGCCAGCAACCTCCTCTCCAAGGAGGCCTCAACCGAGGCCTAGGCCCAGGGGAAAGGCACAAGCGGGGATGAGCCTGGGGAGGCGCCCGGGCATGTCTGGACTCAGGCCCCGCAGCCTGCCCCTTGGTGGGGCAGTACCCCCGGAGGCCAGGAAGGTCTGGGCAAGGCTGGCCAGGGGCAGGGGCCCTGCTGCGTCCTGCCCCTGGCCTGTGGGGCCTCTCAGCACAACCGGCCCTCTCCCACTGGAAGACCTCCCCGGCTGCCTCCAAAGGCCGGTTTGCAAGCGCTCCCGCCCACTGTTCCCAGCAGGCGTGCACAATGCTCCCAAGCCCGGGAGAAAAGCGCTTCAGGGTGGTGCTCTCTCCGGGCCCTTGCCCCTGAGCCTGGGGGCAAGGCAGTGGGTCCACACTCCCAGACCAAGGCAGAACCACATGCACACGTCTGATCTGCCCCCTGCACCGGCAGAGAGCTCGGGGGAGCCAGAGTCTGTCAGGCAGCTGCTGGGCTGGCCGCCTGTGTGGGAAGGGGCAGAGCCGACCTAGGGGCAAGTTGGGCCTCTTGCTCTCCCTGCTGCCCTGAGGCTGCTGGGCCAAAGAGGTCTTGGGCATCCAGCCCCTTGCTGGTCCCTTCCCTCTGACGAGGCCCTCTGAGCTCCAGCACCTTGCAGTGTGGAGACAGCCCCTGCCAGCAACCTCCTCTCCAAGGAGGCCTCAACCGAGGCCTAGGCCCAGGGGAAAGGCACCAGCGGGGATGAGCCTGGGGAGGCGCCCGGGCATGTCTGGACCCAGTCCCCGCAGCCTGCCCCTTGGTGGGGCAGTACCCCCGGAGGCCAGGAAGGTCTGGGCAAGGCTGCCAGGGGCAGGGACACTGCTGGGTCCTGCCCCTGGCCTGTGGGGCGTCTGAGCACAACCGGCACTCTCCCGCTGGAAGACCACCCCGTCTGCCTCGAAAGGCCGGTTTGCAAGCACTCCCGCCCGCTGTTCCCGCCAGGCACGCACAATGCTCCCAAACCCGGGAGAAAAGCGCTTCGGGGTGTTGCCCTCTCCGGGCCCTTGCCCCTGAGCCTGGTGTCCAGGCAGTGGGTCCACACTCCCAGACCAAGGCAGAACCACATGCACACGTCTGTTCCTGACCCCTGCACCGGCAGAGAGCTCGGGGGAGCCAGAGTCTGTCAGGCAGCTGCTGGGTTGGCTGCCTGTGTGGGAAGGGGCAGAGCCGACCTAGGGGCAAGTTGGGCCTCTTGCTCTCCCTGCTGCCCTGAGGCTGCTGGGCCAAAGAGGTCTTGGGCATCCAGCCCCTTGCTGGTCCCTTCCCGCTGACGAGGCCCTCTGAGCTCCAGCACCTTGCAGTGTGGAGACAGCCCCTGCCAGCAACCTCCTCTCCAAGGAGGCATCAACCGAGGCCTAGGCCTAGGGGAAAGGCACCAGCGGGGATGAGCCTGGGGAGGCGCCCAGGCATGTCTGGACCCAGTCCCCGCAGCCTGCCCCTTGGTGGGGCAGTACCCCCGGAGGCCAGGAAGGTCTGGGCAAGGCTGGCCAGGGGCAGGGGAACTGCTGGGTCCTGCCCCTGGCCTGTGAGGCCTCTGAGCACAACCGGCCCTCTCCCACTGGAAGACCTCCACGGCTGCCTCCAACGTCCTGTTTGCAAACACTCCCGCCCGCTGTTCACGCCAGGCTCGCACAATGCTCCCAAGCCCGGGAGAAAAGCGCTTCGGGGTGGTGCTCTCTCCGGGCCCTTGCCCCTGAGCCTGGGGGCAAGGCAGGGGGAACACACTCCCAGGCCAAGGCAGAACCACATGCCCACGTTTGTTCTTGTCCTCTGCACCGGCAGAGAGCTTGGGGGAGCCAGAGTCTGTCAGGCAGCTGCTGGGTTGGCCGCCTGTGTGGGAAGGGGCAGAGCCGCCCTAGGGGCAAGTTGGGCCTCTTGCTCTCCCTGCTGCCCTGAGGCTGCTGGGCCAAAGACGTCTTGGGCATCCAGCCCCTTGCTGGTCCCTTCCCTCTGACGAGGCCTTCTGAGCTCCAGCACATTGCAGTGTGGAGACAGCCCCTGCCAGCAACCTCCTCTCCAAGGAGGCCTCAACCGAGGCCTAGGCCCAGGGGAAAGGCACAAGCGGGGATGAGCCTGGGGAGGCGCCCGGGCATGTCTGGACCCAGGCCCCGCAGCCTGCCCCTTGGTGGGGCAGTACCCCCGGAGGCCAGGAAGGTCTGGGCAAGGCTGGCCAGGGGCAGGGGCCCTGCTGCGTCCTGCCCCTGGCCTGTGGGGCCTCTGAGCACAACCGGCCCTCTCCCACTGGAAGACCTCCCCGGCTGCCTCCAAAGGCCGGTTTGCAAGCGCTCCCGCCCACTGTTCCCAGCAGGCGTGCACAATGCTCCCAAGCCCGGGAGAAAAGCGCTTCAGGGTGGTGCTCTCTCCGGGCCCTTGCCCCTGAGCCTGGGGGCAAGGCAGTGGGTCCACACTCCCAGACCAAGGCAGAACCACATGCACACGTCTGATCTGCCCCCTGCACCGGCAGAGAGCTCGGGGGAGCCAGAGTCTGTCAGGCAGCTGCTGGGCTGGCCGCCTGTGTGGGAAGGGGCAGAGCCGACCTAGGGGCAAGTTGGGCCTCTTGCTCTCCCTGCTGCCCTGAGGCTGCTGGGCCAAAGAGGTCTTGGGCATCCAGCCCCTTGCTGGTCCCTTCCCTCTGACGAGGCCCTCTGAGCTCCAGCACCTTGCAGTGTGGAGACAGCCCCTGCCAGCAACCTCCTCTCCAAGGAGGCCTCAACCGAGGCCTAGGCCCAGGGGAAAGGCACCAGCGGGGATGAGCCTGGGGAGGCGCCCGGGCATGTCTGGACCCAGTCCCCGCAGCCTGCCCCTTGGTGGGGCAGTACCCCCGGAGGCCAGGAAGGTCTGGGCAAGGCTGCCAGGGGCAGGGACACTGCTGGGTCCTGCCCCTGGCCTGTGGGGCGTCTGAGCACAACCGGCACTCTCCCGCTGGAAGACCACCCCGTCTGCCTCGAAAGGCCGGTTTGCAAGCACTCCCGCCCGCTGTTCCCGCCAGGCACGCACAATGCTCCCAAACCCGGGAGAAAAGCGCTTCGGGGTGTTGCCCTCTCCGGGCCCTTGCCCCTGAGCCTGGTGTCCAGGCAGTGGGTCCACACTCCCAGACCAAGGCAGAACCACATGCACACGTCTGTTCCTGACCCCTGCACCGGCAGAGAGCTCGGGGGAGCCAGAGTCTGTCAGGCAGCTGCTGGGTTGGCTGCCTGTGTGGGAAGGGGCAGAGCCGACCTAGGGGCAAGTTGGGCCTCTTCCTCTCCCTGCTGCCCTGAGGCTGCTGGGCCAAAGACGTCTTGGGCATCCAGCCCCTTACTGGTCCCTTCCCTCTGACGAGGCCATCTGAGCTCCAGCACCTTGCAGTGTGGAGACAGCCCCTGCCAGCAACCTCATCTCCAAGGAGGCCTCAACCGAGGCCTAGGCCCAGGGGAAAGGCACCAGCGGGGATGAGCCAGTGGAGGCGCACGGGCATGTCTGGACCCAGTCCCCGCAGCCTGCCCCTTGGTGGGGCAGTACCCCCGGAGGCCAGGAAGGTCTGGGCAAGGCTGCGAGGGGCAGGGGCCCTGCTGGGTCGTGCCCGTGGCCTGTGGGGCGTCTGAGCACAACCGGCACTCTCCCGCTGGAAGACCTCCCCGTCTGCCTCCAAAGGCCGGTTTGCAAGCACTCCCGCCCGCTATTCCCGCCAGGCTCGCACAATGCTCCCAAGCCCGGGAGAAAAGTGCTTCGGGGTGGTGCTCTCACCGGGCCCTTGCCCCTGAGCCTGGGGGCCAGGCAGGGGGAACACACTCCCAGGCCAAGGCAGAACGACATGCACACGTCTGTTCCTGCCCCCTACACCGGCAGAGAGCTCGGGGGAGCCAGAGACTGCCAGGCTGCTGCTGGGCTGGCCGCCTGTGTGGGACGGGGCAGAGCCGACCTAGGGGCAAGTTGGGCCTCTTGCTCTCCCTGCTGCCCTGAGGCTGCTGGGTCAAAGAGGTCTTGGGCATCCAGCCCTTTGCTGGTCCCTTCCCTCTGACGAGGCCCTCTGATCTCCAGCACCTTGCAGTGTGGAGACAGCCCCTGCCAGCAACCTCCTCTCCAAGGAGGCCTCAACCGAGGCCTAGGCCCAGGGGAAAGGCACCAGCGGGGATGAGCCTGGGGAGGCGCCCGGGCATGTCTGGACCCAGTCCCCGCAGCCTGCCCCTTGGTGGGGCAGTACCCCCGGAGGCCAGGAAGGTCTGGGCAAGGCTGGCCAGGGTCAGGGGCCCTGCTGGGTCCTGCCCCTGGCCTGTGGGGCCTCTGAGCACAACCGGCCCTCTCCCACTGGAAGACCTCCCCGGCTGCCTCCAAAGTCCTGTTTGCAAACACTCCCGCCCGCTGTTCACGCCAGGCTCGCACAATGCTCCCAAGCCCGGGAGAAAAGCGCATTGGGGTGGTTCTCTCTCCGGGCCCTTGCCCCTGAGCCTGGGGGCAAGGCACGGGGAACACACTCCCTGGCCAAGGCAGAACCACATGCCCACGTCTGTTCCTGTCCCCTGCACCGGCAGAGAGCTTGGGGGAGCCAGAGTCTGGCAGGCAGCTGCTGGGTTGGCCGCCTGTGTGGGAAGGGGCAGAGCCGACCTAGGGGCAAGTTGGGCCTCTTACTCTCCCTGCTGCCCTGAGGCTGCTGGGCCAAAGACGTCTTGGGCATCCAGCCCCTTACTGGTCCCTTCCCTCTGACGAGGCCCTCTGAGCTCCAGCACCTTGCAGTGTGGAGACAGCCCCTGCCAGCAACCTCCTCTCCAAGGAGGCCTCAACCGAGGCCTAGGCCCAGGGGAAAGGCACCAGCGGGGATGAGCCAGGGGAGGCGCCCGAGCATGTCTGGACCCAGTCCCCGCAGCCTGCCCCTTGGTGGGGCAGTACCCCCGGAGGCCAGGAAGGTCTGGGCAAGGCTGGCCAGGGGCAGGGGCCCTGCTGCGTCCTGCCCCTGGCCTGTGGGGCCTCTGAGCACAACTGGCCCTCTCCCACTGGAAGACCTCCCCGGCTGTCTCCAAAGGCCGGTTTGCAAGCGCGCCCGCCCACTGTTCCCAGCAGGCGTGCACAATGCTCCCAAGCCCGGGAGAAAAGCGCTTCAGGGTGGTGCTCTCTCCGGGCCCTTGCCCCTGAGCCTGGGGGCAAGGCAGGGTGTCCACACTCCCAGGCCAAGGCAGAACCACATGCACACGTCTGATCTGCCCCCTGCACCGGCAGAGAGCTCGGGGGAGCCAGAGTCTGTCAGGCAGCTGCTGGGTTGGCCCCCTGTGTGGGAAGGGGCAGAGCCGACCTAGGGGCAAGTTGGGCCTCTTGCTCTCCCTGCTGCCCTGAGGCTGCTGGGCCAAAGAGGTCTTGGCCATCCAGCCCCTTGCTGGTCCCTTCCCTCTGACGAGGCCCTCTGAGCTCCAGCACCTTGCAGTGTGGAGACAGCCCCGGCCAGCAACCTCCTCTCCAAGGAGGCCTCAACCGAGGCCTAGGCCCAGGGGAAAGGCACCAGCGGGGATGAGCCTGGGGAGGCGCCCGGGCATGACTGGACCCATTCCCCGCAGCCTGCCCCTTGGTGGGGCAGTACCCCCGGAGGCCAGGAAGGTCTGGGCAAGGCTGGCCAGGGTCAGGGGCCCTGCTGGGTCCTGCCCCTGGCCTGTGGGGCCTCTGAGCACAACCGGCCCTCTCCCACTGGAAGACCTCCCCGGCTGCCTCCAAAGGCCGGTTTGCCAACACTCCCGCCCGCTGTTCTCGCCAGGCACGCACAATTCTCCCAAGCCCGGGAGAAAAGCGCTTCGGTGTGTTGCTCTCTCCGGGCCCTTGCCCCTGAGTGTGGGGGCCAGGCAGTGGTTCCACACTCCCAGACCAAGGCAGAACCACATGCACACGTCTGTTCCTGACCCCTGCACCGGCAGAGAGCTCGGGGGAGCCAGAGTCTGTCAGGCAGCTGCTGGGCTGGCCGCCTGTGTGGGAAGGGGCAGAACCGACCTAGGGGCAAGTTGGGCCTCTTGCTCTCCCTGCTGCCCTGAGGCTGCTGGGCCAAAGAGGTCTTGGGCATCCAGCCCCTTGCTGGTCCCTTCCCTCTGACGAGGCCCTCTGAGCTCCAGCACCTTGCAGTGTGGAGACAGCCCCTGCCAGCAACCTCCTCTCCAAGGAGGCCTCAACCGAGGCCTAGGCCCAGGGGAAAGGCACCAGCGGGGATGAGCCAGTGGAGGCGCCCGGGCATGTCTGGACCCAGTCCCCGCAGCCTGCCCCTTGGTGGGGCAGTACCCCCGGAGGCCAGGAAGGTCTGGGCAAGGCTGCCAGGGGCAGGGACACTGCTGGGGCTGCCCCTGGCCTGTGGGGCGTCTGAGCACAACCGGCACTCTCCCGCTGGAAGACCTCCCCGGCTGCCTCCAAAGGCCGGTTAACAAGCGCTCCCGCCCACTGTTCCCAGCAGGCGTGCACAATGCTCCCAAGCCCGGGAGAAAAGCGCTTCGGGGTGGTGCTCTCTCCGGGCCCTTGCCCCTGAGCCTGGGGGACAGGCAGGGGGAACACACTCCCAGGCCAAGGCAGAACGACATGCACACGTCTGTTCCTGCCCCCTACACCGGCAGAGAGTTCGGGGGAGCCAGAGACTGCCAGGCTGCTGCTGGGCTGGCTGCCTGTGTGGGACGGGGTAGAGCCGACCTAGGGGCAAGTTGGGCCTCTTGCTCTCCCTGCTGCCCTGAGGCTGCTGGGTCAGAGAGGTCTTGGGCATCCAGCCCTTTGCTGGTCCTTTCCCTCTGACGAGGCCCTCTGAGCTCCAGCACCTTGCAGTGTGCAGACAGCCCCTGCCGGCAACCTCCTCTCCAAGGAGGCCTCAACCGAGGCCTAGGCCCAGGGGAAAGGCACCAGCGGGGATGAGCCTGGGGAGGCGCCCGGGCATGTCTGGACCCAGGCCCCGCAGCCTGCCCCTTGGTGGGGTAGTACCCCCGGAGGCCAGGAAGGTCTGGGCAAGGCTGCCAGAGGCAGGGACACTGCTGGGTCCTGCCCCTGGCCTGTGGGGCCTCTGAGAACAACTGGCACTCTCCAGCTGGAAGACCTCCCCGGCTGCCTCCAAAGGCTGGTTTGCAAGCACTCAATCCCGCTGTTCACGCCAGCTGCGCACAATGCTCCCAAGCCCGGGAGAAAAGCATTTTGGGGTGGTGCTCACTCCGGGCTTTGGAAGACCTCCCCGGCTGCCTCCAAGGCCGGTTTGCAAGCACTTCTGCCTGCTGTTCCCGCCACCCGCGCACAATGCTCCCAAGCCCGGGAGAAAAGCGTTTCGGGGTGGTGTTCTCTCTGGGCCCAAGAAAGACCTCCCGGGCTGCCCCCAAATGCCGGTTTGCAAGCACTCCCACTCGCTGTTCCCGCCATCCGTGCAAATGCTCCAAGCCCAGGAGAAAAGCCCTTCAGGGTGGTGCTCTCTCCCGGCCCTTGGAAGACCTCCCCGGCTGCCTCCAAAGGCTGGATTTCAAGTACTCCCTCCCGCTGTCCCGCCAGCCGCACACAATGCTCCCAATCACGGGAGAAAAGCGCTTCGGGGTGGTGCTCTCTACGGGCCCTTGGAAGACCTCCCCGTTTGTCTCCAAAGGCCGGTTTGCAAGCACCCAATCCCGCTGTTCCCGCCAGCCGCGCACAATGCTCCCAAGCCCGGGAGAAAAGCTTTTTGGGGTGGTGCTCACACCGGGCCCTGGAAGACCTCCCCGGCTGCCTGCAAAGGCCGGTTTTCAAGCACTCCTGCCTGCTGTTCCTGCCACCCGCGCACAATACTCCCAAGCCCGGGAGAAAAGCGCTTCGGGGTGGTGCTCTCTACAGGCCCTTGGAAGACCTCCCCCGCTGCCTCCAAAGGCCGGTTTGCAAGAACTCCTTCCTGCTGTTGCCGCCAGCCACGCACAATGCTCCCAAGCCCGGGAGAAAAGTGCTTCGGGGTGGTGATCTCTCCGGGCCCTTGGAAGTCGTCCCCGGCTGCCTCCAAAGGCCGGTTTGCAAGCACTCATGCCCGTTGTTCCCACCAGCCGCGCACAATGCTCCCAAGCCCGGGAGAAAAGCATTTTGGGGTGGTGCTCACTCCGGGCCCTTGGAAGACCTCCCCGGCTGCCTCCAAAGGCTGGTTTTCAAGAACTCCCTCCCGCTGACCCGCCAGCCACACACAATGCTCCCAAGCCCAGGAGAAAAGCATTTTGGGGTGGTCTCTCTCCGGGCCCTTGGAAGACTCCCCGGCTGCCTCTAAAGGCCGGTTTGCAAGCACTCATGTCCTCTGTTCCCGACAGCCGCGAACAATGCTCCCAATTCCGTGAGAAAAGTGCTTCGGGATGGTGCTCTCTCCGGGCCCTTGGAAGACCTCCCAAGCTGCCTCCAAAGGCCGGTTTGCAAGCACTCCCGCCCGCTGTTCCCGCCAGCCTCGCACAATGCTCCCAAGACCGGGAGAAAAGCGCTTCGGGGTGGTGTTCTCTCCGTGCCAATGGAGGACCTCCCTGGCTGCCCCCAAAGGCCGGTTTGCAAGCACTCCCACTCGCTGTTCCCGCCAGCCACGCACAATCCTCCAAAACCCCGGAGAAAAGCGCTTCGGGGTGGTGTTCTCTCCGTGCCCATGGAAGACCTCCCCGGCTGCCTCCAAAGGCCAGTTTGCAAGCAGTCCTGCCTGCTGTTCCCGCCAGCCGCGCACAATGTTCCCAAGCCCGGGAGAAAAGCGCTTCGGGGTGGTGCTCTCTCCGGGCACTTTCAAGACCTCCCCGGCTGCCTCCAAGGCCGGTTTGCAAGGACTCATGCCCGCTGTTCCCGCCAGCCGCGCACAATGCTCCCAAGCCCGGGAGAAAAGGTTTTTGGGGTGGTGCTCACACCGGGCCCTGGAAGACCTCCCCGGCTGCCTCCAAAGGCCGGTTTTCAAGCACTCCTGCCTGCTGTTCCCGCCACCTGCGCACAATGCTCCCAAGCCCGGGAGAAACGCGCTTCGGGGTGGTGCTCTCTACAGGCCCTTGGAAGACCTCCCCGGCTGCCTCCAAAGGCCGGTTTGCAAGGACTCCTTCCTGCTGTTCCCGCCAGCCACGCACAATGCGCCCAAGCCCGGGAGAAAAGCATTTTGGGGTGGTGCTCTCTACAGGCCCTTGGAAGACCTCCCCGGCTGCCTCCAATGGCCAGTTTGCAAGCACTCATGCCCGCTGTTCCCACCAGCCGCGCACAATGCTCCCAAGCCCGGGAGAAAAGCTTTTTGGGGTGGTGCTCACACCGGGCCCTGGAAGACCTCCCCGGCTGCCTGCAAAGGCCGGTTTTCAAGCACTCCTGCCTGCTGTTCCCGCCACCCGCGCACAATGCTCCCAAGCCCGGGAGAAAAGCGCTTCGGGGTGATGCTCTCTACAGGCCCTTGGAAGACCTCCCCGGCTGCCTTCAAAGGCCGGTTTGCAAGGACTCCTTCCTGCTGTTCCCGCCAGCCACGCACAATGCTCCCAAGCCCGGGAGAAAAGTGCTTCGGGGTGGTGCTCTCTCCGGGCCCTTGGAAGACGTCCCCGGCTGCCTCCAAAGGCCGGTTTGCAAGCACTCATGCCCGTTGTTCCCACCAGCCGCGCACAATGCTCCCAAGCCCGGGAGAAAAGCATTTTGGGGTGGTGCTCACTCCGGGCCCTTGGAAGACCTCCCCGGCTGCCTCCAAAGGCCAGTTTGCAAGCACTCCTGCCTGCTGTTCCCCCCAGCCGCGCACAATGCTCCCAATCCCGGGAGAAAAGCGCTTCGGGGTGGTGCTCTCTCCGGGCACTTTCAAGACCTCCCCGGCTGCCTCCAAAGGCCGGTTTGTAAGTACTCATTCCCGCTGCTTCCGCCAGCCACGCACAATGCTCCCAAGCCCGGGAGAAAAGCATTTTGGGGTGGTGCTCTCTCCGGGCCCTTGGAAGACCTCCCGGGCTGCCTCCAAAGGCCGGTTTGCAAGCACTCATGTCCGCTGTTCCCGACAGCCGCGCACAATGCTCCCAAGCCCGGGAGAAAAGCATTTTGGGGTGGTGATCAGTCCGGGCCCTTGGAAGACCTCCCCGGCTGCCTCCAAAGGACAGTTTGCAAGCACTCAATCCCGCTGTTCCCGCCAGCCGCGCACAATGCTCCCAAGCCCGGGAGAAAAGGGCTTCGGGGTTGTGCTCTCTCCCGGCCCTTGGAAGACCTCCCCGGCTGCCTCCAAAGGCTGGTTTTCAAGAACTCCCTCCCGCTGACCCGCCAGCCGCACACAATGCTCCCAAGCCCGGGAGAAAAGCATTTTGGGGTGGTCTCTCTCCGGGCCCTTGGAAGACTCCCCGGCTGCCTCTAAAGGCCGGTTTGCAAGCACTCATGTCCTCTGTTCCCGACAGCCGCGAACAATGCTCCCAATTCCGTGAGAAAAGTGCTTCGGGATGGTGCTCTCTCCGGGCCCTTGGAAGACCTCCCAAGCTGCCTCCAAAGGCCGGTTTGCAAGCACTCCCGCCCGCTGTTCCCGCCAGCCTCGCACAATGCTCCCAAGCCCGGGAGAAAAGCGCTTCGGGGTGGTGTTCTCTCCGTGCCAATGGAGGACCTCCCTGGCTGCCTCCAAAGGCCGGTTTGCAAGCACTCATGCCCGTTGTTCCCACCAGCCGCGCACAATGCTCCCAAGCCCGGGAGAAAAGCATTTTGGGGTGGTGCTCACTCCGGGCCCTTGGAAGACCTCCCCGGCTGCCTCCAAAGGCCAGTTTGCAAGCAGTCCTGCCTGCTGTTCCCGCCAGCCGCGCACAATGTTCCCAAGCCCGGGAGAAAAGCGCTTCGGGGTGGTGCTCTCTCCGGGCACTTTCAAGACCTCCCCGGCTGCCCCCAAAGGCCGGTTTGTAAGTACTCATTCCCGCTGCTTCCGCCAGCCACGCACAATGCTCCCAAGCCCGGGAGAAAAGCATTTTGGGGTGGTGCTCTCTCCGGGCCCTTGGAAGACCTCCCGGGCTGCCTCCAAAGGCCGGTTTGCAAGCATTCATGTCCGTTGTTCCCGACAGCCGCGCACAATGCTCCCAAGCCCGAGAGAAAAGCATTTTGGGGTGGTGATAAGTCCGGCCCTTGGAAGACCTCCCCGGCTGACTCCAAAGGACAGTTTGCAAGCACTCATGCCCGCTGTTCCCGCCAGCCACGCACAATGCTCCCAAGACCGTGAGAAAAGCGCTTCGGGGTGGTGTTCTCTCAGGGACCATGGAGGACCTCCCCGGCTGCCCCCAAAGGCCGCTTTGCAAGCATTCCCACTCGCTGTTCCCGCCAGGCACACACAATGTTCCAAAACCCCGGAGAAAAGCGCTTCGGGGTGGTGCTCTCTCCGCGCCCTTGGAAGACTTCTCTGGCTGCCGCCAAATGCCGGTTTGCAAGAATTCCCTCCCGCTGTCCCACCAGCCGCACACAATGCTCCAAAACCCGAGAGAAAAGCGCTTCGAGGTGGTGCTCTCTCCGGGCCCTTGGAAGACCTCCCCGGCTGCCTCCAAAGGCCGGTTTGCAAGCACTCCTGCCTGCTGTTCCTGCCACGCGCGCACAATGCTCCGAAGTCCGGAAGAAAAGCATTTTGGGGTAGTGTTCTCTCCGGGCGCTTGGAAGACCTCCCGGGCGGCCTCCAAAGGCCGGTTTGCAAGCACTCATGTCCGCTGTTCCCGACAGCCGCACACAATGCTCCCAAGCCCGGGAGAAAAGCATTTTGGGGTGGTGATCAGTCCGGGCCCTTGGAAGACCTCCCCGGCTGCCTCCAAAGGACAGTTTGCAAGAACTCATGCCCGCTGTTCCCGCCAGGCACGCACAATGCTCCCAAGCCCGGGAGAAAAGCGCTTCGGGGTGGTGCTCTCACCGGGCCCTTGCCCCTGAGCCTGGGGGCAATGCAGGGGGAACACACTCCCAGGCCAAGGCAGAACCACATGCAAACGTCTGTTCCTGGTCCCTGCACCGGCAGAGAGCTCGGGGGAGCCAGAGTATGCCAGGCAGCTGCTGGGTTGGCGGCCTGTGTGGAAAGGGGCAGAGCCGACCTAGGGGCAAGTTGGGCCTCTTGCTCTCCCTGCTGCCCTGAGGCTGCTGGGCCAAAGAGGTCTTGGGCATCCAGCCCCTTGCTGGTCCCTTCCCTCTGATGAGGCCCTCTGAGCTCCAGCACCTTGCAGTGTGGAGACAGCCCCTGCCAGCAACCTCGTCCCCAAGGAGGCCTCAACCGAGGCCTAGGCCCAGGGGAAAGGCACCAGCGGGGATAAGCCTGGGGAGGCGCCCGGGCATGTCTGGACCCAGTCCCCGCAGCCTGCCCCTTGGTGGGGCAGTACCCCCGGAGGCCAGGAAGGTCTGGGCAAGGCTGCCAGGGGCAGGGACACTGATGGGTCCTGCCCCTGGCCTGTGGGGCGTCTGAGCACAACCAGCACCCTCCCGCTGGAAGACCTCCCCGGCTGCCTCCAAAGGCCTGTTTGCAAGCACTCCCACCCGCTGTTCCCGCCAGGCACGCACAATGCTCCCAAGCCCGGGAGAAAAGCGCTTCGGGGTGGTGCTCTCCTCGGGCCCTTGCCCCTGAGCCTGGGGGCCAGGCAGGTGGAACACACTCCCAGGCCAAGGGAGAACGACATGCACACGTCTGTTCCTGCCCCCTACACCGGCAGAGAGCTCGGGGGAGCCAGAGTCTGTCAGGCAGGTGCTGGGCTGGCCGCCTGTGTGGGAAGTGGCAGAGCCGACCTAGGGGCATGTTGGGCCTCTGCTCTCCCTGCTGCCCTGAGGCTGCTGGGCCAAAGAGGTCTTGGGCATCCAGCCCCTTGCTGGTCCCTTCCCTCTGACGAGGCCCTCTGAGCTCCAGCACCTTGCAGTGTGGAGACAGCCCCTGCCAGCAACCTCCCCTCCAAGGAGGCCTCAACCGAGGCCTAGCACCAGGGGAAAGGCACCAGCTGGGAAGAGCCTGGGGAGGCGCCCGGGCATGTCTGGACCCAGTCCCCGCAGCCTGCCCCTTGGTGAGGCAGTACCCCCGGAGGCCAGGAAGGTCTGGGCAAGGCTGGTCAGGGGCAGGGGCCCTGCTGGGCCCTGCCCCTGGCCTGTGGGGCCTCTGAGCACAACCGGCCCTCTCCCACTGGAAGACCTCCCCGGGTGCCTCCAAAGGGCGGTTTGCCAACACTCCCGCCCGCTGTTCCCGCCAGGCACGCACAATTCTCCCAAGCCCGGGAGAAAAGCGCTTCGGGGTGGTGCTCTCTCCGGGCCCTTGCCCATGAGCCTGGGGGCAAGGCAGGGAGAACACACTCCCAGGCCAAGGCAGAACCACATGCCCACGTCTGTTCCTGTCCCCTGCACCGGCAGAGAGCTTGGGGGAGCCAGAGTCTGTCAGGCAGCTGCTGGGTTGGCCGCCTGTGGGGGAAGGGGCAGAGCCGAATAGGGGCAAGTTGGGCCTCTTGCTCTCCCTGCTGCCCTGAGGCTCCTGGGCCAAAGATGTCTTGGGCATCCAGCCCTTTACTGGTCGCTTCTCTCTGACGAGGCTCTCTGAGCTGCAGCACTTTGCAGTGTGGAGACAGCCCCTGCCAGCAACCTCCTCTCCAAGGAGGCCTCAACCGAGGCCTAGGCCCAGGGGAAAGGCACCAGCGGGGATGAGCCTGGGGAGGCGCCCGGGCATGACTGGACCCAGGCCCGCAGCCTGCCCCTTGGTGGGGCAGTACCCCCGGAGGTCAGGAAGGTCTGGGCAAGGCTGGCCAGGGGCAGGGGCCCTGCTGGGTCCTGCCCCTGGCCTGTGGGGCCTCTGAGCACAACCGGCCCTCTCCCACTGGAAGACCTCCCCGGCTGCCTCCAAAGGCCGGTTTGCCAACACTCCTGCCCGCTGTTCCCGCCAGGCACGCACAATGCTCCCAAGCCCAGGAGAAAAGCGCATCGGGGTTGTGGTCTCTCCGGGCCCCTGCCCGTGAGCCTGGGGGCCAGGCAGGGGATCCACAGTCCCAGACCAAGGCAGAACCACATGCACTCGTCTGTTCCTGCCCCCTCCACCGGCAGAGAGCTGGGGGGAGCCAGAGTCTGTCAGGCAGCTGCTGGGCTGGCCGCCTGTGTGGGAAGGGGCAGAGCCGAACTAGGGGCAAGTTGGGCCTCTTGCTCTCCCTGCTGCCCTGAGGCTGCTGGGCCAAAGAGGTCTTGGGCATCCAGCCCCTTGCTGGTCCCTTCCCTCTGACGAGGCCCTCTGAGCTCCAGCACCTTGCAGTGTGGAGACAGCCCCTGCCAGTAACCTCCTCTCCAAGGAGGCCTCAACCGAGACCTAGGCCCAGGGGAAAGGCACCAGCGGGGATGAGCCTGTGGAGGCGCACGGGCATGTCTGGACCCAGTCCCCGCAGCCTGCCCCTTGGTGGGGCAGTACCCCCGGAGGCCAGGAAGGTCTGGGCAAGGCTGGCCAGGGGCAGGGGCCCTGCTGGGTCCTGCCCCTGGCCTGTGGGGCCTCTGAGCACAACCGGCCCTCTCCCACTGGAAGACCTCCCCGGCTGCCTCCAAAGGCCGGTTTGCCAACACTCCCGCCCGCTGATCCCGCCAGGCACGCACAATGCTCCCAAGCCCGGGAGAAAAGCGCTTCGGGGTGTTGCTCTCTCCGGGCCCTTGCCCCTGAGCCTGGGGTCCAGGCAGTGTGTCCACACTCCCAGACCAAGGCAGAACCACATGCACAAGTCTGTTCCTGACCCCTGCACCGGCAGAGCGCTCGGGGGAGCCACAGTCTGTCAGGCAGCTGCTGGGTTGGCTGCCTGTGTGGGAAGGGGCAGAGCCGACCTAGGGGCAAGTTGGGCCTCTTCCTCTCCCTGCTGCCCTGAGGCTGCTGGGCCAAAGAGGTCTTGGGCATCCAGCCCCTTGCTGGTCCCTTCCCGCTGACGAGGCCCTCTGAGCTCCAGCACCTTGCAGTGTGGAGACAGCCCCTGCCAGCAACCTCCTCTCCAAGGAGGCCTCAACCGAGGCCTAGGACCAGGGGAAAGGCACCAGCTGGGATGAGCCTGGGGAGGCGCCCGGGCATGTCTGGACCCAGTCCCCGCAGCCTGCCCCTTGGTGGGATAGTAACCCCGGAGTCCAGGAGGGTCTGGGCAAGGCTGGAGGGGCAGGGACACTGCTGGGTCCTGCCCCTGGCCTGTGGGGCGTCTGACACAACCGGCACTCTCCCGCTGGAAGACCTCCCTGGCTGCCTCCAAAGGCCGGTTTGCAAGCACTCCCGCCCGCTGTTCCCGCCAGGCACGCACAATGCTACCAAGCCCGAGAGAAAAGCGCTTCGGGGTGGTGCTCTCTCCGGACCCTTGCCCCTGAGCCTGGGGGACAGGCAGTGGGTCCACACTCCCAGGCCAAGGCAGAACCACATGCACACGTCTGTTCCTGCCCCCTACACCGGCAGAGAGATCGGGGGAGCCAGAGACTGCCAGGCTGCTGCTGGGCTGGCTGCCTGTCTGGGACGGGGCAGAGCCGACCTAGGGGCAAGTTGGGCCTCTTGCTCTCCCTGCTGCCCTGAGGCTGCTGGGTCAAAGAGGTCTTGGGCATCCAGCCCTTTGCTGGTCCCTTCCCTCTGACGAGGCCCTCTGAGCTCCAGCACCTTGCAGTGTGGAGACAGCCCCTGCCAGCAACCTCCTCTCCAAAGAGGCCTCAACCGAGGCCTACGCCCAGGGGAAAGGCACCAGCGGGCATGATCCTGGGGAGGCGCACGGACATGTCTGGACCCAGTCACCGCAGCCTGCCCCTTGGTGGGGCAGTACCCCCGGAGGCCAGGAAGGTCTGGGCAAGGCTGGCCAGGGGCAGGGGCCCTGCTGGGTCCTGCCCCTGGCCTGTGGGGCCTCTGAGCCCAACCGGCCCTCTCCCACTGGAAGACCTCCCCGGCTGCCTCCAAAGGCCGGTTTGCAAGCGCTCCCGCCCACTGTTCCCAGCAGGCGTGGACAATGCTCCCAAGCCCGGGAGAAAAGCGCTTCAGGGTGGTGCTCTCTCTGGGCCCTTGCCCCTGAGCCTGGGGGCAAGGCAGGGTGTCCACACTCCCAGGCCAAGGCAGAACCACATGCACACGTTTGATCTGCGCCCTGCACCGGCAGAGAGCTCGGGGGAGCCAGAGTCTGTCAGGCAGCTGCTGGGCTGGCCGCCTGTGTGGGAAGGGGCAGAGCCGACCTAGGGGCAAGTTGGGCCTCTTGCTCTCCCTGCTGCCCTGAGGCTGCTGGGCCAAAGAGGTCTTGGGCATCCAGCCCCTTGCTGGTCCCTTCCCTCTGACGAGGCCCTCTGAGCTCCAGCACCTTGCAGTGTGGAGACAGCCCCTGCCAGCAACCTCCTCTCCAAGGAGGCCTCAACCGAGGCCTAGGCCCAGGGGAAAGGC
Source organism: Dama dama (assembly GCF_033118175.1). Lineage (NCBI taxonomy): Eukaryota > Metazoa > Chordata > Mammalia > Artiodactyla > Cervidae > Dama > Dama dama. The sequence continues at coordinate 3,095,427 of NW_026870889.1, forward strand.
ACCAGCGGGGATGAGCCTGGGGAGGCGCCCGGGCATGACTGGACCCAGGCCCGCAGCCTGCCCCTTGGTGGGGCAGTACCCCCGGAGGCCAGGAAGGTCTGGGCAAGGCTGGCCAGGGGCAGGGGCCCTGCTGGGTCCTGCCCCTGGCCTGTGGGGCCTCTGAGCACAACCGGCCCTCTCCCACTGGAAGACCTCCCCGGCTGCCTCCAAAGGCCGGTTTGCCAACACTCCCGCCCGCTGTTCTCGCCAGGCACGCACAATTCTCCCAAGCCCGGGAGAAAAGCGCTTCGGTGTGTTGCTCTCTCCGAGCCCTTGCCCTGAGCCTGGGGGCCAGGCAGTGGTTCCACACTCCCAGACCAAGGCAGAACCACATGCACACGTCTGTTCCTGACCCCTGCACCGGCAGAGAGCTCGGGGGAGCCAGAGTCTGTCAGGCAGCTGCTGGGCTGGCCGCCTGTGTGGGAAGGGGCAGAGCCGACCTAGGGGCAAGTTGGGCCTCTTCCTCTCCCTGCTGCCCTGAGGCTGCTGGGCCAAAGAGGTCTTGGGCATCCAGCCCCTTGCTGGTCCCTTCCCTCTGACGAGGCCCTCTGAGCTCCAGCACCTTGCAGTGTGGAGACAGCCCCTGCCAGCAACCTCCTCTCCAAGGAGGCCTCAACCGAGGCCTAGGCCCAGGGGAAAGGCACCAGCGGGGATGAGCCAGTGGAGGCGCAAGGGCATGTCTGGACCCAGTCCCGCAGCCTGCCCCTTGGTGGGGCAGTACCCCCGGAGGCCAGGAAGGTCTGGGCAAGGCTGCCAGGGGCAGGGACACTGCTGGGTCCTGCCCCTGGCCTGTGGGGCGTCTGAGCACAACCGGCACTCTCCCGCTGGAAGAGCTGCCCGGCTGCCTCCAAAGGCCGGTTAACAAGCGCTCCCGCCCACTGTTCCCAGCAGGCGTGCACAATGCTCCCAAGCCCGGGAGAAAAGCGCTTCGGGGTGGTGCTCTCTCCGGGCCCTTGCCCCTGAGCCTGGGGGCAAGGCAGGGTGTCCACACTCCCAGGCCAAGGCAGAACCACATGCACACGTCTGATCTGCCCCCTGCACCGGCAGAGAGCTCGGGGGAGCCAGAGTCTGTCAGGCAGCTGCTGGGCTGGCCGCCTGTGTGGGAAGGGGCAGAGCCGACCTAGGGGCAAGTTGGGCCTCTTGCTCTCCCTGCTGCCCTGAGGCTGCTGGGCCAAAGAGGTCTTGGGCATCCAGCCCCTTGCTTGTCCCTTCCCTCTGACGAGGCCCTCTGAGCTCCAGCACCTTGCAGTGTGGAGACAGCACCTGCCAGCAATCTCCTCTCCAAGGAGGCCTCAACCGAGGCCTAGGCCCAGGGAAAAGGCACCAGCGGGGTTGAGCCAGGGGAGGCGCCCGGGCATGTCTGGACCCTGTCCCCGCAGCCTGCCCCTTGGTGGGGCAGTACCCCCGGAGGCCAGGAAGGTCTGGGCAAGGCTGGCCAGGGGCAGGGGCCCTGCTGGGTCCTGCCCCTGGCCTGTGGGGCCTCTGAGCACAACCGGCCCTTGCCCACTGGAAGACCTCCCCGGCTGCCTCCAAAGGCCGGTTTGCAAGCCCTCCCGTCCACTGTTCCCGCCAGGCGCGCACAATGCTCCCAAGCCCGGGAGAAAAGCGCTTCGGGGTGGTGGTCTCTCCGGGCCCCTGCCCCTGAGCCTGGGGGCCAGGCAGGGGATCCACAGTCCCAGGCCAAGGCAGAACCACATGCACACGTCTGTTCCTGCCCCCTCCACCGGCAGAGAGCTGGGGGGAGCCAGAGTCTGTCAGGCAGCTGCTGAGCTGGCCGCCTGTGTGGGAAGGGGCAGAGCCGACCTAGGGGCAAGTTGGGCCTCTTGCTCTCCCTGCTGCCCTGAGGCTGCTGGGCCAAAGAGGTCTTGGGCATCCAGCCCCTTGCTGGTCTCTTCCCTCTGACGAGGCCCTCTGAGCTCCAGCACCTTGCAGTGTGGAGACAGCCCCTGCCAGCAACCTCCTCTCCAAGGAGGCCTCAACCGAGGCCTAGGCCCAGGGGAAAGGCACCAGCGGGGATGATCCTGGGGAGGCGCACGGACATGTCTGGACCCAGTCCCCGCAGCCTGCCCCTTGGTGGGGCAGTACCCCCGGAGGCCAGGAAGGTCTGGGCAAGGCTGGCCAGGGGCAGGGGCCCTGCTGGGTCCTGCCCCTGGGCTGTGGGGCCTCTGAGCACAACCGGCCCTCTCCCACTGGAAGACTTCCCCGGCTGCCTCCAAAGGCCGGTTTGCCAACACTCCCGCCCGCTGTTCCCGCCAGGCACGCACAATGCTCCCAAGCCCGGGAGAAAAGCGCTTCGGGGTGTTGCCCTCTCCGGACCCTTGCCCCTGAGCCTGGGGTCCAGGCAGTGGGTCCACACTCCCAGACCAAGGCAGAACCACATGCACTCGTCTGTTCCTGACCCTGCACCGGCAGAGAGCTCGGGGGAGCCAGAGTCTGTCAGGCAGCTGCTGGGTTGGCTGCCTGTGTGGGAAGGGGCAGAGCCGACCTAGGGGCAAGTTGGGCCTCTTCCTCTCCCTGTTGCCCTGAGGCTGCTGGGCCAAAGACGTCTTGGGCATCCAGCCCCTTACTGGTCCCTTCCCTCTGACGAGGCCCTCTGAGCTCCAGCACCTTGCAGTGTGGAGACAGCCCCTGCTAGCAACCTCCTCTCCAAGGAGGCCTCAACCGAGGCCTAGGCCCAGGGGAAAGGCACCAGCGGGGATGAGCCAGTGGAGGCGCACGGGCATGTCTGGACCCAGTCCCCGCAGCCTGCCCCTTGGTGGGGCAGTACCCCCGGAGGCCAGGAAGGTCTGGGCAAGGCTGCGAGGGGCAGGGGCCCTGCTGGGTCGTGCCACTGGCCTGTGGGGCGTCTGAGCACAACCGGCACTCTCCCGCTGGAAGACCTCCCCGTCTGCCTCCAAAGGCCGGTTTGCAAGCACTCCCGCCCACTGTTCCCGCCAGGCAGGCACAATGCTCCCAAGCCCGGGAGAAAAGCGCTTCGGGGTGGTGCTCTCCTCGGGCCCTTGCCCCTGAGCCTGGGGGCCAGGCAGTTGGAACACACTCCCAGGCCAAGGCAGAACGACATGCACACGTCTGTTCCTGCCCCCTAAACCGGCAGAGAGCTCGGGGGAGCCAGAGACTGCCAGGCTGCTGCTGGGCTGGCTGCCTGTGTGGGACGGGGCAGAGCCGACCTAGGGGCAAGTTGGGCCTCTTGCTCTCCCTGCTGCCCTGAGGCTGCTGGGTCAAAGAGGTCTTGGGCATCCAGCCCTTTGCTGGTCCCTTCCCTCTGACGAGGCCCTCTGAGCTCCAGCACCTTGCAGTGTGGAGACAGCCCCTGCCAGCAACCTCCTCTCCAAAGAGGCCTCAACCGAGGCCTACGCCCAGGGGAAAAGCACCAGCGGGGATGATCCTGGGGAGGCGCACGGACATGTCTGGACCCAGTCCCCGCAGCCTGCCCCTTGGTGGGGCAGTACCCCCGGAGGCCAGGAAGGTCTGGGCAAGGCTGGCCAGGGGCAGGGGCCCTGCTGGGTCCTGCCCCTGGCCTGTGAGGCCTCTGAGCACAACCGGCCCTCTCCCACTGGAAGACCTCCCCGGCTGCCTCCAAAGTCCTCTTTGCAAACACTCCAGCCCTCTGTTCCCGCCAGGCACGCACAATGCTCCCAAGCCCGGTAGAAAAGCGCTTCGGGGTGGTGCTCTCTCCGGGCCCTTGCCCCTAAGCCTGCGGGCCAGGCAGGGGGAACACACTCCCAGGCCAAGACAGAACGACATGAACACGTCTGTTCCTGCCCCCTACACCGGCAGAGAGCTCGGGGGAGCCAGAGTCTCTCAGGCAGGTGCTGGGCTGGCCGCCTGTGTGGGAAGGGGCAGAGCCGACCTAGGGGCAAGTTGGGCCTCTTGCTCTCCCTGCTGCCCAGAGGCTGCTGGGCCAAAGACGTCTTGGGCATCCAGCCCTTTGCTGGTCCCTTCCCTCTGACGAGGCCCTCTGAGCTCCAGCACCTTGCAGTGTGGAGACAGCCCCTGCCAGCAACCTCCTCTCCAAGGAGGCCTCAACCGAGGCCTAGGCCCAGGGGAAAGGCACCAGCGGGGATGAGCCTGGAGAGGCGCCCGGGCATGTCTGGACCCAGTCCCCGCAGCCTGCCCCTTGGTGGGGCAGTACCCCTGGAGGCCAGGAAGGTCTGGGCAAGGCTGACCAGGGGCAGGGGACCTGCTGGGTCCTGCCCCTGGCCTGTGGGGCCTCTGAGCACAACCGGCCCTCTCCCACTGGAAGACCTCCCCGGCTGCCTCCAAAGGCCGTTTTGCACGCACTCCCGCCCACTGTTCCCACCAAGCGCGCACAATGCTCCCATCCCGGGAGAAAAGCGCTTCGGGGTGGTGCTCTCTCCGGGCCCTTGCCCCTGAGACTGGGGGCCAGGCAGGGGTCCACACTCCCAGGCCAAGGCAGAACCACATGCACACGTCTGTTCCTGACCCCTGCACCGGCAGAGAGCTCGGGGGAGCCAGAGTCTGTCAGGCAGCTGCTGGGCTGGCCGCCATTGTGGGAAGGGGCAGAGCCGACCTAGGGGCAAGTTGGGCCTCTTGCTCTCCCTGCTGCCCTGAGGCTGCTGGGCCAAAGAGGTCTTGGGCATCCAGCCCTTTGCTTGTCCCTTCCCTCTGACGAGGCCCTCTGAGCTCCAGCACCTTGCAGTGTGGAGACAGCCCCTGCCAGCAACCTCCTCTCCAAGGAGGCCTCAACCGAGACCTAGGCCCAGGGGAAAGGCACCAGCGGGGATGAGCCTGGGGAGGCGCCCGGGCATGTCTGGACCCAGTCCCCGCAGCCTGCCCCTTGGTGGGGCAGTACCCCCGGAGGCCAGGAAGGTCTGGGAAAGGCTGGCCAGGGTCAGGGGACCTGCTGGGTCCTGCCCCTGGCCTGTGGGGCCTCTGAGCACAACCGGCCCTCTCCCACTGGAAGACCTCCCCGGCTGCCTCCAAAGTCCTGTTTGCCAACACTCCCACCCGCTGTTCACGCCAGACTTGCACAATGCTCCCAAGCCCGGGAGAAAAGCGCTTCGGGGTGGTGCTCTCTCCGGGCCCTTGCCCCTGAGCCTGGGGGCAAGGCATGGGGAACACACTCCCAGGCCAAGGCAGAAACACATGCCCACGTCTGTTCCTGTCTCCTGCACCGGCAGAGAGCTTGGGGGAGCCAGAGTGTGTCAGGCAGCTGCTGGGTTGGCCGCCTGTGTGGGAAGGGGCAGAGCCGCCCTAGGGGCAAGTTGGGCCTCTTGCTCTCCCTGCTGCCCTGAGGCTGCTGGGCCAAAGACGTCTTGGGCATCCAGCCCCTTACTGGTCCCTTCCCTCTGACGAGGCCCTCTGAGCTCCAGCACCTTGCAGTGTGGAGACAGCCCCTGCCAGCAACCTCCTCTCCAAGGAGGCCTCAACCGAGGCCTAGGCCCAGGGGAAAGGCACCAGCGGGGATGAGCCAGGGGAGGCGCCCGAGCATGTCTGGACCCAGTCCCCGCAGCCTGCCCCTTGGTGGGGCAGTACCCCCGGAGGCCAGGAAGGTCTGGGTAAGACTGGCCAGGGGCAGGGGCCCTGCTGGGTCCTGCCCCTGGCCTGTGGGGCCTCTGAGCACAACCGGCCCTCTCCCACTGGAAGACCTCCCCGGCTGCCTCCAAAGGCCGGTTTGCAAGCGGTCCCGGCCACTGTTACCAGCAGGCGGGCACAATGCTCCTAAGCCCGGAAGAAAAGCGCTTCAGGGTGGTGCTCTCTCTGGGCCCTTGCCCCTGAGCCTGGGGGCAAGGCAGGGTGTCCACACTCCCAGGCCAAGGCAGAACCACATGCACACGTCTGACCTGCCCCCTGCACCGGCAGAGAGCTCGGGGGAGCCAGAGTCTGTCAGGCAGCTGCTGGGCTGGCCGCCTGTGTGGGAAATGGCAGAGCCGACCTAGGGGCAAGTTGGGCCTCTTGCTCTCCCTGCTGCCCTGAGGCTGCTGGGCCAAAGAGGTCTTGGGCATCCAGCCCCTTGCTGGTCCCTTCACTCTGACGAGGCCCTCTGAGCTCCAGCACCTTGCAGTGTGGAGACAGCCCCTGCCAGCAACCTCCTCTCCAAGGAGGCCTCAACCGAGGCCTAGGCCCAGGGGAAAGGCACCAGCGGGGATGAGCCTGGGGAGGCGCCCGGGCATGTCTGGACCCAGTCCCCGCAGCCTGCCCCTTGGTGGGGCAGTACCCCCGGAGGCCAGGAAGATCTGGGCAAGGCTGGCCAGGGGCAGGGGCCCTGCTGGGTCCTCCCCATGGCCTGTGGGGCCTCTGAGCACAACCGGCCCTCTCCCACTGGAAGACCTCCCCGGCTGCCTCCAAAGGCCAGTTTGCCAACACTCCTGCCCGCTCTTCCCGCCAGGCACGCACAATGCTCCCAAGCCCGGGAGAAAAGCGCTTCGGGGTGGTGCTCTCTCCGGGCCCTTGCCCCTGAGCCTGTGGGCAAGGCAGGGGGAACACACTCCCAGACCAAGGCAGAAACACATGCACACGTCTGTTCCTGTCCCCTGCACCGGCAGAGAGCTCGGGGGAGCCAGAGTCTCTCAGGCAGGTGCTGGGCTGGCCGCCTGTGTGGGAAGGGGCAGAGCCGACCTAGGGGCAAGTTGGGCCTCTTGCTCTCTCTGCTGCCCTGAGGCTGCAGGGCCAAAGACGTCTTGGGCATCCAGCCCCTTACTGGTCCCTTCCCTCTGACGAGGCCCTCTGAGCTCCAGCACCTTGCAGTGTGGAGACAGCCCCTGCCAGCAATCTCCTCTCCAAGGAGGCCTCAACCGAGGCCTAGGCCCAGGGGAAAGGCACCAGCGGGGTTGAGCCAGGGGAGGCGCCCGGGCATGTCTGGACCCTGTCCCCGCAGCCTGCCCCTTGGTGGGGCAGTACCCCCGGAGGCCAGGAAGGTCTGGGCAAGGCTGGCCAGGGGCAGGGGCCCTGCTGGGTCCTGCCCCTGGCCTGTGGGGCCTCTGAGCACAACCGGCCCTCTCCCACTGGAAGACCTCCCCGGCTGCCTCCAAAGGCCGGTTTGCAAGCACTCCCGCCCACTGTTCCCGCCAGGCGCGCACAATGCTCCCAAGCCCGGGAGAAAAGCGCTTCGGGGTGGTGCTCTCTCCGGGCCCTTGCCCCTGAGCCTGGGGGCCAGGCAGGGGATCCACAGTCGCAGGCCAAGGCACAACAACATGCACACGTCTGTTCCTGCCCCCTCCACCGGCAGAGAGCTGGTGGGAGCCAGAGTCTGTCAGGCAGCTGCTGGGCTGGCCGCCTGTGTGGGAAGGGGCAGAGCCGACCTAGGGGCAAGTTGGGCCTCTTGCTCTCCCTGCTGCCCTGAGGCTGCTGGGCCAAAGAGGTCTTGGGCATCCAGCCCCTTGCTGGTCCCTTCCCTCTGACGAGGCCCTCTGAGCTCCAGCACCTTGCAGTGTGGAGACAGCCCCTGCCAGCAACCTCCTCTCCAAGGAGGCCTCAACCGAGGCCTAGGCACAGGGGAAATGCACCAGCGGGGATGAGCCAGTGGAGGCGCACGGGCATATCAGGACCCAGTACCCGCAGCCTGCCCCTTGGTGGGGCAGTACCCCCGGAGGCCAGGAAGGTCTGGGCAAGGCTGGCCAGGGGCAGGGTCCCTGCTGGGTCCTGCCCCTGGCCTGTGGGGCCTCTGAGCACAACCGGCCCTCTCCCACTGGAAGACCTCCCCGGCTGCCTCCAAAGGCGGGTTTGCCAACACTCCCGCCCGCTGTTCCCGCCAGGCACGCACAACGCTCCCAAGGCCAGGAGAAAAGCGCTTCGGGGTGTTGCTCTCTCCGGGCCCTTGCCCCTGAGCCTGGGGTCCAGGCAGTGGGTCCACACTCCCAGACCAAGGCAGAACCACATGCACACGTCTGTTCCTGACCCCTGCACCGGCAGAGAGCTCGGGGGAGCCAGAGTCTGTCAGGCAGCTGCTGGGTTGGCTGCCTGTGTGGGAAGGGGCAGAGGCGACCTAGGGGCAAGTTGGGCCTCTTGCTCTCCCTGCTGCCCTGAGGCTGCTGGGCCAAAGAGGTCTTGGGCATCCAGCCCCTTGCTGGTCCCTTCCCGCTGACGAGGCCCTCTGAGCTCCAGCACCTTGCAGTGTGGAGACAGCCCCTGCCAGCAACCTCCTCTCCAAGGAGGCATCAACCGAGGCCTATGCCCAGGGGAAAGGCACCGGCGGGGATGAGCCTGGGGAGGCGCCCAGGCATGTCTGGACCCAGTCCCCGCAGCCTGCCCCTTGGTGGGGCAGTACCCCCGGAGGCCAGGAAGGTCTGGGCAAGGCTGGCCAGGGGCAGGGGCCCTGCTGGGTCCTGCCCCTGGCCTGTGGGGCCTCTGAGCACAACCGGCCCTCTCCCACTCGAAGAACTCCCCGGCTGCCTCCAAAGGCCAGTTTGCCAACACTCCCGCCCGCTGTTCCCGCCAGGCACGCACAATGCTCCCAAGCCCGGGAGAAAAGCACTTCGGGGTGGTGCTCTCCTCGGGCCCTTGCCCCTGAGCCTGGGGGCCAGGCAGTTGGTCCACACTCCCAGACCAAGGCAGAACCACATGCACACGTCTGTTCCTGACCCCTGCACCGGCAGAGAGCTCGGGGGAGCCAGAGTCTGTCAGGCAGCTGCTGGGCTGGCCGCCTGTGTGGGAAGGGGCAGAGCCGACCTAGGGGCAAGTTGGGCCTCTTCCTCTCCCTGCTGCCCTGAGGCTGCTGGGCCAAATAGGTCTTGGGCATCCAGCCCCTTGCTGGTCCCTTCACTCTGACGAGGCCCTCTGAGCTCTAGCACCTTGCAGTGTGGAGACAGCCCCTGCCAGCAACCTCCTCTCCAAGGAGGCCTCAACCGAGGCCTAGGCCCAGGGGAAAGGCACCAGCGGGGATGAGCCTGGGGAGGCGCCCGGGCATGTCTGGACCCAGTCCCCGCAGCCTGCCCCTTGGTGGGGCAGTACCCCCGGAGGCCAGGAAGATCTGGGCAAGGCTGGCCAGGGGCAGGGGCCCTGCTGGGTCCTCCCCATGGCCTGTGGGGCCTCTGAGCACAACCGGCCCTCTCCCACTGGAAGACCTCCCCGGCTGCCTCCAAAGGCCAGTTTGCCAACACTCCTGCCCTCTCTTCCCGCCAGGCACGCACAATGCTCCCAAGCCCGGGAGAAAAGCGCTTCGGGGTGGTGCTCTCTCCGGGCCCTTGCCCCTGAGCCAGTGGGCAAGGCAGGGGGAACACACTCCCAGACCAAGGCAGAAACACATGCACACGTCTGTTCCTGTCCCCTGCACCGGCAGAGAGCTCGGGGGAGCCAGAGTCTCTCAGGTAGGTGCTGGGCTGGCCGCCTGTGTGGGAAGGGGCAGAGCCGACCTAGGGGCAAGTTGGGCCTCTTGCTCTCCCTGCTGCCCTGAGGCTGCAGGGCCAAAGAGGTCTTGGGCATCCAGCCCCTTGCTGGTCCCTTCCCTCTGACGAGGCCCTCTGAGCTCCAGCACCTTGCATTGTGGAGACAGCCCCTGCCAGCAATCTCCTCTCCAAGGAGGCCTCAACCGAGGCCTAGGCCCAGGGGAAAGGCACCAGCCCGGTTGAGCCAGGGGAGGCGCCCGGGCATGTCTGGACCCTGTCCCCGCAGCCTGCCCCTTGGTGGGGCAGTACCCCCGGAGGCCAGGAAGGTCTGGGCAAGGCTGGCCAGGGGCAGGGGCCCTGCTGGGTCCTGCCCCTGGCCTGTGGGGCCTCTGAGCACAACCGGCCCTCTCCCACTGGAAGACCTCCCCGGCTGCCTCCAAAGTCCTGTTTGCAAGCACTCCCGCCCACTGTTCCCGCCAGGCGCGCACAATGCTCCCAAGCCCGGGAGAAAAGCGCTTCGGGGTGGTGGTCTCTCCGGGCCCTTGCCCCTGAGCCTGGGGGCCAGGCAGGGGATCCACAGTCCCAGGCCAAGGCACAACAACATGCACACGTCTGTTCCTGCCCCCTCCACCGGCAGAGAGCTGGGGGGAGCCAGAGTCTGTCAGGCAGCTGCTGGGTTGGCTGCCTGTGTGGGAAGGGGCAGAGCCGACCTAGGGGCAAGTTGGGCCTCTTGCTCTCCCTGCTGCCCTGAGGCTGCTGGGCCAAAGAGGTCTTGGGCATCCAGCCCCTTGCTGGTCCCTTCCCGCTGACGAGGCCCTCTGAGCTCCAGCACCTTGCAGTGTGGAGACAGCCCCTGCAAGCAACCTCCTCTCCAAGGAGGCCTCAACCGAGGCCTAGGCCCAGGGGAGAGGCACCAGCGGGGATGAGCCTGGGGAGGAGCCCGGGCATCTCTGGACCCAGGCCCCGTAGCCTGCCCCTTAGTGGGGCAGTACCCCCGGAGGCCAGGAAGGTCTGGGCAAGGCTAGCCAGGGGCAGGGGCCCTGCTGCGTCCTGCCCCTGGCCTGTGGGGCCTCTGAGCACAACCGGCCCTCTCCCACTGGAAGACCTCCCCGGCTGCCTCCAAGGCCGGTTTGCAAGCGCTCCCGCCCACTGTTCCCAGCAGGCGTGCACAATGCTCCCAAGCCCGGGAGAAAAGCGCTTCAGGGTGGTGCTCTCTCCGGGCCCTTGCCCCTGAGCCTGGGGGCAAGGCAGGGTGTCCACACTCCCAGGACAAGGCAGAACCACATGCACACGTCTGATCTGCCCCCTGCACCGGCAGAGAGCTCGGGGGAGCCAGAGTCTGTCAGGCAGCTGCTGGGCTGGCCGCCTGTGTGGGAAGGGGCAGAGCCGACCTAGGGGCAAGTTGGGCCTCTTGCTCTCCCTGCTGCCCTGAGGCTGCTGGGCCAAAGAGGTCTTGGGCATCCAGCCCCTTGCTGGTCCCTTCCCTCTGACGAGGCCCTCTGAGCTCCAGCACCTTTCAGTGTGGAGACAGCCCCTGCCAGCAACATCCTCTCCAAGGAGGCCTCAACCGAGGCCTAGGCCCAGGGGAAAGGCACCAGCGGGGATGAGCCTGGGGAGGCGCCCGGGCATGTCTGGACCCAGTCCCCGCAGCCTGCCCCTTGGTGGGGCAGTACCCCCGGAGGCCAGGAAGGTCTGGGCAAGGCTGCCAGGGGCAGGGACACTGCTGGGTCCTGCCCCTGGCCTGTGGGGCGTCTGAGCACAACCGGCACTCTCCCGCTGGAAGACCTCCCCGTCTGCCTCGAAAGGCCGGTTTGCAAGCACTCCCGCCCGCTGTTCCCGCCAGGCACGCACAATGCTCCCAAGCCCGGGAGAAAAGCGCTTCGGGGTGGTGCTCTCTCCGGGCCCTTGCCCCTGAGCCTGGGGGCAAGGCATGGGGAACACACTCCCAGGCCAAAGCAGAACCACATGCCCACGTCTGTTCCTGTCCCCTGCACCGGCAGAGAGCTGGGGGGAGCCAGAGTCTGTCAGGCAGCTGCTGGGCTGGCCGCCTGTGTGGGAAGGGGCAGAGCCGACCTAGGGGCAAGTTGGGCCTCTTGCTCTCCCTGCTGCCCTGAGGCTGCTGGGCCAAAGAGGTCTTGGGCATCCAGCCCCTTGCTGGTCTCTTCCCTCTGACGAGGCCCTCTGAGCTCCAGCACCTTGCAGTGTGGAGACAGCCCCTGCCAGCAACCTCCTCTCCAAGGAGGCCTCAACTGAGGCCTAGGCCCAGGGGAAAGGCACCAGCGAGGATGAGCCAGTGGAGGCGCACGGGCATGTCTGGACCCTGTCCCCGCAGCCTGCCCCTTGGTGGGGCAGTACCCCCGGAGGCCAGGAAGGTCTGGGCAAGGCTGCCAGGGGCAGGGACACTGCTGGGTCCTGCCCCTGGCCTGTGGGGCGTCTGAGCACAACCGGCACTCTCCCGCTGGAAGACCTGCCCGGCCGCCTCCAAAGGCCGGTTAACAAGCGCTCCCGCCCACTGTTCCCAGCAGGCGTGCACAATGCTCCCAAGCCCGGGAGAAAAGCGCTTCGGGGTGGTGCTCTCTCCGGGCCCTTGCCCCTGAGCCTGGGGGCAAGGCAGGGTGTCCACACTCCCAGGCCAAGGCAGAACCACATGCACACGTCTGATCTGCCCCCTGCACCGGCAGAGAGCTCGGGGGAGCCAGAGTCTGTCAGGCAGCTGCTGGGCTGGCCGCCTGTGTGGGAAGGGGCAGAGCCGACCTAGGGGCAAGTTGGGCCTCTTGCTCTCCCTGCTGCCCTGAGGCTGCTGGGCCAAAGAGGTCTTGGGCATCCAGCCCCTTGCTTGTCCCTTCCCTCTGACGAGGCCCTCTGAGTTCCAGCACCTTGCAGTGTGGAGACAGCCCCTGCCAGCAATCTCCTCTCCAAGGAGGCCTCAAACGAGGCCTAGGCCCAGGGAAAAGGCACCAGCGGGGTTGAGCCAGGGGAGGCGCCCGGGCCTGTCTGGACCCTGTCCCCGCAACCTGCCACTTGGTGGGGCAGTACCCCCGGAGGCCAGGAAGGTCTGGGCAAGGCTGGCCAGGGGCAGGGGCCCTGCTGGGTCCTGCCCCTGGCCTGTGGGGCCTCTGAACACAACCGGCCCTTGCGCACTGGAAGACCTCCCCGGCTGCCTCCAAAGGCCGGTTTGCAAGCACTCCCGCCCACTGTTCCCGCCAGGCGCGCACAATGCTCCCAAGCCCGGGAGAAAAGCGCTTCGGGGTGGTGGTCTCTCCGGGCCCCTGCCCCTGAGCCTGGGGGCCAGGCAGGGGATCCACAGTCCCAGGCCAAGGCAGAACCACATGCACACGTCTGTTCCTGCCCCCTCCACCGGCAGAGAGCTGGGGGGAGCCAGAGTCTGTCAGGCAGCTGCTGGGCTGGCCGCCTGTGTGGGAAGGGGCAGAGCCGACCTAGGGGCAAGTTGGGCCTCTTGCTCTCCCTGCTGCCCTGAGGCTGCTGGGCCAAAGAGGTCTTGGGCATCCAGCCCCTTGCTGGTCCCTTCCCTCTGACGAGGCCCTCTGAGCTCCAGCACCTTGCAGTGTGGAGACAGCCCCTGCCAGCAACCTCTTCTCCAAGGAGGCCTCAACCGAGGCCTAGGCCCAGGGGAAAGGCACCAGCGGGGATGAGCCAGTGGAGGCGCACGGGCATGTCTGGACCCAGTCCCCGCAGCCTGCCCCTTGGTGGGGCAGTACCCCCGGAGGCCAGGAAGGTCTGGGCAAGGCTGGCCAGGGGCAGGGGCCCTGCTGGGTCCTGCCCCTGGCCTGTGGGGCCTCTGAGCACAACCGGCCCTCTCCCACTGGAAGACCTCCCCGGCTGCCTCCAAAGGCCGGTTCGCCAACACTCCCGCCCGCTGTTCCCGCCAGGCACGCACAATGCTCCCAAGCCCGGGAGAAAAGCGCTTCAGGGTGTTGCCCTCTCCGGGCCCTTGCCCCTGAGCCTGGGGTCCAGGCAGTGGGTCCACACTCCCAGACCAAGGCAGAACCACATGCACACGTCTGTTCCTGACCCCTGCACCGGCAGAGAGCTCGGGGGAGCCAGAGTCTGTCAGGCAGCTGCTGGGTTGGCTGCCTGTGTGGGAAGGGGCAGAGCCGACCTAGGGGCAAGTTGGGCCTCTTGCTCTCCCTGCTGCCCTGAGGCTGCTGGGCCAAAGACGTCTTGGGCATCCAGCCCCTTACTGGTCCCTTCCCGCTGACGAGGCCCTCTGAGCTCCAGCACCTTGCAGTGTGGAGACAGCCCCTGCCAGCAACCTCCTCTCCAAGGAGGCCTCAACCGAGGCCTAGGCCCAGGGGAAAGGCACCAGCGGGGATGAGCCAGTGGAGGCGCAAGGGCATGTCTGGACCCAGTCCCCGCAGCCTGCCCCTTGGTGGGGCAGTACCCCCGGAGGCCAGGAAGGTCTGGGCAAGGCTGCGAGGGGCAGGGGCCCTGCTGGGTCGTGCCCCTGGCCTGTGGGGTGTCTGAGCACAACCGGCACTCTCCCGCTGGAAGACCTCCCCGTCTGCCTCCAAAGGCCGGTTTGCAAGCACTCCCGCCCGCTGTTCCCGCCAGGCAGGCACAATGCTCCCAAGCCCGGGAGAAAAGCGCTTCGGGGTGGTGCTCTCCTCGGGCCCTTGCCCCTGAGCCTGGGGGCCAGGCAGTTGGAACACACTCCCAGGCCAAGGCAGAACGACATGCACACGTCTGTTCCTGCCCCCTAATCCGGCAGAGAGCTCGGGGGAGCCAGAGACTGCCAGGCTGCTGCTGGGCTGGCTGCCTGTGTGGGACGGGGCAGAGCCGACCAAGGGCAAGTTGGGCCTCTTGCTCTCCCTGCTGCCCTGAGGCTGCTGGGTCAAAGAGGTCTTGGGCATCCAGCCCTTTGCTGGTCCCTTCCCTCTGACGAGGCCCTCTGAGCTCCAGCACCTTGCAGTGTGGAGACAGCCCCTGCCAGCAACCTCCTCTCCAAAGAGGCCTCAACCGAGGCCTACGCCCAGGGGAAAAGCACCAGCGGGGATGATCCTGGGGAGGCGCACGGACATGTCTGGACCCAGTCCCCGCAGCCTGCCCCTTGGTGGGGCAGTACCCCGGAGGCCAGGAAGGTCTGGGCAAGGCTGGCCAGGGGCAGGGGACCTGCTGGGTCCTACCCCTGGCCTGTGAGGCCTCTGAGCACAACCGGCCCTCTCCCACTGGAAGACCTCCCCAGCTGCCTCCAAAGTCCTGTTTGCAAAGACTCCCGCCCGCTGTTCACGCCAGGCACGCACAATGCTCCCAAGCCCGGGAGAAAAGCGCTTCGGGGTGGTGCTCTCTCCGGGCCCTTGCCCCTGAGCCTGGGGGCCAGGCAGTGGGTCCACACTCCCAGACCAAGGCAGAACCACATGCACACGTCTGTTCCTGACCCCTGCACCGGCAGAGAGCTCGGGGGAGCCAGAGTCTGTCAGGCAGCTGCTGGGCTGGCCGCCTGTGTGGGAAGGGGCAGAGCCGACCTAGGGGCAAGTTGGGCCTCTTCCTCTCCCTGCTGCCCTGAGGCTGCTGGGCCAAAGAGGTCTTGGGCATCCAGCCCCTTGCTGGTCCCTTCCCTCTGACGAGGCCCTCTGAGCTCCAGCACCTTGCAGTGTGGAGACAGCCCCTGCCAGCAACCTCCTCTCCAATGAGGCCTCAACCGAGGCCTAGGCCCAGGGGAAAGGCACCAGCGGGGATGAGCCTGGGGAGGCGCCCGGGCATGTCTGGACCCAGTCCCCGCAGCCTGCCCCTTGGTGGGGCAGTACCCCCGGAGGCCAGGAAGGTCTGTGCAAGGCTGCCAGGGGCAGGGACAGCGCTGGGTCCTGCCCCTGGCCTGTGGGACGTCTGAGCACAACCGGCACTCTCTCGCTGGAAGACCTCCCCGTCTGCCTCCAAAGGCCGGTTTGCAAGCACTCCCGCCCGCTGTTCCCGCCAGGCACGCACAATGCTCCCAAGCCCGGGAGAAAAGCGCTTCGGGGTGGTGCTCTCTCCGGGCCCTTGCCCCTAAGCCTGCGGGCCAGGCAGGGGGAACACACTCCCAGGCCAAGGCAGAACCACATGCCCACGTCTGTTCCTGTCCCCTGCACCGGCAGAGAGCTTGGGGGAGCCAGAGTTTGTCAGGCAGCTGCTGGGTTGGCCGCCTGTGTGGGAAGGGGCAGAGCCGAATAGGGGCAAGTTGGGCCTCTTGCTCTCCCTGCTGCCCTGAGGCTGCTGGGCCAAAGATGTCTTGGGCATCCAGCCCTTTACTGGTCCCTTCTCTCTGACGAGGCTCTCTGAGCTGCAGCACCTTGCAGTGTGGAGACAGACCCTGCCAGCAACCTCCTCTCCAAGGAGGCCTCAACCGAGGCCTAGGCCCAGGGGAAAGGCACCAGCGGGGATGAGCCAGGGGAGGCGCCCGAGCATGTCTGGACCCAGTCCTTGCAGCCTGCCCCTTGGTGGGGCAGTACCCCCGGAGGCCAGGAAGGTCTGGGCAAGGCTGGCCAGGGGCAGGGGCCCTGCTGGGTCCTGCCCCTGGCCTGTGGGGCCTCTGAGCACAACCGGCCCTCTCCCACTGGAAGACCTCCCCGGCTGACTCCAAAGGCCGGTTTGCAAGCGCTCCCGCCCACTGTTCCCAGCAGGCGTGCACAATGCTCCTAAGCCCGGGAGAAAAGCGCTTCGGGGTGGTGCTCTCTCCGGGCCCTTGCCCCTGAGCCTGGGGGCAAGGCAGGGTGTCCACACTCCCAGGCCAAGGCAGAACCACATGCACACGTCTGATCTGCCCCCTGCACCGGCAG
This sequence comes from Dama dama, assembly GCF_033118175.1. Lineage (NCBI taxonomy): Eukaryota > Metazoa > Chordata > Mammalia > Artiodactyla > Cervidae > Dama > Dama dama. The sequence goes on from NW_026870889.1 coordinate 3,111,523, forward strand.
AGAGCTCGGGGGAGCCAGAGTCTGTCAGGCAGCTGCTGGGCTGGCCGCCTGTGTGGGAAGGGGCAGAGCCGACCTAGGGGCAAGTTGGGCCTCTTGCTCTCCCTGCTGCCCTGAGGCTGCTGGGCCAAAGAGGTCTTGGGCATCCAGCCCCTTGCTGGTCCCTTCCCTCTGATGAGGCCCTCTGAGCTCCAGCACCTTGCAGTGTGGAGACAGCCCCTGCCAGCAACCTCCTCTCCAAGGAGGCCTCAACCGAGGCCTAGGCCCAGGGGAAAGGCACCAGCAGGGATGAGCCTGGGGAGGCGCCCGGGCATGACTGGACCCAGGCCCGCAGCCTGCCCCTTGGTGGGGCAGTACCCCCGGAGGCCAGGAAGGTCTGGGCAAGGCTGGCCAGGGGCAGGGGCCCTGCTGGGTCCTGTCCCTGGCCTGTAGGGCCTCTGAGCACAACCGGCCCTCTCCCACTGGAAGACCTCCCCGGCTGCCTCCAAAGGCCAGTTTGCCAACACTCCTGCCCGCTGTTCCCGCCAGGCACGCACAATGCTCCCAATTCCGTGAGAAAAGTGCTTCGGCATGGTGCTCTCTCCGGGCCCTTGGAAGACCTCCCAAGCTGCCTCCAAAGGCCGGTTTGCAAGCACTTCCGCCCGCTGTTCCCGCCAGCCTCGCACAATGCTCCCAAGCCCGGGAGAAAAGCGCTTCGGGGTGGTGTTCTCTCCGTGCCCATGGAGGACCTCCCTGGCTGCCCCCAAAGGCCGGTTTGCAAGCACTCCCACTCGCTGTTCCCGCCAGCCACGCACAATCCTCCAAAACCCCGGAGAAAAGCGCTTCGGGGTGGTGTTCTCTCCGTGCCCATGGAAGACCTCCCGGGGTGCCCCCAAAGGCCGGTTTGGAAGCACTCCCACTCGCTGTTCCCGCCATCCGCGCAAATGTTCCAAGCCCGGGAGAAAAGCGCTTCTGGGTGGTGCTCTCTACAGGCCCTTGGAAGACCTCCCCGGCTGCCTCCAAAGGCCGTTTTGCAAGCACTCCCGCCCGCTGTTCCCACCAGCCACGCACAATGCTCCCAAGCCCGGGAGAAAAGCATTTTGGGGTGGTGCTCACACCGGGCCCTGGAAGACCTCCCCGGCTGCCTCCAAAGGACGGTTTTCAAGCACTCCTGCCTGCTGTTCCCGCCACCCGCGCACAATGCTCCCAAGCCCGGGAGAAAAGCGCTTCGGGGTGGTGCTCTCTACAGGCCCTTCGAAAACCTCCCCGGCTGCCTCCAAAGGCCGGTTTGCAAGGACTCCTTCCTGCTGTTCCCGCCAGCCACGCACAATGCTCCCAAGCCCGGGAGAAAAGCATTTTGGGGTGGTGCTCACTCCGGGCCCTTGGAAGACTTCCCCGGCTGCCTCCAATGGCCAGTTTGCAAGCACTCATGGCCGCTGTTCCCACCAGCCGCGCACAATGCTCCCAAGCCCGGGAGAAAAGCTTTTTGGGGTGGTGCTCACACCGGGCCCTGGAAGACCTCCCCGGGTGCCTCCAAAGGCCGGTTTTCAAGCACTCCTGCCTTCTGTTCCCGCCACCTGCGCACAATGCTCCCAAGCCCGGGAGAAAAGCGCTTCGGGGTGGTGCTCTCTACAGGCCCTTGGAAGACCTCCCCGGCTGCCTCCAAAGGCCGGTTTGCAAGGACTCCTTCCTGCTGTTCCCGCCAGCCACGCACAATGCTCCCAAGCCCGGGAGAAAAGCATTTTGGGGTGGTGCTCTCTACAGGCCCTTGGAAGACCTCCCCGGCTGCCTCCAATGGCCAGTTTGAAAGCACTCATGCCCGCTGTTCCCACCAGCCGCGCACAATGCTCCCAAGCCCGGGAGAAAAGCTTTTTGGGGTGGTGCTCACACCGGGCCCTGGAAGACCTCCCCGGCTGCCTCCAAAGGCCGGTTTTCAAGCACTCCTGCCTGCTGTTCCCGCCACCTGCGCACAATGCTCCCAAGCCCGGGAGAAAAGCGCTTCGGGGTGGTGCTCTCTACAGGCCCTTGGAAGACCTCCCCGGCTGCCTCCAATGGTCAGTTTGCAAGCACTCATGCCCGCTGTTCCCACCAGCCGCGCACAATGCTCCAAAGCCCGGGAGAAAAGCTTTTTGGGGTGGTGCTCACACCGGGCCCTGGAAGACCTCCCCGGCTGCCTGCAAAGGCCGGTTTTCAAGCACTCCTGCCTGCTGTTCCCGCCACCCGCGCACAATACTCCCAAGCCCGGGAGAAAAGCGCTTCGGGGTGGTGCTCTCTACAGGTCCTTGGAAGACCTCCCCGGCAGCCTCCAAAGGCCGGTTTGCAAGGACTCCTTCCTGCTGTTCCCGCCAGCCACGCACAATGCTCCCAAGCCCGGGAGAAAAGTGCTTCGGGGCGGTGCTCTCTCCGGGCCCTTGGAAGACGTCCCCGGCTGCCTCCAAAGGCCGGTTTGCAAGCACTCATGCCCGTTGTTCCCACCAGCCGCGCACAATGCTCCCAAGCCCGGGAGAAAAGCGCTTCGGGGTGGTGCTCACTCCGGGCCCTTGGAAGACGTCCCCGGCTGCCTCCAATGGCCAGTTTGAAAGCACTCATGCCCGCTGTTCCCACCAGCCGCGCACAATGCTCCCAAGCCCGGGAGAAAAGCTTTTTGGGGTGGTGCTCACACCGGGCCCTGGAAGACCTCCCCGGCTGCCTCCAAAGGCCGGTTTTCAAGCACTCCTGCCTGCTGTTCCCGCCACCTGCGCACAATGCTCCCAAGCCCGGGAGAAAAGCGCTTCGGGGTGGTGCTCTCTACAGGCCCTTGGAAGACCTCCCCGGCTGCCTCCAAAGGCCGGTTTGCAAGGACTCCTTCCTGCTGTTCCCGCCAGCCACGCACAATGCTCCCAAGCCCGGGAGAAAACCATTTTGGGGTGGTGCTCTCTACAGGCCCTTGGAAGACCTCCCCGGCTGCCTCCAATGGCCAGTTTGCAAGCACTCATGCCCGCTGTTCCCACCAGCCACGCACAATGCTCCCAAGCCCGGGAGAAAAGCATTTTGGGGTGGTGCTCTCTACAGGCCTTTGGAAGACCTCCCCGGCTGCCTCCAAAGGCCGGTTTGCAAGGACTCCTTCCTGCTGTTCCCGCCAGCCACGCACAATGCTCCCAAGCCCGGGAGAAAAGTGCTTCGGGGTGGTGCTCTCTCCGGGCCCTTGGAAGACGTCCCCGGCTGCCTCCAAAGGCCGGTTTGCAAGCACTCATGCCCGTTGTTCCCACCAGCCGCGCACAATGCTCCCAAGCCCGGGAGAAAAGCATTTTGGGGTGGTGCTCACTCCGGGCCCTTGGAAGACCTCCCCGGCTGCCTCCAAAGGCCAGTTTGCAAGCACTCCTGCCTGCTGTTCCCGCCAGCCGCGCACAATGCTCCCAAGCCCGGGAGAAAAGCGCTTCGGGGTGGTGCTCTCTCCGGGCACTTTCAAGACTCCCCGGCTGCCTCCAAAGGCCGGTTTGTAAGTACTCATTCCCGCTGCTTCCGCCAGCCACGCACAATGCTCCCAAGACCGGGAGAAAAGCATTTTGGGGTGGTGCTCTCTCCGGGCCCTTGGAAGACTTCCCGGGCTGCCTCCAAAGGCCGGTTTGCAAGCACTCATGTCCGCTGTTCCCGACAGCCGCGCACAATGCTCCCAAGCCCGGGAGAAAAGCATTTTGGGGTGGTGATCAGTCCGGGCCCTTGGAAGACCTCCCCGGCTGCCTCCAAAGGACAGTTTGCAAGCACTCATGCCCGCTGTTCCCGCCAGCCGCGCACAATGCTCCCAAGACCGTGAGAAAAGCGCTTCGGGGTGGTGGTCTCTCCGGGACCATGGAGGACCTCCCCGGCTGCCCCCAAAGGCCGGTTTGCAAGCACTCCCATTCGCTGTTCCCGCCAGCCACACACAATGTTCCAAAACCCCAGAGAAAAGCGCTTCGGGGTGGTGCTCTCTCCGGGCCCTTGGAAGACTTCTCTGGCTGCCTCCAAAGGCCGGTTTGCAAGAATTCCCTCCCGCTGTCCCACCAGCCGCACACAATGCTCCAGAACCCGAGAGAAAAGCGCTTCGAGGTGGTGCTCTCTCCGGGCCCTTGGAAGACCTCCCCGGCTGCCTCCAATGGGCGGTATACAAGCACTCATGCCCGCTGTTCCCACCAGCTATGCACAATGCTCCCAAGCATGGGAGAAAAGCATTTTGGGGTGGTGCTCACTCCTTGCCCTTGGAAGACCTCCGCGCCTGCCTCCAAAGGCCGGATTGCAAGCACTCCTGCCTGCTGTTCCCGCCACACGCGCACACTGCTCCCAAGCCCGGGAGAAAAGCGCATCGGGGTGGTGTTCTCTCCGGGCCCATGGAGGACCTCCCCGGCTGCCCCCAAAGGCCGGTTTGCAAGCATTCCCACTAGCTGTTCCCGCCAGCCACGCAAATGCTCCCAAGCCCGGGAGAAAAGCATTTTGGGGTGGTGCTCTCTCCGGGCCCTTGCCCCTGTGCCTCGGGGCCAGGCAGGGGGTCCACACGCCCAGGCAAAGTCAGAACCACATGCACACGTCTGTTCCTGTCCCCTGCACCGGAAGAGAGCTCGGGGGAGCCAGAGTCTGTCAGGCAGCTGCTGGGCTGGCGGCCTGTGTGGGAAGGGGCAGAGCCGACCTAGGGGCAAGTTGGGCCTCTTGCTCTTCCTGCTGCCCTGAGGCTGCTGGGCCAAAGAGGTCTTGGACATCCAGCCCCTTGCTGGTCCCTTCCATCTGAGGAGGCCCTCTGAGCTCCAACACCTTGCAGTGTGGAGACAGCCCCTGCCAGCAACCTCCTCTCCAAGGAGGCCTCAACCGAGGCCTAGTCCCAGGGAAAGGCACCAGCGGGGATGAACCTGGGGAGGCGCCCGGGAATGTCTGGACCCAGTCCCCGCAGCCTGCCCCTTGGTGGGGCAGTACCCCCGGAGGCCAGGAAGGTCTGGGCAAGGTTGGCCTGGGGCAGGGGCCCTGCTGGGTCCTGCCCCTGGCCTGTGGGGCCTCTGAGCATGAGCGGCCCTCTCCCGCTGGAAGACATCCCCGGCTGCCTCCAAAGGCCGATTTGCCAACACTCGCGCCCGCTGTTCCCGCCAGGCACGCACAATGCTCCCAAGCCCGGGAAAAAAGCGCTTCGGGGTGGTGGTCTCTCCGGGCCCCTGCCCCTGAGCCTGGGGGCCAGGCAGGGGATCCACAGTCCCAGGCCAAGGCAGAACCACATGCACACGTCTGTTCCTGCCCCCTTCACCGGCAGAGAGCTGGGGGGAGCCAGAGTCTGTCAGGCAGCTGCTGGGCTGGCCGCCTGTGTGGGAAGGGGCAGAGCCGACCTAGGGGCAAGTTGGGCCTCTTGCTCTCCCTGCTGCCCTGAGGCTGCTGGGCCAAAGAGGTCTTGGGCATCCAGCCCCTTCCTGGTCCCTTCCCTCTGACGAGGCCCTCTGAGCTCCAGCACCTTGCAGTGTGGAGACAGCCCCTGCCAGCAACCTCCTCTCCAAGGAGGCCTCAACCGAGGCCTAGGCCCAGGGGAAAGGCACCAGCGGAGATGAGCCAGTGGAGGCGCCCGGGCATGTCTGGACCCAGTCCCCGCAGCCTGCCCCTTGGTGGGGCAGTACCCCCGGAGGCCAGGAAGGTCTGGGCAAGGCTGGCCAGGGGCAGGGGCCCTGCTGGGTCCTGCCCCTGGCCTGTAGGGCCTCTGAGCACAACCGGCCCTCTCCCGCTGGAAGACCTCCCCGGCTGCCTCCACAGGCCAGTTTGCCAACACTCCTGCCCGCTGTTCCCGCCAGGCACGCACAATGCTCCCAAGCCCAGGAGAAAAGCGCTTCAGGGTGGTGCTCTCTCCGGGCCCTTGCCCCTGAGCCTGTGGGCAAGGCAGGGGGAACACACTCCCAGACCAAGGCAGAACCACATGCACACGTCTGTTCCTGACCCCTGCACTGGCAGAGAGCTCGGGGGAGCCAGAGTCTGTCAGGCAGCTGCTGGGTTGGCTGCCTGTTTGGGAAGGGGCAGAGCCGACCTAGGGGCAAGTTGGGCCTCTTCCTCTCCCTGCTGCCCTGAGGCTGCTGGGCCAAAGAGGTCTTGGGCATCCAGCCCCTTGCTGGTCCCTTCCCGCTGACGAGGCCCTCTGAGCTCCAGCACCTTGCAGTGTTGAGACAGCCCCTGCCAGCAACCTCCTCTCCAAGGAGGCCTCAACCGAGGCCTAGGCCCAGGGGAAAGGCACCAGCGGGGATGAGCCTGGGGAGGCGCCCGGGCATGTCTGGACCCAGTCCGCGCAGCCTGCCCCTTGGTGGGGTAGTAACCCCGGAGGCCAGGAGGGTCTGGGAAAGGCTGCCAGGGGCAGGGACACTGCTGGGTCCTGCCCCTGGCCTGTGGGGCGTCTGAGCAAAACCGGCACTCTCCCGCTGGAAGACCTCCCCGTCTGCCTCCAAAGGCCGGTTTGCAAGCACTCCCGCCCGCTGTTCCCGCCAGGCACGCACAATGCTCCCAAGCCCGGGAGAAAAGCGCTTCGGGGTGGTGCTCTCTCCGGGCCCTTGCCCCTGAGCCTGGGGGCCAGGCAGGGGGAACACACTCCCAGGCCAAGGCAGAACGACATGCACACGTCTGTTCCTGCCCCCTACACCGGCAGAGAGATCGGGGGAGCCAGAGACTGCCAGGCTGCTGCTGGGCTGGCTGCCTGTCTGGGACGGGGCAGAGCCGACCTAGGGGCAAGTTGGGCCTCTTGCTCTCCCTGCTGCCCTGAGGCTGCTGGGTCAAAGAGGTCTTGGGCATCCAGCCCCTTACTGGTCCCTTCCTTCTGACGAGGTCCTCTGAGCTCCAGCACCTTGCAGTGTGGAGACAGCCCCTGCCAGCAACCTCCTCTCCAAAGAGGCCTCAACCGAGGCCTAGGCCCAGGGGAAAGGCACCAGCGGGGATGAGCCTGGGGAGGCGCACGGACATGTCTGGACCCAGTCCCCGCAGCCTGCCCCTTGGTGGGGCAGTACCCCCGGAGGCCAGGAAGGTCTGGGCAAGGCTGGCCAGGGGCAGGGGCCCTGCTGCGTCCTGCCCCTGGCCTGTGGGGCCTCTGAGCACAACCGGCCCTCTCCCACTGGAAGACCTCCCCGGCTGCCTCCAAAGGCCGGTTTGCAAGCGCTCCCGCCCACTGTTCCCAGCAGGCGTGCACAATGCTCCCAAGCCCGGGAGAAAAGCGCTTCAGGGTGGTGCTCTCTCTGGGCCCTTGCCCCTGAGCCTGGGGCAAGGCAGGGTGTCCACACTCCCAGGCCAAGGCAGAACCACATGCACACGTCTGATCTGCCCCCTGCACCGGCAGAGAGCTCGGGGGAGCCAGAGTCTGTCAGGCAGCTGCTGGGTTGGCCGCCTGTGTGGGAAGGGGCAGAGCCGACCTAGGGGCAAGTTGGGCCTCTTGCTCTCCCTGCTGCCCTGAGGCTGCTGGGCCAAAGAGGTCTTGGCCATCCAGCCCCTTGCTTGTCCCTTCCCTCTGACGAGGCCCTCTGAGCTCCAGCACCTTGCAGTGTTGAGACAGCACCTGCCAGCAATCTCCTCTCCAAGGAGGCCTCAACCGAGGCCTAGGCCCAGGGAAAAGGCACCAGCGGGGTTGAGCCAGGGGAGGCGCCCGGGCATGTCTGGACCCTGTCCCCGCAGCCTGCCCCTTGGTGGGGCAGTACCCCCGGAGGCCAGTAAGGTCTGGGCAAGGCTGGCCAGGGGCAGGGGCCCTGCTGGGTCCTGCCCCTGGCCTGTGGGGCCTCTGAGCACAACCGGCCCTTGCCCACTGGAAGACATCCCCGGCTGCCTCCAAAGGCCGGTTTGCAAGCACTCCCGCCCACTGTTCCCGCCAGGCGCGCACAATGCTCCCAAGCCCGGGAGAAAATCGCTTCGGGGTGGTGGTCTCTCCGGGCCCCTGCCCCTGAGCCTGGGGGCCAGGCAGGGGATCCACAGTCCCAGGCCAAGGCAGAACCACATGCACACGTCTGTTCCTGCCCCCTCCACCGGCAGAGAGCTCGGGGGAGCCAGAGTCTCTGAGGCAGGTGCTGGGCTGGCCGCCTGTGTGGGAAGGGGCAGAGCCGACCTAGGGGCAAGTTGGGCCTCTTGCTCTCCCTGCTGCCCTGAGGCTGCTGGGCCAAAGACGTCTTGGGCATCCAGCCCTTTGCTGGTCCCTTCCCTCTGACGAGGCCCTCTGAGCTCCAGCACCTTGCAGTGTGGAGACAGCACCTGCCAGCAATCTCCTCTCCAAGGAGGCCTCAACCGAGGCCTAGGCCCAGGGGAAAGGCACCAGCGGGGATGAGCCTGGGGAGGCGCCCGGGCATGTCTGGACCCAGTCCCCGCAGCCTGCCCCTTGGTGGGGCAGTACCCCTGGAGGCCAGGAAGGTCTGGGAAAGGCTGACCAGGGGCAGGGGACCTGCTGGGTCCTGCCCCTGGCCTGTGGGGCCTCTGAGCACAACCGGCCCTCTCCCACTGGAAGACCTCCCCGGCTGCCTCCAAAGGCGGGTTTGCCAACACTCCCGCCCGCTGATCCCGCCAGGCACGCACAACGCTCCCAAGGCCAGGAGAAAAGGGCTTCGGGGTGTTGCTCTCTCCGGGCCCTTGCCCCTGAGCTTGGGGTCCAGGCAGTGGGTCCACACTCCCAGACCAAGGCAGAACCACATGCACACGTCTGTTCCTGACCCCTGCACCGGCAGAGACCTCGGGGGAGCCAGAGTCTGTCAGGCAGCTGCTGGGTTGGCTGCCTGTGTGGGAAGGGGCAGAGCCGACCTAGGGGCAAGTTGGGCCTCTTGCTCTCCCTGCTGCCCTGAGGCTGCTGGGACAAAGAGGTCTTGGGCATCCAGCCCCTTGCTGGTCCCTTCCCGCTGACGAGGCCCTCTGAGCTCCAGCACCTTGCAGTGTGGAGACAGCCCCTGCCAGCAACCTCCTCTCCAAGGAGGCATCAACCGAGGCCTAGGCCTAGGGGAAAGGCACCAGCGGGGATGAGCCTGGGGAGGCGCCCAGGCATGTCTGGACCCAGTCCCCGCAGCCTGCCCCTTGGTGGGGCAGTACCCCCGGAGGCCAGGAAGGTCTGGGCAAGGCTAGCCAGGGGCAGGGGAACTGCTGGGTCCTGCCCCTGGCCTGTGAGGCCTCTGAGCACAACCGGCCCTCTCCCACTGGAAGACCTCCACGGCTGCCTCCAACGTCCTGTTTGCAAACACTCCCGCCCGCTGTTCACGCCAGGCTCGCACAATGCTCCCAAGCCCGGGAGAAAAGCGCTTCGGGGTGGTGCTCTCTCCGGGCCCTTGCCCCTGAGCCTGGGGGCAAGGCAGGGGGAACACACTCCCAGGCCAAGGCAGAACCACATGCCCACGTTTGTTCTTGTCCTCTGCACCGGCAGAGAGCTTGGGGGAGCCAGAGTCTGTCAGGCAGCTGCTGGGTTGGCCGCCTGTGTGGGAAGGGGCAGAGCCGCCCTAGGGGCAAGTTGGGCCTCTTGCTCTCCCTGCTGCCCTGAGGCTGCTGGGCCAAAGGCGTCTTGGGCATCCAGCCCCTTGCTGGTCCCTTCCCTCTGACGAGGCCTTCTGAGCTCCAGCACATTGCAGTGTGGAGACAGCCCCTGCCAGCAACCTCCTCTCCAAGGAGGCCTCAACCGAGGCCTAGGCCCAGGGGAAAGGCACAAGCGGGGATGAGCCTGGGGAGGCGCCCGGGCATGTCTGGACCCAGGCCCCGCAGCCTGCCCCTTGGTGGGGCAGTATCCCCGGAGGCCAGGAAGGTCTGGGCAAGGCTGGCCAGGGGCAGGGGCCCTGCTGCGTCCTGCCCCTGGCCTGTGGGGCCTCTGAGCACAACCGGCCCTCTCCCACTGGAAGACCTCCCCGGCTGCCTCCAAAGGCCGGTTTGCAAGCGCTCCCGCCCACTGTTCCCAGCAGGCGTGCACAATGCTCCCAAGCCCGGGAGAAAAGCGCTTCAGGGTGGTGCTCTCTCCGGGCCCTTGCCCCTGAGCCTGGGGGCAAGGCAGTGGGTCCACACTCCCAGACCAAGGCAGAACCACATGCACACGTCTGATCTGCCCCCTGCACCGGCAGAGAGCTCGGGGGAGCCAGAGTCTGTCAGGCAGCTGCTGGGCTGGCCGCCTGTGTGGGAAGGGGCAGAGCCGACCTAGGGGCAAGTTGGGCCTCTTGCTCTCCCTGCTGCCCTGAGGCTGCTGGGCCAAAGAGGTCTTGGGCATCCAGCCCCTTGCTGGTCCCTTCCCTCTGACGAGGCCCTCTGAGCTCCAGCACCTTGCAGTGTGGAGACAGCCCCTGCCAGCAACCTCCTCTCCAAGGAGGCCTCAACCGAGGCCTAGGCCCAGGGGAAAGGCACCAGCGGGGATGAGCCTGGGGAGGCGCCCGGGCATGTCTGGACCCAGTCCCCGCAGCCTGCCCCTTGGTGGGGCAGTACCCCCGGAGGCCAGGAAGGTCTGTGCAAGGCTGCCAGGGGCAGGGACAGCGCTGGGTCCTGCCCCTGGCCTGTGGGACGTCTGAGCACAACCGGCACTCTCCCGCTGGAAGACCTCCCCGTCTGCCTCCAAAGGCCGGTTTGCAAGCACTCCCGCCCGCTGTTCCCGCCAGGCACGCACAATGCTCCCAAGCCCGGGAGAAAAGCGCTTCGGGGTGGTGCTCTCTCCGGGCCATTGCCCATAAGCCTGCGGGCCAGGCAGGGGGAACACACTCCCAGGCCAAGACAGAACGACATGAACATGTCTGTTCCTGCCCCCTACACCGGCAGAGAGCTCGGGGGAGCCAGAGTCTCTCAGGCAGGTGCTGGGCTGGCCGCCTGTGTGGGAAGGGGCAGAGCCGACCTAGGGGCAAGTTGGGCCTCTTGCTCTCCCTGCTGCCCTGAGTCTGCTGGGCCAAAGACGTCTTGGGCATCCAGCCCTTTGCTGGTCCCTTCCCTCTGACGAGGCCCTCTGAGCTCCAGCACCTTGCAGTGTGGAGACAGCACCTGCCAGCAATCTCCTCTCCAAGGAGGCCTCAACCGAGGCCTAGGCCCAGGGGAAAGGCACCAGCGGGGATGAGCCTGGGGAGGCGCCCGGGCATGTCTGGACCCAGTCCCCGCAGCCTGCCCCTTGGTGGGGCAGTACCCCTGGAGGCCAGGAAGGTCTGGGCAAGGCTGACCAGGGGCAGGGGACCTGCTGGGTCCTGCCCCTGGCCTGTGGGGCCTCTGAGCACAACCGGCCCTCTCCCACTGGAAGACCTCCCCGGCTGCCTCCAAAGGCCGTTTTGCATGCACTCCCGCCCACTGTTCCCACCAAGCGCGCACAATGCTCCCAAGCCCGGGAGAAAAGCGCTTCGTGGTGGTGCTCTCTCCGGGCCCTTGCCCCTGAGCCTGGGGGCCAGGCAGGGGGTCCACACTCCCAGGGCAAGGCAGAACCACATGCACACGTCTGTTCCTGTCCCCTGCACCGGCAGAGAGCTCGGGGGAGCCAGAGTCTCTCAGGCAGGTGCTGGGCTGGCCGCCTGTGTGGGAAGGGGCAGAGCCGACCTAGGGGCAAGTTGGGCCTCTTGCTCTCCCTGCTGCCCTGAGGCTGCTGGGCCAAAGAGGTCTTGGGCATCCAGCCCCTAACTGGTCACTTCCCTCTGACGAGGCCCTCTGAGCTCCAGCACCTTGCAGTGTGGAGACAGCCCCTGCCAGCAACCTCCTCTCCAAGGAGGCCTCAACCGAGGCCTAGGCCCAGGGGAAAGGCACCAGCGGGGATGAGCCTGGGGAGGCGCCCGGGCATGTCTGGACCCAGTCCCCGCAGCCTGCCCCTTGGTGGGGCAGTACCCCTGGAGGCCAGGAAGGGCTGGGCAAGGCTGACCAGGGGCAGGGGACCTGCTGGGTCCTGCCCCTGGCCTGTGGGGCCTCTGAGCACAACCGGCCCTCTCCCACTGGAAGACCTCCCCGGCTGCCTCCAAAGGCCGTTTTGCACGCACCTCCGCCCACTGTACCCACCAAGCGCGCACAATGCTCCCAAGCCCGGGAGAAAAGCGCTTCGGGGTGGTGCTCTCTCCGGGCCCTTGCCCCTGAGCCTGGGGGCCAGGAAGGGGGTCCTCACTCCCCGACCAAGGCAGAACCACATACACACGTCTGTTCCTGACCCCTGCACCGGCAGAGAGCTCGGGGGAGCCAGAGTCTGTCAGGCAGCTGCTGGGTTGGCTGCCTGTGTGGGAAGGGGCAGAGCCGACCTAGGGGCAAGTTGGGCCTCTTGCTCTCCCTGCTGCCCTGAGGCTGCTGGGCCAAAGAGGTCTTGGGCATCCATCCCGTTGCTGGTCCCTTCCCGCTGACGAGGCCCTCTGAGCTCCAGCACCTTGCAGTGTGGAGACAGCCCCTGCCAGCAACCTCCTCTCCAAGGAGGCATCAACCGAGGCCTATGCCCAGGGGAAAGGCACCAGCGGGGATGAGCCTGGGGAGGCGCCCGGGCATGTCTGGACCCAGGCCCCGCAGCCTGCCCCTTGGTGGGGCAGTACCCCCGGAGGCCAGGAAGGTCTGGGCAAGGCTGGCCAGGGGCAGGGGACCTGGTGGGTCCTGCCCCTGGCCTGTGAGGCCTCTGAGCACAACCGGCCCTCTCCCACTGGTAGACCTCCACGGCTGCCTCCAAAGTCCTGTTTGCAAACACTCCCGCCCGCTATTCACGCCAGGCTCGCACAATGCTCCCAAGCCCGGGAGAAAAGCGCATTGGGGTGGTGCTCTCTCCGGGCCCTTGCCCCTGAGCCTGGGGGCAAGGCAGGGGGAACACACTCCCAGGCCAAGGCAGAACCACATGCCCACGTCTGTTCCTGTCCCCTGCACCGGCAGAGAGCTTGGGGGAGCCAGAGTGTGTCAGGCAGCTGCTGGGTTGGCCGCCTGTGTGGGAAGGGGCAGAGCCGCCCTAGGGGCAAGTTGGGCCTCTTGCTCTCCCTGCTGCCCTGAGGCTGCTGGGCCAAAGACGTCTTGGGCATCCAGCCCCTTACTGGTCCCTTCCCTCTGACGAGGCCCTCTGAGCTCCAGCACCTTGCAGTGTGGAGACAGCCCCTGCCAGCAACCTCCTCTCCAAGGAGGCCTCAACCGAGGCCTAGGCCCAGGGGAAAGGCACCAGCGGGGATGAGCCTGGGGAGGCGCCCGGGCATGTCTGGACCCAGGCCCCGCAGCCTGCCCCTTGGTGGGGCAGTACCCCCGGAGGCCAGGAAGGTCTGGGCAAGGCTGGCCAGGGGCAGGGGCCCTGCTGCGTCCTGCCCCTGGCCTGTGGGTCCTCTGAGCACAACCGGCCCTCTCCCACTGGAAGACCTCCCCGGCTGCCTCCAAAGGCCGGTTTGCAAGCGCTCCCGCCCACTGTTCCCAGCAGGCGTGCACAATGCTCCCAAGCCCGGGAGAAAAGCGCTTCAGGGTGGTGCTCTCTCCGGGCAGTTGCCCCTGAGCCTGGGGGCAAGGCAGGGTGTCCACACTCCCAGGACAAGGCAGAACCACATGCACACGTCTGATCTGCCCCCTGCACCGGCAGAGAGCTCGGGAGAGCCAGAGTCTGTCAGGCAGCTGCTGGGCTGGCCGCCTGTGTGGGAAGGGGCAGAGCCGACCTAGGGGCAAGTTGGGCCTCTTGCTCTCCCTGCTGCCCTGAGGCTGCTGGGTCAAAGAGGTCTTGGGCATCCAGCCCTTTGCTGGTCTCTTCCCTCTGACGAGGCCCTCTGATCTCCAGCACCTTGCAGTGTGGAGACAGCCCCTGCCAGCAACCTCCTCTCCAAGGAGGCCTCAACCGAGGCCTAGGCCCAGGGGAAAGGCACCAGCGGGGATGAGCCTGGGGAGGCGCCCGGGCATGTCTGGACCCAGTCCCCGCAGCCTGCCCCTTGGTGGGGCAGTACCCCCGGAGGCCAGGAAGGTCTGGGCAAGGCTGCCAGGGGCAGGGACACTGCTGGGTCCTGCCCCTGGCCTGTGGGGCGTCTGAGCACAACCGGCACTCTCCCGCTGGAAGACCTCCCCGGCTGCCTCGAAAGGCCGGTTTGCAAGCACTCCCGCCCGCTGTTCCCGCCAGGCACGCACAATGCTCCCAAGCCCAGGAGAAAAGCACTTCGGGGTGGTGCTCTCACCGGGCCCTTGCCCCTGAGCCTGGGGGCCAGGCAGGGGGAACACACTCCCAGGCCAAGGCAGAACGACATGCACACGTCTGTTCCTGCCCCCTACACCGGCAGAGAGCTCGGGGGAGCCAGAGACTGCCAGGCTGCTGCTGGGCTGGCCGCCTGTGTGGGACGGGGCAGAGCCGACCTAGGGGCAAGTTGGGCCTCTTGCTCTCCCTGCTGCCCTGAGGCTGCTGGGTCAAAGAGGTCTTGGGCATCCAGCCCTTTGCTGGTCCCTTCCCTCTGACGAGGCCCTCTGATCTCCAGCACCTTGCAGTGTGGAGACAGCCCCTGCCAGCAACCTCCTCTCCAAGGAGGCCTCAACCGAGGCCTAGGCCCAGGGGAAAGGCACCAGCGGGGATGAGCCTGGGGAGGCGCCCGGGCATGTCTGGACCCAGTCCCCGCAGCCTGCCCCTTGGTGGGGCAGTACCCCCGGAGGCCAGGAAGGTCTGGGCAAGGCTGGCCAGGGTCAGGGGCCCTGCTGGGTCCTGCCCCTGGCCTGTGGGGCCTCTGAGCACAACCGGCCCTCTCCCACTGGAAGACCTCCCCGGCTGCCTCCAAAGTCCTGTTTGCAAACACTCCCGCCCGCTGTTCACGCCAGGCTCGCACAATGCTCCCAAGCCCGGGAGAAAAGCGCATTGGGGTGGTTCTCTCTCCGGGCCCTTGCCCCTGAGCCTGGGGGCAAGGCACGGGGAACACACTCCCTGGCCAAGGCAGAACCACATGCCCACGTCTGTTCCTGTCCCCTGCACCGGCAGAGAGCTTGGGGGAGCCAGAGTCTGGCAGGCAGCTGCTGGGTTGGCCGCCTGTGTGGGAAGGGGCAGAGCCGACCTAGGGGCAAGTTGGGCCTCTTACTCTCCCTGCTGCCCTGAGGCTGCTGGGCCAAAGACGTCTTGGGCATCCAGCCCCTTACTGGTCCCTTCCCTCTGACGAGGCCCTCTGAGCTCCAGCACCTTGCAGTGTGGAGACAGCCCCTGCCAGCAACCTCCTCTCCAAGGAGGCCTCAACCGAGGCCTAGGCCCAGGGGAAAGGCACCAGCGGGGATGAGCCAGGGGAGGCGCCCGAGCATGTCTGGACCCAGTCCCCGCAGCCTGCCCCTTGGTGGGGCAGTACCCCCGGAGGCCAGGAAGGTCTGGGCAAGGCTGGCCAGGGGCAGGGGCCCTGCTGCGTCCTGCCCCTGGCCTGTGGGGCCTCTGAGCACAACTGGCCCTCTCCCACTGGAAGACCTCCCCGGCTGTCTCCAAAGGCCGGTTTGCAAGCGCGCCCGCCCACAGTTCCCAGCAGGCGTGCACAATGCTCCCAAGCCCGGGAGAAAAGCGCTTCAGGGTGGTGCTCTCTCCGGGCCCTTGCCCCTGAGCCTGGGGGCAAGGCAGGGTGTCCACACTCCCAGGCCAAGGCAGAACCACATGCACACGTCTGATCTGCCCCCTGCACCGGCAGAGAGCTCGGGGGAGCCAGAGTCTGTCAGGCAGCTGCTGGGTTGGCCCCCTGTGTGGGAAGGGGCAGAGCCGACCTAGGGGCAAGTTGGGCCTCTTGCTCTCCCTGCTGCCCTGAGGCTGCTGGGCCAAAGAGGTCTTGGCCATCCAGCCCCTTGCTGGTCCCTTCCCTCTGACGAGGCCCTCTGAGCTCCAGCACCTTGCAGTGTGGAGACAGCCCCAGCCAGCAACCTCCTCTCCAAGGAGGCCTCAACCGAGGCCTAGGCCCAGGGGAAAGGCACCAGCGGGGATGAGCCTGGGGAGGCGCCCGGGCATGACTGGACCCAGTCCCCGCAGCCTGCCCCTTGGTGGGGCAGTACCCCCGGAGGCCAGGAAGGTCTGGGCAAGGCTGGCCAGGGTCAGGGGCCCTGCTGGGTCCTGCCCCTGGCCTGTGGGGCCTCTGAGCACAACCGGCCCTCTCCCACTGGAAGACCTCCCCGGCTGCCTCCAAATGCCGGTTTGCCAACACTCCCGCCCGCTGTTCTCGCCAGGCACGCACAATTCTCCCAAGCCCGGGAGAAAAGCGCTTCGGTGTGTTGCTCTCTCCGGGCCCTTGCCCCTGAGTGTGGGGGCCAGGCAGTGGTTCCACACTCCCAGACCAAGGCAGAACCACATGCACACGTCTGTTCCTGACCCCTGCACCGGCAGAGAGCTCGGGGGAGCCAGAGTCTGTCAGGCAGCTGCTGGGCTGGCCGCCTGTGTGGGAAGGGGCAGAACCGACCTAGGAGCAAGTTGGGCCTCTTGCTCTCCCTGCTGCCCTGAGGCTGCTGGGCCAAAGAGGTCTTGGGCATCCAGCCCCTTGCTGGTCCCTTCCCTCTGACGAGGCCCTCTGAGCTCCAGCACCTTGCAGGGTGGAGACAGCCCCTGCCAGCAACCTCCTCTCCAAGGAGGCCTCAACCGAGGCCTAGGCCCAGGGGAAAGGCACCAGCGGGGATGAGCCAGTGGAGGCGCCCGGGCATGTCTGGACCCAGTCCCCGCAGCCTGCCCCTTGGTGGGGCAGTACCCCCGGAGGCCAGGAAGGTCTGGGCAAGGCTGCCAGGGGCAGGGACACTGCTGGGGCTGCCCCTGGCCTGTGGGGCGTCTGAGCACAACCGGCACTCTCCCGCTGGAAGACCTCCCCGGCTGCCTCCAAAGGCCGGTTAACAAGCGCTCCCGCCCACTGTTCCCAGCAGGCGTGCACAATGCTCCCAAGCCCGGGAGAAAAGCGCTTCGGGGTGGTGCTCTCTCCGGGCCCTTGCCCCTGAGCCTGGGGGACAGGCAGGGGGAACACACTCCCAGGCCAAGGCAGAACGACATGCACACGTCTGTTCCTGCCCCCTACACCGGCAGAGAGTTCGGGGGAGCCAGAGACTGCCAGGCTGCTGCTGGGCTGGCTGCCTGTGTGGGACGGGGTAGAGCCGACCTAGGGGCAAGTTGGGCCTCTTGCTCTCCCTGCTGCCCTGAGGCTGCTGGGTCAGAGAGGTCTTGGGCATCCAGCCCTTTGCTGGTCCTTTCCCTCTGACGAGGCCCTCTGAGCTCCAGCACCTTGCAGTGTGCAGACAGCCCCTGCCGGCAACCTCCTCTCCAAGGAGGCCTCAACCGAGGCCTAGGCCCAGGGGAAAGGCACCAGCGGGGATGAGCCTGGGGAGGCGCCCGGGCATGTCTGGACCCAGGCCCCGCAGCCTGCCCCTTGGTGGGGTAGTACCCCCGGAGGCCAGGAAGGTCTGGGCAAGGCTGCCAGAGGCAGGGACACTGCTGGGTCCTGCCCCTGGCCTGTGGGGCCTCTGAGAACAACTGGCACTCTCCCGCTGGAAGACCTCCCCGGCTGCCTCCAAAGGCTGGTTTGCAAGCACTCAATCCCGCTGTTCACGCCAGCTGCGCACAATGCTCCCAAGCCCGGGAGAAAAGCATTTTGGGGTGGTGCTCACTCCGGGCTTTGGAAGACCTCCCCGGCTGCCTCCAAGGCTGGTTTGCAAGCACTTCTGCCTGCTGTTCCCGCCACCCGCGCACAATGCTCCCAAGCCCGGGAGAAAAGCGTTTCGGGGTGGTGTTCTCTCTGGGCCCAAGAAAGACCTCCCGGGCTGCCCCCAAATGCCGGTTTGCAAGCACTCCCACTCGCTGTTCCCGCCATCCGTGCAAATGCTCCAAGCCCAGGAGAAAAGCCCTTCAGGGTGGTGCTCTCTCCCGGCCCTTGGAAGACCTCCCCGGCTGCCTCCAAAGGCTGGATTTCAAGTACTCCCTCCCGCTGTCCCGCCAGCCGCACACAATGCTCCCAATCACGGGAGAAAAGCGCTTCGGGGTGGTGCTCTCTACGGGCCCTTGGAAGACCTCCCCGTTTGTCTCCAAAGGCCGGTTTGCAAGCACTCATGCCCGCTGTTCCCGCCAGCCGCGCACAATGCTCCCAAGCCTAGGAGAAAAGCGCTTCGGGGTGGTGCTCTCTCCCGGCCCTTGGAAGACCTCCCCGGCTGCCTCCAAAGGCCGGTTTGCAAGCACTCAATCCCGCTGTTCCCGCCAGCCGCGCACAATGCTCCCAAGCCCGGGAGAAAAGCGCTTCGGGGTGGTGCTCTCTCCCGGCCCTTGGAAGACCTCCCTGGCTGCCTCCAAAGGCTGGTTTTCAAGAACTCCCTCCCGCTGACCCGCCAGGCGCACACAATGCTCCCAAGCCCGGGAGAAAAGCATTTTGGGGTGGTCTCTCTCCGGGCCCTTGGAAGACTCCCCGGCTGCCTCTAAAGGCCGGTTTGCAAGCACTCATGTCCTCTGTTCCCGACAGCCGCGAACAATGCTCCCAATTCCGTGAGAAAAGTGCTTCGGGATGGTGCTCTCTCCGGGCCCTTGGAAGACCTCCCAAGCTGCCTCCAAAGGCCGGTTTGCAAGCACTCCCGCCCGCTGTTCCCGCCAGCCTCGCACAATGCTCCCAAGACCGGGAGAAAAGCGCTTCGGGGTGGTGTTCTCTCCGTGCCAATGGAGGACCTCCCTGGCTGCCCCCAAAGGCCGGTTTGCAAGCACTCCCACTCGCTGTTCCCGCCAGCCACGCAC
This sequence comes from Dama dama, assembly GCF_033118175.1. Classification (NCBI taxonomy): domain Eukaryota; kingdom Metazoa; phylum Chordata; class Mammalia; order Artiodactyla; family Cervidae; genus Dama; species Dama dama. Next base: position 3,130,034 of record NW_026870889.1, read on the forward strand.
AATCCTCCAAAACCCCGGAGAAAAGCGCTTCGGGGTGGTGTTCTCTCCGTGCCCATGGAAGACCTCCCGGGGTGCCCCCAAAGGCCGGTTTGGAAGCACTCCCACTCGCTGTTCCCGCCATCCGCGCACAATGCTCCCAAGCCCGGGAGAAAAGCATTTTGGGGTGGTGCTCACACCGGGCCCTGGAAGACCTCCCCGGCTGCCTCCAAAGGACGGTTTTCAAGCACTCCTGCCTGCTGTTCCCGCCACCCGCGCACAATGCTCCCAAGCCCGGGAGAAAAGCGCTTCGGGGTGGTGCTCTCTACAGGCCCTTGGAAGACCTCCCCGGCTGCCTCCAAAGGCCGGTTTGCAAGGACTCCTTCCTGCTGTTCCCGCCATCCGCGCACAATGCTCCCAAGCCCGGGAGAAAAGCATTTTGGGGTGGTGCTCACACCGGGCCCTGGAAGACCTCCCTGGCTGCCTCCAAAGGACGGTTTTCAAGCACTCCTGCCTGCTGTTCCCGCCACCCGCGCAGAATGCTCCCAAGCGCGGGAGAAAAGCGCTTCGGGGTGGTGCTCTCTACAGGCCCTTGGAAGACCTCCCCGGCTGCCTCCAAAGGCCCGTTTGCAAGGACTCCTTCCTGCTGTTCCCGCCAGCCACGCACAATGCTCCCAAGCCCGGGAGAAAAGCATTTTGGGGTGGTGCTCACTCCGGGCCCTTGGAAGACCTCCCCGGCTGCCTCCAGTGGCCAGTTTGCAAGCACTCATGCCCGCTGTTCCCACCAGCCGCGCACAATGCTCCCAAGCCCGGGAGAAAAGCTTTTTGGGGTGGTGCTCACACCGGGCCCTGGAAGACCTCCCCGGCTGCCTGCAAAGGCCGGTTTTCAAGCACTCCTGCCTGCTGTTCCTGCCACCCGCGCACAATACTCCCAAGCCCGGGAGAAAAGCGCTTTGGGGTGGTGCTCTCTACAGGCCCTTGGAAGACCTCCCCCGCTGCCTCCAAAGGCCGGTTTGCAAGGACTCCTTCCTGCTGTTCCCGCCAGCCACGCACAATGCTCCCAAGCCCGGGAGAAAAGTGCTTCGGGGTGGTGATCTCTCCGGGCCCTTGGAAGTCGTCCCCGGCTGCCTCCAAAGGCCGGTTTGCAAGCACTCATGCCCGTTGTTCCCACCAGCCGCGCACAATGCTCCCAAGCCCGGGAGAAAAGCATTTTGGGGTGGTGCTCACTCCGGGCCCTTGGAAGACCTCCCCGGCTGCCTCCAAAGGCCAGTTTGCAAGCAGTCCTGCCTGCTGTTCCCGCCAGCCGCGCACAATGCTCCCAAGCCCGGGAGAAAAGCGCTTCGGGGTGGTGTTCTCTCCGGGCCCTTGGAAGACGTCCCCGGCTGCCTCCAAAGGCCAGTTTGCAAGCACTCATGCCCGTTGTTCCCACCAGCCGCGCACAATGCTCCCAAGCCCGGGAGAAAAGCATTTTGGGGTGGTACTCACTCCGGGCCCTTGGAAGACCTCCCCGGCTGTCTCCAAAGGCCAGTTTGCAAGCAGTCCTGCCTGCTGTTCCCGCCAGCCGCGCACAATGTTCCCAAGCCCGGGAGAAAAGCGCTTCGGGGTGGTGCTCTCTCCGGGCACTTTCAAGACCTCCCCGGCTGCCTCCAAAGGCCGGTTTGTAAGTACTCATTCCCGCTGCTTCCGCCAGCCACGCACAATGCTCCCAAGCCCGGGAGAAAAGCATTTTGGGGTGGTGCTCTCTCCGGGCCCTTGGAAGACCTCCCGGGCTGCCTCTAAAGGCCGGTTTGCAAGCATTCATGTCCGTTGTTCCCGACAGCCGCGCACAATGCTCCCAAGCCCGAGAGAAAAGCATTCTGGGGTGGTGATCAGTCCGGCCCTTGGAAGACCTCCCCGGCTGCCTCCAAAGGACAGTTTGCAAGCACTCATGCCCGCTGTTCCCGCCAGCCGCGCACAATGCTCCCAAGACCGTGAGAAAAGCGCTTCGGGGTGGTGTTCTCTCAGGGACCATGGAGGACCTCCCCGGCTGCCCCCAAATGCCGGTTTGCAAGCATTCCCACTCGCTGTTCCCGCCAGGCACACACAATGTTCCAAAACCCCGGAGAAAAGCGCTTCGGGGTGGTGGTCTCTCCGGGCCCCTGCCCCTGAGCCTGGGGGCCAGGCAGGGGATCCACAGTCCCAGGCCAAGGCAGAACCACATGCACACGTCTGTTCCTGGCCCCTCCACTGGCAGAGAGCTGGGGGGAGCCAGAGTCTGTCAGGCAGCTGCTGGGCTGGCCGCCTGTGTGGGAAGGGGCAGAGCCGACCTAGGGGCAAGTTGGGCCTCTTGCTCTCCCTGCTGCCCTGAGGCTGCTGGGCCAAAGAGGTCTTGGGCATCCAGCCCCTTGCTGGTCCCTTCCCTCTGACGAGGCCCTCTGAGCTCCAGCACCTTGCAGTGTGGAGACAGCCCCTGCCAGCAACCTCCTCTCCAAGGAGGCCTCAACCGAGGCCTAGGCCCAGGGGAAAGGCACCAGCGGAGATGAGCCAGTGGAGGCGCACGGGCATGTCTGGACCCAGTCCCCGCAGCCTGCCCCTTGGTGGGGCAGTACCCCCGGAGGCCAGGAAGGTCTGGGCAAGGCTGCGAGGGGCAGGGGCCCTGCTGGGTCGTGCCCCTGGCCTGTGGGGCGTCTGAGCACAACCGGCACTCTCCCGCTGGAAGACCTCCCCGTCTGCCTCCAAAGGCCGGTTTGCAAGCACTCCCGCCCGCTGTTCCCGCCAGGCACGCACAATGCTCCCAAGCCCGGGAGAAAAGCGCTTCGGGGTGGTGCTCTCTCCGGGCCCTTGCCCCTGAGCCTGGGGGCCAGGCAGTTGGAACACACTCCCAGGCCAATGCAGAACGACATGCACACGTCTGTTCCTGCCCCCTACACCGGCAGAGAGCTCGGGGGAGCCAGAGACTGCCAGGCTGCTGCTGGGCTGGCTGCCTGTGTGGGACGGGGCAGAGCCGACCTAGGGGCAAGTTGGGCCTCTTGCTCTCCCTGCTGCCCTGAGGCTGCTGGGTCAAAGAGGTCTTGGGCATCCAGCCCTTTGCTGGTCCCTTCCCTCTGACGAGGCCCTCTGAGCTCCAGCACCTTGCAGTGTGGAGACAGCCCCTGCCAGCAACCTCCTCTCCAAAGAGCCCTCAACCGAGGCCTACGCCCAGGGGAAAAGCACCAGCGGGGATGATCCTGGGGAGGCGCACGGACATGTCTGGACCCAGTCCCCGCAGCCTGCCCCTTGGTGGGGCAGTACCCCCGGAGGCCAGGAAGGTCTGGGCAAGGCTGGCCAGGGGCAGGGTCCCTGCTGGGTCCTGCCCCTGGCCTGTGAGGCCTCTGAGGACAACCGGCCCTCTCCCACTGGAAGACCTCCCCAGCTGCCTCTAAAGTCCTGTTGGCAAACACTCCCGCCCGCTGTTCACGCCAGGCTCGCACAATGCTCCCAAGCCTGGGAGAAAAGCGCTTCGGGGTGGCGCTCTCTCCGGGCCCTTGCCCCTGAGCCTGTGGGCAAGGCAGGGGGAACACACTCCCAGACCAAGGCAGAAACACATGCACACGTCTGGTCCTGTCCCCGGCACCGGCAGAGAGCTCGGGGGAGCCAGAGTCTCTCAGGCAGGTGCTGGGCTGGCCGCCTGTGTGGGAAGGGGCAGAGCCGACCTAGGGGCAAGTTGGGCCTCTTGCTCTCCCTGCTGCCCTGAGGCTGCAGGGCCAAAGACGTCTTGGGCCTCCAGCCCCTTACTGGTCCCTTCCCTCTGACGAGGCCCTCTGAGCTCCAGCACCTTGCAGTGTGGAGACAGCCCCTGCCAGCAATCTCCTCTCCAAGGAGGCCTCAACCGAGGCCTAGGCCCAGGGGAAAGGCACCAGCGGGGATGAGCCTGGGGAGGCGCCCGGGCATGTCTGGACCCAGGCCCCGCAGCCTGCCCCTTGGTGGGGCAGTACACCCGGAGGCCAGGAAGGTCTGGGCAAGGCTGGCCAGAGGCAGGGGCCCTGCTGCGTCCTGCCCCTGGCCTGTGGGGCCTCTGAGCACAACCGGCCCTCTCCCACTGGAAGACCTCCCCGGCTGCCTCCAAAGGCCGGTTTGCAAGCGCTCCAGCCCACTGTTCCCAGCAGGCGTGCACAATGCTCCCAAGCCCGGGAGAAAAGCGCTTCACGGTGGTGCTCTCTCCGGGCCCTTGCCCCTGAGCCTGGGGGCAAGGCAGGGTGTCCACACTCCCAGGACAAGGCAGAACCACATGCACAGGTCTGATCTGCCCCCTGCACCGGCAGAGAGCTCGGGGTAGCCAGAGTCTGTCAGGCAGCTGCTGGGCTGGCCGCCTGTGTGGCAAGGGGCAGAGCCGACCTAGGGGCAAGTTGGGCCTCTTGCTCTCCCTGCTGCCCTGAGGCTGCTGGGCCAAAGAGGTCTTGGGCATCCAGCCCCTTGCTGGTCCCTTCCCTCTGACGAGGCCCTCTGAGCTCCAGCACCTTGCAGTGTGGAGACAGCCCCTGCCAGCAACCTCCTCTCCAAGGAGGCCTCAACCGAGGCCTAGGCCCAGGGGAAAGGCACCAGCGGGGATGAGCCTGGGGAGGCGCCCGGGCATGTCTGGACCCAGTCCCCGCAGCCTGCCCCTTGGTGGGGCAGTACCCCCGGAGGCCAGGAAGGTCTGGGCAAGGCTGCCAGGGGCAGGGACACTGCTGGGTCCTGCCCCTGGCCTGTGGGGCGTCTGAGCACAACCGGCACTCTCCCGCTGGAAGACCTCCCCGTCTGCCTCGAAAGGCCGGTTTGCAAGCACTCCCGCCCGCTGTTCCCGCCAGGCATGCACAATGCTCCCAAGCCCGGGAGAAAAGCGCTTCGGGGTGGTGCTCTCACCGGGCCCTTGCCCCTGAGCCTGGGGGCCAGGCAGGGGGAACACACTCCCAGGCCAAGGCAGAACGACATGCACACGTCTGTTCCTGCCCCCTACACCGGCAGAGAGCTCGGGGGAGCCAGAGACTGCCAGGCTGCTGCTGGGCTGGCCGCCTGTGTGGGACGGGGCAGAGCCGACCTAGGGGCAAGTTGGGCCTCTTGCTCTCCCTGCTGCCCTGAGGCTGCTGGGTCAAAGAGGTCTTGGGCATCCAGCCCTTTGCTGGTCCCTTCCCTCTGACGAGGCCCTCTGATCTCGAGCACCTTGCAGTGTGGAGACAGCCCCTGCCAGCAACCTCCTCTCCAAGGAGGCCTCAACCGAGGCCTAAGCCCAGGGGAAAGGCACCAGCGGGGATGAGCCTGGGGAGGCGCCCGGGCATGTCTGGACCCAGTCCCCGCAGCCTGCCCCTTGGTGGGGCAGTACCCCCGGAGGCCAGGAAGGTCTGGGCAAGGCTGGCCAGGGGCAGGGGCCCTGCTGGGTCCTGCCCCTGGCCTGTGGGGCCTCTGAGCACAACCGGCCCTCTCCCACTGGAAGACCTCCCCGGCTGCCTCCAAAGTCCTGTTTGCAAACACTCCCGCCCGCTGTTCACGCCAGGCTCGCACAATGCTCCCAAGCCCGGGAGAAAAGCGCATTGGGGTGGTTCTCTCTCCGTGCCCTTGCCCCTGAGCCTGGGGGCAAGGCACGGGGAACACACTCCCTGGCCAAGGCAGAACCACATGCCCACGTCTGTTCCTGTCCCCTGCACCGGCAGAGAGCTTGGGGGAGCCAGAGTCTGGCAGGCAGCTGCTGGGTTGGCCGCCTGTGTGGGAAGGGGCAGAGCCGACCTAGGGGCAAGTTGGGCCTCTTACTCTCCCTGCTGCCCTGAGGCTGCTGGGCCAAAGACGTCTTGGGCATCCAGCCCCTTACTGGTCCCTTCCCTCTGACGAGGCCCTCTGAGCTCCAGCACCTTGCAGTGTGGAGACAGCCCCTGCCAGCAACCTCCTCTCCAAGGAGGCCTCAACCGAGGCCTAGGCCCAGGGGAAAGGCACCAGCGGGGATGAGCCAGGGGAGGCGCCCGAGCATGTCTGGACCCAGTCCCCGCAGCCTGCCCCTTGGTGGGGCAGTACCCCCGGAGGCCAGGAAGGTCTGGGCAAGGCTGGCCAGGGGCAGGGGCCCTGCTGCGTCCTGCCCCTGGCCTGTGGGGCCTCTGAGCACAACCGGCCCTCTCCCACTGGAAGACCTCCCCGGCTGTCTCCAAAGGCCGGTTTGCAAGCGCGCCCGCCCACTGTTCCCAGCAGGCGTGCACAATGCTCCCAAGCCCGGGAGAAAAGCGCTTCAGGGTGGTGCTCTCTCCGGGCCCTTGCCCCTGAGCCTGGGGGCAAGGCAGGGTGTCCACACTCCCAGGCGAAGGCAGAACCACATGCACACGTCTGATCTGCCCCCTGCACCGGCAGAGAGCTCGGGGGAGCCAGAGTCTGTCAGGCAGCTGCTGGGTTGGCCGCCTGTGTGGGAAGGGGCAGAGCCGACCTAGGGGCAAGTTGGGCCTCTTGCTCTCCCTGCTGCCCTGAGGCTGCTGGGCCAAAGAGGTCTTGGCCATCCAGCCCCTTGCTGGTCCCTTCCCTCTGACGAGGCCCTCTGAGCTCCAGCACCTTGCAGTGTGGAGACAGCCCCGGCCAGCAACCTCCTCTCCAAGGAGGCCTCAACCGAGGCCTAGGCCCAGGGGAAAGGCACCAGCGGGGATGAGCCTGGGGAGGCGCCCGGGCATGACTGGACCCAGTCCCCGCAGCCTGCCCCTTGGTGGGGCAGTACCCCCGGAGGCCAGGAAGGTCTGGGCAAGGCTGGCGAGGGTCAGGGGCCCTGCTGGGTCCTGCCCCTGGCCTGTGGGGCCTCTGAGCACAACCGGCCCTCTCCCACTGGAAGACCTCCCCGGCTGCCTCCAAAGGCCGGTTTGCCAACACTCCCGCCCGCTGTTCTCGGCAGGCACGCACAATTCTCCCAAGCCCGGGAGAAAAGCGCTTCGGTGTGTTGCTCTCTCCGGGCCCTTGCCCCTGAGTGTGGGGGCCAGGCAGTGGTTCCACACTCCCAGACCAAGGCAGAACCACATGCACACGTCTGTTCCTGACCCCTGCACCGGCAGAGAGCTCGGGGGAGCCAGAGTCTGTCAGGCAGCTGCTGGGCTGGCCGCCTTTGTGGGAAGGGGCAGAGCCGACCTAGGGGCAAGTTGGGCCTCTTGCTCTCCCTGCTGCCCTGAGGCTGCTGGGCCAAAGAGGTCTTGGGCATCCAGCCCCTTGCTGGTCCCTTCCCTCTGACGAGGCCCTCTGAGCTCCAGCACCTTGCAGTGTGGAGACAGCCCCTGCCAGCAACCTCCTCTCCAAGGAGGCCTCAACCGAGGCCTAGGCCCAGGGGAAAGGCACCAGCGGGGATGAGCCAGTGGAGGCGCACGGGCATGTCTGGACCCAGTCCCCGCAGCCTGCCCCTTGGTGGGGCAGTACCCCCGGAGGCCAGGAAGGTCTGGGCAAGGCTGCCAGGGGCAGGGACACTGCTGGGGCTGCCCCTGGCCTGTGGGGCGTCTGAGCACAACCGGCACTCTCCCGCTGGAAGACCTGCCCGGCTGCCTCCAAAGACCGGTTAACAAGCGCTCCCGCCCACTGTTCCCAGCAGGCGTGCACAATGCTCCCAAGCCCGGGAGAAAAGCGCTTCGCGGTGGTGCTCTCTCCGGGCCCTTGCCCCTGAGCCTGGGGTCCAGGCAGTTGGAACACACTCCCAGGCCAAAGCAGAACGACATGCACACGTCTGTTCCTGCCCCCTACACCGGCAGAGAGCTCGGGGGAGCCAGAGACTGCCAGGCTGCTGCTGGGCTGGCTGCCTGTGTGGGACGGGCCAGAGCCGACCTAGGGGCAAGTTGGGCCTCTTGCTCTCCCTGCTGCCCTGAGGCTGCTGGGTCAAAGAGGTCTTGGGCATCCAGCCCTTTGCTGGTCCCTTCCCTCTGACGAGGCCCTCTGAGCTCCAGCACCTTGCAGTGTGGAGATAGCCCCTGCCAGCAACCTCCTCTCCAAAGAGGCCTCAACCGAGGCCTACGCCCAGGGGAAAAGCACCAGCGGGGATGATCCTGGGGAGGCGCACGGACATGTCTGGACCCAGTCCCCGCAGCCTGCCCCTTGGTGGGGCAGTACCCCCGGAGGCCAGGAAGGTCTGGGCAAGGCTGGCCAGGGGCAGGGGCCCTGCTGGGTCCTGCCCCTGGCCTGTGAGGCCTCTGAGCACAACCGGCCCCCTCCCACTGGAAGACGTCCCCAGCTGCATCCAAAGTCCTGTTTGCAAACACTCCCGCCCGCTGTTCACGCCAGGCTCGCACAATGCTCCCAAGCCCGGGAGAACAGCGCTTCGGGGTGGTGCTCTCTCCGGGCCCTTGCCCCTGAGCCTGGGGGCCAGGCAGTGGGTCGACACTCCCAGACCAAGGCAGAACCACATGCACACGTCTGTTCCTGACCCCTGCACCGGCAGAGAGCTCGGGGGAGCCAGAGTCTGTCAGGCAGGTGCTGGGCTGGCCGCCTGTGTGGGAAGGGGCAGAGCCGACCTAGGGGAAAGTTGGGCCTCTTCCTCTCCCTGCTGCCCTGAGGCTGCTGGGCCAAAGAGGTCTTGGGCATCCAGCCCCTTGCTGGTCCCTTCCCTCTGACGAGGCCCTCTGAGCTCCAGCACCTTGCAGTGTGGAGACAGCCCCTGCCAGCAACCTCCTCTCCAAGGAGGCCTCAACCGAGGCCTAGGCCCAGGGGAAAGGCACCCGCGGGGATGAGCCTGGGGAGGCGCCCGGGCATGTCTGGACCCAGTCCCCGCAGCCTGCCCCTTGGTGGGGCAGTACCCCCGGAGGCCAGGAAGGTCTGTGCAAGGCTGCCAGGGGCAGGGACAGCGCTGGGTCCTGCCCCTGGCCTGTGGGACGTCTGAGCACAACCGGCACTCTCCCGCTGGAAGACCTCCCCGTCTGCCTCCAAAGGCCGGTTTGCAAGCACTCCCGCCCGCTGTTCCCGCCAGGCACGCACAATGCTCCCAAGCCCGGGAGAAAAGCGCTTCGGGGTGGTGCTCTCTCCGGGCCCTTGCCCCTAAGCCTGCGGGCCAGGCAGGGGGAACACACTCCCAGGCCAAGACAGAACGACATGAACACGTCTGTTCCTGCCCCCTACACAGGCAGAGAGCTCGGGGGAGCCAGAGTCTCTCAGGCAGGTGCTGGGCTGGCCGCCTGTGTGGGAAGGGGCAGAGCCGACCTAGGGGCAAGTTGGGCCTCTTGCTCTCCCTGCTGCCCTGAGGCTGCTGGGTCAACGAGGTCTTGGGCATCCAGCCCTTTGCTGGTCCCTTCCCTCTGACGAGGCCCTCTGATCTCCAGCACCTTGCAGTGTGGAGACAGCCCCTGCCAGCAACCTCCTCTCCAAGGAGGCCTCAACCGAGGCCTAGGCCCAGGGGAAAGGCACCAGCGGGGATGAGCCTGGGGAGGCGCCCGGCCATGTCTGGACCCAGTCCCCGCAGCCTTCCCCTTGGTGGGGCAGTACCCCCGGAGGCCAGGAAGGTCTGGGCAAGGCTGGCCAGGGTCAGGGGCCCTGCTGGGTCCTGCCCCTGGCCTGTGGGGCCTCTGAGCACAACCGGCCCTCTCCCACTGGAAGACCTCCCCGGCTGCCTCCAAAGTCCTGTTTGCAAACACTCCCGCCCGCTGTTCACGCCAGGCTCGCACAATGCTCCCAAGCCCGTGAGAAAAGCGCATTGGGGTGGTTCTCTCTCCGGGCCCTTGCCCCTGAGCCTGGGGGCAAGGCACGGGGAACACACTCCCTGGCCAAGGCAGAACCACATGCCCACGTCTGTTCCTGTCCCCTGCACCGGCAGAGAGCTCGGGGGAGCCAGAGTCTCTCAGGCATGTGCTGGGCTGGCCGCCTGTGTGGGAAGGGGCAGAGCCGACCTAGGGGCAAGTTGGGCCTCTTGCTCTCCCTGCTGCCCTGAGGCTGCTGGGCCAAAGACGTCTTGGGCATCCAGCCCTTTGCTGGCCCCTTCCCTCTGACGAGGCCCTCTGAGCTCCAGCACCTTGCAGTGTGGAGACAGCACCTGCCAGCAATCTCCTCTCCAAGGAGGCCTCAACCGAGGCCTAGGCCCAGGGGAAAGGCACCAGCGGGGATAAGCCTGGGGAGGCGCCCGGGCATGTCTGGACCCAGTCCCCGCAGCCTGCCCCTTGGTGGGGCAGTACCCCTGGAGGCCAGGAAGGTCTGGGCAAGGCTGACCAGGGGCAGGGGACCTGCTGGGTCCTGCCCCTGGACTTTGGGGCCTCCGAGCACAACCGGCCCTCTCCCACTGGAAGACCTCCCCGGCTGCCTCCAAAGGCCGTTTTGCACGCACTCCCGCCCACTGTTCCCACCAAGCGCGCACAATGCTCCCAAGCCCGGGAGAAAAGCGCTTCGGGGTGGTGCTCTCTCCGGGCCCTTGCCCCTGAGCCTGGGGGCCAGGAAGGGGGTCCACACTCCCAGGGCAAGGCAGAACCACATGCACACGTCTGTTCCTGACCCCTGCACCGGCAGAGAGCTCGGGGGAGCCAGAGTCTGTCAGGCAGCTGCTGGGCTGGCCGCCTTTGTGGGAAGGGGCAGAGCCGACCTAGGGGCAAGTTGGGCCTCTTGCTCTCCCTGCTGCCCTGAGGCTGCTGGGCCAAAGAGGTCTTGGGCATCCAGCCCTTTGCTTGTCCCTTCCCTCTGACGAGGCCCTCTGAGCTCCAGCACCTTGCAGTGTGGAGACAGCCCCTGCCAGCAACCTCCTCTCCAAGGAGGCCTCAACCGAGACCTAGGACCAGGGGAAAGGCACCAGCGGGGATGAGCCTGGGGAGGCGCCCGGGCATGTCTGGACCCAGTCCCCGCAGCCTGCCCCTTGATGGGGCAGTACCCCCGGAGGCCAGGAAGGTCTGGGCAAGGCTGGCCAGGGGCAGGGGACCTGCTGGGTCCTGCCCCTGGCCTGTGGGGCCTCTGAGCACAACCGGCCCTCTCCCACTGTAAGACCTCCCCGGCTGCTTCCAAAGTCCTGTTTGCCAACACTCCCACCCGCTGTTCACGCCAGACTTGCACAATGCTCCCAAGCCCGGGAGAAAAGCGCTTCGGGGTGGTGCTCTCTCCGGGCCCTTGCCCCTGAGCCTGGGGGCAAGGCATGGGGAACACACTCCCAGGCCAAGGCAGAACCACATGCCCACGTCTGTTCCTGTCCCCTGCACCGGCAGAGAGCTTGGGGGAGCCAGAGTCTGTCAGGCAGCTGCTGGTTTGGCCGCCTGTGTGGGAAGGGGCAGAGCAGACCTAGGGGCAAGTTGGGCCTCTTGCTCTCCCTGCTGCCCTGAGGCTGCTGGGCCAAAGATGTCTTGGGCATCCAGCCCCTTACTGGTCCCTTCCCTCTGACGAGGCCCTCTGAGCTCCAGCACCTTGCAGTATGGAGACAGCCCCTGCCAGCAAGCTCCTCTCCAAGGAGGCCTCAACCGAGGCCTAGGCCCAGGGGAAAGGCACCAGCGGGGATGAGCCAGGGGAGGCGCCCGAGCATGTCTGGACCCAGTCCCCGCAGCCTGCCCCTTGGTGGGGCAGTACCCCCGGAGGCCAGGAAGGTCTGGGTAAGGCTGGCCAGGGGCAGGGGCCCTGCTGGGTCCTGCCCCTGGCCTGTGGGGCCTCTGAGCACAACCGGCCCTTTCCCACTGGAAGACCTCCCCGGCTGCCTCCAATGGCCGGTTTGCAAGCACTCCCGCCCACTGTTCCCGCCAGGCGCGCACAATGCTCCCAAGCCCGGGAGAAAAGCGCTTCGGGGTGTTGGTCTCTCCGGGACCTTGCCCCTGAGCCTGGGGGCCAGGCAGGGGATCCACAGTCCCAGGCCAAGGCACAACAACATGCACACGTCTGTTCCTGCCCCCTCCACCGGCAGAGAGCTGGGTGGAGCCAGAGTCTGTCAGGCAGCTGCTGGGCTGGCCGCCTGTGTGGGAAGGGGCAGAGCCGACCTAGGGGCAAGTTGGGCCTCTTGCTCTCCCTGCTGCCCTGAGGCTGCTGGGCCAAAGAGGTCTTGGGCATCCAGCCCCTTGCTGGTCCCTTCCCTCTGACGAGGCCCTCTGAGCTCCAGCACCTTGCAGTGTGGAGACAGCCCCTGCCAGCAACCTCCTCTCCAAGGAGGCCTCAACCGAGGCCTAGGCCCAGGGGAAAGGCACCAGCGGGGATGAGCCAGTGGAGGCGCACGGGCATATCAGGACCCAGTCCCCGCAGCCTGCCCCTTGGTGGGGCAGTACCCCCGGAGGCCAGGAAGGTCTGGGCAAGGCTGGCCAGGGGCAGGGTCCCTGCTGGGTCCTGCCCCTGGCCTGCGGGGCCTCTGAGCACAACCGGCCCTCTCCCACTGGAAGACCTCCCCGGCTGCCTCCAAAGGCCGGTTTGCCAACACTCCCGCCCGCTGTTCCCGCCAGGCACGCACAACGCTCCCAAGGCCAGGAGAAAAGCGCTTCGGGGTGTTGCTCTCTCCGGGACCTTGCCCCTGAGCCTGGGGTCCAGGCAGTGGGTCCACACTCCCAGACCAAGGCAGAACCACATGCACACGTCTGTTCCTGACCCCTGCACCGGCAGAGAGCTCGGGGGAGCCAGAGTCTGTCAGGCAGCTGCTGGGTTGGCTGCCTGTGTGGGAAGGGGCAGAGCCGACCTAGGGGCAAGTTGGGCCTCTTGCTCTCCCTGCTGCCCTGAGGCTGCTGGGCCAAAGAGGTCTTGGGTATCCAGCCCCTTGCTGGTCCCTTCCCGCTGACGAGGTCCTCTGAGCTCCAGCACCTTGCAGTGTGGAGACAGCCCCTGCCAGCAACCTCCTCTCCAAGGAGGCATCAACCGAGGCCTATGCCCAGGGGAAAGGCACCAGCGGGGATGAGCCTGGGGAGGCGCCCAGGCATGTCTGGACCCAGTCCCCGCAGCCTGCCCCTTGGTGGGGCAGTACCCCCTGAGGCCAGGAAGGTCTGGGCAAGGCTGTCCAGGGGCAGGGGACCTGCTGGGTCCTGCCCCTGGCCTGTGAGGCCTCTGAGCACAACCGGCCCTCTCCCGCTGGAAGACCTCCACGGCTGCCTCCAAAGTCCTGTTTGCAAACACTCCCGCCCGCTGTTCACGCCAGGCTCGCACAATGCTCCCAAGCCCGGGAGAAAAGCGCTTCGGGGTGGTGCTCTCTCCGGGCCCTTACCCCTGAGCCTGGGGGCAAGGCAGGGGGAACACACTCCCAGGCCAAGGCAGAACCACATGCCCACGTCTGTTCCTGTCCCCTGCACCGGCAGAGAGCTTGGGGGAGCCAGAGTCTGTCAGGCAGCTGCTGGGTTGGCCGCCTGTGTGGGAAGGGGCAGAGCCGCCCTAGGGGCAAGTTGGGCCTCTTGCTCTCCCTGCTGCCCTGAGGCTGCTGGGCCAAAGACGTCTTGGGCATCCAGCCCCTTACTGGTCCCTTCCCTCTGACGAGGCCCTCTGAGCTCCAGCACCTTGCAGTGTGGAGACAGCCCCTGCCAGCAACCTCCTCTCCAAGGAGGCCTCAACCGAGGCCTAGGCCCAGGGGAAAGGCACCAGCGGGGATGAGCCTGGGGAGGCGCCCGGGCATGTCTGGACCCAGGCCCCGCAGCCTGCCCCTTGGTGGGGCAGTACCCCCGGAGGCCAGGAAGGTCTGGGAAAGGCTGGCCAGGGGCAGGGGCCCTGCTGCGTCCTGCCCCTGGCCTGTGGGTCCTCAGAGCACAACCGGCCCTCTCCCACTGGAAGGCCTCCCCGGCTGCCTCCAAAGGCCGGTTTGCAAGCGCTCCCACCCACTGTTCCCGCCAGGCACGCACAATGCTCCCAAGCCCGGGAGAAAAGCGCTTCAGGGTGGTGCTCTCTCCGGGCCCTTGCCCCTGAACCTGGGGGCAAGGCAGGGTGTCCACACTCCCAGGACAAGGCAGAACCACATGCACACGTCTGATCTGCCCCCTGCACCGGCAGAGAGCTCGGGGGAGCCAGAGTCTGTCAGGCAGCTGCTGGGCTGGCCGCCTGTGTGGGAAGGGGCAGAGCCGACCTAGGGGCAAGTTGGGCCTCTTGCTCTCCCTGCTGCCCTGAGGCTGCTGGGCCAAAGACGTCTTGGGCATCCAGCCCCTTGCTGGTCCCTTCCCTCTGACGAGGCCCTCTGAGCTCCAGCACCTTGCAGTGTGGAGACAGCCCCTGCCAACAACCTCCTCTCCAAGGAGGCCTCAACCGAGGCCTAGGCCCAGGGGAAAGGCACCAGCGGGGATGAGCCTGGGGAGGCGCCCGGGCATGTCTGGACCCAGTCCCCGCAGCCTGCCCCTTGGTGGGGCAGTACCCCCGGAGGCCAGGAAGGTCTGGGCAAGGATGCCAGGGGTAGGGACACTGCTGGGTCCTGCCCCTGGCCTGTGGGGCGTCTGAGCACAACCGACACTCTCCCGCTGGAAGACCTGCCCGTCTGCCTCGAAAGGCCGGTTTGCAAGCACTCCCGCCCGCTGTTCCCGCCAGGCACGCACAATGCTCCCAAGCCCGGGAGAAAAGCGCTTCGGGGTGGTGCTCTCACCGGGCCCTTGCCCCTGAGCCTGGGGGCAAGGCAGGGGGAACACACTCCCAGGCCAAGGCAGAACGACATGCACACGTCTGTTCCTGCCCCCTACACCGGCAAAGAGGTCGGGGGAGCCAGAGACTGCCAGGCTGCTGCTGGGCTGGCCGCCTGTGTGGGACGGGGCAGAGCCGACCTAGGGGCAAATTGGGCCTCTTGCTCTCCCTGCTGCCCTGAGGCTGCTGGGTCTAAGAGGTCTTGGGCATCCAGCCCTTTGCTGGTCCCTTCCCTCTGACGAGGCCCTCTGATCTCCAGCACCTTGCAGTGTGGAGACAGCCCCTGCCAGCAACCTCCTCTCCAAGGAGGCCTCAACCGAGGCCTAGGCCCAGGGGAAAGGCACCAGCGGGGATGAGCCTGGGGAGGCGCCCGGGCATGTCTGGACCCAGTCCCCGCAGCCTGCCCCTTGGTGGAGCAGTACCCCCGGAGGCCAGGAAGGTCTGGGCAAGGCTGGCCAGGGTCAGGGGCCCTGCTGGGTCCTGCCCCTGGCCGGTGGGGCCTCTGAGCACAACCGGCACTCTCCCGCTGGAAGACCTCCCCGTCTGCCTCCAAAGTCCTGTTTGCAAGCACGCCCACCCGCTGTTCCCCCAGGCACGCACAATGCTCCCAAGCCCGGGAAAAAAGCGCTTCGGGGTGGTGCTCTCTCCGGGCCCTTGCCCCTGAGCCTGGGGCCAGGCAGGGGGAACAAACTCCCAGGCCAAGGGAGAACGACATGCACACGTCTGTTCCTGCCCCCTACACCGGCAGAGAGCTCGGGGGAGCCAGAGACTGCCAGGCTGCTGCTGGGCTGGCTGCCTGTGTGGGACGGGGCAGAGCCGACCTAGGAGCAAGTTGGGCCTCTTGCTCTCCCTGCTGCCCTGAGGCTGCTGGGTCAAAGAGGTCTTGGGCATCCAGCCCTTTGCTGGTGCCTTCCCTCTGACGAGGCCCTCTGAGCTCCAGCACCTTGCAGTGTGGAGACAGCCCCTGCCAGCAACCTCCTCTCCAAAGAGGCCTCAACCGAGGACTACACCCAGGGGAAAGGCACCAGCGGGGATGATCCTGGGGAGGCGCACGGACATGTCTGGACCCAGTCTCCGCAGCCTGCCCCTTGGTGGGGCAGTACCCCCGGAGGCCAGGAAGGTCTGGGCAAGTCTGGCCAGGGGCAGGGGCCCTGCTGGGTCCTGCCCCTGGCCTGTGGGGCCTCTGAGCACAACCGGCCCTCTCCCACTGGAAGACGTCCCCGGCTGCCTCGAAAGGCCGGTTTGCAAGCACTCCCGCCCACTGTTCCAACCAAGGGCGCACAACGCTCCCAAGCCCGGGAGAAAATCGCCTCGGGGTGGTGCTCTCTCCGGGCCCTTTCCCCTGAGCCTGGGGGCCAGGAAGGGGGTCCACACTCCCAGGCCAAGGCAGAACGACATGCACACGTCTGTTCCTGCCCCATGCACCGGCAGAGAGCTCGGGGGAGCCAGAGTCTGTCAGGCAGCTGCTGGGCTGGCCGCCTGTGTGGGAAGGGGCAGAGCCGACCTAGGGGCAAGTTGGGCCTCTTGCTCTCCCTGCTGCCCTGAGGCTGCTGGGCCAAAGAGATCTTGGGCATCCAGCCCCTTGCTTGTCCCTTCCCTCTGACGAGGCCCTCTGAGCTCCAGCACCTTGCAGTGTGGAGACAGCCCCTGCCAGCAACCTCCTCTCCAAGGAGGCCTCAACCGAGGCCTAGGACCAGGGGAAAGGCACCAGCGGGGATGAGCCTGGGGAGGCGCCCGGGCATGTCTGGACCCAGTCCCCGCAGCCTGCCCCTTGGTGGGGCAGTACCCCCGGAGGCCAGGAAGGTCTGGGCAAGGCTGGCCACGGGCAGGGGCCCTGCTGGGTCCTGCCCCTGGCCTGTGGGGCCTCTGAGCACAACCGGCCCTCTCCCACTGGAAGACTTCCCCGGCTGCCTCCAAAGGCCGGTTTGCCAACACTCCCGCCCGCTGTTCCCGCCAGGCACGCACAATTCTCCCAAGCCCGGGAGAAAAGCGCTTCGGGGTGTTGCTCTCTCCGGGCCCTTGCCCCTGAGTGTGGGGGCGAGGCAGTGGGACCACACTCCCAGACCAACGCAGAACCACATGCACACGTCTGTTTCTGACCCCTGCACCGGCAGAGAGCTCGGGGGAGCCAGAGTCTGTCAGGCAGCTGCTGGGCTGGCCGCCTGTGTGGGAAGGGGCAGAGCCGACCTAGGGGCAAGTTGGGCCTCTTCCTCTCCCTGCTGCCCTGAGGCTGCTGGGCCAAAGAGGTCTTGGGCATCCAGCCCCTTGCTGGTCCCTTCCCTCTGACGAGGCCCTCTGAGCTCCAGCACCTTGCAGTGTGGAGACAGCCCCTGCCAGCAACCTCCTCTCCAAGGAGGCCTCAACCGAGGCCTAGGCCCAGGGGAAAGGCACCAGCGGGGATGAGCCTGGGGAGGCGCCCGGCCATGTCTGGACCCAGTCCCCGCAGCCTGCCCCTTGGTGGGGCAGTACCCCCGGAGGCCAGGAGGGTCTGGGCAAGGCTGCCAGGGGCAGGAACACTGCTGGGTCCTGCCCCTGGCCTGTGGGGCGTCTGAGCACAACCGGCACTCTCCCGCTGGAAGACCTCCCCGGCTGCCTCCAAAGGCCGGTTTGCAAGCACTCCCGCCCGCTGTTCCCGCCAGGCACGCACAATGCTCCCAAGCCCGGGAGAAAAGCGCTTCGGGGTGGTGCTCTCTCCGGGCCCTTGCCCCTGAGCCTGGGGGACAGGCAGGGGGAACACACTCCCAGGCCAAGGCAGAATGACATGCACACGTCTGTTCCTGCCCCCTACACCGGCAGAGAGTTCGGGGGAGCCAGAGACTGCCAGGGTGCTGCTGGGCTGGCTGCCTGTGTGGGACGGGGTAGAGCCGACCTAGGGGCAAGTTGGGCCTCTTGCTCTCCCTGCTGCCCTGAGGCTGCTGGGTCAGAGAGGTCTTGGGCATCCAGCCCTTTGCTGGTCCTTTCCCTCTGACGAGGCCCTCTGAGCTCCAGCACCTTGCAGTGTGCAGACAGCCCCTGCCGGCAACCTCCTCTCCAAGGAGGCCTCAACCGAGGCCTAGGCCCAGGGGAAAGGCACCAGCGGGGATGAGCCTGGGGAGGCGCCCGGGCATGTCTGGACCCATGCCCCGCAGCCTGCCCCTTGGTGGGGTAGTACCCCCGGAGGCCAGGAAGGTCTGGGCAAGGCTGCCAGAGGCAGGGACACTGCTGGATCCTGCCCCTGGCCTGTGGGGCCTCTGAGAACAACTGGCACTCTCCCGCTGGAAGACCTCCCCGGCTGCCTCCAAAGGCTGGTTTGCAAGCACTCAATCCCGCTGTTCACGCCAGCTGCGCACAATGCTCCCAAGCCCGGGAGAAAAGCATTTTGGGGTGGTGCTCACTCCGGGCTTTGGAAGACCTCCCCGGCTGCCTCCAAGGCCGGTTTGCAAGCACTTCTGCCTGCTGTTCCCGCCACCCGCGCACAATGCTCCCAAGCCCGGGAGAAAAGCGTTTCGGGGTGGTGTTCTCTCTGGGCCCAAGAAAGACCTCCCGGGCTGCCCCCAAATGCCGGTTTGCAAGCACTCCCACTCGCTGTTCCCGCCATCCGTGCAAATGCTCCAAGCCCAGGAGAAAAGCCCTTCAGGGTGGTGCTCTCTCCCGGCCCTTGGAAGACCTCCCCGGCTGCCTCCAAAGGCTGGATTTCAAGTACTCCCTCCCGCTGTCCCGCCAGCCGCACACAATGCTCCCAATCACGGGAGAAAAGCGCTTCGGGGTGGTGCTCTCTACGGGCCCTTGGAAGACCTCCCCGTTTGTCTCCAAAGGCCGGTTTGCAAGCACTCATGCCCGCTGTTCCCGCCAGCCGCGCACAATGCTCCCAAGCCTAGGAGAAAAGCGCTTCGGGGTGGTGCTCTCTCCCGGCCCTTGGAAGACCTCCCCGGCTGCCTCCAAAGGCCGGTTTGCAAGCACTTCTGCCTGCTGTTCCCGCCACCCGCGCACAATGCTCCCAAGCCCGGGAGAAAAGCGTTTCGGGGTGGTGTTCTCTCTGGGCCCAAGAAAGACCTCCCGGGCTGCCCCCAAATGCCGGTTTGCAAGCACTCCCACTCGCTGTTCCCGCCATCCGTGCAAATGCTCCAAGCCCAGGAGAAAAGCCCTTCAGGGTGGTGCTCTCTCCCGGCCCTTGGAAGACCTCCCCGGCTGCCTCCAAAGGCTGGATTTCAAGTACTCCCTCCCGCTGTCCCGCCAGCCGCACACAATGCTCCCAATCACGGGAGAAAAGCGCTTCGGGGTGGTGCTCTCTACGGGCCCTTGGAAGACCTCCCCGTTTGTCTCCAAAGGCCGGTTTGCAAGCACTCATGCCCGCTGTTCCCGCCAGCCGCGCACAATGCTCCCAAGCCTAGGAGAAAAGCGCTTCGGGGTGGTGCTCTCTCCCGGCCCTTGGAAGACCTCCCCGGCTGCCTCCAAAGGCTGGTTTTCAAGAACTCCCTCCCGCTGACCCGCCAGCCACACACAATGCTCCCAAGCCCGGGAGAAAAGCATTTTGGGGTGGTCTCTCTCCGGGCCCTTGGAAGACTCCCCGGCTGCCTCTAAAGGCCGGTTTGCAAGCACTCATGTCCTCTGTTCCCGACAGCCGCGAACAATGCTCCCAATTCCGTGAGAAAAGTGCTTCGGGATGGTGCTCTCTCCGGGCCCTTGGAAGACCTCCCAAGCTGCCTCCAAAGGCCGGTTTGCAAGCACTCCCGCCCGCTGTTCCCGCCAGCCTCGCACAATGCTCCCAAGACCTGGAGAAAAGCGCTTCGGGGTGGTGTTCTCTCCGTGCCAATGGAGGACCTCCCTGGCTGCCCCCAAAGGCCGGTTTGCAAGCACTCCCACTCGCTGTTCCCGCCAGCCACGCACAATCCTCCAAAACCCCGGAGAAAAGCGCTTCGGGGTGGTGTTCTCTCCGTGCCCATGGAAGACCTCCCGGGGTGCCCCCAAAGGCCGGTTTGGAAGCACTCCCACTCGCTGTTCCCGCCACCCGCGCAGAATGCTCCCAAGCGCGGGAGAAAAGCATTTTGGGGTGGTGCTCACACCGGGCCCTGGAAGACCTCCCCGGCTGCCTCCAAAGGACGGTTTTCAAGCACTCCTGCCTGCTGTTCCCGCCACCCGCGCAGAATGCTCCCAAGCCCGGGAGAAAAGCATTTTGGGGTGGTGCTCACACCGGGCCCTGGAAGACCTCCCCGGCTGCCTCCAAAGGACGGTTTTCAAGCACTCCTGCCTGCTGTTCCCGCCACCCGCGCAGAATGCTCCCAAGCGCGGGAGAAAAGCGCTTCGGGGTGGTGCTCTCTACAGGCCCTTGGAAGACCTCCCCGGCTGCCTCCAAAGGCCCGTTTGCAAGGACTCCTTCCTGCTGTTCCCGCCAGCCACGCACAATGCTCCCAAGCCCGGGAGAAAAGCATTTTGGGGTGGTGCTCACTCCGGGCCCTTGGAAGACCTCCCCGGCTGCCTCCAAAGGCCAGTTTGCAAGCAGTCCTGCCTGCTGTTCCCGCCAGCCGCGCACAATGCTCCCAAGCCCGGGAGAAAAGCGCTTCGGGGTGGTGCTCTCTCCGGGCCCTTGGAAGACATCCCCGGCTGCCTCCAAAGGCCGGTTTGCAAGCACTCATGCCCGTTGTTCCCACCAGCCGCGCACAATGCTCCCAAGCCCGGGAGAAAAGCATTTTGGGGTGGTGCTCACTCCGGGCCCTTGGAAGACCTCCCCGGCTGCCTCCAAAGGCCAGTTTGCAAGCAGTCCTGCCTGCTGTTCCCGCCAGCCGCGCACAATGTTCCCAAGCCCGGGAGAAAAGCGCTTCGGGGTGGTGCTCTCTCCGGGCCCTTGGAAGACCTCCTGGGCTGCCTCCAAAGGCCGGTTTGCAAGCATTCATGTCCGTTGTTCCCGACAGCCGCGCACAATGCTCCCAAGCCCGAGAGAAAAGCATTTTGGGGTGGTGCTCTCTCCGGGCCCTTGGAAGACATCCCGGGCTGCCTCCAAAGGCCGGTTTGCAAGCATTCATGTCCGTTGTTCCCGACAGCCGCGCACAATGCTCCCAAGCCCGGGAGAAAAGCGCTTCGGGGTGGTGTTCTCTCAGGGACCATGGAGGACCTCCCCGGCTGCCCCCAAAGGCCGGTTTGCAAGCATTCCCACTCGCTGTTCCCGCCAGGCACACACAATGTTCCAAAACCCCGGAGAAAAGCGCTTCGGGGTGGTGCTCTCTCCGCGCCCTTGGAAGACTTCTCTGGCTGCCGCCAAAGGCCGGTTTGCAAGAATTCCCTCCCGCTGTCCCACCAGCCGCACACAATGCTCCAAAACCCGAGAGAAAAGCGCTTCGAGGTGGTGCTCTCTCCGGGCCCTTGGAAGACCTCCCCGGCTGCCTCCAAAGGCCGGTTTGCAAGCACTCCTGCCTGCTGTTCCCGCCACTCGCGCACAATGCTCCCAAGCCCGGAAGAAAAGCATTTTGGGGTAGTGCTCTCTCCGGGCCCTTGGAAGACCTCCCGGGCTGCCTCCAAAGGCCGGTTTGCAAGCACTCATGTCCGCTGTTCCCGACAGCCGCGCACAATGCTCCCAAGCCCGGGAGAAAAGCATTTTGGGGTGGTGATCAGTCCGGGCCCTTGGAAGACCTCCCCGGCTGCCTCCAAAGGACAGTTTGCAAGAACTCATGCCCGCTGTTCCCGCCAGGCACGCACAATGCTCCCAAGCCCGGGAGAAAAGCGCTTCGGGGTGTTGCTCTCTCCGGGCCCTTGCCCCTGAGTGTGGGGGCGAGGCAGTGGGACCACACTCCCAGACCAACGCAGAACCACATGCACACGTCTGTTTCTGACCCCTGCACCGGCAGAGAGCTCGGGGGAGCCAGAGTCTGTCAGGCAGCTGCTGGGCTGGCCGCCTGTGTAGCAAGGGGCAGAGCCGACCTAGGGGCAAGTTGGGCCTCTTCCTCTCCCTGCTGCCCTGAGGCTGCTGGGCCAAAGAGGTCTTGGGCATCCAGCCCCTTGCTGGTCCGTTCCCTCTGACGAGGCCCTCTGAGCTCCAGCACCTTGCAGTGTGGAGACAGCCCCTGCCAGCAACCTCCTCTCCAAGGAGGCCTCAACCGAGGCCTAGGCCCAGGGGAAAGGCACCAGCGGGGATGAGCCTGGGGAGGCGCCCGGCCATGTCTGGACCCAGTCCCCGCAGCCTGCCCCTTGGTGGGGCAGTACCCCCGGAGGCCAGGAGGGTCTGGGCAAGGCTGCCAGGGGCAGGAACACTGCTGGGTCCTGCCCCTGGCCTGTGGGGCGTCTGAGCACAACCGGCACTCTCCCGCTGGAAGACCTCCCCGGCTGCCTCCAAAGGCCGGTTTGCAAGCACTCCCGCCCGCTGTTCCCGCCAGGCACGCACAATGCTCCCAAGCCCGGGAGAAAAGCGCTTCGGGGTGGTGCTCTCTCCGGGCCCTTGCCCCTGAGCCTGGGGGACAGGCAGGGGGAACACACTCCCAGGCCAAGGCAGAACGACATGCACACGTCTGTTCCTGCCCCCTACACCGGCAGAGAGTTCGGGGGAGCCAGAGACTGCCAGGCTGCTGCTGGGCTGGCTGCCTGTGTAGGACGGGGTAGAGCCGACCTAGGGGCAAGTTGGGCCTCTTGCTCTCCCTGCTGCCCTGAGGCTGCTGGGTCAGAGAGGTCTTGGGCATCCAGCCCTTTGCTGGTCCTTTCCCTCTGACGAGGCCCTCTGAGCTCCAGCACCTTGCAGTGTGCAGACAGCCCCTGCCGGCAACGTCCTCTCCAAGGAGGCCTCAACCGAGGCCTAGGCCCAGGGGAAAGGCACCAGCGGGGATGAGCCTGGGGAGGCGCCCGGGCATGTCTGGACCCAGGCCCCGCAGCCTGCCCCTTGGTGGGGCAGTACCCCCGGAGGCCAGGAAGGTCTGGGCAAGGCTGCCAGAGGCAGGAACACTGCTGGGTCCTGCCCCTGGCCTGTGGGGCCTCTGAGAACAACTGGCACTCTCCCGCTGGAAGACCTCCACGGCTGCCTCCAAAGGCTGGTTTGCAAGCACTCAATCCCGCTGTTCACGCCAGCTGCGCACAATGCTCCCAAGCCCGGGAGAAAAGCATTTTGGGGTGGTGCTCACTCCGGGCTTTGGAAGACCTCCCCGGCTGCCTCCAAGGCCGGTTTGCAAGCACTTCTGCCTGCTGTTCCCGCCACCCGCGCACAATGCTCCCAAGCCCGGGAGAAAAGCGTTTCGGGGTGGTGTTCTCTCTGGGCCCAAGAAAGACCTCCCGGGCTGCCCCCAAATGCCGGTTTGCAAGCACTCCCACTCGCTGTTCCCGCCATCCGTGCAAATGCTCCAAGCCCAGGAGAAAAGCCCTTCAGGGTGGTGCTCTCTCCCGGCCCTTGGAAGACCTCCCCGGCTGCCTCCAAAGGCTGGATTTCAAGTACTCCCTCCCGCTGTCCCGCCAGCTGCACACAATGCTCCCAATCACGGGAGAAAAGCGCTTCGGGGTGGTGCTCTCTACGGGCCCTTGGAAGACCTCCCCGTTTGTCTCCAAAGGCCGGTTTGCAAGCACTCATGCCCGCTGTTCCCGCCAGCCGCGCACAATGCTCCCAAGCCTAGGAGAAAAGCGCTTCGGGGTGGTGCTCTCTCCCGGCCCTTGGAAGACCTCCCCGGCTGCCTCCAAAGGCCGGTTTGCAAGCACTCAATCCCGCTGTTCCCGCCAGCCGCGCACAATGCTCCCAAGCCCGGGAGAAAAGCGCTTCGGGGTGGTGCTCTCTCCCGGCCCTTGGAAGACCTCCCCGGCTGCCTCCAAAGGCTGGTTTTCAAGAACTCCCTCCCGCTGACCCGCCAGCCGCACACAATGCTCCCAAGCCCGGGAGAAAAGCATTTTGGGGTGGTCTCTCTCCGGGCCCTTGGAAGACTCCCCGGCTGCCTCTAAAGGCCGGTTTGCAAGCACTCGTTCCTGCTGTTCCCGCCAGCCACGCACAATGCTCCCAAGCCCGGGAGAAAAGCTTTTTGGGGTGGTGCTCTCTCCGGGCCCTTGGAAGACCTCCCCGGCTGCCTCCAAAGGCCAGTTTGCAAGCAGTCCTGCCTGCTGTTCCCGCCAGCCGCGCACAATGCTCCCAAGCCCGGGAGAAAAGCTTTTTGGGGTGGTGCTCTCTCCGGGCCCTTGGAAGACGTCCCCGTCTGCCTCCAAAGGCCGGTTTGCAAGCACTCATGCCCGTTGTTCCCACCAGCCACGCACAATGCTCCCAAGCCCGGGAGAAAAGCATTTTGGGGTGGTGCTCACTCCGGGCCCTTGGAAGACCTCCCCGGCTGCCTCCAAAGGCCAGTTTGCAAGGACTCCTTCCTGCTGTTCCCGCCAGCCGCGCACAATGTTCCCAAGCCCGGGAGAAAAGCGCTTCGGGGTGGTGCTCTCTCCGGGCACTTTCAAGACCTCCCCGGCTGCCTCCAAGGCCGGTTTGCAAGGACTCATGCCCGCTGTTCCCGCCAGCCGCGCACAATGCTCCCAAGCCCGGGAGAAAAGGTTTTTGGGGTGGTGCTCACACCGGGCCCTGGAAGACCTCCCCGGCTGCCTCCAAAGGCCGGTTTTCAAGCACTCCTGCCTGCTGTTCCCGCCACCTGCGCACAATGCTCCCAAGCCCGGGAGAAACGCGCTTCGGGGTGGTGCTCTCTACAGGCCCTTGGAAGACCTCCCCGGCTGCCTCCAAAGGCCGGTTTGCAAGGACTCCTTCCTGCTGTTCCCGCCAGCCACGCACAATGCGCCCAAGCCCGGGAGAAAAGCATTTTGGGGTGGTGCTCTCTACAGGCCCTTGGAAGACCTCCCCGGCTGCCTCCAATGGCCAGTTTGCAAGCACTCATGCCCGCTGTTCCCACCAGCCGCGCACAATGCTCCCAAGCCCGGGAGAAAAGCTTTTTGGGGTGGTGCTCACACCGGGCCCTGGAAGACCTCCCCGGCTGCCTGCAAAGGCCGGTTTTCAAGCACTCCTGCCTGCTGTTCCCGCCACCCGCGCACAATGCTCCCAAGCCCGGGAGAAAAAACGCTTCGGGGTGATGCTCTCTACAGGCCCTTGGAAGACCTCCCCGGCTGCCTTCAAAGGCCGGTTTGCAAGGACTCCTTCCTGCTGTTCCCGCCAGCCACGCACAATGCTCCCAAGCCCGGGAGAAAAGTGCTTCGGGGTGGTGCTCTCTCCGGGCCCTTGGAAGACGTCCCCGGCTGCCTGCAAAGGCCGGTTTGCAAGCACTCATGCCCGTTGTTCCCACCAGCCGCGCACAATGCTCCCAAGCCTGGGAGAAAAGCATTTTGGGGTGGTGCTCACTCCGGGCCCTTGGAAGACCTCCCCGGCTGCCTCCAAAGGCCAGTTTGCAAGCACTCCTGCCTGCTGTTCCCCCCAGCCGCGCACAATGCTCCCAAGCCCGGGAGAATAGCGCTTCGGGGTGGTGCTCTCTCCGGGCACTTTCAAGACCTCCCCGGCTGCCTCCAAAGGCCGGTTTGTAAGTACTCATTCCCGCTGCTTCCGCCAGCCACGCACAATGCTCCCAAGCCCGGGAGAAAAGCATTTTGGGGTGGTGCTCTCTCCGGGCCCTTGGAAGACCTCCCGGGCTGCCTCCAAAGGCCGGTTTGCAAGCACTCATGTCCGCTGTTCCCGACAGCCGGGCACAATGCTCCCAAGCCCGGGAGAAAAGCATTTTGGGGTGGTGATCAGTCCGGGCCCTTGGAAGACCTCCCCGGCTGCCTCCAAAGGACAGTTTGCAAGCACTCAATCCCGCTGTTCCCGCCAGCCGCGCACAATGCTCCCAAGCCCGGGAGAACAGCGCTTCGGGGTGGTGCTCTCTCCCGGCCCTTGGAAGACCTCCCCGGCTGCCTCCAAAGGCTGGTTTTCAAGAACTCCCTCCCGCTGACCCGCCAGCCGCACACAATGCTCCCAAGCCCGGGAGAAGCATTTTGGGGTGGTCTCTCTCCGGGCCCTTGGAAGACTCCCCGGCTGCCTCTAAAGGCCGGTTTGCAAGCACTCATGTCCTCTGTTCCCGACAGCCGCGAACAATGCTCCCAATTCCGTGAGAAAAGTGCTTCGGGATGGTGCTCTCTCCGGGCCCTTGGAAGACCTCCCAAGCTGCCTCCAAAGGCCGGTTTGCAAGCACTCCCGCCCGCTGTTCCCGCCAGCCTCGCACAATGCTCCCAAGACCGGGAGAAAAGCGCTTCGGGGTGGTGTTCTCTCCGTGCCAATGGAGGACCTCCCTGGCTGCCCCCAAAGGCCGGTTTGCAAGCACTCCCACTCGCTGTTCCCGCCAGCCACGCACAATCCTCCAAAACCCCGGAGAAAAGCGCTTCGGGGTGGTGTTCTCTCCGTGCCCATGGAAGACCTCCCGGGGTGCCCCCAAAGGCCGGTTTGGAAGCACTCCCACTCGCTATTCCCGCCATCCGCGCACAATGCTCCCAAGCCCGGGAGAAAAGCATTTTGGGGTGGTGCTCACACCGGGCCCTGGAAGACCTCCCCGGCTGCCTCCAAAGGACGGTTTTCAAGCACTCCTGCCTGCTGTTCCCGCCACCCGCGCACAATGCTCCCAAGCCCGGGAGAAAAGCGCTTCGGGGTGGTGCTCTCTACAGGCCCTTGGAAGACCTCCCCGGCTGCCTCCAAAGGCCGGTTTGCAAGGACTCCTTCCTGCTGTTCCCGCCATCCGCGCACAATGCTCCCAAGCCCGGGAGAAAAGCATTTTGGGGTGGTGCTCACACCGGGCCCTGGAAGACCTCCCCGGCTGCCTCCAAAGGACGGTTTTCAAGCACTCCTGCCTGCTGTTCCCGCCACCCGCGCAGAATGCTCCCAAGCGCGGGAGAAAAGCGCTTCGGGGTGGTGCTCTCTACAGGCCCTTGGAAGACCTCCCCGGCTGCCTCCAAAGGCCCGTTTGCAAGGACTCCTTCCTGCTCTTCCCGCCAGCCACGCACAATGCTCCCAAGCCCGGGAGAAAAGCATTTTGGGGTGGTGCTCACTCCGGGCCCTTGGAAGACCTCCCCGGCTGCCTCCAAAGGCCAGTTTGCAAGCAGTCCTGCCTGCTGTTCCCGCCAGCCGCGCACAATGCTCCCAAGCCCGGGAGAAAAGCGCTTCGGGGTGGTGCTCTCTCCGGGCCCTTGGAAGACGTCCCCGGCTGCCTCCAAAGGCCAGTTTGCAAGCACTCATGCCCGTTGTTCCCACCAGCCGCGCACAATGCTCCCAAGCCCGGGAGAAAAGCATTTTGGGGTGGTGCTCACTCCGGGCCCTTGGAAGACCTCCCCGGCTGCCTCCAAAGGCCAGTTTGCAAGCAGTCCTGCCTGCTGTTCCCGCCAGCCGCGCACAATGTTCCCAAGCCCGGGAGAAAAGCGCTTCGGGGTGGTGCTCTCTCCGGGCACTTTCAAGACCTCCCCGGCTGCCCCCAAAGGCCGGTTTGTAAGTACTCATTCCCGCTGCTTCCGCCAGCCACGCACAATGCTCCCAAGCCCGGGAGAAAAGCATTTTGGGGTGGTGCTCTCTCCGGGCCCTTGGAAGACCTCCCGGGCTGCCTCCAAAGGCCGGTTTGCAAGCATTCATGTCCGTTGTTCCCGACAGCCGCGCACAATGCTCCCAAGCCCGAGAGAAAAGCATTTTGGGGTGGTGATCAGTCCGGCCCTTGGAAGACCTCCCCGGCTGCCTCCAAAGGACAGTTTGCAAGCACTCATGCCCGCTGTTCCCGCCAGCCACGCACAATGCTCCCAAGACCGTGAGAAAAGCGCTTCGGGGTGGTGTTCTCTCAGGGACCATGGAGGACCTCCCCGGCTGCCCCCAAAGGCCAGTTTGCAAGCATTCCCACTCGCTGTTCCCGCCAGGCACACACAATGTTCCAAAACCCCGGAGAAAAGCGCTTCGGGGTGGTGCTCTCTCCGCGCCCTTGGAAGACTTCTCTGGCTGCCGCCAAATGCCGGTTTGCAAGAATTCCCTCCCGCTGTCCCACCAGCCGCACACAATGCTCCAAAACCCGAGAGAAAAGCGCTTCGAGGTGGTGCTCTCTCCGGGCCCTTGGAAGACCTCCCCGGCTGCCTCCAAAGGCCGGTTTGCAAGCACTCCTGCCTGCTGTTCCCGCCACGCGCGCACAATGCTCCCAAGCCCAGAAGAAAAGCATTTTGGGGTAGTGTTCTCTCCGGGCGCTTGGAAGACCTCCCGGGCGGCCTCCAAAGGCCGGTTTGCAAGCACTCATGTCCGCTGTTCCCGACAGTCGCACACAATGCTCCCAAGCCAGGGAGAAAAGCATTTTGGGGTGGTGATCAGTCCGGGCCCTTGGAAGACCTCCCCGGCTGCCTCCAAAGGACAGTTTGCAAGAACTCATGCCCGCTGTTCCCGCCAGGCACGCACAATGCTCCCAAGCCCGGGAGAAAAGCGCTTCGGGGTGGTGCTCTCACCGGGCCCTTGCCCCTGAGCCTGGGGGCAATGCAGGGGGAACACACTCCCAGGCCAAGGCAGAACGACATGCAAACGTCTGTTCCTGGTCCCTGCACCGGCAGAGAGCTCGGGGGAGCCAGAGTATGCCAGGCAGCTGCTGGGTTGGCGGCCTGTGTGGAAAGGGGCAGAGCCGACCTAGGGGCAAGTTGGGCCTCTTGCTCTCCCTGCTGCCCTGAGGCTGCTGGGCCAAAGAGGTCTTGGGCATCCAGCCCCTTGCTGGTCCCTTCCCTCTGATGAGGCCCTCTGAGCTCCAGCACCTTGCAGTGTGGAGACAGCCCCTGCCAGCAACCTCCTCTCCAAGGCGGCCTCAACCGAGGCCTAGGCCCAGGGGAAAGGCACCAGCGGGGATGAGCCTGGGGAGGCGCCCGGGCATGTCTGGACCCAGTCCCCGCAGCCTGCCCCTTGGTGGGGCAGTACCCCCGGAGGCCAGGAAGGTCTGGGCAAGGCTGCCAGGGGCAGGGACACTGCTGGGTCCTGCCCCTGGCCTGTGGGGCGTCTGAGCACAACCAGCACCCTCCCGCTGGAAGACCTCCCCGTCTGCCTCCAAAGGCCTGTTTGCAAGCACTCCCACCCGCTGTTCCCGCCAGGCACGCACAATGCTCCCAAGCCCGGGAGAAAAGCGCTTCGGGGTGGTGCTCTCCTCGGGCCCTTGCCCCTGAGCCTGGGGGCCAGGCAGGTGGAACACACTCCCAGGCCAAGGGAGAACGACATGCACACGTCTGTTCCTGCCCCCTACACCGGCAGAGAGCTCGGGGGAGCCAGAGACTGCCAGGCTGCTGCTGGGCTGGCCGCCTGTGTGGGAAGTGGCAGAGCCGACCTAGGGGCATGTTGGGCCTCTGCTCTCCCTGCTGCCCTGAGGCTGCTGGGCCAAAGAGGTCTTGGGCATCCAGCCCCTTGCTGGTCCCTTCCCTCTGACGAGGCCCTCTGAGCTCCAGCACCTTGCAGTGTGGAGACAGCCCCTGCCAGCAACCTCCCCTCCAAGGAGGCCTCGACCGAGGCCTAGCCCCAGGGGAAAGGCACCAGCTGGGAAGAGCCTGGGGAGGCGCCCGGGCATGTCTGGACCCAGTCCCCGCAGCCTGCCCCTTGGTGAGGCAGTACCCCCGGAGGCCAGGAAGGTCTGGGCAAGGCTGGTCAGGGGCAGGGGCCCTGCTGGGCCCTGCCCCTGGCCTGTGGGGCCTCTGAGCACAACCGGCCCTCTCCCACTGGAAGACCTCCCCGGGTGCCTCCAAAGGCCGGTTTGCCAACACTCCCGCCCGCTGTTCCCGCCAGGCACGCACAATTCTCCCAAGCCCGGGAGAAAAGCGCTTCGGGGTGGTGCTCTCTCCGGGCCCTTGCCCATGAGCCTGGGGCAAGGCAGGGAGAACACACTCCCAGGCCAAGGCAGAACCACATGCCCACGTCTGTTCCTGTCCCCTGCACCGGCAGAGAGCTTGGGGGAGCCAGAGTCTGTCAGGCAGCTGCTGGGTTGGCCGCCTGTGTGGGAAGGGGCAGAGCCGAATAGGGGCAAGTTGGGCCTCTTGCTCTCCCTGCTGCCCTGAGGCTGCTGGGCCAAAGATGTCTTGGGCATCCAGCCCTTTACTGGTCGCTTCATTCTGACGAGGCTCTCTGAGCTGCAGCACTTTGCAGTGTGGAGACAGCCCCTGCCAGCAACCTCCTCTCCAAGGAGGCCTCAACCGAGGCCTAGGCCCAGGGGAAAGGCACCAGCGGGGATGAGCCTGGGGAGGCGCCCGGGCATGACTGGACCCAGGCCCGCAGCCTGCCCCTTGGTGGGGCAGTACCCCCGGAGGCCAGGAAGGTCTGGGCAAGGCTGGCCAGGGGCAGGGGCCCTGCTGGGTCCTGCCCCTGGCCTGTGGGGCCTCTGAGCACAACCGGCCCTCTCCCGCTGGAAGACCTCCCCGGCTGCCTCCAAAGGCCAGTTTGCCAACACTCCTGCCCGCTGTTCCCCCCAGGCACGCACAATGCTCCCAAGCCCAGGAGAAAAGCGCATCGGGGTGGTGGTCTCTCCGGGCCCCTGCCCGTGAGCCTGGGGGCCAGGCAGGGGATCCACAGTCCCAGGCCAAGGCAGAACCACATGCACACGTCTGTTCCTGCCCCCTCCACCGGCAGAGAGCTGGGGGGAGCCAGAGTCTGTCAGGCAGCTGCTGGGCTGGCCGCCTGTGTGGGAAGGGGCAGAGCCGAACTAGGGGCAAGTTGGGCCTCTTGCTCTCCCTGCTGCCCTGAGGCTGCTGGGCCAAAGAGGTCTTGGGCATCCAGCCCCTTGCTGGTCCCTTCCCTCTGACGAGGCCCTCTGAGCTCCAGCACCTTGCAGTGTGGAGACAGCCCCTGCCAGCAACCTCCTCTCCAAGGAGGCCTCAACCGAGGCCTAGGCCCAGGGGAAAGGCACCAGCGGGGATGAGCCAGTGGAGGCGCACGGGCATGTCTGGACCCAGTCCCCGCAGCCTGCCCCTTGGTGGGGCAGTACCCCCGGAGGCCAGGAAGGTCTGGGCAAGGCTGGCCAGGGGCAGGGGCCCTGCTGGGTCCTGCCCCTGGCCTGTGGGGCCTCTGAGCACAACCGGCCCTCTCCCACTGGAAGACCTCCCCGGCTGCCTCCAAAGGCCGGTTTGCCAACACTCCCGCCCGCTGTTCCCGCCAGGCACGCACAATGCTCCCAAGCCCGGGAGAAAAGCGCTTCGGGGTGTTGCTCTCTCCGGGCCCTTGCCCCTGAGCCTGGGGTCCAGGCAGTGTGTCCACACTCCCAGACCAAGGCAGAACCACATGCACAAGTCTGTTCCTGACCCCTGCACCGGCAGAGCGCTCGGGGGAGCCACAGTCTGTCAGGCAGCTGCTGGGTTGGCTGCCTGTGTGGGAAGGGGCAGAGCCGACCTAGGGGCAAGTTGGGCCTCTTCCTCTCCCTGCTGCCCTGAGGCTGCTGGGCCAAAGAGGTCTTGGGCATCCAGCCCCTTGCTGGTCCCTTCCCGCTGACGAGGCCCTCTGAGCTCCAGCACCTTGCAGTGTGGAGACAGCCCCTGCCAGCAACCTCCTCTCCAAGGAGGCCTCAACCGAGGCCTAGGACCAGGGGAAAGGCACCAGCGGGGATGAGCCTGGGAAGGCGCCCGCGCATGTCTGGACCCAGTCCCCGCAGCCTGCCCCTTGGTGGGATAGTAACCCCGGAGTCCAGGAGGGTCTGGGCAAGGCTGCCAGGGGCAGGGACACTGCTGGGTCCTGCCCCTGGCCTGTGGGGCGTCTGAGCACAACCGGCACTCTCCCGCTGGAAGACCTCCCTGGCTGCCTCCAAAGGCCGGTTTGCAAGCACTCCCGCCCGCTGTTCCCGCCAGGCACGCACAATGCTACCAAGCCCGAGAGAAAAGCGCTTCGGGGTGGTGCTCTCTCCGGACCCTTGCCCCTGAGCCTGGGGGACAGGCAGGGGGAACACACTCCCAGGCCATGGCAGAACGACATGCACACGTCTGTTCCTGCCCCCTACACCGGCAGAGAGATCGGGGGAGCCAGAGACTGCCAGGCTGCTGCTGGGCTGGCTGCCTGTCTGGGACGGGGCAGAGCCGACCTAGGGGCAAGTTGGGCCTCTTGCTCTCCCTGCTGCCCTGAGGCTGCTGGGTCAAAGAGGTCTTGGGCATCCAGCCCTTTGCTGGTCCCTTCCCTCTGACGAGGCCCTCTGAGCTCCAGCACCTTGCAGTGTGGAGACAGCCCCTGCCAGCAACCTCCTCTCCAAAGAGGTCTCAACCGAGGCCTACGCCCAGGGGAAAGGCACCAGCGGGGATGATCCTGGGGAGGCGCACGGACATGTCTGGACCCAGTCACCGCAGCCTGCCCCTTGGTGGGGCAGTACCCCCGGAGGCCAGGAAGGTCTGGGCAAGGCTGGCCAGGGGCAGGGGCCCTGCTGGGTCCTGCCCCTGGCCTGTGGGGCCTCTGATCCCAACCGGCCCTCTCCCACTGGAAGACCTCCCCGGCTGCCTCCAAAGGCCGGTTTGCAAGCGCTCCCGCCCACTGTTCCCAGCAGGCGTGGACAATGCTCCCAAGCCCGGGAGAAAAGCGCTTCAGGGTGGTGCTCTCTCTGGGCCCTTGCCCCTGAGCCTGGGGGCAAGGCAGGGTGTCCACACTCCCAGGCCAAGGCAGAACCACATGCACACGTCTGATCTGCGCCCTGCACCGGCAGAGAGCTCGGGGGAGCCAGAGTCTGTCAGGCAGCAGCTGGGCTGGCCGCCTGTGTGGGAAGGGGCAGAGCCGACCTAGGGGCAAGTTGGGCCTCTTGCTCTCCCTGCTGCCCTGAGGCTCCTGGGCCAAAGAGGTCTTGGCCATCCAGCCCCTTGCTGGTCCCTTCCCTCTGACGAGGCCCTCTGAGCTCCAGCACCTTGCAGTGTGGAGACAGCCCCTGCCAGCAACCTCCTCTCCAAGGAGGCCTCAACCGAGGCCTAGGCCCAGGGGAAAGGCACCAGCGGGGATGAGCCTGGGGAGGCGCCCGGGCATGACTGGACCCAGGCCCGCAGCCTGCCCCTTGGTGGGGCAGTACCCCCGGAGGCCAGGAAGGTCTGGGCAAGGCTGGCCAGGGGCAGGGGCCCTGCTGGGTCCTGCCCCTGGCCTGTGGGGCCTCTGAGCACAACCGGCCCTCTCCCACTGGAAGACCTCCCCGGCTGCCTCCAAAGGCCGGTTTGCCAACACTCCCGCCCGCTGTTCTCGCCAGGCACGCACAATTCTCCCAAGCCCGGGAGAAAAGCGCTTCGGTGTGTTGCTCTCTCCGGGCCCTTGCCCCTGAGCCTGGGGGCCAGGCAGTGGTTCCACACTCCCAGACCAAGGCAGAACCACATGCACACGTCTGTTCCTGACCCCTGCACCGGCAGAGAGCTCGGGGGAGCCAGAGTCTGTCAGGCAGCTGCTGGGCTGGCCGCCTGTGTGGGAAGGGGCAGAGCCGACCTAGGGGCAAGTTGGGCCTCTTCCTCTCCCTGCTGCCCTAAGGCTGCTGGGCCAAAGAGGTCTTGGGCATCCAGCCCCTTGCTGGTCCCTTCCCTCTGACGAGGCCCTCTGAGCTCCAGCACCTTGCAGTGTGGAGACAGCCCCTGCCAGCAACCTCCTCTCCAAGGAGGCCTCAACCGAGGCCTATGCCCAGGGGAAAGGCACCAGCGGGGATGAGCCAGTGGAGGCGCAAGGGCATGTCTGGACCCAGTCCCGCAGCCTGCCCCTTGGTGGGGCAGTACCCCCGGAGGCCAGGAAGGTCTGTGCAAGGCTGCCAGGGGCAGGGACACTGCTGGGTCCTGCCCCTGGCCTGTGGGGCGTCTGAGCACAACCGGCACTCTCCCGCTGGAAGACCTGCCCGGCTGCCTCCAAAGGCCGGTTAACAAGCGCTCCCGCCCACTGTTCCCAGCAGGCGTGCACAATGCTCCCAAGCCCGGGAGAAAAGCGCTTCGGGGTGGTGCTCTCTCCGGGCCCTTGCCCCTGAGCCTGGGGGCAAGGCAGGGTGTCCACACTCCCAGGCCAAGGCAGAACCACATGCACACGTCTGATCTGCCCCCTGCACCGGCAGAGAGCTCGGGGGAGCCAGAGTCTGTCAGGCAGCTGCTGGGCTGGCCGCCTGTTTGGGAAGGGGCAGAGCCGACCTAGGGGCAAGTTGGGCCTCTTGCTCTCCCTGCTGCCCTGAGGCTGCTGGGCCAAAGAGGTCTTGGGCATCCAGCCCCTTGCTTGTCCCTTCCCTCTGACGAGGCCCTCTGAGCTCCAGCACCTTGCAGTGTGGAGACAGCACCTGCCAGCAATCTCCTCTCCAAGGAGGCCTCAACCGAGGCCTAGGCCCAGGGAAAAGGCACCAGCGGGGTTGAGCCAGGGGAGGCGCCCAGGCATGTCTGGACCCTGTCCCCGCAGCGTGCCCCTTGGTGGGGCAGTACCCCCGGAGGCCAGGAAGGTCTGGGCAAGGCTGGCCAGGGGCAGGGGCCCTGCTGGGTCCTGCCCCTGGCCTGTGGGGCCTCTGAGCACAACCGGCCCTTGCCCACTGGAAGACCTCCCCGGCTGCCTCCAAAGGCCGGTTTGCAAGCCCTCCCGCCCACTGTTCCCGCCAGGCGCGCACAATGCTCCCAAGCCCGGGAGAAAAGCGCTTCGGGGTGGTGGTCTCTCCGGGCCCCTGCCCCTGAGCCTGGGGGCCAGGCAGGGGATCCACAGTCCCAGGCCAAGGCAGAACCACATGCACACGTCTGTTCCTGCCCCCTCCACCGGCAGAGAGCTGGGGGGAGCCAGAGTCTGTCAGGCAGCTGCTGGGCTGGCCGCCTGTGTGGGAAGGGGCAGAGCCGACCTAGGGGCAAGTTGGGCCTCTTGCTCTCCCTGCTGCCCTGAGGCTGCTGGGCCAAAGAGGTCTTGGGCATCCAGCCCCTTGCTGGTCCCTTCCCTCTGACGAGGCCCTCTGAGCTCCAGCACCTTGCAGTGTGGAGACAGCCCCTGCCAGCAACCTCCTCTCCAAGGAGGCCTCAACCGAGGCCTAGGCCCAGGGGAAAGGCACCAGCGGGGATGAGCCAGTGGAGGCGCACGGGCATGTCTGGACCCAGTCCCCGCAGCCTGCCCCTTGGTGGGGCAGTACCCCCGGAGGCCAGGAAGGTCTGGGCAAGGCTGGCCAGGGGCAGGGGCCCTGCTGGGTCCTGCCCCTGGGCTGTGGGGCCTCTGAGCACAACCGGCCCTCTCCCACTGGAAGACCTCCCCGGCTGCCTCCAAAGGCCGGTTTGCCAACACTCCCGCCCGCTGTTCCCGCCAGGCACGCACAATGCTCCCAAGCCCGGGAGAAAAGCGCTTCGGGGTGTTGCCCTCTCCGGACCCTTGCCCCTGAGCCTGGGGTCCAGGCAGTGGGTCCACACTCCCAGACCAAGGCAGAACCACATGCACTCGTCTGTTCCTGACCCCTGCACCGGCAGAGATCTCGGGGGAGCCAGAGTCTGTCAGGCAGCTGCTGGGTTGGCTGCCTGTGTGGGAAGGGGCAGAGCCGACCTAGGGGCAAGTTGGGCCTCTTCCTCTCCCTGCTGCCTGAGGCTGCTGGGCCAAAGACGTCTTGGGCATCCAGCCCCTTACTGGTCCCTTCCCTCTGACGAGGCCCTCTGAGCTCCAGCACCTTGCAGTGTGGAGACAGCCCCTGCTAGCAACCTCCTCTCCAAGGAGGCCTCAACCGAGGCCTAGGCCCAGGGGAAAGGCACCAGCGGGGATGAGCCAGTGGAGGCGCAAGGGCATGTCTGGACCCAGTCCCCGCAGCCTGCCCCTTGGTGGGGCAGTACCCCCGGAGGCCAGGAAGGTCTGGGCAAGGCTGCGAGGGGCAGGGGCCCTGCTGGGTCGTGCCACTGGCCTGTGGGGCGTCTGAGCACAACCGGCACTCTCCCGCTGGAAGACCTCCCCGTCTGCCTCCAAAGGCCGGTTTGCAAGCACTCCCGCCCGCTGTTCCCGCCAGGCAGGCACAATGCTCCCAAGCCCGGGAGAAAAGCGCTTCGGGGTGATGCTCTCCTCGGGCCCTTGCCCCTGAGCCTGGGGGCCAGGCAGTTGGAACACACTCCCAGGCCAAGGCAGAACGACATGCACACGTCTGTTCCTGCCCCCTAAACCGGCAGAGAGCTCGGGGGAGCCAGAGACTGCCAGGCTGCTGCTGGGCTGGCTGCCTGTGTGGGACGGGGCAGAGCCGACCTAGGGGCAAGTTGGGCCTCTTGCTCTCCCTGCTGCCCTGAGGCTGCAGGGTCAAAGAGGTCTTGGGCATCCAGCCCTTTGCTGGTCCCTTCCCTCTGACGAGGCCCTCTGAGTTCCAGCACCTTGCAGTGTGGAGACAGCCCCTGCCAGCAACCTCCTCTCCAAAGAGGCCTCAACCGAGGCCTACGCCCAGGGGAAAAGCACCAGCGGGGATGAGCCTGGAGAGGCGCCCGGGCATGTCTGGACCCAGTCCCCGCAGCCTGCCCCTTGCTGGGGCAGTACCCCTGGAGGCCAGGAAGGTCTGGGCAAGGCTGACCAGGGGCAGGGGACCTGCTGGGTCCTGCCCCTGGCCTGTGGGGCCTCTGAGCACAACCGGCCCTCTCCCACTGGAAGACCTCCCCGGCTGCCTCCAAAGGCCGTTTTGCACGCACTCCCGCCCACTGTTCCCACCAAGCGCGCACAATGCTCCCATCCCGGGAGAAAAGCGCTTCGGGGTGGTGCTCTCTCCGGGCCCTTGCCCCTGCGACTGGGGGCCAGGCAGGGGTCCACACTCCCAGGCCAAGGCAGAACCACATGCACACGTCTGTTCCTGACCCCTGCACCGGCAGAGAGCTCGGGGGAGCCAGAGTCTGTCAGGCAGCTGCTGGGCTGGCCGCCTTTGTGGGAAGGGGCAGAGCCGACCTAGGGGCAAGTTGGGCCTCTTGCTCTCCCTGCTGCCCTGAGGCTGCTGGGCCAAAGAGGTCTTGGGCATCCAGCCCTTTGCTTGTCCCTTCCCTCTGACGAGGCCCTCTGAGCTCCAGCACCTTGCAGTGTGGAGACAGCCCCTGCCAGC
The DNA here is from genome assembly GCF_033118175.1 of Dama dama. Classification (NCBI taxonomy): domain Eukaryota; kingdom Metazoa; phylum Chordata; class Mammalia; order Artiodactyla; family Cervidae; genus Dama; species Dama dama. The sequence continues at coordinate 3,166,318 of NW_026870889.1, forward strand.
AACCTCCTCTCCAAGGAGGCCTCAACCGAGACCTAGGACCAGGGGAAAGGCACCAGCGGGGATGAGCCTGGGGAGGCGCCCGGGCATGTCTGGACCCAGTCCCCGCAGCCTGCCCCTTGGTGGGGCAGTACCCCCGGAGGCCAGGAAGGTCTGGGAAAGGCTGGCCAGGGGCAGGGGACCTGCTGGGTCCTGCCCCTGGCCTGTGGGGCCTCTGAGCACAACCGGCCCTCTCCCACTGGAAGACCTCCCGGCTGCCTCCAAAGTCCTGTTTGCCAACACTCCCACCCGCTGTTCACGCCAGACTTGCACAATGCTCCCAAGCCCGGGAGAAAAGCGCTTCGGGGTGGTGCTCTCTCCGGGCCCTTGCCCCTGAGCCTGGGGGCAAGGCATGGGGAACACACTCCCAGGCCAAGGCAGAACCACATGCCCACGTCTGTTCCTGTCTCCTGCACCGGCAGAGAGCTTGGGGGAGCCAGAGTCTGTCAGGCAGCTGCTGGGTTGGCCGCCTGTGTGGGAAGGGGCAGAGCCGCCCTAGGGGCAAGTTGGGCCTCTTGTTCTCCCTGCTGCCCTGAGGCTGCTGGGCCAAAGACGTCTTGGGCATCCAGCCCCTTACTGGTCCCTTCCCTCTGACGAGGCCCTCTGAGCTCCAGCACCTTGCAGTGTGGAGACAGCCCCTGCCAGCAACCTCCTCTCCAAGGAGGCCTCAACCGAGGCCTAGGCCCAGGGGAAAGGCACCAGCGGGGATGAGCCAGGGGAGGCGCCCGAGCATGTCTGGACCCAGTCCCCGCAGCCTGCCCCTTGGTGGAGCAGTACCCCCGGAGGCCAGGAAGGTCTGGGTAAGACTGGCCAGGGGCAGGGGCCCTGCTGGGTCCTGCCCCTGGCCTGTGGGGCCTCTGAGCACAACCGGCCCTCTCCCACTGGAAGACCTCCCCGGCTGCCTCCAAAGGCCGGTTTGCAAGCGCTCCCGGCCACTGTTACCAGCAGGCGGGCACAATGCTCCTAAGCCCGGAAGAAAAGCGCTTCAGGGTGGTGCTCTCTCTGGGCCCTTGCCCCTGAGCCTGGGGGCAAGGCAGGGTGTCCACACTCCCAGGCCAAGGCAGAACCACATGCACACGTCTGACCTGCCCCCTGCACCGGCAGAGAGCTCGGGGGAGCCAGAGTCTGTCAGGCAGCTGCTGGGCTGTCCGCCTGTGTGGGAAGTGGCAGAGCCGACCTAGGGGCAAGTTGGGCCTCTTGCTCTCCCTGCTGCCCTGAGGCTGCTGGGCCAAAGAGGTCTTGGGCATCCAGCCCCTTGCTGGTCCCTTCCCTCTGACGAGGCCCTCTGAGCTCCAGCACCTTGCAGTGTGGAGACAGCCCCTGCCAGCAACCTCCTCTCCAAGGAGGCCTCAACCGAGGCCTAGGCCCAGGGGAAAGGCACCAGCGGGGATGAGCCTGGGGAGGCGCCCGGGCATGTCTGGACCCAGTCCCCGCAGCCTGCCCCTTGGTGGGGCAGTACCCCCGGAGGCCAGGAAGGTCTGGGCAAGGCTGGCCAGGGGCAAGGGCCCTGCTGGGTCCTGCCCCTGGCCTGTGGGGCCTCTGAGCACAACCGGCCCTCTCCCACTGGAAGAACTCCCCAGCTGCCTCCAAAGGCCAGTTTGCCAACACTCCCGCCCGCTGTTCCCGCCAGGCACGCACAATGCTCCCAAGCCCGGGAGAAAAGCACTTCGGGGTGGTGCTCTCCTCGGGCCCTTGCCCCTGAGCCTGGGGGCCAGGCAGTTGGTCCACACTCCCAGACCAAGGCAGAACCACATGCACACGTCTGTTCCTGACCCCTGCACCGGCAGAGAGCTCGGGGGAGCCAGAGTCTGTCAGGCAGCTGCTGGGCTGGCCGCCTGTGTGGGAAGGGGCAGAGCCGACCTAGGGGCAAGTTGGGCCTCTTGCTCTCCCTGCTGCCCTGAGGCTGCTGGGCCAAAGAGGTCTTGGGCATCCAGCCCCTTGCTGGTCCCTTCCCTCTGACGAGGCCCTCTGAGCTCCAGCACCTTGCAGTGTGGAGACAGCCCCTGCCAGCAACATCCTCTCCAAGGAGGCCTCAACCGAGGCCTAGGCCCAGGGGAAAGGCACCAGCGGGGATGAGCCTGGGGAGGCGCCCGGGCATGTCTGGACCCAGTCCCCGCAGCCTGCCCCTTGGTGGGGCAGTACCCCCGGAGGCCAGGAAGATCTGGGCAAGGCTGGCCAGGGGCAGGGGCCCTGCTGGGTCCTCCCCATGGCCTGTGGGGCCTCTGAGCACAACCGGCCCTCTCCCACTGGAAGACCTCCCCGGCTGCCTCCAAAGGCCAGTTTGCCAACACTCCTGTCCGCTCTTCCCGCCAGGCACGCACAATGCTCCCAAGCCCGGGAGAAAAGCGCTTCGGGGTGGTGCTCCCTCCGGGCCCTTGCCCCTGAGCCTGTGGGCAAGGCAGGGGGAACACACTCCCAGACCAAGGCAGAAACACATGCACACGTCTGTTCCTGTCCCCTGCACCGGCAGAGAGCTCGGGGGAGCCAGAGTCTCTCAGGCAGGTGCTGGGCTGGCCGCCTGTGTGGGAAGGGGCAGAGCCGACCTAGGGGCAAGTTGGGCCTCTTGCTCTCCCTGCTGCCCTGAGGCTGCTGGGCCAAAGAGGTCTTGGGCATCCAGCCCCTTGCTGGTCCCTTTCCTCTGACGAGGCCCTCTGAGCTCCAGCACCTTGCAGTGTGGAGACAGCCCCTGCCAGCACCCTCCTCTCCAAGGAGGCCTCAACCGAGGCCTAGGCACAGGGGAAATGCACCAGCGGGGATGAGCCAGTGGAGGCGCACGGGCATATCAGGACCCAGTCCCCGCAGCCTGCCCCTTGGTGGGGCAGTACCCCCGGAGGCCAGGAAGGTCTGGGCAAGGCTGGCCAGGGGCAGGGGCCCTGCTGGGTCCTGCCCCTGGCCTGTGGGGCCTCTGAGCACAACCGGCCCTCTCCCACTGGAAGACCTCCCCGGCTGCCTCCAAAGGCGGGTTTGCCAACACTCCCGCCCGCTGTTCCCGCCAGGCACGCACAACGCTCCCAAGGCCAGGAGAAAAGCGCTTCGGGGTGTTGCTCTCTCCGGGCCCTTGCCCCTGAGCCTGGGGTCCAGGCAGTGGGTCCACACTCCCAGACCAAGGCAGAACCACATGCACACGTCTGTTCCTGACCCCTGCACCGGCAGAGAGCTCGGGGGAGCCAGAGTCTGTCAGGCAGCTGCTGGGTTGGCTGCCTGTGTGGGAAGGGGCAGAGGCGACCTAGGGGCAAGTTGGGCCTCTTGCTCTCCCTGCTGCCCTGAGGCTGCTGGGCCAAAGAGGTCTTGGGCATCCAGCCCCTTGCTGGTCCCTTCCCGCTGACGAGGCCCTCTGAGCTCCAGCACCTTGCAGTGTGGAGACAGCCCCTGCCAGCAACCTCCTCTCCAAGGAGGCATCAACCGAGGCCTATGCCCAGGGGAAAGGCACCAGCGGGGATGAGCCTGGGGAGGCGCCCAGGCATGTCTGGACCCAGTCCCCGCAGCCTGCCCCTTGGTGGGGCAGTACCCCCGGAGGCCAGGAAGGTCTGGGCAAGGCTGGCCAGGGGCAGGGGCCCTACTGGGTCCTGCCCCTGGCCTGTGGGGCCTCTGAGCACAACCGGCCCTCTCCCACTCGAAGAACTCCCCGGCTGCCTCCAAAGGCCAGTTTGCCAACACTCCCGCCCGCTGTTCCCGCCACGCACGCACAATGCTCCCAAGCCCGGGAGAAAAGCACTTCGGGGTGGTGCTCTCCTCGGGCTCTTGCCCCTGAGCCTGGGGGCCAGGCAGTTGGTCCACACTCCCAGACCAAGGCAGAACCACATGCACACGTCTGTTCCTGACCCCTGCACCGGCAGAGAGCTCGGGGGAGCCAGAGTCTGTCAGGCAGCTGCTGGGCTGGCCGCCTGTGTGGGAAGGGGCAGAGCCGACCTAGGGGCAAGTTGGGCCTCTTCCTCTCCCTGCTGCCCTGAGGCTGCTGGGCCAAATAGGTCTTGGGCATCCAGCCCCTTGCTGGTCCCTTCACTCTGACGAGGCCCTCTGAGCTCTAGCACCTTGCAGTGTGGAGACAGCCCCTGCCAGCAACCTCCTCTCCAAGGAGGCCTCAACCGAGGCCTAGGCCCAGGGGAAAGGCACCAGCGGGGATGAGCCTGGGGAGGCGCCCGGGCATGTCTGGACCCAGTCCCCGCAGCCTGCCCCTTGGTGGGGCAGTACCCCCGGAGGCCAGGACGATCTGGGCAAGGCTGGCCAGGGGCAGGGGCCCTGCTGGGTCCTCCCCATGGCCTGTGGGGCCTCTGAGCACAACCGGCCCTCTCCCACTGGAAGACCTCCCCGGCTGCCTCCAAAGGCCGGTTTGCAAGCGCTCCCGGCCACTGTTACCAGCAGGCGGGCACAATGCTCCTAAGCCCGGAAGAAAAGCGCTTCAGGGTGGTGCTCTCTCTGGGCCCTTGCCCCTGAGCCTGGGGGCAAGGCAGGGTGTCCACACTCCCAGGCCAAGGCAGAACCACATGCACACGTCTGACCTGCCCCCTGCACCGGCAGAGAGCTCGGGGGAGCCAGAGTCTGTCAGGCAGCTGCTGGGCTGGCCGCCTGTGTGGGAAGTTGCAGAGCCGACCTAGGGGCAAGTTGGGCCTCTTGCTCTCCCTGCTGCCCTGAGGCTGCTGGGCCAAAGAGGTCTTGGGCATCCAGACCCTTGCTGGTCCCTTCCCTCTGACGAGGCCCTCTGAGCTCCAGCACCTTGCAGTGTGGAGACAGCCCCTGCCAGCAACCTCCTCTCCAAGGAGGCCTCAACCGAGGCCTAGGCCCAGGGGAAAGGCACCAGCGGGGATGAGCCTGGGGAGGCGCCCGGGCATGTCTGGACCCAGTCCCCGCAGCCTGCCCCTTGGTGGGGCAGTACCCCCGGAGGCCAGGAAGGTCTGGGCAAGGCTGGCCAGGGGCAAGGGCCCTGCTGGGTCCTGCCCCTGGCCTGTGGGGCCTCTGAGCACAACCGGCCCTCTCCCACTGGAAGAACTCCCCAGCTGCCTCCAAAGGCCAGTTTGCCAACACTCCCGCCCGCTGTTCCCGCCAGGCACGCACAATGCTCCCAAGCCCGGGAGAAAAGCACTTCGGGGTGGTGCTCTCCTCGGGCCCTTGCCCCTGAGCCTGGGGGCCAGGCAGTTGGTCCACACTCCCAGACCAAGGCAGAACCACATGCACACGTCTGTTCCTGACCCCTGCACCGGCAGAGAGCTCGGGGGAGCCAGAGTCTGTCAGGCAGCTGCTGGGCTGGCCGCCTGTGTGGGAAGGGGCAGAGCCGACCTAGGGGCAAGTTGGGCCTCTTCCTCTCCCTGCTGCCCTGAGGCTGCTGGGCCAAAGAGGTCTTGGGCATCCAGCCCCTTGCTGGTCCCTTCCCTCTGACGAGGCCCTCTGAGCTCCAGCACCTTGCAGTGTGGAGACAGTCCCTGCCAGCAACATCCTCTCCAAGGAGGCCTCAACCGAGGCCTAGGCCCAGGGGAAAGGCACCAGCGGGGATGAGCCTGGGGAGGCGCCCGGGCATGTCTGGACCCAGTCCCCGCAGCCTGCCCCTTGGTGGGGCAGTACCCCCGGAGGCCAGGAAGATCTGGGCAAGGCTGGCCAGGGGCAGGGGCCCTGCTGGGTCCTCCCCATGGCCTGTGGGGCCTCTGAGCACAACCGGCCCTCTCCCACTGGAAGACCTCCCCGGCTGCCTCCAAAGGCCAGTTTGCCAACACTCCTGCCCGCTCTTCCCGCCAGGCACGCACAATGCTCCCAAGCCCGGGAGAAAAGCGCTTCGGGGTGGTGCTCTCTCCGGGCCCTTGCCCCTGAACCTGTGGGCAAGGCAGGGGGAACACACTCCCAGACCAAGGCAGAAACACATGCACACGTCTGTTCCTGTCCCCTGCACCGGCAGAGAGCTCGGGGGAGCCAGAGTCTGTCAGGCAGCTGCTGGGTTGGCTGCCTGTGTGGGAAGGGGCAGAGGCGACCTAGGGGCAAGTTGGGCCTCTTGCTCTCCCTGCTGCCCTGAGGCTGCTGGGCCAAAGAGGTCTTGGGCATCCAGCCCCTTGCTGGTCCCTTCCCGCTGACGAGGCCCTCTGAGCTCCAGCACCTTGCAGTGTGGAGACAACCCCTGCCAGCAACCTCCTCTCCAAGGAGGCATCAACCGAGGCCTATGCCCAGGGGAAAGGCACCAGCGGGGATGAGCCTGGGGAGGGGCCCAGGCATGTCTGGACCCAGTCCCCGCAGCCTGCCCCTTGGTGGGGCAGTACCCCCGGAGGCCAGGAAGGTCTGGGCAAGGCTGGCCAGGGGCAGGGGCCCTACTGGGTCCTGCCCCTGGCCGGTGGGGCCTCTGAGCACAACCGGCCCTCTCCCACTCGAAGAACTCCCCGGCTGCCTCCAAAGGCCAGTTTGCCAACACTCCCGCCCGCTGTTCCCGCCACGCACGCACAATGCTCCCAAGCCTGGGAGAAAAGCACTTCGGGGTGGTGCTCTCCTCGGGCCCTTGCCCCTGAGCCTGGGGGCCAGGCAGTTGGTCCACACTCCCAGACCAAGGCAGAACCACATGCACACGTCTGTTCCTGACCCCTGCACCGGCAGAGAGCTCGGGGGAGCCAGAGTCTGTCAGGCAGCTGCTGGGCTGGCCGCCTGTGTGGGAAGGGGCAGAGCCGACCTAGGGGCAAGTTGGGCCTCTTCCTCTCCCTGCTGCCCTGAGGCTGCTGGGCCAAATAGGTCTTGGGCATCCAGCCCCTTGCTGGTCCCTTCACTCTGACGAGGCCCTCTGAGCTCTAGCACCTTGCAGTGTGGAGACAGCCCCTGCCAGCAACGTCCTCTCCAAGGAGGCCTCAACCGAGGCCTAGGCCCAGGGGAAAGGCACCAGCGGGGATGAGCCTGGGGAGGCGCCCGGGCATGTCTGGACCCAGTCCCCGCAGCCTGCCCCTTGGTGGGGCAGTACCCCCGGAGGCCAGGAAGATCTGGGCAAGGCTGGCCAGGGGCAGGGGCCCTGCTGGGTCCTCCCGATGGCCTGTGGGGCCTCTGAGCACAACCGGCCCTCTCCCACTGGAAGACCTCCCCGGCTGCCTCCAAAGGCCAGTTTGCCAACACTCCTGCCCGCTCTTCCCGCCAGGCACGCACAATGCTCCCAAGCCCGGGAGAAAAGCGCTTCGGGGTGGTGCTCTCTCCGGGCCCTTGCCCCTGAGCCAGTGGGCAAGGCAGGGGGAACACACTCCCAGACCAAGGCAGAAACACATGCACACGTCTGTTCCTGTCCCCTGCACCGTCAGAGAGCTCGGGGGAGCCAGAGTCTCTCAGGCAGGTGCTGGGCTGGCCGCCTGTGTGGGAAGGGGCAGAGCCGACCTAGGGGCAAGTTGGGCCTCTTGCTCTCCCTGCTGCCCTGACGCTGCAGGGCCAAAGACGTCTTGGGCATCCAGCCCCTTACTGGTCCCTTCCCTCTGACGAGGCCCTCTGAGCTCCAGCACCTTGCAGTGTGGAGACAGCCCCTGCCAGCAATCTCCTCTCCAAGGAGGCCTCATCCGAGGCCTAGGCCCAGGGGAAAGGCACCAGCGGGGTTGAGCCAGGGGAGGCGCCCGGGCATGTCTGGACCCTGTCCCCGCAGCCTGCCCCTTGGTGGGGCAGTACCCCCGGAGGCCAGGAAGGTCTGGGCAAGGCTGGCCAGGGGCAGGGGCCCTGCTAGGTCCTGCCCCTGGCCTGTGGGGCCTCTGAGCACAACCGGCCCTCTCCCACTGGAAGACCTCCCCGGCTGCCTCCAAAGTCCTGTTTGCAAGCATTCCCGCCCACTGTTCCCGCCAGGCGCGCACAATGCTCCCAAGCCCGGGAGAAAAGCGCTTCGGGGTGGTGGTCTCTCCGGGCCCTTGCCACTGAGCCTGGGCGCCAGGCAGGGGATCCACAGTCCCAGGCCAAGGCACAACAACATGCACACGTCTGTTCCTGCCCCCTCCACCGGCAGAGAGCTGGGGGGAGCCAGAGTCTGTCAGGCAGCTGCTGGGTTGGCTGCCTGTGTGGGAAGGGGCAGAGCCGACCTAGGGGCAAGTTGGGCCTCTTGCTCTCCCTGCTGCCCTGAGGCTGCTGGGCCAAAGAGATCTTGGGCATCCAGCCCCTTGCTAGTCCCTTCCCGCTGACGAGGCCCTCTGAGCACCAGCACCTTGCAGTGTGGAGACAGCCCCTGCCAGCAACCTCCTCTCCAAGGAGGCCTCAACCGAGGCCTAGGCCCAGGGGAAAGGCACCAGCGGGGATGAGCCTGGGGAGGCGCCCGGGCATCTCTGGACCCAGGCCCCGCAGCCTGCCCCTTAGTGGGGCAGTACCCCCGGAGGCCAGGAAGGTCTGGGCAAGGCTAGCCAGGGGCAGGGGCCCTGCTGGGTCGTGCCCCTGGCCTGTGGGGCCTCTGAGCACAACCGGCCCTCTCCCACTGGAAGACCTCCCCGGCTGCCTCCAAGGCCGGTTTGCAAGCACTCCCGCCCGCTGTTCCCGCCAGGCACGCACAATGCTCCCAAACCCGGGAGAAAAGCGCTTCGGGGTGGTGCTCTCTCCGGGCCCTTGCCCCTGAGCCTGGGGGCAAGGCATGGGGAACACACTCCCAGGCCAAAGCAGAACCACATGCCTACGTCTGTTCCTGTCCCCTGCACCGGCAGAGAGCTGAGGGGAGCCAGAGTCTGTCAGGCAGCTGCTGGGCTGGCCGCCTGTGTGGGAAGGGGCAGAGCCGACCTAGGGGCAAGTTGGGCCTCTTGCTCTCCCTGCTGCCCTGAGGCTGCTGGGCCAAAGAGGTCTTGGGCATCCAGCCCCTTGCTGGTCCCTTCCCTCTGACGAGGCCCTCTGAGCTCCAGCACCTTGCAGTGTGGAGACAGCCCCTGCCAGCAACCTCCTCTCCAAGGAGGCCTCAACCGAGGCCTAGGCCCAGGGGAAAGGCACCAGCGGGGATGAGCCAGTGGAGGCGCACGGGCATGTCTGGACCCAGTCCCCGCAGCCTGCCCCTTGGTGGGGCAGTACCCCCGGAGGCCAGGAAGGTCTGGGCAAGGCTGCCAGGGGCAGGGACACTGCTGGGTCCTGCCCCTGGCCTGTGGGGCGCCTGAGCACAACCGGCACTCTCCCGCTGGAAGACCTGCCCGGCCGCCTCCAAAGGCCGGTTAACAAGCGCTCCCGCCCACTGTTCCCAGCAGGCGTGCACAATGCTCCCAAGCCCGGGAGAAAAGCGCTTCGGGGTGGTGCTCTCTCCGGGCCCTTGCCCCTGAGCCTGGGGGCAAGGCAGGGTGTCCACACTCCCAGGCCAAGGCAGAACCACATGCACACGTCTGATCTGCCCCCTGCACCGGCAGAGAGCTCGGGGGAGCCAGAGTCTGTCAGGCAGCTGCTGGGTTGGCCGCCTGTGTGGGAAGGGGCAGAGCCGACCTAGGGGCAAGTTGGGCCTCTTGCTCTCCCTGCTGCCCTGAGGCTGCTGGGCCAAAGAGTTCTTGGGCATCCAGCCCCTTGCTTGTCCCTTCCCTCTGACGAGGCCCTCTGAACTCCAGCACCTTGCAGTGTGGAGACAGCCCCTGCCAGCAATCTCCTCTCCAAGGAGGCCTCAACCGAGGCCTAGGCCCAGGGAAAAGGCACCAGCGGGGTTGAGCCAGGGGAGGCGCCCGGGCATGTCTGGACCCTGTCCCCGCAGCCTGCCCCTTGGTGGGGCAGTACCCCCGGAGGCCAGGAAGGTCTGGGCAAGGCTGGCCAGGGGCAGGGGCCCTGCTGGGTCCTGCCACTGGCCTGTGGGGCCTCTGAGCACAACCGGCCCTTGCCCACTGGAAGACCTCCCCGGCTGCCTCCAAAGGCCGGTTTGCAAGCACTCCCGCCCACTGTTCCCGCCAGGCGCGCACAATGCTCCCAAGCCCGGGAGAAAAGCGCTTCGGGGTGGTGGTCTCTCCGGGCCCCTGCCCCTGAGCCTGGGGGCCAGGCAGGGGATCCACAGTCCCAGGCCAAGGCAGAACCACATGCACACGTCTGTTCCTGCCCCCTCCACCGGCAGAGAGCTGGGGGGAGCCAGAGTCTGTCAGGCAGCTGCTGGGCTGGCCGCCTGTGTGGGAAGGGGCAGAGCCGACCTAGGGGCAAGTTGGGCCTCTTGCTCTCCCTGCTGCCCTGAGGCTGCTGGGCCAAAGAGGTCTTGGGCATCCAGCCCCTTGCTGGTCCCTTCCCTCTGACGAGGCCCTCTGAGCTCCAGCACCTTGCAGTGTGGAGACAGCCCCTGCCAGCAACCTCTTCTCCAAGGAGGCCTCAACCGAGGCCTAGGCCCAGGGGAAAGGCACCAGCGGGGATGAGCCAGTGGAGGCGCACGGGCATGTCTGGACCCAGGCCCCGCAGCCTGCCCCTTGGTGGGGCAGTACCCCCGGAGGCCAGGAAGGTCTGGGCAAGGCTGGCCAGGGGCAGGGGCCCTGCTAGGTCCTGCCCCTGGCCTGTGGGGCCTCTGAGCACAACCGGCCCTCTCCCACTGGAAGACCTCCCCGGCTGCCTCCAAAGGCCGGTTCGCCAACACTCCCGCCCGCTGTTCCCGCCAGGCACGCACAATGCTCCCAAGCCCGGGAGAAAAGCGCTTCAGGGTGTTGCCCTCTCCGGGCCCTTGCCCCTGAGCCTGGGGTCCAGGCAGTGGGTCCACACTCCCAGACCAAGGCAGAACCACATGCACACGTCTGTTCCTGACCCCTGCACCGGCAGAGAGCTCGGGGGAGCCAGAGTCTGTCAGGCAGCTGCTGGGTTGGCTGCCTGTGTGGGAAGGGGCAGAGCCGACCTAGGGGCAAGTTGGGCCTCTTCCTCTCCCTGCTACCCTGAGGCTGCTGGGCCAAAGACGTCTTGGGCATCCAGCCCCTTACTGGTCCCTTCCCGCTGACGAGGCCCTCTGAGCTCCAGCACCTTGCAGTGTGGAGACAGCCCCTGCCAGCAACCTCCTCTCCAAGGAGGCCTCAACCGAGGCCTAGGCCCAGGGGAAAGGCACCAGCGGGGATGAGCCAGTGGAGGCGCAAGGGCATGTCTGGACCCAGTCCCCGCAGCCTGCCCCTTGGTGGGGCAGTACCCCCGGAGGCCAGGAAGGTCTGGGCAAGGCTGCGAGGGGCAGGGGCCCTGCTGGGTCGTGCCCCTGGCCTGTGGGGTGTCTGAGCACAACCGGCACTCTCCCGCTGGAAGACCTCCCCGTCTGCCTCCAAAGGCCGGTTTGCAAGCACTCCCGCCCGCTGTTCCCGCCAGGCAGGCACAATGCTCCCAAGCCCGGGAGAAAAGCGCTTCGGGGTGGTGCTCTCCTCGGGCCCTTGCCCCTGAGCCTGGGGGCCAGGCAGTTGGAACACACTCCCAGGCCAAGGAAGAACGACATGCACACGTCTGTTCCTGCCCCCTACACCGGCAGAGAGCTCGGGGGAGCCAGAGACTGCCAGGCTGCTGCTGGGCTGGCTGCCTGTGTGGGACGGGGCAGAGCCGACCTAGGGGCAAGTTGGGCCTCTTGCTCTCCCTGCTGCCCTGAGGCTGCTGGGTCAAAGAGGTCTTGGGCATCCAGCCCTTTGCTGGTCCCTTCCCTCTGACGAGGCCCTCTGAGCTCCAGCACCTTGCAGTGTGGAGACAGCCCCTGCCAGCAACCTCCTCTCCAAAGAGGCCTCAACCGAGGCCTACGCCCAGGGGAAAATCACCAGCGGGGATGATCCTGGGGAGGCGCACGGACATGTCTGGACCCAGTCCCCGCAGCCTGCCCCTTGGTGGGGCAGTACCCCCGGAGGCCAGGAAGGTCTGGGCAAGGCTGGCCAGGGGCAGGGGACCTGCTGGGTCCTACCCCTGGCCTGTGAGGCCTCTGAGCACAACCGGCCCTCTCCCACTGGAAGACCTCCCCAGCTGCCTCCAAAGTCCTGTTTGCAAAGACTCCCGCCCGCTGTTCACGCCAGGCTCGCACAATGCTCCAAAGCCCGGGAGAAAAGCGCTTCGGGGTGGTGCTCTCTCCGGGCCCTTGCCCCTGAGCCTGGGGGCCAGGCAGTGGGTCCACACTCCCAGACCAAGGCAGAACCACATGCACACGTCTGTTCCTGACCCCTGCACCGGCAGAGAGCTCGGGGGAGCCAGAATCTGTCAGGCAGCTGCTGGGCTGGCCGCCTGTGTGGGAAGGGGCAGAGCCGACCTAGGGGCAAGTTGGGCCTCTTCCTCTCCCTGCTGCCCTGAGGCTGCTGGGCCAAAGAGGTCTTGGGCATCCAGCCCCTTGCTGGTCCCTTCCCTCTGACGAGGCCCTCTGAGCTCCAGCACCTTGCAGTGTGGAGACAGCCCCTGCCAGCAACCTCCTCTCCAATGAGGCCTCAACCGAGGCCTAGGCCCAGGGGAAAGGCACCAGCGGGGATGAGCCTGGGGAGGCGCCCGGGCATGTCTGGACCCAGTCTCCGCAGCCTGCCCCTTGGTGGGGCAGTACCACCGGAGGCCAGGAAGGTCTGTGCAAGGCTGCCAGGGGCAGGGACAGCGCTGGGTCCTGCCCCTGGCCTGTGGGACGTCTGAGCACAACCGGCACTCTCCCGCTGGAAGACCTCCCCGTCTGCCTCCAAAGGCCGGTTTGCAAGCACTCCCGCCCGCTGTTCCCGCCAGGCACGCACAATGCTCCCAAGCCCGGGAGAAAAGCGCTTCGGGGTGGTGCTCTCTCCGGGCCCTTGCCCCTAAGCCTGCGGGCCAGGCAGGGGGAACACACTCCCAGGCCAAGACAGAACGACATGAACACGTCTGTTCCTGCCCCCTACACCGGCAGAGAGCTCGGGGGAGCCAGAGTCTCTCAGGCAGGTGCTGGGCTGGCCGCCTGTGTGGGAAGGGGCAGAGCCGACCTAGGGGCAAGTTGGGCCTCTTGCTCTCCCTGCTGCCCTGAGGCTGCTGGGCCAAAGACGTCTTGGGCATCCAGCCCTTTGCTGGTCCCTTCCCTCTGACGAGGCCCTCTGAGCTCCAGCACCTTGCAGTGTGGAGACAGCACCTGCCAGCAATCTCCTCTCCAAGGAGGCCTCAACCGAGGCCTAGGCCCAGGGGAAAGGCACCAGCGGGGATGAGCCTGGGGAGGCGCCCGGGCATGTCTGGACCCAGTCCCCGCAGCCTGCCCCTTGGTGGGGCAGTACACCTGGAGGCCAGGAAGGTCTGGGCAAGGCTGACCAGGGGCAGGGGACCTGCTGGGTCCTGCCCCTGGCCTGTGGGGCCTCTGAGCACAACCGGCCCTCTCCCACTGGAAGACCTCCCCGGCTGCCTCCAAAGGCCGGTTTGCCAACACTCCCGCCCGCTGTTCCCGCCAGGCACGCACAATGCTCCCAAGCCCGGGAGAAAAGCGCTTCGGGGTGGTGCTCTCTCCGGGCCTTTGCCCCTAAGCCTGCGGGCCAGGCAGGGGGAACACACTCCCAGGCCAAGACAGAACGACATGAACACGTCTGTTCCTGCCCCCTACACCGGCAGAGAGCTCGGGGGAGCCAGAGTCTGTCAGGCAGGTGCTGGGCTGGCCGCCTGTGTGGGAAGTGGCAGAGCCGACCTAGGGGCATGTTGGGCCTCTGCTCTCCCTGCTGCCCTGAGGCTGCTGGGCCAAAGAGGTCTTGGGCATCCAGCCCCTTGCTGGTCCCTTCCCTGTGACGAGGCCCTCTGAGCTCCAGCACCTTGCAGTGTGGAGACAGCCCCTGCCAGCAACCTCCTCTCCAAGGAGGACTCAACCGAGGCCTAGCCCCAGGGGAAAGGCACCAGCTGGGAAGAGCCTGGGGAGGCGCCCGGGCATGTCTGGACCCAGTCCCCGCAGCCTGCCCCTTGGTGAGGCAGTACCCCCGGAGGCCAGGAAGGTCTGGGCAAGGCTGGTCAGGGGCAGGGGCCCTGCTGGGCCCTGCCCCTTGCCTGTGGGGCCTCTGAGCACAACCGGCCCTCTCCCACTGGAAGACCTCCCCGTCTGCCTCCAAAGGCCGGTTTGCAAACACTCCCGCCCGCTGTTCCCGCCAGGCACGCACAATTCTCCCAAGCCCGGGAGAAAAGCGCTTCGGGGTGGTGCTCTCTCCGGGCCCTTGCCCCTGAGCCTGGGGGCCAGGCAGTGGGTCCACACTCCCAGACCAAGGCAGAACCACATGCACACGTCTGTTCCTGACCCCTGCACCGGCAGAGAGCTCGGGGGAGCCAGAGTCTGTCAGGCAGGTGCTTGGCTGGCCGCCTGTGTGGGAAGGGGCAGAGCCGACCTAGGGGCAAGTTGGGCCTCTTGCTCTCCCTGCTGCCCTGAGGCTGCTGGGCCAAAGAGGTCTTGGGCATCCAGCCCCTTGCTGGTCCCTTCCCTCTGACGAGGCCCTCTGAGCTCCAGCACCTTGCAGTGTGGAGACAGCCCCTGCCAGCAACCTCCTCTCCAATGAGGCCTCAACCGAGGCCTAGGCCCAGGGGAAAGGCACCAGCGGGGATGAGCCTGGGGAGGCGCCCGGGCATGTCTGGACCCAGTCCACGCAGCCTGCCCCTTGGTGGGGCAGTACCCCCGGAGGCCAGGAAGGTCTGTGCAAGGCTGCCAGGGGCAGGGACAGCGCTGGGTCCTGCCCCTGGCCTGTGGGACGTCTGAGCACAACCGGCACTCTCCCGCTGGAAGACCTCCCCGTCTGCCTCCAAAGGCCGGTTTGCAAGCACTCCCGCCCGCTGTTCCCGCCAGGCACGCACAATGCTCCCAAGCCCGGGAGAAAAGCGCTTCGGGGTGGTGCTCTCTCCGGGCCCTTGCCCCTAAGCCTGCGGGCCAGGCAGGGGGAACACACTCCCAGGCCAAGACAGAACGACATGAACACGTCTGTTCCTGCCCCCTACACCGGCAGAGAGCTCGGGGGAGCCAGAGTCTCTCAGGCAGGTGCTGGGCTGGCCGCCTGTGTGGGAAGGGGCAGAGCCGACCTAGGGGCAAGTTGGGCCTCTTGCTCTCCCTGCTGCCCTGAGGCTGCTGGGCCAAAGACGTCTTGGGCATCCAGCCCTTTGCTGGTCCCTTCCCTCTGACGAGGCCCTCTGAGCTCCAGCACCTTGCAGTGTGGAGACAGCACCTGCCAGCAATCTCCTCTCCAAGGAGGCCTCAACCGAGGCCTAGGCCCAGGGGAAAGGCACCAGCGGGGATGAGCCTGGGGAGGCGCCCGGGCATGTCTGGACCCAGTCCCCGCAGCCTGCCCCTTGGTGGGGCAGTACACCTGGAGGCCAGGAAGGTCTGGGCAAGGCTGACCAGGGGCAGGGGACCTGCTGGGTCCTGCCCCTGGCCTGTGGGGCCTCTGAGCACAACCGGCCCTCTCCCACTGGAAGACCTCCCCGGCTGCCTCCAAAGGCCGGTT
Organism: Dama dama; assembly: GCF_033118175.1. NCBI lineage: Eukaryota > Metazoa > Chordata > Mammalia > Artiodactyla > Cervidae > Dama > Dama dama. The sequence goes on from NW_026870889.1 coordinate 3,181,605, forward strand.
TGCCAACACTCCCGCCCGCTGTTCCCGCCAGGCACGCACAATGCTCCCAAGCCCGGGAGAAAAGCGCTTCGGGGTGGTGCTCTCTCCGGGCCTTTGCCCCTAAGCCTGCGGGCCAGGCAGGGGGAACACACTCCCAGGCCAAGACAGAACGACATGAACACGTCTGTTCCTGCCCCCTACACCGGCAGAGAGCTCGGGGGAGCCAGAGTCTGTCAGGCAGGTGCTGGGCTGGCCGCCTGTGTGGGAAGTGGCAGAGCCGACCTAGGGGCATGTTGGGCCTCTGCTCTCCCTGCTGCCCTGAGGCTGCTGGGCCAAAGAGGTCTTGGGCATCCAGCCCCTTGCTGGTCCCTTCCCTGTGACGAGGCCCTCTGAGCTCCAGCACCTTGCAGTGTGGAGACAGCCCCTGCCAGCAACCTCCTCTCCAAGGAGGACTCAACCGAGGCCTAGCCCCAGGGGAAAGGCACCAGCTGGGAAGAGCCTGGGGAGGCGCCCGGGCATGTCTGGACCCAGTCCCCGCAGCCTGCCCCTTGGTGAGGCAGTACCCCCGGAGGCCAGGAAGGTCTGGGCAAGGCTGGTCAGGGGCAGGGGCCCTGCTGGGCCCTGCCCCTTGCCTGTGGGGCCTCTGAGCACAACCGGCCCTCTCCCACTGGAAGACCTCCCCGTCTGCCTCCAAAGGCCGGTTTGCAAACACTCCCGCCCGCTGTTCCCGCCAGGCACGCACAATTCTCCCAAGCCCGGGAGAAAAGCGCTTCGGGGTGGTGCTCTCTCCGGGCCCTTGCCCCTGAGCCTGGGGGCCAGGCAGTGGGTCCACACTCCCAGACCAAGGCAGAACCACATGCACACGTCTGTTCCTGACCCCTGCACCGGCAGAGAGCTCGGGGGAGCCAGAGTCTGTCAGGCAGGTGCTTGGCTGGCCGCCTGTGTGGGAAGGGGCAGAGCCGACCTAGGGGCAAGTTGGGCCTCTTGCTCTCCCTGCTGCCCTGAGGCTGCTGGGCCAAAGAGGTCTTGGGCATCCAGCCCCTTGCTGGTCCCTTCCCTCTGACGAGGCCCTCTGAGCTCCAGCACCTTGCAGTGTGGAGACAGCCCCTGCCAGCAACCTCCTCTCCAATGAGGCCTCAACCGAGGCCTAGGCCCAGGGGAAAGGCACCAGCGGGGATGAGCCTGGGGAGGCGCCCGGGCATGTCTGGACCCAGTCCACGCAGCCTGCCCCTTGGTGGGGCAGTACCCCCGGAGGCCAGGAAGGTCTGTGCAAGGCTGCCAGGGGCAGGGACAGCGCTGGGTCCTGCCCCTGGCCTGTGGGACGTCTGAGCACAACCGGCACTCTCCCGCTGGAAGACCTCCCCGTCTGCCTCCAAAGGCCGGTTTGCAAGCACTCCCGCCCGCTGTTCCCGCCAGGCACGCACAATGCTCCCAAGCCCGGGAGAAAAGCGCTTCGGGGTGGTGCTCTCTCCGGGCCCTTGCCCCTAAGCCTGCGGGCCAGGCAGGGGGAACACACTCCCAGGCCAAGACAGAACGACATGAACACGTCTGTTCCTGCCCCCTACACCGGCAGAGAGCTCGGGGGAGCCAGAGTCTCTCAGGCAGGTGCTGGGCTGGCCGCCTGTGTGGGAAGGGGCAGAGCCGACCTAGGGGCAAGTTGGGCCTCTTGCTCTCCCTGCTGCCCTGAGGCTGCTGGGCCAAAGACGTCTTGGGCATCCAGCCCTTTGCTGGTCCCTTCCCTCTGACGAGGCCCTCTGAGCTCCAGCACCTTGCAGTGTGGAGACAGCACCTGCCAGCAATCTCCTCTCCAAGGAGGCCTCAACCGAGGCCTAGGCCCAGGGGAAAGGCACCAGCGGGGATGAGCCTGGGGAGGCGCCCGGGCATGTCTGGACCCAGTCCCCGCAGCCTGCCCCTTGGTGGGGCAGTACACCTGGAGGCCAGGAAGGTCTGGGCAAGGCTGACCAGGGGCAGGGGACCTGCTGGGTCCTGCCCCTGGCCTGTGGGGCCTCTGAGCACAACCGGCCCTCTCCCACTGGAAGACCTCCCCGGCTGCCTCCAAAGGCCGGTTTGCCAACACTCCCGCCCGCTGTTCCCGCCAGGCACGCACAATGCTCCCAAGCCCGGGAGAAAAGCGCTTCGGGGTGGTGCTCTCTCCGGGCCTTTGCCCCTAAGCCTGCGGGCCAGGCAGGGGGAACACACTCCCAGGCCAAGACAGAACGACATGAACACGTCTGTTCCTGCCCCCTACACCGGCAGAGAGCTCGGGGGAGCCAGAGTCTGTCAGGCAGGTGCTGGGCTGGCCGCCTGTGTGGGAAGTGGCAGAGCCGACCTAGGGGCATGTTGGGCCTCTGCTCTCCCTGCTGCCCTGAGGCTGCTGGGCCAAAGAGGTCTTGGGCATCCAGCCCCTTGCTGGTCCCTTCCCTGTGACGAGGCCCTCTGAGCTCCAGCACCTTGCAGTGTGGAGACAGCCCCTGCCAGCAACCTCCTCTCCAAGGAGGACTCAACCGAGGCCTAGCCCCAGGGGAAAGGCACCAGCTGGGAAGAGCCTGGGGAGGCGCCCGGGCATGTCTGGACCCAGTCCCCGCAGCCTGCCCCTTGGTGAGGCAGTACCCCCGGAGGCCAGGAAGGTCTGGGCAAGGCTGGCCAGGGGCAGGGGCCCTGCTGGGTCCTGCCCCTGGCCTGTGGGGCCTCTGAGCACAACCGGCCCTCTCCCACTGGAAGACCTCCCCGTCTGCCTCCAAAGGCCGGTTTGCAAACACTCCCGCCCGCTGTTCCCGCCAGGCACGCACAATTCTCCCAAGCCCGGGAGAAAAGCGCTTCGGGGTGGTGCTCTCTCCGGGCCCTTGCCCCTGAGCCTGGGGGCCAGGCAGTGGGTCCACACTCCCAGACCAAGGCAGAACCACATGCACACGTCTGTTCCTGACCCCTGCACCGGCAGAGAGCTCGGGGGAGCCAGAGTCTGTCAGGCAGGTGCTTGGCTGGCCGCCTGTGTGGGAAGGGGCAGAGCCGACCTAGGGGCAAGTTGGGCCTCTTGCTCTCCCTGCTGCCCTGAGGCTGCTGGGCCAAAGAGGTCTTGGGCATCCAGCCCCTTGCTGGTCCCTTCCCTCTGACGAGGCCCTCTGAGCTCCAGCACCTTGCAGTGTGGAGACAGCCCCTGCCAGCAACCTCCTCTCCAATGAGGCCTCAACCGAGGCCTAGGCCCAGGGGAAAGGCACCAGCGGGGATGAGCCTGGGGAGGCGCCCGGGCATGTCTGGACCCAGTCCCCGCAGCCTGCCCCTTGGTGGGGCAGTACCCCCGGAGGCCAGGAAGGTCTGTGCAAGGCTGCCAGGGGCAGGGACAGCGCTGGGTCCTGCCCCTGGCCTGTGGGACGTCTGAGCACAACCGGCACTCTCCCGCTGGAAGACCTCCCCGTCTGCCTCCAAAGGCCGGTTTGCAAGCACTCCCGCCCGCTGTTCCCGCCAGGCACGCACAATGCTCCCAAGCCCGGGAGAAAAGCGCTTCGGGGTGGTGCTCTCTCCGGGCCCTTGCCCCTAAGCCTGCGGGCCAGGCAGGGGGAACACACTCCCAGGCCAAGACAGAACGACATGAACACGTCTGTTCCTGCCCCCTACACCGGCAGAGAGCTCGGGGGAGCCAGAGTCTCTCAGGCAGGTGCTGGGCTGGCCGCCTGTGTGGGAAGGGGCAGAGCCGACCTAGGGGCAAGTTGGGCCTCTTGCTCTCCCTGCTGCCCTGAGGCTGCTGGGCCAAAGACGTCTTGGGCATCCAGCCCTTTGCTGGTCCCTTCCCTCTGACGAGGCCCTCTGAGCTCCAGCACCTTGCAGTGTGGAGACAGCACCTGCCAGCAATTTCCTCTCCAAGGAGGCCTCAAGCGAGGCCTAGGCCCAGGGGAAAGGCACCAGCGGGGATGAGCCTGGGGAGGCGCCCGGGCATGTCTGGACCCAGTCCCCGCAGCCTTCCCCTTGGTGGGGCAGTACCCCTGGAGGCCAGGAAGGTCTGGGCAAGGCTGACCAGGGGCAGGGGACCTGCTGGGTCCTGCCCCTGGCCTGTGGGGCCTCTGAGCACAACCGGCCCTCTCCCACTGGAAGACCTCCCCGGCTGCCTCCAAAGGCCGTTTTGCACGCACTCCCGCCCACTGTTCCCACCAAGCGCGCACAATGCTCCCAAGCCCGGGAGAAAAGCGCTTCGGGGTGGTGCTCTCTCCGGGCCCTTGCCCCTGAGCCTGGGGGCCAGGCAGGGGGTCCACACTCCCAGGGCAAGGCAGAACCACATGCACACGTCTGTTCCTGCCCCCTGCACCGGCAGAGAGCTCGGGGGAGCCAGAGTCTGTCAGGCAGCTGCTGGGCTGGCCGCCTTTGTGGGAAGGGGCAGAGCCGCCCTAGGGGCAAGTTGGGCCTCTTGCTCTCCCTGCTGCCCTGAGGCTGCTGGGCCAAAGAGGTCTTGGGCATCCAGCCCTTTGTTTGTCCCTTCCCTCTGACGAGGCCCTCTGAGCTCCAGCACCTTGCAGTGTGGAGACAGCCCCTGCCAGCAACCTCCTCTCCAAGGAGGCCTCAACCGAGACCTAGGACCAGGGGAAAGGCACCAGCGGGGATGAGCCTGGGGAGGCGCCCGGGCATGTCTGGACCCAGTCCCCGCAGCCTGCCCCTTGGTGGGGCAGTACCCCCGGAGGCCAGAAAGGTCTGGGAAAGGCTGGCCAGGGGCAGGGGACCTGCTGGGTCCTGCCCCTGGCCTGTGGGGCCTCTGAGCACAACCGGCCCTCTCCCACTGGAAGACCTCCCCGGCTGCCTCCAAAGTCCTGTTTGCCAACACTACCACCCGCTGTTCACGCCAGACTTGCACAATGCTCCCAAGCCCGGGAGAAAAGCGTTTCGGGGTGGTGCTCTCTCCGGGCCCTTGCCCCTGAACCTGGGGGCAAGGCATGGGGAACACACTCCCAGGCCAAGGCAGAACCACATGCCCACGTCTGTTCCTGTCCCCTGCACCGGCAGAGAGCTTGGGGGAGCCAGAGTCTGTCAGGCAGCTGCTGGGTTGGCCGCCTGTGTGGGAAGGGGCAGAGCCGCCCTAGGGGCAATTTGGGCCTCTTGCTCTCCCTGCTGCCCTGAGGCTGCTGGGCCAAAGACGTCTTGGGCATCCAGCCCCTTACTGGTCCCTTCCCTCTGACGAGGCCCTCTGAGCTCCAGCACCTTGCAGTGCGGAGACAGCCCCTGCCAGCAACCTCCTCTCCAAGGAGGCCTCAACCGAGGCCTAGGCCCAGGGGAAAGGCACCAGCGGGGATGAGCCAGGGGAGGCGCCCGAGCATGTCTGGACCCAGTCCCCGCAGCCTGCCCCTTGGTGGGGCAGTACCCCCGGAGGCCAGGAAGGTCTGGGTAAGACTGGCCAGGGGCAGGGGCCCTGCTGGGTCCTGCCCCTGGCCTGTGGGGCCTCTGAGCACAACCGGCCCTCTCCCACTGGAAGACCTCCCCGGCTGCCTCCAAAGGCGGGTTTGCCAACACTCCCGCCCGCTGTTCCCGCCAGGCACGCACAACGCTCCCAAGGCCAGGAGAAAAGCGCTTCGGGGTGTTGCCCTCTCCGGGCCCTTGCCCCTGAGCCTGGTGTCCAGGCAGTGGGTCCACACTCCCAGACCAAGGCAGAACCACATGCACACGTCTGTTCCTGACCCCTGCACCGGCAGAGAGCTCGGGGGAGCCAGAGTCTGTCAGGCAGCTGCTGGGTTGGCTGCCTGTGTGGGAAGGGGCAGAGCCGACCTAGGGGCAAGTTGGGCCTCTTCCTCTCCCTGCTGCCCTGAGGCTGCTGGGCCAAAGACGTCTTGGGCATCCAGCCCCTTACTGGTCCCTTCCCTCTGACGAGGCCCTCTGAGCTCCAGCACCTTGCAGTGTGGAGACAGCCCCTGCCAGCAACCTCATCTCCAATGAGGCCTCAACCGAGGCCTAGGCCCAGGGGAAAGGCACCAGCGGGGATGATCCTGGGGAGGCGCACGGACATGTCTGGACCCAGTCCCCGCAGCCTGCCCCTTGGTGGGGCAGTACCCCCGGAGGCCAGGAAGGTCTGGGCAAGGCTGGCCAGGGGCAGGGGCCCTGCTGGGTCCTGCCCCTGGCCTGTGAGGCCTCTGAGCACAACCGGCCCTCTCCCACTGGAAGACCTCCCCAGCTGCCTCCAAAGTCCTGTTTGCAAACACTCCCGCCCGCTGTTCACGCCAGGCTCGCACAATGCTCCCAAGCCCGGGAGAAAAGCGCTTCGGGGTGGTGCTCTCTCCGGGCCCTTGCCCCTGAGCCTGGGGGCCAGGCAGTGGGTCCACACTCCCAGACCAAGGCAGAACCACATGCACACGTCTGTTCCTGACCCCTGCACCGGCAGAGAGCTCGGGGGAGCCAGAGTCTGTCAGGCAGGTGCTGGGCTGGCCGCCTGTGTGGGAAGGGGCAGAGCCGACCTAGGGGCAAGTTGCGCCTCTTCCTCTCCCTGCTGCCCTGAGGCTGCTGGGCCAAAGAGGTCTTGGGCATCCAGCCCCTTGCTGGTCCCTTCCCTCTGACGAGGCCCTCTGAGCTCCAGCACCTTGCAGTGTGGAGACAGCCCCTGCCAGCAACCTCCTCTCCAATGAGGCCTCAACCGAGGCCTAGGCCCAGGGGAAAGGCACCAGCGGGGATGAGCCTGGGGAGGCGCCCGGGCATGTCTGGACCCAGTCCCCGCAGCCTGCCCCTTGGTGGGGCAGTACCCCCGGAGGCCAGGAAGGTCTGTGCAAGGCTGCCAGGGGCAGGGACAGCGCTGGGTCCTGCCCATGGCCTGTGGGACGTCTGAGCACAACTGGCACTCTCCCGCTGGAAGACCTCCCCGTCTGCCTCCAAAGGCCGGTTTGCAAGCACTCCCGCCCGCTGTTCCCGCCAGGCATGCACAATGCTCCCAAGCCCGGGAGAAAAGCGCTTCGGGTTGGTGCTCTCTCCGGGCCATTGCCCATAAGCCTGCGGGCCAGGCAGGGGGAACACACTCCCAGGCCAAGACAGAACGACATGAACATGTCTGTTCCTGCCCCCTACACCGGCAGAGAGCTCGGGGGAGCCAGAGTCTCTCAGGCAGGTGCTGGGCTGGCCGCCTGTGTGGGAAGGGGCAGAGCCGACCTAGGGGCAAGTTGGGCCTCTTGCTCTCCCTGCTGCCCTGAGTCTGCTGGGCCAAAGACGTCTTGGGCATCCAGCCCTTTGCTGGTCCCTTCCCTCTGACGAGGCACTCTGAGCTCCAGCACCTTGCAGTGTGGAGACAGCACCTGCCAGCAATCTCCTCTCCAAGGAGGCCTCAACCGAGGCCTAGGCCCAGGGGAAAGGCACCAGCGAGGATGAGCCTGGGGAGGCGCCCGGGCATGTCTGGACCCAGTCCCCGCAGCCTGCCCCTTGGTGGGGCAGTACCCCTGGAGGCCAGGAAGGTCTGGGCAAGGCTGACCAGGGGCAGGGGACCTGCTGGGTCCTGCCCCTGGCCTGTGGGGCCTCTGAGCACAACCGGCCCTCTCCCACTGGAAGACCTCCCCGGCTGCCTCCAAAGGCCGTTTTGCATGCACTCCCGCCCACTGTTCCCACCAAGCGCGCACAATGCTCCCAAGCCCGGGAGAAAAGCGCTTCGTGGTGGTGCTCTCTCCGGGCCCTTGCCCCTGAGCCTGGGGGCCAGGCAGGGGGTCCACACTCCCAGGGCAAGGCAGAACCACATGCACACGTCTGTTCCTGACCCCTGCACCGGCAGAGAGCTCGGGGGAGCCAGAGTCTGTCAGGCAGCTGCTGGGCTGGCCGCCTTTGTGGGAAGGGGCAGAGCCGACCTAGGGGCAAGTTGGGCCTCTTCCTCTCCCTGCTGCCCTGAGGCTGCTGGGCCAAAGAGGTCTTGGGCATCCAGCCCTTTGCTTGTCCCTTCCCTCTGACGAGGCCCTCTGAGCTCCAGCACCTTGCAGTGTGGAGACAGCCCCTGCCAGCAACCTCCTCTCCAAGGAGGCCTCAACCGAGACCTAGGGCCAGGGGAAAGGCACCAGCGGGGATGAGCCTGGGGAGGCGCCCGGGCATGTCTGGACCCAGTCCCCGCAGCCTGCCCCTTGGTGGGGCAGTACCCCCGGAGGCCAGGAAGGTCTGGGAAAGGCTGGCCAGGGGCAGGGGACCTGCTGGGTCCTGCCCCTGGCCTGTGGGGCCTCTGAGCACAACCGGCCCTCTCCCACTGGAAGACCTCCCCGGCTGCCTCCAAAGTCCTGTTTGCCAACACTCCTACCCGCTGTTCACGCCAGACTTGCACAATGCTCCCAAGCCCGGGAGAAAATCGCTTCGGGGTGGTGCTCTCTCCGGGCCCTTGCCCCTGAGCCTGGGGGCAAGGCATGGGGAACACACTCCCAGGCCAAGGCAGAACCACATGCCCACGTCTGTTCCTGTCCCCTGCACCGGCAGAGAGCTTGGGGGAGCCAGAGTCTGTCAGGCAGCTGCTGGGTTGGCCGCCTGTGTGGGAAGGGGCAGAGCTGCCCTAGGGGCAAGTTGGGCCTCTTGCTCTCCCTGCTGCCCTGAGGCTGCTGGGCCAAAGACGTCTTGGGCATCCAGCCCCTTACTGGTCCCTTCCCTCTGACGAGGCCCTCTGAGCTCCAGCACCTTGCAGTGTGGAGACAGCCCCTGCCAGCAACCTCCTCTCCAAGGAGGCCTCAACCGAGGCCTAGGCCCAGGGGAAAGGCACCAGCGGGGATGAGCCAGGGGAGGCGCCCGAGCATGTCTGGACCCAGTCCCCGCAGCCTGCCCCTTGGTGGGGCAGTACCCCCGGAGGCCAGGAAGGTCTGGGTAAGGCTGGCCAGGGGCAGGGGCGCTGCTGGGTCCTGCCCCTGGCCTGTGGGGCCTCTGAGCACAACCGGCCCTCTCCCACTGGAAGACCTCCCCGGCTGCCTCCAAAGGCCGGTTTGCAAGCACTCCCGCCCACTGTTCCCGCCAGGCGCGCACAATGCTCCCAAGCCCGGGAGAAAAGCGCTTCGGGGTGGTGGTCTCTCCGGGCCCTTGCCCCTGAGCCTGGGGGCCAGGCAGGGGATCCACAGTCCCAGGCCAAGGCACAACAACATGCACACGTCTGTTCCTGCCCCCTCCACTGGCAGAGAGCTGGGGGGAGCCAGAGTCTGTCAGGCAGCTGCTGGGCTGGCCGCCTGTGTGGGAAGGGGCAGAGCCGACCTAGGGGCAAGTTGGGCCTCTTGCTCTCCCTGCTGCCCTGAGGCTGCTGGGCCAAAGAGGTCTTGGGCATCCAGCCCCTTGCTGGTCCCTTCCCTCTGACGAGGCCCTCTGAGCTCCAGCACCTTGCAGTGTGGAGACAGCCCCTGCCAGCAACCTCCTCTCCAAGGAGGCCTCAACCGAGGCCTAGGCCCAGGGGAAAGGCACCAGCGGGGATGAGCCAGGGGAGGCGCACGGGCATATCAGGACCCAGTCCCCGCAGCCTGCCCCTTGGTGGGGCAGTACCCCCGGAGGCCAGGAAGGTCTGGGCAAGGCTGGCCAGGGGCAGGGGCCCTGCTGGGTCCTGCCCCTGGCCTGTGAGGCCTCTGAGCACAACCGGCCCTCTCCCACTGGAAGACCTCCCCAGCTGCCTCCAAAGTCCTGTTTGCAAACACTCCCGCCCGCTGTTCACGCCAGGCTCGCACAATGCTCCCAAGCCCGGGAGAAAAGCGCTTCGGGGTGGTGCTCTCTCCGGGCCCTTGCCCCTGAGCCTGGGGGCCAGGCAGTGGGTCCACATTCCCAGACCAAGGCAGAACCACATGCACACGTCTGTTCCTGACCCCTGCACCGGCAGAGAGCTTGGGGGAGCCAGAGTCTGTCAGGCAGCTGCTGGGTTGGCCGCCTGTGTGGGAAGGGGCAGAGCCGACCTAGGGGCAAGTTGGGCCTCTTCCTCTCCCTGCTGCCCTGAGGCTGCTGGGCCAAAGACGTCTTGGGCATCCAGCCCCTTACTGGTCCCTTCCCTCTGACGAGGCCCTCTGAGCTCCAGCACCTTGCAGTGTGGAGACAGCCCCTGCCAGCAACCTCATCTCCAAGGAGGCCTCAACCGAGGCCTAGGCCCAGGGGAAAGGCACCAGCGGGGATGATCCTGGGGAGGCGCACGGACATGTCTGGACCCAGTCCCCGCAGCCTGCCCCTTGGTGGGGCAGTACCCCCGGAGGCCAGGAAGGTCTGGGCAAGGCTGGCCAGGGGCAGGGGCCCTGCTGGGTCCTGCCCCTGGCCTGTGAGGCCTCTGAGCACAACCGGCCCTCTCCCACTGGAAGACCTCCCCAGCTGCCTCCAAAGTCCTGTTTGCAAACACTCCCGCCCGCTGTTCACGCCAGGCTCGCACAATGCTCCCAAGCCCGGGAGAAAAGCGCTTCGGGGTGGTGCTCTCTCCGGGCCCTTGCCCCTGAGCCTGGGGGCCAGGCAGTGGGTCCACACTCCCAGACCAAGGCAGAACCACATGCACACGTCTGTTCCTGACCCCTGCACCGGCAGAGAGCTCGGGGGAGCCAGAGTCTGTCAGGCAGGTGCTGGGCTGGCCGCCTGTGTGGGAAGGGGCAGAGCCGACCTAGGGGCAAGTTGCGCCTCTTCCTCTCCCTGCTGCCCTGAGGCTGCTGGGCCAAAGAGGTCTTGGGCATCCAGCCCCTTGCTGGTCCCTTCCCTCTGACGAGGCCCTCTGAGCTCCAGCACCTTGCAGTGTGGAGACAGCCCCTGCCAGCAACCTCCTCTCCAATGAGGCCTCAACCGAGGCCTAGGCCCAGGGGAAAGGCACCAGCGGGGATGAGCCTGGGGAGGCGCCCGGGCATGTCTGGACCCAGTCCCCGCAGCCTGCCCCTTGGTGGGGCAGTACCCCCGGAGGCCAGGAAGGTCTGTGCAAGGCTGCCAGGGGCAGGGACAGCGCTGGGTCCTGCCCATGGCCTGTGGGACGTCTGAGCACAACCGGCACTCTCCCGCTGGAAGACCTCCCCGTCTGCCTCCAAAGGCCGGTTTGCAAGCACTCCCGCCCGCTGTTCCCGCCAGGCATGCACAATGCTCCCAAGCCCGGGAGAAAAGCGCTTCGGGTTGGTGCTCTCTCCGGGCCATTGCCCATAAGCCTGCGGGCCAGGCAGGGGGAACACACTCCCAGGCCAAGACAGAACGACATGAACATGTCTGTTCCTGCCCCCTACACCGGCAGAGAGCTCGGGGGAGCCAGAGTCTCTCAGGCAGGTGCTGGGCTGGCCGCCTGTGTGGGAAGGGGCAGAGCCGACCTAGGGGCAAGTTGGGCCTCTTGCTCTCCCTGCTGCCCTGAGTCTGCTGGGCCAAAGACGTCTTGGGCATCCAGCCCTTTGCTGGTCCCTTCCCTCTGAGGAGGCACTCTGAGCTCCAGCACCTTGCAGTGTGGAGACAGCACCTGCCAGCAATCTCCTCTCCAAGGAGGCCTCAACCGAGGCCTAGGCCCAGGGGAAAGGCACCAGCGAGGATGAGCCTGGGGAGGCGCCCGGGCATGTCTGGACCCAGTCCCCGCAGCCTGCCCCTTGGTGGGGCAGTACCCCTGGAGGCCAGGAAGGTCTGGGCAAGGCTGACCAGGGGCAGGGGACCTGCTGGGTCCTGCCCCTGGCCTGTGGGGCCTCTGAGCACAACCGGCCCTCTCCCACTGGAAGACCTCCCCGGCTGCCTCCAAAGGCCGTTTTGCATGCACTCCCGCCCACTGTTCCCACCAAGCGCGCACAATGCTCCCAAGCCCGGGAGAAAAGCGCTTCGTGGTGGTGCTCTCTCCGGGCCCTTGCCCCTGAGCCTGGGGGCCAGGCAGGGGGTCCACACTCCCAGGGCAAGGCAGAACCACATGCACACGTCTGTTCCTGACCCCTGCACCGGCAGAGAGCTCGGGGGAGCCAGAGTCTGTCAGGCAGCTGCTGGGCTGGCCGCCTTTGTGGGAAGGGGCAGAGCCGACCTAGGGGCAAGTTGGGCCTCTTCCTCTCCCTGCTGCCCTGAGGCTGCTGGGCCAAAGAGGTCTTGGGCATCCAGCCCTTTGCTTGTCCCTTCCCTCTGACGAGGCCCTCTGAGCTCCAGCACCTTGCAGTGTGGAGACAGCCCCTGCCAGCAACCTCCTCTCCAAGGAGGCCTCAACCGAGACCTAGGGCCAGGGGAAAGGCACCAGCGGGGATGAGCCTGGGGAGGCGCCCGGGCATGTCTGGACCCAGTCCCCGCAGCCTGCCCCTTGGTGGGGCAGTACCCCCGGAGGCCAGGAAGGTCTGGGAAAGGCTGGCCAGGGGCAGGGGACCTGCTGGGTCCTGCCCCTGGCCTGTGGGGCCTCTGAGCACAACCGGCCCTCTCCCACTGGAAGACCTCCCCGGCTGCCTCCAAAGTCCTGTTTGCCAACACTCCTACCCGCTGTTCACGCCAGACTTGCACAATGCTCCCAAGCCCGGGAGAAAATCGCTTCGGGGTGGTGCTCTCTCCGGGCCCTTGCCCCTGAGCCTGGGGGCAAGGCATGGGGAACACACTCCCAGGCCAAGGCAGAACCACATGCCCACGTCTGTTCCTGTCCCCTGCACCGGCAGAGAGCTTGGGGGAGCCAGAGTCTGTCAGGCAGCTGCTGGGTTGGCCGCCTGTGTGGGAAGGGGCAGAGCTGCCCTAGGGGCAAGTTGGGCCTCTTGCTCTCCCTGCTGCCCTGAGGCTGCTGGGCCAAAGACGTCTTGGGCATCCAGCCCCTTACTGGTCCCTTCCCTCTGACGAGGCCCTCTGAGCTCCAGCACCTTGCAGTGTGGAGACAGCCCCTGCCAGCAACCTCCTCTCCAAGGAGGCCTCAACCGAGGCCTAGGCCCAGGGGAAAGGCACCAGCGGGGATGAGCCAGGGGAGGCGCCCGAGCATGTCTGGACCCAGTCCCCGCAGCCTGCCCCTTGGTGGGGCAGTACCCCCGGAGGCCAGGAAGGTCTGGGTAAGGCTGGCCAGGGGCAGGGGCGCTGCGGGGTCCTGCCCCTGGCCTGTGGGGCCTCTGAGCACAACCGGCCCTCTCCCACTGGAAGACCTCCCCGGCTGCCTCCAAAGGCCGGTTTGCAAGCACTCCCGCCCACTGTTCCCGCCAGGCGCGCACAATGCTCCCAAGCCCGGGAGAAAAGCGCTTCGGGGTGGTGGTCTCTCCGGGCCCTTGCCCCTGAGCCTGGGGGCCAGGCAGGGGATCCACAGTCCCAGGCCAAGGCACAACAACATGCACACGTCTGTTCCTGCCCCCTCCACTGGCAGAGAGCTGGGGGGAGCCAGAGTCTGTCAGGCAGCTGCTGGGCTGGCCGCCTGTGTGGGAAGGGGCAGAGCCGACCTAGGGGCAAGTTGGGCCTCTTGCTCTCCCTGCTGCCCTGAGGCTGCTGGGCCAAAGAGGTCTTGGGCATCCAGCCCCTTGCTGGTCCCTTCCCTCTGACGAGGCCCTCTGAGCTCCAGCACCTTGCAGTGTGGAGACAGCCCCTGCCAGCAACCTCCTCTCCAAGGAGGCCTCAACCGAGGCCTAGGCCCAGGGGAAAGGCACCAGCGGGGATGAGCCAGGGGAGGCGCACGGGCATATCAGGACCCAGTCCCCGCAGCCTGCCCCTTGGTGGGGCAGTACCCCCGGAGGCCAGGAAGGTCTGGGCAAGGCTGGCCACGGGCAGGGGCCCTGCTGGGTCCTGCCCCTGGCCTGTGAGGCCTCTGAGCACAACCGGCCCTCTCCCACTGGAAGACCTCCCCAGCTGCCTCCAAAGTCCTGTTTGCAAACACTCCCGCCCGCTGTTCACGCCAGGCTCGCACAATGCTCCCAAGCCCGGGAGAAAAGCGCTTCGGGGTGGTGCTCTCTCCGGGCCCTTGCCCCTGAGCCTGGGGGCCAGGCAGTGGGTCCACATTCCCAGACCAAGGCAGAACCACATGCACACGTCTGTTCCTGACCCCTGCACCGGCAGAGAGCTCGGGGGAGCCAGAGTCTGTCAGGCAGGTGCTGGACTGGCCGCCTGTGTGGGAAGGGGCAGAGCCGACCTAGGGGCAAGTTGGGCCTCTTCCTCTCCCTGCTGCCCTGAGGCTGCTGGGCCAAAGAGGTCTTGGGCATCCAGCCCCTTGCTGGTCCCTTCCCTCTGACGAGGCCCTCTGAGCTCCAGCACCTTGCAGTGTGGAGACAGCCCCTGCCAGCAACCTCCTCTGCAATGAGGCCTCAACCGAGGCCTAGGCCCAGGGGAAAGGCACCAGCGGGGATGAGCCTGGGGAGGCGCCCGGGCATGTCTGGACCCAGTCCCCGCAGCCTGCCCCTTGGTGGGGCAGTACCCCCGGAGGCCAGGAAGGTCTGTGCAAGGCTGCCAGGGGCAGGGACAGCGCTGGGTCCTGCCCATGGCCTGTGGGACGTCTGAGCACAACCGGCACTCTCCCGCTGGAAGACCTCCCCGTCTGCCTCCAAAGGCCGGTTTGCAAGCACTCCCGCCCGCTGTTCCCGCCAGGCATGCACAATGCTCCCAAGCCCGGGAGAAAAGCGCTTCGGGTTGGTGCTCTCTCCGGGCCATTGCCCATAAGCCTGCGGGCCAGGCAGGGGGAACACACTCCCAGGCCAAGACAGAACGACATGAACATGTCTGTTCCTGCCCCCTACACCGGCAGAGAGCTCGGGGGAGCCAGAGTCTCTCAGGCAGGTGCTGGGCTGGCCGCCTGTGTGGGAAGGGGCAGAGCCGACCTAGGGGCAAGTTGGGCCTCTTGCTCTCCCTGCTGCCCTGAGTCTGCTGGGCCAAAGACGTCTTGGGCATCCAGCCCTTTGCTGGTCCCTTCCCTCTGAGGAGGCACTCTGAGCTCCAGCACCTTGCAGTGTGGAGACAGCACCTGCCAGCAATCTCCTCTCCAAGGAGGCCTCAACCGAGGCCTAGGCCCAGGGGAAAGGCACCAGCGAGGATGAGCCTGGGGAGGCGCCCGGGCATGTCTGGACCCAGTCCCCGCAGCCTGCCCCTTGGTGGGGCAGTACCCCTGGAGGCCAGGAAGGTCTGGGCAAGGCTGACCAGGGGCAGGGGACCTGCTGGGTCCTGCCCCTGGCCTGTGGGGCCTCTGAGCACAACCGGCCCTCTCCCACTGGAAGACCTCCCCGGCTGCCTCCAAAGGCCGTTTTGCATGCACTCCCGCCCACTGTTCCCACCAAGCGCGCACAATGCTCCCAAGCCCGGGAGAAAAGCGCTTCGTGGTGGTGCTCTCTCCGGGCCCTTGCCCCTGAGCCTGGGGGCCAGGCAGGGGGTCCACACTCCCAGGGCAAGGCAGAACCACATGCACACGTCTGTTCCTGACCCCTGCACCGGCAGAGAGCTCGGGGGAGCCAGAGTCTGTCAGGCAGCTGCTGGGCTGGCCGCCTTTGTGGGAAGGGGCAGAGCCGACCTAGGGGCAAGTTGGGCCTCTTCCTCTCCCTGCTGCCCTGAGGCTGCTGGGCCAAAGAGGTCTTGGGCATCCAGCCCTTTGCTTGTCCCTTCCCTCTGACGAGGCCCTCTGAGCTCCAGCACCTTGCAGTGTGGAGACAGCCCCTGCCAGCAACCTCCTCTCCAAGGAGGCCTCAACCGAGACCTAGGCCCAGGGGAAAGGCACCAGCGGGGATGAGCCTGGGGAGGCGCCCGGGCATGTCTGGACCCAGTCCCCGCAGCCTGCCCCTTGGTGGGGCAGTACCCCCGGAGGCCAGGAAGGTCTGGGAAAGGC
This sequence comes from Dama dama, assembly GCF_033118175.1. Taxonomy (NCBI): domain Eukaryota; kingdom Metazoa; phylum Chordata; class Mammalia; order Artiodactyla; family Cervidae; genus Dama; species Dama dama. The sequence goes on from NW_026870889.1 coordinate 3,197,197, forward strand.
TGGCCAGGGGCAGGGGACCTGCTGGGTCCTGCCCCTGGCCTGTGGGGCCTCTGAGCACAACCGGCCCTCTCCCACTGGAAGACCTCCCCGGCTGCCTCCAAAGTCCTGTTTGCCAACACTCCTACCCGCTGTTCACGCCAGACTTGCACAATGCTCCCAAGCCCGGGAGAAAATCGCTTCGGGGTGGTGCTCTCTCCGGGCCCTTGCCCCTGAGCCTGGGGGCAAGGCATGGGGAACACACTCCCAGGCCAAGGCAGAACCACATGCCCACGTCTGTTCCTGTCCCCTGCACCGGCAGAGAGCTTGGGGGAGCCAGAGTCTGTCAGGCAGCTGCTGGGTTGGCCGCCTGTGTGGGAAGGGGCAGAGCTGCCCTAGGGGCAAGTTGGGCCTCTTGCTCTCCCTGCTGCCCTGAGGCTGCTGGGCCAAAGACGTCTTGGGCGTCCAGCCCCTTACTGGTCCCTTCCCTCTGACGAGGCCCTCTGAGCTCCAGCACCTTGCAGTGTGGAGACAGCCCCTGCCAGCAACCTCCTCTCCAAGGAGGCCTCAACCGAGGCCTAGGCCCAGGGGAAAGGCACCAGCGGGGATGAGCCAGGGGAGGCGCCCGAGCATGTCTGGACCCAGTCCCCGCAGCCTGCCCCTTGGTGGGGCAGTACCCCCGGAGGCCAGGAAGGTCTGGGTAAGGCTGGCCAGGGGCAGGGGCGCTGCTGGGTCCTGCCCCTGGCCTGTGGGGCCTCTGAGCACAACCGGCCCTCTCCCACTGGAAGACCTCCCCGGCTGCCTCCAAAGGCCGGTTTGCAAGCACTCCCGCCCACTGTTCCCGCCAGGCGCGCACAATGCTCCCAAGCCCGGGAGAAAAGCGCTTCGGGGTGGTGGTCTCTCCGGGCCCTTGCCCCTGAGCCTGGGGGCCAGGCAGGGGATCCACAGTCCCAGGCCAAGGCACAACAACATGCACACGTCTGTTCCTGCCCCCTCCACTGGCAGAGAGCTGGGGGGAGCCAGAGTCTGTCAGGCAGCTGCTGGGCTGGCCGCCTGTGTGGGAAGGGGCAGAGCCGACCTAGGGGCAAGTTGGGCCTCTTGCTCTCCCTGCTGCCCTGAGGCTGCTGGGCCAAAGAGGTCTTGGGCATCCAGCCCCTTGCTGGTCCCTTCCCTCTGACGAGGCCCTCTGAGCTCCAGCACCTTGCAGTGTGGAGACAGCCCCTGCCAGCAACCTCCTCTCCAAGGAGGCCTCAACCGAGGCCTAGGCCCAGGGGAAAGGCACCAGCGGGGATGAGCCAGGGGAGGCGCACGGGCATATCAGGACCCAGTCCCCGCAGCCTGCCCCTTGGTGGGGCAGTACCCCCGGAGGCCAGGAAGGTCTGGGCAAGGCTGGCCAGGGGCAGGGTCCCTGCTGGGTCCTGCCCCTGGCCTGTGGGGCCTCTGAGCACAACCGGCCCTCTCCCACTGGAAGACCTCCCCGGTTGCCTCCAAAGGCGGGTTTGCCAACACTCCCGCCCGCTGTTCCCGCCAGGCACGCACAACGCTCCCAAGGCCAGGAGAAAAGCGCTTCGGGGTGTTGCTCTCTCCGGGCCCTTGCCCCTGAGCCTGGGGTCCAGGCAGTGGGTCCACACTCCCAGACCAAGGCAGAACCACATGCACACGTCTGTTCCTGACCCCTGCACCGGCAGAGAGCTCGGGGGAGCCAGAGTCTGTCAGGCAGCTGCTGGGTTGGCTGCCTGTGTGCGAAGGGGCAGAGCCGACCTAGGGGCAACTTGGGCCTCTTGCTCTCCCTGCTGCCCTGAGGCTGCTGGGCCAAAGAGGTCTTGGGCATCCAGCCCCTTGCTGGTCCCTTCCAGCTGACGAGGCCCTCTGAGCTCCAGCACCTTGCAGTGTGGAGACAGCCCCTGCCAGCAACCTCCTCTCCAAGGAGGCATCAACCGAGGCCTATGCCCAGGGGAAAGGCACCAGCGGGGATGAGCCTGGGGAGGCGCCCAGGCATGTCTGGACCCAGTCCCCGCAGCCTGCCCCTTGGTGGGGCAGTACCCCCGGAGGCCAGGAAGGTCTGGGCAAGGCTGGCCAGGGGCAGGGGACCTGCTGGGTCCTGCCCCTGGCCTGTGAGGCCTCTGAGCACAACCGGCCCTCTCCCACTGGAAGACCTCCACGGCTGCCTCCAACGTCCTGTTTGCAAACACTCCCGCCCGCTGTTCACGCCAGGCTCGCACAATGCTCCCAAGCCCGGGAGAAAAGCGCTTCGGGGTGGTGCTCTCTCCGGGCCCTTGCCCCTGAGCCTGGGGGCAAGGCAGGGGGAACACACTCCCAGGCCAAGGCAGAACCACATGCCCACGTCTGTTCCTGTCCCCTGCACCGGCAGAGAGCTTGGGGGAGCCAGAGTCTGTCAGGCAGCTGCTGGGTTGGCCGCCTGTGTGGGAAGGGGCAGAGCCGCCCTAGGGGCAAGTTGGGCCTCTTGCTCTCCCTGCTGCCCTGAGGCTGCTGGGCCAAAGACGTCTTGGGCATCCAGCCCCTTACTGGTCCCTTCCCTCTGACGAGGCCCTCTGAGCTCCAGCACCTTGCAGTGTGGAGACAGCCCCTGCCAGCAACCTCCTCTCCAAGGAGGCCTCAACCGAGGCCTAGGCCCAGGGGAAAGGCACCAGCGGGGATGAGCCTGGGGAGGCGCCCGGGCATGTCTGGACCCAGGCCCCGCAGCCTGCCCCTTGGTGGGGCAGTACCCCCGGAGGCCAGGAAGGTCTGGGCAAGCCTGGCCAGGTGCAGGGGCCCTTCTGCGTCCTGCCCCTGGCCTGTGGGTCCTCTGAGCACAACCGGCCCTCTCCCACTGGAAGACCTCCCCGGCTGCCTCCAAAGGCCGGTTTGCAAGCGCTCCCGCCCACTGTTCCCAGCAGGCGTGCACAATGCTCCCAAGCCCGGGAGAAAAGCGCTTCAGGGTGGTGCTCTCTCCGGGCCCTTGCCCCTGAGCCTGGGGGCAAGGCAGGGTGTCCACACTCCCAGGACAAGGCAGAACCACATGCACACGTCTGATCTGCCCCCTGCACCGGCAGAGAGCTCGGGGGAGCCAGAGTCTGTCAGGCAGCTGCTGGGCTGGCCGCCTGTGTGGGAAGGGGCAGAGCCGACCTAGGGGCAAGTTGGGCCTCTTGCTCTCCCTGCTGCCCTGAGGCTGCTGGGCCAAAGACGTCTTGGGCATCCAGCCCCTTGCTGGTCCCTTCCCTCTGACGAGGCCCTCTGAGCTCCAGCACCTTGCAGTGTGGAGACAGCCCCTGCCAGCAACCTCCTCTCCAAGGAGGCCTCAACCGAGGCCTAGGCCCAGGGGAAAGGCACCAGCGGGGATGAGCCTGGGGAGGCGCCCGGGCATGTCTGGACCCAGTCCCCGCAGCCTGCCCCTTGGTGGGGCAGTACCCCCGGAGGCCAGGAAGGTCTGGGCAAGGCTGCCAGGGGCAGGGACACTGCTGGGTCCTGCCCCTGGCCTGTGGGGCGTCTGAGCACAACCGGCACTCTCCCGCTGGAAGACCTCCCCGTCTGCCTCGAAAGGCCGGTTTGCAAGCACTCCCGCCCGCTGTTCCCGCCAGGCACGCACAATGCTCCCAAGCCCGGGAGAAAAGCGCTTCGGGGTGGTGCTCTCACCGGGCCCTTGCCCCTGAGCCTGGGGGCCAGGAAGGGGGTCCACACTCCCAGACCAAGGCAGAACCACATGCACACGTCTGTTCCTGACCCCTGCACCGGCAGAGAGCTCGGGGGAGCCAGAGTCTGTCAAGCAGCTGCTGGGTTGGCTGCCTGTGTGGGAAGGGGCAGAGCCGACCTAGGGGCAAGTTGGGCCTCTTGCTCTCCCTGCTGCCCTGAGGCTGCTGGGCCAAAGAGGTCTTGGGCATCCAGCCCCTTGCTGGTCCCTTCCCGCTGACGAGGCCCTCTGAGCTCCAGCACCTTGCAGTGTGGAGACAACACCTGCCAGCAACCTCCTCTCCAAGGAGGCATCAACCGAGGCCTATGCCCAGGGGAAAGGCACCAGCGGGGATGAGCCTGGGGAGGCGCCCGGGCATGTCTGGACCCAGGCCCCGCAGCCTGCCCCTTGGTGGGGCAGTACCCCCGGAGGCCAGGAAGGTCTGGGAAAGGCTGGCCAGGGGCAGGGGACCTGCTGGGTCCTGCCCCTGGCCTGTGAGGCCTCTGAGCACAACTGGCCCTCTCCCACTGGTAGACCTCCACGGCTGCCTCCAAAGTCCTGTTTGCAAACACTCCCGCCCGCTGTTCACGCCAGGCTCGCACAATGCTCCCAAGCCCGGGAGAAAAGCGCACTGGGGTGGTGCTCTCTCCGGGCCCTTGCCCCTGAGCCTGGGGGCAAGGCAGGGGGAACACACTCCCAGGCCAAGGCAGAACCACATGCCCACGTCTGTTCCTGTCCCCTGCACCGGCAGAGAGCTTGGGGGAGCCAGAGTCTGTCAGGCAGCTGCTGGGTTGGCCGCCTGTGTGGGAAGGGGCAGAGCCGCCCTAGGGGCAAGTTGGGCCTCTTGTTCTCCCTGCTGCCCTGAGGCTGCTGGGCCAAAGAGGTCTTGGGCATCCAGCCCCTTACTGGTCCCTTCCCTCTGACGAGGCCCTCTGAGCTCCAGCACCTTGCAGTGTGGAGACAGCCCCTGCCAGCAACCTCCTCTCCAAGGAGGCCTCAACCGAGGCCTAGGCCCAGGGGAAAGGCACCAGCGGGGATGAGCCTGGGGAGGCGCCCGGGCATGTCTGGACCCAGGCCCCGCAGCCTGCCCCTTGGTGGGGCAGTACCCCCGGAGGCCAGGAAGGTCTGGGCAAGGCTGGCCAGGGACAGGGGCCCTGCTGCGTCCTGCCCCTGGCCTGTGGGTCCTCTGAGCACAACCGGCCCTCTCCCACTGGAAGACCTCCCCGGCTGCCTCCAAAGGCCGGTTTGCAAGCGCTCCCGCCCACTGTTCCCAGCAGGCGTGCACAATGCTCCCAAGCCCGGGAGAAAAGCGCTTCAGGGTGGTGCTCTCTCCGGGCCCTTGCCCCTGAGCCTGGGGGCAAGGCAGGGTGTCCACACTCCCAGGACAAGGCAGAACCACATGCACACGTCTGATCTGCCCCCTGCACCGGCAGAGAGCTCGGGAGAGCCAGAGTCTGTCAGGCAGCTGCTGGGCTGGCCGCCTGTGTGGGAAGGGGCATAGCCGACCTAGGGGCAAGTTGGGCCTCTTGCTCTCCCTGCTGCCCTGAGGCTGCTGGGTCAAAGAGGTCTTGGGCATCCAGCCCTTTGCTGGTCCCTTCCCTCTGACGAGGCCCTCTGATCTCCAGCACCTTGCAGTGTGGAGACAGCCCCTGACAGCAACCTCCTCTCCAAGGAGGCCTCAACCGAGGCCTAGGCCCAGGGGAAAGGCACCAGCGGGGATGAGCCTGGGGAGGCGCCCGGGCATGTCTGGACCCAGTCCCCGCAGCCTGCCCCTTGGTGGGGCAGTACCCCCGGAGGCCAGGAAGGTCTGGGCAAGGCTGCCAGGGGCAGGGACACTGCTGGGTCCTGCCCCTGGCCTGTGGGGCGTCTGAGCACAACCGGCACTCTCCCGCTGGAAGACCTCCCCGTCTGCCTCGAAAGGCCGGTTTGCAAGCACTCCCGCCCGCTGTTCCCGCCAGGCACGCACAATGCTCCCAAGCCCGGGAGAAAAGCGCTTCGGGGTGGTGCTCTCACCGGGCCCTTGCCCCTGAGCCTGGGGGCCAGGCAGGGGGAACACACTCCCAGGCCAAGGCAGAACGACATGCACAGGTCTGTTCCTGCCCCCTACACCGGCAGAGAGCTCGGGGGAGCCAGAGACTGCCAGGCTGCTGCTGGGCTGGCCGCCTGTGTGGGACGGGGCAGAGCCGACCTAGGGGCAAGTTGGGCCTCTTGCTCTCCCTGCTGCCCTGAGGCTGCTGGGTCAAAGAGGTCTTGGGCATCCAGCCCTTTGCTGGTCCCTTCCCTCTGACGAGGCCCTCTGATCTCCAGCACCTTGCAGTGTGGAGACAGCCCCTGCCAGCAACCTCCTCCCCAAGGAGGCCTCAACCGAGGCCTAGGCCCAGGGGAAAGGCACCAGCGGGGATGAGCCTGGGGAGGCGCCCGGGCATGTCTGGACCCAGTCCCCGCAGCCTGCCCCTTGGTGGGGCAGTACCCCCGGAGGCCAGGAAGGTCTGGGCAAGGCTGGCCAGGGTCAGGGGCCCTGCTGGGTCCTGCCCCTGGCCTGTGGGGCCTCTGAGCACAACCGGCCCTCTCCCACTGGAAGACCTCCCCGGCTGCCTCCAAAGTCCTGTTTGCAAACACTCCCGCCCGCTGTTCACGCCAGGCTCGCACAATGCTCCCAAGCCCGGGAGAAAAGCGCATTGGGGTGGTTCTCTCTCCGGGCCCTTGCCCCTGAGCCTGGGGGCAAGGCACGGGGAACACACTCCCTGGCCAAGGCAGAACCACATGCCCACGTCTGTTCCTGTCCCCTGCACCGGCAGAGAGCTTGGGGGAGCCAGAGTCTGGCAGGCAGCTGCTGGGTTGGCCGCCTGTGTGGGAAGGGGCAGAGCCGACCTAGGGGCAAGTTGGGCCTCTTACTCTCCCTGCTGCCCTGAGGCTGCTGGGCCAAAGACGTCTTGGGCATCCATCCCGTTGCTGGTCCCTTCCCTCTGACGAGGCCCTCTGAGCTCCAGCACCTTGCAGTGTGGAGACAGCCCCTGCCAGCAACCTCCTCTCCAAGGAGGCCTCAACCGAGGCCTAGGCCCAGGGGAAAGGCACCAGCGGGGATGAGCCAGGGGAGGCGCCCGAGCATGTCTGGACCCAGTCCCCGCAGCCTGCCCCTTGGTGGGGCAGTACCCCCTGAGGCCAGGAAGGTCTGGGCAAGGCTGGCCAGGGGCAGGGGCCCTGCTGCGTCCTGCCCCTGGCCTGTGGGGCCTCTGAGCACAACCGGCCCTCTCCCAATGGAAGACCTCCCCGGCTGTCTCCAAAGGCCGGTTTGCAAGCGCGCCCGCCCACTGTTCCCAGCAGGCGTGCACAATGCTCCCAAGCCCGGGAGAAAAGCGCTTCAGGGTGGTGCTCTCTCCGGGCCCTTGCCCCTGAGCCTGGGGGCAAGGCAGGGTGTCCACACTCCCAGGCCAAGGCAGAACCACATGCACACGTCTGATCTGCCCCCTGCACCGGCAGAGAGCTCGTGGGAGCCAGAGTCTGTCAGGCAGCTGCTGGGTTGGCCGCCTGTGTGGGAAGGGGCAGAGCCGACCTAGGGGCAAGTTGGGCCTCTTGCTCTCCCTGCTGCCCTGAGGCTGCTGGGCCAAAGAGGTCTCGGCGATCCAGCCCCTTGCTGGTCCCTTCCCTCTGACGAGGCCCTCTGAGCTCCAGCACCTTGCAGTGTGGAGACAGCCCCGGCCAGCAACCTCCTCTCCAAGGAGGCCTCAACCGAGGCCTAGGCCCAGGGGAAAGGCACCAGCGGGGATGAGCCTGGGGAGGCGCCCGGGCATGACTGGACCCAGTCCCCGCAGCCTGCCCCTTGGTGGGGCAGTACCCCCGGAGGCCAGGAAGGTCTGGGCAAGGCTGGCCAGGGTCAGGGGCCCTGCTGGGTCCTGCCCCTGGCCTGTGGGGCCTCTGAGCACAACCGGCCCTCTCCCACTGGAAGACCTCCCCGGCTGCCTCCAAAGGCCGGTTTGCCAACACTCCCGCCCGCTGTTCTCGCCAGGCACGCACAATTCTCCCAAGCCCGGGAGAAAAGCGCTTCGGTGTGTTGCTCTCTCCGGGCCCTTGCCCCTGAGTGTGGGGGCCAGGCAGTGGTTCCACACTCCCAGACCAAGGCAGAACCACATGCACACGTCTGTTCCTGACCCCTGCACCGGCAGAGAGCTCGGGGGAGCCAGAGTCTGTCAGGCAGCTGCTGGGCTGGCCGCCTGTGTGGGAAGGGGCAGAGCCGACCTAGGGGCAAGTTGGGCCTCTTGCTCTCCCTGCTGCCCTGAGGCTGCTGGGCCAAAGAGGTCTTTGGCATCCAGCCCCTTGCTGGTCCCTTCCCTCTGACGAGGCCCTCTGAGCTCCAGCACCTTGCAGTGTGGAGACAGCCCCTGCCAGCAACCTCCTCTCCAAGGAGGCCTCAACCGAGGCCTAGGCCCAGGGGAAAGGCACCAGCGGGGATGAGCCAGTGGAGGCGCACGGGCATGTCTGGACCCAGTCCCCGCAGCCTGCCCCTTGGTGGGGCAGTACCCCCGGAGGCCAGGAAGGTCTGGGCAAGGCTGCCAGGGGCAGGGACACTGCTGGGGCTGCCCCTGGCCTGTGGGGCGTCTGAGCACAACCGGCACTCTCCCGCTGGAAGACCTCCCCGGCTGCCTCCAAAGGCCGGTTAACAAGCGCTCCCGCCCACAGTTCCCAGCAGGCGTGCACAATGTTCCCAAGCCCGGGAGAAAAGCGCTTCGGGGTGGTGCTCTCTCCGGGCCCTTGCCCCTGAGCCTGGGGGCCAGGCAGTTGGAACACACTCCCAGGCCAAAGCAGAACGACATGCACACGTCTGTTCCTGCCCCCTACACCGGCAGAGAGCTCGGGGGAGCCAGAGACTGCCAGGCTGCTGCTAGGCTGGCTGCCTGTGTGGGACGGGGCAGAGCCGACCTAGGGGCAAGTTGGGCCTCTTGCTCTCCCTGCTGCCCTGAGGCTGCTGGGTCAAAGAGGTCTTGGGCATCCAGCCCTTTGCTGGTCCCTTCCCTCTGACGAGGCCCTCTGAGCTCCAGCACCTTGCAGTGTGGAGATAGCCCCTGCCAGCAACCTCCTCTCCAAAGAGGCCTCAACCGAGGCCTACGCCCAGGGGAAAAGCACCAGCGGGGATGATCCTGGGGAGGCGCACGGACATGTCTGGACCCAGTCCCCGCAGCCTGCCCCTTGGTGGGGCAGTACCCCCGGAGGCCAGGAAGGTCTGGGCAAGGCTGGCCAGGGGAAGGGGCCCTGCTGGGTCCTGCCCCTGGCCTGTGAGGCCTCTGAGCACAACCAGCCCTCTCCCACTGGAAGACCTCCCCAGCTGCATCCAAAGTCCTGTTTGCAAACACTCCCGCCCGCTGTTCACGCCAGGCTCGCACAATGCTCCCAAGCCCGGGAGAAAAGCGCATTGGGGTGGTGCTCTCTCCGGGCCCTTGCCCCTGAGCCTGGGGGCAAGGCAGGGGGAACACACTCCCAGGCCAAGGCAGAACCACATGCCCACGTCTGTTCCTGTCCCCTGCACCGGCAGAGAGCTTGGGGGAGCCAGAGTCTGTCAGGCCGCTGCTGGGTTGGCCGCCTGTGTGGGAAGGGGCAGAGCCGCCCTAGGGGCAAGTTGGGCCTCTTGTTCTCCCTGCTGCCCTGAGGCTGCTGGGCCAAAGAGGTCTTGGGCATCCAGCCCCTTACTGGTCCCTTCCCTCTGACGAGGCCCTCTGAGCTCCAGCACCTTGCAGTGTGGAGACAGCCCCTGCCAGCAACCTCCTCTCCAAGGAGGCCTCAACCGAGGCCTAGGCCCAGGGGAAAGGCACCAGCGGGGATGAGCCTGGGGAGGCGCCCGGGCATGTCTGGACCCAGGCCCCGCAGCCTGCCCCTTGGTGGGGCAGTACCCCCGGAGGCCAGGAAGGTCTGGGCAAGGCTGGCCAGGGGCAGGGGCCCTGCTGCGTCCTGCCCCTGGCCTGTGGGGCCTCTGAGCACAACCGGCCCTCTCCCACTGGAAGACCTCCCCGGCTGCCTCCAAAGGCCGGTTTGCAAGCGCTCCCGCCCACTGTTCCCAGCAGGCGTGCACAATGCTCCCAAGCCCGGGAGAAAAGCGCTTCAGGGTGGTGCTCTCTCCGGGCCCTTGCCCCTGAGCCTGGGGGCAAGGCAGGGTGTCCACACTCCCAGGACAAGGCAGAACCACATGCACACGTCTGATCTGCCCCCTGCACCGGCAGAGAGCTCGGGAGGGCCAGAGTCTGTCAGGCAGCTGCTGGGCTGGCCGCCTGTGTGGGAAGGGGCAGAGCCGACCTAGGGGCAAGTTGGGCCTCTTGCTCTCCCTGCTGCCCTGAGGCTGCTGGGTCAAAGAGGTCTTGGGCATCCAGCCCTTTGCTGGTCCCTTCCCTCTGACGAGGCCCTCTGATCTCCAGCACCTTGCAGTGTGGAGACAGCCCCTGCCAGCAACCTCCTCTCCAAGGAGGCCTCAACCGAGGCCTAGGCCCAGGGGAAAGGCACCAGCGGGGATGAGCCTGGGGAGGCGCCCGGGCATGTCTGGACCCAGTCCCCGCAGCCTGCCCCTTGGTGGGGCAGTACCCCCGGAGGCAAGGAAGGTCTGGGCAAGGCTGCCAGGGGCAGGGACACTGCTGGGTCCTGCCCCTGGCCTGTGGGGCGTCTGAGCACAACCGGCACTCTCCCGCTGGAAGACCTCCCCGTCTGCCTCGAAAGGCCGGTTTGCAAGCACTCCCGCCCGCTGTTCCCGCCAGGCACGCACAATGCTCCCAAGCCCGGGAGAAAAGCGCTTCGGGGTGGTGCTCTCACCGGGCCCTTGCCCCTGAGCCTGGGGGCCAGGCAGGGGGAACACACTCCCAGGCCAAGGCAGAACGACATGCACACGTCTGTTCCTGCCCCCTACACCGGCAGAGAGCTCGGGGGAGCCAGAGACTGCCAGGCTGCTGCTGGGCTGGCCGCCTGTGTGGGACGGGGCAGAGCCGACCTAGGGGCAAGTTGGGCCTCTTGCTCTCCCTGCTGCCCTGAGGCTGCTGGGTCAAAGAGGTCTTGGGCATCCAGCCCTTTGCTGGTCCCTTCCCTCTGACGAGGCCCTCTGATCTCCAGCACCTTGCAGTGTGGAGACAGCCCCTGCCAGCAACCTCCTCTCCAAGGAGGCCTCAACCGAGGCCTAGGCCCAGGGGAAAGGCACCAGCGGGGATGAGCCTGGGGAGGCGCCCGGGCATGTCTGGACCCAGTCCCCGAGCCTGCCCCTTGGTGGGGCAGTACCCCCGGAGGCCAGGAAGGTCTGGGCAAGGCTGGCCAGGGTCAGGGGCCCTGCTGGGTCCTGCCCCTGGCCTGTGGGGCCTCTGAGCACAACCGGCCCTCTCCCACTGGAAGACCTCCCCGGCTGCCTCCAAAGTCCGGTTTGCAAACACTCCCGCCCGCTGTTCACGCCAGGCTCGCACAATGCTCCCAAGCCCGGGAGAAAAGCGCATTGGGGTGGTTCTCTCTCCGGGCCCTTGCCCCTGAGCCTGGGGGCAAGGCACGGGGAACACACTCCCTGGCCAAGGCAGAACCACATGCCCACGTCTGTTCCTGTCCCCTGCACCGGCAGAGAGCTTGGGGGAGCCAGAGTCTGGCAGGCAGCTGCTGGGTTGGCCGCCTGTGTGGGAAGGGGCAGAGCCGACCTAGGGGCAAGTTGGGCCTCTTACTCTCCCTGCTGCCCTGAGGCTGCTGGGCCAAAGACGTCTTGGGCATCCAGCCCCTTACTGGTCCCTTCCCTCTGACGAGGCCCTCTGAGCTCCAGCACCTTGCAGTGTGGAGACAGCCCCTGCCAGCAACCTCCTCTCCAAGGAGGCCTCAACCGAGGCCTAGGCCCAGGGGAAAGGCACCAGCGGGGATGAGCCAGGGGAGGCGCCCGAGCATGTCTGGACCCAGTCCCCGCAGCCTGCCCCTTGGTGGGGCAGTACCCCCGGAGGCCAGGAAGGTCTGGGCAAGGCTGGCCAGGGGCAGGGGCCCTGCTGCGTCCTGCCCCTGGCCTGTGGGGCCTCTGAGCACAACCGGCCCTCTCCCACTGGAAGACCTCCCCGGCTGTCTCCAAAGGCCGGTTTGCAAGCGCGCCCGCCCACTGTTCCCAGCAGGCGTGCACAATGCTCCCAAGCCCGGGAGAAAAGCGCTTCAGGGTGGTGCTCTCTCCGGGCCCTTGCCCCTGAGCCTGGGGGCAAGGCAGGGTGTCCACACTCCCAGGCCAAGGCAGAACCACATGCACACGTCTGATCTGCCCCCTGCACCGGCAGAGAGCTCGGGGGAGCCAGAGTCTGTCAGGTAGCTGCTGGGTTGGCCGCCTGTGTGGGAAGGGGCAGAGCCGACCTAGGGGCAAGTTGGGCCTCTTGCTCTCCCTGCTGCCCTGAGGCTGCTGGGCCAAAGAGGTCTTGGCCATCCAGCCCCTTGCTGGTCCCTTCCCTCTGACGAGGCCCTCTGAGCTCCAGCACCTTGCAGTGTGGAGACAGCCCCGGCCAGCAACCTCCTCTCCAAGGAGGCCTCAACCGAGGCCTAGGCCCAGGGGAAAGGCACCAGCGGGGATGAGCCTGGGGAGGCGCCCGGGCATGACTGGACCCAGTCCCCGCAGCCTGCCCCTTGGTGGGGCAGTACCCCCGGAGGCCAGGAAGGTCTGGGCAAGGCTGGCCAGGGTCAGGGGCCCTGCTGGGTCCTGCCCCTGGCCTGTGGGGCCTCTGAGCACAACCGGCCCTCTCCCACTGGAAGACCTCCCCGGCTGCCTCCAAAGGCCGGTTTGCCAACACTCCCGCCCGCTGTTCTCGCCAGGCACGCACAATTCTCCCAAGCCCGGGAGAAAAGCGCTTCGGTGTGTTGCTCTCTCCGGGCCCTTGCCCCTGAGTGTGGGGGCCAGGCAGTGGTTCCACACTCCCAGACCAAGGCAGAACCACATGCACACGTCTGTTCCTGACCCCTGCACCGGCAGAGAGCTCGGGGGAGCCAGAGTCTGTCAGGCAGCTGCTGGGCTGGCCGCCTGTGTGGGAAGGGGCAGAGCCGACCTAGGGGCAAGTTGGGCCTCTTGCTCTCCCTGCTGCCCTGAGGCTGCTGGGCCAAAGAGGTCTTGGGCATCCAGCCCCTTGCTGGTCCCTTCCCTCTGACGAGGCCCTCTGAGCTCCAGCACCTTGCAGTGTGGAGACAGCCCCTGCCAGCAACCTCCTCTCCAAGGAGGCCTCAACCGAGGCCTAGGCCCAGGGGAAAGGCACCAGCGGGGATGAGCCAGTGGAGGCGCACGGGCATGTCTGGACCCAGTCCCCGCAGCCTGCCCCTTGGTGGGGCAGTACCCCCGGAGGCCAGGAAGGTCTGGGCAAGGCTGCCAGGGGCAGGGACACTGCTGGGGCTGCCCCTGGCCTGTGGGGCGTCTGAGCACAACCGGCACTCTCCCGCTGGAAGACCTCCCCGGCTGCCTCCAAAGGCCGGTTAACAAGCGCTCCCGCCCACTGTTCCCAGCAGGCGTGCACAATGCTCCCAAGCCCGGGAGAAAAGCGCTTCGGGGTGGTGCTCTCTCCGGGCCCTTGCCCCTGAGCCTGGGGGCCAGGCAGTTGGAACACACTCCCAGGCCAAAGCAGAACGACATGCACACGTCTGTTCCTGCCCCCTACACCGGCAGAGAGCTCGGGGGAGCCAGAGACTGCCAGGCTGCTGCTGAGCTGGCTGCCTGTGTGGGACGGGGCAGAGCCGACCTAGGGGCAAGTTGGGCCTCTTGCTCTCCCTGCTGCCCTGAGGCTGCTGGGTCAAAGAGGTCTTGGGCATCCAGCCCTTTGCTGGTCCCTTCCCTCTGACGAGGCCCTCTGAGCTCCAGCACCTTGCAGTGTGGAGATAGCCCCTGCCAGCAACCTCCTCTCCAAAGAGGCCTCAACCGAGGCCTACGCCCAGGGGAAAAGCACCAGCGGGGATGATCCTGGGGAGGCGCACGGACATGTCTGGACCCAGTCCCCGCAGCCTGCCCCTTGGTGGGGCAGTACCCCCGGAGGCCAGGAAGGTCTGGGCAAGGCTGGCCAGGGGCAGGGGCCCTGCTGGGTCCTGCCCCTGGCCTGTGAGGCCTCTGAGCACAACCAGCCCTCTCCCACTGGAAGACCTCCCCAGCTGCATCCAAAGTCCTGTTTGCAAACACTCCCGCCCGCTGTTCACGCCAGGCTCGCACAATGCTCCCAAGCCCGGGAGAAAAGGGCTTCGGGGTGGTGCTCTCTCCGGGCCCTTGCCCCTGAGCCTGGGGGCCAGGCAGTGGGTCCACACTCCCAGACCAAGGCAGAACCACATGCACACGTCTTTTCCTGACCCCTGCACCGGCAGAGAGCTCGGGGGAGCCAGAGTCTGTCAGGCAGGTGCTGGGCTGGCCGCCTGTGTGGGAAGGGGCAGAGCCGACCTAGGGCAAGTTGGGCCTCTTCCTCTCCCTGCTGCCCTGAGGCTGCTGGGCCAAAGAGGTCTTGGCCATCCAGCCCCTTGCTGGTCCCTTCCCTCTGACGAGGCCCTCTGAGCTCCAGCACCTTGCAGTGTGGAGACAGCCCCTGCCAGCAACCTCCTCTCCAATGAGGCCTCAACCGAGGCCTAGGCCCAGGGGAAAGGCACCAGCGGGGATGAGCCTGGGGAGGCGCCCGGGCATGTCTGGACCCAGTCCCCGCAGCCTGCCCCTTGGTGGGGCAGTACCCCCGGAGGCCAGGAAGGTCTGTGCAAGGCTGCCAGGGGCAGGGACAGCGCTGGGTCCTGCCCCTGGCCTGTGGGACGTCTGAGCACAACCGGCACTCTCCCGCTGGAAGACCTCCCCGTCTGCCTCCAAAGGCCGGTTTGCAAGCATTCCCGCCCGCTGTTCCCGCCAGGCACGCACAATGCTCCCAAGCCCGGGAGAAAAGCGCTTCGGGGTGGTGCTCTCTCCGGACCCTTGCCCCTGAGCCTGGGGGCCAGGCAGGGGGTCCACACTCCCAGGGCAAGGCAGAACCACATGCACACGTCTGTTCCTGACCCCTGCACCGGCAGAGAGCTCGGGGGAGCCAGAGTCTGTCAGGCAGCTGCTGGGCTGGCCGCCTGTGTGGGAAGGGGCAGAGCCGACCTAGGGGCAAGTTGGGCCTCTTGCTCTCCCTGCTGCCCTGAGGCTGCTGGGCCAAAGAGGTCTTGGGCATCCAGCCCTTTGCTTGTCCCTTCCCTCTGACGAGGCCCTCTGAGCTCCAGCACCTTGCAGTGTGGAGACAGCCCCTGCCAGCAACCTCCTCTCCAAGGAGGCCTCAACCGAGACCTAGGACCAGGGGAAAGGCACCAGCGGGGATGAGCCTGGGGAGGCGCCCGGGCATGTCTGGACCCAGTCCCCGCAGACTGCCCCTTGGTGGGGCAGTACCCCCGGAGGCCAGGAAGGTCTGGGAAAGGCTGGCCAGGGGCAGGGGACCTGCTGGGTCCTGCCCCTGGCCTGTGGGGCCTCTGAGCACAACCGGCCCTCTCCCACTGGAAGACCTCCCCGACTGCCTCCAAAGTCCTGTTTGCCAACACTACCACCCGCTGTTCACGCCAGACTTGCACAATGCTCCCAAGCCCGGGAGAAAAGTGCTTCGGGGTGGTGCTCTCTCCGGGCCCTTGCCCCTGAGCCTCGGGGCAAGGCATGGGGAACACACTCCCAGGCCAAGGCAGAACCACATGCACACGTCTGTTCCTGACCCCTGCACCGGCAGAGAGCTCGGGGGAGCCAGAGTCTGTCAGGCAGCTGCTGGGTTGGCTGCCTGTGTGGGAAGGGACAGAGCCGACCTAGGGGCAAGTTGGGCCTCTTGCTCTCCCTGCTGCCCTGAGGCTGCTGGGCCAAAGAGGTCTTGGGCATCCAGCCCCTTGCTGGTCCCTTCCCGCTGACGAGGCCCTCTGAGCTCCAGCACCTTGCAGTGTGGAGACAGCCCCTGCCAGCAACCTCCTCTCCGAGGAGGCATCAACCGAGGCCTATGCCCAGGGGAAAGGCACCAGCGGGGATGAGCCTGGGGAGGCGCCCAGGCATGTCTGGACCCAGTCCCCGCAGCCTGCCCCTTGGTGGGGCAGTACCCCCGGAGGCCAGGAAGGTCTGGGCAAGGCTGGCCAGGGGCAGGGGACCTGCTGGGTCCTGCCCCTGGCCTGTGAGGCCTCTGAGCACAACCGGCCCTCTCCCACTGGAAGACCTCCACGGCTGCCTCCAAAGTCCTGTTTGCAAACACTCCCGCCCGCTGTTCACGCCAGGCTCGCACAGTGCTCCCAAGCCCGGGAGAAAAGCGCTTCGGGGTGGTGCTCTCTCCGGGCCCTTGCCCCTGAGCCTGGGGGCAAGGCAGGGGGAACACACTCCCAGGCCAAGGCAGAACCACATGCCCACGTCTGTTCCTGTCCCCTGCACCGGCAGAGAGCTTGGGGGAGCCAGAGTCTGTCAGGCAGCTGCTGGGTTGGCCGCCTGTGTGGGAAGGGGCAGAGCCGCCCTAGGGGCAAGTTGGGCCTCTTGCTCTCCCTGCTGCCCTGAGGCTGCTGGGCCAAAGACGTCTTGGGCATCCAGCCCCTTACTGGTCCCTTCCCTCTGACGAGGCCCTCTGAGCTCCAGCACCTTGCAGTGTGGAGACAGCCCCTGCCAGCAACCTCCTCTCCAAGGAGGCCTCAACCGAGGCCTAGGCCCAGGGGAAAGGCACCAGCGGGGATGAGCCTGGGGAGGCGCCCGGGCATGTCTGGACCCAAGCCCCGCAGCCTGCCCCTTGGTGGGGCAGTACCCCCGGAGGCCAGGAAGGTCTGGGCAAGGCTGGCCAGGGGCAGGGGCCCTGCTGCGTCCTGCCCCTGGCCTGTGGGGCCTCTGAGCACAACCGGCCCTCTCCCACTGGAAGACCTCCCCAGCTGCCTCCAAAGGCCGGTTTGCAAGCACTCCCGCCCGCTGTTCCCGCCAGGCACGCACAATGCTCCCAAGCCCGGGAGAAAAGCGCTTCGGGGTGGTGCTCTCACCGGGCCCTTGCCCCTGAGCCTGGGGGCCAGGCAGGGGGAACACACTCCCAGGCCAAGGCAGAACGACATGCACACGTCTGTTCCTGCCCCCTACACCGGCAGAGAGCTCGGGGGAGCCAGAGACTGCCAGGCTGCTGCTGGGCTGGCCGCCTGTGTGGGACGGGGCAGAGCCGACCTAGGGGCAAGTTGGGCCTCTTGCTCTCCCTGCTGCCCTGAGGCTGCTGGGTCAAAGAGGTCTTGGGCATCCAGCCCTTTGCTGGTCCCTTCCCTCTGACGAGGCCCTCTGATCTCCAGCACCTTGCAGTGTGGAGACAGCCCCTGCCAGCAACCTCCTCTCCAAGGAGGCCTCAACCGAGGCCTAGGCCCAGGGGAAAGGCACCAGCGGGGATGAGCCTGGGGAGGCGACCGTCCATGTCTGGACCCAGTCCCCGCAGCCTGCCCCTTGGTGGGGCAGTACCCCCGGAGGCCAGGAAGGTCTGGGCAAGGCTGGCCAGGGTCACCGGCCCTGCTGGGTCCTGCCCCTGGCCTGTGGGGCCTCTGAGCACAACCGGCCCTCTCCCACTGGAAGACCTCCCCGGCTGCCTCCAAAGTCCTCTTTGCAAACACTCCCGCCCGCTGTTCACGCCAGGCTCGCACAATGCTCCCAAGCCCGTGAGAAAAGCGCATTGGCGTGGTTCTCTCTCCGGGCCCTTGCCCCTGAGCCTGGGGGCAAGGCACGGGGAACACACTCCCTGGCCAAGGCAGAACCACATGCCCACGTCTGTTCCTGTCCCCTGCACCGGCAGAGAGCTCGGGGGAGCCAGAGTCTCTCAGGCAGGTGCTGGGCTGGCCGCCTGTGTGGGAAGGGGCACAGCCGACCTAGGGGCAAGTTGGGCCTCTTGCTCTCCCTGCTGCCCTGAGGCTGCTGGGCCAAAGACGTCTTGGGCATCCAGCCCTTTGCTGGTCCCTTCCCTCTGACGAGGCCCTCTGAGCTCCAGCACCTTGCAGTGTGGAGACAGCACCTGCCAGCAATCTCCTCTCCAAGGAGGCCTCAACCGAGGCCTAGGCCCAGGGGAAAGGCACCAGCGGGGATGAGCCAGGGGAGGCGCCCGAGCATGTCTGGACCCAGTCCCCGCAGCCTGCCCCTTGGTGGGGCAGTACCTCCGGAGGCCAGGAAGGTCTGGGTAAGGCTGGCCAGGGGCAGGGGCCCTGCTGGGTCCTGCCCCTGGCCTGTGGGGCCTCTGAGCACAACCGGCCCTTTCCCACTGGAAGACCTCCCCGGCTGCCTCCAAAGGCCGGTTTGCAAGCACTCCCGCCCACTGTTCCCGCCAGGCGCGCACAATGCTCCCAAGCCCGGGAGAAAAGCGCTTCGGGGTGTTGGTCTCTCCGGGCCCTTGCCCCTGAGCCTGGGGGCCAGGCAGGGGATCCACAGTCCCAGGCCAAGGCACAACAACATGCACACGTCTGTTCCTGCCCCCTCCACCGGCAGAGAGCTGGGGGGAGCCAGAGTCTGTCAGGCAGCTGCTGGGCGGGCCGCCTGTGTGGGAAGGGGCAGAGCCGACCTAGGGGCAAGTAGGGCCTCTTGCTCTCCCTGCTGCCCTGAGGCTGCTGGGCCAAAGAGGTCTTGGGCATCCAGCCCCTTGCTGGTCCCTTCCCTCTGACGAGGCCCTCTGAGCTCCAGCACCTTGCAGTGTGGAGACAGCCCCTGCCAGCAACCTCCTCTCCAAGGAGGCCTCAACCGAGGCCTAGGCCCAGGGGAAAGGCACCAGCGGGGATGAGCCAGTGGAGGCGCACGGGCATATCAGGACCCAGTCCCCGCAGCCTGCCCCTTGGTGGGGCAGTACCCCCGGAGGCCAGGAAGGTCTGGGCAAGGCTGGCCAGGGGCAGGGGCCCTGCTGGGTCCTGCCCCTGGCCTGTGGGGCCTCTGAGCACAACCGGCCCTCTCCCACTGGAAGAACTCCCCGGCTGCCTCCAAAGGCCGGTTTGCCAACACTCCCGCCCGCTGTTCCCGCCAGGCACGCACAACGCTCCCAAGGCCAGGAGAAAAGCGCTTCGGGGTGTTGCTCTCTCCGGGACCTTGCCCCTGAGCCTGGGGTCCAGGCAGTGGGTCCACACTCCCAGACCAAGGCAGAACCACATGCACACGTCTGTTCCTGACCCCTGCACCGGCAGAGAGCTCGGGGGAGCCAGAGTCTGTCAGGCAGCTGCTGGGTTGGCTGCCTGTGTGGGAAGGGGCAGAGCCGACCTAGGGGCAAGTTGGGCCTCTTGCTCTCCCTGCTGCCCTGAGGCTGCTGGGCCAAAGAGGTCTTGGGTATCCAGCCCCTTGCTGGTCCCTTCCCGCTGACGAGGCCCTCTGAGCTCCAGCACCTTGCAGTGTGGAGACAGCCCCTGCCAGCAACCTCCTCTCCAAGGAGGCCTCAACCGAGGCCTAGGCCCAGGGGAAAGGCACCAGCGGGGATGAGCCTGGGGAGGCGCCCGGGCATGTCTGGACCCAGTCCCCGCAGCCTGCCCCTTGGTGGGGCAGTACCCCCGGAGGCCAGGAAGGTCTGGGCAAGGCTGCCAGGGGCAGGGACACTGCTGGGTCCTGCCCCTGGCCTGTGGGGCGTCTGAGCACAACCGACACTCTCCCGCTGGAAGACCTGCCCGTCTGCCTCGAAAGGCCGGTTTGCAAGCACTCCCACCCGCTGTTCCCGCCAGGCACGCACAATGCTCCCAAGCCCGGGAGAAAAGCGCTTCGGGGTGGTGCTCTCACCGGGCCCTTGCCCCTGAGCCTGGGGGCAAGGCAGGGGGAACACACTCCCAGGCCAAGGCAGAACGACATGCACACGTCTGTTCCTGCCCCCTACACCGGCAGAGAGCTCGGGGGAGCCAGAGACTGCCAGGCTGCTGCTGGGCTGGCCGCCTGTGTGGGACGGGGCAGAGCCGACCTAGGGGCAAATTGGGCCTCTTGCTCTCCCTGCTGCCCTGAGGCTGCTGGGTCAAAGAGGTCTTGGGCATCCAGCCCTTTGCTGGTCCCTTCCCTCTGACGAGGCCCTCTGATCTCCAGCACCTTGCAGTGTGGAGACAGCCCCTGCCAGCAACCTCCTCTCCAAGGAGGCCTCAACCGAGGCCTAGGCCCAGGGGAAAGGCACCAGCGGGGATGAGCCTGGGGAGGCGCCCGGGCATGTCTGGACCCAGTCCCCGCAGCCTGCCCCTTGGTGGAGCAGTACCCCCGGAGGCCAGGAAGGTCTGGGCAAGGCTGGCCAGGGTCAGGGGCCCTGCTGGGTCCTGCCCCTGGCCTGTGGGGCCTCTGAGCACAACCGGCCCTCTCCCACTGGAAGAACTCCCCGGCTGCCTTCAAAGGCCGGTTTGCAAGCACTCCCGCCCACTGTTCCCACCAAGCGCGCACAATTCTCCCAAGCCCGGGAGAAAAGCGCTTCGGGGTGGTGCTCTCTCCGGGCCCTTGCCCCTGAACCTGGGGGCCAGGCAGTTGGTCCACACTCGGAGACCAAGGCAGAACCACATGCACACGTCTGTTCCTGACCCCTGCACCGGCAGAGAGCTCGGGGGAGCCAGAGTCTGTCAGGCAGCTGCTGGGCTGGCCGCCTGTGTGGGAAGGGGCAGAGCCGACCTAGGGGCAAGTTGGGCCTCTTCCTCTCCCTGCTGCCCTGAGGCTGCTGGGCCAAAGAGGTCTTGGGCATCCAGCCCCTTGCTGGTCCCTTCCCTCTGATGAGGCCCTCTGAGCTCCAGCACCTTGCAGTGTGGAGACAGCCCCTGCCAGCAACCTCCTCTCCAAGGAGGCCTCAACCGAGGCCTAGGCCTAGGGGAAAGGCACCAGCGGGGATGAGCCTGGGGAGGCGCCCGGCCATGTCTGGACCCAGTCCCCGCAGCCTGCCCCTTGGTGGGGCAGTACCCCCGGAAGCCAGGAAGGTCTCGGCAAGGCTGCCAGGGGCAGGGACACTGCTGGGTCCTGCCCCTGGCCTGTTGGGCGTCTGAGCACAACCGGCACTCTCCCGCTGGAAGACCTCCCCGTCTGCCTCCAAAGTCCTGTTTGCAAGCACGCCCACCCGCTGTTCCCCCAGGCACGCACAATGCTCCCAAGCCCGGGAAAAAAGCGCTTCGGGGTGGTGCTCTCTCCGGGCCCTTGCCCCTGAGCCTGGGGCCAGGCAGGGGGAACACACTCCCAGGCCAAGGGAGAACGACATGCACACGTCTGTTCCTGCCCCCTACACCGGCAGAGAGCTCGGGGGAGCCAGAGACTGCCAGGCTGCTGCTGGGCTGGCTGCCTGTGTGGGACGGGGCAGAGCCGACCTAGGGGCAAGTTGGGCCTCTTGCTCTCCCTGCTGCCCTGAGGCTGCTGGGTCAAAGAGGTCTTGGGCATACAGCCCTTTGCTGGTGCCTTCCCTCTGACGAGGCCCTCTGAGCTCCAGCACCTTGCAGTGTGGAGACAGCCCCTGCCAGCAACCTCCTCTCCAAAGAGGCCTCAACCGAGGACTACACCCAGGGGAAAGGCACCAGCGGGGATGATCCTGGGGAGGCGCACGGACATGTCTGGACCCAGTCTCCGCAGCCTGCCCCTTGGTGGGGCAGTACCCCCGGAGGCAGGAAGGTCTGGGCAAGTCTGGCCAGGGGCAGGGGCCCTGCTGGGTCCTGACCCTGGCCTGTGGGGCCTCTGAGCACAACCGGCCCTCTCCCACTGGAAGACCTCCCCGGCTGCCTCCAAAGTCCTGTTTGCAAACACTCCCGCCCGCTGTTCACGTCAGGCTCGCACAATGCTCCCCAGCCTGGGAGAAAAGCACTTCGGAGTGGTGCTCTCTCCGGGCCCTTGCCGCTGAGCCTGGGGGCAAGGCAGGGGGAACACACTCCCAGGCCAAGGCAGAAACACATGCCCACGTCTGTTCCTGTCCCGTGCACCAGCAGAGAGCTTGGGGGAGCCAGAGTCTGTCAGGCAGGTGCTGGGCTGGCCGCCTGTGTGGGAAGTGGCAGAGCCGACCTAGGGGCAAGTTGGGCCTCTTGCCCTCCCTGCTGCCCTGAGGCTGCTGGGCCAAAGAGGTCTTGGGCATCCAACCCCTTGCTGGTCCCTTCCCTCTGACGAGGCCCTCTGAGCTCCAGCACCTTGCAGTGTGGAGACAGCCCCTGCCAGCAACCTCCTCTCCAAGGAGGCCTAAACCGAGGCCTAGGCACAGGGGAAAGGCACCAGCGGGGATGAGCCTGGGGAGGCGCCCGGGCATGTATGGACCCAGTCCCCGCAGCCTGCCCCTTGGTGGGGCAGTACCCCCGGAGGCGAGGAAGGTCTGGGAAAGGCTGTCCAGGGGCAGGGGACCTGCTGGGTCCTGCCCCTGGCCTGTGGGGCCTCTGAGCCCAACCGGCCCTCTCCCACTGGAAGACGTCCCCGGCTGCCTCGAAAGGCCGGTTTGCAAGCACTCCCGCCCACTGTTCCAACCAAGGGCGCACAACGCTCCCAAGCCCGGGAGAAAATCGCCTCGGGGTGGTGCTCTCTCCGGGCCCTTTCCCCTGAGCCTGGGGGCCAGGAAGGGGGTCCACACTCCCAGGCCAAGGCAGAACGACATGCACACGTCTGTTCCTGCCCCATGCACCGGCAGAGAGCTCGGGGGAGCCAGAGTCTGTCAGGCAGCTGCTGGGCTGGCCGCCTGTGTGGGAAGGGGCAGAGCCGACCTAGGGGCAAGTTGGGCCTCTTGCTCTCCCTGCTGCCCTGAGGCTGCTGGGCCAAAGAGATCTTGGGCATCCAGCCCCTTGCTTGTCCCTTCCCTCTGAGGAGGCCCTCTGAGCTCCAGCACCTTGCAGTGTGGAGACAGCCCCTGCCAGCAACCTCCTCTCCAAGGAGGCCTCAACCGAGGCCTAGGCCCAGGGGAAAGGCACCAGCGGGGATGAGCCTGGGGAGGCGCCCGGGCATGTCTGGACCCAGTCCCCGCAGCCTGCCCCTTGGTGGGGCAGTACCCCCGGAGGCCAGGAAGGTCTGGGCAAGGCTGGCCACGGGCAGGGGCCCTGCTGGGTCCTGCCCCTGGCCTGTGGGGCGTCTGAGCACAACCGGCACTCTCCCGCTGGAAGACCTCCCCGGCTGCCTCCAAAGGCCGGTTTGCAAGCACTCCCGCCCGCTGTTCCCGCCAGGCACGCACAATGCTCCCAAGCCCGGGAGAAAAGCGCTTCGGGGTGGTGCTCTCTCCGGGCCCTTGCCCCTGAGCCTGGGGGACAGGCAGGGGGAACACACTCCCAGGCCAAGGCAGAACGACATGCACACGTCTGTTCCTGCCCCCTACACCGGCAGAGAGTTCGGGGGAGCCAGAGACTGCCAGGCTGCTGCTGGGCTGGCTGCCTGTGTGGGACGGGGTAGAGCCGACCTAGGGGCAAGTTGGGCCTCTTGCTCTCCCTGCTGCCCTGAGGCTGCTGGGTCAGAGAGGTCTTGGGCATCCAGCCCTTTGCTGGTCCTTTCCCTCTGACGAGGCCCTCTGAGCTCCAGCACCTTGCCGTGTGCAGACAGCCCCTGCCGGCAACCTCCTCTCCAAGGAGGCCTCAACCGAGGCCTAGGCCCAGGGGAAAGGCACCAGCGGGGATGAGCCTGGGGAGGCGCCCGGGCATGTCTGGACCCAGGCCCCGCAGCCTGCCCCTTGGTGGGGTAGTACCGCCGGAGGCCAGGAAGGTCTGGGCAAGGCTGCCAGAGGCAGGGACACTGCTGGGTCCTGCCCCTGGCCTGTGGGGCCTCTGAGAACAACTGGCACTCTCCCGCTGGAAGACCTCCCCGGCTGCCTCCAAAGGCTGGTTTGCAAGCACTCAATCCCGCTGTTCACGCCAGCTGCGCACAATGCTCCCAAGCCCGGGAGAAAAGCATTTTGGGGTGGTGCTCACTCCGGGCTTTGGAAGACCTCCCCGGCTGCCTCCAAGGCCGGTTTGCAAGCACTTCTGCCTTCTGTTCCCGCCACCCGCGCACAATGCTCCCAAGCCCGGGAGAAAAGCGTTTCGGGGTGGTGTTCTCTCTGGGCCCAAGAAAGACCTCCCGGGCTGCCCCCAAATGCCGGTTTGCAAGCACTCCCACTCGCTGTTCCCGCCATCCGTGCAAATGCTCCAAGCCCAGGAGAAAAGCCCTTCAGGGTGGTGCTCTCTCCCGGCCCTTGGAAGACCTCCCCGGCTGCCTCCAAAGGCTGGATTTCAAGTACTCCCTCCCGCTGTCCCGCCAGCCGCACACAATGCTCCCAATCACGGGAGAAAAGCGCTTCGGGGTGGTGCTCTCTACGGGCCCTTGGAAGACCTCCCCGTTTGTCTCCAAAGGCCGGTTTGCAAGCACTCATGCCCGCTGTTCCCGCCAGCCGCGCACAATGCTCCCAAGCCTAGGAGAAAAGCGCTTCGGGGTGGTGCTCTCTCCCGGCCCTTGGAAGACCTCCCCGGCTGCCTCCAAAGGCCGGTTTGCAAGCACTCAATCCCGCTGTTCCCGCCAGCCGCGCACAATGCTCCCAAGCCCGGGAGAAAAGCGCTTCGGGGTGGTGCTCTCTCCCGGCCCTTGGAAGACCTCCCCGGCTGCCTCCAAAGGCTGGTTTTCAAGAACTCCCTCCCGCTGACCCGCCAGCCGCACACAATGCTCCCAAGCCCGGGAGAAAAGCATTTTGGGGTGGTCTCTCTCCGGGCCCTTGGAAGACTCCCCGGCTGCCTCTAAAGGCCGGTTTGCAAGCACTCATGTCCTCTGTTCCCGACAGCCGCGAACAATGCTCCCAATTCCGTGAGAAAAGTGCTTCGGGATGGTGCTCTCTCCGGGCCCTTGGAAGACCTCCCAAGCTGCCTCCAAAGGCCGGTTTGCAAGCACTCCCGCCCGCTGTTCCCGCCAGCCTCGCACAATGCTCCCAAGACCGGGAGAAAAGCGCTTCGGGGTGGTGTTCTCTCCGTGCCAATGGAGGACCTCCCTGGCTGACCCCAAAGGCCGGTTTGCAAGCACTCCCACTCGCTGTTCCCGCCAGCCACGCACAATCCTCCAAAACCCCGGAGAAAAGCGCTTCGGGGTGGTGTTCTCTCCGTGCCCATGGAAGACCTCCCGGGGTGCCCCCAAAGGCCGGTTTGGAAGCACTCCCACTCGCTGTTCCCGCCATCCGCGCACAATGCTCCCAAGCCCGGGAGAAAAGCATTTTGGGGTGGTGCTCACACCGGGCCCTGGAAGACCTCCCCGGCTGCCTCCAAAGGACGGTTTTCAAGCACTCCTGCCTGCTGTTCCCGCCACCCGCGCACAATGCTCCCAAGCCCGGGAGAAAAGCGCTTCGGGGTGGTGCTCTCTACAGGCCCTTGGAAGACCTCCCCGGCTGCCTCCAAAGGCCGGTTTGCAAGGACTCCTTCCTGCTGTTCCCGCCATCCGCGCACAATGTTCCCAAGCCCGGGAGAAAAGCATTTTAGGGTGGTGCTCACACCGGGCCCTGGAAGACCTCCCCGGCTGCCTCCAAAGGACGGTTTTCAAGCACTCCTGCCTGCTGTTCCCGCCACCCGCGCAGAATGCTCCCAAGCGCGGGAGAAAAGCGCTTCGGGGTGGTGCTCTCTACAGGCCCTTGGAAGACCTCCCCGGCTGCCTCCAAAGGCCCGTTTGCAAGGACTCCTTCCTGCTGTTCCCGCCAGCCACGCACAATGCTCCCAAGCCCGGGAGAAAAGCATTTTGGGGTGGTGCTCACTCCGGGCCCTTGGAAGACCTCCCCGGCTGCCTCCAGTGGCCAGTTTGCAAGCACTCATGCCCGCTGTTCCCACCAGCCGCGCACAATGCTCCCAAGCCCGGGAGAAAAGCTTTTTGGGGTGGTGCTCACACCGGGCCCTGGAAGACCTCCCCGGCTGCCTGCAAAGGCCGGTTTTCAAGCACTCCTGCCTGCTGTTCCTGCCACCCGCGCACAATACTCCCAAGCCCGGGAGAAAAGCGCTTCGGGGTGATGCTCTCTACAGGCCCTTGGAAGACCTCCCCCGCTGCCTCCAAAGGCCGGTTTGCAAGGACTCCTTCCTGCTGTTCCCGCCAGCCACGCACAATGCTCCCAAGCCCGGGAGAAAAGTGCTTCGGGGTGGTGATCTCTCCGGGCCCTTGGAAGTCGTCCCCGGCTGCCTCCAAAGGCCGGTTTGCAAGCACTCATGCCCGTTGTTCCCACCAGCCGCGCACAATGCTCCCAAGCCCGGGAGAAAAGCATTTTGGGGTGGTGCTCACTCCGGGCCCTTGGAAGACCTCCCCGGCTGCCTCCAAAGGCCAGTTTGCAAGCAGTCCTGCCTGCTGTTCCCGCCAGCCGCGCACAATGCTCCCAAGCCCGGGAGAAAAGCGCTTCGGGGTGGTGTTCTCTCCGGGCCCTTGGAAGACGTCCCCGGCTGCCTCCAAAGGCCGGTTTGCAAGCACTCATGCCCGTTGTTCCCACCAGCCGCGCACAATGCTCCCAAGCCCGGGAGAAAAGCATTTTGGGGTGGTGCTCACTCCGGGCCCTTGGAAGACCTCCCCGGCTGCCTCCAAAGACCAGTTTGCAAGCAGTCCTGCCTGCTGTTCCCGCCAGCCGCGCACAATGTTCCCAAGCCCGGGAGAAAAGCGCTTCGGGGTGGTGCTCTCTCCGGGCACTTTCAAGACCTCCCCGGCTGCCTCCAAAGGCCGGTTTGTAAGTACTCATTCCCGCTGCTTCCGCCAGCCACGCACAATGCTCCCAAGCCCGGGAGAAAAGCATTTTGGGGTGGTGCTCTCTCCGGGCCCTTGGAAGACCTCCCGGGCTGCCTCCAAAGGCCGGTTTGCAAGCATTCATGTCCGTTGTTCCCGACAGCCGCGCACAATGCTCCCAAGCCCGAGAGAAAAGCATTCTGGGGTGGTGATCAGTCCGGCCCTTGGAAGACCTCCCCGGCTGCCTCCAAAGGACAGTTTGCAAGCACTCATGCCCGCTGTTCCCGCCAGCCGCGCACAATGCTCCCAAGACCGTGAGAAAAGCGCTTCGGGGTGGTGTTCTCTCCGGGCCCTTGGAAGACCTCCCCGGCTGCCCCCAAAGGCCGGTTTGCAAGCATTCCCACTCGCTGTTCCCGCCAGGCACACACAATGTTCCAAAACCCCGGAGAAAAGCGCTTCGGGGTGGTGGTCTCTCCGGGCCCCTGCCCCTGAGCCTGGGGGCCAGGCAGGGGATCCACAGTCCCAGGCCAAGGCAGAACCACATGCACACGTCTGTTCCTGCCCCCTCCACCGGCAGAGAGCTGGGGGGAGCCAGAGTCTGTCAGGCAGCTGCTGGGCTGGCCGCCTGTGTGGGAAGGGGCAGAGCCGACCTAGGGGCAAGTTGGGCCTCTTGCTCTCCCTGCTGCCCTGAGGCTGCTGGGCCAAAGAGGTCTTGGGCATCCAGCCCCTTGCTGGTCCCTTCCCTCTGACGAGGCCCTCTGAGCTCCAGCACCTTGCAGTGTGGAGACAGCCCCTGCCAGCAACCTCCTCTCCAAGGAGGCCTCAACCGAGGCCTAGGCCCAGGGGAAAGGCACCAGCGGAGATGAGCCAGTGGAGGCGCACGGGCATGTCTGGACCCAGTCCCCGCAGCCTGCCCCTTGGTGGGGCAGTACCCCCGGAGGCCAGGAAGGTCTGGGCAAGGCTGCGAGGGGCAGGGGCCCTGCTGGGTCGTGCCCCTGGCCTGTGGGGCGTCTGAGCACAACCGGCACTCTCCCGCTGGAAGACCTCCCCGTCTGCCTCCAAAGGCCGGTTTGCAAGCACTCCCGCCCGCTGTTCCCGCCAGGCACGCACAATGCTCCCAAGCCCGGGAGAAAAGCGCTTCGGGGTGGTGCTCTCTCCGGGCCCTTGCCCCTGAGCCTGGGGGCCAGGCAGTTGGAACACACTCCCAGGCCAATGCAGAACGACATGCACACGTCTGTTCCTGCCCCCTACACCGGCAGAGAGCTCGGGGGAGCCAGAGACTGCCAGGCTGCTGCTGGGCTGGCTGCCTGTGTGGGACGGGGCAGAGCCGACCTAGGGGCAAGTTGGGCCTCTTGCTCTCCCTGCTGCCCTGAGGCTGCTGGGTCAAAGAGGTCTTGGGCATCCAGCCCTTTGCTGGTCCCTTCCCTCTGACGAGGCCCTCTGAGCTCCAGCACCTTGCAGTGTGGAGACAGCCCCTGCCAGCAACCTCCTCTCCAAAGAGGCCTCAACCGAGGCCTACGCCCAGGGGAAAAGCACCAGCGGGAATGATCCTGGGGAGGCGCACGGACATGTCTGGACTCAGTCCCCGCAGCCTGCCCCTTGGTGGGGCAGTACCCCCGGAGGCCAGGAAGGTCTGGGCAAGGCTGGCCAGGGGCAGGGTCCCTGCTGGGTCCTGCCCCTGGCCTGTGAGGCCTCTGAGGACAACCGGCCCTCTCCCACTGGAAGACCTCCCCAGCTGCCTCTAAAGTCCTGTTGGCAAACACTCCCGCCCGCTGTTCACGCCAGGCTCGCACAATGCTCCCAAGCCTGGGAGAAAAGCGCTTCGGGGTGGTGCTCTCTCCGGGCTCTTGCCCCTGAGCCTGGGGGCCAGGCAGTGGGTCCACACTCCCAGACCAAGGCAGAACCACATGCACACGTCTGTTCCTGACCCCTGCACCGGCAGAGAGCTCTGGGGAGCCAGAGTCTGTCAGGCAGGTGCTGGGCTGGCCGCCTGTGTGGGAAGGGGCAGAGCCGACCTAGGGGCAAGTTGGGCCTCTTCCTCTCCCTGCTGCCCTGAGGCTGCTGGGCCAAAGAGGTCTTGGGCATCCAGCCCCTTGCTGGTCCCTTCCCTCTGACGAGGCCCTCTGAGCTCCAGCACCTTGCAGTGTGGAGACAGCCCCTGCCAGCAACCTCCTCTCCACTGAGGCCTCAACCGAGGCCTAGGCCCAGGGGAAAGGCACCAGCGGGGATGAGCCTGGGGAGGCGCCCGGGCATGTCTGGACCCAGTCCACGCAGCCTGCCCCTTGGTGGGGCAGTACCCCCGGAGGCCAGGAAGGTCTGTGCAAGGCTGCCAGGGGCAGGGACAGCGCTGGGTCCTGCCCCTGGCCTGTGGGACGTCTGAGCACAACCGGCACTCTCCCGCCGGAAGACCTCCCCGTCTGCCTCCAAAGGCCGGTTTGCAAGCACTCCCGCCCGCTGTTCCCGCCAGGCACGCACAATGCTCCCAAGCCCGGGAGAAAAGCGCTTCGGGGTAGTGCTCTCTCCGGGCCCTTGCCCCTAAGCCTGCGGGCCAGGCAGGGGGAACACACTCCCAGGCCAAGACAGAACGACATGAACACGTCTGTTCCTGCCCCCTACACCGGCAGAGAGCTCGGGGGAGCCAGAGTCTCTCAGGCAGGTGCTGGGCTGGCCGCCTGTGTGGGAAGGGGCAGAGCCGACCTAGGGGCAAGTTGGGCCTCTTGCTCTCCCTGCTGCCCTGAGGCTGCTGGGCCAAAGAAGTCTTGGGCATCCAGCCCTTTGCTGGTCCCTTCCCTCTGACGAGGCCCTCTGAGCTCCAGCACCTTGCAGTGTGGAGACAGCCCCTGCAAGCAATCTCCTCTCCAAGGAGGCCTCAACCGAGGCCTAGGCCCAGGGGAAAGGCACCAGCGGGGATGAGCCTGGGGAGGCGCCCGGGCATGTCTGGACCCAGTCCCCGTAGCCTGCCCCTTGGTGGGGCAGTACCCCTGGAGGCCAGGAAGGTCTGGGCAAGGCTGACCAGGGGCAGGGGACCTGCTGGGTCCTGCCCCTGGCCTGTGGGGCCTCTGAGCACAACCGGCCCTCTCCCACTGGAAGACCTCCCCGGCTGCCTCCAAAGGCCGTTTTGCACGCACTCCCGCCCACTGTTCCCACCAAGCGCGCACAATGCTCCCAAGCCCGGGAGAAAAGCGCTTCGGGGTGGTGCTCTCTCCGGGCCCTTGCCCCTGAGCCTGGGGGCCAGGCAGGGGGTCCACACTCCCAGGCCAAGGCAGAACCGCATGCACACGTCTGTTCCTGACCCCTGCACCGGCAGAGAGCTCGGGGGAGCCAGAGTCTGTCAGGCAGCTGCTGGGCTGGCCGCCTTTGTGGGAAGGGGCAGAGCCGCCCTAGGGGCAAGTTGGGCCTCTTGCTCTCCCTGCTGCCCTGAGGCTGCTGGGCCAAAGAGGTCTTGGGCATCCAGCCCTTTGCTTGTCCCTTCCCTCTGACGAGGCCCTCTGAGCTCCAGCACCTTGCAGTGTGGAGACAGCCCCTGCCAGCAACCTCCTCTCCAAGGAGGCCTCAACCGAGACCTAGGACCAGGGGAAAGGCACCAGCGGGGATGAGCCTGGGGAGGCGCCCGGGCATGTCTGGACCCAGTCCCCGCAGCCTGCCCCTTGGTGGGGCAGTACCCCCAGAGGCCAGGAAGGTCTGGGAAAGGCTGGCCAGGGGCAGGGGACCTGCTGGGACCTGCCCCTTGCCTGTGGGGCCTCTGAGCACAACCGGCCCTCTCCCACTGGAAGACCTCCCCGGATGCCTCCAAAGTTCTGTTTGCCAACACTCCCACCCGCTGTTCACGCCAGACTTGCACAATGCTCCCAAGCCCGGGAGAAAAGCGCTTCGGGGTGGTGCTCTCTCCGGGCCCTTGCCCCTGAGCCTGGGGGCAAGGCATGGGGAACACACTCCCAGGCCAAGGCAGAACCACATGCCCACGTCTGTTCCTGTCCCCTGCACCGGCAGAGAGCTTGGGGGAGCCAGAGTCTGTCAGGCAGCTGCTGGGTTGGCCGCCTGTGTGGGAAGGGGCAGAGCCGCCCTAGGGGCAAGTTGGGCCTCTTGCTCTCCCTGCTGCCCTGAGGCTGCTGGGCCAAAGACGTCTTGGGCATCCAGCCCCTTACTGGTCCCTTCCCTCTGACGAGGCCCTCTGAGCTCCAGCACCTTGCAGTGTGGAGACAGCCCCTGCCAGCAACCTCCTCTCCAAGGAGGCCTCAACCGAGGCCTAGGCCCAGGGGAAAGGCACCAGCGGGGATGAGCCAGGGGAGGCGCCCGAGCATGTCTGGACCCAGTCCCCGCAGCCTGCCCCTTGGTGGGGCAGTACCCCCGGAGGCCAGGAAGGTCTGGGTAAGGCTGGCCAGGGGCAGGGGCCCTGCTGGGTCCTGCCCCTGGCCTGTGGGGCCTCTGAGCACAACCGGCCCTCTCCCACTGGAAGACCTCCCCGGCTGCCTCCAAAGGCCGGTTTGCAAGCGCTCCCGCCCACTGTTACCAGCAGGCGGGCACAATGCTCCTAAGCCCGGAAGAAAAGCGCTTCAGGGTGGTGCTCTCTCTGGGCCCTTGCCCCTGAGCCTGGGGGCAAGGCAGGGTGTCCACACTCCCAGGCCAAGGCAGAACCACATGCACACGTCTGATCTGCCCCCTGCACCGGCAGAGAGCTCGGGGGAGCCAGAGTCTGTCAGGCAGCTGCTGGGCTGGCCGCCTGTGTGGGAAGTGGCAGAGCCGACCTAGGGGCAAGTTGGGCCTCTTGCTCTCCCTGCTGCCCTGAGGCTGCTGGGCCATAGAGGTCTTGGGCATCCAGCCCCTTGCTGGTCCCTTCCCTCTGACGAGGCCCTCTGAGCTCCAGCACCTTGCAGTGTGGAGACAGCCCCTGCCAGCAACCTCCTCTCCAAGGAGGCCTCAACCGAGGCCTAGGCCCAGGGGAAAGGCACCAGCGGGGATGAGCCTGGGGAGGCGCCCGGGCATGTCTGGACCCAGTCCCCGCAGCCTGCCCCTTGGTGGGGCAGTACCCCCGGAGGCCAGGAAGGTCTGGGCAAGGCTGGCCAGGGGCAGGGGCCCTGCTGGGTCCTGCCCCTGGCCTGTGGGGCCTCTGAGCACAACCGGCCCTCTCCCACTGGAAGAACTCCCCGGCTCCCTCCAAAGGCCAGTTTGCCAACACTCCCGCCCGCTGTTCCCGCCAGGCACGCACAATGCTCCCAAGCCCGGGAGAAAAGCGCTCCAGGGTGGTGCTCTCCTCGGGCCCTTGCCCCTGAGCCTGGGGGCCAGGCAGTTGGTCCACACTCCCAGACCAAGGCAGAACCACATGCACACGTCTGTTCCTGACCCCTGCACCGGCAGAGAGTTCGGGGGAGCCAGAGTCTGTCAGGCAGCTGCTGGGCTGGCCGCCTGTGTGGGAAGGGGCAGAGCCGACCTAGGGGCAAGTTGGGCCTCTTGCTCTCCCTGCTGCCCTGAGGCTGCTGTGCCAAAGAGGTCTTGGGCATCCACCCCCTTGCTGGTCCCTTCCCTCTGAGGAGGCCCTCTGAGCTCCAGCACCTTGCAGTGTGGAGACAGCCCCTGCCAGCAATCTCCTCTCCAAGGAGGCCTCAACCGAGGCCTAGGCCCAGGGGAAAGGCACCAGCGGGGTTGAGCCAGGGGAGGCGCCCGTGCATGTCTGGACCCTGTCCCCGCAGCCTGCCCCTTGGTGGGGCAGTACCCCCGGAGGCCAGGAAGGTCTGGGCAAGGCTGGCCAGGGGCAGGGGACCTGCTGGGTCCTGCCCCTGGCCTGTGGGGCCTCTGAGCACAACCGGCCCTCTCCCACTGGAAGACCTCCCCGGCTGCCTCCAAAGGCCGGTTTGCAAGCACTCCCGCCCACTGTTCCTGCCAGGCGCGCACAATGCTCCCAAGCCCGGGAGAAAAGCGCTTCGGGGTGGTGGTCTCTTCGGGCCCTTGCCCCTGAGCCTGGGGTCCAGGCAGTGGGTCCACACTCCCAGACCAAGGCAGAACCACATGCACACGTCTGTTCCTGACCCCTGAACCGGCAGAGAGCTCGGGGGAGCCAGAGTCTATCAGGCAGCTGCTGGGTTGGCTGCCTGTGTGGGAAGGGGCAGAGCCGACCTAGGGGCAAGTTGGGCCTGTTGCTCTCCCTGCTGCCCTGAGGCTGCTGAGCCAAAGAGGTCTTGGGCATCCAGCCCCTTGCTGGTCCCTTCCCTCTGACGAGGCCCTCTGAGCTCCAGCACCTTGCAGTGTGGAGACAGCCCCTGCCAGCAACCTCCTCTCCAAGGAGGCATCAACCGAGGCCTATGCCCAGGGGAAAGGCACCAGCGGGGATGAGCCTGGGGAGGCGCCCAGGCATGTCTGGACCCAGTCCCCGCAGCCTGCCCCTTGGTGGGGCAGTACCCCCGGAGGCCAGGAAGGTCTGGGCAAGGCTGGCCAGGGGCAGGGGACATGCTGGGTCCTGCCCCTGGCCTGTGTGGCCTCTGAGCACAACCGGCCCTCTCCATCTGGAAGACCTCCACGGCTGCCTCCAAAGTCCTGTTTGCAAACACTCCCGCCCGCTGTTCACGCCAGGCTCGCACAATGCTCCCAAGCCCGGGAGAAAAGCGCTTCGGGGTGGTGCTCTCTCCGGGCCCTTGCCCCTGAGCCTGGGGCAAGGCAGGGTGTCCACACTCCCAGGAAAAGGCAGACCACATGCACACGTCTGATCTGCCCCCTGCACCGGCAGAGAGCTCGGGGGAGCCAGAGTCTGTCAGGCAGCTGCTGGGCTGGCCGCCTGTGTGGGAAGGGGCAGAGCCGACCTAGGGGCAAGTTGGGCCTCTTGCTCTCCCTGCTGCCCTGAGGCTGCTGGGCCAAAGAGGTCTTGGGCATCCAGCCCCTTGCTGGTCCCTTCCCTCTGACGAGGCCCTCTGAGCTCCAGCACCTTGCAGTGTGGAGACAGCCCCTGCCAGCAACCTCCTCTCCAAGGAGGCCTCAACTGAGGCCTAGGCCCAGGGGAAAGGCACCAGCGGGGATGAGCCTGGGGAGGCGCCCGGCCATGTCTGGACCCAGTCCCCGCAGTCTGCCCCTTGGTGGGGCAGTACCCCCGGAGGCCAGGAGGGTCTGGGCAGGGCTGCCAGGGGCAGGGACACTGCTGGGTCCTGCCCCTGGCCTGTGGGGCGTCTGAGCACAACCGGCACTCTCCCGCTGGAAGACCTCCCCGGCTGCCTCCAAAGGCCGGTTTGCAAGCACTCCCGCCCGCTGTTCCCGCCAGGCACGCACAATGCTCCCAAGCCCGGGAGAAAAGCGCTTCGGGGTGGTGCTCTCTCCGGGCCCTTGCCCCTTAGCCTGGGAGACAGGCAGGGGGAACACACTCCCAGGCCAAGGCAGAACGACATGCACACGTCTGTTCCTGCCCCCTACACCGGCAGAGAGTTCGGGGGAGCCAGAGACTGCCAGGCTGCTGCTGGGCTGGCTGCCTGTGTGGGACGGGGTAGAGCCGACCTAGGGGCAAGTTGGGCCTCTTGCTCTCCCTGCTGCCCTGAGGCTGCTGGGTCAGAGAGGTCTTGGGCATCCAGCCCTTTGCTGGTCCTTTCCCTCTGACGAGGCCCTCTGAGCTCCAGCACCTTGCAGTGTGCAGACAGCCCCTGCCGGCAACCTCCTCTCCAAGGAGGCCTCAACCGAGGCCTAGGCCCAGGGGAAAGGCACCAGCGGGGATGAGCCTGGGGAGGCGCCCGGGCATGTCTGGACCCAGGCCCCGCAGCCTGCCCCTTGGTGGGGTAGTACCCCCGGAGGCCAGGAAGGTCTGGGCAAGGCTGCCAGGGGCAGGGACACTGCTGGGTCCTGCCCCTGGCCTGTGGGGCGTCTGAGCACAACCGGCACTCTCCCGCTGGAAGACCTCCCCGGCTGCCTCCAAAGGCCGGTTTGCAAGCACTCCCGCCCGCTGTTCCCGCCAGGCACGCACAATGCTCCCAAGCCCGGGAGAAAAGCGCTTCGGGGTGGTGCTCTCACCGGGCCCTTGCCCCTGAGCCTGGGGGCAAGGCAGGGGGAACACACTCCCAGGCCAAGGCAGAACGACATGCACACGTCTGTTCCTGCCCCCTACACCGGCAGAGAGCTCGGGGGAGCCAGAGACTGCCAGGCTGCTGCTGGGCTGGCCGCCTGTGTGGGACGGGGCAGAGCCGACCTAGGGGCAAATTGGGCCTCTTGCTCTCCCTGCTGCCCTGAGGCTGCTGGGTCAAAGAGGTCTTGGGCATCCAGCCCTTTGCTGGTCCCTTCCCTCTGACGAGGCCCTCTGATCTCCAGCACCTTGCAGTGTGGAGACAGCCCCTGCCAGCAACCTCCTCTCCAAGGAGGCCTCAACCGAGGCCTAGGCCCAGGGGAAAGGCACCAGCGGGGATGAGCCTGGGGAGGCGCCCGGGCATGTCTGGACCCAGTCCCCGCAGCCTGCCCCTTGGTGGAGCAGTACCCCCGGAGGCCAGGAAGGTCTGGGCAAGGCTGGCCAGGGTCAGGGGCCCTGCTGGGTCCTGCCCCTGGCCTGTGGGGCCTCTGAGCACAACCGGCCCTCTCCCACTGGAAGACCTCCCCGGCTGCCTTCAAAGGCCGGTTTGCAAGCACTCCCGCCCACTGTTCCCACCAAGCGCGCACAATTCTCCCAAGCCCGGGAGAAAAGCGCTTCGGGGTGGTGCTCTCTCCGGGCCCTTGCCCCTGAACCTGGGGGCCAGGCAGTTGGTCCACACTCGGAGACCAAGGCAGAACCACATGCACACGTCTGTTCCTGACCCCTGCACCGGCAGAGAGCTCGGGGGAGCCAGAGTCTGTCAGGCAGCTGCTGGGCTGGCCGCCTGTGTGGGAAGGGGCAGAGCCGACCTAGGGGCAAGTTGGGCCTCTTCCTCTCCCTGCTGCCCTGAGGCTGCTGGGCCAAAGAGGTCTTGGGCATCCAGCCCCTTGCTGGTCCCTTCCCTCTGATGAGGCCCTCTGAGCTCCAGCACCTTGCAGTGTGGAGACAGCCCCTGCCAGCAACCTCCTCTCCAAGGAGGCCTCAACCGAGGCCTAGGCCTAGGGGAAAGGCACCAGCGGGGATGAGCCTGGGGAGGCGCCCGGCCATGTCTGGACCCAGTCCCCGCAGCCTGCCCCTTGGTGGGGCAGTACCCCCGGAAGCCAGGAAGGTCTCGGCAAGGCTGCCAGGGGCAGGGACACTGCTGGGTCCTGCCCCTGGCCTGTTGGGCGTCTGAGCACAACCGGCACTCTCCCGCTGGAAGACCTCCCCGTCTGCCTCCAAAGTCCTGTTTGCAAGCACGCCCACCCGCTGTTCCCCCAGGCACGCACAATGCTCCCAAGCCCGGGAAAAAAGCGCTTCGGGGTGGTGCTCTCTCCGGGCCCTTGCCCCTGAGCCTGGGGCCAGGCAGGGGGAACACACTCCCAGGCCAAGGGAGAACGACATGCACACGTCTGTTCCTGCCCCCTACACCGGCAGAGAGCTCGGGGGAGCCAGAGACTGCCAGGCTGCTGCTGGGCTGGCTGCCTGTGTGGGACGGGGCAGAGCCGACCTAGGGGCAAGTTGGGCCTCTTGCTCTCCCTGCTGCCCTGAGGCTGCTGGGTCAAAGAGGTCTTGGGCATACAGCCCTTTGCTGGTGCCTTCCCTCTGACGAGGCCCTCTGAGCTCCAGCACCTTGCAGTGTGGAGACAGCCCCTGCCAGCAACCTCCTCTCCAAAGAGGCCTCAACCGAGGACTACACCCAGGGGAAAGGCACCAGCGGGGATGATCCTGGGGAGGCGCACGGACATGTCTGGACCCAGTCTCCGCAGCCTGCCCCTTGGTGGGGCAGTACCCCCGGAGGCAGGAAGGTCTGGGCAAGTCTGGCCAGGGGCAGGGGCCCTGCTGGGTCCTGACCCTGGCCTGTGGGGCCTCTGAGCACAACCGGCCCTCTCCCACTGGAAGACCTCCCCGGCTGCCTCCAAAGTCCTGTTTGCAAACACTCCCGCCCGCTGTTCACGTCAGGCTCGCACAATGCTCCCAAGCCTGGGAGAAAAGCACTTCGGAGTGGTGCTCTCTCCGGGCCCTTGCCGCTGAGCCTGGGGGCAAGGCAGGGGGAACACACTCCCAGGCCAAGGCAGAAACACATGCCCACGTCTGTTCCTGTCCCGTGCACCGGCAGAGAGCTTGGGGGAGCCAGAGTCTGTCAGGCAGGTGCTGGGCTGGCCGCCTGTGTGGGAAGTGGCAGAGCCGACCTAGGGGCAAGTTGGGCCTCTTGCCCTCCCTGCTGCCCTGAGGCTGCTGGGCCAAAGAGGTCTTGGGCATCCAACCCCTTGCTGGTCCCTTCCCTCTGACGAGGCCCTCTGAGATCCAGCACCTTGCAGTGTGGAGACAGCCCCTGCCAGCAACCTCCTCTCCAAGGAGGCCTAAACCGAGGCCTAGGCACAGGGGAAAGGCACCAGCGGGGATGAGCCTGGGGAGGCGCCCGGGCATGTATGGACCCAGTCCCCGCAGCCTGCCCCTTGGTGGGGCAGTACCCCCGGAGGCGAGGAAGGTCTGGGAAAGGCTGTCCAGGGGCAGGGGACCTGCTGGGTCCTGCCCCTGGCCTGTGGGGCCTCTGAGCACAACCGGCCCTCTCCCACTGGAAGACGTCCCCGGCTGCCTCGAAAGGCCGGTTTGCAAGCACTCCCACCCACTGTTCCAACCAAGGGCGCACAACGCTCCCAAGCCCGGGAGAAAATCGCCTCGGGGTGGTGCTCTCTCCGGGCCCTTTCCCCTGAGCCTGGGGGCCAGGAAGGGGGTCCACACTCCCAGGCCAAGGCAGAACGACATGCACACGTCTGTTCCTGCCCCATGCACCGGCAGAGAGCTCGGGGTAGCCAGAGTCTGTCAGGCAGCTGCTGGGCTGGCCGCCTGTGTGGGAAGGGGCAGAGCCGACCTAGGGGCAAGTTGGGCCTCTTGCTCTCCCTGCTGCCCTGAGGCTGCTGGGCCAAAGAGATCTTGGGCATCCAGCCCCTTGCTTGTCCCTTCCCTCTGAGGAGGCCCTCTGAGCTCCAGCACCTTGCAGTGTGGAGACAGCCCCTGCCAGCAACCTCCTCTCCAAGGAGGCCTCAACCGAGGCCTAGGCCCAGGGGAAAGGCACCAGCGGGGATGAGCCTGGGGAGGCGCCCGGGCATGTCTGGACCCAGTCCCCGCAGCCTGCCCCTTGGTGGGGCAGTACCCCCGGAGGCCAGGAAGGTCTGGGCAAGGCTGGCCACGGGCAGGGGCCCTGCTGGGTCCTGCCCCTGGCCTGTGGGGCGTCTGAGCACAACCGGCACTCTCCCGCTGGAAGACCTCCCCGGCTGCCTCCAAAGGCCGGTTTGCAAGCACTCCCGCCCGCTGTTCCCGCCAGGCACGCACAATGCTCCCAAGCCCGGGAGAAAAGCGCTTCGGGGTGGTGCTCTCTCCGGGCCCTTGCCCCTGAGCCTGGGGGACAGGCAGGGGGAACACACTCCCAGGCCAAGGCAGAACGACATGCACACGTCTGTTCCTGCCCCCTACACCGGCAGAGAGTTCGGGGGAGCCAGAGACTGCCAGGCTGCTGCTGGGCTGGCTGCCTGTGTGGGACGGGGTAGAGCCGACCTAGGGGCAAGTTGGGCCTCTTGCTCTCCCTGCTGCCCTGAGGCTGCTGGGTCAGAGAGGTCTTGGGCATCCAGCCCTTTGCTGGTCCTTTCCCTCTGACGAGGCCCTCTGAGCTCCAGCACCTTGCCGTGTGCAGACAGCCCCTGCCGGCAACCTCCTCTCCAAGGAGGCCTCAACCGAGGCCTAGGCCCAGGGGAAAGGCACCAGCGGGGATGAGCCTGGGGAGGCGCCCGGGCATGTCTGGACCCAGGCCCCGCAGCCTGCCCCTTGGTGGGGTAGTACCGCCGGAGGCCAGGAAGGTCTGGGCAAGGCTGCCAGAGGCAGGGACACTGCTGGGTCCTGCCCCTGGCCTGTGGGGCCTCTGAGAACAACTGGCACTCTCCCGCTGGAAGACCTCCCCGGCTGCCTCCAAAGGCTGGTTTGCAAGCACTCAATCCCGCTGTTCACGCCAGCTGCGCACAATGCTCCCAAGCCCGGGAGAAAAGCATTTTGGGGTGGTGCTCACTCCGGGCTTTGGAAGACCTCCCCGGCTGCCTCCAAGGCCGGTTTGCAAGCACTTCTGCCTGCTGTTCCCGCCACCCGCGCACAATGCTCCCAAGCCCGGGAGAAAAGCGTTTCGGGGTGGTGTTCTCTCTGGGCCCAAGAAAGACCTCCCGGGCTGCCCCCAAATGCCGGTTTGCAAGCACTCCCACTCGCTGTTCCCGCCATCCGTGCAAATGCTCCAAGCCCAGGAGAAAAGCCCTTCAGGGTGGTGCTCTCTCCCGGCCCTTGGAAGACCTCCCCGGCTGCCTCCAAAGGCTGGATTTCAAGTACTCCCTCCCGCTGTCCCGCCAGCCGCACACAATGCTCCCAATCACGGGAGAAAAGCGCTTCGGGGTGGTGCTCTCTACGGGCCCTTGGAAGACCTCCCCGTTTGTCTCCAAAGGCCGGTTTGCAAGCACTCATGCCCGCTGTTCCCGCCAGCCGCGCACAATGCTCCCAAGCCTAGGAGAAAAGCGCTTCGGGGTGGTGCTCTCTCCCGGCCCTTGGAAGACCTCCCCGGCTGCCTCCAAAGGCCGGTTTGCAAGCACTCAATCCCGCTGTTCCCGCCAGCCGCGCACAATGCTCCCAAGCCCGGGAGAAAAGCGCTTCGGGGTGGTGCTCTCTCCCGGCCCTTGGAAGACCTCCCCGGCTGCCTCCAAAGGCTGGTTTTCAAGAACTCCCTCCCGCTGACCCGCCAGCCGCACACAATGCTCCCAAGCCCGGGAGAAAAGCATTTTGGGGTGGTCTCTCTCCGGGCCCTTGGAAGACTCCCCGGCTGCCTCTAAAGGCCGGTTTGCAAGCACTCATGTCCTCTGTTCCCGACAGCCGCGAACAATGCTCCCAATTCCGTGAGAAAAGTGCTTCGGGATGGTGCTCTCTCCGGGCCCTTGGAAGACCTCCCAAGCTGCCTCCAAAGGCCGGTTTGCAAGCACTCCCGCCCGCTGTTCCCGCCAGCCTCGCACAATGCTCCCAAGACCGGGAGAAAAGCGCTTCGGGGTGGTGTTCTCTCCGTGCCAATGGAGGACCTCCCTGGCTGACCCCAAAGGCCGGTTTGCAAGCACTCCCACTCGCTGTTCCCGCCAGCCACGCACAATCCTCCAAAACCCCGGAGAAAAGCGCTTCGGGGTGGTGTTCTCTCCGTGCCCATGGAAGACCTCCCGGGGTGCCCCCAAAGGCCGGTTTGGAAGCACTCCCACTCGCTGTTCCCGCCATCCGCGCACAATGCTCCCAAGCCCGGGAGAAAAGCATTTTGGGGTGGTGCTCACACCGGGCCCTGGAAGACCTCCCCGGCTGCCTCCAAAGGACGGTTTTCAAGCACTCCTGCCTGCTGTTCCCGCCACCCGCGCACAATGCTCCCAAGCCCGGGAGAAAAGCGCTTCGGGGTGGTGCTCTCTACAGGCCCTTGGAAGACCTCCCCGGCTGCCTCCAAAGGCCGGTTTGCAAGGACTCCTTCCTGCTGTTCCCGCCATCCGCGCACAATGCTCCCAAGCCCGGGAGAAAAGCATTTTAGGGTGGTGCTCACACCGGGCCCTGGAAGACCTCCCCGGCTGCCTCCAAAGGACGGTTTTCAAGCACTCCTGCCTGCTGTTCCCGCCACCCGCGCAGAATGCTCCCAAGCGCGGGAGAAAAGCGCTTCGGGGTGGTGCTCTCTACAGGCCCTTGGAAGACCTCCCCGGCTGCCTCCAAAGGCCCGTTTGCAAGGACTCCTTCCTGCTGTTCCCGCCAGCCACGCACAATGCTCCCAAGCCCGGGAGAAAAGCATTTTGGGGTGGTGCTCACTCCGGGCCCTTGGAAGACCTCCCCGGCTGCCTCCAGTGGCCAGTTTGCAAGCACTCATGCCCGCTGTTCCCACCAGCCGCGCACAATGCTCCCAAGCCCGGGAGAAAAGCTTTTTGGGGTGGTGCTCACACCGGGCCCTGGAAGACCTCCCCGGCTGCCTGCAAAGGCCGGTTTTCAAGCACTCCTGCCTGCTGTTCCTGCCACCCGCGCACAATACTCCCAAGCCCGGGAGAAAAGCGCTTCGGGGTGATGCTCTCTACAGGCCCTTGGAAGACCTCCCCCGCTGCCTCCAAAGGCCGGTTTGCAAGGACTCCTTCCTGCTGTTCCCGCCAGCCACGCACAATGCTCCCAAGCCCGGGAGAAAAGTGCTTCGGGGTGGTGATCTCTCCGGGCCCTTGGAAGTCGTCCCCGGCTGCCTCCAAAGGCCGGTTTGCAAGCACTCATGCCCGTTGTTCCCACCAGCCGCGCACAATGCTCCCAAGCCCGGGAGAAAAGCATTTTGGGGTGGTGCTCACTCCGGGCCCTTGGAAGACCTCCCCGGCTGCCTCCAAAGGCCAGTTTGCAAGCAGTCCTGCCTGCTGTTCCCGCCAGCCGCGCACAATGCTCCCAAGCCCGGGAGAAAAGCGCTTCGGGGTGGTGTTCTCTCCGGGCCCTTGGAAGACGTCCCCGGCTGCCTCCAAAGGCCGGTTTGCAAGCACTCATGCCCGTTGTTCCCACCAGCCGCGCACAATGCTCCCAAGCCCGGGAGAAAAGCATTTTGGGGTGGTGCTCACTCCGGGCCCTTGGAAGACCTCCCCGGCTGCCTCCAAAGACCAGTTTGCAAGCAGTCCTGCCTGCTGTTCCCGCCAGCCGCGCACAATGTTCCCAAGCCCGGGAGAAAAGCGCTTCGGGGTGGTGCTCTCTCCGGGCACTTTCAAGACCTCCCCGGCTGCCTCCAAAGGCCGGTTTGTAAGTACTCATTCCCGCTG
The DNA here is from genome assembly GCF_033118175.1 of Dama dama. Taxonomy (NCBI): domain Eukaryota; kingdom Metazoa; phylum Chordata; class Mammalia; order Artiodactyla; family Cervidae; genus Dama; species Dama dama. The sequence goes on from NW_026870889.1 coordinate 3,238,167, forward strand.
CTTCCGCCAGCCACGCACAATGCTCCCAAGCCCGGGAGAAAAGCATTTTGGGGTGGTGCTCTCTCCGGGCGCTTGGAAGACCTCCCGGGCTGCCTCCAAAGGCCGGTTTGCAAGCATTCATGTCCGTTGTTCCCGACAGCCGCGCACAATGCTCCCAAGCCCGAGAGAAAAGCATACTGGGGTGGTGATCAGTCCGGCCCTTGGAAGACCTCCCCGGCTGCCTCCAAAGGACAGTTTGCAAGCACTCATGCCCGCTGTTCCCGCCAGCCGCGCACAATGCTCCCAAGACCGTGAGAAAAGCGCTTCGGGGTGGTGTTCTCTCCGGGCCCTTGGAAGACCTCCCCGGCTGCCCCCAAAGGCCGGTTTGCAAGCATTCCCACTCGCTGTTCCCGCCAGGCACACACAATGTTCCAAAACCCCGGAGAAAAGCGCTTCGGGGTGGTGGTCTCTCCGGGCCCCTGCCCCTGAGCCTGGGGGCCAGGCAGGGGATCCACAGTCCCAGGCCAAGGCAGAACCACATGCACACGTCTGTTCCTGCCCCCTCCACCGGCAGAGAGCTGGGGGGAGCCAGAGTCTGTCAGGCAGCTGCTGGGCTGGCCGCCTGTGTGGGAAGGGGCAGAGCCGACCTAGGGGCAAGTTGGGCCTCTTGCTCTCCCTGCTGCCCTGAGGCTGCTGGGCCAAAGAGGTCTTGGGCATCCAGCCCCTTGCTGGTCCCTTCCCTCTGACGAGGCCCTCTGAGCTCCAGCACCTTGCAGTGTGGAGACAGCCCCTGCCAGCAACCTCCTCTCCAAGGAGGCCTCAACCGAGGCCTAGGCCCAGGGGAAAGGCACCAGCGGAGATGAGCCAGTGGAGGCGCACGGGCATGTCTGGACCCAGTCCCCGCAGCCTGCCCCTTGGTGGGGCAGTACCCCCGGAGGCCAGGAAGGTCTGGGCAAGGCTGCGAGGGGCAGGGGCCCTGCTGGGTCGTGCCCCTGGCCTGTGGGGCGTCTGAGCACAACCGGCACTCTCCCGCTGGAAGACCTCCCCGTCTGCCTCCAAAGGCCGGTTTGCAAGCACTCCCGCCCGCTGTTCCCGCCAGGCACGCACAATGCTCCCAAGCCCGGGAGAAAAGCGCTTCGGGGTGGTGCTCTCTCCGGGCCCTTGCCCCTGAGCCTGGGGGCCAGGCAGTTGGAACACACTCCCAGGCCAATGCAGAACGACATGCACACGTCTGTTCCTGCCCCCTACACCGGCAGAGAGCTCGGGGGAGCCAGAGACTGCCAGGCTGCTGCTGGGCTGGCTGCCTGTGTGGGACGGGGCAGAGCCGACCTAGGGGCAAGTTGGGCCTCTTGCTCTCCCTGCTGCCCTGAGGCTGCTGGGTCAAAGAGGTCTTGGGCATCCAGCCCTTTGCTGGTCCCTTCCCTCTGACGAGGCCCTCTGAGCTCCAGCACCTTGCAGTGTGGAGACAGCCCCTGCCAGCAACCTCCTCTCCAAAGAGGCCTCAACCGAGGCCTACGCCCAGGGGAAAAGCACCAGCGGGAATGATCCTGGGGAGGCGCACGGACATGTCTGGACTCAGTCCCCGCAGCCTGCCCCTTGGTGGGGCAGTACCCCCGGAGGCCAGGAAGGTCTGGGCAAGGCTGGCCAGGGGCAGGGTCCCTGCTGGGTCCTGCCCCTGGCCTGTGAGGCCTCTGAGGACAACCGGCCCTCTCCCACTGGAAGACCTCCCCAGCTGCCTCTAAAGTCCTGTTGGCAAACACTCCCGCCCGCTGTTCACGCCAGGCTCGCACAATGCTCCCAAGCCTGGGAGAAAAGCGCTTCGGGGTGGTGCTCTCTCCGGGCCCTTGCCCCTGAGCCTGGGGGCCAGGCAGTGGGTCCACACTCCCAGACCAAGGCAGAACCACATGCACACGTCTGTTCCTGACCCCTGCACCGGCAGAGAGCTCTGGGGAGCCAGAGTCTGTCAGGCAGGTGCTGGGCTGGCCGCCTGTGTGGGAAGGGGCAGAGCCGACCTAGGGGCAAGTTGGGCCTCTTCCTCTCCCTGCTGCCCTGAGGCTGCTGGGCCAAAGAGGTCTTGGGCATCCAGCCCCTTGCTGGTCCCTTCCCTCTGACGAGGCCCTCTGAGCTCCAGCACCTTGCAGTGTGGAGACAGCCCCTGCCAGCAACCTCCTCTCCACTGAGGCCTCAACCGAGGCCTAGGCCCAGGGGAAAGGCACCAGCGGGGATGAGCCTGGGGAGGCGCCCGGGCATGTCTGGACCCAGTCCACGCAGCCTGCCCCTTGGTGGGGCAGTACCCCCGGAGGCCAGGAAGGTCTGTGCAAGGCTGCCAGGGGCAGGGACAGCGCTGGGTCCTGCCCCTGGCCTGTGGGACGTCTGAGCACAACCGGCACTCTCCCGCTGGAAGACCTCCCCGTCTGCCTCCAAAGGCCGGTTTGCAAGCACTCCCGCCCGCTGTTCCCGCCAGGCACGCACAATGCTCCCAAGCCCGGGAGAAAAGCGCTTCGGGGTAGTGCTCTCTCCGGGCCCGTGCCCCTAAGCCTGCGGGCCAGGCAGGGGGAACACACTCCCAGGCCAAGACAGAACGACATGAACACGTCTGTTCCTGCCCCCTACACCGGCAGAGAGCTCGGGGGAGCCAGAGTCTCTCAGGCAGGTGCTGGGCTGGCCGCCTGTGTGGGAAGGGGCAGAGCCGACCTAGGGGCAAGTTGGGCCTCTTGCTCTCCCTGCTGCCCTGAGGCTGCTGGGCCAAAGAAGTCTTGGGCATCCAGCCCTTTGCTGGTCCCTTCCCTCTGACGAGGCCCTCTGAGCTCCAGCACCTTGCAGTGTGGAGACAGCCCCTGCCAGCAATCTCCTCTCCAAGGAGGCCTCAACCGAGGCCTAGGCCCAGGGGAAAGGCACCAGCGGGGATGAGCCTGGGGAGGCGCCCGGGCATGTCTGGACCCAGTCCCCGTAGCCTGCCCCTTGGTGGGGCAGTACCCCTGGAGGCCAGGAAGGTCTGGGCAAGGCTGACCAGGGGCAGGGGACCTGCTGGGTCCTGCCCCTGGCCTGTGGGGCCTCTGAGCACAACCGGCCCTCTCCCACTGGAAGACCTCCCCGGCTGCCTCCAAAGGCCGTTTTGCACGCACTCCCGCCCACTGTTCCCACCAAGCGCGCACAATGCTCCCAAGCCCGGGAGAAAAGCGCTTCGGGGTGGTGCTCTCTCCGGGCCCTTGCCCCTGAGCCTGGGGGCCAGGCAGGGGGTCCACACTCCCAGGCCAAGGCAGAACCGCATGCACACGTCTGTTCCTGACCCCTGCACCGGCAGAGAGCTCGGGGGAGCCAGAGTCTGTCAGGCAGCTGCTGGGCTGGCCGCCTTTGTGGGAAGGGGCAGAGCCGACCTAGGGGCAAGTTGGGCCTCTTGCTCTCCCTGCTGCCCTGAGGCTGCTGGGCCAAAGAGGTCTTGGGCATCCAGCCCTTTGCTTGTCCCTTCCCTCTGACGAGGCCCTCTGAGCTCCAGCACCTTGCAGTGTGGAGACAGCCCCTGCCAGCAACCTCCTCTCCAAGGAGGCCTCAACCGAGACCTAGGACCAGGGGAAAGGCACCAGCGGGGATGAGCCTGGGGAGGCGCCCGGGCATGTCTGGACCCAGTCCCCGCAGCCTGCCCCTTGGTGGGGCAGTACCCCCGGAGGCCAGGAAGGTCTGGGAAAGGCTGGCCAGGGGCAGGGGACCTGCTGGGTCCTGCCCCTGGCCTGTGGGGCCTCTGAGCACAACCGGCCCTCTCCCACTGGAAGACCTCCCCGGATGCCTCCAAAGTTCTGTTTGCCAACACTCCCACCCGCTGTTCACGCCAGACTTGCACAATGCTCCCAAGCCCGGGAGAAAAGCGCTTCGGGGTGGTGCTCTCTCCGGGCCCTTGCCCCTGAGCCTGGGGGCAAGGCATGGGGAACACACTCCCAGGCCAAGGCAGAACCACATGCCCACGTCTGTTCCTGTCCCCTGCACCGGCAGAGAGCTTGGGGGAGCCAGAGTCTGTCAGGCAGCTGCTGGGTTGGCCGCCTGTGTGGGAAGGGGCAGAGCCGCCCTAGGGGCAAGTTGGGCCTCTTGCTCTCCCTGCTGCCCTGAGGCTGCTGGGCCAAAGACGTCTTGGGCATCCAGCCCCTTACTGGTCCCTTCCCTCTGACGAGGCCCTCTGAGCTCCAGCACCTTGCAGTGTGGAGACAGCCCCTGCCAGCAACCTCCTCTCCAAGGAGGCCTCAACCGAGGCCTAGGCCCAGGGGAAAGGCACCAGCGGGGATGAGCCAGGGGAGGCGCCCGAGCATGTCTGGACCCAGTCCCCGCAGCCTGCCCCTTGGTGGGGCAGTACCCCCGGAGGCCAGGAAGGTCTGGGTAAGGCTGGCCAGGGGCAGGGGCCCTGCTGGGTCCTGCCCCTGGCCTGTGGGGCCTCTGAGCACAACCGGCCCTCTCCCACTGGAAGACCTCCCCGGCTGCCTCCAAAGGCCGGTTTGCAAGCGCTCCCGCCCACTGTTACCAGCAGGCGGGCACAATGCTCCTAAGCCCGGAAGAAAAGCGCTTCAGGGTGGTGCTCTCTCTGGGCCCTTGCCCCTGAGCCTGGGGGCAAGGCAGGGTGTCCACACTCCCAGGCCAAGGCAGAACCACATGCACACGTCTGATCTGCCCCCTGCACCGGCAGAGAGCTCGGGGGAGCCAGAGTCTGTCAGGCAGCTGCTGGGCTGGCCGCCTGTGTGGGAAGTGGCAGAGCCGACCTAGGGGCAAGTTGGGCCTCTTGCTCTCCCTGCTGCCCTGAGGCTGCTGGGCCATAGAGGTCTTGGGCATCCAGCCCCTTGCTGGTCCCTTCCCTCTGACGAGGCCCTCTGAGCTCCAGCACCTTGCAGTGTGGAGACAGCCCCTGCCAGCAACCTCCTCTCCAAGGAGGCCTCAACCGAGGCCTAGGCCCAGGGGAAAGGCACCAGCGGGGATGAGCCTGGGGAGGCGCCCGGGCATGTCTGGACCCAGTCCCCGCAGCCTGCCCCTTGGTGGGGCAGTACCCCCGGAGGCCAGGAAGGTCTGGGCAAGGCTGGCCAGGGGCAGGGGCCCTGCTGGGTCCTGCCCCTGGCCTGTGGGGCCTCTGAGCACAACCGGCCCTCTCCCACTGGAAGAACTCCCCGGCTCCCTCCAAAGGCCAGTTTGCCAACACTCCCGCCCGCTGTTCCCGCCAGGCACGCACAATGCTCCCAAGCCCGGGAGAAAAGCGCTCCAGGGTGGTGCTCTCCTCGGGCCCTTGCCCCTGAGCCTGGGGGCCAGGCAGTTGGTCCACACTCCCAGACCAAGGCAGAACCACATGCACACGTCTGTTCCTGACCCCTGCACCGGCAGAGAGTTCGGGGGAGCCAGAGTCTGTCAGGCAGCTGCTGGGCTGGCCGCCTGTGTGGGAAGGGGCAGAGCCGACCTAGGGGCAAGTTGGGCCTCTTGCTCTCCCTGCTGCCCTGAGGCTGCTGTGCCAAAGAGGTCTTGGGCATCCACCCCCTTGCTGGTCCCTTCCCTCTGAGGAGGCCCTCTGAGCTCCAGCACCTTGCAGTGTGGAGACAGCCCCTGCCAGCAATCTCCTCTCCAAGGAGGCCTCAACCGAGGCCTAGGCCCAGGGGAAAGGCACCAGCGGGGTTGAGCCAGGGGAGGCGCCCGTGCATGTCTGGACCCTGTCCCCGCAGCCTGCCCCTTGGTGGGGCAGTACCCCCGGAGGCCAGGAAGGTCTGGGCAAGGCTGGCCAGGGGCAGGGGACCTGCTGGGTCCTGCCCCTGGCCTGTGGGGCCTCTGAGCACAACCGGCCCTCTCCCACTGGAAGACCTCCCCGGCTGCCTCCAAAGGCCGGTTTGCAAGCACTCCCGCCCACTGTTCCTGCCAGGCGCGCACAATGCTCCCAAGCCCGGGAGAAAAGCGCTTCGGGGTGGTGGTCTCTTCGGGCCCTTGCCCCTGAGCCTGGGGTCCAGGCAGTGGGTCCACACTCCCAGACCAAGGCAGAACCACATGCACACGTCTGTTCCTGACCCCTGAACCGGCAGAGAGCTCGGGGGAGCCAGAGTCTATCAGGCAGCTGCTGGGTTGGCTGCCTGTGTGGGAAGGGGCAGAGCCGACCTAGGGGCAAGTTGGGCCTCTTGCTCTCCCTGCTGCCCTGAGGCTGCTGGGCCAAAGAGGTCTTGGGCATCCAGCCCCTTGCTGGTCCCTTCCCGCTGACGAGGCCCTCTGAGCTCCAGCACCTTGCAGTGTGGAGACAGCCCCTGCCAGCAACCTCCTCTCCAAGGAGGCATCAACCGAGGCCTATGCCCAGGGGAAAGGCACCAGCGGGGATGAGCCTGGGGAGGCGCCCAGGCATGTCTGGACCCAGTCCCCGCAGCCTGCCCCTTGGTGGGGCAGTACCCCCGGAGGCCAGGAAGGTCTGGGCAAGGCTGGCCAGGGGCAGGGGACATGCTGGGTCCTGCCCCTGGCCTGTGTGGCCTCTGAGCACAACCGGCCCTCTCCATCTGGAAGACCTCCACGGCTGCCTCCAAAGTCCTGTTTGCAAACACTCCCGCCCGCTGTTCACGCCAGGCTCGCACAATGCTCCCAAGCCCGGGAGAAAAGCGCTTCGGGGTGGTGCTCTCTCCGGGCCCTTGCCCCTGAGCCTGGGGCAAGGCAGGGTGTCCACACTCCCAGGAAAAGGCAGACCACATGCACACGTCTGATCTGCCCCCTGCACCGGCAGAGAGCTCGGGGGAGCCAGAGTCTGTCAGGCAGCTGCTGGGCTGGCCGCCTGTGTGGGAAGGGGCAGAGCCGACCTAGGGGCAAGTTGGGCCTCTTGCTCTCCCTGCTGCCCTGAGGCTGCTGGGCCAAAGAGGTCTTGGGCATCCAGCCCCTTGCTGGTCCCTTCCCTCTGACGAGGCCCTCTGAGCTCCAGCACCTTGCAGTGTGGAGACAGCCCCTGCCAGCAACCTCCTCTCCAAGGAGGCCTCAACTGAGGCCTAGGCCCAGGGGAAAGGCACCAGCGGGGATGAGCCTGGGGAGGCGCCCGGGCATGTCTGGACCCAGGCCCCGCAGCCTGCCCCTTGGTGGGGTAGTACCCCCGGAGGCCAGGAAGGTCTGGGCAAGGCTGCCAGAGGCAGGGACACTGCTGGGTCCTGCCCCTGGCCTGTGGGGCCTCTGAGAACAACTGGCACTCTCCCGCTGGAAGACCTCCCCGGCTGCCTCCAAAGGCTGGTTTGCAAGCACTCAATCCCGCTGTTCACGCCAGCTGCGCACAATGCTCCCAAGCCCGGGAGAAAAGCATTTTGGGGTGGTGCTCACTCCGGGCTTTGGAAGACCTCCCCGGCTGCCTCCAAGGCCGGTTTGCAAGCACTTCTGCCTGCTGTTCCCGCCACCCGCGCACAATGCTCCCAAGCCCGGGAGAAAAGCGTTTCGGGGTGGTGTTCTCTCTGGACCCAAGAAAGACCTCCCGGGCTGCCCCCAAATGCCGGTTTGCAAGCACTCCCACTCACTGTTCCCGCCATCCCTGCAAATGCTCCAAGCCCAGGAGAAAAGCCCTTCAGGGTGGTGCTCTCTCCCGGCCCTTGGAAGACCTCCCCGGCTGCCTCCAAAGGCTGGATTTCAAGTACTCCCTCCCGCTGTCCCGCCAGCCGCACACAATGCTCCCAATCACGGGAGAAAAGCGCTTCGGGGTGGTGCTCTCTACGGGCCCTTGGAAGACCTCCCCGTTTGTCTCCAAAGGCCGGTTTGCAAGCACTCATGCCCGCTGTTCCCACCAGCCGCGCACAATGCTCCCAAGCCTAGGAGAAAAGCGCTTCGGGGTGGTGCTCTCTCCCGGCCCTTGGAAGACCTCCCCGGCTGCCTCCAAAGGCCGGTTTGCAAGCACTCAATCCCGCTGTTCCCGCCAGCCGCGCACAATGCTCCCAAGCCCGGGAGAAAAGCGCTTCGGGGTGGTGCTCTCTCCTGGCCCTTGGAAGACCTCCCCGGCTGCCTCCAAAGGCTGGTTTTCAAGAACTCCCTCCCGCTGACCCGCCAGCCGCACACAATGCTCCCAAGCCCGGGAGAAAAGCATTTTGAGGTGGTCTCTCTCCGGGCCCTTGGAAGACTCCCCGGCTGCCTCTAAAGGCCGGTTTGCAAGCACTCATGTCCTCTGTTCCCGACAGCCGCGAACAATGCTCCCAATTCCGTGAGAAAAGTGCTTCGGGATGGTGCTCTCTCCGGGCCCTTGGAAGACCTCCCAAGCTGCCTCCAAAGGCCGGTTTGCAAGCACTCCCGCCCGCTGTTCCCGCCAGCCTCGCACAATGCTCCCAAGACCGGGAGAAAAGCGCTTCGGGGTGGTGTTCTCTCCGTGCCAATGGAGGACCTCCCTGGCTGCCCCCAAAGGCCGGTTTGCAAGCACTCCCACTCGCTGTTCCCGCCATCCGCGCACAATGCTCCCAAGCCCGGGAGAAAAGCATTTTGGGGTGGTGCTCACACCGGGCCCTGGAAGACCTCCCCGGCTGACTCCAAAGGACGGTTTTCAAGCACTCCTGCCTGCTGTTCCCGCCACCCGCGCACAATGCTCCCAAGCCCGGGAGAAAAGCGCTTCGGGGTGGTGCTCTCTACAGGCCCTTGGAAAACCTCCCCGGCTGCCTCCAAAGGCCGGTTTGCAAGGACTCCTTCCTGCTGTTCCCGCCATCCGCGCACAATGCTCCCAAGCCCGGGAGAAAAGCATTTTGGGGTGGTGCTCACACCGGGCCCTGGAAGACCTCCCCGGCTGCCTCCAAAGGACGGTTTTCAAGCACTCCTGCCTGCTGTTCCCGCCACCCGCGCAGAATGCTCCCAAGCGCGGGAGAAAAGCGCTTCGGGGTGGTGCTCTCTACAGGCCCTTGGAAGACCTCCCCGGCTGCCTCCAAAGGCCCGTTTGCAAGGACTCCTTCCTGCTGTTCCCGCCAGCCACGCACAATGCTCCCAAGCCCGGGAGAAAAGCATTTTGGGGTGGTGCTCACTCCGGGCCCTTGGAAGACCTCCCCGGCTGCCTCCAGTGGCCAGTTTGCAAGCACTCATGCCCGCTGTTCCCACCAGCCGCGCACAATGCTCCCAAGCCCGGGAGAAAAGCTTTTTGGGGTGGTGCTCACACCGGGCCCTGGAAGACCTCCCCGGCTGCCTGCAAAGGCCGGTTTTCAAGCACTCCTGCCTGCTGTTCCTGCCACCCGCGCACAATACTCCCAAGCCCGGGAGAAAAGCGCTTTGGGGTGGTGCTCTCTACAGGCCCTTGGAAGACCTCCCCCGCTGCCTCCAAAGGCCGGTTTGCAAGGACTCCTTCCTGCTGTTCCCGCCAGCCACGCACAATGCTCCCAAGCCCGGGAGAAAAGTGCTTCGGGGTGGTGATCTCTCCGGGCCCTTGGAAGTCGTCCCCGGCTGCCTCCAAAGGCCGGTTTGCAAGCACTCATGCCCGTTGTTCCCACCAGCCGCGCACAATGCTCCCAAGGCCGGGAGAAAAGCATTTTGGGGTGGTGCTCACTCTGGGCCCTTGGAAGACCTCCCCGGCTGCCTCCAAAGGCCAGTTTGCAAGCAGTCCTGCCTGCTGTTCCCGCCAGCCGCGCACAATGTTCCCAAGCCCGGGAGAAAAGCGCTTCGGGGTGGTGCTCTCTCCGGGCACTTTCAAGACCTCCCCGGCTGCCTCCAAAGGCCGGTTTGCAAGCACTCATGCCCGCTGTTCCCGACAGCCGCGCACAATGCTCCCAAGCCCGGGAGAAAAGCATTTTGGGGTGGTGATCAGTCCGGGCCCTTGGAAGACCTCCCCGGCTGCCTCCAAAGGACAGTTTGCAAGCACTCATGCCCGCTGTTCCCGCCAGCCGCGCACAATGCTCCCAAGACCGTGAGAAAAGCGCTTCGGGGTGGTGGCCTCTCCGGGATCATGGAGGACCTCCCCGGCTGCCCCCAAAGGCCGGTTTGCAAGCACTCCCACTCGCTGTTCCCGCCAGCCACACACAATGTTCCAAAACCCCAGAGAAAAGCGCTTCGGGGTGGTGCTCTCTCCGGGCCCTTGGAAGACTTCTCTGGCTGCCTCCAAAGGCCGGTTTGCAAGAATTCCCTCCCGCTGTCCCACCAGCCGCACACAATGCTCCAGAACCCGAGAGAAAAGCACTTCGAGGTGGTGCTCTCTCCGGGCTCTTGGAAGACCTCCCCGGCTGCCTCCAATGGGCGGTATGCAAGCACTCATGCCCGCTGTTCCCACCAGCTATGCACAATGCTCCCAAGCACGGGAGAAAAGCATTTTCTGGTGGTGCTCACTCCTTGCCCTTGGAAGACCTCCGCGCCTGCCTCCAAAGGCCGGTTTGCAAGCACTCCTGCCTGCTGTTCCCGCCACACGCGCACACTGCTCCCAAGCCCGGGAGAAAAGCGCATCGGGGTGGTGTTCTCTCCGGGCCCATGGAGGACCTCCCCGGCTGCCCCCAAAGGCCGGTTTGCAAGCATTCCCTCTAGCTGTTCCCGACAGCCACGCAAATGCTCCCAAGCCCGGGAGAAAAACATTTTGGGGTGGTGCTCTCTCCGGGCCCTTGCCCCTGTGCCTCGGGGCCAGGCAGGGGGTCCACACTCCCAGGCAAAGTCAGAACCACATGCACACGTCTGTTCCTGTCCCCTGCACCGGAAGAGAGCTCGGGGGAGCCAGAGTCTGTCAGGCAGCTGCTGGGCTGGCCGCCTGTGTGGGAAGGGGCAGAGCCGACCTAGGGGCAAGTTGGGCCTCTTGCTCTCCCTGCTGCCCTGAGGCTGCTGGGCCAAAGAGGTCTTGGGCATCCAGCCCTTTGCTTGTCCCTTCCCTCTGACGAGGCCCTCTGAGCTCCAGCACCTTGCAGTGTGGAGACAGCCCCTGCCAGCAACCTCCTCTCCAAGGAGGCCTCAACCGAGGCCTAGTCCCAGGGAAAGGCACCAGCGGGGATGAACCTGGGGAGGCGCCCGGGAATGTCTGGACCCAGTCCCCGCAGCCTGCCCCTTGGTGGGGCAGTACGCCCGGAGGCCAGGAAGGTCTGGGCAAGGCTGGCCTGGGGCAGGGGCCCTGCTGGGTCCTGCCCCTGGCCGGTGGGGCCTCTGAGCATGAGCGGCCCTCTCCCGCTGGAAGACCTCTCCGGCTGCCTCCAAAGGCCGATTTGCCAACACTCGCGCCCGCTGTTCCCGCCAGGCACGCACAATGCTCCCAAGCCCGGGAAAAAAGCGCTTCGGGGTGGTGCTCTCACCGGACCCTTGCCCCTGAGCCTGGGGGCAATGCAGGGGGAACACACTCCCAGGCCAAGGCAGAACCACATGCACACGTCTGTTCCTGGTCCCTGCACCGGCAGAGAGCTCGAGGGAGCCAGAGTATGCCAGGCAGCTGCTGGGCTGGCGGCCTGTGTGGAAAGGGGCCGAGCCGAACTAGGGGCAAGTTGGGCCTCTTGCTCTCCCTGCTGCCCTGAGGCTGCTGGGCCAAAGAGGTCTTGGGCATCCAGCCCCTTGCGGGTCCCTTCCCTCTGATGAGGCCCTCTGAGCTCCAGCACCTTGCAGTGTGGAGACAGCCCCTGCCAGGAACCTCCTCTCCAAGGAGGCCTCAACCGAGGCCTAGGCCTAGGGGAAAGACACCAGCGGGGATGAACCAGTGGAGGCGCACGGCCATGTCTGGACCCAGTCCCCGCAGCCTGCCCCTTGGTGGGGCAGTACCCCCGGAGGCCAGGAAGGTCTGGGCAAGGCTGGCCAGGGGCAGGGGCCCTGCTGGGTCCTGCCCCTGGCCTGTAGGGCCTCTGAGCACAACCGGGCCTCTCCCGCTGGAAGACCTCCCCGGCTGCCTCCAAAGGCTAGTTTACCAACACTCCTGCCCGTTGTTCCCGCCAGGCACGCACAATGCTCCCAAGCCCAGGAGAAAAGCGCTTCAGGGTGGTGCTCTCTCCGGGCCCTTGCCCCTGAGCCTGTGGGCAAGGCAGGGGGAACACACTCCCAGACCAAGGCAGAACCACATGCACACGTCTCTTCCTGTCCCCTGCACCGGCAGAGAGCTCGGGGGAGCCAGAGTCTCTCAGGCAGGTGCTGGGCTGGCCGCCTGTGTGGGAAGGGGCAGAGCCGACCTAGGGGCAAGTTGGGCCTCTTGCTCTCCCTGCTGCCCTGAGGCTGCTGGGCCAAAGAGGTCTTGGGCATCCAGCCCCTAACTGGTCCCTTCCCTCTGACGAGGCCCTCTGAGCTCCAGCACCTTGCAGTGTGGAGACAGCACCTGCCAGCAATCTCCTCTCCAAGGAGGCCTCAACTGAGGCCTAGGCCCAGGGAAAAGGCACCAGCGGGGTTGATCCAGGGGAGGCGCCCGGGCATGTCTGGACCCTGTCGCCGCAGCCTGCCCCTTGGTGGGGCAGTACCCCCGGAGGCCAGGAAGGTCTGGGCAAGGCTGGCCAGGGGCAGGGGCCCTGCTGGGTCCTGCCCCTGGCCTGTGGGGCCTCTGAGCACAACCGGCCCTCTCCCACTGGAAGACCTCCCCGGCTGCCTCCAAAGGCCGGTTTGCAAGCACTCCCGCCCACTGTTCCCGCCAGGCGCGCACAATGCTCCCAAGCCCGGGAGAAAAGCGCTTCGGGGTGGTGGTCTCTCCGGGCCCCTGCCCCTGAGCCTGGGGGCCAGGCAGGGGATCCACAGTCCCAGGCCAAGGCAGAACCACATGCACACGTCTGTTCCTGCCCCCTCCACCGGCAGAGAGCTGGGGGGAGCCAGAGTCTGTCAGGCAGCTGCTGGGCTGGCCGCCTGTGTGGGAAGGGGCAGAGCCGACCTAGGGGCAAGTTGGGCCTCTTGCTCTCCCTGCTGCCCTGAGGCTGCTGGGCCAAAGAGGTCTTGGGCATCCAGCCCCTTGCTGGTCCCTTCCCTCTGACGAGGCCCTCTGAGCTCCAGCACCTTGCAGTGTGGAGACAACCCCTGCCAGCAACCTCCTCTCCAAGGAGGCCTCAACCGAGGCCTAGGCCCAGGGGAAAGGCACCAGCGGAGATGAGCCAGTGGAGGCGCACGGGCATGTCTGGACCCAGTCCCCGCAGCCTGCCCCTTGGTGGGGCAGTACCCCCGGAGGCCAGGAAGGTCTGGGCAAGGCTGGCCAGGGGCAGGGTCCCTGCTGGGTCCTGCCCCTGGCCTGTGGGGCCTCTGAGCACAACAGGCCCTCTCCCACTGGAAGACCTCCCCGGCTGCCTCCAAAGGCCGGTTTGCCAACACTCCCGCCCGCTGTTCCCGCCAGGCACGCATAATGCTCCCAAGCCCGGGAGAAAAGCGCTTCGGGGTGTTGCTCTCTCCGGGCCCTTGCCCCTGAGCCTGGGGTCCAGGCAGTGGGTCCACACTCCCAGACCGAGGCAGAACCACATGCACACGTCTGTTCCTGACCCCTGCACCGGCAGAGAGCTCGGGGGAGCCAGAGTCTGTCAGGCAGCTGCTGGGTTGTCTGCCTGTGTGGGAAGGGGCAGAGCCGACCTAGGGGCAAGTTGGGCCTCTTCCTCTCCCTGCTGCCCTGAGGCTGCTGGGCCAAAGAGGTCTTGGGCATCCAGCCCCTTGCTGGTCCCTTCCCGCTGACGAGGCCCTCTGAGCTCCAGCACCTTGCAGTGTGGAGACAGCCCCTGCCAGCAACCTCCTCTCCAAGGAGGCCTCAACCGAGGCCTAGGCCCAGGGGAAAGGCACCAGCGGGGATGAGCCTGGGGAGGCGCCCGGGCATGTCTGGACCCAGTCCCTGCAGCCTGCCCCTTGGTGGGGTAGTAACCCCGGAGGCCAGGAGGGTCTGGGCAAGGCTGCCAGGGGCAGGGACACTGCTGGGTCCTGCCCCTGGCCTGTGGGGCGTCTGAGCACAACCGGCACTCTCCCGCTGGAAGACCTCCCCGGCTGCCTCCAAAGGCCGGTTTGCAATCACTCCCGCCCGATGTTCCCGCCAGGCAGGCACAATGCTCCCAAGCCCGGGAGAAAAGCGCTTCGGGGTGGTGCTCTCTCCGGGCCCTTGCCCCTGAGCCTGGGGGCCAAGCAGTTGGAACACACTCCCAGGCCAAGGCAGAACGACATGCACACGTCTGTTCCTGCCCCCTACACCGGCAGAGAGCTCGGGGGAGCCAGAGACTGCCAGGCTGCTGCTGGGCTGGCTGCCTGTGTGGGACCAGGCAGAGCCGACCTAGGGGCAAGTTGGGCCTCTTGCTCTCCCTGCTGCCCTGAGGCTGCTGGGCCAAAGAGGTCTTGGGCATCCAGCCCCTTGCTGGTCCCTTCCCGCTGACGAGGCCCTCTGAGCTCCAGCACCTTGCAGTGTGGAGACAGCCCCTGCCAGCAACCTCCTCTCCAAGGAGGCATCAACCGAGGCCTATGCCCAGGGGAAAGGCACCAGCGGGGATGAGCCTGGGGAGGCGCCCAGGCATGTATGGACCCAGTCCCCGCAGCCTGCCCCTTGGTGGGGCAGTACCCCCGGAGGCCAGGAAGGTCTGGGCAAGGCTGGCCAGGGGCAGGGGACCTGCTGGGTCCTGCCCTTGGCCTGTGAGGCCTCTGAGCACAACCGGCCCTCTCCCACTGGAAGACCTCCACGGCTGCCTCCAAAGTCCTGTTTGCAAACACTCTCGCCCGCTGTTCACGCCAGGCTCGCACAATGCTCCCAAGCCCGGGAGAAAAGCGCTTCGGGGTGGTGCTCTCTCCGGGCCCTTGCCCCTGAGCCTGGGGGCAAGGCAGGGGGAACACAATCCCAGGCCAATGCAGAACCACATGCCCACGTCTGTTCCTGTCCCCTGCACCGGCAGAGAGCTTGGGGGAGCCAGAGTCTGTCAGGCAGCTGCTGGGTTGGCCGCCTGTGTGGGAAGGGGCAGAGCCGCCCTAGGGGCAAGTTGGGCCTCTTGCTCTCCCTGCTGCCCTGAGGCTGCTGGGCCAAAGACGTCTTGGGCATCCAGCCCCTTACTGGTCCCTTCCCTCTGACGAGGCCCTCTGAGCTCCAGCACCTTGCAGTGTGGAGACAGCCCCTGCCAGCAACCTCCTCTCCAAGGAGGCCTCAACCGAGGCCTAGGCCCAGGGGAAAGGCACCAGCGGGGATGAGCCTCGGGAGGCGCCCGGGCATGTCTGGACCCAGGCCCCGCAGCCTGCCCCTTGGTGGGGCAGTACCCCCGGAGGCCAGGAAGGTCTGGGCAAGGCTGGCCAGGGGCAGGGGCCCTGCTGGGTCCTGCCCCTGGCCTGTGGGGCGTCTGAGCACAACCGGCACTCTCCCGCTGGAAGACCTCCCCGTCTGCCTCCAAAGGCCGGTTTGCAAGCACTCCCGCCCGCTGTTCCCGCCAGGCACGCACAATGCTACCAAGCCCGGGAGAAAAGCGCTTCGGGGTGGTGCTCTCACCGGGCCCTTGCCCCTGAGCCTGGGGGCCAGGCAGGGGGAACACACTCCCAGGCCAAGGCAGAACGACATGCACACGTCTGTTCCTGCCCCCTACACCGGCAGAGAGCTCGGGGGAGCCAGAGACTGCCAGGCTGCTGCTGGGCTGGCCGCCTGTGTGGGACGGGGCAGAGCCGACCTAGGGGCAAGTTGGGCCTCTTGCTCTCCCTGCTGCCCTGAGGCTGCTGGGTCAAAGAGGTCTTGGGCATCCAGCCCTTTGCTGGTCCCTTCCCTCTGACGAGGCCCTCTGATCTCCAGCACCTTGCAGTGTGGAGACAGCCCCTGCCAGCAACCTCCTCTCCAAGGAGGCCTAAACCGAGGCCTAGGCACAGGGGAAAGGCACCAGCGGGGATGAGCCTGGGGAGGCGCCCGGGCATGTATGGACCCAGTCCCCGCAGCCTGCCCCTTGGTGGGGCAGTACCCCCGGAGGCGAGGAAGGTCTGGGCAAGGCTGGCCAGGGGCAGGGGACCTGCTGGGTCCTGCCCCTGGCCTGTGGGGCCTCTGAGCACAAGCGGCCCTCTCCCACTGGAAGACTTCCCCGGCTGCCTCCAAAGGCCGGTTTGCCAACACTCCCGCCCGCTGTTCCAACCAAGGGCGCACAACGCTCCCAAGCCCGGGAGAAAATCGCCTCGGGGTGGTGCTCTCTCCGGGCCCTTTCCCCTGAGCCTGGGGGCCAGGCAGGGGGTCCACACTCCCAGGCCAAGGCAGAACGACATGCACACGTCTGTTCCTGCCCCATGCACCGGCAGAGAGCTCGGGGGAGCCAGAGTCTGTCAGGCAGCTGCTGGGCTGGCCGCCTGTGTGGGAAGGGGCAGAGCCGACCTAGGGGCAAGTTGGGCCTCTTGCTCTCCCTGCTGCCCTGAGGCTGCTGGGCCAAAGAGATCTTGGGCATCCAGCCCCTTGCTTGTCCCTTCCCTCTGACGAGGCCCTCTGAGCTCCAGCACCTTGCAGTGTGGAGACAGCCCCTGCCAGCAACCTCCTCTCCAAGGAGGCCTCAACCGAGGCCTAGGCCCAGGGGAAAGGCACCAGCGGGGATGAGCCTGGGGAGGCGCCCGGGCATGTCTGGACCCAGTCCCCGCAGCCTGCCCCTTGGTGGGGCAGTACCCCCGGAGGCCAGGAAGGTCTGGGCAAGGCTGGCCACGGGCAGGGGCCCTGCTGGGTCCTGCCCCTGGCCTGTGGGTCCTCTGAGCACAACCGGCCCTCTCCCACTGGAAGACTTCCCCGGCTGCCTCCAAAGGCCGGTTTGCCAACACTCCCGCCCGCTGTTCCCGCCAGGCACGCACAATTCTCCCAAGCCCGGGAGAAAAGCGCTTCGGGGTGTTGCTCTCTCCGGGCCCTTGCCCCTGAGCGTGGGGGCGAGGCAGTGGGTCCACACTCCCAGACCAACGCAGAACCACATGCACACGTCTGTTCCTGACCCCTGCACCGGCAGAGAGCTCGGGGGAGCCAGAGTCTGTCAGGCAGCTGCTGGGCTGGCCGCCTGTGTGGGAAGGGGCAGAGCCGACCTAGGGGCAAGTTGGGCCTCTTCCTCTCCCTGCTGCCCTGAGGTTGCTGGGCCAAATCGGTCTTGGGCATCCAGCCCCTTGCTGGTCCCTTCCCTCTGACGAGGCCCTCTGAGCTCCAGCACCTTGCAGTGTGGAGACAGCCCCTGCCAGCAACCTCCTCTCCAATGAGGCCTCAACCGAGGCCTAGGCCCAGGGGAAAGGCACCAGCGGGGATGAGCCTGGGGAGGCGCCCGGGCATGTCTGGACCCAGTCCCCGCAGCCTGCCCCTTGGTGGGGCAGTACCCCCGGAGGCCAGGAAGGTCTGGGCAAGGCTGGCCAGGGGCAGGGGCCCTGCTGTGTCCTGCCCCTGACCTGTGGGGCCTCTGAGCACAACCGGCCCTCTCCCACTGGAAGACCTCCCCGGCTGCCTCCAAAGGCCGGTTTGCAAGCGCTCCCGCCCACTGTTCCCAGCAGGCGTGCACAATGCTCCCAAGCCCGGGAGAAAAGCGCTTCAGGGTATTGCTCTCTCCGGGCCCTTGCCCCTGAGCCTGGGGTCAAGGCACGGTGTCCACACTCCCAGGCCAATTCAGAACCACATGCACACGTCTGTTCCTGCCCCCTGCACCGGCAGAGAGCTCGGGGGAGCCAGAGTCTGTCAGGCAGCTGCTGGGCTGGCCGCCTGTGTGGGAAGGGGCAGAGCCGACCTAGGGGCAAGTTGGGCCTCTTGCTCTCCCTGCTGCCCTGAGGCTGCTGGGCCAAAGAGGTCTTGGGCATCCATCCCGTTGCTGGTCCCTTCCCTCTGACGAGGCACTCTGAGCTCCAGCACCTTGCAGTGTGGAGACAGCCCCTGCCAGCAACCTCCTCTCCAAGGAGGCCTCAACCGAGGCCTAGGCCCAGGGGAAAGGCACCAGCGGGGATGAGCCTGGGGTGGCGCCCGGGCATGTCTGGACCCATTCCCCGCAGCCTACCCCTTGGTGGGGCTGTAACCCCGGAGGCAGGAAGGTCTGGGCAAGGCTGGCCAGGGGCAGGGGCCCTGCTGGGTCCTGCCCCTGGCCTGTGGGGCCTCTGAGCACAACCGGCCCTCTCCCACTGGAAGACCTCCCCGGCTGCCTCCAAAGGCCGGTTTGCAAGCACTCCCGCCCACTGTTCCCACCAAGCACGCACAATTCTCCCAAGCCCGGGAGAAAAGCGCTTCGGGGTGGTGCTCTCTCCGGGCCCTTGCCCCTGAACCTGGGGGCCAGGCAGTTGGTTCACACTCGGAGACCAAGACAGAACCACATGCACACGTCTGTTCCTGACCCCTGCACCGGCAGAGAGCTCGGGGGAGCCAGAGTCTGTCAGGCAGCTGCTGGGCTGGCCGCCTGTGTGGGAAGGGGCAGAGCCGACCTAGGGGCAAGTTGGGCCTCTTGCTCTCCCTGCTGCCCTGAGGCTGCTGGGCCAAAGAGGTCTTGGGCATCCAGCCCCTTCCTGGTCCCTTCCCTCTGATGAGGCCCTCTGAGCTCCAGCACCTTGCAGTGTGGAGACAGCCCCTGCCAGCAACCTCCTCTCCAAGGAGGCCTCAACCGAGGCCTAGGCCTAGGGGAAAGGCACCAGCGGGGATGAGCCTGGGGAGGCGCCCGGCCATGTCTGGACCCAGTCCCCGCAGCCTGCCCCTTGGTGGGGCAGTACCCCCGGAAGCCAGGAAGGTCTCGGCAAGGCTGCCAGGGGCAGGGACACTGCTGGGTCCTGCCCCTGGCCTGTTGGGCGTCTGAGCACAACCGGCACTCTCCCGCTGGAAGACCTCCCCGTCTGCCTCCAAAAGACGGTTTGCAAGCACTCCCACCCGCTGTTCCCCCAGGCACGCACAATGCTCCCAAGCCCGGGAGAAAAGTACTTTGGGGTGGTGCTCTCTCCGGGCCCTTGCCCCTGAGCCTGGGGCCAGGCAAGGGGAACACTCTCCCAGGCCAAGGGAGAACGACATGCACACGTCTGTTCCTGCCCCCTACACCGGCAGAGAGCTCGGGGGAGCCAGAGACTGCCAGGCTGCTGCTGGGCTGGCTGCCTGTGTGGGACGGGGCAGAGCCGACCTAGGGGCAAGTTGGGCCTCTTGCTCTCCCTGCTGCCCTGAGGCTGCTGGGTCAAAGAGGTCTTGGGCATCCAGCCCTTTGCTGGTGCCTTCCCTCTGACGAGGCCCTCTGAGCTCCAGCACCTTGCAGTGTGGAGACAGCCCCTGCCAGCAACCTCCTCTCCAAAGAGGCCTCAACCGAGGACTACACCCAGGGGAAAGGCACCAGCGGGGATGATCCTGGGGAGGCGCACGGACATGTCTGGACCCAGTCTCCACAGCCTGCCCCTTGGTGGGGCAGTACCCCCGGAGTCCAGGAAGGTCTGGGCAAGTCTGTCCATGGGCAGGGGCCCTGCTGGGTCCTGACCCTGGCCTGTGGGGCCTCTGAGCACAACCGGCCCTCTCCCACTGGAAGACCTCCCCGGCTGCCTCCAAAGGCCGGTTTGCAAGCGATCCCGCCCACTGTTTCTAGCAGGCGTGGACAATGCTCCCAAGCCCGGGAGAAAAACGCTTCAGGGTGGTGCTCTCTCTGGGCCCTTGCCCCTGAGACTGGGGGCAAGGCAGGGTGTCCACACTCCCAGGCCAAGGCAGAACCACATGCCCACGTCTGATCTGCGCCCTGCACCGGCAGAGAGCTCGGGGGAGCCAGAGTCTGTCAGGCAGCTGCTGGGCTGGCCGCCTGTGTGGGAAGGGGCAGAGCCGACCTAGGGGCAAGTTGGGCCTCTTGCTCTCCCTGCTGCCCTGAGGCTGCTGGGCCAAAGAGGTCTTGGCCATCCAGCCCCTTGCTGGTCCCTTCCCTCTGACGAGGCCCTCTGAGCTCCAGCACCTTGCAGTGTGGAGACAGCCCCTGCCAGCAACCTCCTCTCCAAGGAGGCCTCAACCGAGGCCTAGGCCCAGGGGAAAGGCACCAGCGGGGATGAGCCTGGGGAGGCGCCCGGGCATGACTGGACCCAGGCCCGCAGCCTGCACCTTGGTGGGGCAGTACCCCCGGAGGCCAGGAAGGTCTGGGCAAGGCTGGCCAGGGGCAGGGGCCCTGCTGGGTCCTGCCCCTGGCCTGTGGGGCCTCTGAGCACAACCGGCCCTCTCCCACTGAAAGACTTCCCCGGCTGCCTCCAAAGGCCGGTTTGCCAATACTCCCGCCCGCTGTTCTCGCCAGGCACGCACAATTCTCCCAAGCCCGGGAGAAAAGCGCTTCGTTGTGTTGCTCTCTCCGGGCCCTTGCCCCTGAGTGTGGGGGCCAGGCAGTGGTTCCACACTCCCAGACCAAGGCAGAACCACATGCCCACGTCTGTTCCTGTCCCCTGCACCGGCAGAGAGCTTGGGGGAGCCAGAGTCTGTCAGGCAGCTGCTGGGTTGGCCGCCTGTGTGGGAAGGGGCAGAGCCGCCCTAGGGGCAAGTTGGGCCTCTTGCTCTCCCTGCTGCCCTGAGGCTGCTGGGCCAAAGACGTCTTGAGCATCCAGCCCCTTACTGGTCCCTTCCCTCTCACGAGGCCCTCTGAGCTCCAGCACCTTGCAGTGTGGAGACAGCCCCTGCCAGCAACCTCCTCTCCAAGGAGGCCTCAACCGAGGCCTAGGCCCAGGGGAAAGGCACCAGCGGGGATGAGACAGGGGAGGCGCCCGAGCATGTCTGGACCCAGTCCCCGCAGCCTGCCCCTTGGTGGGGCAGTACCCCCGGAGGCCAGGAAGGTCTGGGTAAGACTGGCCAGGGGCAGGGGCCCTGCTGGGTCCTGCCCCTGGCCTGTGGGGCCTCTGAGCACAACCGGCCCTCTCCCACTGGAAGACCTCCCCGGCTGCCTCCAAAGGCCGGTTTGCAAGCGCTCCCGGCCAATGTTACCAGCAGGCGGGCACAATGCTCCTAAGCCCGGAAGAAAAGCGCTTCAGGGTGGTGCTCTCTCTGGGCCCTTGCCCCTGAGCCTGGGGGCAAGGCAGGGTGTCCACACTCCCAGGCCAAGGCAGAACCACATGCACACGTCTGACCTGCCCCCTGCACCGGTAGAGAGCTCGGGGGAGCCAGAGTCTGTCAGGCAGCTGCTGGGCTGGCCGCCTGTGTGGGAAGTGGCAGAGCCGACCTAGGGGCAAGTTGGGCCTCTTGCTCTCCCTGCTGCCCTGAGGCTGCTGGGCCAAAGAGGTCTTGGGCATCCAGCCCCTTGCTGGTCCCTTCACTCTGACGAGGCCCTCTGAGCTCCAGCACCTTGCAGTGTGGAGACAGCCCCTGCCAGCAACCTCCTCTCCAAGGAGGCCTCAACCGAGGCCTAGGCCCAGGGGAAAGGCACCAGCGGGGATGAGCCTGGGGAGGCGCCCGGGCATGTCTGGACCCAGTCCCCGCAGCCTGCCCCTTGGTGGGGCAGTACCCCCGGAGGCCAGGAAGGTCTGGGCAAGGCTGGCCAGGGGCAGGGGCCCTGCTGGGTCCTGCCCCTGGCCTGTGGGGCCTCTGAGCACAACCGGCCCTCTCCCACTGGAAGAACTCCCCGGCTGCCTCCAAAGGCCAGTTTGCCAACACTCCCGCCCACTGTTCCCGCCAGGCACGCACAATGCTCCCAAGCCCGGGAGAAAAGCACTTCGGGGTGGTGCTCTCCTCGGGCCCTTGCCCCTGAGCCTGGGGGCCAGGCAGTTGGTCCACACTCCCAGACCAAGGCAGAACCACATGCACACGTCTGTTCCTGACCCCTGCACCGGCAGAGAGCTCGGGGGAGCCAGAGTCTGTCAGGCAGCTGCTGGGCTGGCCGCCTGTGTGGGAAGGGGCAGAGCCGACCTAGGGGCAAGTTGGGCCTCTTCCTCTCCCTGCTGCCCTGAGGCTGCTGGGCCAAAGAGGTCTTGGGCATCCAGACCCTTGCTGGTCCCTTCCCTCTGACGAGGCCCTCTGAGCTCCAGCACCTTGCAGTGTGGAGACAGCCCCTGCCAGCAACATCCTCTCCAAGGAGGCCTCAACCGAGGCCTAGGCCCAGGGGAAAGGCACCAGCGGGGATGAGCCTGGGGAGGCGCCCGGGCATGTCTGGACCCAGTCCCCGCAGCCTGCCCCTTGGTGGGGCAGTACCCCCGGAGGCCAGGAAGATCTGGGCAAGGCTGGCCAGGGGCAGGGGCCCTGCTGGGTCCTCCCCATGGCCTGTGGGGCCTCTGAGCACAACCGGCCCTCTCCCACTGGAAGACCTCCCCGGCTGCCTCCAAAGGCCAGTTTGCCAACACTCCTGCCCGCTCTTCCCGCCAGGCACGCACAATGCTCCCAAGCCCGGGAGAAAAGCGCTTCGGGGTGGTGCTCTCTCCGGGCCCTTGCCCCTGAGCCTGTGGGCAAGGCAGGGGGAACACACTCCCAGACCAAGGCAGAAACACATGCACACGTCTGTTCCTGTCCCCTGCACCGGCAGAGAGCTCGGGGGAGCCAGAGTCTCTCAGGCAGGTGCTGGGCTGGCCGCCTGTGTGGGAAGGGGCAGAGCCGACCTAGGGGCAAGTTGGGCCTCTTGCTCTCCCTGCTGCCCTGAGGCTGCAGGGCCAAAGACGTCTTGGGCATCCAGCCCCTTACTGGTCCCTTCCCTCTGACGAGGCCCTCTGAGCTCCAGCATCTTGCAGTGTGGAGACAGCCCCTGCCAGCAATCTCCTCTCCAAGGAGGCCTCATCCGAGGCCTAGGCCCAGGGGAAAGGCACCAGCGAGGTTGAGCCAGGGGAGGCGCCCGGGCATGTCTGGACCCTGTCCCCGCAGCCTGCCCCTTGGTGGGGCAGTACGCCCGGAGGCCAGGAAGGTCTGGGCAAGGCTGGCCAGGGGCAGGGGCCCTGCTGGGTCCTGCCCCTGGCCTGTGGGGCCTCTGAGCACAACCGGCCCTCTCCCACTGGAAGACCTCCCCGGCTGCCTCCAAAGGCCGGTTTGCAAGCACTCCCGCCCACTGTTCCCGCCAGGCGCGCACAATGCTCCCAAGCCCGGGAGAAAAGCGCTTCGGGGTGGTGGTCGCTCCGGGCCCTTGCCCCTGAGCCTGGGGGCCAGGCAGGGGATCCACAGTCCCAGGCCAAGGCACAACAACATGCACACGTCTGTTCCTGCCCCCTCCACCGGCAGAGAGCTGGGGGGAGCCAGAGTCTGTCAGGCAGCTGCTGGGCTGGCCGCCTGTGTGGGAAGGGGCAGAGCCGACCTAGGGGCAAGTTGGGCCTCTTGCTCTCCCTGCTGCCCTGAGGCTGCTGGGC
This sequence comes from Dama dama, assembly GCF_033118175.1. Classification (NCBI taxonomy): domain Eukaryota; kingdom Metazoa; phylum Chordata; class Mammalia; order Artiodactyla; family Cervidae; genus Dama; species Dama dama. Next base: position 3,261,165 of record NW_026870889.1, read on the forward strand.
CAAAGAGGTCCTGGGCATCCAGCCCCTTGCTGGTCCCTTCCCTCTGACGAGGCCCTCTGAGCTCCAGCACCTTGCAGTGTGGAGACAGCCCCTGCCAGCAACCTCCTCTCCAAGGAGGCCTCAACCGAGGCCTAGGCACAGGGGAAAGGCACCAGCGGGGATGAGCCAGTGGAGGCGCACGGGCATATCAGGACACAGTCCCCGCAGCCTGCCCCTTGGTGGGGCAGTACCCCCGGAGGCCAGGAAGGTCTGGGCAAGGCTGGCCAGGGGCAGGGGCCCTGCTGGGTCCTGCCCCTGGCCTGTGGGGCCTCTGAGCACAACCGGCCCTCTCCCACTGGAAGACCTCCCCGGCTGCCTCCAAAGGCGGGTTTGCCAACACTCCCGCCCGCTCTTCCCGCCAGGCACGCACAATGCTCCCAAGCCCGGGAGAAAAGCGCTTCGGGGTGGTGCTCTCTCCGGGCCCTTGCCCCTGAGCCTGTGGGCAAGGCAGGGGGAACACACTCCCAGACCAAGGCAGAAACACATGCACACGTCTGGTCCTGTCCCCTGCACCGGCAGAGAGCTCGGGGGAGCCAGAGTCTCTCAGGCAGGTGCTGGGCTGGCCGCCTGTGTGGGAAGGGGCAGAGCCGACCTAGGGGCAAGTTGGGACTCTTGCTCTCCCTGCTGCCCTGAGGCTGCAGGGCCAAAGACGTCTTGGGCATCCAGCCCCTTACTGGTCCCTTCCCTCTGACGAGGCCCTCTGAGCTCCAGCACCTTGCAGTGTGGAGACAGCCCCTGCCAGCAATCTCCTCTCCAAGGAGGCCTCAACCGAGGCCTAGGCCCAGGGGAAAGGCACCAGCGGGGTTGAGCCAGGGGAGGCGCCCGGGCATGTCTGGACCCTGTCCCCGCAGCCTGCCCCTTGGTGGGGCAGTACCCCCGGAGGCCAGGAAGGTCTGGGCAAGGCTGGCCAGGGGCAGGGGCCCTGCTGGGTCCTGCCCCTGGCCTGTGGGGCCTCTGAGCACAACCGGCCCTCTCCCACTGGAAGACCTCCCCGGCTGCCTCCAAAGTCCTGTTTGCAAGCACTCCCGCCCACTGTTCCCGCCAGGCGCGCACAATGCTCCCAAGCCCGGGAGAAAAGCGCTTCGGGGTGGTGGTCTCTCCGGGCCCTTGCCCCTGAGCCTGGGGGCCAGGCAGGGGATCCACAGTCCCAGGCCAAGGCACAACAACATGCACACGTCTGTTCCTGCCCCCTCCACCGGCAGAGAGCTGGGGGGAGCCAGAGTCTGTCAGGGCTGGCCGCCTGTGTGGGAAGGGGCAGAGCCGACCTAGGGGCAAGTTGGGCCTCTTGCTCTCCCTGCTGCCCTGAGGCTGCTGGGCCAAAGAGGTCTTGGGCATCCAGCCCCTTGCTGGTCCCTTCCCTCTGACGAGGCCCTCTGAGCTCCAGCACCTTGCAGTGTGGAGACAGCCCCTGCCAGCAACCTCCTCTCCAAGGAGGCCTCAACCGAGGCCTAGGCACAGGGGAAAGGCACCAGCGGGGATGAGCCAGTGGAGGCGCACGGGCATATCAGGACCCAGTCCCTGCAGCCTGCCCCTTGGTGGGGCAGTACCCCCGGAGGCCAGGAAGGTCTGGGCAAGGCTGGCCAGGGGCAGGGGCCCTGCTGGGTCCTGCCCCTGGCCTGTGGGGCCTCTGAGCACAACCGGCCCTCTCCCACTGGAAGACCTCCCCGGCTGCCTCCAAAGGCGGGTTTGCCAACACTCCCGCCCGCTGTTCCCGCCAGGCACGCACAACGCTCCCAAGGCCAGGAGAAAAGCGCTTCGGGGTGTTGCTCTCTCCGGGCCCTTGCCCCTGAGCCTGGGGTCCAGGCAGTGGGTCCACACTCCCAGACCAAGGCAGAACCACATGCACACGTCTGTTCCTGACCCCTGCACCGGCAGAGAGCACAGGGGAGCCAGAGTCTGTCAGGCAGCTGCTGGGTTGGCTGCCTGTGTGGGAAGGGGCAGAGCCGACCTAGGGGCAAGTTGGGCCTCTTGCTCTCCCTGCTGCCCTGAGGCTGCTGGGCCAAAGAGGTCTTGGGCATCCAGCCCCTTGCTGGTCCCTTCCCGCTGACGAGGCCCTCTGAGCTCCAGCACCTTGCAGTGTGGAGACAGCCCCTGCCAGCAACCTCCTCTCCAAGGAGGCCTCAACCGAGGCCTAGGCCCAGGGGAAAGGCACCAGCGGGGATGAGCCTGGGGAGGCGCCCGGGCATGTCTGGACCCAGGCCCCGCAGCCTGCCCCTTGTTGGGGCAGTACCCCCGGAGGCCAGGAAGGTCTGGGCAAGGCTGGCCAGGGGCAGGGGCCCTGCTGCGTCCTGCCCCTGGCCTGTGGGGCCTCTGAGCACAACCGGCCCTCTCCCACTGGAAGACCTCCCCGGCTGCCTCCAAGGCCGGTTTGCAAGCGCTCCCGCCCACTGTTCCCAGCAGGCGTGCACAATGCTCCCAAGCCCGGGAGAAAAGCGCTTCAGGGTGGTGCTCTCTCCGGGCCCTTGCCCCTGAGCCTGGGGGCAAGGCAGGGTGTCCACACTCCCAGGACAAGGCAGAACCACATGCACACGTCTGATCTGCCCCCTGCACCGGCAGAGAGCTCGGGGGAGCCAGAGTCTGTCAGGCAGCTGCTGGGCTGGCCGCCTGTGTGGGAAGGGGCAGAGCCGACCTAGGGGCAAGTTGGGCCTCTTGCTCTCCCTGCTGCCCTGAGGCTGCTGGGCCAAAGAGGTCTTGGGCATCCAGCCCCTTGCTGGTCCCTTCCCTCTGACGAGGCCCTCTGAGCTCCAGCACCTTTCAGTGTGGAGACAGCCCCTGCCAGCAAACTCCTCTCCAAGGAGGCCTCAACCGAGGCCTAGGCCCAGGGGAAAGGCACCAGCGGGGATGAGCCTGGGGAGGCGCCCGGGCATGTCTGGACCCAGTCCCCGCAGCCTGCCCCTTGGTGGGGCAGTACCCCCGGAGGCCAGGAAGGTCTGGGCAAGGCTGCCTGGGGCAGGGACACTGCTGGGTCCTGCCCCTGGCCTGTGGGGCGTCTGAGCACAACCGGCACTCTCCCGCTGGAAGACCTCCCCGTCTGCCTCGAAAGGCCGGTTTGCAAGCACTCCCGCCCGCTGTTCCCGCCAGGCACGCACAATGCTCCCAAGCCCGGGAGAAAAGCGCTTCGGGGTGGTGCTCTCTCCGGGCCCTTGCCCCTGAGCCTGGGGGCAAGGCATGGGGAACACACTCCCAGGCCAAGGCAGAACCACATTCCCACGTCTGTTCCTGTCCCCTGCACCGGCAGAGAGCTCGGGGGAGCCAGAGTCTGTCAGGCAGCTGCTGGGCTGGCCGCCTGTGTGGGAAGGGGCAGAGCCGACCTAGGGGCAAGTTGGGCCTCTTGCTCTCCCTGCTGCCCTGAGGCTGCTGGGCCAAAGACGTCTTGGGCATCCAGCCCTTTGCTGGTCCCTTCCCTCTGACGAGGCACTCTGAGCTCCAGCACCTTGCAGTGTGGAGACAGCACCTGCCAGCAATCTCCTCTCCAAGGAGGCCTCAACCGAGGCCTAGGCCCAGGGGAAAGGCACCAGCGGGGATGAGCCTGGAGAGGCGCCCGGGCATGTCTGGACCCAGTCCCCGCAGCCTGCCCCTTGGTGGGGCAGTACCCCTGGAGGCCAGGAAGGTCTGGGCAAGGCTGACCAGGGGCAGGGGACCTGCTGGGTCCTGCCCCTGGCCTGTGGGGCCTCTGAGCACAACCGGCCCTCTCCCACTGGAAGACCTCCCCGGCTGCCTCCAAAGGCCGTTTTGCACGCACTCCCGCCCACTGTTCCCACCAAGCGCGCACAATGCTCCCATCCCGGGAGAAAAGCGCTTCGGGGTGGTGCTCTCTCCGGGCCCTTGCCCCTGAGACTGGGGGCCAGGCAGGGGGTCCACACTCCCAGGCCAAGGCAGAACCACATGCACACGTCTGTTCCTGACCCCTGCACCGGCAGAGAGCTCGGGGGAGCCAGAGTCTGTCAGGCAGCTGCTGGGCTGGCCACCTTTGTGGGAAGGGGCAGAGCCGACCTAGGGGCAAGTTGGGCCTCTTGCTCTCCCTGCTGCCCTGAGGCTGCTGGGCCAAAGAGGTCTTGGGCATCCAGCCCTTTGCTTGTCCCTTCCCTCTGACGAGGCCCTCTGAGCTCCAGCACCTTGCAGTGTGGAGACAGCCCCTGCCAGCAACCTCCTCTCCAAGGAGGCCTCAACCGAGACCTAGGACCAGGGGAAAGGCACCAGCGGGGATGAGCCTGGGGAGGCGCCCAGGCATGTCTGGACCCAGTCCCCGCAGCCTGCCCCTTGGTGGGGCAGTACCCCCGGAGGCCAGGAAGGTCTGGGAAAGGCTGGCCAGGGGCAGGGGACCTGCTGGGTCCTGCCCCTGGCCTGTGGGGCCTCTGAGCACAACCGGCCCTCTCCCACTGGAAGACCTCCCCGGCTGCCTCCAAAGTCCTGTTTGCCAACACTCCCACCCGCTGTTCACGCCAGACTTGCACAATGCTCCCAAGCCCGGGAGAAAAGGGCTTCGGGGTGGTGCTCTCTCCGGGCCCTTGCCCCTGAGCCTGGGGGCAAGGCATGGGGAACACACTCCCAGGCCAAGGCAGAACCACATGCCCACGTCTGTTCCTGTCCCCTGCACCGGCAGAGAGCTTGGGGGAGCCAGAGTCTGTCAGGCAGCTGCTGGGTTGGCCGCCTGTGTGGGAAGGGGCAGAGCCGCCCTAGGGGCAAGTTGGGCCTCTTGCTCTCCCTGCTGCCCTGAGGCTGCTGGGCCAAAGACGTCTTGGGCATCCAGCCCCTTACTGGTCCCTTCCCTCTGACGAGGCCCTCTGAGCTCCAGCACCTTGCAGTGTGGAGACAGCCCCTGCCAGCAACCTCCTCTCCAAGGAGGCCTCAACCGAGGCCTAGGCCCAGGGGAAAGGCACCAGCGGGGATGAGCCAGGGGAGGCACCCGAGCATGTCTGGACCCAGTCCCCGCAGCCTGCCCCTTGGTGGGGCAGTACCCCCGGAGGCCAGGAAGGTCTGGGTAAGACTGGCCAGGGGCAGGGGCCCTGCTGGGTCCTGCCCCTGGCCTGTGGGGCCTCTGAGCACAACCGGCCCTCTCCCACTGGAAGACCTCCCCGGCTGCCTCCAAAGGTCGGTTTGCAAGCGTTCCCGGTCAATGTTACCAGCAGGCGGGCACAATGCTCCTAAGCCCGGAAGAAAAGCGCTTCAGGGTGGTGCTCTCTCTGGGCCCTTGCCCCTGAGCCTGGGGGCAAGGCAGGGTGTCCACACTCCCAGGCCAAGGCAGAACCACATGCACACGTCTGACCTGCCCCCTGCACCGGCAGAGAGCTCGGGGGAGCCAGAGTCTGTCAGGCAGCTGCTGGGCTGGCCGCCTGTGTGGGAAGTGGCAGAGCCGACCTAGGGGCAAGTTGGGCCTCTTGCTCTCCCTGCTGCCCTGAGGCTGCTTGGCCAAAGAGGTCTTGGGCATCCAGCAACTTGCTGGTCCCTTCACTCTGACGAGGCCCTCTGAGCTCCAGCACCTTGCAGTGTGGAGACAGCCCCTGCCAGCAACCTCCTCTCCAAGGAGGCCTCAACCGAGGCCTAGGCCCAGGGGAAAGGCACCAGCGGGGATGAGCCTGGGGAGGCGCCCGGGCATGTCTGGACCCAGTCCCCGCAGCCTGCCCCTTGGTGGGGCAGTACCCCCGGAGGCCAGGAAGGTCTGGGCAAGGCTGGCCAGGGGCAGGGGCCCTGCTGGGTCCTGCCCCTGGCCTGTGGGGCCTCTGAGCACAACCGGCCCTCTCCCACTGGAAGAACTCCCCGGCTGCCTCCAAAGGCCAGTTTGCCAACACTCCCGCCCACTGTTCCCGCCAGGCACGCACAATGCTCCCAAGCCCGGGAGAAAAGCACTTCGGGGTGGTGCTCTCCTCGGGCCCTTGCCCCTGAGCCTGGGGGCCAGGCAGTTGGTCCACACTCCCAGACCAAGGCAGAACCACATGCACACGTCTGTTCCTGACCCCTGCACCGGCAGAGAGCTCGGGGGAGCCAGAGTCTCTCAGGCAGGTGCTGGGCTGGCCGCCTGTGTGGGAAGGGGCAGAGCCGACCTAGGGGCAAGTTGGGCCTCTTGCTCTCCCTGCTGCCCTGAGGCTGCAGGGCCAAAGACGTCTTGGGCATCCAGCCCCTTACTGGTCCCTTCCCTCTGACGAGGCCCTCTGAGCTCCAGCACCTTGCAGTGTGGAGACAGCCCCTGCCAGCAACCTCTTCTCCAAGGAGGCCTCAACCGAGGCCTAGGCACATGGGAAAGGCACCAGCGGGGATGAGCCAGTGGAGGCGCACGGGCATATCAGGACCCAGTCCCCGCAGCCTGCCCCTTGGTGGGGCAGTACCCCCGGAGGCCAGGAAGGTCTGGGCAAGGCTGGCCAGGGGCAGGGTCCCTGCTGGGTCCTGCCCCTGGCCTGTGGGGCCTCTGAGCACAACCGGCCCTCTCCCACTGGAAGACCTCCCCGGCTGCCTCCAAAGGCGGGTTTGCCAACACTCCCGCCCGCTGTTCCCGCCAGGCACGCACAACGCTCCCAAGGCCAGGAGAAAAGCGCTTCGGGGTGTTGTTCTCTCCGGGCCCTTGCCCCTGAGCCTGGGGTCCAGGCAGTGGGTCCACACTCCCAGACCAAGGCAGAACCACATGCACACGTCTGTTCCTGACCCCTGCACCGGCAGAGAGCTCGGGGGAGCCAGAGTCTGTCAGGCAGCTGCTGGGTTGGCTGCCTGTGTGGGAAGGGGCAGAGCCGACCTAGGGGCAAGTTGGGCCTCTTGCTCTCCCTGCTGCCCTGAGGCTGCTGGGCCAAAGAGGTCTTGGGCATCCAGCCCCTTGCTGGTCCCTTCCCGCTGACGAGGCCCTCTGAGCTCCAGCACCTTGCAGTGTGGAGACAGCCCCTGCCAGCAACCTCCTCTCCAAAGAGGCCTCAACCGAGGCCTAGGCCCAGGGGAAAGGCACCAGCGGGGATGAGCCTGGGGAGGCGCCCGGGCATGTCTGGACCCAGGCCCCGCAGCCTGCCCCTTGTTGGGGCAGTACCCCCGGAGGCCAGGAAGGTCTGGGCAAGGCTGGTCAGGGGCAGGGGCCCTGCTGCGTCCTGCCCCTGGCCTGTGGGGCCTCTGAGCACAACCGGCCCTCTCCCACTGGAAGACCTCCCCGGCTGCCTCCAAGGCCGGTTTGCAAGCGCTCCCGCCCACTGTTCCCAGCAGGCGTGCACAATGCTCCCAAGCCCGGGAGAAAAGCGCTTCAGGGTGGTGCTCTCTCCGGGCCCTTGCCCCTGAGCCTGGGGGCAAGGCAGGGTGTCCACACTCCCAGGACAAGGCAGAACCACATGCACACGTCTGATCTGCCCCCTGCACCGGCAGAGAGCTCGGGGGAGCCAGAGTCTGTCAGGCAGCTGCTGGGCTGGCCGCCTGTGTGGGAAGGGGCAGAGCCGACCTAGGGGCAAGTTGGGCCTCTTGCTCTCCCTGCTGCCCTGAGGCTGCTGGGCCAAAGAGGTCTTGGGCATCCAGCCCCTTGCTGGTCCCTTCCCTCTGACGAGGCCCTCTGAGCTCCAGCACCTTTCAGTGTGGAGACAGCCCCTGCCAGCAACCTCCTCTCCAAGGAGGCCTCAACCGAGGCCTAGGCCCAGGGGAAAGGCACCAGCGGGGATGAGCCTGGGGAGGCGCCCGGGCATGTCTGGACCCAGTCCCCGCAGCCTGCCCCTTGGTGGGGCAGTACCCCCGGAGGCCAGGAAGGTCTGGGCAAGGCTGCCAGGGGCAGGGACACTGCTGGGTCCTGCCCCTGGCCTGTGGGGCGTCTGAGCACAACCGGCACTCTCCCAATGGAAGACCTCCCCGTCTGCCTCGAAAGGCCGGTTTGCAAGCACTCCCGCCCGCTGTTCCCGCCAGGCACGCACAATGCTCCCAAGCCCGGGAGAAAAGCGCTTCGGGGTGGTGCTCTCTCCGGGCCCTTGCCCCTGAGCCTGGGGGCAAGGCATGGGGAACACACTCCCAGGCCAAGGCAGAACCACATGCCCACGTCTGTTCCTGTCCCCTGCACCGGCAGAGAGCTTGGGGGAGCCAGAGTCTGTCAGGCAGCTGCTGGGTTGGCCGCCTGTGTGGGAAGGGGCAGAGCCGCCCTAGGGGCAAGTTGGGCCTCTTTGTCTCCCTGCTGCCCTGAGGCTGCTGGGCCAAAGACGTCTTGGGCATCCAGCCCCTTACTGGTCCCTTCCCTCTGACGAGGCCCTCTGAGCTCCAGCACCTTGCAGTGTGGAGACAGCCCCTGCCAGCAACCTCCTCTCCAAGGAGGCCTCAACCGAGGCCTAGGCCCAGGGGAAAGGCACCAGCGGGGATGAGCCAGGGGAGGCGCCCGAGCATGTCTGGACCCAGTCCCCGCAGCCTGCCCCTTGGTGGGGCAGTACCCACGGAGGCCAGGAAGGTCTGGGTAAGACTGGCCAGGGGCAGGGGCCCTGCTGGGTCCTGCCCCTGGCCTGTGGGGCCTCTGAGCACAACCGGCCCTCTCCCACTGGAAGACCTCCCCGGCTGCCTCCAAAGGCCGGTTTGCAAGCGCTCCCGGCCACTGTTACCAGCAGGCGGGTACAATGCTCCTAAGCCCGGAAGAAAAGCGCTTCAGGGTGGTGCTCTCTCTGGGCCCTTGCCCCTGAGCCTGGGGGCAAGGCAGGGTGTCCACACTCCCAAGCCAAGGCAGAACCACATGCACACGTCTGACCTGCCCCCTGCACCGGCAGAGAGCTCGGGGGAGCCAGAGTCTGTCAGGCAGCTGCTGGGCTGGCCGCCTGTGTGGGAAGTGGCAGAGCCGACCTAGGGGCAAGTTGGGCCTCTTGCTCTCCCTGCTGCCCTGAGGCTGCTGGGCCAAAGAGGTCTTGGGCATCCAGCCCCTTGCTGGTCCCTTCCCTCTGACGAGGCCCTCTGAGCTCCAGCACCTTGCAGTGTGGAGACAGCCCCTGCCAGCAACCTCCTCTCCAAGGAGGCCTCAACCGAGGCCTAGGCCCAGGGGAAAGGCACCAGCGGGGATGAGCCTGGGGAGGCGCCCGGGCATGTCTGGACCCAGTCCCCGCATCCTGCCCCTTGATGGGGCAGTACCCCCGGAGGCCAGGAAGGTCTGGGCAAGGCTGGCCAGGGGCAGGGGGCCTGCTGGGTCCTGCCCCTGGCCTGTGGGGCCTCTGAGCACAAGCGGCCCTCTCCCACTGGAAGAATTCCCCGGCTGCCTCCAAAGGCCAGTTTGCCAACACTCCTGCCCGCTGTTCCCGCCAGGCACGCACAATGCTCCCAAGCCCGGGAGAAAAGCGCTTCGGGGTGGTGCTCTCTCCGGGCCCTTGCCCCTGAGCCTGGGGGCAAGGCAGGGGGAACACACTCCCAGGCCAAGGCAGAACCACATGCACACGTCTGTTCCTGACCCCTGCACCGGCAGAGAGCTGGGGGGAGCCAGAGTCTGTCAGGCAGCTGCTGGGCTGGCCGCCTGTGTGGGAAGGGGCAGAGCCGACCTAGGGGCAAGTTGGGCCTCTTGCTCTCCCTGCTGCCCTGAGGCTGCTGGGCCAAAGAGGTCTTGGGCATCCAGCCCCTTGCTTGTCCCTTCCCTCTGACGAGGCCCTCTGAGCTCCAGCACCTTGCAGTGTGGAGACAGCACCTGCCAGCAATCTCCTCTCCAAGGAGGCCTGAACCGAGGCCTAGGCCCAGGGAAAAGGCACCAGCGGGGTTGAGCCAGGGGAGGCGCCCGGGCATGTCTGGACCCTGTCCCCGCAGCCTGCCCCTTGGTGGGGCAGTACCCCCGGAGGCCAGGAAGGTCTGGGCAAGGCTGGCCAGGGGCAGGGGCCCTGCTGGGTCCTGCCCCTGGCCTGTGGGGCCTCTGAGCACAACCGGCCCTTGCCCACTGGAAGACCTCCCCGGCTGCCTCCAAAGGCCGGTTTGCAAGCACTCCCGCCCACTGTTCCCGCCAGGCGCGCACAATGCTCCCAAGACCGGGAGAAAAGCGCTTCGGGGTGGTGGTCTCTCCGGGCCCCTGGCCCTGAGCCTGGGGGCCAGGCAGGGGATCCACAGTCCCAGGCCAAGGCAGAACCACATGCACACGTCTGTTCCTGCCCCCTCCACCGGCAGAGAGCTGGGGGGAGCCAGAGTCTGTCAGGCAGCTGCTGGGCTGGCCGCCTGTGTGGGAAGGGGCAGAGCCGACCTAGGGGCAAGTTGGCCCTCTTGCTCTCCCTGCTGCCCTGAGGCTGCTGGGCCAAAGAGGTCTTGGGCATCCAGCCCCTTGCTGGTCCCTTCCCTCTGACGAGGCCCTCTGAGTTCCAGCACCTTGCAGTGTGGAGACAGCCCCTGCCAGCAACCTCTTCTCCAAGGAGGCCTCAACCGAGGCCTAGGCCCAGGGGAAAGGCACCAGCGGGGATGAGCCTGGGGAGGCGCCCAGGCATGTCTGGACCCAGTCCCCGCAGCCTGCCCCTTGGTGGGGCAGTACCCCCGGAGGCCAGGAAGGTCTGGGCAAGGCTGGCGAGGGGCAGGGGCCCTGCTGGGTCCTGCCCCTGGGCTGTGGGGCCTCTGAGCACAACCGGCCCTCTCCCACTGGAAGACCTCCCCGGGTGCCTCCAAAGGCCGGTTTGCCAACACTCCCGCCCGCTGTTCCCGCCAGGCACGCACAATGCTCCCAAGCCCGGGAGAAAAGCGCTTCGGGGTGTTGCCCTCTCCGGGCCCTTGCCCCTGAGCCTGGGGTCCAGGCAGTGGGTCCACACTCCCAGACCAAGGCAGAACCACATGCACACGTCTGTTCCTGACCCCTGCACCGGCAGAGAGCTCGGGGGAGCCAGAGTCTGTCAGGCAGCTGCTGGGTTGGCTGCCTGTGTGGGAAGGGGCAGAGCCGACCTAGGGGCAAGTTGGGCCTCTTCCTCTCCCTGCTGCCCTGAGGCTGCTGGGCCAAAGACGTCTTGGGCATCCAGCCCCTTACTGGTCCCTTCCCTCTGACGAGGCCCTCTGAGCTCCAGCACCTTGCAGTGTGGAGACAGCCCCTGCCAGCAACCTCCTCTCCAAGGAGGCCTCAACCGAGGCCTAGGCCCAGGGGAAAGGCACCAGCGGGGATGAGACAGTGGAGGCGCAAGGGCATGTCTGGACCCAGTCCCCGCAGCCTGCCCCTTGGTGGGGCAGTACCCCCGGAGGCCAGGAAGGTCTGGGCAAGGCTGCGAGGGGCAGGGGCCCTGCTGCGTCGTGCCCCTGGCCTGTGGGGCGTCTGAGCACAACCGGCACTCTCCCGCTGGAAGACCTCCCCGTCTGCCTCCAAAGGCCGGTTTGCAAGCACTCCCGCCCGCTGTTCCCGCCAGGCAGGCACAATGCTCCCAAGCCCGGGAGAAAAGCGCTTCGGGGTGGTGCTCTCCTCGGGCCCTTGCCCCTGAGCCTGGGGGCCAGGGAGTTGGAACACACTCCCAGGCCAAGGCAGAACGACATGCACACGTCTGTTCCTGCCCCCTACACCGGCAGAGAGCTCGGGGGAGCCAGAGACTGCCAGGCTGCTACTGGGCTGGCTGCCTGTGTGGGACGGGGCAGAGCCGACCTAGGGGCAAGTTGGGCCTCTTGCTCTCCCTGCTGCCCTGAGGCTGCTGGGTCAAAAGGTCTTGGGCATCCAGCCCTTTCCTGGTCCCTTCCCTCTGACGAGGCCCTCTGAGCTCCAGCACCTTGCAGTGTGGAGACAGCCCCTGCCAGCAACCTCCTCTCCAAAGAGGCCTCAACCGAGGCCTACGCCCAGGGGAAAAGCACCAGCGGGGATGATCCTGGGGAGGCGCACGGACATGTCTGGACCCAGTCCCCGCAGCCTGCCCCTTGGTGGGGCAGTACCCCCGGAGGCCAGGAAGGTCTGGGCAAGGCTGGCCAGGGGCAGGGTCCCTGCTGGGTCCTGCCCCTGGCCTGTGAGGCCTCTGAGCACAACCAGCCCTCTCCCACTGGAAGACCTCCCCAGCTGCCTCCAAAGTCCTGTTTGCAAACACTCCCGCCCGCTGTTCACGCCAGGCTCGCACAATGCTCCCAAGCCCGGGAGAAAAGCGCTTCGGGGTGGTGCTCTCTCCGGGCCCTTGCCCCTGAGACTGGGGGCCAGGCAGTGGGTCCACACTCCCAGACCAAGGCAGAACCACATGCACACGTCTGTTACTGACCCCTGCACCGGCAGAGAGCTCGGGGGAGCCAGAGTCTGTCAGGCAGCTGCTGGGCTGGCCGCCTGTGTGGGAAGGGGCAGAGCCGACCTAGGGGCAAGTTGGGCCTCTTGCTCTCCCTGCTGCCCTGAGGCTGCTGGGCCAAAGAGGTCTTGGGCATCCAGCCCCTTGCTGGTCCCTTCCCTCTGACGAGGCCCTCTGAGCTCCAGCACCTTGCAGTGTGGAGACAGCCCCTGCCAGCAACCGCCTCTCCAATGAGGCCTCAACCGAGGCCTAGGCCCAGGGGAAAGGCACCAGCGGGGATGAGCCTGGGGAGGCGCCCGGGCATGTCTGGACCCAGTCCCCGCAGCCTGCCCCTTGGTGGGGCAGTACCACTGGAGGCCAGGAAGGTCTGGGCAAGGCTGCCAGGGGCAGGGGACCTGCTGGGTCCTGCCCCTGGCCTGTGGGGCCTCTGAGCACAACCGGGCCTCTCCCACTGGAAGACCTCCCCGGCTGCCTCCAAAGGCCGTTTTGCACGCACTCCCGCCCACTCTTCCCACCAAGCGCGCACAATGCTCCCAAGCCCGGGAGAAAAGCTCTTCGGGGTGGTGCTCTCTCCGGGCCCTTGCCCCTGAGACTGGGGTCCAGGCAGGGGGTCCACACTCCCAGGCCAAGGCAGAACCACATGCACACGTCTGTTCCTGACCCCTGCACCGGCAGAGAGCTCGGGGGAGCCAGAGTCTGTCAGGCAGCTGCTGGGCTGGCCGCCTTTGTGGGAAGGGGCAGAGCCGACCTAGGGGCAAGTAGGGCCTCTTGCTCTCCCTGCTGCCCTGAGGCTGCTGGGCCAAAGAGGTCTTGGGCATCCAGCCCTTTGCTTGTCCCTTCCCTCTGACGAGGCCCTCTGAGCTCCAGCACCTTGCAGTGTGGAGACAGCCCCTGCCAGCAACCTCCTCTCCAAGGAGGCCTCAACCGAGACCTAGGACCAGGGGAAAGGCACCAGCGGGGATGAGCCTGGGGAGGCGCCCAGGCATGTCTGGACCCAGTCCCCGCAGCCTGCCCCTTGGTGGGGCAGTAACCCCGGAGGCCAGGAAGGTCTGGGAAAGGCTGGCCAGGGGCAGGGGACCTGCTGGGTCCTGCCCCTGGCCTGTGGGGCCTCTGAGCACAACCGGCCCTCTCCCACTGGAAGACCTCCCCGGCTGCCTCCAAAGTCCTGTTTGCCAACACTCCCACCCGCTGTTCACGCCAGACTTGCACAATGCTCCCAAGCCCGGGAGAAAAGCGCTTCGGGGTGGTGCTCTCTCCGGGCCCTTGCCCCTGAGCCTGGGGGCAAGGCATGGGAAACACACTCCCAGGCCAAGGCAGAACCACATGCCCACGTCTGTTCCTGTCCCCTGCACCGGCAGAGAGCTTGGGGTAGCCAGAGTCTGTCAGGCAGCTGCTGGGTTGGCCGCCTGTGTGGGAAGGGGCAGAGCCGCCCTAGGGGCAAGTTGGGCCTCTTGCTCTCCCTGCTGCCCTGAGGCTGCTGGGCCAAAGACGTCTTGGGCATCCAGCCCCTTACTGGTCCCTTCCCTCTGACGAGGCCCTCTGAGCTCCAGCACCTTGCAGTGTGGAGACAGCCCCTGCCAGCAACCTCCTCTCCAAGGAGGCCTCAACCGAGGCCTAGGCCCAGGGGAAAGGCACCAGCGGGGATGAGCCTGGGAAGGCGCCCGAGCATGTCTGGACCCAGTCCCCGCAGCCTGCCCCTTGGTGGGGCAGTACCCACGGAGGCCAGGAAGGTCTGGGAAAGGCTGGCCAGGGGCAGGGGACCTGCTGGGTCCTGCCCCTGGCCTGTGGGGCCTCTGAGCACAACCGGCCCTCTCCCACTGGAAGACCTCCCCGGCTGCCTCCAAAGGCCGGTTTGCAAGCGCTCCCGGCCACTGTTACCAGCAGGCGGGCACAATGCTCCTAAGCCCGGAAGAAAAGCGCTTCAGGGTGGTGCTCTCTCTGGGCCCTTGCCCCTGAGCCTGGGGGCAAGGCAGGGTGTCCACACTCCCAGGCCAAGGCAGAACCACATGCACACGTCTGACCTGCCCCCTGCACCGGCAGAGAGCTCGGGGGAGCCAGAGTCTGTCAGGCAGCTGCTGGGCTGGCCGCCTGTGTGGGAAGGGGCAGAGCCGACCTAGGGGCAAGTTGGGCCTCTTGCTCTCCCTGCTGCCCTGAGGCTGCTGGGCCAAAGAGGTCTTGGGCATCCAGCCCCTTGCTGGTCCCTTCCCTCTGACGAGGCCCTCTGAGCTCCAGCACCTTGCAGTGTGGAGACAGCCCCTGCCAGCAACCTCCTCTCCAAGGAGGCCTCAACCGAGGCCTAGGCCCAGGGGAAAGGCACCAGCGGGGATGAGCCTGGGGAGGCGCCCGGGCATGTCTGGACCCAGTCCCCGCAGCCTGCCCCTTGGTGGGGCAGTACCCCCGGAGGCCAGGAAGGTCTGGGCAAGGCTGGCCAGGGGCAGGGGCCCTGCTGGGTCCTGCCCCTGGCCTGTGGGTCCTCTGAGCACAACCGGCCCTCTCCCACTGGAAGAACTCCCCCGCTGCCTCCAAAGGCCAGTTTGCCAACACTCCCGCCCGCTGTTCCCGCCAGGCACGCACAATGCTCCCAAGCCCGGGAGAAAAGCGCTTCGGGGTGGTGCTCTCCTCGGGCCCTTGCCCCTGAGCCTGGGGGCCAGGCAGTTGGTCCACACTCCCAGACCAAGGCAGAACCACATGCACACGTCTGATCTGCCCCCTGCACCGGCAGAGAGCTCGGGGGAGCCAGAGTCTGTCAGGCAGCTGCTGGGCTGGCCGCCTGTGTGGGAAGGGGCAGAGCCGCCCTAGGGGCAAGTTGGGCCTCTTGCTCTCCCTGCTGCCCTGAGGCTGCTGGGCCAAAGAGGTCTTGGGCATCCAGCCCCTTGCTGGTCCCTTCCCTCTGACGAGGCCCTCTGAGCTCCAGCACCTTTCAGTGTGGAGACAGCCCCTGCCAGCAACCTCCTCTCCAAGGAGGCCTCAACCGAGGCCTAGGCCCAGGGGAAAGGCACCAGCGGGGATGAGCCTGGGGAGGCGCCCGGGCATATCTGGACCCAGTCCCCGCAGCCTGCCCCTTGGTGGGGCAGTACCCCCGGAGGCCAGGAAGGTCTGGGCAAGGCTGCCAGGGGCAGGGACACTGCTGGGTCCTGCCCCTGGCCTGTGGGGCGTCTGAGCACAACCGGCACACTCCCGCTGGAAGACCTCCCCGTCTGCCTCGAAAGGCCGGTTTGCAAGCACTCCCGCCCGCTGTTCCCGCCAGGCACGCACAATGCTCCCAAGCCCGGGAGAAAAGCGCTTCGGGGTGGTGCTCTCTCCGGGCCCTTGCCCCTGAGCCTGGGGGCAAGGCATGGGGAACACACTCCCAGGCCAAGGCAGAACCACATTCCCACGTCTGTTCCTGTCCCCTGCACCGGCAGAGAGCTCGGGGGAGCCAGAGTCTCTCAGGCAGGTGCTGGGCTGGCCGCCTGTGTGGGAAGGGGCAGAGCCGACCTAGGGGCAAGTTGGGCCTCTTGCTCTCCCTGCTGCCCTGAGGCTGCTGGGCCAAAGACGTCTTGGGCATCCAGCCCTTTGCTGGTCCCTTCCCTCTGACGAGGCACTCTGAGCTCCAGCACCTTGCAGTGTGGAGATAGCACCTGCCAGCAATCTCCTCTCCAAGGAGGCCTCAACCGAGGCCTAGGCCCAGGGGAAAGGCACCAGCGGGGATGAGCCTGGAGAGGCGCCCGGGCATGTCTGGACCCAGTCCCCGCAGCCTGCCCCTTGGTGGGGCAGTACCCCTGGAGGCCAGGAAGGTCTGGGCAAGGCTGACCAGGGGCAGGGGACCTGCTGGGTCCTGCCCCTGGCCTGTGGGGCCTCTGAGCACAACCGGCCCTCTCCCACTGGAAGACCTCCCCGGCTGCCTCCAAAGGCCGTTTTGCACGCACTCCCGCCCACTGTTGCCACCAAGCGCGCACAATGCTCCCATCCCGGGAGAAAAGCGCTTCGGGGTGGTGCTCTCTCCCGGCCCTTGCCCCTGAGACTGGGGGCCAGGCAGGGGGTCCACACTCCCAGGCCAAGGCAGAACCACATGCACACGTCTGTTCCTGACCCCTGCACCGGCAGAGAGCTCGGGGGAGCCAGAGTCTGTCAGGCAGCTGCTGGGCTGGCCACCTTTGTGGGAAGGGGCAGAGCCGACCTAGGGGCAAGTTGGGCCTCTTGCTCTCCCTGCTGCCCTGAGGCTGCTGGGCCAAAGAGGTCTTGGGCATCCAGCCCTTTGCTTGTCCCTTCCCTCTGACGAGGCCCTCTGAGCTCCAGCACCTTGCAGTGTGGAGACAGCCCCTGCCAGCAACCTCCTCTCCAAGGAGGCCTCAACCGAGACCTGGGACCAGGGGAAAGGCACCAGCGGGGATGAGCCTGGGGAGGCGCCCAGGCATGTCTGGACCCAGTCCCCGCAGCCTGCCCCTTGGTGGGGCAGTACCCCCGGAGGCCAGGAAGGTCTGGGAAAGGCTGGCCAGGGGCAGGGGACCTGCTGGGTCCTGCCCCTGGCCTGTGGGGCCTCTGAGCACAACCGGCCCTCTCCCACTGGAAGACCTCCCCGGCTGCCTCCAAAGTCCTGTTTGCCAACACTCCCACCCGCTGTTCACGCCAGACTTGCACAATGCTCCCAAGCCCGGGAGAAAAGCGCTTCGGGGTGGTGCTCTCTCCGGGCCCTTGCCCCTGAGCCTGGGGGCAAGGCATGGGGAACACACACCCAGGCCAAGGCAGAACCACATGCCCACGTCTGTTCCTGTCCCCTGCACCGGCAGAGAGCTTGGGGGAGCCAGAGTCTGTCAGGCAGCTGCTGGGTTGGCCGCCTGTGTGGGAAGGGGCAGAGCCGACCTAGGGGCAAGTTGGGCCTCTTGCTCTCCCTGCTGCCCTGAGGCTGCTGGGCCAAAGACGTCTTGGGCATCCAGCCCCTTACTGGTCCCTTCCCTCTGACGAGGCCCTCTGAGCTCCAGCACCTTGCAGTGTGGAGACAGCCCCTGCCAGCAACCTCCTCTCCAAGGAGGCCTCAACCGAGGCCTAGGCCCAGGGGAAAGGCACCAGCGGGGATGAGCCAGGGGAGGCGCCCGGGCATGTCTGGACCCAGTCCCCGCAGCCTGCCCCTTGGTGGGGCAGTACCCCCGGAGGCCAGGAAGGTCTGGGTAAGACTGGCCAGGGGCAGGGGCCCTGCTGGGTCCTGCCCCTGGCCTGTGGGGCCTCTGAGCACAACCGGCCCTCTCCCACTGGAAGACCTCCCCGGCTGCCTCCAAAGGCCGGTTTGCAAGCGCTCCCGGCCAATGTTACCAGCAGGCGGGCACAATGCTCCTAAGCCCGGAAGAAAAGCGCTTCAGGGTGGTGCTCTCTCTGGGCCCTTGCCCCTGAGCCTGGGGGCAAGGCAGGGTGTCCACACTCCCAGGCCAAGGCAGAACCACATGCACACGTCTGACCTGCCCCCTGCACCGGCAGAGACCTCGGGGGAGCCAGAGTCTGTCAGGCAGCTGCTGGGCTGGCCGCCTGTGTGGGAAGTGGCAGAGCCGACCTAGGGGCAAGTTGGGCCTCTTGCTCTCCCTGCTGCCCTGAGGCTGCTGGGCCAAAGAGGTCTTGGGCATCCAGCCCCTTGCTGGTCCCTTCACTCTGACGAGGCCCTCTGAGCTCCAGCACCTTGCAGTGTGGAGACAGCCCCTGCCAGCAACCTCCTCTCCAAGGAGGCCTCAACCGAGGCCTAGGCCCAGGGGAAAGGCACCAGCGGGGATGAGCCTGGGGAGGCGCCCGGGCATGTCTGGACCCAGTCCCCGCAGCCTGCCCCTTGGTGGGGCAGTACCCCCGGAGGCCAGGAAGGTCTGGGCAAGGCTGGCCAGGGGCAGGGGCCCTGCTGGGTCCTGCCCCTGGCCTGTGGGGCCTCTGAGCACAACCGGCCCTCTCCCACTGGAAGAACTCCCCGGATGCCTCCAAAGGCCAGTTTGCCAACACTCCCGCCCACTGTTCCCGCCAGGCACGCACAATGCTCCCAAGCCCGGGAGAAAAGCACTTCGGGGTGGTGCTCTCCTCGGGCCCTTGCCCCTGAGCCTGGGGGCCAGGCAGTTGGTCCACACTCCCAGACCAAGGCAGAACCACATGCACACGTCTGTTCCTGACCCCTGCACCGGCAGAGAGCTCGGGGGAGCCAGAGTCTGTCAGGCAGCTGCTGGGCTGGCCGCCTGTGTGGGAAGGGGCAGAGCCGACCTAGGGGCAAGTTGGGCCTCTTCCTCTCCCTGCTGCCCTGAGGCTGCTGGGCCAAAGAGGTCTTGGGCATCCAGCCCCTTGCTGGTCCCTTCCCTCTGACGAGGCCCTCTGAGCTCCAGCACCTTGCAGTGTGGAGACAGCCCCTGCCAGCAACCTCCTCTCCAAGGAGGCCTCAACCGAGGCCTAGGCCCAGGGGAAAGGCACCAGCGGGGATGAGCCTGGGGAGGCGCCCGGGCATGTCTGGACCCAGTCCCCGCAGCCTGCCCCTTGGTGGAGCAGTACCCCCGGAGGCCAGGAAGATCTGGGCAAGGCTGGCCAGGGGCAGGGGCCCTGCTGGGTCCTCCCCATGGCCTGTGGGGCCTCTGAGCACAACCGGCCCTCTCCCACTGGAAGACCTCCCCGGCTGCCTCCAAAGGCCAGTTTGCCAACACTCCTGCCCGCTCTTCCCGCCAGGCACGCACAATGCTCCCAAGCCCGGGAGAAAAGCGCTTCGGGGTGGTGCTCTCTCCGGGCCCTTGCCCCTGAGCCTGTGGGCAAGGCAGGGGGAACACACTCCCAGACCAAGGCAGAAACACATGCACACGTCTGTTCCTGTCCCCTGCACCGGCAGAGAGCTCGGGGGAGCCAGAGTCTCTCAGGCAGGTGCTGGGCTGGCCGCCTGTGTGGGAAGGGGCAGAGCCGACCTAGGGGCAAGTTGGGCCTCTTGCTCTCCCTGCTGCCCTGAGGCTGCAGGGCCAAAGACGTCTTGGGCATCCAGCCCCTTACTGGTCCCTTTCCTCTGACGAGGCCCTCTGAGCTCCAGCACCTTGCAGTGTGGAGACAGCCCCTGCCAGCAATCTCCTCTCCAAGGAGGCCTCATCCGAGGCCTAGGCCCAGGGGAAAGGCACCAGCGGGGTTGAGCCAGGGGAGGCGCCCGGGCATGTCTGGACCCTGTCCCCGCAGCCTGCCCCTTGGTGGGGCAGTACGCCCGGAGGCCAGGAAGGTCTGGGCAAGGCTGGCCAGGGGCAGGGGCCCTGCTGGGTCCTGCCCCTGGCCTGTGGGGCCTCTGAGCACAACCGGCCCTCTCCCACTGGAAGACCTCCCCGGCTGCCTCCAAAGGCCGGTTTGCAAGCACTCCCGCCCACTGTTCCCGCCAGGCGCGCACAATGCTCCCAAGCCCGGGAGAAAAGCGCTTCGGGGTGGTGGTCTCTCCGGGCCCTTGCCCCTGAGCCTGGGGGCCAGGCAGGGGATCCACAGTCCCAGGCCAAGGCACAACAACATGCACACGTCTGTTCCTGCCCCCTCCACCGGCAGAGAGCTGGGGGGAGCCAGAGTCTGTCAGGCAGCTGCTGGGCTGGCCGCCTGTGTGGGAAGGGGCAGAGCCGACCTAGGGGCAAGTTGGGCCTCTTGCTCTCCCTGCTGCCCTGAGGCTGCTGGGCCAAAGAGGTCTTGGGCATCCAGCCCCTTGCTGGTCCCTTCCCTCTGACGAGGCCCTCTGAGCTCCAGCACCTTGCAGTGTGGAGACAGCCCCTGCCAGCAACCTCTTCTCCAAGGAGGCCTCAACCGAGGCCTAGGCACATGGGAAAGGCACCAGCGGGGATGAGCCAGTGGAGGCGCACGGGCATATCAGGACCCAGTCCCCACAGCCTGCCCCTTGGTGGGGCAGTACCCCCGGAGGCCAGGAAGGTCTGGGCAAGGCTGGCCAGGGTCAGGGTCCCTGCTGGGTCCTGCCCCTGGCCTGTGGGGCCTCTGAGCACAACCGGCCCTCTCCCACTGGAAGACCTCCCCGGCTGCCTCCAAAGGCGGGTTTGCCAACACTCCCGCCCGCTGTTCCCGCCAGGCACGCACAACGCTCCCAAGGCCAGGAGAAAAGCGCTTCGGGGTGTTGCTCTTTCCGGGCCCTTGCCCCTGAGCCTGGGGTCCAGGCAGTGGGTCCACACTCCCAGACCAAGGCAGAACCACATGCACACGTCTGTTCCTGACCCCTGCACCGGCAGAGAGCTCGGGGGAGCCAGAGTCTGTCAGGCAGCTGCTGGGTTGGCTGCCTGTGTGGGAAGGGGCAGAGCCGACCTAGGGGCAAGTTGGGCCTCTTGCTCTCCCTGCTGCCCTGAGGCTGCTGGGCCAAAGAGGTCTTGGGCATCCAGCCCCTTGCTGGTCCCTTCCCGCTGACGAGGCCCTCTGAGCTCCAGCACCTTGCAGTGTGGAGACAGCCCCTGCCAGCAACCTCCTCTCCAAGGAGGCCTCAACCGAGGCCTAGGCCCAGGGGAAAGGCACCAGCGGGGATGAGCCTGGGGAGGCGCCCGGGCATGTCTGGACCCAGGCCCCGCAGCCTGCCCCTTGTTGGGGCAGTACCCCCGGAGGCCAGGAAGGTCTGGGCAAGGCTGGCCAGGGGCAGGGGCCATGCTGCGTCCTGCCCCTGGCCTGTGGGGCCTCTGAGCACAACCGGCCCTCTCCCACTGGAAGACATCCCCGGCTGCCTCCAAGGCCGGTTTGCAAGCGCTCCCGCCCGCTGTTCCCAGCAGGCGTGCACAATGCTCCCAAGCCCGGGAGAAAAGCGCTTCAGGGTGGTGCTCTCTCCGGGCCCTTGCCCCTGAGCCTGGGGGCAAGGCAGGGTGTCCACACTCCCAGGACAAGGCAGAACCACATGCACACGTCTGATCTGCCCCCTGCACCGGCAGAGAGCTCGGGGGAGCCAGAGTCTGTCAGGCAGCTGCTGGGCTGGCCGCCTGTGTGGGAAGGGGCAGAGCCGACCTAGGGGCAAGTTGGGCCTCTTGCTCTCCCTGCTGCCCTGAGGCTGCTGGGCCAAAGAGGTCTTGGGCATCCAGCCCCTTGCTGGTCCCTTCCCTCTGACGAGGCCCTCTGAGCTCCAGCACCTTTCAGTGTGGAGACAGCCCCTGCCAGCAACCTCCTCTCCAAGGAGGCCTCAACCGAGGCCTAGGCCCAGGGGAAAGGCACCAGCGGGGATGAGCCTGGGGAGGCGCCCGGGCATGTCTGGACCCAGTCCCCGCAGCCTGCCCCTTGGTGGGGCAGTACCCCCGGAGGCCAGGAAGGTCTGGGCAAGGCTGCCAGGGGCAGGGACACTGCTGGGTCCTGCCCCTGGCCTGTGGGGCGTCTGAGCACAACCGGCACTCTCCCGCTGGAAGACCTCCCCGTCTGCCTCGAAAGGCCGGTTTGCAAGCACTCCCGCCCGCTGTTCCCGCCAGGCACGCACAATGCTCCCAAGCCCGGGAGAAAAGCGCTTCGGGGTGGTGCTCTCTCCGGGCCCTTGCCCCTGAGCCTGGGGGCAAGGCATGGGGAACACACTCCCAGGCCAAGGCAGAACCACATGCCCACGTCTGTTCCTGTCCCCTGCACCGGCAGAGAGCTTGGGGGAGCCAGAGTCTGTCAGGCAGCTGCTGGGTTGGCCGCCTGTGTGGGAAGGGGCAGAGCCGCCCTAGGGGCAAGTTGGGCCTCTTGCTCTCCCTGCTGCCCTGAGGCTGCTGGGCCAAAGACGTCTTGGGCATCCAGCCCCTTACTGGTCCCTTCCCTCTGACGAGGCCCTCTGAGCTCCAGCACCTTGCAGTTTGGAGACAGCCCCTGCCAGCAACCTCCTCTCCAAGGAGGCCTCAACCGAGGCCTAGGCCCAGGGGAAAGGCACCAGCGGGGATGAGCCAGGGGAGGCGCCCGAGCATGTCTGGACCCAGTCCCCGCAGCCTGCCCCTTGGTGGGGCAGTACCCCCGGAGGCCAGGAAGGTCTGGGTAAGACTGGCCAGGGGCAGGGGCCCTGCTGGGTCCTGCCCCTGGCCTGTGGGGCCTCTGAGCACAACCGGCCCTCTCCCACTGGAAGACCTCCCCGGCTGCCTCCAAAGGCCGGTTTGCAAGCGCTCCCGGCCACTGTTACCAGCAGGCGGGCACAATGCTCCTAAGCCCGGAAGAAAAGCGCTTCAGGGTGGTGCTCTCTCTGGGCCCTTGCCCCTGAGCCTGGGGGCAAGGCAGGGTGTCCACACTCCCAAGCCAAGGCAGAACCACATGCACACGTCTGACCTGCCCCCTGCACCGGCAGAGAGCTCGGGGGAGCCAGAGTCTGTCAGGCAGCTGCTGGGCTGGCCGCCTGTGTGGGAAGTGGCAGAGCCGACCTAGGGGCAAGTTGGGCCTCTTGCTCTCCCTGCTGCCCTGAGGCTGCTGGGCCAAAGAGGTCTTGGGCATCCAGCCCCTTGCTGGTCCCTTCCCTCTGACGAGGCCCTCTGAGCTCCAGCACCTTGCAGTGTGGAGACAGCCCCTGCCAGCAACCTCCTCTCCAAGGAGGCCTCAACCGAGGCCTAGGCCCAGGGGAAAGGCACCAGCGGGGATGAGCCTGGGGAGGCGCCCGGGCATGTCTGGACCCAGTCCCCGCAGCCTGCCCCTTGATGGGGCAGTACCCCCGGAGGCCAGGAAGGTCTGGGCAAGGCTGGCCAGGGGCAGGGGGCCTGCTGGGTCCTGCCCCTGGCCTGTGGGGCCTCTGAGCACAAGCGGCCCTCTCCCACGGGAAGAACTCCCCGGCTGCCTCCAAAGGCCAGTTTGCCAACAGTCCTGCCCGCTGTTCCCGCCAGGCACGCACAATGCTCCCAAGCCCGGGAGAAAAGCGCTTCGGGGTGGTGCTCTCTCCGGGCCCTTGCCCCTGAGCCTGGGGGCAAGGCAGGGGGAACACACTCCCTGGCCAAGGCAGAACCACATGCACACGTCTGTTCCTGACCCCTGCACCGGCAGAGAGCTGGGGGGAGCCAGAGTCTGTCAGGCAGCTGCTGGGCTGGCCGCCTGTGTGGGAAGGGGCAGAGCCGACCTAGGGGCAAGTTGGGCCTCTTGCTCTCCCTGCTGCCCTGAGGCTGCTGGGCCAAAGAGGTCTTGGGCATCCAGCCCCTTGCTTGTCCCTTCCCTCTGACGAGGCCCTCTGAGCTCCAGCACCTTGCAGTGTGGAGACAGCACCTGCCAGCAATCTCCTCTCCAAGGAGGCCTGAACCGAGGCCTAGGCCCAGGGAAAAGGCACCAGCGGGGTTGAGCCAGGGGAGGCGCCCGGGCATGTCTGGACCCTGTCCCCGCAGCCTGCCCCTTGGTGGGGCAGTACCCCCGGAGGCCAGGAAGGTCTGGGCAAGGCTGGCCAGGGGCAGGGGCCCTGCTGGGTCCTGCCCCTGGCCTGTGGGGCCTCTGAGCACAACCGGCCCTTGCCCACTGGAAGACCTCCCCGGCTGCCTCCAAAGGCCGGTTTGCAAGCACTCCCGCCCACTGTTCCCGCCAGGCGCGCACAATGCTCCCAAGACCGGGAGAAAAGCGCTTCGGGGTGGTGGTCTCTCCGGGCCCCTGGCCCTGAGCCTGGGGGCCAGGCAGGGGATCCACAGTCCCAGGCCAAGGCAGAACCACATGCACACGTCTGTTCCTGCCCCCTCCACCGGCAGAGAGCTGGGGGGAGCCAGAGTCTGTCAGGCAGCTGCTGGGCTGGCCGCCTGTGTGGGAAGGGGCAGAGCCGACCTAGGGGCAAGTTGGGCCTCTTGCTCTCCCTGCTGCCCTGAGGCTGCTGGGCCAAAGAGGTCTTGGGCATCCAGCCCCTTGCTGGTCCCTTCCCTCTGACGAGGCCCTCTGAGCTCCAGCACCTTGCAGTCTGGAGACAGCCCCTGCCAGCAACCTCTTCTCCAAGGAGGCCTCAACCGAGGCCTAGGCCCAGGGGAAAGGCACCAGCGGGGATGAGCCTGGGGAGGCGCCCAGGCATGTCTGGACCCAGTCCCCGCAGCCTGCCCCTTGGTGGGGCAGTACCCCCGGAGGCCAGGAAGGTCTGGGCAAGGCTGGCGAGGGGCAGGGGCCCTGCTGGGTCCTGCCCCTGGGCTGTGGGGCCTCTGAGCACAACCGGCCCTCTCCCACTGGAAGACCTCCCCGGGTGCCTCCAAAGGCCGGTTTGCCAACACTCCCGCCCGCTGTTCCCGCCAGGCACGCACAATGCTCCCAAGCCCGGGAGAAAAGCGCTTCGGGGTGTTGCCCTCTCCGGGCCCTTGCCCCTGAGCCTGGGGTCCAGGCAGTGGGTCCACACTCCCAGACCAAGGCAGAACCACATGCACACGTCTGTTCCTGACCCCTGCACCGGCAGAGAGCTCGGGGGAGCCAGAGTCTGTCAGGCAGCTGCTGGGTTGGCTGCCTGTGTGGGAAGGGGCAGAGCCGACCTAGGGGCAAGTTGGGCCTCTTCCTCTCCCTGCTGCCCTGAGGCTGCTGGGCCAAAGACGTCTTGGGCATCCAGCCCCTTACTGGTCCCTTCCCTCTGACGAGGCCCTCTGAGCTCCAGCACCTTGCAGTGTGGAGACAGCCCCTGCCAGCAACCTCCTCTCCAAGGAGGCCTCAACCGAGGCCTAGGCCCAGGGGAAAGGCACCAGCGGGGATGAGCCAGTGGAGGCGCAAGGGCATGTCTGGACCCAGTCCCCGCAGCCTGCCCCTTGGTGGGGCAGTACCCCCGGAGGCCAGGAAGGTCTGGGCAAGGCTGCAAGGGGCAGGGGCCCTGCTGCGTCGTGCCCCTGGCCTGTGGGGCGTCTGAGCACAACCGGCACTCTCCCGCTGGAAGACCTCCCCGTCTGCCTCCAAAGGCCGGTTTGCAAGCACTCCCGCCCGCTGTTCCCGCCAGGCAGGCACAATGCTCCCAAGCCCGGGAGAAAAGCGCTTCGCGGTGGTGCTCTCCTCGGGCCCTTGCCCCTGAGCCTGGGGGCCAGGGAGTTGGAACACACTCCCAGGCCAAGGCAGAACGACATGCACACGTCTGTTCCTGCCCCCTACACCGGCAGAGAGCTCGGGGGAGCCAGAGACTGCCAGGCTGCTACTGGGCTGGCTGCCTGTGTGGGACGGGGCAGAGCCGACCTAGGGGCAAGTTGGGCCTCTTGCTCTCCCTGCTGCCCTGAGGCGGCTGGGTCAAAAGGTCTTGGGCATCCAGCCCTTTGCTGGTCCCTTCCCTCTGACGAGGCCCTCTGAGCTCCAGCACCTTGCAGTGTGGAGACAGCCCCTGCCAGCAACCTCCTCTCCAAAGAGGCCTCAACCGAGGCCTACGCCCAGGGGAAAAGCACCAGCGGGGATGATCCTGGGGAGGCGCACGGACATGTCTGGACCCAGTCCCCGCAGCCTGCCCCTTGGTGGGGCAGTACCCCCGGAGGCCAGGAAGGTCTGGGCAAGGCTGGCCAGGGGCAGGGTCCCTGCTGGGTCCTGCCCCTGGCCTGTGAGGCCTCTGAGCACAACCGGCCCTCTCCCACTGGAAGACCTCCCCAGCTGCCTCCAAAGTCCTGTTTGCAAACACTCCCGCCCGCTGTTCACGCCAGGCTCGCACAATGCTCCCAAGCCCGGGAGAAAAGCGCTTCGGGGTGGTGCTCTCTCCGGGCCCTTGCCCCTGAGCCTGGGGGCCAGGCAGTGTGTCCACACTCCCAGACCAAGGCAGAACCACATGCACACGTCTGTTACTGACCCCTGCACCGGCAGAGAGCTCGGGGGAGCCAGAGTCTGTCAGGCAGCTGCTGGGCTGGCCGCCTGTGTGGGAAGGGGCAGAGCCGACCTAGGGGCAAGTTGGGCCTCTTGCTCTCCCTGCTGCCCTGAGGCTGCTGGGCCAAAGAGGTCTTGGGCATCCAGCCCCTTGCTGGTCCCTTCCCTCTGACGAGGC
This sequence comes from Dama dama, assembly GCF_033118175.1. Classification (NCBI taxonomy): domain Eukaryota; kingdom Metazoa; phylum Chordata; class Mammalia; order Artiodactyla; family Cervidae; genus Dama; species Dama dama. The sequence goes on from NW_026870889.1 coordinate 3,287,139, forward strand.
CCTCTGAGCTCCAGCACCTTGCAGTGTGGAGCCAGCCCCTGCCCGCAACCTCCTCTCCAAGGAGGCATCAACCGAGGCCTATGCCCAGGGGAAAGGCACCAGCGGGGATGAGCCTGGGGAGGCGCCCAGGCATGTCTGGACCCAGTCCCCGCAGCCTGCCCCTTGGTGGGGCAGTACCCCCGGAGGCCAGGAAGGTCTGGGCAAGGCTGGCCAGGGGCAGGGGCCCTGCTGGGTCCTGCCCCTGGCCTGTGGGGCCTCTGAGCACAACCGGCCCTCTCCCACTGGAAGAACTCCCCGGCTGCCTCCAAAGGCCAGTTTGCCAACACTCCCGCCCGCTGTTCCCGCCAGGCACGCACAATGCTCCCAAGCCCGGGAGAAAAGCACTTCGGGGTGGTGCTCTCCTCGGGCCCTTGCCCCTGAGCCTGGGGGCCAGGCAGTTGGTCCACACTCCCAGACCAAGGCAGAACCACATGCACACGTCTGTTCCTGACCCCTGCACCGGCAGAGAGCTCGGGGGAGCCAGAGTCTGTCAGGCAGCTGCTGGGCTGGCCGCCTTTGTGGGAAGGGGCAGAGCCGACCTAGGGGCAAGTAGGGCCTCTTGCTCTCCCTGCTGCCCTGAGGCTGCTGGGCCAAAGAGGTCTTGGGCATCCAGCCCTTTGCTTGTCCCTTCCCTCTGACGAGGCCCTCTGAGCTCCAGCACCTTGCAGTGTGGAGACAGCCTCTGCCAGCAACCTCCTCTCCAAGGAGGCCTCAACCGAGACCTAGGACCAGGGGAAAGGCACCAGCGGGGATGAGCCTGGGGAGGCGCCCAGGCATGTCTGGACCCAGTCCCCGCAGCCTGCCCCTTGGTGGGGCAGTAACCCCGGAGGCCAGGAAGGTCTGGGAAAGGCTGGCCAGGGGCAGGGGACCTGCTGGGTCCTGCCCCTGGCCTGTGGGGCCTCTGAGCACAACCGGCCCTCTCCCACTGGAAGACCTCCCCGGCTGCCTCCAAAGTCCTGTTTGCCAACACTCCCACCCGCTGTTCACGCCAGACTTGCACAATGCTCCCAAGCACGGGAGAAAAGCGCTTCGGGGTGGTGCTCTCTCCAGGCCCTTGCCCCTGAGCCTGGGGGCAAGGCATGGGGAACACACTCCCAGGCCAAGGCAGAACCACATGCCCACGTCTGTTCCTGTCCCCTGCACCGGCAGAGAGCTTGGGGTAGCCAGAGTCTGTCAGGCAGCTGCTGGGTTGGCCGCCTGTGTGGGAAGGGGCAGAGCCGCCCTAGGGGCAAGTTGGGCCTCTTGCTCTCCCTGCTGCCCTGAGGCTGCTGGGCCAAAGACGTCTTGGGCATCCAGCCCCTTACTGGTCCCTTCCCTCTGACGAGGCCCTCTGAGCTCCAGCACCTTGCAGTGTGGAGACAGCCCCTGCCAGCAACCTCCTCTCCAAGGAGGCCTCAACCGAGGCCTAGGCCCAGGGGAAAGGCACCAGCGGGGATGAGCCTGGGGAGGCGCCCGAGCATGTCTGGACCCAGTCCCCGCAGCCTGCCCCTTGGTGGGGCAGTACCCCCGGAGGCCAGGAAGGTCTGGGAAAGGCTGGCCAGGGGCAGGGGACCTGCTGGGTCCTGCCCCTTGCCTGTGGGGCCTCTGAGCACAACCGGCCCTCTCCCACTGGAAGACCTCCCCGGCTGCCTCCAAAGGCCGGTTTGCAAGCGCTCCCGGCCACTGTTACCAGCAGGCGGGCACAATGCTCCTAAGCCCGGAAGAAAAGCGCTTCAGGGTGGTGCTCTCTCTGGGCCCTTGCCCCTGAGCCTGGGGGAAGGCAGGGTGTCCACACTCCCAGGCCAAGGCAGAACCACATGCACACGTCTGACCTGCCCCCTGCACCGGCAGAGAGCTCGGGGGAGCCAGAGTCTGTCAGGCAGCTGCTGGGCTGGCCGCCTGTGTGGGAAGTGGCAGAGCCGACCTAGGGGCAAGTTGGGCCTCTTGCTCTCCCTGCTGCCCTGAGGCTGCTGGGCCAAAGAGGTCTTGGGCATCCAGCCCCTTGCTGGTCCCTTCCCTCTGACGAGGCCCTCTGAGCTCCAGCACCTTGCAGTGTGGAGACAGCCCCTGCCAGCAACCTCCTCTCCAAGGAGGCCTCAACCGAGGCCTAGGCCCAGGGGAAAGGCACCAGCGGGGATGAGCCTGGGGAGGCGCCCGGGCATGTCTGGACCCAGTCCCCGCAGCCTGCCCCTTGGTGGGGCAGTACCCCCGGAGGCCAGGAAGGTCTGGGCAAGGCTGGCCAGGGGCAGGGGCCCTGCTGGGTCCTGCCCCTGGCCTGTGGGGCCTCTGAGCACAACCGGCCCTCTCCCACTGGAAGAACTCCCCGGCTGCCTCCAAAGGCCAGTTTGCCAACACTCCCGCCCGCTGTTCCCGCCCGGCACGCACAATGCTCCCAAGCCCGGGAGAAAAGCGCTTCGGGGTGGTGCTCTCCTCGGGCCCTTGCCCCTGAGCCTGGGGGCCAGGCAGTTGGTCCACACTCCCAGACCAAGGCAGAACCACATGCACACGTCTGTTCCTGACCCCTGCACCGGCAGAGAGCTCGGGGGAGCCAGAGTCTGTCAGGCAGCTGCTGGGCTGGCCGCCTGTGTGGGAAGGGGCAGAGCCGACCTAGGGGCAAGTTGGGCCTCTTCCTCTCCCTGCTGCCCTGAGGCTGCTGGGCCAAAGAGGTCTTGGGCATCCAGCCCCTTGCTGGTCCCTTCCCTCTGACGAGGCCCTCTGAGCTTCAGCACCTTGCAATGTGGAGACAGCCCCTGCCAGCAACATCCTCTCCAAGGAGGCCTCAACCGAGGCCTAGGCCCAGGGGAAAGGCACCAGCGGGGATGAGCCTGGGGAGGCGCCCGGGCATGTCTGGACCCAGTCCCCGCAGCCTGCCCCTTGGTGGGGCAGTACCCCCGGAGGCCAGGAAGATCTGGGCAAGGCTGGCCAGGGGCAGGGGCCCTGCTGGGTCCTCCCCATGGCCTGTGGGGCCTCTGAGCACAACCGGCCCTCTCCCACTGGAAGACCTCCCCGGCTGCCTCCAAAGGCCAGTTTGCCAACACTCCTGCCCGCTCTTCCCGCAGGCACGCACAATGCTCCCAAGCCCGGGAGAAAAGCGCTTCGGGGTGGTGGTCTCTCCGGGCCCTTGCCCCTGAGCCTGGGGGCCAGGCAGGGGATCCACAGTCCCAGGCCAAGGCACAACAACATGCACACGTCTGTTCCTGCCCCCTCCACCGGCAGAGAGCTGGGGGGAGCCAGAGTCTGTCAGGCAGCTGCTGGGCTGGCCGCCTGTGTGGGAAGGGGCAGAGCCGACCTAGGGGCAAGTTGGGCCTCTTGCTCTCCCTGCTGCCCTGAGGCTGCTGGGCCAAAGAGGTCTTGGGCATCTAGCCCCTTGCTGGTCCCTTCCCTCTGACGAGGCCCTCTGAGCTCCAGCACCTTGCAGTGTGGAGACAGCCCCTGCCAGCAACCTCCTCTCCAAGGAGGCCTCAACCTAGGCCTAGGCCCAGGGGAAAGGCACCAGCGGGGATGAGCCAGTGGAGGCGCACGGGCATATCAGGACCCATTCCCCGCAGCCTGCCCCTTGGTGGGGCAGTACCCCCGGAGGCCAGGAAGGTCTGGGCAAGGCTGGCCAGGGGCAGGGTCCCTGCTCTGTCCTGCCCCTGGCCTGTGGGGCCTCTGAGCACAACCGGCCCTCTCCCACTGGAAGACCTCCCCGGCTGCCTCCAAAGGCGGGTTTGCCAACACTCCCGCCCGCTGTTCCCGCCAGGCACGCACAACGCTCCCAAGGCGAGGAGAAAAGCGCTTCGGGGTGTTGCTCTCTCCGGGCCCTTGCCCCTGAGCCTGGGGTCCAGGCAGTGGGTCCACACTCCCAGACCAAGGCAGAACCACATGCACACGTCTGTTCCTGACCCCTGCACCGGCAGAGAGCTCGGGGGAGCCAGAGTCTGTCAGGCAGCTGCTGGGTTGGCTGCCTGTGTGGGAAGGGGCAGAGCCGACCTGGGGGCAAGTTGGGCCTCTTGCTCTCCCTGCTGCCCTGAGGCTGCTGGGCCAAAGAGGTCTTGGGCATCCAGCCCCTTGCTGGTCCCTTCCCTCTGACGAGGCCCTCTGAGCTCCAGCACCTTGCAGTGTGGAGCCAGCCCCTGCCAGCAACCTCCTCTCCAAGGAGGCATCAACCGAGGCCTATGCCCAGGGGAAAGGCACCAGCGGGGATGAGCCTGGGGAGGCGCCCAGGCATGTCTGGACCCAGTCCCCGCAGCCTGCCCCTTGGTGGGGCAGTACCCCCGGAGGCCAGGAAGGTCTGGGCAAGGCTGGCCAGGGGCAGGGGCCCTGCTGGGTCCTGCCCCTGGCCTGTGGGGCCTCTGAGCACAACCGGCCCTCTCCCACTGGAAGAACTCCCCGGCTGACTCCAAAGGCCAGTTTGCCAACACTCCCGCCCGCTGTTCCCGCCAGGCACGCACAATGCTCCCAAGCCCGGGAGAAAAGCACTTCGGGGTGGTGCTCTCCTCGGGCCCTTGCCCCTGAGCCTGGGGGCCAGGCAGTTGGTCCACACTCCCAGACCAAGGCAGAACCACATGCACACGTCTGTTCCTGACCCCTGCACCGGCAGAGAGCTCGGGGGAGCCAGAGTCTGTCAGGCAGCTGCTGGGCTGGCCGCCTGTGTGGGAAGGGGCAGAGCCGACCTAGGGGCAAGTTGGGCCTCTTGCTCTCCCTGCTGCCCTGAGGCTGCAGGGCCAAAGACGTCTTGGGCATCCAGCCCCTTACTGGTCCCTTCCCTCTGACGAGGCCCTCTGAGCTCCAGCACCTTGCAGTGTGGAGACAGCCCCTGCCAGCAATCTCCTCTCCAAGGAGGCCTCAACCGAGGCCTAGGCCCAGGGGAAAGGCACCAGCGGGGTTGAGCCAGGGGAGGCGCCCGGGCATGTCTGGACCCTGTCCCCGCAGCCTGCCCCTTGGTGGGGCAGTACCCCCGGAGGCCAGGAAGGTCTGGGCAAGGCTGGCCAGGGGCAGGGGCCCTGCTGGGTCCTGCCCCTGGCCTCTGGGGCCTCTGAGCACAACCGGCCCTCTCCCACTGGAAGACCTCCCCGGCTGCCTCCAAAGGCCGGTTTGGAAGCACTCCCGCCCACTGTTCCCGCCAGGCGCGCACAATGCTCCCAAGCCCGGGAGAAAAGCGCTTCGGGGTGGTGGTCTCTCCGGGCCCTTGCCCCTGAGCCTGGGGGCCAGGCAGGGGATCCACAGTCCCAGGCCAAGGCACAACAACATGCACACGTCTGTTCCTGCCCCCTCCACCGGCAGAGAGCTGGGGGGAGCCAGAGTCTGTCAGGCAGCTGCTGGGCTGGCCGCCTGTGTGGGAAGGGGCAGAGCCGACCTAGGGGCAAGTTGGGCCTCTTGCTCTCCCTGCTGCCCTGAGGCTGCTGGGCCAAAGAGGTCTTGGGCATCCAGACCCTTGCTGGTCCCTTCCCTCTGACGAGGCCCTCTGAGCTCCAGCACCTTGCAGTGTGGAGACAGCCCCTGCCAGCAACCTCCTCTCCAAGGAGGCCTCAACCGAGGCCTAGGCACAGGGGAAAGGCACCAGCGGGGATGAACCTGGGGAGGCGCCCGGGCATGTCTGGACCCAGTCCCCGCAGCCTGCCCCTTGGTGGGGCAGTACCCCCGGAGGCCAGGAAGGTCTGGGCAAGGCTGGCCAGGGGCAGGGTCCCTGCTGGGTCCTGCCCCTGGCCTGTGGGGCCTCTGAGCACAACCGGCCCTCTCCCACTGGAAGACCTCCCCGGCTGCCTCCAAAGGCGGGTTTGCCAACACTCCCGCCCGCTGTTCCGCCAGGCACGCACAACGCTCCCAAGGCCAGGAGAAAAGCGCTTCGGGGTGTTGCTCTCTCCGGGCCCTTGCCCCTGAGCCTGGGGTCCAGGCAGTGGGTCCACACTCCCAGACCAAGGCAGAACCACATGCCCACGTCTGTTCCTGTCCCCTTCACCGGCAGAGAGCTTGGGGGAGCCAGAGTCTGTCAGGCAGCTGCTGGGTTGGCCGCCTGTGTGGGAAGGGGCAGAGCCGCCCTAGGGGCAAGTTGGGCCTCTTGCTCTCCCTGCTGCCCTGAGGCTGCTGGGCCAAAGACGTCTTGGGCATCCAGCTCCTTACTGGTCCCTTCCCTCTGACGAGGCCCTCTGAGCTCCAGCACCTTGCACTGTGGAGACAGCCCCTGCCAGCAACCTCCTCTCCAAGGAGGCCTCAAGCGAGGCCTAGGCCCAGGGGAAAGGCACCAGCGGGGATGAGCCTGGGGAGGCGCCCGGGCATGTCTGGACCCAGGCCCCGCAGCCTGCCCCTTGGTGGGGCAGTACCCCCGGAGGCCAGGAAGGTCTGGGCAAGGCTGGCCAGGGGCAGGGGCCCTGCTGCGTCCTGCCCCTGGCCTGTGGGGCCTCTGAGCACAACCGGCCATCTCCCACTGGAAGACCTCCCCGGCTGCCTCCAAAGGCCGGGTTGCAAGCGCTCCCGCCCACTGTTCCCAGCAGGCGTGCACAATGCTCCCAAGCCCGGGAGAAAAGCGCTTCAGGGTGGTGCTCTCTCCGGGCCCTTGCCCCTGAGCCTGGGGGCAAGGCAGGGTGTCCACACTCCCAGAACAAGGCAGAACCACATGCACACGTCTGATCTGCCCCCTGCACCGGCAGAGAGCTCGGGGGAGCCAGAGTCTGTCAGGCAGCTGCTGGGCTGGCCGCCTGTGTGGGAAGGGGCAGAGCCAACCTAGGGGCAAGTTGGGCCTCTTGCTCTCCCTGCTGCCCTGAGGCTGCTGGGCCAAAGAGGTCTTGGGCATCCAGCCCCTTGCTGGTCCCTTCCCTCTGACGAGGCCCTCTGAGCTCCAGCACCTTGCAGTGTGGAGACAGCCCCTGCCAGCAACCTCCTCTCCAAGGAGGCCTCAACCGAGGCCTAGGCCCAGGGGAATGGCACCAGCGGGGATGAGCCTGGGGAGGCGCCCGGGCATGTCTGGACCCAGTCCCCGCAGCCTGCCCCTTGGTGGGGCAGTACCCCCGGAGGCCAGGAAGGTCTCAGCAAGGCTGCCAGGGGCAGGGGCCCTGCTGGGTCCTGCCCCTGGCCTGTGGGGCCTCTGAGCACAACCGGCACTCTCCCGCTGGAAGACCTCCCCGTCTGCCTCGAAAGGCCGGTTTGCAAGCACTCCCGCCCGCTGTTCCCGCCAGGCACGCACAACGCTCCCAAGGCCAGGAGAAAAGCGCTTCGGGGTGTTGCTCTCTCCGGGCCCTTGCCCCTGAGCCTGGGGTCCAGGCAGTGGGTCCACACTCCCAGACCAAGGCAGAACCACATGCACACGTCTGTTCCTGCACCCTCCACCGGCAGAGAGCTGGGGGGAGCCAGAGTCTGTCAGGCAGCTGCTGGGCTGGCCGCCTGTGTGGGAAGGGGCAGAGCCGACCTAGGGGCAAGTTGGGCCTCTTGCTCTCCCTGCTGCCCTGAGGCTGCTGGGCCAAAGAGGTCTTGGGCATCCAGCCCCTTGCTGGTCCCTTCCCGCTGACGAGGCCCTCTGAGCTCCAGCACCTTGCAGTGTGGAGACAGCCCCTGCCAGCAACCTCCTCTCCAAGGAGGCATCAACCGAGGCCTATGCCCAGGGGAAAGGCACCAGCGGGGATGAGCCTGGGGAGGCGCCCAGGCATGTCTGGACCCAGTCCCCACAGCCTGCCCCTTGGTGGGGCAGTACCCCCGGAGGCCAGGAAGGTCTGGGCAAGGCTGGCCAGGGGCAGGGGACCTGCTGGGTCCTGCCCCTGGCCTGTGAGGCCTCTGAGCACAACCGGCCCTCTCCCACTGGAAGACCTCCACGGCTGCCTCCAAAGTCCTGTTTGCAAACACTCCCGCCCGCTGTTCACGCCAGGCTCGCACAATGCTCCCAAGCCCGTGAGGAAAGCGCTTCGGGGTGGTGCTCTCTCCGGGCCCTTGCCCCTGAGCCTGGGGGCAAGGCAGGGGGAACACACTCCCAGGCCAAGGAAGAACCACATGCCCACGTCTGTTCCTGTCCCCTTCACCGGCAGAGAGCTTGGGGGAGCCAGAGTCTGTCAGGCAGCTGCTGGGTTGGCCGCCTGTGTGGGAAGGGGCAGAGCCGCCCTAGGGGCAAGTTGGGCCTCTTGCTCTCCCTGCTGCCCTGAGGCTGCTGGGCCAAAGACGTCTTGGGCATCCAGCCCCTTACTGGTCCCTTCCCTCTGACGAGGCCCTCTGAGCTCCAGCACCTTGCAGTGTGGAGACAGCCCCTGCCAGCAACCTCCTCTCCAAGGAGGCCTCAACCGAGGCCTAGGCCCAGGGGAAAGGCACCAGCGGGGATGAGCCTGGGGAGGCGCCCGGGCATGTCTGGACCCAGGCCCCGCAGCCTGCCCCTTGGTGGGGCAGTACCCCCGGAGGCCAGGAAGGTCTGGGCAAGGCTGGCCAGGGGCAGGGGCCCTGCTGCGTCCTGCCCCTGGCCTGTGGGGCCTCTGAGCACAACCGGCCCTCTCCCACTGGAAGACCTCCCCGGCTGCCTCCAAAGGCCGGTTTGCAAGCGCTCCCGCCCACTGTTCCCAGCAGGCGTGCACAATGCTCCCAAGCCCGGGAGAAAAGCGCTTCAGGGTGGTGCTCTCTCCGGGCCCTTGCCCCTGAGCCTGGGGGCAAGGCAGGGTGTCCACACTCCCAGAACAAGGCAGAACCACATGCACACGTCTGATCTGCCCCCTGCACCGGCAGAGAGCTCGGGGGAGCCAGAGTCTGTCAGGCAGCTGCTGGGCTGGCCGCCTGTGTGGGAAGGGGCAGAGCCAACCTAGGGGCAAGTTGGGCCTCTTGCTCTCCCTGCTGCCCTGAGGCTGCTGGGCCAAAGACGTCTTGGGCATCCAGCCCCTTGCTGGTCCCTTCCCTCTGACGAGGCCCTCTGAGCTCCAGCACCTTGCAGTGTGGAGACAGCCCCTGCCAGCAACCTCCTCTCCAAGGAGGCCTCAACCGAGGCCTAGGCCCAGGGGAAAGGCACCAGCGGGGATGAGCCTGGGGAGGCGCCCGGGCATGTCTGGACCCAGTCCCCGCAGCCTGCCCCTTGGTGGGGCAGTACCCCCGGAGGCCAGGAAGGTCTGGGCAAGGCTGCCAGGGGCAGGGACACTGCTGGGTCCTGCCCCTGGCCTGTGGGGCGTCTGAGCACAACCGGCACTCTCCCGCTGGAAGACCTCCCCGTCTGCCTCGAAAGGCCGGTTTGCAAGCACTCCCGCCCGCTGTTCCCGCCAGGCACGCACAATGCTCCCAAGCCCGGGAGAAAAGCGCTTCGGGGTGGTGCTCTCACCGGGCCCTTGCCCCTGAGCCTGGGGGCCAGGCAGGGGGAACACACTCCCAGGCCAAGGCAGAACGACATGCACACGTCTGTTCCTGCCCCCTACACCGGCAGAGAGCTCGGGGGAGCCAGAGACAGCCAGGCTGCTGCTGGGCTGGCCGCCTGTGTGGGACGGGGCAGAGCCGACCTAGGGGCAAGTTGGGCCTCTTGCTCTCCCTGCTGCCCTGAGGCTGCTGGGTCAAAGAGGTCTTGGGCATCCAGCCCTTTGCTGGTCCCTTCCCTCTGACGAGGCCCTCTGAGCTCCAGCACCTTGCAGTGTGGAGACAGCCCCTGCCAGCAACCTCCTCTCCAAGGAGGCCTCAACCGAGGCCTAGGCCCAGGGGAAAGGCACCAGCGGGGATGAGCCTGGGGAGGCGCCCGGGGATGTCTGGACCCAGTCCCCGCAGCCTGCCCCTTGGTGGGGCAGTACCCCCGGAGGCCAGGAAGGTCTGGGCAAGGCTGGCCAGGGGCAGGGGCCCTGCTGGGTCCTGCCCCTGGCCTCTGGGGCCTCTGAGCACAACCGGCCCTCTCCCACTGGAAGACCTCCCCGGCTGCCTCCAAAGTCCTGTTTGCAAACACTCCCGCCCGCTGTTCACGCCAGGCTCGCACAATGCTCCCAAGCCCGGGAGAAAAGCGCATTGGGGTGGTTCTCTCTCCGGGCCCTTGCCCCTGAGCCTGGGGGCAAGGCACGGGGAACACACTCCCTGGCCAAGGCAGAACCACATGCCCACGTCTGTTCCTGTCCCCTGCACCGGCAGAGAGCTTGGGGGAGCCAGAGTCTGGCAGGCAGCTGCTGGGTTGGCTGCCTGTGTGGGAAGGGGCAGAGCCGACCTAGGGGCAAGTTGGGCCTCTTGCTCTCCCTGCTGCCCTGAGGCTGCTGGGCCAAAGACATCTTGGGCATCCAGCCCGTTACTGGTCCCTTCCCTCTGACGAGGCCCTCTGAGCTCCAGCACCTTGAAGTGTGGAGACAGCCCCTGCCAGCAACCTCCTCTCCAAGGAGGCCTCAACCGAGGCCTAGGCCCAGGGGAAAGGCACCAGGGGGGATGAGCCTGGGGAGGCACCCGAGCATGTCTGGACCCAGTCCCCGCAGCCTGCCCCTTGGTGGGGCAGTACCCCCGGAGGCCAGGAAGGTCTGGGCAAGGCTGGCCAGGGGCAGGGGCCCTGCTGGGTCCTGCCCCTGGCCTGTGGGGCCTCTGAGCACAACCGGCCCTCTCCCACTGGAAGACCTCCCCGGCTGCCTCCAAAGGCCGGTTTGCAAGCGCTCCCGCCCACTGTTCCCATCAGGCGTGCACAATGCTCCCAAGCCCGGGAGAAAAGCGCATCAGGGTGGTGCTCTCTCCGGGCCCTTGACCCTGAGCCTGGGGTCAAGGCACGGTGTCCACACTCCCAGGCCAAGTCAGAACCACATGCCCACGTCTGTTCCTGCCCCCTGCACCGGCAGAGAGCTCGGGGGAGCCAGAGTCTGTCAGGCAGCTGCTGGGCTGGCCGCCTGTGTGGGAAGGGGCAGAGCCGACCTAGGGGCAAGTTGGGCCTCTTGCTCTCCCTGCTGCCCTGAGGCTGCTGGGCCAAAGAGGTCTTGGGCATCCATCCCGTTGCTGGTCCTTTCCCTCTGACGAGGCCCTCTGAGCTCCAGCACCTTGCAGTGTGGAGACAGCCCCTGCTAGCAACCTCCTCTCCAAGGAGGCCTCAACCGAGGCCTAGGCCCAGGGGAAAGGCACCAGCGGGGATGAGCCTGGGGAGGCGCCCGGGCATGTCTGGGCCCATTCCCCGCAGCCTACCCCTTGGTGGGGCTGTAACGCCGGAGGCAGGAAGGTCTGGGCAAGGCTGGCCAGGGGCAGGGGCCCTGCTGGGTCCTGCCCCTGGCCTGTGGGGCCTCTGAGCACAACCGGCCCTCTCCCACTGGAAGACCTCCCCGGCTGCCTCCAAAGGCCGGTTTGCAAGCACTCCCGCCCACTGTTCCCACCAAGCGTGCACAATTCTCCCAAGCCTGGGAGAAAAGCGCTTCGGGGTGGTGCTCTCTCCGGGCCCTTGCCCCTGAACCTGGGGGCCAGGCAGTTGGTCCACACTCGGAGACCAAGGCAGAACCACATGCACACGCGTGTTCCTGACCCCTGCACCGGTAGAGAGCTCGGGGGAGCCAGAGTCTGTCAGGCAGCTGCTGGGCTGGCCGCCTGTGTGGGAAGGGGCAGAGCCGACCTAGGGGCAAGTTGGGCCTCTTCCTCTCCCTGCTGCCCTGAGGCTGCTGGGCCAAAGAGGTCTTGGGCATCCAGCCCCTTGCTGGTCCCTTCCCTCTGATGAGGCCCTCTGAGCTCCAGCACCTTGCAGTGTGGAGACAGCCCCTGCCAGCAACCTCTTCTCCAAGGAGGCCTCAACCGAGGCCTAGGCCTAGGGGAAAGGCACCAGCGGGGATGAGCCTGGGGAGGCGCCCGGCCATGTCTGGACCCAGTCCCCGCAGCCTGCCCCTTGGTGGGGCAGTACCCCCGGAAGCCAGGAAGGTCTCGGCAAGGCTGCCAGGGGCAGGGACACTGCTGGGTCCTGCCCCTGGCCTGTTGGGCGTCTGAGCACAACCGGCCCTCTCCCGCTGGAAGACCTCCCCGTCTGCCTCCAAAAGACGGTTTGCAAGCACTCCCACCCGCTGTTCCCCCAGGCACGCACAATGCTCCCAAGCCCGGGAGAAAAGCGCTTCGGGGTGGTGCTCTCTCCGGGCCCTTGCCCCTGAGCCTGGGGCCAGGCAGTGGGAACACACTCCCAGGCCAATGGAGAACGACATGCACACGTCTGTTCCTGCCCCCTACACCGGCAGAGAGCTCGGGGGAGCCAGAGACTGCCAGGCTGCGGCTGGGCTGGCTGCCTGTGTGGGACGGGGCGGAGCCGACCTAGGGGCAAGTTGGGCCTCTTGCTCTCCCTGCTGCCCTGAGGCTGCTGGGTCAAAGAGGTCTTGGGCATCCAGCCCTTTGCTGGTGCCTTCCCTCTGACGAGGCCCTCTGAGCTCCAGCACCTTGCAGTGTGGAGACAGCCCCTGCCAGCAACCTCCTCTCCAAAGAGGCCTCAACCGAGGACTACACCCAGGGGAAAGGCACCAGCGGGGATGATCCTGGGGAGGCGCACGGACATGTCTGGACCCAGTCTCCGCAGCCTGCCCCTTGGTGGGGCAGTACCCCCGGAGGCCAGAAAGGTCTGGGCAAGTCTGGCCAGGGGCAGGGGCCCTGCTGGGTCCTGACCCTGGCCTGTGGGGCCTCTGAGCACAACCGGCCCTCTCCCACTGGAAGACCTCCCCGGCTGCCTCCAAAGTCCTGTTTGCAAACACTCCCGCCCGCTGTTCACGTCAGGCTCGCACAATGCTCCCAAGCCCGGGAGAAAAGGACTTCGGAGTGGTGCTCTCTCCGGGCCCTTGCCCCTGAGCCTGGGGGCAAGGCAGGGGGAACACACTCCCAGGCCAAGGCAGAACCACATGCCCACGTCTGTTCCTGTCCCCTGCACCGGCAGAGAGCTTGGGGGAGCCAGAGTCTGTCAGGCAGGTGCTGGGTTGGCCGCCTCTGTGGGAAGGGGCAGAGCCGACCTAGGGGCAAGATGGGCCTCTTGCTCTCCCTGCTGCCCTGAGGCTGCTGGGCCAAAGACGTCTTGGGCATCCAGCCCCTCGCTGGTCCCTTCACTCTGACGAGGCCCTCTGAGCTCCAGCACCTTGCAGTGTGGAGACAGCCCCTGCCAGCAACCTCCTCTCCAAGGAGGCCTCAACCGAGGCCTAGGCCCAGGGGAAAGGCACCAGAGGGGATGAGCCAGGGGAGGCGCCCGAGCATGTCTGGACACAGTTCCCGCCGCCTGCCCCTTGGTGGGGCAGTACCCCCGGAGGCCAGGAAGGGCTGGGCAAGGCTGGCCAGGGGCAGGGGCCCTGCTGGGTCCTGCCCCTGGCCTGTGGGGCCTCTGCGCACAACCGGCCCTCTCCCACTGATAGACCTCCCCGGCTGCCTCCAAAGGCTGGTTTGCAAGCACTCAATCCCGCTGTTCACGCCAGCTGCGGACAATGCTCCCAAGCCCGGGAGAAAAGCATTTTGGGGTGGTGCTCACTCCGGGCTTTGGAAGACCTCCCCGGCTGCCTCCAAGGCCGGTTTGCAAGCACTTCTGCCTGCTGTTCCCGCCACCCGCGCACAATGCTCCCAAGCCCGGGAGAAAAGCTTTTCGGGGTGGTGTTCTCTCTGGACCCAAGAAAGACCTCCCGGGCTGCCCCCAAATGCCGGTTTGCAAGCACTCCCACTCACTGTTCCCGCCATCCGTGCAAATGCTCCAAGCCCAGGAGAAAAGCCCTTCAGGGTGGTGCTCTCTCCCGGCCCTTGGAAGACCTCCCCGGCTGCCTCCAAAGGCTGGATTTCAAGTACTCCCTCCCGCTGTCCCGCCAGCCGCACACAATGCTCCCAATCACGGGAGAAAAGCGCTTCGGGGTGGTGCTCTCTACGGGCCCTTGGAAGACCTCCCCGTTTGTCTCCAAAGGCCGGTTTGCAAGCACTCATGCCCGCTGTTCCCGCCAGCCGCGCACAATGCTCCCAAGCCTAGGAGAAAAGCGCTTCGGGGTGGTGCTCTCTCCCGGCCCTTGGAAGACCTCCCCGGCTGCCTCCAAAGGCCGGTTTGCAAGCACTCAATCCCGCTGTTCCCGCCAGCCGCGCACAATGCTCCCAAGCCCGGGAGAAAAGCGCTTCGGGGTGGTGCTCTCTCCGGGCCCTTGGAAGACCTCCCAAGCTGCCTCCAAAGGCCGGTTTGCAAGCACTCCCGCCCGCTGTTCCCGCCAGCCTCGCACAATGCTCCCAAGCCCGGGAGAAAAGCGCTTCGGGGTGGTGTTCTCTCCGTGCCAATGGAGGACCTCCCTGGCTGCCCCCAAAGGCCAGTTTGCAAGCACTCCCACTCGCTGTTCCCGCCAGCCACGCACAATCCTCCAAAACCCCGGAGAAAAGCGCTTCGGGGTGGTGTTCTCTCCGTGCCCATGGAAGACCTCCCGGGGTGCCCCCAAAGGCCGGTTTGGAAGCACTCCCACTCGCTGTTCCCGCCATCCGCGCAAAATGCTCCCAAGCCCGGGAGAAAAGCATTTTGGGGTGGTGCTCACACCGGGCCCTGGAAGACCTCCCCGGCTGCCTCCAAAGGACGGTTTTCAAGCACTCCTGCCTGCTGTTCCCGCCACCCGCGCACAATGCTCCCAATCCTGGGAGAAAAGCGCTTCGGGGTGGTGCTCTCTACAGGCCCTTGGAAGACCTCCCCGGCTGCCTCCAAAGGCCGGTTTGCAAGGACTCCTTCCTGCTGTTCCCGCCAGCCACGCACAATGCTCCCAAGCCCGGGAGAAAAGCATTTTGGGGTGGTGCTCACACCGGGCCCTGGAAGACCTCCCCGGCTGCCTCCAAAGGACGGTTTTCAAGCACTCCTGCCTGCTGTTCCCGCCACCCGCGCAAAATGCTCCCAAGCCCGGGAGAAAAGCGCTTCGGGGTGGTGCTCTCTACAGGCCCTTGGAAGACCTCCCCGGCTGCCTCCAAAGGCCGGTTTGCAAGGACTCCTTCCTGCTGTTCCCGCCAGCCACGCACAATGCTCCCAAGCCCGGGAGAAAAGCATTTTGGGGTGGTGCTCACACCGGGCCCTGGAAGACCTCCCCGGCTGCCTCCAAAGGACGGTTTTCAAGCACTCCTGCCTGCTGTTCCCGCCACCCGCGCAGAATGCTCCCAAGCGCGGGAGAAAAGCGCTTCGGGGTGGTGCTCTCTACAGGCCCTTGGAAGACCTCCCCGGCTGCCTCCAAAGGCCGGTTTGCAAGGACTCCTTCCTGCTGTTTCCGCCAGCCATGCACAATGCTCCCAAGCCCGGGAGAGAAGCATTTTGGGGTGGTGCTCTCTACAGGCCCTTGGAAGACCTCCCCGGCTGCCTCCAGTGGCCAGTTTGCAAGCACTCATGCCCGCTGTTCCCACCAGCCGCGCACAATGCTCCCAAGCCCGGGAGAAAAGCTTTTTGGGGTGGTGCTCACACCGGGCCCTGGAAGACCTCCCCGGCTGCCTGCAAAGGCCGGTTTTCAAGCACTCCTGCCTGCTGTTCCTGCCACCCGCGCACAATACTCCCAAGCCCGGGAGAAAAGCGCTTCGGGGTGGTGCTCTCTACAGGCCCTTGGAAGACCTCGCCGGCTGCCTCCAAAGGCCGGTTTGCAAGGACTCCTTCCTGCTGTTCCCGCCAGCCACGCAGAATGCTCCCAAGCCCGGGAGAAAAGTGCTTCGGGGTGGTGATCTCTCCGGGCCCTTGGAAGTCGTCCCCGGCTGCCTCCAAAGGCCGGTTTGCAAGCACTCATGCCCGTTGTTCCCACCAGCCGCGCACAATGCTCCCAAGGCCGGGAGAAAAGCATTTTGGGGTGGTGCTCACTCCGGGCCCTTGGAAGACCTCCCCGGCTGCCTCCAAAGGCTAGTTTGCAAGCAGTCCTGCCTGCTGTTCCCGCCAGCCGCGCACAATGCTCCCAAGCCCGGGAGAAAAGCGCTTCGGGGTGGTGCTCTCTCCGGGCCCTTGGAAGACGTCCACGGCTGCCTCCAAAGGCCGGTTTGCAAGCACTCATGCCCGTTGTTCCCACCAGCCGCGCACAATGCTCCCAAGCCCGGGAGAAAAGCATTTTGGGGTGGTGCTCACTCCGGGCCCTTGGAAGACCTCCCCGGCTGCCTCCAAAGGCCAGTTTGCAAGCAGTCCTGCCTGCTGTTCCCGCCAGCCGCGCACAATGTTCCCAAGCCCGGGAGAAAAGCGCTTCGGGGTGGTGCTCTCTCCGGGCACTTTCAAGACCTCCCCGGCTGCCTCCAAAGGCCGGTTTGTAAGTACTCATTCCCGCTGCTTCCGCCAGCCACGCACAATGCTCCCATGCCCGGGAGAAAAGCATTTTGGGGTGGTGCTCTCTCCGGGCCCTTGGAAGACCTCCCGGGCTGCCTCCAAAGGCCGGTTTGCAAGCATTCATGTCCGTTGTTCCCGACAGCCGCACACAATGCTCCCAAGCCCGAGAGAAAAGCATTTTGGGGTGGTGATCAGTCCGGCCCTTGGAAGACCTCCCCGGCTGCCTCCAAAGGACAGTTTGCAAGCACTCATGCCCGCTGTTCCCGCCAGCCGCGCACAATGATCCCAAGACCGTGAGAAAAGCGCTTCGGGGTGGTGTTCTCTCAGGGACCATGGAGGACCTCCCCGGCTGCCCCCAAAGGCCGGTTTGCAAGCATTCCCACTCGCTGTTCCCGCCAGGCACACACAATGTTCCAAAACCCCGGAGAAAAGCGCTTCGGGGTGGTGGTCTCTCCGGGCCCCTGCCCCTGAGCCTGGGGGCCAGGCAGGGGATCCACAGTCCCAGGCCAAGGCAGAACCACATGCACACGTCTGTTCCTGCCCCCTCCACCGGCAGAGAGCTGGGGGGAGCCAGAGTCTGTCAGGCAGCTGCTGGGCTGGCCGCCTGTGTGGGAAGGGGCAGAGCCGACCTAGGGGCAAGTTGGGCCTCTTGCTCTCCCTGCTGCCCTGAGGCTGCTGGGCCAAAGAGGTCTTGGGCATCCAGCCCCTTGCTGGTCCCTTCCCTCTGACGAGGCCCTCTGAGCTCCAGCACCTTGCAGTGTGGAGACAGCCCCTGCCAGCAACCTCCTCTCCAAGGAGGCCTCAACCGAGGCCTAGGCCCAGGGGAAAGGCACCAGCGGAGATGAGCCAGTGGAGGCGCACGGGCATGTCTGGACCCAGTCCCCGCAGCCTGCCCCTTGGTGGGGCAGTACCCCCGGAGGCCAGGAAGGTCTGGGCAAGGCTGCGAGAGGCAGGGGCCCTGCTGGGTCGTGCCCCTGGCCTGTGGGGCGTCTGAGCACAACCGGCACTCTCCCGCTGGAAGACCTCCCCGTCTGCCTCCAAAGGCCGGTTTGCAAGCACTCCCGCCCGCTGTTCCCGCCAGGCACGCACAATGCTCCCAAGCCCGGGAGAAAAGCGCTTCGGGGTGGTGCTCTCTCCGGGCCCTTGCCCCTGAGCCTGGGGGCCAGGCAGTTGGAACACACTCCCAGGCCAATGCAGAACGACATGCACACGTCTGTTCCTGCCCCCTACACCGGCAGAGAGCTCGGGGGAGCCAGAGACTGCCAGGCTGCTGCTGGGCTGGCTGCCAGTGTGGGACGGGGCAGAGCCGACCTAGGGGCAAGTTGGGCCTCTTGCTCTCCCTGCTGCCCTGAGGCTGCTGGGTCAAAGAGGTCTTGGGCATCCAACCCTTTGCTGGTCCCTTCCCTCTGACGAGGCCCTCTGAGCTCCAGCACCTTGCAGTGTGGAGACAGCTCCTGCCAGCAACCTCCTCTCCAAAGAGGCCTCAACCGAGGCCTACGCCTAGGGGAAAAGCACCAGCGGGGATGATCCTGGGGAGGCGCACGGACATGTCTGGACCCAGTCCCCGCAGCCTGCCCCTTGGTGGGGCAGTACCCCCGGAGGCCAGGAAGGTCTGGGCAAGGCTGGCCAGGGGCAGGGTCCCTGCTGGGTCCTGCCCCTGGCCTGTGAGGCCTCTGAGCACAACCGGCCCTCTCCCACTGGAAGACCTCCCCAGCTGCCTCCAAAGTCCTGTTTGCAAACACTGCCGCCCGCTGTTCACGTCAGGCTCGCACAATGCTCCCAAGCCCGGGAGAAAAGCGCTTCGGGGTGGTGCTCTCTCCGGGCCCTTGCCCCTGAGCCTGGGGGCCAGGCAGTGTGTCCACACTCCCAGACCAAGGCAGAACCACATGCACACGTCTGTTCCTGACCCCTGCACCGGCAGAGAGCTCGGGGGAGCCAGAGTCTGTCAGGCAGGTGCTGGGCTGGCCGCCTGTGTGGGAAGGGGCAGAGCCGACCTAGGGGCAAGTTGGGCCTCTTGCTCTCCCTGCTGCCCTGAGGCTGCTGGGCCAAAGAGGTCTTGGGCATCCAGCCCCTTGCTGGTCCCTTCCCGCTGACGAGGCCCTCTGAGCTCCAGCACCTTGCAGTGTGGAGACAGCCCCTGCCAGCAACCTCCTCTCCAATGAGGCCTCAACCGAGGCCTAGGCCCAGGGGAAAGGCACCAGCGGGGATGAGCCTGGGGAGGCGCCCGGGCATGTCTGGACCCAGTCCCCGCAGCCTGCCCCTTGGTGGGGCAGTACCCCCGGAGGCCAGGAAGTTCTGGGCAAGGCTGGCCAGGGGCAGGGGCCCTGCTGGGTCCTGCCCCTGGCCTGTGGGGCCTCTGAGCACAACCGGCCCTCTCCCACTGGAAGAACTCCCCGGCTCCCTCCAAAGGCCAGTTTGCCAACACTCCCGCCCGCTGTTCCCGCCAGGCACGCACAATGCTCCCAAGCCTGGGAGAAAAGCGCTTCGGGGTGGTTCTCTCCTCGGGCCCTTGCCCCTGAGCCTGGGGTCCAGGCAGTTGGTACACACTCCCAGACCAAGGCAGAACCACATGCACACGTCTGTTCCTGACCCCTGCACCGGCAGAGAGTTCGGGGGAGCCAGAGTCTGTCAGGCACGTGCTGGGCTGGCCGCCTGTGTGGGAAGGGGCAGAGCCGACCTAGGGGCAAGTTGGGCCTCTTCCTCTCCCTGCTGCCCTGAGGCTGCTGGGCCAAAGAGGTCTTGGGCATCCAGCCCCTTGCTGGTCCCTTCCCTCTGACGAGGCCCTCTGAGCTCCAGCACCTTGCAGTGTGGAGACAGCCCCTGCCAGCAACATCCTCTCCAAGGAGGCCTCAACCGAGGCCTAGGCCCAGGGGAAAGGCACCAGCGGGGATGAGCCTGGGGAGGCGCCCGGGCATGTCTGGACCCAGTCCCCGCAGCCTGCCCCTGGTGGGGCAGTACCCCCGGAAGCCAGGAAGATCTGGGCAAGGCTGGCCAGGGGCAGGGGCCCTGCTGGGTCCTCCCCATGGCCTGTGGGGCCTCTGAGCACAACCGGCCCTCTCCCACTGGAAGACCTCCCCGGCTGCCTCCAAAGGCCGGTTTGCAAGCACTCCCGCCCACTGTTCCCGCCAGGCGCGCACAATGCTCCCAAGCCCGGGAGAAAAGCGCTTCGGGGTGGTGCTCTCTCCGGGCCCTTGCCCCTGAGCCTGTGGGCAAGGCAGGGGGATCACACTCCCAGACCAAGGCAGAAACACATGCACACGTCTGTTCCTGTCCCCTGCACCGGCAGAGAGCTCGGGGGAGCCAGAGTCTCTCAGGCAGGTGCTGGGCTGGCCGCCTGTGTGGGAAGGGGCAGAGCCGACCTAGGGGCAAGTTGGGCCTCTTGCTCTCCCTGCTGCCCTGAGGCTGCAGGGCCAAAGACGTCTTGGGCATCCAGCCCCTTACTGGTCCCTTCCCTCTGACGAGGCCCTCTGAGCTCCAGCACCTTGCAGTGTGGAGACAGCCCCTGCCAGCAATCTCCTCTCCAAGGAGGCCTCAACCGAGGCCTAGGCCCAGGGGAAAGGCACCAGCGGGGTTGAGCCAGGGGAGGCGCCCGGGCATGTCTGGACCCTGTCCCCGCAGCCTGCCCCTTGGTGGGGCAGTACCCCCGGAGGCCAGGAAGGTCTGGGCAAGGCTGGCCAGGGGCAGGGGCCCTGCTGGGTCCTGCCCCTGGCCTGTGGGGCCTCTGAGCACAACCGGCCCTCTCCCACTGGAAGACCTCCAGGGCTGCCTCCAAAGGCCGGTTTGCAAGCACTCCCGCCCACTGTTCCCGGCAGGCGCGCACAATGCTCCCAAGCCCGGGAGAAAAGCGCTTCGGGGTGGTGGTCTCTCCGGGCCCTTGCCCCTGAGCCTGGGGGCCAGGCAGGGCGTCCACAGTCCCAGGCCAAGGCACAACAACATGCACACGTCTGTTCCTGCCCCCTCCACCGGCAGAGAGCTGGGGGGAGCCAGAGTCTGTCAGGCAGCTGCTGGGCTGGCCGCCTGTGTGGGAAGGGGCAGAGCCGACCTAGGGGCAAGTTGGGCCTCTTGCTCTCCCTGCTGCCCTGAGGCTGCTGTGCCAAAGAGGTCTTGGGCATCCAGCCCCTTGCTGGTCCCTTCCCTCTGACGAGGCCCTCTGAGCTCCAGCACCTTGCAGTGTGGAGACAGACCCTGCCAGCAACCTCCTCTCCAAGGAGGCCTCAACCGAGGCCTAGGCCCAGGGGAAAGGCACCAGCGGGGATGAGCCAGTGGAGGCGCACGGGCATATCAGGACCCAGTCCCCGCAGCCTGCCCCTTGGTGGGGCAGTACCCCCGGAGGCCAGGAAGGTCTGGGCAAGGCTGGCCAGGGGCAGGGTCCCTGCTGGTTCCTGCCCCTGGCCTGTGGGGCCTCTGAGCACAACCGGCCCTCTCCCACTGGAAGACCTCCCCGGCTGCCTTCAAAGGCGGGTTTGCCAACACTCCCGCCCGCTGTTCCCGCCAGGCACGCACAACGCTCCCAAGGCCAGGAGAAAAGCGCTTCGGGGTGTTGCTCTCTCCGGGCCCTTGCCCCTGAGCCTGGGGTCCAGGCAGTGGGTCCACACTCCCAGACCAAGGCAGAACCACATGCACACGTCTGTTCCTGACCCCTGAACCGGCAGAGAGCTCGGGGGAGCCAGAGTCTATCAGGCAGCTGCTGGGTTGGCTGCCTGTGTGGGAAGGGGCAGAGCCGACCTAGGGGCAAGTTGGGCCTCTTGCTCTCCCTGCTGCCCTGAGGCTGCTGGGCCAAAGAGGTCTTGGGCATCCAGCCCCTTGCTGGTCCCTTCCCTCTGACGAGGCCCTCTGAGCTCCAGCACCTTGCAGTGTGGAGACAGCCCCTGCCAGCAACCTCCTCTCCAAGGAGGCATCAACCGAGGCCTATGCCCAGGGGAAAGGCACCAGCGGGGATGAGCCTGGGGAGGCGCCCGGGCATGTCTGGACCCAGTCCCCGCAGCCTGCCCCTTGGTGGGGCAGTACCCCCGGAGGCCAGGAAGGTCTGGGCAAGGCTGGCCAGGGGCAGGGGACCTGCTGGGTCCTGCCCCTGGCCTGTGAGGCCTCTGAGCACAACCGGCCCTCTCCCACTGGAAAACCTCCACGGCTGCCTCCAAAGTCCTGTTTGCAAACACTCCCGCCCGCTGTTCACGCCAGGCTCGCACAATGCTCCCAAGCCCGGGAGAAAAGCGCTTCGGGGTGGTGCTCTCTCCGGGCCCTTGCCCCTAAGCCTGCGGGCCAGGCAGGGGGAACACACTCCCAGGCCAAGACAGAACGACATGAACACGTCTGTTCCTGCCCCCTACACCGGCAGAGAGCTCGGGGGAGCCAGAGTCTGTCAGGCAGGTGCTGTGCTGGCCGCCTGTGTGGGAAGGGGCAGAGCCGACCTAGGGGCAAGTTGGGCCTCTTGCTCTCCCTGTTGCCCTGAGGCTGCTGGGCCAAAGTCGTCTTGGGCATCCAGCCCTTTGCTGGTCCCTTCCCTCTGACGAGGCCCTCTGAGCTCCAGCACCTTGCAGTGTGGAGACAGCACCTGCCAGCAATCTCCTCTCCAAGGAGGCCTCAACCGAGGCCTAGGCCCAGGGGAAAGGCACCAGCGGGGATGAGCCTGGGGAGGCGCCCGGGCATGTCTGGACCCAGTCCCCGCAGCCTGCCCCTTGGTGGGGCAGTACCCCTGGAGGCCAGGAAGGTCTGGGCAAGTCTGACCAGGGGCAGGGGACCTGCTGGGTCCTGCCCCTGGCCTGTGGGGCCTCTGAGCACAACCGGCCCTCTCCCACTGGAAGACCTCCCCGGCTGCCTCCAAAGGCCGTTTTGCACGCACTCCCGCCCACTGTTCCCACCAAGCGCGCACAATGCTCCCAAGCCCGGGAGAAAAGCGCTTCGGGGTGGTGCTCTCTCCGGGCCCTTGCCCCTGAGCCTGGGGGCCAGGCAGGGGGTCCACAGTCCCAGGCCAAGGCAGAACCACATGCACACGTCTGTTCCTGACCCCTGCACCGGCAGAGAGCTCGGGGGAGCTAGAGTCTGTCAGGCAGCTGCTGGGCTGGCCGCCTGTGTGGGAAGGGGCAGAGCCGACCTAGGGGCAAGTTGGGCCTCTTGCTCTCCCTGCTGCCCTGAGGCTGCTGGGCCAAAGAGGTCTTGGGCATCCAGCCCTTTGCTTGTCCCTTCACTCTGACGAGGCCCTCTGAGCTCCAGCACCTTGCAGTGTGGAGACAGCCCCTGCCAGCAACCTCCTCTCCAAGGAGGCCTCAACCGAGACCTAGGACCAGGGGAAAGGCACCAGCGGGGATGAGCCTGGGGAGGCGCCCGGGCATGTCTGGACCCAGTCCCCGCAGCCTGCCCCTTGGTGGGGCAGTACCCCCGGAGGCCAGGAAGGTCTGGGAAAGGCTGGCCAGGGGCAGGGGACCTGCTGGGTCCTGCCCCTGGCCTTTGGGGCCTCTGAGCACAACCGGCCCTCTCCCACTGGAAGACCTCCCCGGCTGCCTCCAAAGTCCTGTTTGCCAACACTCGCACCCGCTGTTCACGCCAGACTTGCACAATGCTCCCAAGCCCGGGAGAAAAGCGCTTCGGGGTGGTGCTCTCTCTGGGCCCTTGCCCCTGAGCCTGGGGGAAAGGCAGGGTGTCCACACTCCCAGGCCAAGGCAGAACCACATGCACACGTCTGATCTGCCCCCTGCACCGGCAGAGAGCTCGGGGGAGCCAGAGTCTGTCAGGCAGCTGCTGGGCTGGCCGCCTGTGTGGGAAGTGGCAGAGCCGACCTAGGGGCAAGTTGGGCCTCTTGCTCTCCCTGCTGCCCTGAGGCTGCTGGGCCATAGAGGTCTTGGGCATCCAGCCCCTTGCTGGTCCCTTCCCTCTGACGAGGCCCTCTGAGCTCCAGCACCTTGCAGTGTGGAGACAGCCCCTGCCAGCAACCTCCTCTCCAAGGAGGCCTCAACCGAGGCCTAGGCCCAGGGGAAAGACACCAGCGGGGATGAGCCTGGGGAGGCGCCCGGGCATGTCTGGACCCAGTCCCCGCAGCCTGCCCCTTGGTGGGGCAGTACCCCCGGAGGCCAGGAAGGTCTGGGCAAGGCTGGCCAGGGGCAGGGGCCCTGCTGGGTCCTGCCCCTGGCCTGTGGGGCCTCTGAGCACAACCGGCCCTCTCCCACTGGAAGAACTCCCCGGCTCCCTCCAAAGGCCAGTTTGCCAACACTCCCGCCCGCTGTTCCCGCCAAGCACGCACAATGCTCCCAAGCCCGGGAGAAAAGCGCTTCGGGGTGGTGCTCTCCTCGGGCCCTTGCCCCTGAGCCTGGGGTCCCGGCAGTTGGTCCACACTCCCAGACCAAGGCAGAACCACATGCCCACGTCTGTTCCTGTCCCCTGCACCGGCAGAGAGCTTGGGGGAGCCAGAGTCTGTCAGGCAGCTGCTGAGTTGGCCGCCTGTGTGGGAAGGGGCAGAGCCGACCTAGGGGAAAGTTGGGCCTCTTGCTCTCCCTGCTGCACTGAGGCTGCTGGGCCAAAGAGGTCTTGGGCATCCAGCCCCTTGCTTGTCCCTTCCCTCTGACGAGGCCCTCTGAGCTCCAGCACCTTGCAGTGTGGAGACAGCCCCTGCCAGCAACCCCCTCTCCAAGGAGGCCTCAACTGAGGCCTAGGCCCAGGGGAAAGGCACCAGCGGGGATGAGCCTGGGGAGGTGCCCGGCCATGTCTGGACCCAGTCCCCGCAGCCTGCCCCTTGGTGGGGCAGTACCCCCGGAGGCCAGGAGGGTCTGGGCAAGGCTGCCAGGGGCAGGGACACTGCTGGGTCCTGCCCCTGGCCTGTGGGGCGTCTGAGCACAACCGGCACTCTCCCGCTGGAAGACCTCCCCGGCTGCCTCCAAAGGCCGGTTTGCAAGCACTCCCGCCCGCTGTTCCCGCCAGGCACGCACAATGCTCCCAAGCCCGGGAGAAAAGCGCTTCGGGGTGGTGCTCTCTCCGGGCCCTTGCCCCTGAGCCTGGGGGACAGGCAGGGGGAACACACTCCCAGGCCAAGGCAGAACGACATGCACACGTCTGTTCCTGCCCCCTACACCGGCAGAGAGTTCGGGGGAGCCAGAGACTGCCAGGCTGCTGCTGGGCTGGCTGCCTGTGTGGGACGGGGTAGAGCCGACCTAGGGGCAAGTTGGGCCTCTTGCTCTCCCTGCTGCCCTGAGGCTGCTGGGCCAAAGAGGTCTTGGGCATCCAGCCCTTTGCTGGTCCTTTCCCTCTGACGAGGCCCTCTGAGCTCCAGCACCTTGCAGTGTGCAGACAGCCCCTGCCGGCAACCTCCTCTCCAAGGAGGCCTCAACCGAGGCCTAGGCCCAGGGGAAAGGCACCAGCGGGGATGAGCCTGGGGAGGCGCCCGGGCATGTCTGGACCCAGGCCCCGCAGCCTTCCCCTTGGTGGGGTAGTACCCCCGGAGGCCAGGAAGGTCTGGGCAAGGCTGCCAGAGGCAGGGACACTGCTGGGTCCTGCCCCTGGCCTGTGGGGCCTCTGAGAACAACTGGCACTCTCCCGCTGGAAGACCTCCCCGGCTGCCTCCAAAGGCTGGTTTGCAAGCACTCAATCCCGCTGTTCACGCCAGCTGCGCACAATGCTCCCAAGCCCGGGAGAAAAGCATTTTGGGGTGGTGCTCACTCCGGGCTTTGGAAGACCTCCCCGGCTGCCTCCAAGGCCGGTTTGCAAGCACTTCTGCCTGCTGTTCCCGCCACCCGCGCACAATGCTCCCAAGCCCGGGAGAAAAGCGTTTCGGGGTGGTGTTCTCTCTGGACCCAAGAAAGACCTCCCGGGCTGCCCCTAAATGCCGGTTTGCAAGCACTCCCACTCGCTGTTCCCGCCATCCGTGCAAATGCTCCAAGCCCAGGAGAAAAGCCCTTCAGGGTGGTGCTCTCTCCCGGCCCTTGGAAGACCTCCCCGGCTGCCTCCAAAGGCTGGATTTCAAGTACTCCCTCCCGCTGTCCCGCCAGCCGCACACAATGCTCCCAATCACGGGAGAAAAGCGCTTCGGGGTGGTGCTCTCTACGGGCCCTTGGAAGACCTCCCCGTTTGTCTCCAAAGGCCGGTTTGCAAGCACTCATGCCCGCTGTTCCCGCCAGCCGCGCACAATGCTCCCAAGCCTAGGAGAAAAGCGCTTCGGGGTGGTGCTCTCTCCCGGCCCTTGGAAGACCTCCCCGGCTGCCTCCAAAGGCCGGTTTGCAAGCACTCAATCCCGCTGTTCCCGCCAGCCGCGCACAATGCTCCCAAGCCCGGGAGAAAAGCGCTTCGGGGTGGTGCTCTCTCCCGGCTCTTGGAAGACCTCCCCGGCTGCCTCCAAAGGCTGATTTTCAAGAACTCCCTCCCGCTGACCCGCCAGCCGCACACAATGCTCCCAAGCCCGGGAGAAAAGCATTTTGAGGTGGTCTCTCTCCGGGCCCTTGGAAGACTCCCCGGCTGCCTCTAAAGGCCGGTTTGCAAGCACTCATGTCCTCTGTTCCCGACAGCCGCGAACAATGTTCCCAATTCCGTGAGAAAAGTGCTTCGGGATGGTGCTCTCTCCG
This sequence comes from Dama dama, assembly GCF_033118175.1. NCBI lineage: Eukaryota > Metazoa > Chordata > Mammalia > Artiodactyla > Cervidae > Dama > Dama dama. Next base: position 3,312,810 of record NW_026870889.1, read on the forward strand.
GGCCCTTGGAAGACCTCCCAAGCTGCCTCCAAAGGCCGGTTTGCGAGCACTCCCGCCCGCTGTTCCCGCCAGCCTCGCACAATGCTCCCAAGCCGGGGAGAAAAGCGCTTCGTGGTGGTGTTCTCTCCGTGCCAATGGAGGACCTCCCTGGCTGCCCCCAAAGGCCGGTTTGCAAGCACTCCCACTCGCTGTTCCCGCCAGCCACGCACAATCCTCCAAAACCCCGGAGAAAAGCGCTTCGGGGTGGTGTTCTCTCCGTGCCCATGGAAGACCTCCTGGGGTGCCCCCAAAGGCCGGTTTGGAAGCACTCCGACTCGCTGTTCCCGCCATCCGCGCACAATGCTCCCAAGCCCGGGAGAAAAGCGCTTCGGGGTGGTGCTCTCTCCGGGCCCTTGCCCCTGAGCCTGGGGTCCAGGCAGTGGGTCCACACTCCCAGACCAAGGCAGAACCACATGCACACGTCTGTTCCTGACCCCTGCACCGGCAGAGAGCTCGGGGGAGCCAGAGTCTGTCAGGCAGCTGCTGGGTTGTCTGCCTGTGTGGGAAGGGGCAGAGCCGACCTAGGGGCAAGTTGGGCCTCTTGCTCTCCCTGCTGCCCTGAGGCTGCTGGGCCAAAGAGGTCTTGGGCATCCAGCCCCTTGCTGGTCCCTTCCCGCTGACGAGGCCCTCTGAGCTCCAGCACCTTGCAGTGTGGAGACAGCCCCTGCCAGCAACCTCCTCTCCAAGGAGGCATCAACCGAGGCCTATGCCCAGGGGAAAGGCAGAAGCGGGGATGAGCCTGGGGAGGCGCCCAGGCATGTCTGGACCCAGTCCCCGCAGCCTGCCCCTTTTTGGGGCAGTACCCCCGGAGGCCAGGAAGGTCTGGGCAAGGCTAGCCAGGGGCAGGGGACCTGCTGGGTCCTGCCCCTGGCCTGTGAGGCCTCTGAGCACAACCGGCCCTCTCCCACTGGAAGACCTCCACGGCTGCCTCCAAAGTCCTGTTTGCAAACACTCCCGCCCGCTGTTCACGCCAGGCTCGCACAATGCTCCCAAGCCCGTGAGAAAAGCGCTTCGGGGTGGTGCTCTCTCCGGGCCCTTGCCCCTGAGCCTGGGGGTAAGGCACGGGGAACACACTCCCAGGCCAAGACAGAACCACATGCCCACGTCTGTTCCTGTCCCCTGCACCGGCAGAGAGCTTGGGGGACCAAGAGTCTGTCAGGCAGGTGCTGGGCTGGCCGCCTGTGTGGGAAGGGGCAGAGCCGCCCTAGGGGCAAGTTGGGCCTCTTGCTCTCCCTGCTGCCCTGAGGCTGCTGGGCCAAAGACGTCTTGGGCATCCAGCCCCTTACTGGTCCCTTCCCTCTGACGAGGCCCTCTGAGCTCCAGCACCTTGCAGTGTGGAGACAGCCCCTGCCAGCAACCTCCTCTCCAAGGAGGCCTCAAGCGAGGCCTAGGCCCAGGGGAAAGGCACCAGCGGGGATGAGCCTGGGGAGGCGCCCGGGCATGTCTGGACCCAGGCCCCGCAGCCTGCCCCTTGGTGGGGCAGTAGCCCCGGAGGCCAGGAAGGTCTGGGCAAGGCTGCCAGGGGCAGGGACACTGCTGGGTCCTGCCCCTGGCCTGTGGGGCGTCTGAGCACAACCGGCACTCTCCCGCTGGAAGACCTCCCCGTCTGCCTCGAAAGGCCGGTTTGCAAGCACTCCCGCACGCTGTTCCCGCCAGGCACGCACAATGCTCCCAAGCCCGGGAGAAAAGCGCTTCGGGGTGGTGCTCTCACCGGGCCCTTGCCCCTGAGCCTGGGGGCCAGGCAGGGGGAACACACTCCCAGGCCAAGGCAGAACGACATGCACACGCCTGTTCCTGCCCCCTACACCGGCAGAGAGCTCGGGGAAGCCAGAGACTGCCAGGCTGCTGCTGGGCTGGCCGTCTGTGTGGGAAGGGGCAGAGCCGACCTAGGGGCAAGTTGGGCCTCTTGCTCTCCCTGCTGCCCTGAGGCTGCTGGGTCAAAGAGGTCTTGGGCATCCAGCCCTTTGCTGGTCCCTTCCCTCTGACGAGGCCCTCTGAGCTCCAGCACCTTGCAGTGTGGAGACAGCCCCTGCCAGCAACCTCCTCTCCAAGGAGGCCTCAACCGAGGCCTAGGCCCAGGGGAAAGGCACCAGCGGGGATGAGCCTGGGGAGGCGCCCGGGGATGTCTGGACCCAGTCCCCGCAGCCTGCCCCTTGGTGGGGCAGTACCCCCGGAGGCCAGGAAGGTCTGGGTAAGGCTGGCCAGGGGCAGGGGCCCTGCTGGGTCCTGCCCCTGGCCTGTGGGGCCTCTGAGCACAACCGGCCCTCTCCCACTGGAAGACCTCCCCGGCTGCCTCTAAGGGCCGGTTTGCAAGCGCTCCCGGCCACTGTTACCAGCAGGCGGGCACAATGCTCCTAAGCCCGGAAGAAAAGCGCTTCAGGGTGGTGCTCTCTCTGGGCACTTGCCCCTGAGCCTGGGGGCAAGGCAGGGTGTCCACACTCCCAGGCCAAGGCAGATCCACATGCACACGTCTGACCTGCCCCCTGCACCGGCAGAGAGCTCGGGCGAGCCAGAGTCTGTCAGGCAGCTGCTGGGCTGGCCGCCTGTGTGGGAAGTGGCAGAGCCGACCTAGGGGCAAGTTGGGCCTCTTGCTCTCCCTGCTGCCCTGAGGCTGCTGGGCCAAAGAGGTCTTGGGCATCCAGCCCCTTGCTGGTCCCTTCCCTCTGACGAGGCCCTCTGAGCTCCAGCACCTTGCAGTGTGGAGACAGCCCCTGCCAGCAACCTCCTCTCCAAGGAGGCCTCAACCGAGTCCTAGGCCCAGGGGAAAGGCACCAGCGGGGATGAGCCTGGGGAGGCGCCCGGGCATGTCTGGACCCAGTCCCCGCAGCCTGCCCCTTGGTGGGGCAGTACCCCCGGAGGCCATGAAGGTCTGGGCAAGGCTGGCCAGGGTCAGGGGCCCTGCTGGGTCCTGCCCCTGGCCTGTGGGGCCTCTGAGCACAACCGGCCCTCTCCCACTGGAAGACCTCCCCGGCTGCCTCCAAAGTCCTGTTTGCAAACACTCCCGCCCGCTGTTCACGCCAGGCTCGCACAATGCTCCCAAGCCCGGGAGAAAAGCGCATTGGGGTGGTTCTCTCTCCGGGCCCTTGCCCCTGAGCCTGGGGGCAAGGAACGGGGAACACACTCCCTGGCCAAGGCAGAACCACATGCCCACGTCTGTTCCTGTCCCCTGCACCGGCAGAGAGCTTGGGGGAGCCAGAGTCTGGCAGGCAGCTGCTGGGTTGGCCGCCTGTGTGGGAAGGGGCAGAGCCGCCCTAGGGGCAAGTTGGGCCTCTTGCTCTCCCTGCTGCCCTGAGGCTGCTGGGCCAAAGACGTCTTGGGCATCCAGCCCCTTACTGGTCCCTTCCCTCTGACGAAGCCCTCTGAGCTCCAGCACCTTGCAGTGTGGAGACAGCCCCTGCCAGCAACCTCCTCTCCAAGGAGGCCTCAACCGAGGCCTAGGCCCAGGGAAAAGGCACCAGCGGGGATGAGCCAGGGGAGGCGCCCGAGCATGTCTGGACCCAGTCCCCGCAGCCTGCCCCTTGGTGGGGCAGTACCCCCGGAGGCCAGGAAGGTCTGGGCAATGCTGGCCAGGGGCAGGGGCCCTGCTGCGTCCTGCCCCTGGCCTGTGGGGCCTCTGAGCACAACCGGCCCTCTCCCACTGGAAGACCTCCCCGGCTGCCTCCAAAGGCCGGTTTGCAAGCGCTCCTGCCCACTGTTCCCAGCAGGCGTGCACAATGCTCCCAAGCCCGGGAGAAAAGCGCTTCAGGGTGGTGCTCTCTCCGGGCCCTTGCCCCTGAGCCTGGGGTCAAGGCACGGTGTCCACACTCCCAGGCCAAATCAGAACCACATGCCCACGTCTGTTCCTGCCCCCTGCACCGGCAGAGAGCTCGGGGGAGCCAGAGTCTGTCAGGCAGCTGCTGGGCTGGCCGCCTGTGTGGGAAGGGGCAGAGCCGACCTAGGGGCAAGTTGGGCCTCTTGCTCTCCCTGCTGCCCTGAGGCTGCTGGGCCAAAGAGGTCTTGGGCATCCATCCCGTTGCTGGTCCCTTCCCTCTGACGAGGCCCTCTGAGCTCCAGCACCTTGCAGTGTGGAGACAGCCCCTGCCAGCAACCTCCTCTCCAAGGAGGCCTCAACCGAGGCCTAGGCCCAGGGGAAAGGCACCAGCGGGGATGTGCCTGGGGAGGCGCCCGGGCATGTCTGGGCCCATTCCCCGCAGCCTACCCCTTGGTGGGGCTGTAACCCCGGAGGCAGGAAGGTCTGGGCAAGGCTGGCCAGGGGCAGGGGCCCTGCTGGGTCCTGCCCCTGGCCTGTGGGGCCTCTGAGCACAACCGGCCCTCTCCCACTGGAAGACCTCCCCGGCTGCCTCCAAAGGCCGGTTTGCAAGCACTCCCGCCCACTGTTCCCACCAAGCGTGCACAATTCTCCCAAGCCCGGGAGAAAAGCACTTCAGGGTGGTGCTCTCTCCGGGCCCTTGCCCCTGAACCTGGGGGCCAGGCAGTTGGTCCACACTCGGAGACCAAGGCAGAACCACATGCACACGTCTGTTCCTGACCCCTGCACCGGCAGAGAGCTCGGGGGAGCCAGAGTCTGTCAGGCAGCTGCTGGGCTGGCCGCCTGTGTGGGAAGGGGCAGAGCCGACCTAGGGGCAAGTTGGGCCTCTTCCTCTCCCTGCTGCCCTGAGGCTGCTGGGCCAAAGAGGTCTTGGGCATCCAGCCCCTTGCTGGTCCCTTCCCTCTGATGAGGCCCTCTGAGCTCCAGCACCTTGCAGTGTGGAGACAGCCCCTGCCAGCAACCTCCTCTCCAAGGAGGCCTCAACCGAGGCCTAGGCCTAGGGGAAAGGCACCAGCGGGGATGAGCCTGGGGAGGCGCCCGGCCATGTCTGGACCCAGTCCCCGCAGCCTGCCCCTTGGTGGGGCAGTACCCCCGGAAGCCAGGAAGGTCTCAGCAAGGCTGCCAGGGGCAGGGACACTGCTGGGTCCTGCCCCTGGCCTGTGGGGCGTCTGAGCACAACCGGCACTCTCCCGCTGGAAGACCTCCCCGTCTGCCTCCAAAAGACGGTTTGGAAGCACTCCCACCCGCTGTTCCCCCAGGCACGCACAATGCTCCCAAGCCCGGGAGAAAAGCGCTTCGGGGTGGTGCTCTCTCCGGGCCCTTGCCCCTGAGCCTGGGGCCAGGCAGGGGGAACACACTCCCAGGCCAATGGAGAACGACATGCACACGTCTGTTCCTGCCCCCTACACCGGCAGAGAGCTCGGGGGAGCCAGAGACTGCCAGGCTGCGGCTGGGCTGGCTGCCTGTGTGGGACGGGGCAGAGCCGACCTAGGGGCAAGTTGGGCCTCTTGCTCTCCCTGCTGCCCTGAGGCTGCTGGGTCAAAGAGGTCTTGGGCATCCAGCCCTTTGCTGGTGCCTTCCCTCTGACGAGGCCCTCTGAGCTCCAGCACCTTGCAGTGTGGAGACAGCCCCTGCCAGCAACCTCCTCTCCAAAGAGGCCTCAACCGAGGACTACACCCAGGGGAAAGGCACCAGCGGGGATGATCCTGGGGAGGCGCACGGACATGTCTGGACCCAGTCTCCGCAGCCTGCCCCTTGGTGGGGCAGTACCCCCGGAGGCCAGGAAGGTCTGGGCAAGTCTGGCCAGGGGCTGGGGCCCTGCTGGGTCCTGACCCTGGCCTGTGGGGCCTCTGAGCACAACCGGCCCTCTCCCACTGGAAGACCTCCCCGGCTGCCTCCAAAGTCCTGTTTGCAAACACTCCCGCCCGCTGTTCACGTCAGGCTCGCACAATGCTCCCAAGCCCGGGAGAAAAGGACTTCGGAGTGGTGCTCTCTCCGGGCCCTTGCCCCTGAGCCTGGGGGCAAGGCAGGGGGAACACACTCCCAGGCCAAGGCAGAACCACATGCCCACGTTTGTTCCTGTCCCCTGCACCGGCAGAGAGCTTGGGGGAGCCAGAGTCTGTCAGGCAGGTGCTGGGTTGGCCGCCTCTGTGGGAAGGGGCAAAGCCGACCTAGGGGCAAGTTGGGCCTCTTGCTCTCCCTGCTGCCCTGAGGCTGCTGGGCCAAAGACGTCTTGGGCATCCAGCCCCTCGCTGGTCCCTTCACTCTGACGAGGCCCTCTGAGCTCAGGCACCTTGCAGTGTGGAGACAGCCCCTGCCAGCAACCTCCTCTCCAAGGAGGCCTCAACCGAGGCCTAGGCCCAGGGGAAAGGCACCAGAGGGGATGAGCCAGGGGAGGCGCCCGAGCATGTCTGGACCCAGTTCCCGCAGCCTGCCCCTTGGTGGGGCAGTACCCCCGGAGGCCAGGAAGGTCTGGGCAAGGCTGGCCAGGGGCAGGGGCCCTGCTGGGTCCTGCCCCTGGCCTGTGGGGCCTCTGAGCACAACCGGCCCTCTCCCACTGATAGACCTCCCCTGCTGCCTCCAAAGGCCGGTTTGCAAGCGCACCCGCCCACTGTTCCCAGCAGGCGTGCACAATGCTCCTAAGCCCGGGAGAAAAGCGCTTCAGGGTGGTGCTCTCTCTGGGCCCTTGCCCCTGAGCCTGGGGGCAAGGCAGGGTGTCCACACTCCCAGGCCAAGGCAGAACCACATGCACACGTCTGATCTGCCCCCTGCACCGGCAGAGAGCTCGGGGGAGCCAGAGTCTGTCAGGCAGCTGCTGGGCTGGCCGCCTGTGTGGGAAGTGGCAGAGCCGACCTATGGGCAAGTTGGGCCTCTTGCCCTCCCTGCTGCCCTGAGGCTGCTGGGCCAAAGAGGTCTTGGGTATCCAGCCCCTTGCTGGTCCCTTCCCTCTGACGAGGCCCTCTGAGCTCCAGCACCTTGCAGTGTGGAGACAGCCCCTGCCAGCAACCTCCTCTCCAAGGAGGCCTCAACCGAGGCCTAGGCCCAGGGGAAAGGCACCAGCGGGGATGAGCCTGGGGAGGCGCCCGGGCATGTCTGGACCCAGTCCCCGCAGCCTGCCCCTTGGTGGGGCAGTACCCCCGGAGGCGAGGAAGGTCTGGGAAAGGCTGGCCAGGAGCAGGGGACCTGCTGGGTCCTGCCACTGGCCTGTGGGGCCTCTGAGCACAACCGGCCCTCTCCCACTGGAAGACGTCCCCGGCTGCCTCCAAAGGCCGGTTTGCAAACACTCCCGCCCGCTGTTCCCGCCAGCCACGCACTATTCTCCCAAGCCCGGGAGAAAAGCGCTTCGGGGTGTTGCTCTCTCCGGGCCCTTGCCCCTGAGCGTGGGGGCGAGGCAGTGGGTCTACACTCCCAGACCAACGCAGAACCACATGCACACGTCTGTTCCTGACCCCTGCACCGGCAGAGAGCTCGGGGGAGCCAGAGTCTGTCAGGCAGCTGCTGGGCTGGCCACCTGTGTGGGAAGGGGCAGAGCCGACCTAGGGGCAAGTTGGGCCTCTTCCTCTCCCTGCTGCCCTGAGGCTGCTGGGCCAAAGAGGTCTTGGGCATCCAGCCCCTTGCTGGTCCCTTCCCTCTGACGAGGCCCTCTGAGCTCCAGCACCTTGCAGTGTGGAGACAGCCCCTGCCAGCAACCTCCTCTCCAAGGAGGCCTCAACCGAGGCCTAGGCCCAGGGGAAAGGCACCAGCGGGGATGAGCCTGGGGAGGCGCCCGGCCATGTCTGGACCCAGTCCCCGCAGCCTGCCCCTTGGTGGGGCAGTACCCCCGGAGGCCAGGAGGGTCTGGGCAAGGCTGCCAGGGGCAGGGACACTGCTGGGTCCTGCCCCTGGCCTGTGGGGCGTCTGAGCACAACCGGCACTCTCCCGCTGGAAGACCTCCCCGGCTGCCTCCAAAGGCCGGTTTGCAAGCACTCCCGCCCGCTGTTCCCGCCAGGCACGCACAATGCTCCCAAGCCCGGGAGAAAAGCGCTTCGGGGTGTTGCTCTCTCCGGGCCCTTGCCCCTGAGCCTGGGGGACAGGCAGGGGGAACACACTCCCAGGCCAAGGCAGAACGACATGCACACGTCTGTTCCTGCCCCCTACACTGGCAGAGAGTTCGGGGGAGCCAGAGACTGCCAGGCTGCTGCTGGGCTGGCTGCCTGTGTGGGACGGGGTAGAGCCGACCTAGGGGCAAGTTGGGCCTCTTGCTCTCCCTGCTGCCCTGAGGCTGCTGGGTCAAAGAGGTCTTGGGCATCCAGCCCTTTGCTGGTCCTTTCCCTCTGACGAGGCCCTCTGAGCTCCAGCACCTTGCAGTGTGCAGACAGCCCCTGCCGGCAACCTCCTCTCCAAGGAGGCCTCAACCGAGGCCTAGGCCCAGGGGAAAGGCACCAGCGGGGATGAGCCTGGGGAGGCGCCCGGGCATGTCTGGACCCAGGCCCCGCAGCCTGCCCCTTGGTGGGGTAGTACCCCCGGAGGCCAGGAAGGTCTGGGCAAGGCTGCCAGAGGCAGGGACACTGCTGGGTCCTGCCCCTGGCCTGTGGGGCCTCTGAGAACAACTGGCACTCTCCCGCTGGAAGACCTCCCCGGCTGCCTCCAAAGGCTGGTTTGCAAGCACTCAATCCCGCTGTTCACGCCAGCTGCGCACAATGCTCCCAAGCCCGGGAGAAAAGCATTTTGGGGTGGTGCTCACTCCGGGCTTTGGAAGACCTCCCCGGCTGCCTCCAAGGCCGGTTTGCAAGCACTTCTGCCTGCTGTTCCCGCCACCCGCGCACAATGCTCCCAAGCCCGGGAGAAAAGCGTTTCGGGGTGGTGTTCTCTCTGGGCCCAAGAAAGACCTCCCGGGCTGCCCCCAAATGCCGGTTTGCAAGCACTCCCACTCGCTGTTCCCGCCATCCGTGCAAATGCTCCAAGCCCAGAAGAAAAGCCCTTCAGGGTGGTGCTCTCTCCCGGCCCTTGGAAGACCTCCCCGGCTGCCTCCAAAGGCTGGATTTCAAGTACTCCCTCCCGCTGTCCCGCCAGCCGCACACAATGCTCCCAATCACGGGAGAAAAGCGCTTCGGGGTGGTGCTCTCTACGGGCCCTTCGAAGACCTCCCCGTTTGTCTCCAAAGGCCGGTTTGCAAGCACTCATGCCCGCTGTTCCCGTCAGCCGCGCACAATGCTCCCAAGCCTAGGAGAAAAGCGCTTCGGGGTGGTGCTCTCTCCCGGCCCTTGGAAGACCTCCCCGGCTGCCTCCAAAGGCCGGTTTTCAAGCACTCCTGCCTGCTGTTCCCGCCACCCGCGCACAATGCTCCCAAGCCCGGGAGAAAAGCGCTTCGGGGTGGTGCTCTCTACAGGCCCTTGGAAGACCTCCCCGGCTGCCTCCAAAGGCCGGTTTGCAAGGACTCCTTCCTGCTGTTCCCGCCAGCCACGCACAATGCTCCCAAGCCCGGGAGAAAAGCATTTTGGGGTGGTGCTCACACCGGGCCCTGGAAGACCTCCCCGGCTGCCTCCAAAGGACGGTTTTCAAGCACTCCTGCCTGCTGTTCCCGCCACCCGCGCAGAATGCTCCCAAGCGCGGGAGAAAAGCGCTGCGGGGTGGTGCTCTCTACAGGCCCTTGGAAGACCTCCCCGTCTGCCTCCAAAGGCCGGTTTGCAAGGACTCCTTCCTGCTGTTCCCGCCAGCCACGCACAATGCTCCCAAGCCCGGGAGAAAAGCATTTTGGGGTGGTGCTCACTCCGGGCCCTTGGAAGACCTCCCCGGCTGCCTCCAATGGCCAGTTTGCAAGCACTCATGTCCGCTGTTCCCACCAGCCGCGCCCAATGCTCCCAAGCCCGGGAGAAAAGCTTTTTGGGGTGGTGCTCACACCGGGCCCTGGAAGACCTCCCCGGCTGCCTGCAAAGGCCGGTTTTCAAGCACTCCTGCCTGCTGTTCCCGCCAGCCGCGCACAATGCTCCCAAGCCCGGGAGAAAAGCTTTTTGGGGTGGTGCTCACACCGGGCCCTGGAAGACCTCCCCGGCTGCCTCCAAAGGACGGTTTTCAAGCACTCCTGCCTGCTGTTCCCGCCACCTGCGCACAATGCTCCCAAGCCCGGGAGAAAAGCGCTTCGGGGTGGTGCTCTCTACAGGCCCTTGGAAGACCTCCCCGGCTGCCTCCAAAGGCCGGTTTGCAAGGACTCCTTCCTGCTGTTCCCGCCAGCCACGCACAATGCTCCCAAGCCCGGGAGAGAAGCATTTTGGGGTGGTGCTCTCTACAGGCCCTTGGAAGACCTCCCCGGCTGCCTCCAGTGGCCAGTTTGCAAGCACTCATGCCCGCTGTTCCCACCAGCCACGCACAATGCTCCCAAGCCCGGGAGAAAAGCTTTTTGGGGTGGTGCTCACACCGGGCCCTGGAAGACCTCCCCGGCTGCCTGCAAAGGCCGGTTTTCAAGCACTCCTGCCTGCTGTTCCTGCCACCCGCGCACAATACTCCCAAGCCTGGGAGAAAAGCGCTTCGGGGTGGTGCTCTCTACAGGCCCTTGGAAGACCTCCCCCGCTGCCTCCAAAGGCCGGTTTGCAAGGACTCCTTCCTGCTGTTCCCGCCAGCCACGCACAATGCTCCCAAGCCCGGGAGAAAAGTGCTTCGGGGTGGTGATCTCTCCGGGCCCTTGGAAGTCGTCCCCGGCTGCCTCCAAAGGCCGGTTTGCAAGCACTCATTCCCGTTGTTCCCACCAGCCGCGCACAATGCTCCCAAGCCCGGGAGAAAAGCATTTTGGGGTGGTGCTCACTCCGGGCCCTTGGAAGACCTCCCCGGCTGCCTCCAAAGGCCAGTTTGCAAGCAGTCCTGCCTGCTGTTCCCGCCAGCCGCGCACAATGTTCCCAAGCCCGGGAGAAAAGCGCTTCGGGGTGGTGCTCTCTCCGGGCCCTTGGAAGACGTCCCCGGCTGCCTCCAAAGGCCGGTTTGCAAGCACTCATGCCCGTTGTTCCCACCAGCCGCGCACAATGCTCCCAAGCCCGGGAGAAAAGCATTTTGGGGTGGTGCTCACTCCGGGCCCTTGGAAGACCTCCCCGGCTGCCTCCAAAGGCCAGTTTGCAAGCAGTCCTGCCTGCTGTTCCCGCCAGCCGCGCACAATGTTCCCAAGCCCGGGAGAAAAGCGCTTAGGGGTGGTGCTCTCTCCGGGCACTTTCAAGACCTCCCCGGCTGCCTCCAAAGGCCGGTTTGTAAGTACTCATTCCCGCTGCTTCCGCCAGCCACGCACAATGCTCCCAAGTCCGGGAGAAAAGCATTTTGGGGTGGTGCTCTCTCCGGGCCCTTGGAAGACCTCCCGGGCTGCCTCCAAAGGCCGGTTTGCAAGCATTCATGTCCGTTGTTCCCGACAGCCGCGCACAATGCTCCCAAGCCCGAGAGAAAAGCATTTTGGGGTGGTGATCAGTCCGGCCCTTGGAAGACCTCCCCGGCTGCCTCCAAAGGACAGTTTGCAAGCACTCATGCCCGCTGTTCCCGCCAGCCGCGCACAATGCTCCCAAGACCGTGAGAAAAGCACTTCGGGGTGGTGTTCTCTCAGGGACCATGGAGGACCTCCCCGGCTGCCCCCAAAGGCCGGTTTGCAAGCATACCCACTCGCTGTTCCCGCCAGGCACACACAATGTTCCAAAACCCCGGAGAAAAGCGCTTCGGGGTGGTGGTCTCTCCGGGCCCCTGCCCCTGAGCCTGGGGGCCAGGCAGGGGATCCACAGTCCCAGGCCAAGGCAGAACCACATGCACACGTCTGTTCCTGCCCCCTCCACCGGCAGAGCCTCGGGGGAGCCAGAGACTGCCAGGCTGCTGCTGGGCTGGCTGCCTGTGTGGGACGGGGCAGAGCCGACCTAGGGGCAAGTTGGGCCTCTTGCTCTCCCTGCTGCCCTGAGGCTGCTGGGTCAAAGAGGTCTTGGGCATCCAGCCCTTTGCTGGTCCCTTCCCTCTGACGAGGCCCTCTGAGCTCCAGCACCTTGCAGTGTGGAGACAGCCCCTGCCAGCAACCTCCTCTCCAAAGAGGCCTCAACCGAGGCCTACGCCCAGGGGAAAAGCACCAGCGGGGATGATCCTGGGGAGGCGCACGGACATGTCTGGACCCAGTCCCCGCAGCCTGCCCCTTGGTGGGGCAGTACCCCCGGAGGCCAGGAAGGTCTGGGCAAGGCTGGCCAGGGGCAGGGGCCCTGCTGGGTCCTGCCCCTGGCCTGTGAGGCCTCTGAGCACAACCGGCCCTCTCCCACTGGAAGACCTCCCCAGCTGCCTCCAAAGTCCTGTTTGCAAACACTCCCGCCCGCTGTTCACGCCAGGCTCGCACAATGCTCCCAAGCCCGGGAGAAAAGCGCTTCGGGGTGGTGCTCTCTCCGGGCCCTTGCCCCTGAGCCTGGGGGCCAGGCAGTGGGTCCACACTCCCAGACCAAGGCAGAACCACATGCACACGTCTGTTCCTGACCCCTGCACCGGCAGAGAGGTCTGGGGAGCCAGAGTCTGTCAGGCAGGTGCTGGGCTGGCCGCCTGTGTGGGAAGGGGCAGAGCCGACCTAGGGGCAAGTTGGGCCTCTTGCTCTCCCTGCTGCCCTGAGGCTGCTGGGCCAAAGAGGTCTTGGGCATCCAGCCCCTTGCTGGTCCCTTCCCTCTGACGAGGCCCTCTGAGCTCCAGCACCTTGCAGTGTGGAGACAGCCCCTGCCAGCAACCTCCTCTCCAAGGAGGCCTCAACCGAGGCCTAGGCACAGGGGAAAGGCACCAGCGGGGATGAGCCTGGGGAGGCGCCCGGGCATGTCTGGACCCAGTCCCCGCAGCCTGCCCCTTGGTGGGGCAGTACCCCCGGAGGCCAGGAAGGTCTGGGAAAGGCTGGCCAGGGGCAGGGGACCTGCTGGGTCCTGCCCCTGGCCTGTGGGGCCTCTGAGCACAACCGGCCCTCTCCCACTGGAAGACGTCCCCGGCTGCCTCCAAAGGCCGGTTTGCAAGCACTCCCGCCCACTGTTCCAACCAAGGGCGCACAACGCTCCCAAGCCCGGGAGAAAATCGCCTCGGGGTGGTGCTCTCTCCGGGCCCTTTCCCCTGAGCCTGTGGGCCAGGCAGGGTGTCCACACTCCCAGGCCAAGGCAGAACGACATGCACACGTCTGTTCCTGCCCCATGCACCGGCAGAGAGCTCGGGGGAGCCAAAGTCTGTCAGGCAGCTGCTGGGCTGGCCGCCTGTGTGGGAAGGGGCAGAGCCGACCTAGGGGCAAGTTGGGCCTCTTGCTCTCCCTGATGCCCTGAGGCTGCTGGGTCAAAGAGATCTTGGGCATCCAGCCCCTTGCTTGTCCCTTTCCTCTGACGAGGCCCTCTGAGCTCCAGCACCTTGCAGTGTGGAGACAGCCCCTGCCAGCAACCTCCTCTCCATGGAGGCCTCAACCGAGGCCTAGGCCCAGGGGAAAGGCACCAGCGGGGATGAGCCTGGGGAGGCGCCCGGGCATGTCTGGACCCAGTCCCAGCAGCCTGCCCCTTGTTGGGGCAGTACCCCCGGAAGCCAGGAAGGTCTGGGCAAGGCTGGCCACGGGCAGGGGCCCTGCTGGGTCCTGCCCCTGGCCTGTGGGGCCTCTGAGCACAACCGGCCCTCTCCCACTGGAAGACTTCCCCGGCTGCCTCCAAAGGCCGGTTTGCCAACACTCCCGCCCGCTGTTCCCGCCAGGCACGCACAATTCTCCCAAGCCCGGGAGAAAAGCGCTTCGGGGTGGTGCTCTCTCCGGGCCCTTGCCCCTGAGCGTGGGGGCGAAGTAGTGGGTCCACACTCCCAGACCAACGCAGAACCACATGCACACGTCTGTTCCTGACCCCTGCACCGGCAGAGAGCTCGGGGGAGCCAGAGTCTGTCAGGCAGCTGCTGGGCTGGCCGCCTGTGTGGGAAGGGGCAGAGCCGACCTAGGGGCAAGTTGGGCCTCTTCCTCTCCCTGCTGCCCTGAGGCTGCTGGGCCAAAGAGGTCTTGGGCATCCAGCCCCTTCCTGGTCCCTTCCCTCTGACGAGGCCCTCTGAGCTCCAGCACCTTGCAGTGTGGAGACAGCCCCTGCCAGCAACCTCCTCTCCAAGGAGGCCTCAACCGAGGCCTAGGCCCAGGGGAAAGGCACCAGCGGGGATGAGCCTGGGGAGGCGCCCGGCCATGTCTGGACCCAGTCCCCGCAGCCTGCCCCTTGGTGGGGCAGTACCCCCGGAGGCCAGGAGGGTCTGGGCAAGGCTGCCAGGGGCAGGGACACTGCTGGGTCCTGCCCCTGGCCTGTGGGGCGTCTGAGCACAACCGGCACTCTCCCGCTGGAAGACCTCCCCGGCTGCCTCCAAAGGCCGGTTTGCAAGCACTCCCGCCCGCTGTTCCCGCCAGGCACGCACAATGCTCCCAAGCCCGGGAGAAAAGCGCTTCGGGGTGGTGCTCTCTCCGGGCCCTTGCCCCTGAGCCTGGGGGACAGGCAGGGGGAACACACTCCCAGGCCAAGGCAGAACGACATGCACACGTCTGTTCCTGCCCCCTACACCGGCAGAGAGTTCGGGGGAGCCAGAGACTGCCAGGCTGCTGCTGGGCTGGCTGCCTGTGTGGGACGGGGTAGAGCCGACCTAGGGGCAAGTTGGGCCTCTTGCTCTCCCTGCTGCCCTGAGGCTGCTGGGTCAAAGAGGTCTTGGGCATCCAGCCCTTTGCTGGTCCTTTCCCTCTGACGAGGCCCTCTGAGCTCCAGCACCTTGCAGTGTGCAGACAGCCCCTGCCGGCAACCTCCTCTCCAAGGAGGCCTCAACCGAGGCCTAGGCCCAGGGGAAAGGCACCAGCGGGGATGAGCCTGGGGAGGCGCCCGGGCATGTCTGGACCCAGGCCCCGCAGCCTGCCCCTTGGTGGGGTAGTACCCCCGGAAGCCAGGAAGGTCTGGGCAAGGCTGCCAGAGGCAGGGACACTGCTGGGTCCTGCCCCTGGCCTGTGGGGCCTCTGAGAACAACTGGCACTCTCCCGCTGGAAGACCTCCCCGGCTGCCTCCAAAGGCTGGTTTGCAAGCACTCAATCCCGCTGTTCACGCCAGCTGCGCACAATGCTCCCAAGCCCGGGAGAAAAGCATTTTGGGGTGGTGCTCACTCCGGGCTTTGGAAGACCTCCCTGGCTGCCTCCAAGGCCGGTTTGCAAGCACTTCTGCCTGTTGTTCCCGCCACCCGCGCACAATGCTCCCAAGCCCGGGAGAAAAGCGTTTCGGGGTGGTGTTCTCTCTGGGCCCAAGAAAGACCTCCCGGGCTGCCCGCAAATGCCGGTTTGCAAGCACTCCCACTCGCTGTTCCCGCCATCCGTGCAAATGCTCCAAGCCCAGGAGAAAAGCCCTTCAGGGTGGTGCTCTCTCCCGGCCCTTGGAAGACCTCCCCGTTTGTCTCCAAAGGCCGGTTTGCAAGCACTCATGCCCGCTGTTCCCGTCAGCCGCGCACAATGCTCCCAAGCCTAGGAGAAAAGCGCTTCGGGGTGGTGCTCTCTCCCGGCCCTTGGAAGACCTCCCCGGCTGCCTCCAAAGGCCGGTTTGCAAGCACTCAATCCCGCTGTTCCCGCCAGCCGCGCACAATGCTCCCAAGCCCGGGAGAAAAGCGCTTCGGGGTGGTGCTCTCTCCTGGCCCTTGGAAGACCTCCCCGGCTGCCTCCAAAGGCTGGTTTTCGAGAACTCCCTCCCGCTGACCCGCCAGCCGCACACAATGCTCCCAAGCCCGGGAGAAAAGCATTTTGGGGTGGTCTCTCTCCGGGCCCTTGGAAGACTCCCCGGCTGCCTCTAAAGGCTGGTTTGCAAGCACTCATGTCCTCTGTTCCCGACAGCCGCGAACAATGCTCCCAATTCCGTGAGAAAAGTGCTTCGGGATGGTGCTCTCTCCGGGCCCTTGGAAGACCTCCCAAGCTGCCTCCAAAGGCCGGTTTGCAAGCACTCCCGCCCGCTGTTCCCGCCAGCCTCGCACAATGCTCCCAAGACCGGGAGAAAAGCGCTTCGGGGTGGTGTTCTCTCCGTGCCAATGGAGGACCTCCCTGGCTGCCCCCAAAGGCCGGTTTGCAAGCACTCCCACTCGCTGTTCCCGCCAGCCACGCACAATCCTCCAAAACCCCGGAGAAAAGCGCTTCGGGGTGGTGTTCTCTCCGTGCCCATGGAAGACCTCCCGGGGTGCCCCCAAAGGCCGGTTTGCAAGCACTCCCACTCGCTGTTCCCGCCATCCGCGCACAATGCTCCCAAGCCCGGGAGAAACGCATTTTGGGGTGGTGCTCACACCGGGCCCTGGAAGACCTCCCCGGCTGCCTCCAAAGGACGGTTTTCAAGCACTCCTGCCTGCTGTTCCCGCCACCCGCGCACAATGCTCCCAAGCCCGGGAGAAAAGCGCTTCGGGGTGGTGCTCTCTACAGGCCCTTGGAAGACCTCCCCGGCTGCCTCCAAAGGCCGGTTTGCAAGGACTCCTTCCTGCTGTTCCCGCCATCCGCGCACAATGCTCCCAAGCCCGGGAGAAAAGCATTTTGGGGTGGTGCTCACACCGGGCCCTGGAAGACCTCCCCGGCTGCCTCCAAAGGACGGTTTTCAAGCACTCCTGCCTGCTGTTCCCGCCACCCGCGCAGAATGCTCCCAAGCGCGGGAGAAAAGCGCTTCGGGGTGGTGCTCTCTACAGGCCCTTGGAAGACCTCCCCGGCTGCCTCCAAAGGCCGGTTTGCAAGGACTCCTTCCTGCTGTTCCCGCCAGCCACGCACAATGCTCCCAAGCCCGGGAGAAAAGCATTTTGGGGTGGTGCTTACTCCGGGCCCTTGGAAGACCTCCCCGGCTGCCTCCAATGGCCAGTTTGCAAGCACTCATGTCCGCTGTTCCCACCAGCCGCGCACAATGCTCCCAAGCCTGGGAGAAAAGCTTTTTGGGGTGGTGCTCACACCGGGCCCTGGAAGACCTCCCCGGCTGCCTCCAAAGGCCAGTTTTCAAGCACTCCTGCCTGCTGTTCCCGCCACCTGCGCACAATGCTCCCAAGCCCGGGAGAAAAGCGCTTCGGGGTGGTGCTCTCTACAGGCCCTTGGAAGACCTCCCCGGCTGCCTCCAAAGGCCGGTTTCCAAGGACTCCTTCCTGCTGTTCCCGCCAGCCACGCACAATGCTCCCAAGCCCGGGAGAGAAGCATTTTGGGGTGGTGCTCTCTACAGGCCCTTGGAAGACCTCCCCGGCTGCCTCCAGTGGCCAGTTTGCAAGCACTCATGCCCGCTGTTCCCACCAGCCGCGCACAATGCTCCCAAGCCCGTGAGAAAAGCTTTTTGGGGTGGTGCTCACACCGGGCCCTGGAAGACCTCCCCGGCTGCCTGCAAAGGCCGGTTTTCAAGCACTCCTGCCTGCTGTTCCCGCCACCCGCGCACAATACTCCCAAGCCCGGGAAAAAGCACTTCGGGGTGGTGCTCTCTACAGGCCCTTGGAAGACCTCCCCCGCTGCCTCCAAAGGCCGGTTTGCAAGGACTCCTTCCTGCTGTTCCCGCCAGCCACGCACAATGCTCCCAAGCCCGGGAGAAAAGTGCTTCGGGGTGGTGATCTCTCCGGGCCCTTGGAAGTCGTCCCCGGCTGCCTCCAAAGGCCGGTTTGCAAGCACTCATGCCCGTTGTTCCCACCAGCCGCGCACAATGCTCCCAAGCCCGGGAGAAAAGCATTTTGGGGTGGTGCTCACTCCGGGCCCTTGGAAGACCTCCCCGGCTGCCTCCAAAGGCCAGTTTGCAAGCAGTCCTGCCTGCTGTTCCCGCCAGCCGCGCACAATGCTCCCAAGCCCGGGAGAAAAGCGCTTCGGGGTGGTGCTCTCTCCGGGCCCTTGGAAGACGTCCCCGGCTGCCTCCAAAGGCCGGTTTGCAAGCACTCATGCCCGTTGTTCCCACCAGCCGCGCACAATGCTCCCAAGCCCGGGAGAAAAGCATTTTGGGGTGGTGCTCACTCCGGGCCCTTGGAAGACCTCCCCGGCTGCCTCCAAAGGCCAGTTTGCAAGCAGTCCTGCCTGCTGTTCCCGCCAGCCGCGCACAATGCTCCCAAGCCCGGGAGAAAAGCGCTTCGGGGTGGTGCTCTCTCCGGGCCCTTGGAAGACGTCCCCGGCTGCCTCCAAAGGCCGGTTTGCAAGCACTCATGCCCGTTGTTCCCACCAGCCGCGCACAATGCTCCCAAGCCCGGGAGAAAAGCATTTTGGGGTGGTGCTCACTCCGGGCCCTTGGAAGACCTCCCCGGCTGCCTCCAAAGGCCAGTTTGCAAGCAGTCCTGCCTGCTGTTCCCGCCAGCCGCGCACAATGTTCCCAAGCCCGGGAGAAAAGCGCTTCGGGGTGGTGCTCTCTCCAGGCACTTTCAAGACCTCCCCGGCTGCCCCCAAAGGCCGGTTTGTAAGTACTCATTCCCGCTGCTTCCGCCAGCCACGCACAATGCTCCCAAGCCCGGGAGAAAAGCATTTTGGGGTGGTGCTCTCTCCGGGCCCTTGGAAGACCTCCCGGGCTGCCTCCAAAGGCCGGTTTGCAAGCATTCATGTCCGTTGTTCCCGACAGCCGCGCACAATGCTCCCAAGCCCGAGAGAAAAGCATTTTGGGGTGGTGATCAGTCCGGCCCTTGGAAGACCTCCCCGGCTGCCTCCAAAGGACAGTTTGCAAGCACTCATGCCCGCTGTTCCCGCCAGCCACGCACAATGCTCCCAAGACCGTGAGAAAAGCGCTTCGGGGTGGTGTTCTCTCAGGGACCATGGAGGACCTCACCGGCTGCCCCCAAAGGCCGGTTTGCAAGCATTCCCACTCGCTGTTCCCGCCAGGCACACACAATGTTCCAAAACCCCGGAGAAAAGCGCTTCGGGGTGGTGCTCTCTCCGCGCCCTTGGAAGACTTCTCTGGCTGCCGCCAAATGCCGGTTTGCAAGAATTCCCTCCCGCTGTCCCACCAGCCGCACACAATGCTCCAAAACCCGAGAGAAAAGCGCTTCGAGGTGGTGCTCTCTCCGGGCCCTTGGAAGACCTCCCCGGCTGCCTCCAAAGGCCGGTTTGCAAGCACTCCTGCCTGCTGTTCCCGCCACGCGCGCACAATGCTCCCAAGCCCGGAAGAAAAGCATTTTGGGGTAGTGTTCTCTCCGGGCGCTTGGAAGACCTCCCGGGCGGCCTCCAAAGGCCGGTTTGCAAGCACTCATGTCCGCTGTTCCCGACAGCCGCACACAATGCTCCCAAGCCCGGGAGAAAAGCATTTTGGGGTGGTGATCAGTCCGGGCCCTTGGAAGACCTCCCCGGCTGCCTCCAAAGGACAGTTTGCAAGAACTCATGCCCGCTGTTCCCGCCAGGCACGCACAATGCTCCCAAGCCCGGGAGAAAAGCGTTTCGGGGTGGTGCTCTCACTGGTCCCTTGCCCCTGAGCCTGGGGGCAATGCAGGGGGAACACACTCCCAGGCCAAGGCAGAACCACATGCAAACGTCTGTTCCTGGTCCCTGCACCGGCAGAGAGCTCGGGGGAGCCAGAGTATGCCAGGCAGCTGCTGGGTTGGCGGCCTGTGTGGAAAGGGGCAGAGCCGACCTAGGGGCAAGTTGGGCCTCTTGCTCTCCCTGCTGCCCTGAGGCTGCTGGGCCAAAGAGGTCTTGGGCATCCAGCCCCTTGCTGGTCCCTTCCCTCTGATGAGGCCCTCTGAGCTCCAGCACCTTGCAGTGTGGAGACAGCCCCTGCCAGCAACCTCCTCTCCAAGGCGGCCTCAACCGAGGCCTAGGCCCAGGGGAAAGGCACCAGCGGGGATGAGCCTGGGGAGGCGCCCGGGCATGTCTGGACCCAGTCCCCGCAGCCTGCCCCTTGGTGGGGCAGTACCCCCGGAGGCCAGGAAGGTCTGGGCAAGGCTGCCAGGGGCAGGGACACTGCTGGGTCCTGCCCCTGGCCTGTGGGGCGTCTGAGCACAACCAGCACCCTCGCGCTGGAAGACCTCCCCGTCTGCCTCCAAAGGCCTGTTTGCAAGCACTCCCACCCGCTGTTCCCGCCAGGCACGCACAATGCTCCCAAGCCCGGGAGAAAAGCGCTTCAGGGTGGTGCTCTCCTCGGGCCCTTGCCCCTGAGCCTGGGGGCCAGGCAGGTGGAACACACTCCCAGGCCAAGGGCGAACGACATGCACACGTCTGTTCCTGCCCCCTACACCGGCAGAGAGCTCGGGGGAGCCAGAGTCTGTCAGGCAGCTGCTGGGCTGGCCGCCTGTGTGGGAAGTGGCAGAGCCGACCTAGGGGCATGTTGGGCCTCTGCTCTCCCTGCTGCCCTGAGGCTGCTGGGCCAAAGAGGTCTTGGGCATCCAGCCCCTTGCTGGTCCCTTCCCTCTGACGAGGCCCTCTGAGCTCCAGCACCTTGCAGTGTGGAGACAGCCCCTGCCAGCAACCTCCTCTCCAAGGAGGCCTCAACCGAGACCTAGCCCCAGGGGAAAGGCACCAGCTGGGAAGAGCCTGGGGAGGCGCCCGGGCATGTCTGGACCCAGTCCCCGCAGCCTGCCCCTTGGTGGGGCAGTACCCCCGGAGGCCAGGAAGGTCTGGGCAAGGCTGCCAGGGGCAGGGACACTGCTGGGTCCTGCCCCTGGCCTGTGGGGCGTCTGAGCACAACCAGCACCCTCGCGCTGGAAGACCTCCCCGTCTGCCTCCAAAGGCCTGTTTGCAAGCACTCCCACCCGCTGTTCCCGCCAGGCACGCACAATGCTCCCAAGCCCGGGAGAAAAGCGCTTCAGGGTGGTGCTCTCCTCGGGCCCTTGCCCCTGAGCCTGGGGGCCAGGCAGGTGGAACACACTCCCAGGCCAAGGGCGAACGACATGCACACGTCTGTTCCTGCCCCCTACACCGGCAGAGAGCTCGGGGGAGCCAGAGTCTGTCAGGCAGCTGCTGGGCTGGCCGCCTGTGTGGGAAGTGGCAGAGCCGACCTAGGGGCATGTTGGGCCTCTGCTCTCCCTGCTGCCCTGAGGCTGCTGGGCCAAAGAGGTCTTGGGCATCCAGCCCCTTGCTGGTCCCTTCCCTCTGACGAGGCCCTCTGAGCTCCAGCACCTTGCAGTGTGGAGACAGCCCCTGCCAGCAACCTCCTCTCCAAGGAGGCCTCAACCGAGACCTAGCCCCAGGGGAAAGGCACCAGCTGGGAAGAGCCTGGGGAGGCGCCCGGGCATGTCTGGACCCAGTCCCCGCAGCCTGCCCCTTGGTGAGGCAGTACCCCCGGAGGCCAGGAAGGTCTGGGCAAGGCTGGTCAGGGGCAGGGGCCCTGCTGGGCCCTGCCCCTGGCCTGTGGGGCCTCTGAGCACAACCGGCCCTCTCCCACTGGAAGACCTCCCCGGGTGCCTCCAAAGGCCGGTTTGCCAACACTCCCGCCCGCTGTTCCCGCCAGGCACGCACAATTCTCCCAAGCCCGGGAGAAAAGCGCTTCGGGGTGGTGCTCTCTCCGGGCCCTTGCCCATGAGCCTGGGGGCAAGGCAGGGAGAACACACTCCCAGGCCAAGGCAGAACCACATGCCCACGTCTGTTCCTTTCCCCTGCACTGGCAGAGAGCTTGGGGGAGCCAGAGTCTGTCAGGCAGCTGCTGGGTTGGCCGCCTGTGTGGGAAGGGGCAGAGCCGAATAGGGGCAAGTTGGGCCTCTTGCTCTCCCTGCTGCCCTGAGGCTGCTGGGCCAAAGATGTCTTGGGCATCCAGCCCTTTACTGGTCCCTTCTCTCTGACGAGGCTCTCTGAGCTGCAGCACCTTGCAGTGTGGAGACAGCCCCTGCCAGCAACCTCCTCTCCAAGGAGGCCTCAACCGAGGCCTAGGCCCAGGGGAAAGGCACCAGCGGGGATGAGCCAGGGGAGGCGCCCGAGCATGTCTGGACCCAGTCCCCGCAGCCTGCCCCTTGGTGGGGCAGTACCCCCGGAGGCCAGGAAGGTCTGGGCAAGGCTGGCCAGGGGCAGGGGCCCTGCTGGGTCCTGCCCCTGGCCTGTGGGGCCTCTGAGCACAACCGGCCCTCTCCCACTGGAAGACGTCCCCGGCTGCCTCCAAAGGCCGGTTTGCAAGCGCTCCCGCCCACTGTTCCCAGCAGGCGTGCACAATGCTCCTAAGCCCGGAAGAAAAGCGCTTCGGGGTGGTGCTCTCTCCGGGCCCTTGCCCCTGAGCCTGGGGGCAAGGCAGGGTGTCCACACTCCCAGGCCAAGGCAGAACCACATGCACACGTCTGATCTGCCCCCTGCACCGGCAGAGAGCTCGGGGGAGCCAGAGTCTGTCAGGCAGCTGCTGGGCTGGCCGCCTGTGTGGGAAGGGGCAGAGCCGACCTAGGGGCAAGTTGGGCCTCTTGCTCTCCCTGCTGCCCTGAGGCTGCTGGGCCAAAGAGGTCTTGGGCATCCAGCCCCTTGCTGGTCCCTTCCCTCTGATGAGGCCCTCTGAGCTCCAGCACCTTGCAGTGTGGAGACAGCCCCTGCCAGCAACCTCCTCTCCAAGGAGGCCTCAACCGAGGCCTAGGCCCAGGGGAAAGGCACCAGCGGGGATGAGCCTGGGGAGGCGCCCGGGCATGACTGGACCCAGGCCCGCAGCCTGCCCCTTGGTGGGGCAGTACCCCCGGAGGCCAGGAAGGTCTGGGCAAGGCTGGCCAGGGGCAGGGGCCCTGCTGGGTCCTGTCCCTGGCCTGTAGGGCCTCTGAGCACAACCGGCCCTCTCCCACTGGAAGACCTCCCCGGCTGCCTCCAAAGGCCAGTTTGCCAACACTCCTGCCCGCTGTTCCCGCCAGGCACGCACAATGCTCCCAAGCCCAGGAGAAAAGCGCGTCGGGGTGGTGGTCTCTCCGGGCCCCTGCCCGTGAGCCTGGGGGCCAGGCAGGGGATCCACAGTCCCAGGCCAAGGCAGAACCACATGCACACGTCTGTTCCTGCCCCCTCCACCGGCAGAGAGCTGGGGGGAGCCAGAGTCTGTCAGGCAGCTGCTGGGCTGGCCGCCTGTGTGGGAAGGGGCAGAGCCGAACTAGGGGCAAGTTGGGCCTCTTGCTCTCCCTGCTGCCCTGAGGCTGCTGGGCCAAAGAGGTCTTGGGCATCCAGCCCCTTGCTGGTCCCTTCCCTCTGACGAGGCCCTCTGAGCTCCAGCACCTTGCAGTGTGGAGACAGCCCCTGCCAGCAACCTCCTCTCCAAGGAGGCCTCAACCGAGGCCTAGGCCCAGGGGAAAGGCACCAGCGGGGATGAGCCAGTGGAGGCGCACGGGCATGTCTGGACCCAGTCCCCGCAGCCTGCCCCTTGGTGGGGCAGTACCCCCGGAGGCCAGGAAGGTCTGGGCAAGGCTGGCCAGGGGCAGGGGCCCTGCTGGGTCCTGCCCCTGGCCTGTGGGGCCTCTGAGCACAACCGGCCCTCTCCCACTGGAAGACCTCCCCGGCTGCCTCCAAAGGCCGGTTTGACAACACTCCCGCCCGCTGTTCCCGCCAGGCACGCACAATGCTCCCAAGCCCGGGAGAAAAGCGCTTCGGGGTGTTGCTCTCTCCGGGCCCTTGCCCCTGAGCCTGGGGTCCAGGCAGTGTGTCCACACTCCCAGACCAAGGCAGAACCACATGCACACGTCTGTTCCTGACCCCTGCACCGGCAGAGCGCTCGGGGGAGCCACAGTCTGTCAGGCAGCTGCTGGGTTGGCTGCCTGTGTGGGAAGGGGCAGAGCCGACCTAGGGGCAAGTTGGGCCTCTTCCTCTCCCTGCTGCCCTGAGGCTGCTGGGCCAAAGAGGTCTTGGGCATCCAGCCCCTTGCTGGTCCCTTCCCTCTGACGAGGCCCTCTGAGCTCCAGCACCTTGCAGTGTGGAGACAGCCCCTGCCAGCAACCTCCTCTCCAAGGAGGCCTCAACCGAGGCCTAGGACCAGGGGAAAGGCACCAGCGGGGATGAGCCTGGGGAGGCGCCCGGGCATGTCTGGACCCAGTCCCCGCAGCCTGCCCCTTGGTGGGATAGTAACCCCGGAGTCCAGGAGGGTCTGGGCAAGGCTGCCAGGGGCAGGGACACTGCTGGGTCCTGCCCCTGGCCTGTGGGGCGTCTGAGCACAACCGGCACTCTCCCGCTGGAAGACCTCCCTGGCTGCCTCCAAAGGCCGGTTTGCAAGCACTCCCGCGCGCTGTTCCCGCCAGGCACGCACAATGCTACCAAGCCCGAGAGAAAAGCGCTTCGGGTTGGTGCTCTCTCCGGACCCTTGCCCCTGAGCCTGGGGGACAGGCAGGGGGAACACACTCCCAGGCCAAGGCAGAACGACATGCACACGTCTGTTCCTGCCCCCTACACCGGCAGAGAGATCGGGGGAGCCAGAGACTGCCAGGCTGCTGCTGGGCTGGCTGCCTGTCTGGGACGGGGCAGAGCCGACCTAGGGGCAAGTTGGGCCTCTTGCTCTCCCTGCTGCCCTGAGGCTGCTGGGTCAAAGAGGTCTTGGGCATCCAGCCCTTTGCTGGTCCCTTCCCTCTGACGAGGCCCTCTGAGCTCCAGCACCTTGCAGTGTGGAGACAGCCCCTGCCAGCAACCTCCTCTCCAAAGAGGCCTCAACCGAGGCCTACGCCCAGGGGAAAGGCACCAGCGGGGATGATCCTGGGGAGGCGCACGGACATGTCTGGACCCAGTCACCGCAGCCTGCCCCTTGGTGGGGCAGTACCCCCGGAGGCCAGGAAGGTCTGGGCAAGGCTGGCCAGGGGCAGGGGCCCTGCTGGGTCCTGCCCCTGGCCTGTGGGGCCTCTGAGCCCAACCGGCCCTCTCCCACTGGAAGACCTCCCCGGCTGCCTCCAAAGGCCGGTTTGCAAGCGCTCCTGCCCACTGTTCCCAGCAGGCGTGGACAATGCTCCCAAGCCCGGGAGAAAAGCGCTTCAGGGTGGTGCTCTCTCTGGGCCCTTGCCCCTGAGCCTGGGGGCAAGGCAGGGTGTCCACACTCCCAGGCCAAGGCAGAACCACATGCACACGTCTGATCTGCCCCCTGCACCGGCAGAGAGCTCGGGGGAGCCAGAGTCTGTCAGGCAGCTGCTGGGCTGGCCGCCTGTGTGGGAAGGGGCAGAGCCGACCTAGGGGCAAGTTGGGCCTCTTGCTCTCCCTGCTGCCCTGAGGCTGCTGGGCCAAAGAGGTCTTGGCCATCCAGCCCCTTGCTGGTCCCTTCCCTCTGACGAGGCCCTCTGAGCTCCAGCACCTTGCAGTGTGGAGACAGCCCCTGCCAGCAACCTCCTCTCCAAGGAGGCCTCAACCGAGGCCTAGGCCCAGGGGAAAGGCACCAGCGGGGATGAGCCTGGGGAGGCGCCCGGGCATGACTGGACCCAGGCCCGCAGCCTGCCCCTTGGTGGGGCAGTACCCCCGGAGGCCAGGAAGGTCTGGGCAAGGCTGGCCAGGGGCAGGGGCCCTGCTGGGTCCTGCCCCTGGCCTGTGGGGCCTCTGAGCACAACCGGCCCTCTCCCACTGGAAGACCTCCCCGGCTGCCTCCAAAGGCCGGTTTGCCAACACTCCCGCCCGCTGTTCTCGCCAGGCACGCACAATTCTCCCAAGCCCGGGAGAAAAGCGCTTCGGTGTGTTGCTCTCTCCGGGCCCTTGCCCCTGAGTGTGGGGGCCAGGCAGTGGTTCCACACTCCCAGACCAAAGCAGAACCACATGCACACGTCTGTTCCTGACCCCTGCACCGGCAGAGAGCTCGGGGGAGCCAGAGTCTGTCAGGCAGCTGCTGGGCTGGCCGCCTGTGTGGGAAGGGGCAGAGCCGACCTAGGGGCAAGTTGGGCCTCTTCCTCTCCCTGCTGCCCTGAGGCTGCTGGGCCAAAGAGGTCTTGGGCATCCAGCCCCTTGCTGGTCCCTTCCCTCTGACGAGGCCCTCTGAGCTCCAGCACCTTGCAGTGTGGAGACAGCCCCTGCCAGCAACCTCCTCTCCAAGGAGGCCTCAACCGAGGCCTAGGCCCAGGGGAAAGGCACCAGCGGGGATGAGCCAGTGGAGGCGCAAGGGCATGTCTGGACCCAGTCCCCGCAGCCTGCCCCTTGGTGGGGCAGTACCCCCGGAGGCCAGGAAGGTCTGGGCAAGGCTGCCAGGGGCAGGGACACTGCTGGGTCCTGCCCCTGGCCTGTGGGGCGTCTGAGCACAACCGGCACTCTCCCGCTGGAAGACCTGCCCGGCTGCCTCCAAAGGCCGGTTAACAAGCGCTCCCGCCCACTGTTCCCAGCAGGCGTGCACAATGCTCCCAAGCCCGGGAGAAAAGCGCTTCGGGGTGGTGCTCTCTCCGGGCCCTTGCCCCTGAGCCTGGGGGCAAGGCAGGGTGTCCACACTCCCAGGCCAAGGCAGAACCACATGCACACGTCTGATCTGCCCCCTGCACCGGCAGAGAGCTCGGGGGAGCCAGAGTCTGTCAGGCAGCTGCTGGGCTGGCCGCCTGTGTGGGAAGGGGCAGAGCCGACCTAGGGGCAAGTTGGGCCTCTTGCTCTCCCTGCTGCCCTGAGGCTGCTGGGCCAAAGAGGTCTTGGGCATCCAGCCCCTTGCTTGTCCCTTCCCTCTGACAAGGCCCTCTGAGCTCCAGCACCTTGCAGTGTGGAGACAGCACCTGCCAGCAATCTCCTCTCCAAGGAGGCCTCAACCGAGGCCTAGGCCCAGGGAAAAGGCACCAGCGGGGTTGAGCCAGGGGAGGCGCCCGGGCATGTCTGGACCCTGTCCTCGCAGCCTGCCCCTTGGTGGGGCAGTACCCCCGGAGGCCAGGAAGGTCTGGGCAAGGCTGGCCAGGGGCAGGGGCCCTGCTGGGTCCTGCCCCTGGCCTGTGGGGCCTCTGAGCACAACCGGCCCTTGCCCACTGGAAGACCTCCCCGGCTGCCTCCAAAGGCCGGTTTGCAAGCCCTCCCGCACACTGTTCCCGCCAGGCGCGCACAATGCTCCCAAGCCCGGGAGAAAAGCGCTTCGGGGTGGTGGTCTCTCCGGGCCCCTGCCCCTGAGCCTGGGGGCCAGGCAGGGGATCCACAGTCCCAGGCCAAGGCAGAACCACATGCACACGTCTGTTCCTGCCCCCTCCACCGGCAGAGAGCTGGGGGGAGCCAGAGTCTCTCAGGCAGCTGCTGGGCTGTCCGCCTGTGTGGGAAGGGGCAGAGCCGACCTAGGGGCAAGTTGGGCCTCTTGCTCTCCCTGCTGCCCTGAGGCTGCTGGGCCAAAGAGGTCTTGGGCATCCAGCCCCTTGCTGGTCCCTTCCCTCTGACGAGGCCCTCTGAGCTCCAGCACCTTGCAGTGTGGAGACAGCCCCTGCCAGCAACCTCCTCTCCAAGGAGGCCTCAACCGAGGCCTAGGCCCAGGGGAAAGGCACCAGCGGGGATGAGCCAGTGGAGGCGCACGGGCATGTCTGGACCCAGTCCCCGCAGCCTGCCCCTTGGTGGGGCAGTACCCCCGGAGGCCAGGAAGGTCTGGGCAAGGCTGGCCAGGGGCAGGGGCCCTGCTGGGTCCTGCCCCTGGGCTGTGGGGCCTCTGAGCACAACCGGCCCTCTCCCACTGGAAGACCTCCCCGGCTGCCTCCAAAGGCCGGTTTGCCAACACTCCCGCCCGCTGTTCCCGCCAGGCACGCACAATGCTCCCAAGCCCGGGAGAAAAGCGCTTCGGGGTGTTGCCCTCTCCGGACCCTTGCCCCTGAGCCTGGGGTCCAGGCAGTGGGTCCACACTCCCAGACCAAGGCAGAACCACATGCACTCGTCTGTTCCTGACCCCTGCACCGACAGAGAGCTCGGGGGAGCCAGAGTCTGTCAGGCAGCTGCTGGGTTGGCTGCCTGTGTGGGAAGGGGCAGAGCCGACCTAGGGGCAAGTTGGGCCTCTTCCTCTCCCTGCTGCCCTGAGGCTGCTGGGCCAAAGACGTCTTGGGCATCCAGCCCCTTACTGGTCCCTTCCCTCTGACGAGGCCCTCTGAGCTCCAGCACCTTGCAGTGTGGAGACAGCCCCTGCCAGCAACCTCCTCTCCAAGGAGGCCTCAACCGAGGCCTAGGCCCAGGGGAAAGGCACCAGCGGGGATGAGCCAGTGGAGGCGCAAGGGCATGTCTGGACCCAGTCCCCGCAGCCTGCCCCTTGGTGGGGCAGTACCCCCGGAGGCCAGGAAGGTCTGGGCAAGGCTGCGAGGGGCAGGGGCCCTGCTGGGTCGTGCCACTGGCCTGTGGGGCGTCTGAGCACAACCGGCACTCTCCCGCTGGAAGACCTCCCCGTCTGCCTCCAAAGGCCGGTTTGCAAGCACTCCCGCCCGCTGTTCCCGCCAGGCAGGCACAATGCTCCCAAGCCCGGGAGAAAAGCGCTTCGGGGTGGTGCTCTCCTCGGGCCCTTGCCCCTGAGCCTGGGGGCCAGGCAGTTGGAACACACTCCCAGGCCAAGGCAGAACGACATGCACACGTCTGTTCCTGCCCCCTAAACCGGCAGAGAGCTCGGGGGAGCCTGAGACTGCCAGGCTGCTGCTGGGCTGGCTGCCTGTGTGGGACGGGGCAGAGCCGACCTAGGGGCAAGTTGGGCCTCTTGCTCTCCCTGCTGCCCTGAGGCTGCTGGGTCAAAGAGGTCTTGGGCATCCAGCCCTTTGCTGGTCCCTTCCCTCTGACGAGGCCCTCTGAGCTCCAGCACCTTGCAGTGTGGAGACAGCCCCTGCCAGCAACCTCCTCTCCAAAGAGGCCTCAACCGAGGCCTACGCCCAGGGGAAAAGCACCAGCGGGGATGATCCTGGAGAGGCGCACGGACATGTCTGGACCCAGTCCCCGCAGCCTGCCCCTTGGTGGGGCAGTACCCCCGGAGGCCAGGAAGGTCTGGGCAAGGCTGGCCAGGGGCAGGGGCCCTGCTGTGTCCTGCCCCTGGCCTGTGAGGCCTCTGAGCACAACCGGCCCTCTCCCACTGGAAGACCTCCCCGGCTGCCTCCAAAGTCCTCTTTGCAAACACTCCCGCCCGCTGTTCACGCCAGGCTCGCACAATACTCCCAAGCCCGGGAGAAAAGCGCTTCGGGGTGGTGCTCTCTCCGGGCCCTTGCCCCTGAGCCTGGGGGCCAGGCAGTGGGTCCACACTCCCAGATCAAGGCAGAACCACATGCACACGTCTGTTCCTGACCCCTGCACTGGCAGAGAGCTCGGGGGAGCCAGAGTCTGTCAGGCAGGTGCTGGGCTGGCCGCCTGTGTGGGAAGGGGCAGAGCCGACCTAGGGGCAAGTTGGGCCTCTTCCTCTCCCTGCTGCCCTGAGGCTGCTTGGCCAAAGAGGTCTTGGGCATCCAACCCCTTGCTGGTCCCTTCCCTCTGACGAGGCCCTCTGAGCTCCAGCACCTTGCAGTGTGGAGACAGCCCCTGCCAGCAACCTCCTCTCCAAGGAGGCCTAAACCGAGGCCTAGGCACAGGGGAAAGGCACCAGCGGGGATGAGCCTGGGGAGGCGCCCGGGCATGTATGGACCCAGTCCCCGCAGCCTGCCCCTTGGTGGGGCAGTACCCCCGGAGGCGAGGAAGGTCTGGGAAAGGCTGGCCAGGGGCAGGGGACCTGCTGTGTCCTGCCCCTGGCCTGTGGGGCCTCTGAGCACAACGGGCCCTCTCCCACTGGAAGACGTCCCCGGCTGCCTCCAAAGGCCGGTTTGCAAGCACTCCCGCCCACTGTTCCAACCAAGGGCGCACAACGCTCCCAAGCCCGGGAGAAAATCGCCTCGGGGTGGTGCTCTCTCCGGGCCCTTTCCCCTGAGCCTGTGGGCCAGGCAGGGTGTCCACACTCCCAGGCCAAGGCAGAACGACATGCACACGTCTGTTCCTGCCCCATGCACCGGCAGAGAGCTCGGGGGAGCCAAAGTCTGTCAGGCAGCTGCTGGGCTGGCCGCCTGTGTGGGAAGGGGCAGAGCCGACCTAGGGGCAAGTTGGGCCTCTTGCTCTCCCTGATGCCCTGAGGCTGCTGGGTCAAAGAGATCTTGGGCATCCAGCCCCTTGCTTGTCCCTTCCCTCTGACGAGGCCCTCTGAGCTCCAGCACCTTGCAGTGTGGAGACAGCCCCTGCCAGCAACCTCCTCTCCAAGGAGGCCTCAACCGAGGCCTAGGCCCAGGGGAAAGGCACCAGCGGGGATGAGCCTGGGGAGGCGCCCGGGCATGTCTGGACCCAGTCCACGCAGCCTGCCCCTTGGTGGGGCAGTACCCCCGGAAGCCAGGAAGGTCTGGGCAAGGCTGGCCACGGGCAGGGGCCCTGCTGGGTCCTGCCCCTGGCCTGTGGGGCCTCTGAGCACAACCGGCCCTCTCCCACTGGAAGACTTCCCCGGCTGCCTCCAAAGGCCGGTTTGCCAACACTCCCGCCTGCTGTTCCCGCCAGGCACGCACAATTCTCCCAAGCCCGGGAGAAAAGCGCTTCGGGGTGGTGCTCTCTCCGGGCCCTTGCCCCTGAGCGTGGGGGCGAAGCAGTGGGTCCACACTCCCAGACCAACGCAGAACCACATGCACACGTCTGTTCCTGACCCCTGCACCGGCAGAGAGCTCGGGGGAGCCAGAGTCTGTCAGGCAGCTGCTGGGCTGGCCGCCTGTGTGGGTAGGGGCAGAGCCGACCTAGGGGCAAGTTGGGCCTCTTGCTCTCCCTGCTGCCCTGAGGCTGCTGGGCCAAAGAGGTCTTGGGCATCCAGCCCCTTCCTGGTCCCTTCCCTCTGACGAGGCCCTCTGAGCTCCAGCACCTTGCAGTGTGGAGACAGCCCCTGCCAGCAACCTCCTCTCCAAGGAGGCCTCAACTGAGGCCTAGGCCCAGGGGAAAGGCACCAGCGGGGATGAGCCTGGGGAGGCGCCCGGCCATGTCTGGACCCAGTCCCCGCAGCCTGCCCCTTGGTGGGGCAGTACCCCCGGAGGCCAGGAGGGTCTGGGCAAGGCTGCCAGGGGCAGGGACACTGCTGGGTCCTGCCCCTGGCCTGTGGGGCGTCTGAGCACAACCGGCACTCTCCCGCTGGAAGACCTCCCCGGCTGCCTCCAAAGGCCGGTTTGCAAGCACTCCCGCCCGCTGTTCCCGCCAGGCACGCACAATGCTCCCAAGCCCGGGAGAAAAGCGCTTCGGGGTGGTGCTCTCTCCGGGCCCTTGCCCCTGAGCCTGGGGGACAGGCAGGGGGAACACACTCCCAGGCCAAGGCAGAACGACATGCACACGTCTGTTCCTGCCCCCTACACCGGCAGAGAGTTCGGGGGAGCCAGAGACTGCCAGGCTGCTGCTGGGCTGGCTGCCTGTGTGGGACGGGGTAGAGCCGACCTAGGGGCAAGTTGGGCCTCTTGCTCTCCCTGCTGCCCTGAGGCTGCTGGGTCAAAGAGGTCTTGGGCATCCAGCCCTTTGCTGGTCCTTTCCCTCTGACGAGGCCCTCTGAGCTCCAGCACCTTGCAGTGTGCAGACAGCCCCTGCCGGCAACCTCCTCTCCAAGGAGGCCTCAACCGAGGCCTAGGCCCAGGGGAAAGGCACCAGCGGGGATGAGCCTGGGGAGGCGCCCGGGCATGTCTGGACCCAGGCCCCGCAGCCTGCCCCTTGGTGGGGTAGTACCCCCGGAGGCCAGGAAGGTCTGGGCAAGGCTGCCAGAGGCAGGGACACTGCTGGGTCCTGCCCCTGGCCTGTGGCGCCTCTGAGAACAACTGGCACTCTCCCGCTGGAAGACCTCCCCGGCTGCCTCCAAAGGCTGGTTTGCAAGCACTCAATCCCGCTGTTCACGCCAGCTGCACACAATGCTCCCAAGCCCGGGAGAAAAGCATTTTGGGGTGGTGCTCACTCCGGGCTTTGGAAGACCTCCCCGGCTGCCTCCAAGGCCGGTTTGCAAGCACTTCTGCCTGCTGTTCCCGCCACCCGCGCACAATGCTCCCAAGCCCGGGAGAAAAGCGTTTCGGGGTGGTGTTCTCTCTGGGCCCAAGAAAGACCTCCCGGGCTGCCCCCAAATGCCGGTTTGCAAGCACTCCCACTCGCTGTTCCCGCCATCCGTGCAAATGCTCCAAGCCCAGGAGAAAAGCCCTTCAGGGTGGTGCTCTCTCCCGGCCCTTGGAAGACCTCCCCGGCTGCCTCCAAAGGCTGGATTTCAAGTACTCCCTCCCGCTGTCCCGCCAGCCGCACACAATGCTCCCAATCACGGGAGAAAAGCGCTTCGGGGTGGTGCTCTCTACGGGCCCTTGGAAGACCTCCCCGTTTGTCTCCAAAGGCCGGTTTGCAAGCACTCATGCCCGCTGTTCCCGTCAGCCGCGCACAATGCTCCCAAGCCTAGGAGAAAAGCGCTTCGGGGTGGTGCTCTCTCCCGGCCCTTGGAAGACCTCCCCGGCTGCCTCCAAAGGCCGGTTTTCAAGCACTCCTGCCTGCTGTTCCCGCCACCCGCGCAGAATGCTCCCAAGCCCGGGAGAAAAGCGCTTCGGGGTGGTGCTCTCTACAGGCCCTTGGAAGACCTCCCCGGCTGCCTCCAAAGGCCGGTTTGCAAGGACTCCTTCCTGCTGTTCCCGCCAGCCACGCACAATGCTCCCAAGCCCGGGAGAAAAGCATTTTGGGGTGGTGCTCACACCGGGCCCTGGAAGACCTCCCCGGCTGCCTCCAAAGGACGGTTTTCAAGCACTCCTGCCTGCTGTTCCCGCCACCCGCGCAGAATGCTCCCAAGCGCGGGAGAAAAGCGCTTCGGGGTGGTGCTCTCTACAGGCCCTTGGAAGACCTCCCCGGCTGCCTCCAAAGGCCGGTTTGCAAGGACTCCTTCCTGCTGTTCCCGCCAGCCACGCACAATGCTCCCAAGCCCGGGAGAAAAGCATTTTGGGGTGGTGCTCACTCCGGGCCCTTGGAAGACCTCCCCGGCTGCCTCCAATGGCCAGTTTGCAAGCACTCATGTCCGCTGTTCCCACCAGCCGCGCCCAATGCTCCCAAGCCCGGGAGAAAAGCTTTTTGGGGTGGTGCTCACACCGGGCCCTGGAAGACCTCCCCGGCTGCCTGCAAAGGCCGGTTTTCAAGCACTCCTGCCTGCTGTTCCCGCCAGCCGCACACAATGCTCCCAAGCCCGGGAGAAAAGCTTTTTGGGGTGGTGCTCACACCGGGCCCTGGAAGACCTCCCCGGCTGCCTCCAAAGGACGGTTTTCAAGCACTCCTGCCTGCTGTTCCCGCCACCTGCGCACAATGCTCCCAAGCCCGGGAGAAAAGCGCTTCGGGGTGGTGCTCTCTACAGGCCCTTGGAAGACCTCCCCGGCTGCCTCCAAAGGCCGGTTTGCAAGGACTCCTTCCTGCTGTTCCCGCCAGCCACGCACAATGCTCCCAAGCCCGGGAGAGAAGCATTTTGGGGTGGTGCTCTCTACAGGCCCTTGGAAGACCTCCCCGGCTGCCTCCAGTGGC
The DNA here is from genome assembly GCF_033118175.1 of Dama dama. Classification (NCBI taxonomy): domain Eukaryota; kingdom Metazoa; phylum Chordata; class Mammalia; order Artiodactyla; family Cervidae; genus Dama; species Dama dama. Next base: position 3,345,851 of record NW_026870889.1, read on the forward strand.
CAGTTTGCAAGCACTCATGCCCGCTGTTCCCACCAGCCGCGCACAATGCTCCCAAGCCCGGGAGAAAAGCTTTTTGGGGTGGTGCTCACACCGGGCCCTGGAAGACCTCCCCGGCTGCCTGCAAAGGCCGGTTTTCAAGCACTCCTGCCTGCTGTTCCTCCCACCCGCGCACAATACTCCCAAGCCCGGGAGAAAAGCGCTTCGGGGTGGTGCTCTCTACAGGCCCTTGGAAGACCTCCCCCGCTGCCTCCAAAGGCCGGTTTGCAAGGACTCCTTCCTGCTGTTCCCGCCAGCCACGCACAATGCTCCCAAGCCCGGGAGAAAAGTGCTTCGGGGTGGTGATCTCTCCGGGCCCTTGGAAGTCGTCCCCGGCTGCCTCCAAAGGCCGCTTTGCAAGCACTCATGCCCGTTGTTCCCACCAGCCGCGCACAATGCTCCCAAGCCCGGGAGAAAAGCATTTTGGGGTGGTGCTCACTCCGGGCCCTTGGAAGACCTCCCCGGCTGCCTCCAAAGGCCAGTTTGCAAGCAGTCCTGCCTGCTGTTCCCGCCAGCCGCGCACAATGCTCCCAAGCCCGGGAGAAAAGCGCTTTGGGGTGGTGCTCTCTCCGGGCCCTTGGAAGACGTCCCCGGCTGCCTCCAAAGGCCGGTTTGCAAGCACTCATGCCCGTTGTTCCCACCAGCCGCGCACAATGCTCCCAAGCCCGGGAGAAAAGCATTTTGGGGTGGTGCTCACTCCGGGCCCTTGGAAGACCTCCCCGGCTGCCTCCAAAGGCCAGTTTGCAAGCAGTCCTGCCTGCTGTTCCCGCCAGCCGCGCACAATGTTCCCAAGCCCGGGAGAAAAGCGCTTCGGGGTGGTGCTCTCTCCGGGCACTTTCAAGACCTCCCCGGCTGCCTCCAAAGGCCGGTTTGTAAGTACTCATTCCCGCTGCTTCCGCCAGCCATGCACAATGCTCCCAAGCCCGGGAGAAAAGCATTTTGGGGTGGTGCTCTCTCCGGGCCCTTGGAAGACCTCCCGAGCTGCCTCCAAAGGCCAGTTTGCAAGCATTCATGTCCGTTGTTCCCGACAGCCGCGCACAATGCTCCCAAGCCCGAGAGAAAAGCATTTTGGGGTGGTGATCAGTCCGGCCCTTGGAAGACCTCCCCGGCTGCCTCCAAAGGACAGTTTGCAAGCACTCATGCCCGCTGTTCCCGCCAGCCGCGCACAATGCTCCCAAGACCGTGAGAAAAGCGCTTCGGGGTGGTGTTCTCTCAGGGACCATGGAGGACCTCCCCGGCTGCCCCCAAAGGCCGGTTTGCAAGCATTCCCACTCGCTGTTCCCGCCAGGCACACACAATGTTCCAAAACCCCGGAGAAAAGCGCTTCGGGGTGGTGGTCTCTCCGGGCCCCTGCCCCTGAGCCTGGGGGCCAGGCAGGGGATCCACAGTCCCAGGCCAAGGCAGAACCACATGCACACGTCTGTTCCTGCCCCCTCCACCGGCAGAGAGCTGGGGGGAGCCAGAGTCTGTCAGGCAGCTGCTGGGCTGGCCGCCTGTGTGGGAAGGGGCAGAGCCGACCTAGGGGCAAGTTGGGCCTCTTGCTCTCCCTGCTGCCCTGAGGCTGCTGGGAAAAAGAGGTCTTGGGCATCCAACCCCTTGCTGGTCCCTTCCCTCTGACGAGGCCCTCTGAGCTCCAGCACCTTGCAGTGTGGAGACAGCCCCTGCCAGCAACCTCCTCTCCAAGGAGGCCTCAACCGAGGCCTAGGCCCAGGGGAAAGGCACCAGCGGAGATGAGCCAGTGGAGGCGCACGGGCATGTCTGGACCCAGTCCCCGCAGCCTGCCCCTTGGTGGGGCAGTACCCCCGGAGGCCAGGAAGGTCTGGGCAAGGCTGCGAGGGGCAGGGGCCCTGCTGGGTCGTGCCCCTGGCCTGTGGGGCGTCTGAGCACAACCGGCACTCTCCCGCTGGAAGACCTCCCCGTCTGCCTCCAAAGGCCGGTTTGCAAGCACTCCCGCCCGCTGTTCCCGCCAGGCACGCACAATGCTCCCAAGCCCGGGAGAAAAGCGCTTCGGGGTGGTGCTCTCTCCGGGCCCTTGCCCCTGAGCCTGGGGGCCAGGCAGTGGGTCCACACTCCCAGACCAAGGCAGAACCACATGCACACGTCTGTTCCTGACCCCTGCACCGGCAGAGAGCTCTGGGGAGCCAGAGTCTGTCAGGCAGGTGCTGGGCTGGCCGCCTGTGTGGGAAGGGGCAGAGCCGACCTAGGGGCAAGTTGGGCCTCTTGCTCTCCCTGCTGCCCTGAGGCTGCTGGGCCAAAGAGTTCTTGGGCATCCAGCCGCTTGCTGGTCCCTTCCCTCTGACGAGGCCCTCTGAGCTCCAGCACCTTGCAGTGTGGAGACAGCCCCTGCCAGCAACCTCCTCTCCAAGGAGGCCTCAACCGAGGCCTAGGCACAGGGGAAAGGCACCAGCGGGGATGAGCCTGGGGAGGCGCCCGGGCATGTCTGGACCCAGTCCCCGCAGCCTGCCCCTTGGTGGGGCAGTACCCCCGGAGGCCAGGAAGGTCTGGGAAAGGCTGGCCAGGGGCAGGGGACCTGCTGGGTCCTGCCCCTGGCCTGTGGGGCCTCTGAGCACAACCGGCCCTCTCCCACTGGAAGACGTCCCCGGCTGCCTCCAAAGGCCGGTTTGCAAGCACTCCCGCCCACTGTTCCAACCAAGGGCGCACAACGCTCCCAAGCCCGGGAGAAAATCGCCTCGGGGTGGTGCTCTCTCCGGGCCCTTTCCCCTGAGCCTGTGGGCCAGGCAGGGTGTCCACACTCCCAGGCCAAGGCAGAACGACATGCACACGTCTGTTCCTGCCCCATGCACCGGCAGAGAGCTCGGGGGAGCCAAAGTCTGTCAGGCAGCTGCTGGGCTGGCCGCCTGTGTGGGAAGGGGCAGAGCCGACCTAGGGGCAAGTTGGGCCTCTTCCTCTCCCTGATGCCCTGAGGCTGCTGGGTCAAAAAGATCTTGGGCATCCAGCCCCTTGCTTGTCCCTTTCCTCTGACGAGGCCCTCTGAGCTCCAGCACCTTGCAGTGTGGAGACAGCCCCTGCCAGCAACCTCCTCTCCAAGGAGGCCTCAACCGAGGCCTAGGCCCAGGGGAAAGGCACCAGCGGGGATGAGCCTGGGGAGGCGCCCGGGCATGTCTGGACCCAGTCCCCGCAGCCTGCCCCTTGGTGGGGCAGTACCCCCGGAAGCCAGGAAGGTCTGGGCAAGGCTGGCCACGGGCAGGGGCCCTGCTGGGTCCTGCCCCTGGCCTGTGGGGCCTCTGAGCACAACCGGCCCTCTCCCACTGGAAGACTTCCCTGGCTGCCTCCAAAGGCCGGTTTGCCAACACTCCCGCCCGCTGTTCCCGCCAGGCACGCAAAATTCTCCCAAGCCCGGGAGAAAAGCGCTTCGGGGTGGTGCTCTCTCCGGGCCCTTGCCCCTGAGCGTGGGGGCGAAGTAGTGGGTCCACACTCCCAGACCAACGCAGAACCACATGCACACGTCTGTTCCTGACCCCTGCACCGGCAGAGAGCTCGGGGGAGCCAGAGTCTGTCAGGCAGCTGCTGGGCTGGCCGCCTGTGTGGGAAGGGGCAGAGCCGACCTAGGGGCAAGTTGGGCCTCTTCCTCTCCCTGCTGCCCTGAGGCTGCTGGGCCAAAGAGTTCTTGGGCATCCAGCCCCTTGCTGGTCCCTTCCCTCTGACGAGGCCCTCTGAGCTCCAGCACCTTGCAGTGTGGAGACAGCCCCTGCCAGCAACCTCCTCTCCAAGGAGGCCTCAACCGAGGCCTAGGCCCAGGGGAAAGGCACCAGCGGGGATGAGCCTGGGGAGGCGCCCGGCCATGTCTGGACCCAGTCCCCGCAGCCTGCCCCTTGGTGGGGCAGTACCCCCGGAGGCCAGGAGGGTCTGGGCAAGGCTGCCAGGGGCAGGGACACTGCTGGGTCCTGCCCCTGGCCTGTGGGGCGTCTGAGCACAACCGGCACTCTCCCGCTGGAAGACCTCCCTGGCTGCCTCCAAAGGCCGGTTTGCAAGCACTCCCGCGCGCTGTTCCCGCCAGGCACGCACAATGCTACCAAGCCCGAGAGAAAAGCGCTTCGGGTTGGTGCTCTCTCCGGACCCTTGCCCCTGAGCCTGGGGGACAGGCAGGGGAAACACACTCCCAGGCCAAGGCAGAACGACATGCACACGTCTGTTCCTGCCCCCTACACCGGCAGAGAGATCGGGGGAGCCAGAGACTGCCAGGCTGCTGCTGGGCTGGCTGCCTGTCTGGGACGGGGCAGAGCCGACCTAGGGGCAAGTTGGGCCTCTTGCTCTCCCTGCTGCCCTGAGGCTGCTGGGTCAAAGAGGTCTTGGGCATCCAGCCCTTTGCTGGTCCCTTCCCTCTGACGAGGCCCTCTGAGCTCCAGCACCTTGCAGTGTGGAGACAGCCCCTGCCAGCAACCTCCTCTCCAAAGAGGCCTCAACCGAGGCCTACGCCCAGGGGAAAGGCACCAGCGGGGATGATCCTGGGGAGGCGCACGGACATGTCTGGACCCAGTCACCGCAGCCTGCCCCTTGGTGGGGCAGTACCCCCGGAGGCCAGGAAGGTCTGGGCAAGGCTGGCCAGGGGCAGGGGCCCTGCTGGGTCCTGCCCCTGGCCTGTGGGGCCTCTGAGCCCAACCGGCCCTCTCCCACTGGAAGACCTCCCCGGCTGCCTCCAAAGGCCGGTTTGCAAGCGCTCCTGCCCACTGTTCCCAGCAGGCGTGGACAATGCTCCCAAGCCCGGGAGAAAAGCGCTTCAGGGTGGTGCTCTCTCTGGGCCCTTGCCCCTGAGCCTGGGGGCAAGGCAGGGTGTCCACACTCCCAGGCCAAGGCAGAACCACATGCACACGTCTGATCTGCCCCCTGCACCGGCAGAGAGCTCGGGGGAGCCAGAGTCTGTCAGGCAGCTGCTGGGCTGGCCGCCTGTGTGGGAAGGGGCAGAGCCGACCTAGGGGCAAGTTGGGCCTCTTGCTCTCCCTGCTGCCCTGAGGCTGCTGGGCCAAAGAGGTCTTGGCCATCCAGCCCCTTGCTGGTCCCTTCCCTCTGACGAGGCCCTCTGAGCTCCAGCACCTTGCAGTGTGGAGACAGCCCCTGCCAGCAACCTCCTCTCCAAGGAGGCCTCAACCGAGGCCTAGGCCCAGGGGAAAGGCACCAGCGGGGATGAGCCTGGGGAGGCGCCCGGGCATGACTGGACCCAGGCCCGCAGCCTGCCCCTTGGTGGGGCAGTACCCCCGGAGGCCAGGAAGGTCTGGGCAAGGCTGGCCAGGGGCAGGGGCCCTGCTGGGTCCTGCCCCTGGCCTGTGGGGCCTCTGAGCACAACCGGCCCTCTCCCACTGGAAGACCTCCCCGGCTGCCTCCAAAGGCCGGTTTGCCAACACTCCCGCCCGCTGTTCTCGCCAGGCACGCACAATTCTCCCAAGCCCGGGAGAAAAGCGCTTCGGTGTGTTGCTCTCTCCGGGCCCTTGCCCCTGAGTGTGGGGGCCAGGCAGTGGTTCCACACTCCCAGACCAAAGCAGAACCACATGCACACGTCTGTTCCTGACCCCTGCACCGGCAGAGAGCTCGGGGGAGCCAGAGTCTGTCAGGCAGCTGCTGGGCTGGCCGCCTGTGTGGGAAGGGGCAGAGCCGACCTAGGGGCAAGTTGGGCCTCTTCCTCTCCCTGCTGCCCTGAGGCTGCTGGGCCAAAGAGGTCTTGGGCATCCAGCCCCTTGCTGGTCCCTTCCCTCTGACGAGGCCCTCTGAGCTCCAGCACCTTGCAGTGTGGAGACAGCCCCTGCCAGCAACCTCCTCTCCAAGGAGGCCTCAACCGAGGCCTAGGCCCAGGGGAAAGGCACCAGCGGGGATGAGCCAGTGGAGGCGCAAGGGCATGTCTGGACCCAGTCCCCGCAGCCTGCCCCTTGGTGGGGCAGTACCCCCGGAGGCCAGGAAGGTCTGGGCAAGGCTGCCAGGGGCAGGGACACTGCTGGGTCCTGCCCCTGGCCTGTGGGGCGTCTGAGCACAACCGGCACTCTCCCGCTGGAAGACCTGCCCGGCTGCCTCCAAAGGCCGGTTAACAAGCGCTCCCGCCCACTGTTCCCAGCAGGCGTGCACAATGCTCCCAAGCCCGGGAGAAAAGCGCTTCGGGGTGGTGCTCTCTCCGGGCCCTTGCCCCTGAGCCTGGGGGCAAGGCAGGGTGTCCACACTCCCAGGCCAAGGCAGAACCACATGCACACGTCTGATCTGCCCCCTGCACCGGCAGAGAGCTCGGGGGAGCCAGAGTCTGTCAGGCAGCTGCTGGGCTGGCCGCCTGTGTGGGAAGGGGCAGAGCCGACCTAGGGGCAAGTTGGGCCTCTTGCTCTCCCTGCTGCCCTGAGGCTGCTGGGCCAAAGAGGTCTTGGGCATCCAGCCCCTTGCTTGTCCCTTCCCTCTGACAAGGCCCTCTGAGCTCCAGCACCTTGCAGTGTGGAGACAGCACCTGCCAGCAATCTCCTCTCCAAGGAGGCCTCAACCGAGGCCTAGGCCCAGGGAAAAGGCACCAGCGGGGTTGAGCCAGGGGAGGCGCCCGGGCATGTCTGGACCCTGTCCTCGCAGCCTGCCCCTTGGTGGGGCAGTACCCCCGGAGGCCAGGAAGGTCTGGGCAAGGCTGGCCAGGGGCAGGGGCCCTGCTGGGTCCTGCCCCTGGCCTGTGGGGCCTCTGAGCACAACCGGCCCTTGCCCACTGGAAGACCTCCCCGGCTGCCTCCAAAGGCCGGTTTGCAAGCCCTCCCGCACACTGTTCCCGCCAGGCGCGCACAATGCTCCCAAGCCCGGGAGAAAAGCGCTTCGGGGTGGTGGTCTCTCCGGGCCCCTGCCCCTGAGCCTGGGGGCCAGGCAGGGGATCCACAGTCCCAGGCCAAGGCAGAACCACATGCACACGTCTGTTCCTGCCCCCTCCACCGGCAGAGAGCTGGGGGGAGCCAGAGTCTCTCAGGCAGCTGCTGGGCTGTCCGCCTGTGTGGGAAGGGGCAGAGCCGACCTAGGGGCAAGTTGGGCCTCTTGCTCTCCCTGCTGCCCTGAGGCTGCTGGGCCAAAGAGGTCTTGGGCATCCAGCCCCTTGCTGGTCCCTTCCCTCTGACGAGGCCCTCTGAGCTCCAGCACCTTGCAGTGTGGAGACAGCCCCTGCCAGCAACCTCCTCTCCAAGGAGGCCTCAACCGAGGCCTAGGCCCAGGGGAAAGGCACCAGCGGGGATGAGCCAGTGGAGGCGCACGGGCATGTCTGGACCCAGTCCCCGCAGCCTGCCCCTTGGTGGGGCAGTACCCCCGGAGGCCAGGAAGGTCTGGGCAAGGCTGGCCAGGGGCAGGGGCCCTGCTGGGTCCTGCCCCTGGGCTGTGGGGCCTCTGAGCACAACCGGCCCTCTCCCACTGGAAGACCTCCCCGGCTGCCTCCAAAGGCCGGTTTGCCAACACTCCCGCCCGCTGTTCCCGCCAGGCACGCACAATGCTCCCAAGCCCGGGAGAAAAGCGCTTCGGGGTGTTGCCCTCTCCGGACCCTTGCCCCTGAGCCTGGGGTCCAGGCAGTGGGTCCACACTCCCAGACCAAGGCAGAACCACATGCACTCGTCTGTTCCTGACCCCTGCACCGACAGAGAGCTCGGGGGAGCCAGAGTCTGTCAGGCAGCTGCTGGGTTGGCTGCCTGTGTGGGAAGGGGCAGAGCCGACCTAGGGGCAAGTTGGGCCTCTTCCTCTCCCTGCTGCCCTGAGGCTGCTGGGCCAAAGACGTCTTGGGCATCCAGCCCCTTACTGGTCCCTTCCCTCTGACGAGGCCCTCTGAGCTCCAGCACCTTGCAGTGTGGAGACAGCCCCTGCCAGCAACCTCCTCTCCAAGGAGGCCTCAACCGAGGCCTAGGCCCAGGGGAAAGGCACCAGCGGGGATGAGCCAGTGGAGGCGCAAGGGCATGTCTGGACCCAGTCCCCGCAGCCTGCCCCTTGGTGGGGCAGTACCCCCGGAGGCCAGGAAGGTCTGGGCAAGGCTGCGAGGGGCAGGGGCCCTGCTGGGTCGTGCCACTGGCCTGTGGGGCGTCTGAGCACAACCGGCACTCTCCCGCTGGAAGACCTCCCCGTCTGCCTCCAAAGGCCGGTTTGCAAGCACTCCCGCCCGCTGTTCCCGCCAGGCAGGCACAATGCTCCCAAGCCCGGGAGAAAAGCGCTTCGGGGTGGTGCTCTCCTCGGGCCCTTGCCCCTGAGCCTGGGGGCCAGGCAGTTGGAACACACTCCCAGGCCAAGGCAGAACGACATGCACACGTCTGTTCCTGCCCCCTAAACCGGCAGAGAGCTCGGGGGAGCCTGAGACTGCCAGGCTGCTGCTGGGCTGGCTGCCTGTGTGGGACGGGGCAGAGCCGACCTAGGGGCAAGTTGGGCCTCTTGCTCTCCCTGCTGCCCTGAGGCTGCTGGGTCAAAGAGGTCTTGGGCATCCAGCCCTTTGCTGGTCCCTTCCCTCTGACGAGGCCCTCTGAGCTCCAGCACCTTGCAGTGTGGAGACAGCCCCTGCCAGCAACCTCCTCTCCAAAGAGGCCTCAACCGAGGCCTACGCCCAGGGGAAAAGCACCAGCGGGGATGATCCTGGAGAGGCGCACGGACATGTCTGGACCCAGTCCCCGCAGCCTGCCCCTTGGTGGGGCAGTACCCCCGGAGGCCAGGAAGGTCTGGGCAAGGCTGGCCAGGGGCAGGGGCCCTGCTGTGTCCTGCCCCTGGCCTGTGAGGCCTCTGAGCACAACCGGCCCTCTCCCACTGGAAGACCTCCCCGGCTGCCTCCAAAGTCCTCTTTGCAAACACTCCCGCCCGCTGTTCACGCCAGGCTCGCACAATACTCCCAAGCCCGGGAGAAAAGCGCTTCGGGGTGGTGCTCTCTCCGGGCCCTTGCCCCTGAGCCTGGGGGCCAGGCAGTGGGTCCACACTCCCAGATCAAGGCAGAACCACATGCACACGTCTGTTCCTGACCCCTGCACTGGCAGAGAGCTCGGGGGAGCCAGAGTCTGTCAGGCAGGTGCTGGGCTGGCCGCCTGTGTGGGAAGGGGCAGAGCCGACCTAGGGGCAAGTTGGGCCTCTTCCTCTCCCTGCTGCCCTGAGGCTGCTTGGCCAAAGAGGTCTTGGGCATCCAACCCCTTGCTGGTCCCTTCCCTCTGACGAGGCCCTCTGAGCTCCAGCACCTTGCAGTGTGGAGACAGCCCCTGCCAGCAACCTCCTCTCCAAGGAGGCCTAAACCGAGGCCTAGGCACAGGGGAAAGGCACCAGCGGGGATGAGCCTGGGGAGGCGCCCGGGCATGTATGGACCCAGTCCCCGCAGCCTGCCCCTTGGTGGGGCAGTACCCCCGGAGGCGAGGAAGGTCTGGGAAAGGCTGGCCAGGGGCAGGGGACCTGCTGTGTCCTGCCCCTGGCCTGTGGGGCCTCTGAGCACAACGGGCCCTCTCCCACTGGAAGACGTCCCCGGCTGCCTCCAAAGGCCGGTTTGCAAGCACTCCCGCCCACTGTTCCAACCAAGGGCGCACAACGCTCCCAAGCCCGGGAGAAAATCGCCTCGGGGTGGTGCTCTCTCCGGGCCCTTTCCCCTGAGCCTGTGGGCCAGGCAGGGTGTCCACACTCCCAGGCCAAGGCAGAACGACATGCACACGTCTGTTCCTGCCCCATGCACCGGCAGAGAGCTCGGGGGAGCCAAAGTCTGTCAGGCAGCTGCTGGGCTGGCCGCCTGTGTGGGAAGGGGCAGAGCCGACCTAGGGGCAAGTTGGGCCTCTTGCTCTCCCTGATGCCCTGAGGCTGCTGGGTCAAAGAGATCTTGGGCATCCAGCCCCTTGCTTGTCCCTTCCCTCTGACGAGGCCCTCTGAGCTCCAGCACCTTGCAGTGTGGAGACAGCCCCTGCCAGCAACCTCCTCTCCAAGGAGGCCTCAACCGAGGCCTAGGCCCAGGGGAAAGGCACCAGCGGGGATGAGCCTGGGGAGGCGCCCGGGCATGTCTGGACCCAGTCCACGCAGCCTGCCCCTTGGTGGGGCAGTACCCCCGGAAGCCAGGAAGGTCTGGGCAAGGCTGGCCACGGGCAGGGGCCCTGCTGGGTCCTGCCCCTGGCCTGTGGGGCCTCTGAGCACAACCGGCCCTCTCCCACTGGAAGACTTCCCCGGCTGCCTCCAAAGGCCGGTTTGCCAACACTCCCGCCTGCTGTTCCCGCCAGGCACGCACAATTCTCCCAAGCCCGGGAGAAAAGCGCTTCGGGGTGGTGCTCTCTCCGGGCCCTTGCCCCTGAGCGTGGGGGCGAAGCAGTGGGTCCACACTCCCAGACCAACGCAGAACCACATGCACACGTCTGTTCCTGACCCCTGCACCGGCAGAGAGCTCGGGGGAGCCAGAGTCTGTCAGGCAGCTGCTGGGCTGGCCGCCTGTGTGGGTAGGGGCAGAGCCGACCTAGGGGCAAGTTGGGCCTCTTGCTCTCCCTGCTGCCCTGAGGCTGCTGGGCCAAAGAGGTCTTGGGCATCCAGCCCCTTCCTGGTCCCTTCCCTCTGACGAGGCCCTCTGAGCTCCAGCACCTTGCAGTGTGGAGACAGCCCCTGCCAGCAACCTCCTCTCCAAGGAGGCCTCAACTGAGGCCTAGGCCCAGGGGAAAGGCACCAGCGGGGATGAGCCTGGGGAGGCGCCCGGCCATGTCTGGACCCAGTCCCCGCAGCCTGCCCCTTGGTGGGGCAGTACCCCCGGAGGCCAGGAGGGTCTGGGCAAGGCTGCCAGGGGCAGGGACACTGCTGGGTCCTGCCCCTGGCCTGTGGGGCGTCTGAGCACAACCGGCACTCTCCCGCTGGAAGACCTCCCCGGCTGCCTCCAAAGGCCGGTTTGCAAGCACTCCCGCCCGCTGTTCCCGCCAGGCACGCACAATGCTCCCAAGCCCGGGAGAAAAGCGCTTCGGGGTGGTGCTCTCTCCGGGCCCTTGCCCCTGAGCCTGGGGGACAGGCAGGGGGAACACACTCCCAGGCCAAGGCAGAACGACATGCACACGTCTGTTCCTGCCCCCTACACCGGCAGAGAGTTCGGGGGAGCCAGAGACTGCCAGGCTGCTGCTGGGCTGGCTGCCTGTGTGGGACGGGGTAGAGCCGACCTAGGGGCAAGTTGGGCCTCTTGCTCTCCCTGCTGCCCTGAGGCTGCTGGGTCAAAGAGGTCTTGGGCATCCAGCCCTTTGCTGGTCCTTTCCCTCTGACGAGGCCCTCTGAGCTCCAGCACCTTGCAGTGTGCAGACAGCCCCTGCCGGCAACCTCCTCTCCAAGGAGGCCTCAACCGAGGCCTAGGCCCAGGGGAAAGGCACCAGCGGGGATGAGCCTGGGGAGGCGCCCGGGCATGTCTGGACCCAGGCCCCGCAGCCTGCCCCTTGGTGGGGTAGTACCCCCGGAGGCCAGGAAGGTCTGGGCAAGGCTGCCAGAGGCAGGGACACTGCTGGGTCCTGCCCCTGGCCTGTGGCGCCTCTGAGAACAACTGGCACTCTCCCGCTGGAAGACCTCCCCGGCTGCCTCCAAAGGCTGGTTTGCAAGCACTCAATCCCGCTGTTCACGCCAGCTGCACACAATGCTCCCAAGCCCGGGAGAAAAGCATTTTGGGGTGGTGCTCACTCCGGGCTTTGGAAGACCTCCCCGGCTGCCTCCAAGGCCGGTTTGCAAGCACTTCTGCCTGCTGTTCCCGCCACCCGCGCACAATGCTCCCAAGCCCGGGAGAAAAGCGTTTCGGGGTGGTGTTCTCTCTGGGCCCAAGAAAGACCTCCCGGGCTGCCCCCAAATGCCGGTTTGCAAGCACTCCCACTCGCTGTTCCCGCCATCCGTGCAAATGCTCCAAGCCCAGGAGAAAAGCCCTTCAGGGTGGTGCTCTCTCCCGGCCCTTGGAAGACCTCCCCGGCTGCCTCCAAAGGCTGGATTTCAAGTACTCCCTCCCGCTGTCCCGCCAGCCGCACACAATGCTCCCAATCACGGGAGAAAAGCGCTTCGGGGTGGTGCTCTCTACGGGCCCTTGGAAGACCTCCCCGTTTGTCTCCAAAGGCCGGTTTGCAAGCACTCATGCCCGCTGTTCCCGTCAGCCGCGCACAATGCTCCCAAGCCTAGGAGAAAAGCGCTTCGGGGTGGTGCTCTCTCCCGGCCCTTGGAAGACCTCCCCGGCTGCCTCCAAAGGCCGGTTTTCAAGCACTCCTGCCTGCTGTTCCCGCCACCCGCGCAGAATGCTCCCAAGCCCGGGAGAAAAGCGCTTCGGGGTGGTGCTCTCTACAGGCCCTTGGAAGACCTCCCCGGCTGCCTCCAAAGGCCGGTTTGCAAGGACTCCTTCCTGCTGTTCCCGCCAGCCACGCACAATGCTCCCAAGCCCGGGAGAAAAGCATTTTGGGGTGGTGCTCACACCGGGCCCTGGAAGACCTCCCCGGCTGCCTCCAAAGGACGGTTTTCAAGCACTCCTGCCTGCTGTTCCCGCCACCCGCGCAGAATGCTCCCAAGCGCGGGAGAAAAGCGCTTCGGGGTGGTGCTCTCTACAGGCCCTTGGAAGACCTCCCCGGCTGCCTCCAAAGGCCGGTTTGCAAGGACTCCTTCCTGCTGTTCCCGCCAGCCACGCACAATGCTCCCAAGCCCGGGAGAAAAGCATTTTGGGGTGGTGCTCACTCCGGGCCCTTGGAAGACCTCCCCGGCTGCCTCCAATGGCCAGTTTGCAAGCACTCATGTCCGCTGTTCCCACCAGCCGCGCCCAATGCTCCCAAGCCCGGGAGAAAAGCTTTTTGGGGTGGTGCTCACACCGGGCCCTGGAAGACCTCCCCGGCTGCCTGCAAAGGCCGGTTTTCAAGCACTCCTGCCTGCTGTTCCCGCCAGCCGCACACAATGCTCCCAAGCCCGGGAGAAAAGCTTTTTGGGGTGGTGCTCACACCGGGCCCTGGAAGACCTCCCCGGCTGCCTCCAAAGGACGGTTTTCAAGCACTCCTGCCTGCTGTTCCCGCCACCTGCGCACAATGCTCCCAAGCCCGGGAGAAAAGCGCTTCGGGGTGGTGCTCTCTACAGGCCCTTGGAAGACCTCCCCGGCTGCCTCCAAAGGCCGGTTTGCAAGGACTCCTTCCTGCTGTTCCCGCCAGCCACGCACAATGCTCCCAAGCCCGGGAGAGAAGCATTTTGGGGTGGTGCTCTCTACAGGCCCTTGGAAGACCTCCCCGGCTGCCTCCAGTGGCCAGTTTGCAAGCACTCATGCCCGCTGTTCCCACCAGCCGCGCACAATGCTCCCAAGCCCGGGAGAAAAGCTTTTTGGGGTGGTGCTCACACCGGGCCCTGGAAGACCTCCCCGGCTGCCTGCAAAGGCCGGTTTTCAAGCACTCCTGCCTGCTGTTCCTCCCACCCGCGCACAATACTCCCAAGCCCGGGAGAAAAGCGCTTCGGGGTGGTGCTCTCTACAGGCCCTTGGAAGACCTCCCCCGCTGCCTCCAAAGGCCGGTTTGCAAGGACTCCTTCCTGCTGTTCCCGCCAGCCACGCACAATGCTCCCAAGCCCGGGAGAAAAGTGCTTCGGGGTGGTGATCTCTCCGGGCCCTTGGAAGTCGTCCCCGGCTGCCTCCAAAGGCCGCTTTGCAAGCACTCATGCCCGTTGTTCCCACCAGCCGCGCACAATGCTCCCAAGCCCGGGAGAAAAGCATTTTGGGGTGGTGCTCACTCCGGGCCCTTGGAAGACCTCCCCGGCTGCCTCCAAAGGCCAGTTTGCAAGCAGTCCTGCCTGCTGTTCCCGCCAGCCGCGCACAATGCTCCCAAGCCCGGGAGAAAAGCGCTTTGGGGTGGTGCTCTCTCCGGGCCCTTGGAAGACGTCCCCGGCTGCCTCCAAAGGCCGGTTTGCAAGCACTCATGCCCGTTGTTCCCACCAGCCGCGCACAATGCTCCCAAGCCCGGGAGAAAAGCATTTTGGGGTGGTGCTCACTCCGGGCCCTTGGAAGACCTCCCCGGCTGCCTCCAAAGGCCAGTTTGCAAGCAGTCCTGCCTGCTGTTCCCGCCAGCCGCGCACAATGTTCCCAAGCCCGGGAGAAAAGCGCTTCGGGGTGGTGCTCTCTCCGGGCACTTTCAAGACCTCCCCGGCTGCCTCCAAAGGCCGGTTTGTAAGTACTCATTCCCGCTGCTTCCGCCAGCCATGCACAATGCTCCCAAGCCCGGGAGAAAAGCATTTTGGGGTGGTGCTCTCTCCGGGCCCTTGGAAGACCTCCCGAGCTGCCTCCAAAGGCCAGTTTGCAAGCATTCATGTCCGTTGTTCCCGACAGCCGCGCACAATGCTCCCAAGCCCGAGAGAAAAGCATTTTGGGGTGGTGATCAGTCCGGCCCTTGGAAGACCTCCCCGGCTGCCTCCAAAGGACAGTTTGCAAGCACTCATGCCCGCTGTTCCCGCCAGCCGCGCACAATGCTCCCAAGACCGTGAGAAAAGCGCTTCGGGGTGGTGTTCTCTCAGGGACCATGGAGGACCTCCCCGGCTGCCCCCAAAGGCCGGTTTGCAAGCATTCCCACTCGCTGTTCCCGCCAGGCACACACAATGTTCCAAAACCCCGGAGAAAAGCGCTTCGGGGTGGTGGTCTCTCCGGGCCCCTGCCCCTGAGCCTGGGGGCCAGGCAGGGGATCCACAGTCCCAGGCCAAGGCAGAACCACATGCACACGTCTGTTCCTGCCCCCTCCACCGGCAGAGAGCTGGGGGGAGCCAGAGTCTGTCAGGCAGCTGCTGGGCTGGCCGCCTGTGTGGGAAGGGGCAGAGCCGACCTAGGGGCAAGTTGGGCCTCTTGCTCTCCCTGCTGCCCTGAGGCTGCTGGGAAAAAGAGGTCTTGGGCATCCAACCCCTTGCTGGTCCCTTCCCTCTGACGAGGCCCTCTGAGCTCCAGCACCTTGCAGTGTGGAGACAGCCCCTGCCAGCAACCTCCTCTCCAAGGAGGCCTCAACCGAGGCCTAGGCCCAGGGGAAAGGCACCAGCGGAGATGAGCCAGTGGAGGCGCACGGGCATGTCTGGACCCAGTCCCCGCAGCCTGCCCCTTGGTGGGGCAGTACCCCCGGAGGCCAGGAAGGTCTGGGCAAGGCTGCGAGGGGCAGGGGCCCTGCTGGGTCGTGCCCCTGGCCTGTGGGGCGTCTGAGCACAACCGGCACTCTCCCGCTGGAAGACCTCCCCGTCTGCCTCCAAAGGCCGGTTTGCAAGCACTCCCGCCCGCTGTTCCCGCCAGGCACGCACAATGCTCCCAAGCCCGGGAGAAAAGCGCTTCGGGGTGGTGCTCTCTCCGGGCCCTTGCCCCTGAGCCTGGGGGCCAGGCAGTGGGTCCACACTCCCAGACCAAGGCAGAACCACATGCACACGTCTGTTCCTGACCCCTGCACCGGCAGAGAGCTCTGGGGAGCCAGAGTCTGTCAGGCAGGTGCTGGGCTGGCCGCCTGTGTGGGAAGGGGCAGAGCCGACCTAGGGGCAAGTTGGGCCTCTTGCTCTCCCTGCTGCCCTGAGGCTGCTGGGCCAAAGAGTTCTTGGGCATCCAGCCGCTTGCTGGTCCCTTCCCTCTGACGAGGCCCTCTGAGCTCCAGCACCTTGCAGTGTGGAGACAGCCCCTGCCAGCAACCTCCTCTCCAAGGAGGCCTCAACCGAGGCCTAGGCACAGGGGAAAGGCACCAGCGGGGATGAGCCTGGGGAGGCGCCCGGGCATGTCTGGACCCAGTCCCCGCAGCCTGCCCCTTGGTGGGGCAGTACCCCCGGAGGCCAGGAAGGTCTGGGAAAGGCTGGCCAGGGGCAGGGGACCTGCTGGGTCCTGCCCCTGGCCTGTGGGGCCTCTGAGCACAACCGGCCCTCTCCCACTGGAAGACGTCCCCGGCTGCCTCCAAAGGCCGGTTTGCAAGCACTCCCGCCCACTGTTCCAACCAAGGGCGCACAACGCTCCCAAGCCCGGGAGAAAATCGCCTCGGGGTGGTGCTCTCTCCGGGCCCTTTCCCCTGAGCCTGTGGGCCAGGCAGGGTGTCCACACTCCCAGGCCAAGGCAGAACGACATGCGCACGTCTGTTCCTGCCCCATGCACCGGCAGAGAGCTCGGGGGAGCCAAAGTCTGTCAGGCAGCTGCTGGGCTGGCCGCCTGTGTGGGAAGGGGCAGAGCCGACCTAGGGGCAAGTTGGGCCTCTTCCTCTCCCTGATGCCCTGAGGCTGCTGGGTCAAAAAGATCTTGGGCATCCAGCCCCTTGCTTGTCCCTTTCCTCTGACGAGGCCCTCTGAGCTCCAGCACCTTGCAGTGTGGAGACAGCCCCTGCCAGCAACCTCCTCTCCAAGGAGGCCTCAACCGAGGCCTAGGCCCAGGGGAAAGGCACCAGCGGGGATGAGCCTGGGGAGGCGCCCGGGCATGTCTGGACCCAGTCCCCGCAGCCTGCCCCTTGGTGGGGCAGTACCCCCGGAAGCCAGGAAGGTCTGGGCAAGGCTGGCCACGGGCAGGGGCCCTGCTGGGTCCTGCCCCTGGCCTGTGGGGCCTCTGAGCACAACCGGCCCTCTCCCACTGGAAGACTTCCCTGGCTGCCTCCAAAGGCCGGTTTGCCAACACTCCCGCCCGCTGTTCCCGCCAGGCACGCAAAATTCTCCCAAGCCCGGGAGAAAAGCGCTTCGGGGTGGTGCTCTCTCCGGGCCCTTGCCCCTGAGCGTGGGGGCGAAGTAGTGGGTCCACACTCCCAGACCAACGCAGAACCACATGCACACGTCTGTTCCTGACCCCTGCACCGGCAGAGAGCTCGGGGGAGCCAGAGTCTGTCAGGCAGCTGCTGGGCTGGCCGCCTGTGTGGGAAGGGGCAGAGCCGACCTAGGGGCAAGTTGGGCCTCTTCCTCTCCCTGCTGCCCTGAGGCTGCTGGGCCAAAGAGTTCTTGGGCATCCAGCCCCTTGCTGGTCCCTTCCCTCTGACGAGGCCCTCTGAGCTCCAGCACCTTGCAGTGTGGAGACAGCCCCTGCCAGCAACCTCCTCTCCAAGGAGGCCTCAACCGAGGCCTAGGCCCAGGGGAAAGGCACCAGCGGGGATGAGCCTGGGGAGGCGCCCGGCCATGTCTGGACCCAGTCCCCGCAGCCTGCCCCTTGGTGGGGCAGTACCCCCGGAGGCCAGGAGGGTCTGGGCAAGGCTGCCAGGGGCAGGGACACTGCTGGGTCCTGCCCCTGGCCTGTGGGGCGTCTGAGCACAACCGGCACTCTCCCGCTGGAAGACCTCCCCGGCTGCCTCCAAAGGCCGGTTTGCAAGCACTCCCGCCCGCTGTTCCCGCCAGGCACGCACAATGCTCCCAAGCCCGGGAGAAAAGCGCTTCGGGGTGGTGCTCTCTCCGGGCCCTTGCCCCTGAGCCTGGGGGACAGGCAGGGGGAACACACTCCCAGGCCAAGGCAGAACGACATGCACACGTCTGTTCCTGCCCCCTACACCGGCAGAGAGTTCGGGGGAGCCAGAGACTGCCAGGCTGCTGCTGGGCTGGCTGCCTGTGTGGGACGGGGTAGAGCCGACCTAGGGGCAAGTTGGGCCTCTTGCTCTCCCTGCTGCCCTGAGGCTGCTGGGTCAAAGAGGTCTTGGGCATCCAGCCCTTTGCTGGTCCTTTCCCTCTGACGAGGCCCTCTGAGCTCCAGCACCTTGCAGTGTGCAGACAGCCCCTGCCGGCAACCTCCTCTCCAAGGAGGCCTCAACCGAGGCCTAGGCCCAGGGGAAAGGCACCAGCGGGGATGAGCCTGGGGAGGCGCCCGGGCATGTCTGGACCCAGGCCCCGCAGCCTGCCCCTTGGTGGGGTAGTACCCCCGGAGGCCAGGAAGGTCTGGGCAAGGCTGCCAGAGGCAGGGACACTGCTGGGTCCTGCCCCTGGCCTGTGGGGCCTCTGAGAACAACTGGCACTCTCCCGCTGGAAGACCTCCCCGGCTGCCTCCAAAGGCTGGTTTGCAAGCACTCAATCCCGCTGTTCACGCCAGCTGCGCACAATGCTCCCAAGCCCGGGAGAAAAGCATTTTGGGGTGGTGCTCACTCCGGGCTTTGGAAGACCTCCCCGGCTGCCTCCAAGGCCGGTTTGCAAGCACTTCTGCCTGCTGTTCCCGCCACCCGCGCACAATGCTCCCAAGCCCGGGAGAAAAGCGTTTCGGGGTGGTGTTCTCTCTGGGCCCAAGAAAGACCTCCCGGGCTGCCCCCAAATGCCGGTTTGCAAGCACTCCCACTCGCTGTTCCCGCCATCCGTGCAAATGCTCCAAGCCCAGGAGAAAAGCCCTTCAGGGTGGTGCTCTCTCCCGGCCCTTGGAAGACCTCCCCGTTTGTCTCCAAAGGCCGGTTTGCAAGCACTCATGCCCGCTGTTCCCGTCAGCCGCGCACAATGCTCCCAAGCCTAGGAGAAAAGCGCTTCGGGGTGGTGCTCTCTCCCGGCCCTTGGAAGACCTCCCCGGCTGCCTCCAAAGGCCGGTTTGCAAGCACTCAATCCCGCTGTTCCCGCCAGCCGCGCACAATGCTCCCAAGCCCGGGAGAAAAGCGCTTCGGGGTGGTGCTCTCTCCTGGCCCTTGGAAGACCTCCCCGGCTGCCTCCAAAGGCTGGTTTTCGAGAACTCCCTCCCGCTGACCCGCCAGCCGCACACAATGCTCCCAAGCCCGGGAGAAAAGCATTTTGGGGTGGTCTCTCTCCGGGCCCTTGGAAGACTCCCCGGCTGCCTCTAAAGGCTGGTTTGCAAGCACTCATGTCCTCTGTTCCCGACAGCCGCGAACAATGCTCCCAATTCCGTGAGAAAAGTGCTTCGGGATGGTGCTCTCTCCGGGCCCTTGGAAGACCTCCCAAGCTGCCTCCAAAGGCCGGTTTGCAAGCACTCCCGCCCGCTGTTCCCGCCAGCCTCGCACAATGCTCCCAAGACCGGGAGAAAAGCGCTTCGGGGTGGTGTTCTCTCCGTGCCAATGGAGGACCTCCCTGGCTGCCCCCAAAGGCCGGTTTGCAAGCACTCCCACTCGCTGTTCCCGCCAGCCACGCACAATCCTCCAAAACCCCGGAGAAAAGCGCTTCGGGGTGGTGTTCTCTCCGTGCCCATGGAAGACCTCCCGGGGTGCCCCCAAAGGCCGGTTTGCAAGCACTCCCACTCGCTGTTCCCGCCATCCGCGCACAATGCTCCCAAGCCCGGGAGAAAAGCATTTTGGGGTGGTGCTCACACCGGGCCCTGGAAGACCTCCCCGGCTGCCTCCAAAGGACGGTTTTCAAGCACTCCTGCCTGCTGTTCCCGCCACCCGCGCACAATGCTCCCAAGCCCGGGAGAAAAGCGCTTCGGGGTGGTGCTCTCTACAGGCCCTTGGAAGACCTCCCCGGCTGCCTCCAAAGGCCGGTTTGCAAGGACTCCTTCCTGCTGTTCCCGCCATCCGCGCACAATGCTCCCAAGCCCGGGAGAAAAGCATTTTGGGGTGGTGCTCACACCGGGCCCTGGAAGACCTCCCCGGCTGCCTCCAAAGGACGGTTTTCAAGCACTCCTGCCTGCTGTTCCCGCCACCCGCGCAGAATGCTCCCAAGCGCGGGAGAAAAGCGCTTCGGGGTGGTGCTCTCTACAGGCCCTTGGAAGACCTCCCCGGCTGCCTCCAAAGGCCGGTTTGCAAGGACTCCTTCCTGCTGTTCCCGCCAGCCACGCACAATGCTCCCAAGCCCGGGAGAAAAGCATTTTGGGGTGGTGCTCACTCCGGGCCCTTGGAAGACCTCCCCGGCTGCCTCCAATGGCCAGTTTGCAAGCACTCATGTCCGCTGTTCCCACCAGCCGCGCACAATGCTCCCAAGCCTGGGAGAAAAGCTTTTTGGGGTGGTGCTCACACCGGGCCCTGGAAGACCTCCCCGGCTGCCTCCAAAGGCCAGTTTTCAAGCACTCCTGCCTGCTGTTCCCGCCACCTGCGCACAATGCTCCTAAGCCCGGGAGAAAAGCGCTTCGGGGTGGTGCTCTCTACAGGCCCTTGGAAGACCTCCCCGGCTGCCTCCAAAGGCCGGTTTGCAAGGACTCCTTCCTGCTGTTCCCGCCAGCCACGCACAATGCTCCCAAGCCCGGGAGAGAAGCATTTTGGGGTGGTGCTCTCTACAGGCCCTTGGAAGACCTCCCCGGCTGCCTCCAGTGGCCAGTTTGCAAGCACTCATGCCCGCTGTTCCCACCAGCCGCGCACAATGCTCCCAAGCCCGGGAGAAAAGCTTTTTGGGGTGGTGCTCACACCGGGCCCTGGAAGACCTCCCCGGCTGCCTGCAAAGGCCGGTTTTCAAGCACTCCTGCCTGCTGTTCCCGCCACCCGCGCACAATACTCCCAAGCCCGGGAGAAAAGCGCTTCGGGGTGGTGTTCTCTACAGGCCCTTGGAAGACCTCCCCGGCTGCCTCCAAAGGCCGGTTTGCAAGGACTCCTTCCTGCTGTTCCGCCAGCCACGCACAATGCTCCCAAGCCCGGGAGAAAAGTGCTTCGGGGTGGTGATCTCTCCGGGCCCTTGGAAGTCGTCCCCGGCTGCCTCCAAAGGCCGGTTTGCAAGCACTCATGCCCGTTGTTCCCACCAGCCGCGCACAATGCTCCCAAGCCCGGGAGAAAAGCATTTTGGGGTGGTGCTCACTCCGGGCCCTTGGAAGACCTCCCCGGCTGCCTCCAAAGGCCAGTTTGCAAGCAGTCCTGCCTGCTGTTCCCGCAAGCCGCGCACAATGCTCCCAAGCCCGGGAGAAAAGCATTTTGGGGTGGTGCTCTCTCCGGGCCCTTGGAAGACCTCCCGGGCTGCCTCCAAAGGCCGGTTTGCAAGCACTCATGTCCGCTGTTCCCGACAGCCGCGCACAATTCTCCCAAGCCCGGGAGAAAAGCATTTTGGGGTGGTGATCAGTCCGGGCCCTTGGAAGACCTCCCCGGCTGCCTCCAAAGGACAGTTTGCAAGAACTCATGCCCGCTGTTCCCGCCAGGCACGCACAATGCTCCCAAGCCCGGGAGAAAAGCGCTTCGGGGTGGTGCTCTCACCGGGCCCTTGCCCCTGAGCCTGGGGGCAATGCAGGGGGAACACACTCCCAGGCCAAGGCAGAACCACATGCAAACGTCTGTTCCTGGTCCCTGCATCGGCAGAGAGCTCGGGGGAGCCAGAGTATGCCAGGCAGCTGCTGGGTTGGCGGCCTGTGTGGAAAGGGGCAGAGCCGACCTAGGGGCAAGTTGGGCCTCTTGCTCTCCCTGCTGCCCTGAGGCTGCTGGGCCAAAGAGGTCTTGGGCAACCAGCCCCTTGCTGGTCCCTTCCCTCTGACGAGGCCCTCTGAGCTTCAGCACCTTGCAGTGTGGAGACAGCCCCTGCCAGCAACCTCCTCTCCAAGGAGGCCTCAACCGAGGCCTAGGCCCAGGGGAAAGGCACCAGCGGGGATGAGCCTGGGGAGACGCCCGGGCATGTCTGGACCAAGTCCCCGCAGCCTGCCCCTTGGTGGGGCAGTACCCCCGGAGGCCAGGAAGGTCTAGGCAAGGCTGCCAGGGGCAGGGACACTGCTGGGTCCTGCCCCTGGCCTGTGGGGCGTCTGAGCACAACCAGCACCCTCCCGCTGGAAGACCTCCCCGTCTGCCTCCAAAGGCCTGTTTGCAAGCACTCCCACACGCTGTTCCCGCCAGGCACGCACAATGCTCCCAAGCCCGGGAGAAAAGTGCTTCGGGGTGGTGCTCTCCTCGGGCCCTTGCCCCTGAGCCTGGGGGCCAGGCAGGTGGAACACACTCCCAGGCCAAGGGAGAACGACATGCACACGTCTGTTCCTGCCCCCTACACCGGCAGAGAGCTCGGGGGAGCCAGAGTCTCTCAGGCAGCTGCTGGGCTGGCCGCCTGTGTGGGAAGTGGCAGAGCCGACCTAGGGGCAAGTTGGGCCTCTGCTCTCCCTGCTGCCCTGAGGCTGCTGGGCCAAAGAGGTCTTGGGCATCCAGCCCCTTGCTGGTCCCTTCCCTCTGACGAGGCCCTCTGAGCTCCAGCACCTTGCAGTGTGGAGACAGCCCCTGCCAGCAACCTCCTCTCCAAGGAGGCCTAAACCGAGGCCTAGGCACAGGGGAAAGGCACCAGCGGGGAAGAGCCTGGGGAGGCGCCCGGGCATGTCTGGACCCAGTCCCCGCAGCCTGCCCCTTGGTGGGGCAGTACCCCCGGAGGACAGGAAAGTCTGGGCAAGGCTGGCCAGGGGCAGGGGCCCTGCTGGGCCCTGCCCGTGGCCTGTGGGGCCTCTGAGCACAACCGGCCCTCTCCCACTGGAAGACCTCCCCGGCTGCCTCCAAAGGCCGGTTTGACAACACTCCCGCCCGCTGTTCCCGCCAGGCACGCACAATGCTCCCAAGCCCGGGAGAAAAGCGCTTTGGGGTGTTGCTCTCTCCGGGCCCTTGCCCCTGAGCGTGGGGGCCAGGCAGTGGGTCCACACTCCCAGACCAAGGCAGAACCACATGCCCACGTCTGTTCCTGTCCCCTGCACCGGCAGAGAGCTCGGAGGAGCCAGAGTCTGTCAGGCAGCTGCTGGGCTGGCCGCCTGTGTGGGAAGGGGCAGAGCCGACCTAGGGGCAAGTTGGGCCTCTTCCTCTCCCTGCTGCCCTGAGGCTGCTGGGCCAAAGAGGTCTTCGGCATCCAGCACCTTGCTGGTCCCTTCCCTCTGACGAGGCCCTCTGAGCTCCAGCACCTTGCAGTGTGGAGACAGCCCCTGCCAGCAACCTCCTCTCCAAGGAGGCCTCAACCGAGGCCTAGGCCCAGGGGAAAGGCACCAGCGGGGATGAGCCTGGGGAGGCGCCCGGGCATGTCTGGACCCAGTCCCCGCACCCTGCCCCTTGGTGGGGCTGTAACCCCGGAGGCAGGAAGGTCTGGGCAAGGCTGGCCAGGGGCAGGGGCCCTGCTGGGCCCTTCCCCTGGCCTGTGGGGCCTCTGAGCACAACCGGCCCTCTCCCACTGGAAGACCTCCCCGGCTGCCTCCAAAGGCCGGTTTGCAAGCACTCCCGCCCACTGTTCCCACCAAGCGCGCACAATGCTCCCAAGCCCGGGAGAAAAGCGCTTCGGGGTGGTGCTCCCTCCGGGCCCTTGCCCCTGAGCCTGGGGGCCAGGCAGGGGGTCCACACTCCCAGGCCAAGGCAGAACCACATGCACACGTCTGTTCCTGACCCCTGCACCGGCAGAGAGCTCGGGGGAGCCAGAGTCTGTCAGGCAGCTGCTGGGCTGGCCCCCTGTGTGGGAAGGGGCAGAGCCGACCTAGGGGCAAGTTGGGCCTCTTCCTCTCCCTGCTGCCCTGAGGCTGCTGGGCCATAGAGGTCTTGGGCATCCAGCCCCTTGCTCGTCCCTTCCCTCTGACGAGTCCCTCTGAGCTCCAGCACCTTGCAGTGTGGAGACAGCCCCTGCCAGCAACCTCCTCTCCAAGGAGGCCTCAACCGAGGCCTAGGCCCAGGGGAAAGGCACCAGCGGGGATGAGCCAGTGGAGGCGCACTGGCATGTCTGGACCCAGTCCCTGCAGCCTGCCCCTTGGTGGGGCAGTACCCCCGGAGGCCAGGAAGGTCTGGGCAAAGCTGCCAGGGGCAGGGACACTGCTGGGTCCTGCCCCTGGCCTGTGGGGCGTCTGAGCACAACCGGCACTCTCCCACAGGAAGACCTCCCCGGCTGCCTCCAAAGGCCGGTTTGCAAGCGCTCCCGCCCACTGTTACCAGTAGGCGTGCACAATGCTCCTAAGCCCGGCAGAAAAGCGCTTCGGGGTGGTGCTCTCTCCGGGCCCTTGCCCCTGAGCCTGGGGGCAAGGCAGGGTGTCCACACTCCCAGGCCAAGGCAGAACCACATGCACACGACTGATCTGCCCCCTGCACCGGCAGAGAGCTCGGGGGAGCCAGAGTCTGTCAGGCAGCTGCTGGGCTGGCCGCCTGTGTGGGAAGGGGCAGAGCCGACCTAGGGGCAAGTTGGGCCTCTTGCTCTCCCTGCTGCCCTGAGGCTGCTGGGCCAAAGAGGTCTTGGGCATCCAGCCCCTTGCTGGTCCCTTCCCTCTGATGAGGCCCTCTAAGCTCCAGCACCTTGCAGTGTGGAGACAGCCCCTGCCAGCAACCTCCTCTCCAAGGAGGCCTCAACCGAGGCCTAGGCCCAGGGGAAAGGCACCAGCGGGGATGAGCCTGGGGAGGCGCCCGGGCATGTCTGGACCCAGTCCCCGCAGCCTGCCCCTTGGTGGGGCAGTACCCCCGGAGGCCAGGAAGGTCTGGGCAAGGCTGGCCAGGGGCAGGGGCCCTGCTGGGTCCTGCCCCTGGCCTGTAGGGCCTCTGAGCACAACCGGCCCTCTCCCGCTGGAAGACCTCCCCGGCTGCCTCCAAAGGCCAGTTTGCCAACACTCCTGCCCGCTGTTCCCGCCAGGCACGCACAATGCTCCCAAGCCCAGGAGAAAAGCGCTTCCGGGTGGTGGTCTCTCCGGGCCCCTGCCCCTGAGCCTGGGGGCCAGGCAGGGGATCCACAGTCCCAGGCCAAGGCAGAACCACATGCACACGTCTGTTCCTGCCCCCTCTACCGGCAGAGAGCTGGGGGGAGCCAGAGTCTGTCAGGCAGCTGCTGGGCTGGCCGCCTGTGTGGGAAGGGGCAGAGCCGACCTAGGGGCAAGTTGGGCCTCTTGCTCTCCCTGCTGCCCTGAGGCTGCTGGGCCAAAGAGGTCTTGGGCATCCAGCCCCTTGCTGGTCCCTTCCCTCTGACGAGGCCCTCTGAGCTCCAGCACCTTGCAGTGTGGAGACAGCCCCTGCCAGCAACCTCCTCTCCAAGGAGGCCTCAACCGAGGCCTAGGCCCAGGGGAAAGGCACCAGCGGGGATGAGCCTGGGGAGGCGCCCGGGCATGTCTGGACCCAGTCCCCGCAGCCTGCCCCTTGGTGGGGTAGTAACGCCGGAGGCCAGGAGGGTCTGGGCAAGGCTGCCAGGGGCAGGGACACTGCTGGGTCCTGCCCCTGGCCTGTGGGGCCTCTGAGCACAACCGGCCCTCTCCCACTGGAAGACCTCCCCGGCTGCCTCCAAAGGCCGGTTTGCCAACACTCCCGCCCGCTGTTCTCGCCAGGCACGCCAATTCTCCCAAGCCCGGGAGAAAAGCGCTTCGGTGTGTTGCTCTCTCCGGGCCCTTGCCCCTGAGTGTGGGGGCCAGGCAGTGGTTCCACACTCCCAGACCAAGGCAGAACCACATGCACACGTCTGATCTGCCCCCTGCACCGGCAGAGAGCTCGGGGGAGCCAGAGTCTCTCAGGCAGGTGCTGGGCTGGCCGCCTGTGTGGGAAGGGGCAGAGCCGACCTAGGGGCAAGTTGGGCCTCTTGCTCTCCCTGCTGCCCTGAGGCTGTTGGGCCAAAGACATCTTGGGCATCCAGCCCCTTACTGGTCCCTTCCCTCTGACGAGGCCCTCTGAGCTCCAGCACCTTGCAGTGTGGAGACAGCCCCTGCCAGCAACCTCCTCTCCAAGGAGGCCTCAACCGAGGCCTAGGCCCAGGGGAAAGGCACCAGCGGGGTTGAGCCAGGGGAGGCGCCCGGGCATGTCTGGACCCTGTCCCCGCAGCCTGCCCCTTGGTGGGGCAGTACCCCCGGAGGCCAGGAAGGTCTGGGCAAGGCTGGCCAGGGGCAGGGGCCCTGCTGGGTCCTGCCCCTGGCCTGTGGGGCCTCTGAGCACAACCGGCCCTCTCCCACTGGAAGACCTCCCCGGCTGCCTCCAAAGGCCGGTTTGCAAGCACTCCCGCCCACTGTTCCCGCCAGGCGCGCACAATGCTCCCAAGCCCGGGAGAAAAGCGCTTCGGGGTGGTGGTCTCTCCGGGCCCTTGCCCCTGAGCCTGGGGGCCAGGCAGGGGATCCACAGTCCCAGGCCAAGGCACAACAACATGCACACGTCTGTTCCTGCCCCCTCCACCGGCAGAGAGCTGGGGGGAGCCAGAGTCTGTCAGGCAGCTGCTGGGCTGGCCGCCTGTGTGGGAAGGGGCAGAGCCGACCTAGGGGCAATTTGTGCCTCTTGCTCTCCCTGCTGCCCTGAGGCTGCTGGGCCAAAGAGGTCTTGGGCATCCAGCCCCTTGCTGGTCCCTTCCCTCTGACGAGGCCCTCTGAGCTCCAGCACCTTGCAGTGTGGAGACAGCCCCTGCCAGCAACCTCCTCTCCAAGGAGGCCTCAACCGAGGCCTAGGCGCAGGGGAAAGGCACCAGCGGGGATGAGCCAGTGGAGGCGCACGGGCATATCAGGACCCAGTCCCCGCAGCCTGCCCCTTGGTGGGGCAGTACCCCCGGAGGCCAGGAGGTCTGGGCAAGGCTGGCCAGGGGCAGGGTCCCTGCTGGGTCCTGCTCCTGGCCTGTGGGGCCTCTGAGCACAACGGCCCTCTCCCACTGGAAGACCTCCCCGGCTGCCTCCAAAGGCGGGTTTGCCAACACTCCCGCCCGCTGTTCCCGCCAGGCACGCACAACGCACCCAAGGCCAGGAGAAAAGCGCTTCGGGGTGGTGCTCTCTCCGGGCCCTTGCCCCTGAGCCTGGGGGCAAGGCAGGGGGAACACACTCCCAGGCCAAGGCAGAACCACATGCCCACGTCTGTTCCTGTCCCCTGCACCGGCAGAGAGCTTGGGGGAACCAGAGTCTGTCAGGCAGCTGCTGGGTTGGCCGCCTGTGTGGGAAGGGGCAGAGCCGCCCTAGGGGCAAGTTGGGCCTCTTGCTCTCCCTGCTGCCCTGAGGCTGCTGGGCCAAAGACGTCTTGGGCATCCAGCCCCTTACTGGTCCCTTCCCACTGACGAGGCCCTCTGAGCTCCAGCACCTTGCAGTGCGGAGACAGCCCCTGCCAGCAACCTCCTCTCCAAGGAGGCCTCAACCGAGGCCTAGGCCCAGGGGAAAGGCACCAGCGGGGATGAGCCAGGGGAGGCGCCCGAGCATGTCTGGACCCAGTCCCCGCAGCCTGCCCCTTGGTGGGGCAGTACCCCCGGAGGCCAGGAAGGTCTGGGTAAGGCTGGCCAGGGGCAGGGGCCCTGCTGGGTCCTGCCCCTGGCCTGTGGGGCCTCTGAGCACAACCGGCCCTCTCCCACTGGAAGACCTCCCCGGCTGCCTCCAAAGGCCGGTTTGCAAGCGCTCCCGGCCACTGTTACCAGCAGGCGGGCACAATGCTCCTAAGCCCGGAAGAAAAGCGCTTCAGGGTGGTGCTCTCTCTGGGCCCTTGCCCCTGAGCCTGGGGGCAAGGCAGGGTGTCCACACTCCCAGGCCAAGGCAGATCCACATGCACACGTCTGACCTGCCCCCTGCACCGGCAGAGAGCTCGGGCGAGCCAGAGTCTGTCAGGCAGCTGCTGGGCTGGCCGCCTGTGTGGGAAGGGGCAGAGCCGACCTAGGGGCAAGTTGGGCCTCCTGCTCTCCCTGCTGCCCTGAGGCTGCTGGGCCAAAGAGGTCTTGGGCATCCAGCCCCTTGCTGGTCCCTTCCCTCTGACGAGGCCCTCTGAGCTCCAGCACCTTGCAGTGTGGAGACAGCCCCTGCCAGCAACCTCCTCTCCAAGGAGGCCTCAACCGAGGCCTAGGCCCAGGGGAAAGGCACCAGCGGGGATGAGCCTGGGGAGGCGCCCGGGCATGTCTGGACCCAGTCCCCGCAGCCTGCCCCTTGGTGGGGCAGTACCCCCGGAGGCCAGGAAGGTCTAGGCAAGGCTGCCAGGGGCAGGGACACTGCTGGGTCCTGCCCCTGGCCTGTGGGGCGTCTGAGCACAACCAGCACCCTCCCGCTGGAAGACCTCCCCGTCTGCCTCCAAAGGCCTGTTTGCAAGCACTCCCACCCGCTGTTCCCGCCAGGCACGCACAATGCTCCCAAGCCCGGGAGAAATTGCTTCGGGGTGGTGCTCTCTCCGGGCCCTTGCCCCTGAACCTGGGGGCCAGTCAGTTGGTCCACACTCGGAGACCAAGGCAGAACCACATGCACACGTCTGTTCCTGACCCCTGCACCGGCAGAGAGCTCGGGGGAGCCAGAGTCTGTCAGGCAGCTGCTGGGCTGGCCGCCTGTGTGGGAAGGGGCAGAGCCGACCTACGGGCAAGTTGGGCCTCTTCCTCTCCCTGCTGCCCTGAGGCTGCTGGGCCAAAGAGGTCTTGGGCATCCAGCCCCTTGCTGGTCCCTTCCCTCTGATGAGGCCCTCTGAGCTCCAGCACCTTGCAGTGTGGAGACAGCCCCTGCCAGCAACCTCCTCTCCAAGGAGGCCTCAACCGAGGCCTAGGCCTAGGGGAAAGGCACCAGCGGGGATGAGCCTGGGGAGGCGCCCGGCCATGTCTGGACCCAGTCCCCGCAGCCTGCCCCTTGGTGGGGCAGTACCCCCGGAAGCCAGGAAGGTCTCGGCAAGGCTGCCAGGGGCAGGGACTCTGCTGGGTCCTGCCCCTGGCCTGTTGGGCGTCTGAACACAACCGACCGTCTCCCGCTGGAAGACCTCCCCGTCTGCCTCCAAAAGACAGTTTGCAAGCACTCCCACCCGCTGTTCCCCCAGGCACGCACAATGCTCCCAAGCCCGGGAGAAAAGCGCTTCGGCGTGGTGCTCTCTCCGGGCCCTTGCCCCTGAGCCTGGGGCCAGGCAGGGGGAACACACTCCCAGGCCAAGGGAGAACGACATGCACACGTCTGTTCCTGCCCCCTACACCGGCAGAGAGCTCGGGGGAGCCAGAGACTGCCAGGCTGCTGCTGGGCTGGCTGCCTGTGTGGGACGGGGCAGAGCCGACCTAGGGGCAAGTTGGGCCTCTTGCTCTCCCTGCTGCCCTGAGGCTGCTGGGTCAAAGAGGTCTTGGGCATCCAGCCCTTTGCTGGTGCCTTCCCTCTGACGAGGCCCTCTGAGCTCCAGCACCTTGCAGTGTGGAGACAGCCCCTGCCAGCAACCTCCTCTCCAAAGAGGCCTCAACCGAGGACTACACCCAGGGGAAAGGCACCAGCGGGGATGATCCTGGGGAGGCGCACGGACATGTCTGGACCCAGTCTCCGCTGCCTGCCCCTTGGTGGGGCAGTACCCCCGGAGTCCAGGAAGGTCTGGGCAAGTCTGGCCGGGGGCAGGGGCCCTGCTGGGTCCTGACCCTGGCCTGTGGGGCCTCTGAGCACAACCGGCCCTCTCCCACTGGAAGACCTCCCCGGCTGCCTCCAAAGTCCTGTTTGCAAACACTCCCGCCCGCTGTTCACGTCAGGCTCGCACAATGCTCCCAAGCCCGGGAGAAAAGCACTTCGGAGTGGTGCTCTCTCCGGGCCCTTGCCCCTGAGCCTGGGGGCAAGGCAGGGGGAACACACTCCCAGGCCAAGGCAGAAACACATGCACACGTCTGTTCCTGTCCCCTGCACCGGCAGAGAGCTTGGGGGAGCCAGAGTCTGTCAGGCAGGTGCTGGGTTGGCCGCCTGTGTGGGAAGGGGCAGAGCCGACCTAGGGGCAAGTTGGGCCTCTTGCTCTCCCTGCTGCCCTGAGCCTGCTGGGCCAAAGACGTCTTGGGCATCCAGCCCCTCACTGGTCCCTTCACTCTGACGAGGCCCTCTGAGCTCCAGCACCTTGCAGTGTGGAGACAGCCCCTGCCAGCAACCTCCTCTCCAAGGAGGCCTCAACCGAGGCCTAGGCCCAGGGGAAAGGCACCAGCGGGGATGAGCCAGGGGAGGCGCCCGAGCATGTCTGGACCCAGTTCCCGCAGCCTGCCCCTTGGTGGGTCAGTACCCCCGGAGGCCAGGAAGGTCTGGGCAAGGCTGGCCAGGGGCAGGGGCCCTGCTGGGTCCTGCCCCTGGCCTGTGGGGCCTCTGAGCACAACCGGCCCTCTCCCACTGAAAGACCTCCCCGGCTGCCTCCAAAGGCTGGTTTGCAAGCGCTACCGCCCACTGTTCCCAGCAGGCGTGCACAATGCTCCTAAGCCCGGGAGGAAAGCGCTTCAGGGTGGTGCTCTCTCTGGGCCCTTGCCCCTGAGCCTGGGGGCAAGGCAGGGTGTCCACACTCCCAGGCCAAGGCAGAACCACATGCACACGTCTGATCTGCCCCCTGCACCGGCAGAGAGCTCGGGGGAGCCAGAGTCTGTCAGGCAGCTGCTGGGCTGGCCGCCTGTGTGGGAAGTGGCAGAGCCGACCTAGGGGCAAGTTGGGCCTCTTGCCCTCCCTGCTGCCCTGAGGCTGCTGGGCCAAAGAGGTCTTGGGCCTCCAACCCCTTGCTGGTCCCTTCCCTCTGACGAGGCCCTCTGAGCTCCAGCACCTTGCAGTGTGGAGACAGCCCCTGCCAGCAACCTCCTCTCCAAGGAGGCCTAAACCGAGGCCTAGGCACAGGGGAAAGGCACCAGCGGGGATGAGCCTGGGGAGGCGCCCGGGCATGTATGGACCCAGTCCCCGCAGCCTGCCCCTTGGTGGGGCAGTACCCCCGGAGGCGAGGAAGGTCTGGGAAAGGCTGGCCCGGGGCAGGGGACCTGCTGGGTCCTGCCCCTGGCCTGTGGGGCCTCTGAGCACAACCGGCCCTCTCCCACTGGAAGACGTCCCCGGCTGCCTCCAAAGGCCGGTTTGCCAACACTCCCGCCCGCTGTTCCCGCCAGGCACGCACAATTCTCCAAAGCCCGGGAGAAAAGCGCTTCGGGGTGTTGCTCTCTCCGGGCCCTTGCCCCTGAGCGTGGGGGCGAGGCAGTGGGTCCACACTCCCAGACCAACGCAGAACCACATGCACACGTCTATTCCTGACCCCTGCACCGGCAGAGAGCTCGGCGGAGCCAGAGTCTGTCAGGCAGCTGCTGGGCTGGCCGCCTGTGTGGGAAGGGGCAGAGCCGACCTAGGGGCAAGTTGGGCCTCTTGCTCTCCCTGCTGCCCTGAGGCTGCTGGGCCAAAGAGGTCTTGGGCATCCAGCCCCTTGCTGGTCCCTTCCCTCTGACGAGGCCCTCTGAGCTCCAGCACCTTGCAGTGTGGAGACAGCCCCTGCCAGCAACCTCCTCTCCAAGGAGGCCTCAACCGAGGCCTAGGCCCAGGGGAAAGGCACCAGCGGGGATGAGCCTGGGGAGGCGCCCGGCCATGTCTGGACCCAGTCCCCGCAGCCGGCCCCTTGGTGGGGCAGTACCCCCGGAGGCCAGGAGGGTCTGGGCAAGGCTGCCAGGGGCAGGGACACTGCTGGGTCCTGCCCCTGGCCTGTGGGGCGTCTGAGCACAACCGGCACTCTCCCGCTGGAAGACCTCCCCGGCTGCCTCCAAAGGCCGGTTTGCAAGCACTCCCGCCCGCTGTTCCCGCCAGGCACGCACAATGCTCCGAAGCCCGGGAGAAAAGCGCTTCGGGGTGTTGCTCTCTCCGGGCCCTTGCCCCTGAGCCTGGGGGACAGGCAGGGGGAACACACTCCCAGGCCAAGGCAGAACGACATGCACACGTCTGTTCCTGCCCCCTACACCGGCAGAGAGTTCGGGGGAGCCAGACACTGCCAGGCTGCTGCTGGGCTGGCTGCCTGTGTGGGACGGGGTAGAGCCGACCTAGGGGCAAGTTGGGCCTCTTGCTCTCCCTGCTGCCCTGAGGCTGCTGGGTCAAAGAGGTCTTGGGCATCCAGCCCTTTGCTGGTCCTTTCCCTCTGACGAGGCCCTCTGAGCTCCAGCACCTTGCAGTGTGCAGACAGCCCCTGCCGGCAACCTCCTCTCCAAGGAGGCCTCAACCGAGGCCTAGGCCCAGGGGAAAGGCACGAGCGGGGATGAGCCTGGGGAGGCGCCCGGGCATGTCTGGACCCAGTCCCCGCAGCCTGCCCCTTGGTGGGGTAGTACCCCCGGAGGCCAGGAAGGTCTGGGCAAGGCTGCCAGAGGCAGGGACACTGCTGGGTCCTGCCCCTGGCCTGTGGGGCCTCTGAGAACAACTGGCACTCTCCCGCTGGAAGACCTCCCCGTCTGCCTCCAAAGGCTGGTTTGCAAGCACTCAATCCCGCTGTTCACGCCAGCTGCGCACAATGCTCCCAAGCCCGGGAGAAAAGCATTTTGGGGTGGTGCTCACTCCGGGCTTTGGAAGACCTCCCCGGCTGCCTCCAAGGCCGGTTTGCAAGCACTTCTGCCTGCTGTTCCCGCCACCCGCGCACAATGCTCCCAAGCCCGGGAGAAAAGCGTTTCGGGGTGGTGTTCTCTCTGGGCCCAAGAAAGACCTCCCTGGCTGCCCCCAAATGCCGGTTTGCAAGCACTCCCACTCGCTGTTCCCGCCATCCGTGCAAATGCTCCAAGCCCAGGAGAAAAGCCCTTCAGGGTGGTGCTCTCTCCCGGCCCTTGGAAGACCTCCCCGGCTGCCTCCAAAGGCTGGATTTCAAGTACTCCCTCCCGCTGTCCCGCCAGCCGCACACAATGCTCCCAATCACGGGAGAAAAGCGCTTCGGGGTGGTGCTCTCTACAGGCTCTTGGAAGACCTCCCCGGCTGCCTCCAAAGGCCGGTTTGCAAGGACTCCTTCCTGCTGTTCCCGCCAGCCATGCACAATGCTCCCAAGCCCGGGAGAAAAGCATTTTGGGGTGGTGCTCACTCCGGGCCCTTGGAAGACCTCCCCGGCTGCCTCCAGTGGCCAGTTTGCAAGCACTCATGCCCGCTGTTCCCACCAGCCGCACACAATGCTCCCAAACCCGGGAGAAAAGCTTTTTGGGGTGGTGCTCACACCGGGCCCTGGAAGACCTCCCCGGCTGCCTGCGAAGGCCGGTTTTCAAGCACTCCTGCCTGCTGTTCCCGCCACCCGCGCACAATACTCCCAAGCCCGGGAGAAAAGCGCTTCGGGGTGGTGCTCTCTACAGGCCCTTGGAAGACCTCCCCCGCTGCCTCCAAAGGCCGGTTTGCAAGGACTCCTTCCTGCTGTTCCCGCCAGCCACGCACAATGCTCCCAAGCCCGGGAGAAAAGTGCTTCGGGGTGGTGATCTCTCCGGGCCCTTGGAAGTCGTCCCCGGCTGCCTCCAAAGGCCGGTTTGCAAGCACTCATGCCCGTTGTTCCCACCAGCCGCGCACAATGCTCCCAAGCCCGGGAGAAAAGCATTTTGGGGTGGTGCTCACTCCGGGCCCTTGGAAGACCTCCCCGGCTGCCTCCAAAGGCCAGTTTGCAAGCAGTCCTGCCTGCTGTTCCCGCCAGCCGCGCACAATGCTCCCAAGCCCGGGAGAAAAGCGCTTTGGGGTGGTGCTCTCTCCGGGCCCTTGGAAGACGTCCCCGGCTGCCTCCAAAGGCCGGTTTGCAAGCACTCATGCCCGTTGTTCCCACCAGCCGCGCACAATGCTCCCAAGCCCGGGAGAAAAGCATTTTGGGGTGGTGCTCACTCCGGGCCCTTGGAAGACCTCCCCGGCTGCCTCCAAAGGCCAGTTTGCAAGCAGTCCTGCCTGCTGTTCCCGCCAGCCGCGCACAATGTTCCCAAGCCCGGGAGAAAAGCGCTTCGGGGTGGTGCTCTCTCCGGGCCCTTTCAAGACCTCCCCGGCTGCCTCCAAATGCCGGTTTGTAAATACTCATTCCCGCTGCTTCCGCCAGCCACGCACAATGCTCCCAAGCCCGGGAGAAAAGCATTTTGGGGTGGTGCTCTCTCCGGGCCCTTGGAAGACCTCCCGGGCTGCCTCCAAAGGCCGGTTTGCAAGCATTCATGTCCGTTGTTCCCGACAGCCGCGCACAATGCTCCCAAGCCCGAGAGAAAAGCATTTTGGGGTGGTGATCAGTCCGGCCCTTGGAAGACCTCCCCGGCTGCCTCCAAAGGACAGTTTGCAAGCACTCATGCCCGCTGTTCCCGCCAGCCGCGCACAATGCTCCCAAGACCGTGAGAAAAGCGCTTCGGGGTGGTGTTCTCTCAGGGACCATGGAGGACCTCCCCGGCTGCCCCCAAAGGCCGGTTTGCAAGCATTCCCACTCGCTGTTCCCGCCAGGCACACACAATGTTCCAAAACCCCGGAGAAAAGCGCTTCGGGGTGGTGCTCTCTCCGCGCCCTTGGAAGACTTCTCTGGCTGCCGCCAAAGGCCGGTTTGCAAGAATTCCCTCCCGCTGTCCCACCAGCCGCACACAATGCTCCAAAACCCGAGAGAAAAGCGCTTCGAGGTGGTGCTCTCTCCGGGCCCTTGGAAGACCTCCCCGGCTGCCTCCAAAGGCCGGTTTGCAAGCACTCCTGCCTGCTGTTCCCGCCACGCGCGCACAATGCTCCCAAGCCCGGAAGAAAAGCATTTTGGGGTAGTGCTCTCTCCGGGCCCTTGGAAGACCTCCCGGGCTGCCTCCAAAGGCCGGTTTGCAAGCACTCATGTCCGCTGTTCCCGACAGCCGCGCACAATGCTCCCAAGCCCGGGAGAAAAGCATTTTCGGGTGGTGATCAGTCCGGGCCCTTGGAAGACCTCCCCGGCTGCCTCCAAAGGACAGTTTGCAAGAACTCATGCCCGCTGTTCCCGCCAGGCACGCACAATGCTCCCAAGCCCGGGAGAAAAGCGCTTCGGGGTGGTGCTCTCACCGGGCCCTTGCCCCTGAGCCTGGGGGCAATGCAGGGGGAACACACTCCCAGGCCAAGGCAGAACCACATGCAAACGTCTGTTCCTGGTCCCTGCACCGGCAGAGAGCTCGGGGGAGCCAGAGTATGCCAGGCAGCTGCTGGGTTGGCGGCCTGTGTGGAAAGGGGCAGAGCCGACCTAGGGGCAAGTTGGGCCTCTTGCTCTCCCTGCTGCCCTGAGGCTGCTGGGTCAAAGAGGTCTTGGGCATCCAGCACTTTGCTGGTCCCTTCCCTCTGACGAGGCCCTCTGAGCTCCAGCACCTTGCAGTGTGGAGACAGCCCCTGCTAGCATCCTCCTCTCCAAAGAGGCCTCAACCGAGGCCTACGCCTAGGGAAAAAGCACCAGCGGGGATGATCCTGGGGAGGCGCACGGACATGTCTGGACCCAGTCCCCGCAGCCTGCCCCTTGGTGGGGCAGTACCCCCGGAGGCCAGGAAGGTCTGGGCAAGGCTGGCCAGGGGCAGGGGCCCTGCTGGGTCCTGCCCCTGGCCTGTTAGGCCTCTGAGCACAACCGGCCCTCTCCCACTGGAAGACCTCCCCGGCTGCCTCCAAAGGCCGGTTTGCAAGGACTCCCACCCGCTGTTCACGCCATGCTTGCACAATGCTCCCAAGCCCGGGAGAAAAGCGGTTCGGGGTGGTGCTCTCTCCGGGCCCTTGCCCCTGAGCCTGGGGGCAAGGCATGGGGAACACACTCCCAGGCCAAGGCAGAACCACATGCACACGTCTGTTCCTGTCCCCTGCACGGGCAGAGAGCTTGGGGGAGCGAGAGTCTGTCAGGCAGCTGCTGGATTGGCCACCTGTGTGGGAAGGGGCAGAGCCGCCCTAGGGGCAAGTTGGGCCTCTTGCTCTCCCTGCTGCCCTGAGGCTGCTGGGCCAAAGAGGTCTTGGGCATCCAGCCCCTTGCTGGTCCCTTCCCGCTGACGAGGCCCTCTGAGCTCCAGCACCTTGCAGTGTGGAGACAGCCCCTGCCAGCAACCTCCTCTCCAAGGAGGCCTCAACCGAGGCCTAGGCCCAGGGGAAAGGCACCAGCGGGGATGAGCCTGGGGAGGCACCCGGGCATGTCTGGACCCAGTCCCCGCAGCCTGCCCCTTGGTGGGCTAGTACCCCCGAGGGCCAGGAAGGTCTGGGCAAGGCTGCCAGGGGCAGGGACACTGCTGGGTCCTGCCCCTGGCCTGTGGGGCGTCTGAGCACAACCGGCACTCTCCCGCTGGAAGACCTCCCCGTCTGCCTCCAAAGGCCGGTTTGCAAGCACTCCCGCCCGCTCTTCCCGCCAGGCACGCACAATGCTCCCAAGCCCGGGAGAAAAGCGCTTCGGGGTGGTGCTCTCTCCGGGCCCTTGCCCCTGAGCCTGTGGGCCAGGCAGGGGGAACACACTCCCTGGCCAAGGCAGAACGACATGCACACGTCTGTTCCTGCCCCCTACACCGGCAGAGAGCTCGGGGGAGCCAGAGTCTCTCAGGCAGGTGCTGGGCTGGCCGCCTGTGTGGGAAGGGGCAGAGCTGACCTAGGGGCAAGTTGGGCCTCTTGCTCTCCCTGCTGCCCTGAGGCTGCTGGGCCAAAGAGGTCTTGGGCATCCAGCCCCTTACTGGTCCCTTCCCTCTGACGAGGCCCTCTGAGCTCCAGCACCTTGCAGTGTGGAGACAGCACCTGCCAGCAATCTGCTCTCCAAGGAGGCCTCAACCGAGGCCTAGGCCCAGGGGAAAAGCACCAGCGTGGATGATCCTGGGGAGGCGCACGGACATGTCTGGACCCAGTCCCCGCAGCCTGCCCCTTGGTGGGGCAGTACCCCCGGAGGCCAGGAAGGTCTGGGCAAGGCTGGCCAGGGGCAGGGGCCCTGCTGGGTCCTGCCCCTGGCCTGTGGGGCCTCTGAGCACAACCGGCCCTCTCCCACTGGAAGACCTCCCCGGCTGCCTCCAAAGGCCGGTTTGCAAGCACTCCCGCCCACTGTTCCCGTCAGGCGCGCACAATGCTCCCAAGCCCGGGAGAAAAGCGCTTCGAGGTGGTGGTCTCTCCGGGCCCTTGCCCCTGAGCCTGGGGGCCAGGCAGAGGATCCACAGACCCAGGCCAAGGCAGAACCACATGCACACGTCTGTTCCTGCCCCCTCCACCGGCAGAGAGCTGGGGGGAGCCAGAGTCTGTCAGGCAGCTGCTGGGCTTTCTGCCTGTGTGGGAAGGGGCAGAGCCGACCTAGGGGCAAGTTGGGCCTCTTGCTCTCCCTGCTGCCCTGAGGCTGCTGGGCCAAAGAGGTCTTGGGCATCCAACCCCTTGCTGGTCCCTTCCCTCTGACGAGGGCCTCTGAGCCCCAGCACCTTGCAGTGTGGAGACAGCCCCTGCCAGCAACCTCCTCTCCAAGGAGGCCTCAACCGAGGCCTAGGCCCAGGGGAAAGGCACCAGCGGGGATGAGCCAGTGGAGGCGCACGGGCATGTCTGGACCCAGTCCCCGCAGCCTGCCCCTTGGTGGGGCAGTACCCCCGGAGGCCAGGAAGGTCTGGGCAAGGCTGGCCAGGGGCAGGGTCCCTGCTGGGTCCTGCCCCTGGCCTGTGAGGCCTCTGAGCACAACCGGCCCTCTCCCACTGGAAGACCTCCCCGGCTGCCTCTAAAGGCCGGTTTGCCAACACTCCCGCCCGCAGTTCCCGCCAGGCACGCACAATGCTCCCAAGCCCGGGAGAAAAGCGCTTCGGGGTGTTGCTCTCTCCGGGCCATTGCCCCTGAGCCTGGGGTCCAGGCAGTGGGTCCACACTCCCAGACCAAGGCAAAACCACATGCACACGTCTGTTCCTGACCCCTGCACCGGCAGAGAGCTCGGGGGAGCCAGAGTCTGTCAGGCAGCTGCTGGGTTGTCTGCCTGTGTGGGAAGGGGCAGAGCCGACCTAGGGGCAAGTTGGGCCTCTTCCTCTCCCTGCTGCCCTGAGGCTGCTGGGCCAAAGAGGTCTTGGGCATCCAGCCCCTTGCTGGTCCCTTCCCTCTGACGAGGCCCTCTGAGCTCCAGCACCTTGCAGTGTGGAGACAGCCCCTGCCAGCAACCTCCTCTCCAAAGAGGCCTCAACCGAGGCCTAGGCCCAGGGGAAAGGCACCAGCGGGGATGATCCTGGGGAGGCGCACGGACATGTCTGGACCCAGTACCCGCAGCCTGCCCCTTGGTGGGGCAGTACCCCCGGAGGCAGGAAGGTCTGGGCTGGCTGGCCAGGGGCAGGGGCCCTGCTGGGTCCTGCCCCCGGCCTGTAAGGCCTCTGAGCACAACCGGCCCTCTCCCGCTGGAAGACCTCCCCAGCTGCCTCCAAAGGCCAGTTTGCCAACACTCCTGCCCGCTGTTCCCGCCAGGCACGCACAATGCTCCCAAGCCCGGGAGAAAAGCGCTTCGGGGTGGTGCTCTCTCCGGGCCCTTGCCCCTGAGCCTGTGGGCAAGGCAGGGGGAACACACTCCCAGACCAAGGCAGAACCACATGCACACATCTGTTCCTGCCCCCTGCACCGGCAGAGAGCTCGGGGGAGCCAGAGTCTCTCAGGCAGGTGCTGGGCTGGCCGCCTGTGTGGGAAGGGGCAGAGCCGACCTAGGGGCAAGTTGTGCCTCTTGCTCTCCCTGCTGCCCTGAGGCTGTTGGGCCAAAGACGTCTTGGGCATCCAGCCCCTTACTGGTCCCTTCCATCTGACGAGGCCCTCTGAGCTCCAGCACCTTGCAGTGTGGAGACAGCACCTGCCAGCAATCTCCTCTCCAAGGAGGCCTCAACCGAGGCCTAGGCCCAGGGGAAAGGCACCAGCGGGGATGAGCCAGGGGAGGCGCCCGGGCATGTCTGGACCCTGTCCCCGCAGCCTGCCCCTTGGTGGGGCAGTACCCCCGGAGGCCAGGAAGGTCTGTGCAAGGCTGGCCAGGGGCAGGGGTCCTGCTGGGTCCTGCCCCTGGCCTGTTAGGCCTCTGAGCACAACCGGCCCTCTCCCACTGGAAGACCTCCCCGGCTGCCTCCGAAGTCCTGTTTGCAAACACTCCCGCCCGCTGTTCACGCCAGGCTCGCACAATGCTCCCAAGCCCGGGAGAAAAGCGCTTCGGGGTGGTGCTCTCTCCGGGCCCTTGCCCCTGAGCCTGGGGGCAAGGCGGGGGGAACACACTCCCAGGCCAAGGCAGAACCACATGCCCACGTCTGTTCCTGTTCCCTGCACCGGCAGAGAGCTCGGGGGAGCCAGAGTCTCTCAGGCAGGTGCTGGGCTGGCCGCCTGTGTGGGAAGGGGCAGAGCCGACCTAGGGGCAAGTTGGGCCTCTTGCTCTCCCTGCTGCCCTGAGGCTGCTGGGCCAAAGAGGTCTTGGGCATCCAGCCCTTTGCTTGTCCCTTCCCTCTGACGAGGCCCTCTGAGCTCCAGCACATTGCAGTGTGGAGACAGCCCCTGCCAGCAACCTCCTCTCCAAGGAGGCCTCAACCGAGACCTAGGACCAGGGGAAAGGCACCAGCGGGGATGAGCCTGGGGAGGCGCCCGGGCATGTCTGGACCCAGTCCCCGCAGCCTGCCCCTTGGTGGGGCAGTACCCCCGGAGGCCAGGAAGGTCTGGGCAAGGCTGGCCAGGGCAGGGGCCCTGCTGGGTCCTGCCCCTGGCCTGTGGGGCCTCTGAGCACAACCGGCCCTCTCCCACTGGAAGAACTCCCCGGCTGCCTCCAAAGGCCAGTTTGCCAACACTCCCGCCCGCTGTTCCCGCCAGGCAAGCACAATGCTCCCAAGCCCGGGAGAAAAGCGCTTCGGGGTGGTGCTCTCTCCGGGCCCTTGCCCCTGAGCCTGTGGGCAAGGCAGGGGGAACACACTCCCAGACCAAGGCAGAAACACATGCACACGTCTGGTCCTGTCCCCGGCACCGGCAGAGAGCTCGGGGGAGCCAGAGTCTCTCAGGCAGGTGCTGGGCTGGCCGCCTGTGTGGGAAGGGGCAGAGCCGACCTAGGGGCAAGTTGGGCCTCTTGCTCTCCCTGCTGCCCTGA
This sequence comes from Dama dama, assembly GCF_033118175.1. Classification (NCBI taxonomy): domain Eukaryota; kingdom Metazoa; phylum Chordata; class Mammalia; order Artiodactyla; family Cervidae; genus Dama; species Dama dama. The sequence goes on from NW_026870889.1 coordinate 3,385,135, forward strand.
GGCTGCAGGGCCAAAGACGTCTTGGGCATCCAGCCCCTTACTGGTCCCTTCCCTCTGACGAGGCCCTCTGAGCTCCAGCACCTTGCAGTGTGGAGACAGCCCCTGCCAGCAATCTCCTCTCCAAGGAGGCCTCAACCGAGGCCTAGGCCCAGGGGAAAGGCACCAGCGGGGTTGAGCCAGGGGAGGCGCCCGGGCATGTCTGGACCCTGTCCCCGCAGCCTGCCCCTTGGTGGGGCAGTACCCCCGGAGGCCAGGAAGGTCTGGGCAAGGCTGGCCAGGGGCAGGGGCCCTGCTGGGTCCTGCCCCTGGCCTGTGGGGCCTCTGAGCACAACCGGCCCTCTCCCACTGGAAGAACTCCCCGGCTGCCTCCAAAGGCCGGTTTGCAAGCACTCCCGCCCACTGTTCCCGCCAGGCGCGCACAATGCTCCCAAGCCCGGGAGAAAAGCGCTTCGGGGTGGTGGTCTCTCCGGGCCCTTGCCCCTGAGCCTGGGGGTCAGGCAGGGGATCCACAGTCCCAGGCCAAGGCACAACAACATGCACACGTCTGTTCCTGCCCCCTCCACCGGCAGAGAGCTGGGGGGAGCCAGAGTCTGTCAGGCAGCTGCTGGGCTGGCCGCCTGTGTGGGAAGGGGCAGAGCCGACCTAGGGGCAAGTTGGGCCTCTTGCTCTCCTTGCTGCCCTGAGGCTGCTGGGCCAAAGAGGTCTTGGGCATCCAGCCCCTTGCTGGTCCCTTCCCTCTGACGAGGCCCTCTGAGCTCCAGCACCTTGCAGTGTGGAGACAGCCCCTGCCAGCAACCTCCTCTCCAAGGAGGCCTCAACCGCGGCCTAGGCCCAGGGGAAAGGCACCAGCGCGGATGAGCCAGTGGAGGCGCACGGGCATATCAGGACCCAGTCCCCGCAGCCTGCCCCTTGGTGGGGCAGTACCCCCGGAGGCCAGGAAGGTCTGGGCAAGGCTGACCAGGGGCAGGGTCCCTGCTGGGTCCTGCCCCTGGCCTGTGGGGCCTCTGAGCACAACCGGCCCTCTCCCACTGGAAGACCTCCCCGGCTGCCTCCAAAGGCGGGTTTGCCAACACTCCCGCCCGCTGTTCCCGCCAGGCACGCACAACGCTCCCAAGGCCAGGAGAAAAGCGCTTCGGGGTGGTGCTCTCTCCGGGCCCTTGCCCCTTAGCCTGGGGGCAAGGCAGGGGGAACACACTCCCAGGCCAAGGCAGAACCACATGCCCACGTCTGTTCCTGTCCCCTGCACCGGCAGAGAGCTTGGGGGAGCCAGAGTCTGTCAGGCAGCTGCTGGGTTGGCCGCCTGTGTGGGAAGGGGCAGAGCCGCCCTAGGGGCAAGTTGGGCCTCTTCCTCTCCCTGCTGCCCTGAGGCTGCTGGGCCAAAGACGTCTTGGGCATCCAGCCCCTTACTGGTCCCTTCCCTCTGACGAGGCCCTCTGAGCTCCAGCACCTTGCAGTGTGGAGACAGCCCCTGCCAGCAACCTCCTCTCCAAGGAGGCCTCAACCGAGGCCTAGGCCCAGGGGAAAGGCACCAGCGGGGATGAGCCTGGGGAGGCGCCCGGGCATGTCTGGACCCAGGCCCCGCAGCCTGCCCCTTGGTGGGGCAGTACCCCCGGAGGCCAGGAAGGTCTGGGCAAGGCTGCCAGGGGCAGGGACACTGCTGGGTCCTGCCCCTGGCCTGTGGGGCGTCTGAGCACAACCGGCACTCTCCCGCTGGAAGACCTCCCCGTCTGCCTCGAAAGGCCGGTTTGCAAGCACTCCCGCCCGCTGTTCCCGCCAGGCACGCACAATGCTCCCAAGCCCGGGAGAAAAGCGCTTCGGGGTGGTGCTCTCACCGGGCCCTTGCCCCTGAGCCTGGGGGCCAGGCAGGGGGAACACACTCCCAGGCCAAGGCAGAACGACATGCACACGTCTGTTCCTGCCCCCTACACCGGCAGAGAGCTCGGGGGAGCCAGAGACTGCCAGGCTGCTGCTGGGCTGGCCGCCTGTGTGGGACGGGGCAGAGCCGACCTAGGGGCAAGTTGGGCCTCTTGCTCTCCCTGCTGCCCTGAGGCTGCTGGGTCAAAGAGGTCTTGGGCATCCAGCCCTTTGCTGGTCCCTTCCCTCTGACGAGGCCCTCTGATCTCCAGCACCTTGCAGTGTGGAGACAGCCCCTGCTAGCAACCTCCTCTCCAAGGAGGCCTCAACCGAGGCCTAGGCCCAGGGGAAAGGCACCAGCGGGGATGAGCCTGGGGAGGCGCCCGGGGATGTCTGGACCCAGTCCCCGCAGCCTGCCCCTTGGTGGGGCAGTACCCCCGGAGGCCAGGAAGGTCTGGGCAAGGCTGGCCAGGGTCAGGGGCCCTGCTTGGTCCTGCCCCTGGCCTGTGGGGCCTCTGAGCACAACCGGCCCTCTCCCACTGGAAGACCTCCCCGGCTGCCTCCAAAGTCCTGTTTGCAAACACTCCCGCCCGCTGTTCACGCCAGGCTCGCACAATGCTCCCAAGCCCGGGAGAAAAGCGCATTGGGGTGGGTCTCTCTCCGGGCCCTTGCCCCTGAGCCTGGGGGCAAGGCACGGGGAACACACTCCCTGGCTTAGGCAGAACCACATGCCCACGTCTGTTCCTGTCCCCTGCACCGGCAGAGAGCTTGGGGGAGCCAGAGTCTGGCAGGCAGCTGCTGGGTTGGCCGCCTGTGTGGGAAGGGGCAGAGCCGACCTAGGGGCAAGTTGGGCCTCTTGCTCTCCCTGCTGCCCTGAGGCTGCTGGGCCAAAGACGTCTTGGGCATCCAGCCCCTTACTGGTCCCTTCCCTCTGACGAGGCCCTCTGAGCTCCAGCACCTTGCAGTGTGGAGACAGCCCCTGCCAGCAACCTCCTCTCCAATGAGGCCTCAACCGAGGCCTAGGCCCAGGGGAAAGGCACCAGCGGGGATGAGCCTGGGGAGGCGCCCGGGCATGTCTGGACCCAGTCCCCGCAGCCTGCCCCTTGGTGGGGCAGTAACCCCGGAGGCCAGGAAGGTCTGTGCAAGGCTGCCAGGGGCAGGGACAGCGCTGGGTCCTGCCCCTGGCCTGTGGGACGTCTGAGCACAACCGGCACTCTCCCGCTGGAAGACCTCCCCGTCTGCCTCGAAAGGCCGGTTTGCAAGCACTCCCGCCCGCTGTTCCCGCCAGGCACGCACAATGCTCCCAAGCCCGGGAGAAAAGCGCTTCGGGGTGGTGCTCTCTCCGGGCCCTTGCCCCTAAGCCTGCGGGCCAGGCAGGGGGAACACACTCCCAGGCCAAGACAGAACGACATGAACACGTCTGTTCCTGCCCCCTACACCGGCAGAGAGCTCGGGGGAGCCAGAGTCTCTCAGGCAGGTGATGGGCTGGCCGCCTGTGTGGGAAGGGGCAGAGCCGACCTAGGGGCAAGTTGGGCCTCTTGCTCTCCCTGCTGCCCTGAGGCTGCTGGGCCAAAGACGTCTTGGGCATCCAGCCCTTTGCTGGTCCCTTCCCTCTGACGAGGCCCTCTGAGCTCCAGCACCTTGCAGTGTGGAGACAGCACCTGCCAGCAATCTCCTCTCCAAGGAGGCCTCAACCGAGGCCTAGGCCCAGGGGAAAGGCACCAGCGGGGATGAGCCTGGGGAGGCGCCCGGGCATGTCTGGACCCAGTCCCCGCAGCCTGCCACTTGGTGGGGCAGTACCCCTGGAGGCCAGGAAGGTCTGGGCAAGGCTGACCAGGGGCAGGGGACCTGCTGCGTCCTGCCCATGGCCTGTGGGGCCTCTGAGCAGAACCGGCCCTCTCCCACTGGAAGACCTCCCCGGCTGCCTCCAAAGGCCGTTTTGCACGCACTCCCGCCCACTGTTCCCACCAAGCGCGCACAATGCTCCCAAGCCCGGGAGAAAAGCGCTTCGGGATGGTGCTCTCTCCGGGCCCTTGCCCCTGAGACTGGGGGCCAGGCAGGGGGTCCACACCCCCTGGCCAAGGCAGAACCACATGCACACGTCTGTTCCTGACCCCTGCACCGGCAGAGAGCTCGGGGGAGCCAGAGTCTGTCAGGCAGCTGCTGGGCTGGCCGCCTTTGTGGGAAGGGGCAGAGCCGACCTAGGGGCAAGTTGGGCCTCTTGCTCTCCCTGCTGCCCTGAGGCTTCTGGGCCAAAGACGTCTTGGGCATCCAGCCCTTTGCTTGTCCCTTCCCTCTGACGAGGCCCTCTGAGCTCCAGCACCTTGCAGTGTGGAGACAGCCCCTGCCAGCAACCTCCTCTCCAAGGAGGCCTCAACCGAGACCTAGGACCAGGGGAAAGGCACCAGCGGGGATGAGCCTGGGGAGGCGCCCGGGCATGTCTGGACACAGTCCCCGCAGCCTGCCCCTTGGTGGGGCAGTACCCCCGGAGGCCAGGAAGGTCTGGGAAAGGCTGGCCAGGGGCAGGGGACCTGCTGGGTCCTGCCCCTGGCCTGTGGGGCCTCTGAGCACAACCGGCCCTCTCCCACTGGAAGACCTCCCCGGCTGCCTCCAAAGTCCTGTTTGCCAACACTCCCACCCGCTGTTCACGCCAGACTTGCACAATGTTCCCAAGCCCGGGAGAAAAGCGCTTCGGGGTGGTGCTCTCTCCGGGCCCTTGCCCCTGAGCCTGGGGGCAAGGCATGGGGAACACACTCCCAGGCCAAGGCAGAACCACATGCCCACGTCTGTTCCTGTCCCCTGCACCGGCAGAGAGCTTGGGGGAGCCAGAGTCTGTCAGGCAGCTGCTGGGTTGGCCGCCTGTGTGGGAAGGGGCAGAGCCGCCCTAGGGGCAAGTTGGGCCTCTTGCTCTCCCTGCTGCCCTGAAGCTGCTGGGCCAAAGACGTCTTGGGCATCCAGCCCCTTACTGGTCCCTTCCCTCTGACGAGGCCCTCTGAGCTCCAGCACCTTGCAGTGTGGAGACAGCCCCTGCCAGCAACCTGCTCTCCAAGGAGGCCTCAACCGAGGCCTAGGCCCAGGGGAAAGGCACCAGCGGGGATGAGCCAGGGGAGGCGCCCGAGCATGTCTGTACCCAGTCCCCGCAGCCTGCCCCTTGGTGGGGCAGTACCCCCGGAGGCCAGGAAGGTCTGGGTAAGGCTGGCCAGGGGCAGGGGCCCTGCTGGGTCCTGCCCCTGGCCGGTGGGGCCTCTGAGCACAACCAGCCCTCTCCCACTGGAAGACCTCCCCGGCTGCCTCCAAAGGCCGGTTTGCAAGCGTTCCCGGCCACTGTTACCAGCAGGCGGGCACAATGCTCCTAAGCCCGGAAGAAAAGCGCTTCAGGGTGGTGCTCTCTCTGGGCCCTTGCCCCTGAGCCTGGGGGCAAGGAAGGGTGTCCACACTCCCAGGCCAAGGCAGAACCACATGCACACGTCTGATCTGCCCCCTGCACCGGCAGAGAGCTCGGGGGAGCCAGAGTCCGTCAGGCAGCTGCTGGGCTGGCCGCCTGTGTGGGAAGTGGCAGAGCCGACCTAGGGGCAAGTTGGGCCTCTTGCTCTCCCTGCTGCCCTGAGGCTGCTGGGCCAAAGAGGTCTTGGGCATCCAGCCCCTTGCTGGTCCCTTCCCTCTGACGAGGCCCTCTGAGCTCCAGCACCTTGCAGTGTGGAGACAGCCCCTGCCAGCAACCTCCTCTCCAAGGAGGCCTCAACCGAGGCCTAGGCCCAGGGGAAAGGCACCAGCGGGGATGAGCCTGGGGAGGCGCCCGGGCATGTCTGGACCCAGTCCCCGCAGCCTGCCCCTTGGTGGGGCAGTACCCCCGGAGGCCAGGAAGGTCTGGGCAAGGCTGGCCAGGGGCAGGGGCCCTGCTGGGTCCTGCCCCTGGCCTGTGGGGCCTCTGAGCACAACCGGCCCTCTCCCACTGGAAGAACTCCCCGGCTGCCTCCAAAGGCCAGTTTGCCAACACTCCCGCCCGCTGTTCCCACCAGGCAAGCACAATGCTCCCAAGCCCGGGAGAAAAGCGCTTCGGGGTGGTGCTCTCCTCGGGCCCTTGCCCCTGAGCCTGGGGCCAGGCAGTTGGTCCACACTCCCAGACCAAGGCAGAACCACATGCACACGTCTGTTCCTGACCCCTGCACCGGCAGAGAGCTCGGGGGAGCCAGAGTCTGTCAGGCAGCTGCTGGGCTGGCCGCCTGTGTGGGAAGGGGCAGAGCCGACCTAGGGGCAAGTTGGGCCTCTTCCTCTCCCTGCTGCCCTGAGGCTGCTGGGCCAAAGAGGTCTTGGGCATCCAGCCCCTTGCTGGTCCCTTCCCTCTGACGAGGCCCTCTGAGCTCCAGCACCTTGCAGTGTGGAGACAGCCCCTGCCAGCAACATCCTCTCCAAGGAGGCCTCAACCGAGGCCTAGGCCCAGGGGAAAGGCACCAGCGGGGATGAGCCTGGGGAGGCGCCCGGGCATGTCTGGACCCAGTCCCCGCAGCCTGCCCCTTGGTGGGGCAGTACCCCCGGAGGCCAGGAAGATCTGGGCAAGGCTGGCCAGGGGCAGGGGCCCTGCTGGGTCCTCCCCATGGCCTGTGGGGCCTCTGAGCACAACCGGCCCTCTCCCACTGGAAGACCTCCCCGGCTGCCTCCAAAGGCCAGTTTGCCAACACTCCTGCCCGCTGTTCCCGCCAGGCACGCACAATGCTCCCAAGCCCGGGAGAAAAGCGCTTCGGGGTGGTGCTCTCTCCGGGCCCTTGCCCCTGAGCCTGTGGGCAAGGCAGGGGGAACACACTCCCAGACCAAGGCAGAAACACATGCACACGTCTGGTCCTGTCCCCGGCACCGGCAGAGAGCTCGGGGGAGCAAGAGTCTCTCAGGCAGGTGCTGGGCTGGCCGCCTGTGTGGGAAGGGGCAGAGCCGACCTAGGGGCAAGTTGGGCCTCTTGCTCTCCCTGCTGCCCTGAGGCTGCAGGGCCAAAGACGTCTTGGGCATCCAGCCCCTTGCTGGTCCCTTCCCTCTGACGAGGCCCTCTGAGCTCCAGTACCTTGCAGTGTGGAGACAGCCCCTGCCAGCAACCTCCTCTCCAAGGACGCCTCAACTGAGGCCTAGGCCCAGGGGAAAGGCACCAGCGGGGTTGAGCCAGGGGAGGCGCCCGGGCATGTCTGGACCCTGTCCCCGCAGCCTGCCCCTTGGTGGGGCAGTACCCCCGGAGGCCAGGAAGGTCTGGGCAAGGCTGGCCAGGGGCAGGGGCCCTGCTGGGTCCTGCCCCTGGCCTGTGGGGCCTCTGAGCACAACCGGCCCTCTCCCACTGGAAGAACTCCCCGGCTGCCTCCAAAGGCCGGTTTGCAAGCACTCCCGCCCACTGTTCCCGCCAGGTGCGCACAATGCTCCCAAGCCCGGGAGAAAAGCGCTTCGGGGTGGTGGTCTCTCCGAGCACTTGCCCCTGAGCCTGGGGGCCAGGCAGGGGATCCACAGACCCAGGCCAAGGCACAACAACATGCACACGTCTGTTCCTGCCCCCTCCACCGGCAGAGAGCTGGGGGGAGCCAGAGTCTGTCAGGCAGCTGCTGGGCTGGCCGCCTGTGTGGGAAGGGGCAGAGCCGACCTAGGGGCAAGTTGGGCCTCTTGCTCTCCTTGCTGCCCTGAGGCTGCTGGGCCAAAGAGGTCTTGGGCATCCAGCCCCTTGCTGGTCCCTTCCCTCTGACGAGGCCCTCTGAGCTCCAGCACCTTGCAGTGTGGAGACAGCGCCTGCCAGCAACGTCCTCTCCAAGGAGGCCTCAACCGAGGCCTAGGCCCAGGGGAAAGGCACCAGCGGGGATGAGCCAGTGGAGGCGCACGGGCATATCAGGACCCAGTCCCCGCAGCCTGCCCCTTGGTGGGGCAGTACCCCCGGAGGCCAGGAAGGTCTGGGCAAGGCTGGCCAGGGGCAGGGTCCCTGCTGGGTCCTGCCCCTGGCCTGTGGGGCCTCTGAGCACAACCGGCACTCTCCCGCTGGAAGACCTCCCCGTCTGCCTCGAAAGGCGGGTTTGCCAACACTCCCGCCCGCTGTTCCCGCCAGGCACGCACAATGCTCCCAAGCCCGGGAGAAAAGCGCTTCGGGGTGGTGCTCTCACCGGGCCCTTGCCCCTGAGCCTGGGGGCCAGGCAGGGGGAACACACTCCCAGGCCAAGGCAGAACGACATGCACACGTCTGTTCCTGCCCCCTACACCGGCAGAGAGCTCGGGGGAGCCAGAGACTGCCAGGCTGCTCCTGGGCTGGCCGCCTGTGTGGGAAGGGGCAGAGCCGACCTAGGCGCAAGTTGGGCCTCTTGCTCTCCCTGCTGCCCTGAGGCTGCTGGGTCAAAGAGGTCTTGGGCAACCAGCCCTTTGCTGGTCCCTTCCCTCTGACGGGGCCCTCTGATCTCCAGCACCTTGAAGTGTGGAGACAGCCCCTGCCAGCAACCTCCTCTCCAAGGAGGCCTCAACCGAGGCCTAGGCCCAGGGGAAAGGCACCAGCGGGGATGAGCCTGGGGAGGCGCCCGGGGATGTCTGGACCCAGTCCCCGCAGCCTGCCCCTTGGTGGGGCAGTACCCCCGGAGGCCAGGAAGGTCTGGGCAAGGCTGGCCAGGGTCAGGGGCCCTGCTGGGTCCTGCCCCTGGCCTGTGGGGCCTCTGAGCACAACCGGCCCTCTCCCACTGGAAGACCTCCCCGGCTGCCTCCAAAGTCCTGTTTGCAAACACTCCCGCCCGCTGTTCACGCCAGGCTCGCACAATGCTCCCAAGCCCGGGAGAAAAGCGCATTGGGGTGGTTCTCTCTCCGGGCCCTTGCCCCTGAGCCTGGGGGCAAGGCACGGGGAACACACTCCCTGGCCAAGGCAGAACCACATGCACACGTCTGTTCCTGTCCCCTGCACCGGCAGAGAGCTTGGGGGAGCCAGAGTCTGGCAGGCAGCTGCTGGGTTGGCCGCCTGTGTGGGAAGGGGCAGAGCCGACCTAGGGGCAAGTTGGGCCTCTTGCTCTCCCTGCTGCCCTGAGGCTGCTGGGCCAAAGACGTCTTGGGCATCCAGCCCCTTACTGGTCCCTTCCCTCTGACGAGGCCCTCTGAGCTCCAGCACCTTGCAGTGTGGAGACAGCCCCTGCCAGCAACCTCCTCTCCAAGGAGGCCTCAACCGAGGCCTAGGCCCAGGGGAAAGGCACCAGCGGGGATGAGCCAGGGGAGGCGCCCGGGCATGTCTGGACCCAGTCCCCGCAGCCTGCCCCTTGGTGGGGCAGTACCCCCGGAGGCCAGGAAGGTCTGGGCAAGGCTGGCCAGGGGCAGGGGCCCTGCTGCGTCCTGCCCCTGGCCTGTGGGGCCTCTGAGCACAACCGGCCCTCTCCCACTGGAAGACCTCCCCGGCTGCCTCCAAAGGCCGGTTTGCAAGCGCTCCCGCCCACTGTTCCCAGCAGGCGTGCACAATGCTCCCAAGCCCGGGAGAAAAGCGCTTCAGGGTGGTGCTCTCTCCGGGCCCTTGCCCATGAGCCTGGGGTCAAGGCACGGTGTCCACACTCCCAGGCCAAGTCAGAACCACATGCACACGTCTGTTCCTGCCCCCTGCACCGGCAGAGAGCTCGGGGAAGCCAGAGTCTGTCAGGCAGCTGCTGGGCTGGCTGCCTGTGTGGGAAGGGGCAGAGCCGACCTAGGGGCAAGTTGGGCCTCTTGCTCTCCCTGCTGCCCTGAGGCTGCTGGGCCAAAGAGGTCTTGGGCATCCATCCCGTTACTGGTCCCTTCCCTCTGACGAGGCCCTCTGAGCTCCAGCACCTTGCAGTGTGGAGAAAGCCCCTGCCAGCAACCTCCTCTCCAAGGAGGCCTCAACCGAGGCCTAGGCCCAGGGGAAAGGCACCAGCGGGGATGAGCCTGGGGAGGCGCCTGGGCATGTCTGGCCCCATTCCCCGCAGCCTACCCCTTGGTGGGGCTGTAACCCCGGAGGCAGGAAGGTCTGGGCAAGGCTGGCCAGGGGCAGGGGCCCTGCGGGGTCCTGCCCCTGGCCTGTGGGGCCTCTGAGCACAACCGGCCCTCTCCCACTGGAAGACCTCCCCGGCTGCCTCCAAAGGCCGGTTTGCAAGCACTCCCGCCCACTGTTCCCACCAAGCGCGCACAATTCTCCCAAGCCTGGGAGAAAAGCGCTTCGGGGTGGTGCTCTCTCCGGGCCCTTGCCCCTGAACCTGGACGCCAGGCAGTTGGTCCACACTCGGAGACCAAGGCAGAACCACATGCACACGTCTGTTCCTGTCCCCTGCACCGGCAGAGAGCTCGGGAGAGCCAGAGTCTGTCAGGCAGCTGCTGGGCTGGCCGCCTGTGTGGGAAGGGGCAGAGCCGACCTAGGGGCAAGTTGGGCCTCTTCCTCTCCCTGCTGCCCTGAGGCTGCTGGGCCAAAGAGGTCTTGGGCATCCAGCCCCTTGCTGGTCCCTTCCCTCTGATGAGGCCCTCTGAGCTCCAGCACCTTGCAGTGTGGAGACAGCCCCTGCCAGCAACCTCCTCTCCAAGGAGGCCTCAACCGGGGCCTAGGCCTAGGGGAAAGGCACCAGCGGGGATGAGCCTGGGGAGGCGCCCGGCCATGTCTGGACCCAGTCCCCGCAGCCTGCCCCTTGGTGGGGCAGTACCCCCGGAAGCCAGGAAGGTCTCGGCAAGGCTGCCAGGGGCAAGGACACTGCTGGGTCCTGCCCCTGGCCTGTTGGGCGTCTGAGCACAACCGGCATTCTCCCGCTGGAAGACCTCCCCGTCTGCCTCCAAAAGACGGTTTGCAAGCACTCCCACCCGCTGTTCCCCCAGGCACGCACAATGCTCCCAAGCCCGGGAGAAAAGCGCTTCGGGGTGGTGCTCTCTCCGGGCCCTTGCCCCTGAGCCTGGGGCCAGGCAGGGGGAACACACTCCCAGGCCAAGTCAGAACCACATGCACACGTCTGTTCCTGCCCCCTGCACCGGCAGAGAGCTCGGGGGAGCCAGAGTCTGTCAGGCAGCTGCTGGGCTGGCCGCCTGTGTGGGAAGGGGCAGAGCCGACCTAGGGGCAAGTTGGGCCTCTTGCTCTCCCTGCTGCCCTGAGGCTGCTGGGCCAAAGAGGTCTTGGGCATCCATCCCGTTACTGGTCCCTTTCCTCTGACGAGGCCCTCTGAGCTCCAGCACCTTGCAGTGTGGAGACAGCCCCTGCCAGCAACCTCCTCTCCAAGGAGGCCTCAACCGAGGCCTAGGCCCAGGGGAAAGGCACCAGCGGGGATGAGCCTGGGGAAGCGCCCGGGCATGTCTGGACCCATTCCCCGCAGCCTACCCCTTGGTGGGGCTGTAACCCCGGAGGCAGGAAGGTCTGGGCAAGGCTGGCCAGGGGCAGGGGCCCTGCTGGGTCCTGCCCCTGGCCTGTGGGGCCTCTGAGCACAACCGGCCCTCTCCCACTGGAAGACCTCCCCGGCTGCCTCCAAAGGCCGGTTTGCAAGCACTCCCGCCCACTGTTCCCACCAAGCGCGCACAATTCTCCCAAGCCTGGGAGAAAAGCGCTTCGGGCTGGTGCTCTCTCCGGGCCCTTGCCCCTGAACCAGGACGCCAGGCAGTTGGTCCACACTCGGAGACCAAGGCAGAACCACATGCACACGTCTGTTCCTGACCCCTGCACCGGCAGAGAGCTCGGGGGAGCCAGAGTCTGTCAGGCAGCTGCTGGGCTGGCCGCCTGTGTGGGAAGGGGCAGAGCCGACCTAGGGGCAAGTTGGGCCTCTTCCTCTCCCTGCTGCCCTGAGGCTGCTGGGCCAAAGAGGTCTTGGGCAATCAGCCCCTTGCTGGTCCCTTCCCTCTGATGAGGCCCTCTGAGCTCCAGCACCTTGCAGTGTGGAGACAGCCCCTGCCAGCAACCTCCTCTCCAAGGAGGCCTCAACCGAGGCCTAGGCCTAGGGGAAAGGCACCAGCGGGGATGAGCCTGGGGAGGCGCCCGGCCATGTCTGGACCCAGTCCCCGCAGCCTGCCCCTTGGTGGGGCAGTACCCCCGGAAGCCAGGAAGGTCTCGGCAAGGCTGCCAGGGGCAAGGACACTGCTGGGTCCTGCCCCTGGCCTGTTGGGCGTCTGAGCACAACCGGCATTCTCCCGCTGGAAGACCTCCCCGTCTGCCTCCAAAAGACGGTTTGCAAGCACTCCCACCCGCTGTTCCCCCAGGCACGCACAATGCTCCCAAGCCCGGGAGAAAAGCGCTTCGGGGTGGTGCTCTCTCCGGGCCCTTGCCCCTGAGCCTGGGGCCAGGCAGGGGGAACACACTCCCAGGCCAAGGGAGAACGACATGCACACGTCTGTTCCTGCCCCCTACACCGGCAGAGAGCTCGGGGGAGCCAGAGACTGCCAGGCTGCTGCTGGGCTGGCTGCCTGTGTGGGACGGGGCAGAGCCGACCTAGGGGCAAGTTGGGCCTCTTGCTCTCCCTGCTGCCCTGAGGCTGCTGGGTCAAAGAGGTCTTGGGCATCCAGCCCTTTGCTGGTGCCTTCCCTCTGACGAGGCCCTCTGAGCTCCAGCACCTTGCAGTGTGGAGACAGCCCCTGCCAGCAACCTCCTCTCCAAAGAGGCCTCAACCGAGGACTACACCCAGGGGAAAGGCACCAGCGGGGATGATCCTGGGGAGGCGCACGGACATGTCTGGACCCAGTCTCCGCAGCCTGCCCCTTGGTGGGGCAGTACCCCCGGAGTCCAGGAAGGTCTGGGCAAGTCTGGCCAGGGGCAGGGGCCCTGCTGGGTCCTCACCCTGGCCTGTGGGGCCTCTGAGCACAACCGGCCCTCTCCCACTGGAAGACCTCCCCGGCTGCCTCCAAAGTCCTGTTTGCAAACACTCCCGCCCGCTGTTCACGTCAGGCTCGCACAATGCTCCCAAGCCCGGGAGAAAAGCACTTCGGAGTGGTGCTCTCTCCGGGCCCTTGCCCCTGAGCCTGGGGGCAAGGCAGGGGGAACACACTCCCAGGCCAAGGCAGAAACACATGCACACGTCTGTTCCTGTCCCCTGCACCGGCAGAGAGCTTGGGGGAGCCAGAGTCTGTCAGGCAGGTGCTGGGTTGGCCGCCTGTGTGGGAAGGGGCAGAGCCGACCTAGGGGCAAGTTGGGCCTCTTGCTCTCCCTGCTGCCCTGAGGCTGCTGGGCCAAAGAGGTCTTGGGAATCCAGCCCCTCACTGGTCCCTTCACTCTGACGAGGCCCTCTGAGCTCCAGCACCTTGCAGTGTGGAGACAGCCCCTGCCAGCAACCTCCTCTCCAAGGAGGCCTCAACCGAGGCCTAGGCCCAGGGGAAAGGCACCAGCGGGGATGAGCCAGGGGAGGCGCCCGAGCATGTCTGGACCCAGTTCCCGCAGCCTGCCCCTTGGTGGGGCAGTACCCCCGGAGGCCAGGAAGGTATGGGCAAGGCTGGCCAGGGGCAGGGGCCCTGCTGGGTCCTGCCCCTGGCCTGTGGGGCCTCTGAGCACAACCGGCCCTCTCCCCCTGAAAGACCTCCCCGGCTGCCTCCAAAGGCCGGTTTGCAAGCGCTACCGCCCACTGTTCCCAGCAGGCGTGCACAATGCTCCTAAGCCCGGGAGAAAAGCGCTTCAGGGTGGTGCTCTCTCTGGGCCCTTCCCCCTGAGCCTGGGGGCAAGGCAGGGTGTCCACACTCCCAGGCCAAGGCAGAACCACATGCACACGTCTGATCTGCCCCCTGCACCGGCAGAGAGCTCGGGGGAGCCAGAGTCTGTCAGGCAGCTGCTGGGCTGGCCGCCTGTGTGGGAAGTGGCAGAGCCGACCTAGGGGCAAGTTGGGCCTCTTGCTCTCCCTGCTGCCCTGAGGCTGCTGGGCCAAAGAGGTCTTGGGCATCCAACCCCTTGCTGGTCCCTTCCCTCTGACGAGGCCCTCTGAGCTCCAGCACCTTGCAGTGTGGAGACAGCCCCTGCCAGCAACCTCCTCTCCAAGGAGGCCTAAACCGAGGCCTAGGCCCAGGGGAAAGGCACCAGCGGGGATGAGCCTGGGGAGGCGCCCGGGCATGTATGGACCCAGTCCCCGCAGCCTGCCCCTTGGTGGGGCAGTACCCCCGGAGGCGAGGAAGGTCTGGGAAAGGCTGGCAAGGGGCAGGGGCCCTGCTGGGTCCTGCCCCTGGCCTGTGGGGCCTCTGAGCACAACCGGCCCTCTCCCACTGGAAGACGTCCCCGGCTGCCTCCAAAGGCCGGTTTGCAAGCACTCCCGCCCACTGTTGCAACCAAGGGCGCACAACGCTCCCAAGCCCGGGAGAAAATCGCCTCGGGGTGGTGCTCTCTCCGGGCCCTTTCCCCTGAGCCTGGGGGCAAGGCAGGGGGTCCACAACCCAGGCCAAGGCAGAACGACATGCACACGTCTGTTCCTGCCCCATGCACCGGCAGAGCTCGGGGGAGCCAGAGTCTGTCAGGCAGCTGCTGGGCTGGCCGCCTGTGTGGGAAGGGGCAGAGCCGACCTAGGGGCAAGTTGGGCCTCTTGCTCTCCCTGCTGCCCTGAGGCTGCTGGGACCAAAGAGATCTTGGGCATCCAGCCCCTTGCTTGTCCCTTCCCTCTGACGAGGCCCTCTGAGCTCCAGCACCTTGCAGTGTGGAGACAGCCCCTGCCAGCAACCTCCTCTCCAAGGAGGCCTCAACCGAGGCCTAGGCCCAGGGGAAAGGCACCAGCGGTGATGAGCCTGGGGAGGCGCCCGGCCATGTCTGGACCCAGTCCCCGCAGCCTGCCCCTTGGTGGGGCAGTACCCCCGGAGGCCAGGAAGGTCTGGGCAAGGCTGGCCACGGGCAGGGGCCCTGCTGGGTCCTGCCCCTGGCCTGTGGGGCCTCTGAGCACAACCGGCCCTCTCCCACTGGAAGACTTCCCCGGCTGCCTCCAAAGGCCGGTTTGCCAACACTCCCGCCCGCTGTTCCCGCCAGGCACGCACAATTCTCCCAAGCCCGGGAGAAAAGCGCTTCGAGGTGTTGCTGTCTCCGGGCCCTTGCCCCTGAGCGTGGGGGCGAGGCAGTGGGTCCACACTCCCAGACCAACGCAGAACCACATGCACACGTCTGTTCCTGACCCCTGCACCGGCAGAGAGCTCGGGGGAGCCAGAGTCTGTCAGGCAGCTGCTGGGCTGGCCGCCTGTGTGGGAAGGGGCAGAGCCGACCTAGGCGCAAGTTGGGCCTCTTGCTCTCCCTGCTGCCCTGAGGCTGCTGGGCCAAAGAGGTCTTGGGCATCCAGCCCCTTGCTGGTCCCTTCCCTCTGACGAGGCCCTCTGAGCTCCAGCACCTTGCAGTGTGGAGACAGCCCCTGCCAGCAACCTCCTCTCCAAGGAGGCCTCAACCGAGGCCTAGGCCCAGGGGAAAGGCACCAGCGGGGATGAGCCTGGGGAGGCGCCCGGCCATGTCTGGACCCAGTCCCCGCAGCCTGCCCCTTGGTGGGGCAGTACCCCCGGGGGCCAGGTGGGTCTGGGCAAGGCTGCCAGGGGCAGGGACACTGCTGGGTCCTGCCCCTGGCCTGTGGGGCCTCTGAGCACAACCGGCACTCTCCCGCTGGAAGACCTCCCCGGCTGCCTCCAAAGGCCGGTTTGCAAGCACTCCCGCCCGCTGTTCCCGCCAGGCACGCACAATGCTCCCAAGCCCGGGAGAAAAGCGCTTCGGGGTGGTGCTCTCTCCGGGCCCTTGCCCCTGAGCCTGGGGGACAGGCAGGGGGAACACACTCCCAGGCCAAGGCAGAACGACATGCACACGTCTGTTCCTGCCCCCTACACCGGCAGAGAGTTCGGGGGAGCCAGACACTGCCAGGCTGCTGCTGGGCTGGCTGCCTGTGTGGGACGGGGTAGAGCCGACCTAGGGGCAAGTTGGGCCTCTTGCTCTCCCTGCTGCCCTGAGGCTGCTGGGTCAAAGAGGTCTTGGGCATCCAGCCCTTTGCTGGTCCTTTCCCTCTGACGAGGCCCTCTGAGCTCCAGCACCTTGCAGTGTGCAGACAGCCCCTGCCGGCAACCTCCTCTCCAAGGAGGCCTCAACCGAGGCCTAGGCCCAGGGGAAAGGCACGAGCGGGGATGAGCCTGGGGAGGCGCCCGGGCATGTCTGGACCCAGTCCCCGCAGCCTGCCCCTTGGTGGGGTAGTACCCCCGGAGGCCAGGAAGGTCTGGGCAAGGCTGCCAGAGGCAGGGACACTGCTGGGTCCTGCCCCTGGCCTGTGGGGCCTCTGAGAACAACTGGCACTCTCCCGCTGGAAGACCTCCCCGTCTGCCTCCAAAGGCTGGTTTGCAAGCACTCAATCCCGCTGTTCACGCCAGCTGCGCACAATGCTCCCAAGCCCGGGAGAAAAGCATTTTGGGGTGGTGCTCACTCCGGGCTTTGGAAGACCTCCCCGGCTGCCTCCAAGGCCGGTTTGCAAGCACTTCTGCCTGCTGTTCCCGCCACCCGCGCACAATGCTCCCAAGCCCGGGAGAAAAGCGTTTCGGGGTGGTGTTCTCTCTGGGCCCAAGAAAGACCTCCCTGGCTGCCCCCAAATGCCGGTTTGCAAGCACTCCCACTCGCTGTTCCCGCCATCCGTGCAAATGCTCCAAGCCCAGGAGAAAAGCCCTTCAGGGTGGTGCTCTCTCCCGGCCCTTGGAAGACCTCCCCGGCTGCCTCCAAAGGCTGGATTTCAAGTACTCCCTCCCGCTGTCCCGCCAGCCGCACACAATGCTCCCAATCACGGGAGAAAAGCGCTTCGGGGTGGTGCTCTCTACGGGCCCTTGGAAGACCTCCCCGTTTGTCTCCAAAGGCCGGTTTGCAAGCACTCATGCCCGCTGTTCCCGCCAGCCGCGCACAATGCTCCCAAGCCTAGGAGAAAAGCGCTTCGGGGTGGTGCTCTCTCCCGGCCCTTGGAAGACCTCCCCGGCTGCCTCCAAAGGCCGGTTTGCAAGCACTCAATCCCGCTGTTCCCGCCAGCCGCGCACAATGCTCCCAAGCCCGGGAGAAAAGCGCTTCGGGGTGGTGCTCTCTCCCGGCCCTTGGAAGACCTCCCCGGCTGCCTCCAAAGGCTGGTTTTCAAGAACTCCCTCCCGCTGACCCGCCAGCCGCACACAATGCTCCCAAGCCCGGGAGAAAAGCATTTTGGGGTGGTCTCTCTCCGGGCCCTTGGAAGACTCCCCGGCTGCCTCTAAAGGCCGGTTTGCAAGCACTCATGTCCTCTGTTCCCGACAGCCGCGAACAATGCTCCCAATTCCGTGAGAAAAGTGCTTCGGGATGGTGCTCTCTCCGGGCCCTTGGAAGACCTCCCAAGCTGCCTCCAAAGGCCGGTTTGCAAGCACTCCCGCCCGCTGTTCCCGCCAGCCTCGCACAATGCTCCCAAGACCGGGAGAAAAGCGCTTCGGGGTGGTGTTCTCTCCGTGCCAATGGAGGACCTCCCTGGCTGCCCCCAAAGGCTGGTTTGCAAGCACTCCCACTCGCTGTTCCCGCCAGCCACGCACAATCCTCCAAAACCCCGGAGAAAAGCGCTTCGGGGTGGTGTTCTCTCCGAGCCCATGGAAGACCTCCCGGGGTGCCCCCAAAGGCCGGTTTGGAAGCACTTCCACTCGCTGTTCCCGCCATCCGCGCACAATGCTCCCAAGCCCGGGAGAAAAGCATTTTGGGGTGGTGCTCACACCGGGCCCTGGAAGACCTCCCCGGCTGCCTCCAAAGGACGGTTTTCAAGCACTCCTGCCTGCTGTTCCCGCCACCCGCGCACAATGCTCCCAAGCCCGGGAGAAAAGCGCTTCGGGGTGGTGCTCTCTACAGGCCCTTGGAAGACCTCCCCGGCTGCCTCCAAAGGCCGGTTTGCAAGGATTCCTTCCTGCTGTTCCCGCCATCCGCGCACAATGCTCCCAAGCCCGGGAGAAAAGCATTTTGGGGTGGTGCTCACACCGGGCCCTGGAAGACCTCCCCGGCTGCCTCCAAAGGACGGTTTTCAAGCACTCCTGCCTGCTGTTCCCGCCACCCGCGCAGAATGCTCCCAAGCGCGGGAGAAAAGCGCTTCGGGGTGGTGCTCTCTACAGGCCCTTGGAAGACCTCCCTGGCTGCCTCCAAAGGCCGGTTTGCAAGGACTCCTTCCTGCTGTTCCCGCCAGCCATGCACAATGCTCCCAAGCCCGGGAGAAAAGCATTTTGGGGTGGTGCTCACTCCGGGCCCTTGGAAGACCTCCCCGGCTGCCTCCAGTGGCCAGTTTGCAAGCACTCATGCCCGCTGTTCCAACAGCCCCGCACAATGCTCCCAAACCCGGGAGAAAAGCTTTTTGGGGTGGTGCTCACACCGGGCCCTGGAAGACCTCCCCGGCTGCCTGCAAAGGCCGGTTTTCAAGCACTCCTGCCTGCTGTTCCCGCCACCCGCGCACAATACTCCCAAGCCCGGGAGAAAAGCGCTTCGGGGTGGTGCTCTCTACAGGCCCTTGGAAGACCTCCCCCGCTGCCTCCAAAGGCCGGTTTGCAAGGACTCCTTCCTGCTGTTCCCGCCAGCCACGCACAATGCTCCCAAGCCCGGGAGAAAAGTGCTTCGGGGTGGTGATCTCTCCGGGCCCTTGGAAGTCGTCCCCGGCTGCCTCCAAAGGCCGGTTTGCAAGCACTCATGCCCGTTGTTCCCACCAGCCGCGCACAATGCTCCCAAGCCCGGGAGAAAAGCATTTTGGGGTGGTGCTCACTCCGGGCCCTTGGAAGACCTCCCCGGCTGCCTCCAAAGGCCAGTTTGCAAGCAGTCCTGCCTGCTGTTCCCGCCAGCCGCGCACAATGCTCCCAAGCCCGGGAGAAAAGCGCTTCGGGGTGGTGCTCTCTCCGGGCCCTTGGAAGACGTCCCCGGCTGCCTCCAAAGGCCGGTTTGCAAGCACTCATGCCCGTTGTTCCCACCAGCCGCGCACAATGCTCCCAAGCCCGGGAGAAAAGCATTTTGGGGTGGTGCTCATTCCGGGCCCTTGGAAGACCTCCCCGGCTGCCTCCAAAGGCCAGTTTGCAAGCAGTCCTGCCTGCTGTTCCCGCCAGCCGCGCACAATGTTCCCAAGTCCGGGAGAAAAGCGCTTCGGGGTGGTGCTCTCTCCGGGCCCTTTCAAGACCTCCCCGGCTGCCTCCAAAGGCCGGTTTGTAAGTACTCATTCCCGCTGCTTCCGCCAGCCACGCACAATGCTCCCAAGCCCGGGAGAAAAGCATTTTGGGGTGGTGCTCTCTCCGGGCCCTTGGAAGACCTCCCGGGCTGCCTCCAAAGGCCGGTTTGCAAGCATTCATGTCCGTTGTTCCCGACAGCCGCGCACAATGCTCCCAAGCCCGAGAGAAAAGCATTTTGGGGTGGTGATCAGTCCGGCCCTTGGAAGACCTCCCCGGCTGCCTCCAAAGGACAGTTTGCAAGCACTCATGCCCGCTGTTCCCGCCAGCCGCGCACAATGCTCCCAAGACCGTGAGAAAAGCGCTTCGGGGTGGTGTTCTCTCAGGGACCATGGAGGACCTCCCCGGCTGCCCCCAAAGGCCGGTTTGCAAGCATTCCCACTCGCTGTTCCCGCCAGGCACACACAATGTTCCAAAACCCCGGAGAAAAGCGCTTCGGGGTGGTGCTCTCTCCGCGCCCTTGGAAGACTTCTCTGGCTGCCGCCAAAGGCCGGTTTGCAAGAATTCCCTCCCGCTGTCCCACCAGCCGCACACAATGCTCCAAAACCCGAGAGAAAAGCGCTTCGAGGTGGTGCTCTCTCCGGTCCCTTGGAAGACCTCCCCGGCTGCCTCCAAAGGCCGGTTTGCAAGCACTCCTGCCTGCTGTTCCCGCCACGCGCGCACAATGCTCCCAAGCCCGGAAGAAAAGCATTTTGGGGTAGTGCTCTCTCCGGGCCCTTGGAAGACCTCCCGGGCTGCCTCCAAAGGCCGGTTTGCAAGCACTCATGTCCGCTGTTCCCGACAGCCGCGCACAATGCTCCCAAGCCCGGGAGAAAAGCATTTTGGGGTGGTGATCAGTCCGGGCCCTTGGAAGACCTCCCCGGCTGCCTCCAAAGGACAGTTTGCAAGAACTCATGCCCGCTGTTCCCGCCAGGCACGCACAATGCTCCCAAGCCCGGGAGAAAAGCGCTTCGGGGTGGTGCTCTCACCGGGCCCTTGCCCCTGAGCCTGGGGGCAATGCAGGGGGATCACACTCCCAGGCCAAGGCAGAACCACATGCAAACGTCTGTTCCTGGTCCCTGCACCGGCAGAGAGCTCGGGGGAGCCAGAGTATGCCAGGCAGCTGCTGGGTTGGCGGCCTGTGTGGAAAGGGGCAGAGCCGACCTAGGGGCAAGTTGGGCCTCTTGCTCTCCCTGCTGCCCTGAGGCTGCTGGGTCAAAGAGGTCTTGGGCATCCAGCACTTTGCTGGTCCCTTCCCTCTGACGAGGCCCTCTGAGCTCCAGCACCTTGCAGTGTGGAGACAGCCCCTGCCAGCATCCTCCTCTCCAAAGAGGCCTCAACCGAGGCCTACGCCCAGGGAAAAAGCACCAGCGGGGATGATCCTGGGGAGGCGCACGGACATGTCTGGACCCAGTCCCCGCAGCCTGCCCCTTGGTGGGGCAGTACCCCCGGAGGCCAGGAAGGTCTGGGCAAGGCTGGCCAGGGGCAGGGGCCCTGCTGGGTCCTGCCCATGGCCTGTGAGGCCTCTGAGCACAACCGGCCCTCTCCCACTGGAAGACCTCCCCGGCTGCCTCCAAAGTCCTGTTTGCAAACACTCCCGCCCGCTGTTCACGCCAGGCTTGCACAATGCTCCCAAGCCCGGGAGAAAAGCGCTTCGGTGTGGTGCTCTCTCCGGGCCCTTGCCCCTGAGCCTGTGGGCAAGGCAGGGGGAAAACACTCCCAGACCAAGGCAGAACCACATGCACACGTCTGTTCCTGTCCCCTGCACCGGCAGAGAGCTCGGCGGAGCCAGAGTCTCTCAGGCAGGTGCTGGGCTGGCCGCCTGTGTGGGAAGGTGCAGAGCCGCCCTAGGGGCAATTTGGGCCTCTTGCTCTCCCTGCTGCCCTGAGGCTGCTGGGCCAAAGACGTCTTGGGCATCCAGCCTCTTACTGGTCCCTTCCCTCCGACGAGGCCCTCTGAGCTCCAGCACCTTGCAGTGTGGAGACAGCACCTGCCAGCAATCTCCTCTCCAAGGAGGCCTCAACCGAGGCCTAGGCCCAGGGGAAAGGCACCAGCGGGGATGAGCCAGGGGAGGCGCCCGGGCATGTCTGGACCCTGTCCCCGCATCCTGCTCCATGGTGGGGCAGTACCCCCGGAGGCCAGGAAGGTCTGGGCAAGGCTGTCCAGGGGCAGGGGCCCTGCTGGGTCCTGCCCCTGGCCTGTGGGGCCTCTGAGCACAACCGGCCCTCTCCCACTGGAAGACCTCCCCGGCTGCCTCCAAAGGCCGGTTTGCAAGCACTCATGCCCGTTGTTCCCACCAGCTTCGCACAATGCTTCCAAGCCCGGGAGAAAAGCATTTTGGGGTGGTGCTCACTCCGGGCCCTTGGAAGACCTCCCAGGCTGCCTCCAAAGGCCAGTTTGCAAGCACTCCTGTCTGCTGTTCCCGCCAGGCGCGCACAATGCTCCCAAGCCCGGGAGAAAAGCGCTTCGGGGTGGTGCTCTCTCCGGGCACTTTCAAGACCTCCCCGGCTGCCTCCAAAGGCCGGTTTGTAAGTACTCATTCCTGCTGCTTCCGCCAGCCACGCACAATGCTTCCAAGCCCGGGAGAAAAGCATTTTGGGGTGGTGCTCACTCCGGGCCCTTGGAAGACCTCCCCGGCTGCCTCCAAAGGCCGGTTTGCCAACAGTCCCGCCCGCTGTTCCCGCCAGGCACGCACAATGCTCCCAAGCCCGGGAGAAAAGCGCTTCGGGGTGTTCCTCTCTCCGGGCCCTTGCCCCTGAGCCTGGGGGCCAGGCAGTGGGTCCACACTCCCAGACCAAGGCAGAACCACATGCACACGTCTGTTCCTGACCCCTGCACCGGCAGAGAGCTCGGGGGAGCCAGAGTCTGTCAAGCAGCTGCTGGGTTGGCTGCCTGTGTGGGAAGGGGCCGAGCCGACCTAGGGGCAAGTTGGGCCTCTTGCTCTCCCTGCTGCCCTGAGGCTGCTGGGCCAAAGACGTCTTGGGCATCCAGCCCCTTGCTGGTCCCTTCCCGCTGACGAGGCCCTCTGGGCTCCAGCACCTTGCAGTGTGGAGACAGCCCCTGCCATCAACCTCGTTTCCAAGGAGGCCTCAACCGAGGCCTAGGCCCAGGGGAAAGGCACCAGCGGGGATGAGCCAGGGGAGGCGCCCGGGCATGTCTGGACCCAGTCCCCGCAGCCTGCCCCTTGGTGGGGCAGTACCCCCGGAGGCCAGGAAGATCTGGGAAAGGCTGGCCAGGGGCAGGGGCCCTGCTGGGTCCTGCCCCTGGCCTGTGGGGCCTCTGAGCACAACCGGCCCTCTCCCGCTGGAAGACCTCCCCGGCTGCCTCCAAAGGCCGGTTTGCATGCACTCATTTCCGCTGTTCCCGACAGCCGCGCACAATGCTCCCAATTCCGGGAGAAAAGTGCTTCGGGATGCTGCTCTCTCCGGGCTTTTGGAAGACCTCCCCGGCTGCCTCCAAAGGCCGGTTTGCAAGCACTCCTGCCCGCTGTTCCCGCCAGCCTCGCACAATGCTCCCAAGATCGGGAGAAAAGCGCTTCGGGGTGGTGTTCTCTCCGTGCCCATGGAGGACCTCCCTGGCTGCCCCCAAAGGCCGGTTTGCAAGCACTCCCACTCGCTGTTCCCGCCAGCCATGCACAATCCTCCAAAACCCCAGAGAAAAGCGCTTCGGGGTGCTGTTTTCTCAGTGCCTATGGAAGACCTCCCGGGGTGCCCCCAAAGGCCGGTTTGGAAGCACTCCGACTCGCTGTTCCCGCCATCCGCGCAAATGTTCCAAGCCCGGGAGAAAAGCGCTTCTGGGTGGTGCTCTTTCCTGGCCCTTGGAAGACCTCCCCGGCTGCCTCCAAAGGCCGGTTTGCAAGCACTCCCGCCCGCTGTTCCCGCCAGCCGCGCACAATGCTCCCAATCACGGGTGAAAAGCGCTTCCGGGTGGTGCTCTCTCCGGGCCCTTGGAAGACCTCCCCGTCTGCCTCCAATTGCCAGTTTGCAAGCACTCATGCCCGCTGTTCCCACCAGCCGCGCACAATGCTCCCAAGCCCGGGAGAAAAGCTTTTTGGGGTGGTGCTCACACCGGGCCGTGGAAGACCTCCCCGGCTGCCTCCAAAGGCCGGTTTTAAGGCACTCCTGCCTGCTGTTCCCGCCACCCGCGCACAATGCTCCCAAGCCCGGGAGAAAAGCGCTTCGGGGTGGTGCTCTCTACAGGCCCTTGGAAGACCTCCCCGGCTGCCTCCAAAGGCCGGTTTGCAAGGACTCCTTCCTGCTGTTCCCGCCAGCCACTCACAATGCTCCCAAGCCCAGGAGAAAAGTGCTTCGGGGTGGTGCTCTCTCCGGGCCCTTGGAAGACGTCCCCGGCTGCCTCCAAAGGCCGGTTTGCAAGCACTCATGTCCGCTGTTCCCGACAGCCGCGCACAATGCTCCCAATTCCGGGAGAAAAGTGCTTCGGGATGGTGCTCTCTGTGGGCCATTGGAAGACCTCCCAAGCTGCCTCCAAAGGCCGGTTTGCAAGCACTCCCGCCCGCTGTTCCTGCCAGCCTCACACAATGCTCCCAAGACCGGGAGAAAAGCGCTTCGGGGTGGTGTTGTCTCCGTGCCAATGGAGGACCTCCCTGGCTGCCCCCAAAGGCCGGTTTGCAAGCACTCCCACTCGCTGTTCCCGCCAGCCACGCACAATCCTCCAAAACCCCGGAGAAAAGCGCTTCGGGGTGGTGTTCTCTCCGTGCCCATGGAAGACCTCCCGTGGTGCCCCCAAAGGCCGGTTTGGAAGCACTCCCACTCGCTGTTCCCGCCATCCGCGCAAATGTTCCAAGCCCGGGAGAAATGCGCTTCTGGGTGGTGCTCTCTCCTGGCCCTTGGAAGACCTCCCAGGCTGCCTCCAAAGGCCGGTTTGCAAGCACTCCTTCCTGCTGTTCCCGCCAGCCACGCACAATGCTCCCAAGCCCGGGAGAAAAGCATTTTGGGGTGGTGCTCACTCCGGGCCCTTGGAAGACCTCCCCGGCTGCCTCCAATGGCCAGTTTGCAAGCACTCATGGCCGCTGTTCCCACCAGCCGCGCACAATGCTCCCAAGCCCGGGAGAAAAGCTTTTTGGGGTGGTGCTCACACCGGGACCTGGAAGACCTCCCCGGTTGCCTCCAAAGGCGGGTTTTCAAGCACTCCTGCCTGCTGTTCCCGCCACCTGCGCACAATGCTCCCAAGCCCGGGAGAAAAGCGCTTCGGGGTTGTGCTCTCTACAGGCCCTTGGAAGACCTCCCCAGCTGCCTCCAAAGGCCGGTTTGCAAGCACTCCTTCCTGCTGTTCCCGCCAGCCACGCACAATGCTCCCAAACCCGGGAGAAAAGCATTTTGGGGTGGTGCTCTCTACAGGCCTTTGGAAGAACTCCCCGGCTGCCTCCAATGGCCAGTTTGCAAGCACTCATGGCCGCTGTTCCCACCAGCCGCGCACAATGCTCCCAAGCCCGGGAGAAAAGCTTTTTGGGGTGGTGCTCACACCGGGCCCTGGAAGACCTCCCCGGCTGCCTCCAAAGGACGGTTTTCAAGCACTCCTGCCTGCTGTTCCCGCCACCCGCGCACAATGCTCCCAAGCCCGGGAGAAAAGCGCTTCGGGGTGGTGTTCTCTACAGGCCCTTGCAAGACCTCCCCGGCTGCCTCCAAAGGCCGGTTTGCAAGGACTCCTTCCTGCTGTTCCCGCCAGCCACGCACAATCCTCCAAAACCCCGGAGAAAAGCGCTTCGGGGTGGTGTTCTCTCCGTGCCCATGGAAGACCTCCCGGGGTGCCCCCAAAGGCCGGTTTGGAAGCACTCCCACTTGCTATTCCCGCCATCAGCGCAAATGTTCCAAGCCCGGGAGAAATGCGCTTCTGAGTGGTGCTCTCTCCTGGCCCTTGGAAGACCTCCCAGGCTGCCTCCAAAGGCCGGTTTGCAAGCACTCCCGCCCGCTGTTCCATCCAGACACGCACAATGCTCCCAAGCCCGGGAGAAAAGCATTTTGGGGTGGTGCTCACACCGGGCCCTGGAAGACCTCCCCGGCTGCCTCCAAAGGACGGTTTTCAAGCACTCCTGCCTGCTGTTCCCGCCACCCGCGCACATTGCTCCCAAGCCCGGGAGAAAAGCGCTTCGGGGTGGTGCTCTCTACAGGCCCTTGGAAGACCTCCCCGGCTGCCTCCAAAGGCCGGTTTGCAAGCACTCCTTCCTGCTGTTCGCGCCAGCCACGCACAATGCTCCCAAGCCCGGGAGAAAAGCATTTTGGGGTGGTGCTCACTCCGGGCCCTTGGAAGACCTCCCCGGCTGCCTCCAATGGCCAGTTTGTAAGCACTCATGGCCGCTGTTCCCACCAGCCGCGCACAATGCTCCCAAGCCCGGGAGAAAAGCGCTTCGGGGTGGTGCTCTCACCGGACCCTTGCCCCTGAGCCTGGGGGCAATGCAGGGGGAACACACTCCCAGGCCAAGGCAGAACCACATGCACACGTCTGTTCCTGCCCCCTGCACCGGCAGAGAGCTCAGGGGAGCCAGAGTCTGTCAGGCAGCTGCTGGGCTGGCCGCCTGTGTGGGACGGGGCAGAGCCGACCTAGGGGCAAGTTGGGCCTCTTGCTCTCCCTGCTGCCCTGAGGCTGCGGGCCAAAGAGGTCTTGGGCATCCAGCCCCTTGCTGGTCCCTTCCCTCTGACGAGGCCCTCTGAGCTCCAGCACCTTGCAGTGTGGAGACAGCCCCTGCCAGCAACCTCCTCTCCAAGGAGGCCTCAACCGAGGCCTAGGCCCAGGGGAAAGGCACCAGCGGGGATGAGCCTGGGGAGGCGCCCGGGCATGTCTGGACCCAGTCCCCGCAGCCTGCCCCTTGGTGGGGCTGTAACCGCGGAGGCAGGAAGGTCTGGGCAAGGCTGGCCAGGGGCAGGGGCCCTGCTGGGTCCTGCCCCTGGCCTGTGGGGCCTCTGAGCACAACCGGCCCTCTCCCACTGGAAGACCTCCCCGGCTGCCTCCAAAGGCCGGTTTGCAAGCACTCCCGCCCACTGTTCCCACCAAGCGCGCACAATGCTCCCAAGCCCGGGAGAAAAGCGCTTTGGGGTGGTGCTCTCTCCGGGCCCTTGCCCATGAGCCTGGGGGACAGGCAGGGGGTCCACACTCCCAGGCCAAGGCAGAACCACATGCACACGTCTGTTCCTGCCCCGTGCAATGGCAGAGAGCTCGGGGGAGACAGAGTCTGTCAGGTAGCTGCTGGGCTGGCGGCCTGTGTGGGAAGGGGCAGAGACGACCTAGGGGCAAGTTGGGCCTCTTGCTCTCCCTGCTGCCCTGAGGCTGCTGGGCCAAAGAGGTCTTGGGCATCCAGACCCTTGCTTGTCCCTTCCCTCTGACGAGGCCCTCTGAGCTCCAGCACCTTGCAGTGTGGAGACAGCCCCTGCCAGCAACCTCCTCTCCAAGGAGGCCTCAACCGAGGCCTAGGCCCAGGGGAAAGGCTCCAGCGGGAATGAGCCTGGGGAGGCGCCCGGGCATGTCTGGACCCAGTCCCCGCAGCCTGCCCCTTGGTGGGGCAGTACCCCCGGAGGCCAGGAAGGTCTGGGCAAGGCTGGCCAGGGGCAGGGGCCCTGCTGGGTCCTGCCCCTGGCCTGTAGGGCCTCTGAGCACAACCGGCCCTCTCCCGCTGGAAGACCTCCCCAGCTGCCTCCAAAAGCCAGTTTGCCAACACTCCTGCCCGCTGTTCCCGCCAGGCACGCACAATGCTCCCAAGCCCGGGAGAAATGCGCTTCGGGGTGGTGATCTCTCCGGGCCCTTGCCCCTGAGCTTGGGGGCCAGGCAGGGGGTCCACACTCGCAGGCCAAGGCAGAACCACATGCACACGTCTGTTCCTGCCCCCTGCACCAGCAGAGAGCTCAGGCGAGCCAGTCTGTCAGGCAGCTGCTCGGCTGGCGGCCTGTGTGGGAAGGGGCAGAGCCGACCTAGAGGCAAGTTGGGCCTCTTGCTCTCCCTGCTGCCCTGAGGCTGCTGGGCCAAAGAGGTCTTGGGCATCCAGCCCCTTGCAGGTCCCTTCCCTCTGACGAGGCCCTCTGAGCTCCAGCACCTTGCAGTGTGGAGACAGCCCCTGCCAGCAACCTCCTCTCCAAGGAGGCCTCAACCGAGGCCTAGGCCCAGGGGAAAGGCACCAGCGGGGATGAGCCTGGGGAGGCGCCCGGGCATGTCTGGACCCAGTCCCCGCAGCCTGCCCCTTGGTGGGGCAGTACACCCGGAGGCCAGGAAGGTCTGGGAAAGGCTGGCCAGGGGCAGGGGCCCTGCTGGGTCCTGCCCCTGGCCTGTGGGGCCTCTGAGCACAACCGGCCCTCTCCCACTGGAAGACCTCCCCGGCTGCCTCCAAAGGACGGTTTGCAAGCACTCCCGCCCACTGTTCCCACTAGGCGCGCACAATGCTCCCAAGCCCGGGAGAAAGGTGCTTCGGGGTGGTGCTCTCTCCGGGCCCTTGCCCCTGAGCCTGGGGGCCAGGCATGTGGTCCACACTCCCAGGCCAAGGCAGAACCACATGCACACGTCTGTTCCTGCCCCTTGCACCGGCAGAGAGCTCGGGGGAGACAGAGTCTGTCAGGCAGCTGCTGGGCCGGCCGCTTGTGTGGGAAGGGGCAGAGCCGCCCTAGGGGCAAGTTGGGCCTCTTGCTCTCCCTGCTGCCCTGAGGCTGCTGGGCCAAAGACGTCTTGGGCATCCAGCCCCTTACTGGTCCCTTCCCTCTGACGAGGCCCTCTGAGCTCCAGCACCTTGCAGTGTGGAGACAGCCCCTGCCAGCAACCTCCTCTCCAAGGAGGCCTCAACCGAGGCCTAGGCCCAAGGGAAAGGCACCAGCGGGGATGAGCCTGGGGAGGCGCCCGGGCATGTATGGACCCAGGCCCCGCAGCCTGCCCCTTGGTGGGGCAGTACCCCCGGAGGCCAGGAAGGTCTGGGCAAGGCTGGCCAGGGGCAGGGGCCCTGCTGCGTCCTGCCCCTGGCCTGTGGGGCCTCTGAGCACAACCGGCCCTCTCCCACTGGAAGACCTCCCCGGCTGCCTCCAAAGGCCGGTTTGCAAGCGCTCCCGCCCACTGTTCCCAGCAGGCGTGCACAATGCTCCCAAGCCCGGGAGAAAAGCGCTTCAGGGTGGTGCTCTCTCCGGGCCCTTGCCCCTGAGCCTGGGGGCAAGGCAGGGTGTCCACACTCCCAGGACAAGGCAGAACCACATGCACACGTCTGATCTGCCCCCTGCACCGGCAGAGATCTCGGGGGAGCCAGAGTCTGTCAGGCAGCTGCTGGGCTGGCCGCCTGTGTGGGAAGGGGCAGAGCCGACCTAGGGGCAAGTTGGGCCTCTTGCTCTCCCTGCTGCCCTGAGGCTGCAGGGCCAAAGACGTCTTGGGCATCCAGCCCCTTGCTGGTCCCTTCCCTCTGACGAGGCCCTCTGAGCTCCAGTACCTTGCAGTGTGGAGACAGCCCCTGCCAGCAACCTCCTCTCCAAGGACGCCTCAACCGAGGCCTAGGCCCAGGGGAAAGGCACCAGCGGGGATGAGCCTGGGGAGGCGCCCGGGCATGTCTGGACCCAGTCCCCGCAGCCTGCCCCTTGGTGGGGCAGTACCCCCGGAGGCCAGGAAGGTCTGGGCAAGGCTGCCAGGGGCAGGGACACTGCTGGGTCCTGCCCCTGGCCTGTGGGGCGTCTGAGCACAACCGGCACTCTCCCGCTGGAAGACCTCCCCGTCTGCCTCGAAAGGCCGGTTTGCAAGCACTCCCGCCCGCTGTTCCCGCCAGGCACGCACAATGCTCCCAAGCCCGGGAGAAAAGCGCTTCGGGGTGGTGCTCTCACCGGGCCCTTGCCCCTGAGCCTGGGGGCCAGGCAGGGGGAACACACTCCCAGGCCAAGGCAGAACGACATGCACACGTCTGTTCCTGCCCCCTACACCGGCAGAGAGCTCGGGAGAGCCAGAGACTGCCAGGCTTCTGCTGGGCTGGCCGCCTGTGTGGGAAGGGGCAGAGCCGACCTAGGGGCAAGTTGGGCCTCTTGCTCTCCCTGCTGCCCTGAGGCTGCTGGGTCAAAGAGGTCTTGGGCAACCAGCCCTTTGCTGGTCCCTTCCCTCTGACGGGGCCCTCTGATCTCCAGCACCTTGAAGTGTGGAGACAGCCCCTGCCAGCAACCTCCTCTCCAAGGAGGCCTCAACCGAGGCCTAGGCCCAGGGGAAAGGCACCAGCGGGGATGAGCCTGGGGAGGCGCCCGGGGATGTCTGGACCCAGTCCCCGCAGCCTGCCCCTTGGTGGGGCAGTACCCCCGGAGGCCAGGAAGGTCTGGGCAAGGCTGGCCAGGGTCAGGGGCCCTGCTGGGTCCTGCCCCTGGCCTGTGGGGCCTCTGAGCACAACCGGCCCTCTCCCACTGGAAGACCTCCCCGGCTGCCTCCAAAGTCCTGTTTGCAAACACTCCCGCCCGCTGTTCACGCCAGGCTCGCACAATGCTCCCAAGCCCGGGAGAAAAGCGCATTGGGGTGGTTCTCTCTCCGGGCCCTTGCCCCTGAGCCTGGGGACAAGGCACGGGGAACACACTCCCTGGCCAAGGCAGAAACACATGCACACGTCTGTTCCTGTCCCCTGCACCGGCAGAGAGCTTGGGGGAGCCAGAGTCTGGCAGGCAGCTGCTGGGTTGGCCGCCTGTGTGGGAAGGGGCAGAGCCGACCTAGGGGCAAGTTGGGCCTCTTGCTCTCCCTGCTGCCCTGAGGCTGCTGGGCCAAAGACGTCTTGGGCATCCAGCCCCTTACTGGTCCCTTCCCTCTGACGAGGCCCTCTGAGCTCCAGCACCTTGCAGTGTGGAGACAGCCCCTGCCAGCAACCTCCTCTCCAAGGAGGCCTCAACCGAGGCCTAGGCCCAGGGGAAAGGCACCAGCGGGGATGAGCCAGGGGAGGCGCCCGGGCATGTCTGGACCCAGTCCCCGCAGCCTGCCCCTTGGTGGGGCAGTACCCCCGGAGGCCAGGAAGGTCTGGGCAAGGCTGGCCAGGGGCAGGGGCCCTGCTGCGTCCTGCCCCTGGCCTGTGGGGCCTCTGAGCACAACCGGCCCTCTCCCACTGGAAGACCTCCCCGGCTGCCTCCAAAGGCCGGTTTGCAAGCGCTCCCGCCCACTGTTCCCAGCAGGCGTGCACAATGCTCCCAAGCCCGGGAGAAAAGCGCTTCAGGGTGGTGCTCTCTCCGGGCCCTTGCCCATGAGCCTGGGGTCAAGGCACGGTGTCCACACTCCCAGGCCAAGTCAGAACCACATGCACACGTCTGTTCCTGCCCCCTGCACCGGCAGAGAGCTCGGGGGAGCCAGAGTCTGTCAGGCAGCTGCTGGGCTGGCCGCCTGTGTGGGAAGGGGCAGAGCCGACCTAGGGGCAAGTTGGGCCTCTTGCTCTCCCTGCTGCCCTGAGGCTGCTGGGCCAAAGAGGTCTTGGGCATCCATCCCGTTACTGGTCCCTTCCCTCTGACGAGGCCCTCTGAGCTCCAGCACCTTGCAGTGTGGAGAAAGCCCCTGCCAGCAACCTCCTCTCCAAGGAGGCCTCAACCGAGGCCTAGGCCCAGGGGAAAGGCACCAGCGGGGATGAGCCTGGGGAGGCGCCCGGGCATGTCTGGACCCATTCCCCGCAGCCTACCCCTTGGTGGGGCTGTAACCCCGGAGGCAGGAAGGTCTGGGCAAGGCTGGCCAGGGGCAGGGGCCCTGCGGGGTCCTGCCCCTGGCCTGTGGGGCCTCTGAGCACAACCGGCCCTCTCCCACTGGAAGACCTCCCCGGCTGCCTCCAAAGGCCGGTTTGCAAGCGCTCCCGCCCACTGTTCCCACCAAGCGCGCACAATTCTCCCAAGCCTGGGAGAAAAGCGCTTCGGGGTGGTGCTCTCTCCGGGCCCTTGCCCCTGAACCTGGACGCCAGGCAGTTGGTCCACACTCGGAGACCAAGGCAGAACCACATGCACACGTCTGTTCCTGACCCCTGCACCGGCAGAGAGCTCGGGAGAGCCAGAGTCTGTCAGGCAGCTGCTGGGCTGGCCGCCTGTGTGGGAAGGGGCAGAGCCGACCTAGGGGCAAGTTGGGCCTCTTCCTCTCCCTGCTGCCCTGAGGCTGCTGGGCCAAAGAGGTCTTGGGCATCCAGCCCCTTGCTGGTCCCTTCCCTCTGATGAGGCCCTCTGAGCTCCAGCACCTTGCAGTGTGGAGACAGCCCCTGCCAGCAACCTCCTCTCCAAGGAGGCCTCAACCGGGGCCTAGGCCTAGGGGAAAGGCACCAGCGGGGATGAGCCTGGGGAGGCGCCCGGCCATGTCTGGACCCAGTCCCCGCAGCCTGCCCCTTGGTGGGGCAGTACCCCCGGAAGCCAGGAAGGTCTCGGCAAGGCTGCCAGGGGCAAGGACACTACTGGGTCCTGCCCCTGGCCTGTTGGGCGTCTGAGCACAACCGGCATTCTCCCGCTGGAAGACCTCCCCGTCTGCCTCCAAAAGACGGTTTGCAAGCACTCCCACCCGCTGTTCCCCCAGGCACGCACAATGCTCCCAAGCCCGGGAGAAAAGCGCTTCGGGGTGGTGCTCTCTCCGGGCCCTTTCCCCTGAGCCTGGGGCCAGGCAGGGGGAACACACTCCCAGGCCAAGTCAGAACCACATGCACACGTCTGTTCCTGCCCCCTGCACCGGCAGAGAGCTCGGGGGAGCCAGAGTCTGTCAGGCAGCTGCTGGGCTGGCCGCCTGTGTGGGAAGGGGCAGAGCCGACCTAGGGGCAAGTTGGGCCTCTTGCTCTCCCTGCTGCCCTGAGGCTGCTGGGCCAAAGAGGTCTTGGGCATCCATCCCGTTACTGGTCCCTTCCCTCTGACGAGGCCCTCTGAGCTCCAGCACCTTGCAGTGTGGAGACAGCCCCTGCCAGCAACCTCCTCTCCAAGGAGGCCTCAACCGAGGCCTAGGCCCAGGGGAAAGGCACCAGCGGGGATGAGCCTGGGGAGGCGCCCGGGCATGTCTGGACCCATTCCCCGCAGCCTACCCCTTGGTGGGGCTGTAACCCCGGAGGCAGGAAGGTCTGGGCAAGGCTGGCCAGGGGCAGGGGCCCTGCTGGGTCCTGCACCTGGCCTGTGGGGCCTCTGAGCACAACCGGCCCTCTCCCACTGGAAGACCTCCCCGGCTGCCTCCAAAGGCCGGTTTGCAAGCACTCCCGCCCACTGTTCCCACCAAGCGCGCACAATTCTCCCAAGCCTGGGAGAAAAGCGCTTCGGGGTGGTGCTCTCTCCGGGCCCTTGCCCCTGAACCTGGACGCCAGGCAGTTGGTCCACACTCGGAGACCAAGGCAGAACCACATGCACACGTCTGTTCCTGACCCCTGCACCGGCAGAGAGCTCGGGGGAGCCAGAGTCTGTCAGGCAGCTGCTGGGCTGGCCGCCTGTGTGGGAAGGGGCAGAGCCGACCTAGGGGCAAGTTGGGCCTCTTGCTCTCCCTGCTGACCTGAGGCTGCTGGGTCAAAGAGGTCTTGGGCATCCAGCCCTTTGCTGGTGCCTTCCCTCTGACGAGGCCCTCTGAGCTCCAGCACCTTGCAGTGTGGAGACAGCCCCTGCCAGCAACCTCCTCTCCAAAGAGGCCTCAACCGAGGACTACACCCAGGGGAAAGGCACCAGCGGGGATGATCCTGGGGAGGCGCACGGACATGTCTGGACCCAGTCTCCGCAGCCTGCCCCTTGGTGGGGCAGTACCCCCGGAGTCCAGGAAGGTCTGGGCAAGTCTGGCCAGGGGCAGGGGCCCTGCTGGGTCCTCACCCTGGCCTGTGGGGCCTCTGAGCACAACCGGCCCTCTCCCACTGGAAGACCTCCCCGGCTGCCTCCAAAGTCCTGTTTGCAAACACTCCCGCCCGCTGTTCACGTCAGGCTCGCACAATGCTCCCAAGCCCGGGAGAAAAGCACTTCGGAGTGGTGCTCTCTCCGGGCCCTTGCCCCTGAGCCTGGGGGCAAGGCAGGGGGAACACACTCCCAGGCCAAGGCAGAAACACATGCACACGTCTGTTCCTGTCCCCTGCACCGGCAGAGAGCTTGGGGGAGCCAGAGTCTGTCAGGCAGGTGCTGGGTTGGCCGCCTGTGTGGGAAGGGGCAGAGCCGACCTAGGGGCAAGTTGGGCCTCTTGCTCTCCCTGCTGCCCTGAGGCTGCTGGGCCAAAGAGGTCTTGGGAATCCAGCCCCTCACTGGTCCCTTCACTCTGACGAGGCCCTCTGAGCTCCAGCACCTTGCAGTGTGGAGACAGCCCCTGCCAGCAACCTCCTCTCCAAGGAGGCCTCAAACGAGGCCTAGGCCCAGGGGAAAGGCACCAGCGGGGATGAGCCAGGGGAGGCGCCCGAGCATGTCTGGACCCAGTTCCCGCAGCCTGCCCCTTGGTGGGGCAGTACCCCCGGAGGCCAGGAAGATCTGGGCAAGGCTGGCCAGGGGCAGGGGCCTTGCTGGGTCCTGCCCCTGGCCTGTGGGGCCTCTGAGCACAACCGTCCCTCTCCCCCTGAAAGACCTCCCCGGCTGCCTCCAAAGGCCGGTTTGCAAGCGCTACCGCCCACTGTTCCCAGCAGGCGTGCACAATGCTCCTAAGCCCGGGAGAAAAGCGCTTCAGGGTGGTGCTCTCTCTGGGCCCTTCCCCCTGAGCCTGGGGGCAAGGCAGGGTGTCCACACTCCCAGGCCAAGGCAGAACCACATGCACACGTCTGATCTGCCCCCTGCACCGGCAGAGAGCTCGGGGGAGCCAGAGTCTGTCAGGCAGCTGCTGGGCTGGCCGCCTGTGTGGGAAGTGGCAGAGCCGACCTAGGGGCAAGTTGGGCCTCTTGCTCTCCCTGCTGCCCTGAGGCTGCTGGGCCAAAGAGGTCTTGGGCATCCAACCCCTTGCTGGTCCCTTCCCTCTGACGAGGCCCTCTGAGCTCCAGCACCTTGCAGTGTGGAGACAGCCCCTGCCAGCAACCTCCTCTCCAAGGAGGCCTAAACCGAGGCCTAGGCCCAGGGGAAAGGCACCAGCGGGGATGAGCCTGGGGAGGCGCCCGGGCATGTATGGACCCAGTCCCCGCAGCCTGCCCCTTGGTGGGGCAGTACCCCCGGAGGCGAGGAAGGTCTGGGAAAGGCTGGCAAGGGGCAGGGGCCCTGCTGGGTCCTGCCCCTGGCCTGTGGGGCCTCTGAGCACAACCGGCCCTCTCCCACTGGAAGACGTCCCCGGCTGCCTCCAAAGGCCGGTTTGCAAGCACTCCCGCCCACTGTTGCAACCAAGGGCGCACAACGCTCCCAAGCCCGGGAGAAAATCGCCTCGGGGTGGTGCTCTCTCCGGGCCCTTTCCCCTGAGCCTGGGGGCAAGGCAGGGGGTCCACAACCCAGGCCAAGGCAGAACGACATGCACACGTCTGTTCCTGCCCCATGCACCGGCAGAGAGCTCGGGGGAGCCAGAGTCTGTCAGGCAGCTGCTGGGCTGGCCGCCTGTGTGGGAAGGGGCAGAGCCGACCTAGGGGCAAGTTGGGCCTCTTGCTCTCCCTGCTGCCCTGAGGCTGCTGGGACCAAAGAGATCTTGGGCATCCAGCCCCTTGCTTGTCCCTTCCCTCTGACGAGGCCCTCTGAGCTCCAGCACCTTGCAGTGTGGAGACAGCCCCTGCCAGCAACCTCCTCTCCAAGGAGGCCTCAAACGAGGCCTAGGCCCAGGGGAAAGGCACCAGCGGGGATGAGCCAGGGGAGGCGCCCGAGCATGTCTGGACCCAGTTCCCGCAGCCTGCCCCTTGGTGGGGCAGTACCCCCGGAGGCCAGGAAGATCTGGGCAAGGCTGGCCAGGGGCAGGGGCCTTGCTGGGTCCTGCCCCTGGCCTGTGGGGCCTCTGAGCACAACCGTCCCTCTCCCCCTGAAAGACCTCCCCGGCTGCCTCCAAAGGCCGGTTTGCAAGCGCTACCGCCCACTGTTCCCAGCAGGCGTGCACAATGCTCCTAAGCCCGGGAGAAAAGCGCTTCAGGGTGGTGCTCTCTCTGGGCCCTTCCCCCTGAGCCTGGGGGCAAGGCAGGGTGTCCACACTCCCAGGCCAAGGCAGAACCACATGCACACGTCTGATCTGCCCCCTGCACCGGCAGAGAGCTCGGGGGAGCCAGAGTCTGTCAGGCAGCTGCTGGGCTGGCCGCCTGTGTGGGAAGTGGCAGAGCCGACCTAGGGGCAAGTTGGGCCTCTTGCTCTCCCTGCTGCCCTGAGGCTGCTGGGCCAAAGAGGTCTTGGGCATCCAACCCCTTGCTGGTCCCTTCCCTCTGACGAGGCCCTCTGAGCTCCAGCACCTTGCAGTGTGGAGACAGCCCCTGCCAGCAACCTCCTCTCCAAGGAGGCCTAAACCGAGGCCTAGGCCCAGGGGAAAGGCACCAGCGGGGATGAGCCTGGGGAGGCGCCCGGGCATGTATGGACCCAGTCCCCGCAGCCTGCCCCTTGGTGGGGCAGTACCCCCGGAGGCGAGGAAGGTCTGGGAAAGGCTGGCAAGGGGCAGGGGCCCTGCTGGGTCCTGCCCCTGGCCTGTGGGGCCTCTGAGCACAACCGGCCCTCTCCCACTGGAAGACGTCCCCGGCTGCCTCCAAAGGCCGGTTTGCAAGCACTCCCGCCCACTGTTGCAACCAAGGGCGCACAACGCTCCCAAGCCCGGGAGAAAATCGCCTCGGGGTGGTGCTCTCTCCGGGCCCTTTCCCCTGAGCCTGGGGGCAAGGCAGGGGGTCCACAACCCAGGCCAAGGCAGAACGACATGCACACGTCTGTTCCTGCCCCATGCACCGGCAGAGAGCTCGGGGGAGCCAGAGTCTGTCAGGCAGCTGCTGGGCTGGCCGCCTGTGTGGGAAGGGGCAGAGCCGACCTAGGGGCAAGTTGGGCCTCTTGCTCTCCCTGCTGCCCTGAGGCTGCTGGGACCAAAGAGATCTTGGGCATCCAGCCCCTTGCTTGTCCCTTCCCTCTGACGAGGCCCTCTGAGCTCCAGCACCTTGCAGTGTGGAGACAGCCCCTGCCAGCAACCTCCTCTCCAAGGAGGCCTCAACCGAGGCCTAGGCCCAGGGGAAAGGCACCAGCGGGGATGAGCCAGGGGAGGCGCCCGAGCATGTCTGGACCCAGTTCCCGCAGCCTGCCCCTTGGTGGGGCAGTACCCCCGGAGGCCAGGAAGATCTGGGCAAGGCTGGCCAGGGGCAGGGGCCCTGCTGGGTCCTGCCCCTGGCCTGTGGGGCCTCTGAGCAGAACCGGCCCTCTCCCCTTGAAAGACCTCCCCGGCTGCCTCCAAAGGCCGGTTTGCAAGCGCTACCGCCCACTGTTCCCAGCAGGCGTGCACAATGCTCCTAAGCCCGGGAGAAAAGCGCTTCAGGGTGGTGCTCTCTCTGGGCCCTTCCCCCTGAGCCTGGGGGCAAGGCAGGGTGTCCACACTCCCAGGCCAAGGCAGAACCACATGCACACGTCTGATCTGCCCCCTGCACCGGCAGAGAGCTCGGGGGAGCCAGAGTCTGTCAGGCAGCTGCTGGGCTGGCCGCCTGTGTGGGAAGTGGCAGAGCCGACCTAGGGGCAAGTTGGGCCTCTTGCTCTCCCTGCTGCCCTGAGGCTGCTGGGCCAAAGAGGTCTTGGGCATCCAACCCCTTGCTGGTCCCTTCCCTCTGACGAGGCCCTCTGAGCTCCAGCACCTTGCAGTGTGGAGACAGCCCCTGCCAGCAACCTCCTCTCCAAGGAGGCCTAAACCGAGGCCTAGGCCCAGGGGAAAGGCACCAGCGGGGATGAGCCTGGGGAGGCGCCCGGGCATGTATGGACCCAGTCCCCGCAGCCTGCCCCTTGGTGGGGCAGTACCCCCGGAGGCGAGGAAGGTCTGGGAAAGGCTGGCAAGGGGCAGGGGCCCTGCTGGGTCCTGCCCCTGGCCTGTGGGGCCTCTGAGCACAACCGGCCCTCTCCCACTGGAAGACGTCCCCGGCTGCCTCCAAAGGCCGGTTTGCAAGCACTCCCGCCCACTGTTGCAACCAAGGGCGCACAACGCTCCCAAGCCCGGGAGAAAATCGCCTCGGGGTGGTGCTCTCTCCGGGCCCTTTCCCCTGAGCCTGGGGGCAAGGCAGGGGGTCCACAACCCAGGCCAAGGCAGAACGACATGCACACGTCTGTTCCTGCCCCATGCACCGGCAGAGAGCTCGGGGGAGCCAGAGTCTGTCAGGCAGCTGCTGGGCTGGCCGCCTGTGTGGGAAGGGGCAGAGCCGACCTAGGGGCAAGTTGGGCCTCTTGCTCTCCCTGCTGCCCTGAGGCTGCTGGGACCAAAGAGATCTTGGGCATCCAGCCCCTTGCTTGTCCCTTCCCTCTGACGAGGCCCTCTGAGCTCCAGCACCTTGCAGTGTGGAGACAGCCCCTGCCAGCAACCTCCTCTCCAAGGAGGCCTCAACCGAGGCCTAGGCCCAGGGGAAAGGCACCAGCGGGGATGAGCCAGGGGAGGCGCCCGAGCATGTCTGGACCCAGTTCCCGCAGCCTGCCCCTTGGTGGGGCAGTACCCCCGGAGGCCAGGAAGATCTGGGCAAGGCTGGCCAGGGGCAGGGGCCCTGCTGGGTCCTGCCCCTGGCCTGTGGGGCCTCTGAGCAGAACCGGCCCTCTCCCCTTGAAAGACCTCCCCGGCTGCCTCCAAAGGCCGGTTTGCAAGCGCTACCGCCCACTGTTCCCAGCAGGCGTGCACAATGCTCCTAAGCCCGGGAGAAAAGCGCTTCAGGGTGGTGCTCTCTCTGGGCCCTTCCCCCTGAGCCTGGGGGCAAGGCAGGGTGTCCACACTCCCAGGCCAAGGCAGAACCACATGCACACGTCTGATCTGCCCCCTGCACCGGCAGAGAGCTCGGGGGAGCCAGAGTCTGTCAGGCAGCTGCTGGGCTGGCCGCCTGTGTGGGAAGTGGCAGAGCCGACCTAGGGGCAAGTTGGGCCTCTTGCTCTCCCTGCTGCCCTGAGGCTGCTGGGCCAAAGAGGTCTTGGGCATCCAACCCCTTGCTGGTCCCTTCCCTCTGACGAGGCCCTCTGAGCTCCAGCACCTTGCAGTGTGGAGACAGCCCCTGCCAGCAACCTCCTCTCCAAGGAGGCCTAAACCGAGGCCTAGGCCCAGGGGAAAGGCACCAGCGGGGATGAGCCTGGGGAGGCGCCCGGGCATGTATGGACCCAGTCCCCGCAGCCTGCCCCTTGGTGGGGCAGTACCCCCGGAGGCGAGGAAGGTCTGGGAAAGGCTGGCAAGGGGCAGGGGCCCTGCTGGGTCCTGCCCCTGGCCTGTGGGGCCTCTGAGCACAACCGGCCCTCTCCCACTGGAAGACGTCCCCGGCTGCCTCCAAAGGCCGGTTTGCAAGCACTCCCGCCCACTGTTGCAACCAAGGGCGCACAACGCTCCCAAGCCCGGGAGAAAATCGCCTCGGGGTGGTGCTCTCTCCGGGCCCTTTCCCCTGAGCCTGGGGGCAAGGCAGGGGGTCCACAACCCAGGCCAAGGCAGAACGACATGCACACGTCTGTTCCTGCCCCATGCACCGGCAGAGAGCTCGGGGGAGCCAGAGTCTGTCAGGCAGCTGCTGGGCTGGCCGCCTGTGTGGGAAGGGGCAGAGCCGACCTAGGGGCAAGTTGGGCCTCTTGCTCTCCCTGCTGCCCTGAGGCTGCTGGGACCAAAGAGATCTTGGGCATCCAGCCCCTTGCTTGTCCCTTCCCTCTGACGAGGCCCTCTGAGCTCCAGCACCTTGCAGTGTGGAGACAGCCCCTGCCAGCAACCTCCTCTCCAAGGAGGCCTCAACCGAGGCCTAGGCCCAGGGGAAAGGCACCAGCGGGGATGAGCCTGGGGAGGCGCCCGGCCATGTCTGGACCCAGTCCCCGCAGCCTGCCCCTTGGTGGGGCAGTACCCCCGGAGGCCAGGAAGGTCTGGGCAAGGCTGGCCACGGGCAGGGGCCCTGCTGGGTCCTGCACCTGGCCTGTGGGGCCTCTGAGCACAACCGGCCCTCTCCCACTGGAAGACCTCCCCGGCTGCCTCCAAAGGCCGGTTTGCAAGCACTCCCGCCCACTGTTCCCACCAAGCGCGCACAATTCTCCCAAGCCTGGGAGAAAAGCGCTTCGGGGTGGTGCTCTCTCCGGGCCCTTGCCCCTGAACCTGGACGCCAGGCAGTTGGTCCACACTCGGAGACCAAGGCAGAACCACATGCACACGTCTGTTCCTGACCCCTGCACCGGCAGAGAGCTCGGGGGAGCCAGAGTCTGTCAGGCAGCTGCTGGGCTGGCCACCTGTGTGGGAAGGGGCAGAGCCGACCTAGGGGCAAGTTGGGCCTCTTCCTCTCCCTGCTGCCCTGAGGCTGCTGGGCCAAAGAGGTCTTGGGCATCCAGCCCCTTGCTGGTCCCTTCCCTCTGATGAGGCCCTCTGAGCTCCAGCACCTTGCAGTGTGGAGACAGCCCCTGCCAGCAACCTCCTCTCCAAGGAGGCCTCAACCGAGGCCTAGGCCTAGGGGAAAGGCACCAGCGGGGATGAGCCTGGGGAGGCGCCCGGCCATGTCTGGACCCAGTCCCCGCAGCCTGCCCCTTGGTGGGGCAGTACCCCCGGAAGCCAGGAAGGTCTCGGCAAGGCTGCCAGGGGCAAGGACACTGCTGGGTCCTGCCCCTGGCCTGTTGGGCGTCTGAGCACAACCGGCATTCTCCCGCTGGAAGACCTCCCCGTCTGCCTCCAAAAGACGGTTTGCAAGCACTCCCACCCGCTGTTCCCCCAGGCATGCACAATGCTCCCAAGCCCGGGAGAAAAGCGCTTCGGGGTGGTGCTCTCTCCGGGCCCTTGCCCCTGAGCCTGGGGCCAGGCAGGGGGAACACACTCCCAGGCCAAGGGAGAACGACATGCACACGTCTGTTCCTGCCCCCTACACCGGCAGAGAGCTCGGGGGAGCCAGAGACTGCCAGGCTGCTGCTGGGCTGGCTGCCTGTGTGGGACGGGGCAGAGCCGACCTAGGGGCAAGTTGGGCCTCTTGCTCTCCCTGCTGCCCTGAGGCTGCTGGGTCAAAGAGGTCTTGGGCATCCAGCCCTTTGCTGGTGCCTTCCCTCTGACGAGGCCCTCTGAGCTCCAGCACCTTGCAGTGTGGAGACAGCCCCTGCCAGCAACCTCCTCTCCAAAGAGGCCTCAACCGAGGACTACACCCAGGGGAAAGGCACCAGCGGGGATGATCCTGGGGAGGCGCACGGACATGTCTGGACCCAGTCTCCGCAGCCTGCCCCTTGGTGGGGTAGTACCCCCGGAGGCCAGGAAGGTCTGGGCAAGGCTGCCAGAGGCAGGGACACTGCTGGGTCCTGCCCCTGGCCTGTGGGGCCTCTGAGAACAACTGGCACTCTCCCGCTGGAAGACCTCCCCGTCTGCCTCCAAAGGCTGGTTTGCAAGCACTCAATCCCGCTGTTCACGCCAGCTGCGCACAATGCTCCCAAGCCCGGGAGAAAAGCATTTTGGGGTGGTGCTCACTCCGGGCTTTGGAAGACCTCCCCGGCTGCCTCCAAGGCCGGTTTGCAAGCACTTCTGCCTGCTGTTCCCGCCACCCGCGCACAATGCTCCCAAGCCCGGGAGAAAAGCGTTTCGGGGTGGTGTTCTCTCTGGGCCCAAGAAAGACCTCCCTGGCTGCCCCCAAATGCCGGTTTGCAAGCACTCCCACTCGCTGTTCCCGCCATCCGTGCAAATGCTCCAAGCCCAGGAGAAAAGCCCTTCAGGGTGGTGCTCTCTCCCGGCCCTTGGAAGACCTCCCCGGCTGCCTCCAAAGGCTGGATTTCAAGTACTCCCTCCCGCTGTCCCGCCAGCCGCACACAATGCTCCCAATCACGGGAGAAAAGCGCTTCGGGGTGGTGCTCTCTACGGGCCCTTGGAAGACCTCCCCGTTTGTCTCCAAAGGCCGGTTTGCAAGCACTCATGCCCGCTGTTCCCGCCAGCCGCGCACAATGCTCCCAAGCCTAGGAGAAAAGCGCTTCGGGGTGGTGCTCTCTCCCGGCCCTTGGAAGACCTCCCCGGCTGCCTCCAAAGGCCGGTTTGCAAGCACTCAATCCCGCTGTTCCCGCCAGCCGCGCACAATGCTCCCAAGCCCGGGAGAAAAGCGCTTCGGGGTGGTGCTCTCTCCCGGCCCTTGGAAGACCTCCCCGGCTGCCTCCAAAGGCTGGTTTTCAAGAACTCCCTCCCGCTGACCCGCCAGCCGCACACAATGCTCCCAAGCCCGGGAGAAAAGCATTTTGGGGTGGTCTCTCTCCGGGCCCTTGGAAGACTCCCCGGCTGCCTCTAAAGGCCGGTTTGCAAGCACTCATGTCCTCTGTTCCCGACAGCCGCGAACAATGCTCCCAATTCCGTGAGAAAAGTGCTTCGGGATGGTGCTCTCTCCGGGCCCTTGGAAGACCTCCCAAGCTGCCTCCAAAGGCCGGTTTGCAAGCACTCCCGCCCGCTGTTCCCGCCAGCCTCGCACAATGCTCCCAAGACCGGGAGAAAAGCGCTTCGGGGTGGTGTTCTCTCCGTGCCAATGGAGGACCTCCCTGGCTGCCCCCAAAGGCTGGTTTGCAAGCACTCCCACTCGCTGTTCCCGCCAGCCACGCACAATCCTCCAAAACCCCGGAGAAAAGCGCTTCGGGGTGGTGTTCTCTCCGAGCCCATGGAAGACCTCCCGGGGTGCCCCCAAAGGCCGGTTTGGAAGCACTTCCACTCGCTGTTCCCGCCATCCGCGCACAATGCTCCCAAGCCCGGGAGAAAAGCATTTTGGGGTGGTGCTCACACCGGGCCCTGGAAGACCTCCCCGGCTGCCTCCAAAGGACGGTTTTCAAGCACTCCTGCCTGCTGTTCCCGCCACCCGCGCACAATGCTCCCAAGCCCGGGAGAAAAGCGCTTCGGGGTGGTGCTCTCTACAGGCCCTTGGAAGACCTCCCCGGCTGCCTCCAAAGGCCGGTTTGCAAGGATTCCTTCCTGCTGTTCCCGCCATCCGCGCACAATGCTCCCAAGCCCGGGAGAAAAGCATTTTGGGGTGGTGCTCACACCGGGCCCTGGAAGACCTCCCCGGCTGCCTCCAAAGGACGGTTTTCAAGCACTCCTGCCTGCTGTTCCCGCCACCCGCGCAGAATGCTCCCAAGCGCGGGAGAAAAGCGCTTCGGGGTGGTGCTCTCTACAGGCCCTTGGAAGACCTCCCTGGCTGCCTCCAAAGGCCGGTTTGCAAGGACTCCTTCCTGCTGTTCCCGCCAGCCATGCACAATGCTCCCAAGCCCGGGAGAAAAGCATTTTGGGGTGGTGCTCACTCCGGGCCCTTGGAAGACCTCCCCGGCTGCCTCCAGTGGCCAGTTTGCAAGCACTCATGCCCGCTGTTCCAACAGCCCCGCACAATGCTCCCAAACCCGGGAGAAAAGCTTTTTGGGGTGGTGCTCACACCGGGCCCTGGAAGACCTCCCCGGCTGCCTGCAAAGGCCGGTTTTCAAGCACTCCTGCCTGCTGTTCCCGCCACCCGCGCACAATACTCCCAAGCCCGGGAGAAAAGCGCTTCGGGGTGGTGCTCTCTACAGGCCCTTGGAAGACCTCCCCCGCTGCCTCCAAAGGCCGGTTTGCAAGGACTCCTTCCTGCTGTTCCCGCCAGCCACGCACAATGCTCCCAAGCCCGGGAGAAAAGTGCTTCGGGGTGGTGATCTCTCCGGGCCCTTGGAAGTCGTCCCCGGCTGCCTCCAAAGGCCGGTTTGCAAGCACTCATGCCCGTTGTTCCCACCAGCCGCGCACAATGCTCCCAAGCCCGGGAGAAAAGCATTTTGGGGTGGTGCTCACTCCGGGCCCTTGGAAGACCTCCCCGGCTGCCTCCAAAGGCCA
Organism: Dama dama; assembly: GCF_033118175.1. Classification (NCBI taxonomy): domain Eukaryota; kingdom Metazoa; phylum Chordata; class Mammalia; order Artiodactyla; family Cervidae; genus Dama; species Dama dama. The sequence goes on from NW_026870889.1 coordinate 3,427,771, forward strand.
GTTTGCAAGCAGTCCTGCCTGCTGTTCCCGCCAGCCGCGCACAATGCTCCCAAGCCCGGGAGAAAAGCGCTTCGGGGTGGTGCTCTCTCCGGGCCCTTGGAAGACGTCCCCGGCTGCCTCCAAAGGCCGGTTTGCAAGCACTCATGCCCGTTGTTCCCACCAGCCGCGCACAATGCTCCCAAGCCCGGGAGAAAAGCATTTTGGGGTGGTGCTCATTCCGGGCCCTTGGAAGACCTCCCCGGCTGCCTCCAAAGGCCAGTTTGCAAGCAGTCCTGCCTGCTGTTCCCGCCAGCCGCGCACAATGTTCCCAAGTCCGGGAGAAAAGCGCTTCGGGGTGGTGCTCTCTCCGGGCCCTTTCAAGACCTCCCCGGCTGCCTCCAAAGGCCGGTTTGTAAGTACTCATTCCCGCTGCTTCCGCCAGCCACGCACAATGCTCCCAAGCCCGGGAGAAAAGCATTTTGGGGTGGTGCTCTCTCCGGGCCCTTGGAAGACCTCCCGGGCTGCCTCCAAAGGCCGGTTTGCAAGCATTCATGTCCGTTGTTCCCGACAGCCGCGCACAATGCTCCCAAGCCCGAGAGAAAAGCATTTTGGGGTGGTGATCAGTCCGGCCCTTGGAAGACCTCCCCGGCTGCCTCCAAAGGACAGTTTGCAAGCACTCATGCCCGCTGTTCCCGCCAGCCGCGCACAATGCTCCCAAGACCGTGAGAAAAGCGCTTCGGGGTGGTGTTCTCTCAGGGACCATGGAGGACCTCCCCGGCTGCCCCCAAAGGCCGGTTTGCAAGCATTCCCACTCGCTGTTCCCGCCAGGCACACACAATGTTCCAAAACCCCGGAGAAAAGCGCTTCGGGGTGGTGCTCTCTCCGCGCCCTTGGAAGACTTCTCTGGCTGCCGCCAAAGGCCGGTTTGCAAGAATTCCCTCCCGCTGTCCCACCAGCCGCACACAATGCTCCAAAACCCGAGAGAAAAGCGCTTCGAGGTGGTGCTCTCTCCGGTCCCTTGGAAGACCTCCCCGGCTGCCTCCAAAGGCCGGTTTGCAAGCACTCCTGCCTGCTGTTCCCGCCACGCGCGCACAATGCTCCCAAGCCCGGAAGAAAAGCATTTTGGGGTAGTGCTCTCTCCGGGCCCTTGGAAGACCTCCCGGGCTGCCTCCAAAGGCCGGTTTGCAAGCACTCATGTCCGCTGTTCCCGACAGCCGCGCACAATGCTCCCAAGCCCGGGAGAAAAGCATTTTGGGGTGGTGATCAGTCCGGGCCCTTGGAAGACCTCCCCGGCTGCCTCCAAAGGACAGTTTGCAAGAACTCATGCCCGCTGTTCCCGCCAGGCACGCACAATGCTCCCAAGCCCGGGAGAAAAGCGCTTCGGGGTGGTGCTCTCACCGGGCCCTTGCCCCTGAGCCTGGGGGCAATGCAGGGGGATCACACTCCCAGGCCAAGGCAGAACCACATGCAAACGTCTGTTCCTGGTCCCTGCACCGGCAGAGAGCTCGGGGGAGCCAGAGTATGCCAGGCAGCTGCTGGGTTGGCGGCCTGTGTGGAAAGGGGCAGAGCCGACCTAGGGGCAAGTTGGGCCTCTTGCTCTCCCTGCTGCCCTGAGGCTGCTGGGTCAAAGAGGTCTTGGGCATCCAGCACTTTGCTGGTCCCTTCCCTCTGACGAGGCCCTCTGAGCTCCAGCACCTTGCAGTGTGGAGACAGCCCCTGCCAGCATCCTCCTCTCCAAAGAGGCCTCAACCGAGGCCTACGCCCAGGGAAAAAGCACCAGCGGGGATGATCCTGGGGAGGCGCACGGACATGTCTGGACCCAGTCCCCGCAGCCTGCCCCTTGGTGGGGCAGTACCCCCGGAGGCCAGGAAGGTCTGGGCAAGGCTGGCCAGGGGCAGGGGCCCTGCTGGGTCCTGCCCATGGCCTGTGAGGCCTCTGAGCACAACCGGCCCTCTCCCACTGGAAGACCTCCCCGGCTGCCTCCAAAGTCCTGTTTGCAAACACTCCCGCCCGCTGTTCACGCCAGGCTTGCACAATGCTCCCAAGCCCGGGAGAAAAGCGCTTCGGTGTGGTGCTCTCTCCGGGCCCTTGCCCCTGAGCCTGTGGGCAAGGCAGGGGGAAAACACTCCCAGACCAAGGCAGAACCACATGCACACGTCTGTTCCTGTCCCCTGCACCGGCAGAGAGCTCGGCGGAGCCAGAGTCTCTCAGGCAGGTGCTGGGCTGGCCGCCTGTGTGGGAAGGTGCAGAGCCGCCCTAGGGGCAATTTGGGCCTCTTGCTCTCCCTGCTGCCCTGAGGCTGCTGGGCCAAAGACGTCTTGGGCATCCAGCCTCTTACTGGTCCCTTCCCTCCGACGAGGCCCTCTGAGCTCCAGCACCTTGCAGTGTGGAGACAGCACCTGCCAGCAATCTCCTCTCCAAGGAGGCCTCAACCGAGGCCTAGGCCCAGGGGAAAGGCACCAGCGGGGATGAGCCAGGGGAGGCGCCCGGGCATGTCTGGACCCTGTCCCCGCATCCTGCTCCATGGTGGGGCAGTACCCCCGGAGGCCAGGAAGGTCTGGGCAAGGCTGTCCAGGGGCAGGGGCCCTGCTGGGTCCTGCCCCTGGCCTGTGGGGCCTCTGAGCACAACCGGCCCTCTCCCACTGGAAGACCTCCCCGGCTGCCTCCAAAGGCCGGTTTGCAAGCACTCATGCCCGTTGTTCCCACCAGCTTCGCACAATGCTTCCAAGCCCGGGAGAAAAGCATTTTGGGGTGGTGCTCACTCCGGGCCCTTGGAAGACCTCCCAGGCTGCCTCCAAAGGCCAGTTTGCAAGCACTCCTGTCTGCTGTTCCCGCCAGGCGCGCACAATGCTCCCAAGCCCGGGAGAAAAGCGCTTCGGGGTGGTGCTCTCTCCGGGCACTTTCAAGACCTCCCCGGCTGCCTCCAAAGGCCGGTTTGTAAGTACTCATTCCTGCTGCTTCCGCCAGCCACGCACAATGCTTCCAAGCCCGGGAGAAAAGCATTTTGGGGTGGTGCTCACTCCGGGCCCTTGGAAGACCTCCCCGGCTGCCTCCAAAGGCCGGTTTGCCAACAGTCCCGCCCGCTGTTCCCGCCAGGCACGCACAATGCTCCCAAGCCCGGGAGAAAAGCGCTTCGGGGTGTTCCTCTCTCCGGGCCCTTGCCCCTGAGCCTGGGGGCCAGGCAGTGGGTCCACACTCCCAGACCAAGGCAGAACCACATGCACACGTCTGTTCCTGACCCCTGCACCGGCAGAGAGCTCGGGGGAGCCAGAGTCTGTCAAGCAGCTGCTGGGTTGGCTGCCTGTGTGGGAAGGGGCCGAGCCGACCTAGGGGCAAGTTGGGCCTCTTGCTCTCCCTGCTGCCCTGAGGCTGCTGGGCCAAAGACGTCTTGGGCATCCAGCCCCTTGCTGGTCCCTTCCCGCTGACGAGGCCCTCTGGGCTCCAGCACCTTGCAGTGTGGAGACAGCCCCTGCCATCAACCTCGTTTCCAAGGAGGCCTCAACCGAGGCCTAGGCCCAGGGGAAAGGCACCAGCGGGGATGAGCCAGGGGAGGCGCCCGGGCATGTCTGGACCCAGTCCCCGCAGCCTGCCCCTTGGTGGGGCAGTACCCCCGGAGGCCAGGAAGATCTGGGAAAGGCTGGCCAGGGGCAGGGGCCCTGCTGGGTCCTGCCCCTGGCCTGTGGGGCCTCTGAGCACAACCGGCCCTCTCCCGCTGGAAGACCTCCCCGGCTGCCTCCAAAGGCCGGTTTGCATGCACTCATTTCCGCTGTTCCCGACAGCCGCGCACAATGCTCCCAATTCCGGGAGAAAAGTGCTTCGGGATGCTGCTCTCTCCGGGCTTTTGGAAGACCTCCCCGGCTGCCTCCAAAGGCCGGTTTGCAAGCACTCCTGCCCGCTGTTCCCGCCAGCCTCGCACAATGCTCCCAAGATCGGGAGAAAAGCGCTTCGGGGTGGTGTTCTCTCCGTGCCCATGGAGGACCTCCCTGGCTGCCCCCAAAGGCCGGTTTGCAAGCACTCCCACTCGCTGTTCCCGCCAGCCATGCACAATCCTCCAAAACCCCAGAGAAAAGCGCTTCGGGGTGCTGTTTTCTCAGTGCCTATGGAAGACCTCCCGGGGTGCCCCCAAAGGCCGGTTTGGAAGCACTCCGACTCGCTGTTCCCGCCATCCGCGCAAATGTTCCAAGCCCGGGAGAAAAGCGCTTCTGGGTGGTGCTCTTTCCTGGCCCTTGGAAGACCTCCCCGGCTGCCTCCAAAGGCCGGTTTGCAAGCACTCCCGCCCGCTGTTCCCGCCAGCCGCGCACAATGCTCCCAATCACGGGTGAAAAGCGCTTCCGGGTGGTGCTCTCTCCGGGCCCTTGGAAGACCTCCCCGTCTGCCTCCAATTGCCAGTTTGCAAGCACTCATGCCCGCTGTTCCCACCAGCCGCGCACAATGCTCCCAAGCCCGGGAGAAAAGCTTTTTGGGGTGGTGCTCACACCGGGCCGTGGAAGACCTCCCCGGCTGCCTCCAAAGGCCGGTTTTAAGGCACTCCTGCCTGCTGTTCCCGCCACCCGCGCACAATGCTCCCAAGCCCGGGAGAAAAGCGCTTCGGGGTGGTGCTCTCTACAGGCCCTTGGAAGACCTCCCCGGCTGCCTCCAAAGGCCGGTTTGCAAGGACTCCTTCCTGCTGTTCCCGCCAGCCACTCACAATGCTCCCAAGCCCAGGAGAAAAGTGCTTCGGGGTGGTGCTCTCTCCGGGCCCTTGGAAGACGTCCCCGGCTGCCTCCAAAGGCCGGTTTGCAAGCACTCATGTCCGCTGTTCCCGACAGCCGCGCACAATGCTCCCAATTCCGGGAGAAAAGTGCTTCGGGATGGTGCTCTCTGTGGGCCATTGGAAGACCTCCCAAGCTGCCTCCAAAGGCCGGTTTGCAAGCACTCCCGCCCGCTGTTCCTGCCAGCCTCACACAATGCTCCCAAGACCGGGAGAAAAGCGCTTCGGGGTGGTGTTGTCTCCGTGCCAATGGAGGACCTCCCTGGCTGCCCCCAAAGGCCGGTTTGCAAGCACTCCCACTCGCTGTTCCCGCCAGCCACGCACAATCCTCCAAAACCCCGGAGAAAAGCGCTTCGGGGTGGTGTTCTCTCCGTGCCCATGGAAGACCTCCCGTGGTGCCCCCAAAGGCCGGTTTGGAAGCACTCCCACTCGCTGTTCCCGCCATCCGCGCAAATGTTCCAAGCCCGGGAGAAATGCGCTTCTGGGTGGTGCTCTCTCCTGGCCCTTGGAAGACCTCCCAGGCTGCCTCCAAAGGCCGGTTTGCAAGCACTCCTTCCTGCTGTTCCCGCCAGCCACGCACAATGCTCCCAAGCCCGGGAGAAAAGCATTTTGGGGTGGTGCTCACTCCGGGCCCTTGGAAGACCTCCCCGGCTGCCTCCAATGGCCAGTTTGCAAGCACTCATGGCCGCTGTTCCCACCAGCCGCGCACAATGCTCCCAAGCCCGGGAGAAAAGCTTTTTGGGGTGGTGCTCACACCGGGACCTGGAAGACCTCCCCGGTTGCCTCCAAAGGCGGGTTTTCAAGCACTCCTGCCTGCTGTTCCCGCCACCTGCGCACAATGCTCCCAAGCCCGGGAGAAAAGCGCTTCGGGGTTGTGCTCTCTACAGGCCCTTGGAAGACCTCCCCAGCTGCCTCCAAAGGCCGGTTTGCAAGCACTCCTTCCTGCTGTTCCCGCCAGCCACGCACAATGCTCCCAAACCCGGGAGAAAAGCATTTTGGGGTGGTGCTCTCTACAGGCCTTTGGAAGAACTCCCCGGCTGCCTCCAATGGCCAGTTTGCAAGCACTCATGGCCGCTGTTCCCACCAGCCGCGCACAATGCTCCCAAGCCCGGGAGAAAAGCTTTTTGGGGTGGTGCTCACACCGGGCCCTGGAAGACCTCCCCGGCTGCCTCCAAAGGACGGTTTTCAAGCACTCCTGCCTGCTGTTCCCGCCACCCGCGCACAATGCTCCCAAGCCCGGGAGAAAAGCGCTTCGGGGTGGTGTTCTCTACAGGCCCTTGCAAGACCTCCCCGGCTGCCTCCAAAGGCCGGTTTGCAAGGACTCCTTCCTGCTGTTCCCGCCAGCCACGCACAATCCTCCAAAACCCCGGAGAAAAGCGCTTCGGGGTGGTGTTCTCTCCGTGCCCATGGAAGACCTCCCGGGGTGCCCCCAAAGGCCGGTTTGGAAGCACTCCCACTTGCTATTCCCGCCATCAGCGCAAATGTTCCAAGCCCGGGAGAAATGCGCTTCTGAGTGGTGCTCTCTCCTGGCCCTTGGAAGACCTCCCAGGCTGCCTCCAAAGGCCGGTTTGCAAGCACTCCCGCCCGCTGTTCCATCCAGACACGCACAATGCTCCCAAGCCCGGGAGAAAAGCATTTTGGGGTGGTGCTCACACCGGGCCCTGGAAGACCTCCCCGGCTGCCTCCAAAGGACGGTTTTCAAGCACTCCTGCCTGCTGTTCCCGCCACCCGCGCACATTGCTCCCAAGCCCGGGAGAAAAGCGCTTCGGGGTGGTGCTCTCTACAGGCCCTTGGAAGACCTCCCCGGCTGCCTCCAAAGGCCGGTTTGCAAGCACTCCTTCCTGCTGTTCGCGCCAGCCACGCACAATGCTCCCAAGCCCGGGAGAAAAGCATTTTGGGGTGGTGCTCACTCCGGGCCCTTGGAAGACCTCCCCGGCTGCCTCCAATGGCCAGTTTGTAAGCACTCATGGCCGCTGTTCCCACCAGCCGCGCACAATGCTCCCAAGCCCGGGAGAAAAGCGCTTCGGGGTGGTGCTCTCACCGGACCCTTGCCCCTGAGCCTGGGGGCAATGCAGGGGGAACACACTCCCAGGCCAAGGCAGAACCACATGCACACGTCTGTTCCTGCCCCCTGCACCGGCAGAGAGCTCAGGGGAGCCAGAGTCTGTCAGGCAGCTGCTGGGCTGGCCGCCTGTGTGGGACGGGGCAGAGCCGACCTAGGGGCAAGTTGGGCCTCTTGCTCTCCCTGCTGCCCTGAGGCTGCGGGCCAAAGAGGTCTTGGGCATCCAGCCCCTTGCTGGTCCCTTCCCTCTGACGAGGCCCTCTGAGCTCCAGCACCTTGCAGTGTGGAGACAGCCCCTGCCAGCAACCTCCTCTCCAAGGAGGCCTCAACCGAGGCCTAGGCCCAGGGGAAAGGCACCAGCGGGGATGAGCCTGGGGAGGCGCCCGGGCATGTCTGGACCCAGTCCCCGCAGCCTGCCCCTTGGTGGGGCTGTAACCGCGGAGGCAGGAAGGTCTGGGCAAGGCTGGCCAGGGGCAGGGGCCCTGCTGGGTCCTGCCCCTGGCCTGTGGGGCCTCTGAGCACAACCGGCCCTCTCCCACTGGAAGACCTCCCCGGCTGCCTCCAAAGGCCGGTTTGCAAGCACTCCCGCCCACTGTTCCCACCAAGCGCGCACAATGCTCCCAAGCCCGGGAGAAAAGCGCTTTGGGGTGGTGCTCTCTCCGGGCCCTTGCCCATGAGCCTGGGGGACAGGCAGGGGGTCCACACTCCCAGGCCAAGGCAGAACCACATGCACACGTCTGTTCCTGCCCCGTGCAATGGCAGAGAGCTCGGGGGAGACAGAGTCTGTCAGGTAGCTGCTGGGCTGGCGGCCTGTGTGGGAAGGGGCAGAGACGACCTAGGGGCAAGTTGGGCCTCTTGCTCTCCCTGCTGCCCTGAGGCTGCTGGGCCAAAGAGGTCTTGGGCATCCAGACCCTTGCTTGTCCCTTCCCTCTGACGAGGCCCTCTGAGCTCCAGCACCTTGCAGTGTGGAGACAGCCCCTGCCAGCAACCTCCTCTCCAAGGAGGCCTCAACCGAGGCCTAGGCCCAGGGGAAAGGCTCCAGCGGGAATGAGCCTGGGGAGGCGCCCGGGCATGTCTGGACCCAGTCCCCGCAGCCTGCCCCTTGGTGGGGCAGTACCCCCGGAGGCCAGGAAGGTCTGGGCAAGGCTGGCCAGGGGCAGGGGCCCTGCTGGGTCCTGCCCCTGGCCTGTAGGGCCTCTGAGCACAACCGGCCCTCTCCCGCTGGAAGACCTCCCCAGCTGCCTCCAAAAGCCAGTTTGCCAACACTCCTGCCCGCTGTTCCCGCCAGGCACGCACAATGCTCCCAAGCCCGGGAGAAATGCGCTTCGGGGTGGTGATCTCTCCGGGCCCTTGCCCCTGAGCTTGGGGGCCAGGCAGGGGGTCCACACTCGCAGGCCAAGGCAGAACCACATGCACACGTCTGTTCCTGCCCCCTGCACCAGCAGAGAGCTCAGGCGAGCCAGTCTGTCAGGCAGCTGCTCGGCTGGCGGCCTGTGTGGGAAGGGGCAGAGCCGACCTAGAGGCAAGTTGGGCCTCTTGCTCTCCCTGCTGCCCTGAGGCTGCTGGGCCAAAGAGGTCTTGGGCATCCAGCCCCTTGCAGGTCCCTTCCCTCTGACGAGGCCCTCTGAGCTCCAGCACCTTGCAGTGTGGAGACAGCCCCTGCCAGCAACCTCCTCTCCAAGGAGGCCTCAACCGAGGCCTAGGCCCAGGGGAAAGGCACCAGCGGGGATGAGCCTGGGGAGGCGCCCGGGCATGTCTGGACCCAGTCCCCGCAGCCTGCCCCTTGGTGGGGCAGTACACCCGGAGGCCAGGAAGGTCTGGGAAAGGCTGGCCAGGGGCAGGGGCCCTGCTGGGTCCTGCCCCTGGCCTGTGGGGCCTCTGAGCACAACCGGCCCTCTCCCACTGGAAGACCTCCCCGGCTGCCTCCAAAGGACGGTTTGCAAGCACTCCCGCCCACTGTTCCCACTAGGCGCGCACAATGCTCCCAAGCCCGGGAGAAAGGTGCTTCGGGGTGGTGCTCTCTCCGGGCCCTTGCCCCTGAGCCTGGGGGCCAGGCATGTGGTCCACACTCCCAGGCCAAGGCAGAACCACATGCACACGTCTGTTCCTGCCCCTTGCACCGGCAGAGAGCTCGGGGGAGACAGAGTCTGTCAGGCAGCTGCTGGGCCGGCCGCTTGTGTGGGAAGGGGCAGAGCCGCCCTAGGGGCAAGTTGGGCCTCTTGCTCTCCCTGCTGCCCTGAGGCTGCTGGGCCAAAGACGTCTTGGGCATCCAGCCCCTTACTGGTCCCTTCCCTCTGACGAGGCCCTCTGAGCTCCAGCACCTTGCAGTGTGGAGACAGCCCCTGCCAGCAACCTCCTCTCCAAGGAGGCCTCAACCGAGGCCTAGGCCCAAGGGAAAGGCACCAGCGGGGATGAGCCTGGGGAGGCGCCCGGGCATGTATGGACCCAGGCCCCGCAGCCTGCCCCTTGGTGGGGCAGTACCCCCGGAGGCCAGGAAGGTCTGGGCAAGGCTGGCCAGGGGCAGGGGCCCTGCTGCGTCCTGCCCCTGGCCTGTGGGGCCTCTGAGCACAACCGGCCCTCTCCCACTGGAAGACCTCCCCGGCTGCCTCCAAAGGCCGGTTTGCAAGCGCTCCCGCCCACTGTTCCCAGCAGGCGTGCACAATGCTCCCAAGCCCGGGAGAAAAGCGCTTCAGGGTGGTGCTCTCTCCGGGCCCTTGCCCCTGAGCCTGGGGGCAAGGCAGGGTGTCCACACTCCCAGGACAAGGCAGAACCACATGCACACGTCTGATCTGCCCCCTGCACCGGCAGAGATCTCGGGGGAGCCAGAGTCTGTCAGGCAGCTGCTGGGCTGGCCGCCTGTGTGGGAAGGGGCAGAGCCGACCTAGGGGCAAGTTGGGCCTCTTGCTCTCCCTGCTGCCCTGAGGCTGCAGGGCCAAAGACGTCTTGGGCATCCAGCCCCTTGCTGGTCCCTTCCCTCTGACGAGGCCCTCTGAGCTCCAGTACCTTGCAGTGTGGAGACAGCCCCTGCCAGCAACCTCCTCTCCAAGGACGCCTCAACCGAGGCCTAGGCCCAGGGGAAAGGCACCAGCGGGGATGAGCCTGGGGAGGCGCCCGGGCATGTCTGGACCCAGTCCCCGCAGCCTGCCCCTTGGTGGGGCAGTACCCCCGGAAGCCAGGAAGGTCTCGGCAAGGCTGCCAGGGGCAAGGACACTGCTGGGTCCTGCCCCTGGCCTGTTGGGCGTCTGAGCACAACCGGCATTCTCCCGCTGGAAGACCTCCCCGTCTGCCTCCAAAGGCCGGTTTGCAAGCACTCCCGCCCACTGTTCCCACCAAGCGCGCACAATTCTCCCAAGCCTGGGAGAAAAGCGCTTCGGGGTGGTGCTCTCTCCGGGCCCTTGCCCCTGAACCTGGACGCCAGGCAGTTGGTCCACACTCGGAGACCAAGGCAGAACCACATGCACACGTCTGTTCCTGTCCCCTGCACCGGCAGAGAGCTCGGGAGAGCCAGAGTCTGTCAGGCAGCTGCTGGGCTGGCCGCCTGTGTGGGAAGGGGCAGAGCCGACCTAGGGGCAAGTTGGGCCTCTTCCTCTCCCTGCTGCCCTGAGGCTGCTGGGCCAAAGAGGTCTTGGGCATCCAGCCCCTTGCTGGTCCCTTCCCTCTGATGAGGCCCTCTGAGCTCCAGCACCTTGCAGTGTGGAGACAGCCCCTGCCAGCAACCTCCTCTCCAAGGAGGCCTCAACCGGGGCCTAGGCCTAGGGGAAAGGCACCAGCGGGGATGAGCCTGGGGAGGCGCCCGGCCATGTCTGGACCCAGTCCCCGCAGCCTGCCCCTTGGTGGGGCAGTACCCCCGGAAGCCAGGAAGGTCTCGGCAAGGCTGCCAGGGGCAAGGACACTGCTGGGTCCTGCCCCTGGCCTGTTGGGCGTCTGAGCACAACCGGCATTCTCCCGCTGGAAGACCTCCCCGTCTGCCTCCAAAAGACGGTTTGCAAGCACTCCCACCCGCTGTTCCCCCAGGCACGCACAATGCTCCCAAGCCCGGGAGAAAAGCGCTTCGGGGTGGTGCTCTCTCCGGGCCCTTGCCCCTGAGCCTGGGGCCAGGCAGGGGGAACACACTCCCAGGCCAAGTCAGAACCACATGCACACGTCTGTTCCTGCCCCCTGCACCGGCAGAGAGCTCGGGGGAGCCAGAGTCTGTCAGGCAGCTGCTGGGCTGGCCGCCTGTGTGGGAAGGGGCAGAGCCGACCTAGGGGCAAGTTGGGCCTCTTGCTCTCCCTGCTGCCCTGAGGCTGCTGGGCCAAAGAGGTCTTGGGCATCCATCCCGTTACTGGTCCCTTTCCTCTGACGAGGCCCTCTGAGCTCCAGCACCTTGCAGTGTGGAGACAGCCCCTGCCAGCAACCTCCTCTCCAAGGAGGCCTCAACCGAGGCCTAGGCCCAGGGGAAAGGCACCAGCGGGGATGAGCCTGGGGAAGCGCCCGGGCATGTCTGGACCCATTCCCCGCAGCCTACCCCTTGGTGGGGCTGTAACCCCGGAGGCAGGAAGGTCTGGGCAAGGCTGGCCAGGGGCAGGGGCCCTGCTGGGTCCTGCCCCTGGCCTGTGGGGCCTCTGAGCACAACCGGCCCTCTCCCACTGGAAGACCTCCCCGGCTGCCTCCAAAGGCCGGTTTGCAAGCACTCCCGCCCACTGTTCCCACCAAGCGCGCACAATTCTCCCAAGCCTGGGAGAAAAGCGCTTCGGGGTGGTGCTCTCTCCGGGCCCTTGCCCCTGAACCAGGACGCCAGGCAGTTGGTCCACACTCGGAGACCAAGGCAGAACCACATGCACACGTCTGTTCCTGACCCCTGCACCGGCAGAGAGCTCGGGGGAGCCAGAGTCTGTCAGGCAGCTGCTGGGCTGGCCGCCTGTGTGGGAAGGGGCAGAGCCGACCTAGGGGCAAGTTGGGCCTCTTCCTCTCCCTGCTGCCCTGAGGCTGCTGGGCCAAAGAGGTCTTGGGCAATCAGCCCCTTGCTGGTCCCTTCCCTCTGATGAGGCCCTCTGAGCTCCAGCACCTTGCAGTGTGGAGACAGCCCCTGCCAGCAACCTCCTCTCCAAGGAGGCCTCAACCGAGGCCTAGGCCTAGGGGAAAGGCACCAGCGGGGATGAGCCTGGGGAGGCGCCCGGCCATGTCTGGACCCAGTCCCCGCAGCCTGCCCCTTGGTGGGGCAGTACCCCCGGAAGCCAGGAAGGTCTCGGCAAGGCTGCCAGGGGCAAGGACACTGCTGGGTCCTGCCCCTGGCCTGTTGGGCGTCTGAGCACAACCGGCATTCTCCCGCTGGAAGACCTCCCCGTCTGCCTCCAAAAGACGGTTTGCAAGCACTCCCACCCGCTGTTCCCCCAGGCACGCACAATGCTCCCAAGCCCGGGAGAAAAGCGCTTCGGGGTGGTGCTCTCTCCGGGCCCTTGCCCCTGAGCCTGGGGCCAGGCAGGGGGAACACACTCCCAGGCCAAGGGAGAACGACATGCACACGTCTGTTCCTGCCCCCTACACCGGCAGAGAGCTCGGGGGAGCCAGAGACTGCCAGGCTGCTGCTGGGCTGGCTGCCTGTGTGGGACGGGGCAGAGCCGACCTAGGGGCAAGTTGGGCCTCTTGCTCTCCCTGCTGCCCTGAGGCTGCTGGGTCAAAGAGGTCTTGGGCATCCAGCCCTTTGCTGGTGCCTTCCCTCTGACGAGGCCCTCTGAGCTCCAGCACCTTGCAGTGTGGAGACAGCCCCTGCCAGCAACCTCCTCTCCAAAGAGGCCTCAACCGAGGACTACACCCAGGGGAAAGGCACCAGCGGGGATGATCCTGGGGAGGCGCACGGACATGTCTGGACCCAGTCTCCGTAGCCTGCCCCTTGGTGGGGCAGTACCCCCGGAGTCCAGGAAGGTCTGGGCAAGTCTGGCCAGGGGCAGGGGCCCTGCTGGGTCCTCACCCTGGCCTGTGGGGCCTCTGAGCACAACCGGCCCTCTCCCACTGGAAGACCTCCCCGGCTGCCTCCAAAGTCCTGTTTGCAAACACTCCCGCCCGCTGTTCACGTCAGGCTCGCACAATGCTCCCAAGCCCGGGAGAAAAGCACTTCGGAGTGGTGCTCTCTCCGGGCCCTTGCCCCTGAGCCTGGGGGCAAGGCAGGGGGAACACACTCCCAGGCCAAGGCAGAAACACATGCACACGTCTGTTCCTGTCCCCTGCACCGGCAGAGAGCTTGGGGGAGCCAGAGTCTGTCAGGCAGGTGCTGGGTTGGCCGCCTGTGTGGGAAGGGGCAGAGCCGACCTAGGGGCAAGTTGGGCCTCTTGCTCTCCCTGCTGCCCTGAGGCTGCTGGGCCAAAGAGGTCTTGGGAATCCAGCCCCTCACTGGTCCCTTCACTCTGACGAGGCCCTCTGAGCTCCAGCACCTTGCAGTGTGGAGACAGCCCCTGCCAGCAACCTCCTCTCCAAGGAGGCCTCAACCGAGGCCTAGGCCCAGGGGAAAGGCACCAGCGGGGATGAGCCAGGGGAGGCGCCCGAGCATGTCTGGACCCAGTTCCCGCAGCCTGCCCCTTGGTGGGGCAGTACCCCCGGAGGCCAGGAAGGTATGGGCAAGGCTGGCCAGGGGCAGGGGCCCTGCTGGGTCCTGCCCCTGGCCTGTGGGGCCTCTGAGCACAACCGGCCCTCTCCCCCTGAAAGACCTCCCCGGCTGCCTCCAAAGGCCGGTTTGCAAGCGCTACCGCCCACTGTTCCCAGCAGGCGTGCACAATGCTCCTAAGCCCGGGAGAAAAGCGCTTCAGGGTGGTGCTCTCTCTGGGCCCTTCCCCCTGAGCCTGGGGGCAAGGCAGGGTGTCCACACTCCCAGGCCAAGGCAGAACCACATGCACACGTCTGATCTGCCCCCTGCACCGGCAGAGAGCTCGGGGGAGCCAGAGTCTGTCAGGCAGCTGCTGGGCTGGCCGCCTGTGTGGGAAGTGGCAGAGCCGACCTAGGGGCAAGTTGGGCCTCTTGCTCTCCCTGCTGCCCTGAGGCTGCTGGGCCAAAGAGGTCTTGGGCATCCAACCCCTTGCTGGTCCCTTCCCTCTGACGAGGCCCTCTGAGCTCCAGCACCTTGCAGTGTGGAGACAGCCCCTGCCAGCAACCTCCTCTCCAAGGAGGCCTAAACCGAGGCCTAGGCCCAGGGGAAAGGCACCAGCGGGGATGAGCCTGGGGAGGCGCCCGGGCATGTATGGACCCAGTCCCCGCAGCCTGCCCCTTGGTGGGGCAGTACCCCCGGAGGCGAGGAAGGTCTGGGAAAGGCTGGCAAGGGGCAGGGGCCCTGCTGGGTCCTGCCCCTGGCCTGTGGGGCCTCTGAGCACAACCGGCCCTCTCCCACTGGAAGACGTCCCCGGCTGCCTCCAAAGGCCGGTTTGCAAGCACTCCCGCCCACTGTTGCAACCAAGGGCGCACAACGCTCCCAAGCCCGGGAGAAAATCGCCTCGGGGTGGTGCTCTCTCCGGGCCCTTTCCCCTGAGCCTGGGGGCAAGGCAGGGGGTCCACAACCCAGGCCAAGGCAGAACGACATGCACACGTCTGTTCCTGCCCCATGCACCGGCAGAGCTCGGGGGAGCCAGAGTCTGTCAGGCAGCTGCTGGGCTGGCCGCCTGTGTGGGAAGGGGCAGAGCCGACCTAGGGGCAAGTTGGGCCTCTTGCTCTCCCTGCTGCCCTGAGGCTGCTGGGACCAAAGAGATCTTGGGCATCCAGCCCCTTGCTTGTCCCTTCCCTCTGACGAGGCCCTCTGAGCTCCAGCACCTTGCAGTGTGGAGACAGCCCCTGCCAGCAACCTCCTCTCCAAGGAGGCCTCAACCGAGGCCTAGGCCCAGGGGAAAGGCACCAGCGGGGATGAGCCTGGGGAGGCGCCCGGCCATGTCTGGACCCAGTCCCCGCAGCCTGCCCCTTGGTGGGGCAGTACCCCCGGAGGCCAGGAAGGTCTGGGCAAGGCTGGCCACGGGCAGGGGCCCTGCTGGGTCCTGCCCCTGGCCTGTGGGGCCTCTGAGCACAACCGGCCCTCTCCCACTGGAAGACTTCCCCGGCTGCCTCCAAAGGCCGGTTTGCCAACACTCCCGCCCGCTGTTCCCGCCAGGCACGCACAATTCTCCCAAGCCCGGGAGAAAAGCGCTTCGAGGTGTTGCTGTCTCCGGGCCCTTGCCCCTGAGCGTGGGGGCGAGGCAGTGGGTCCACACTCCCAGACCAACGCAGAACCACATGCACACGTCTGTTCCTGACCCCTGCACCGGCAGAGAGCTCGGGGGAGCCAGAGTCTGTCAGGCAGCTGCTGGGCTGGCCGCCTGTGTGGGAAGGGGCAGAGCCGACCTAGGCGCAAGTTGGGCCTCTTGCTCTCCCTGCTGCCCTGAGGCTGCTGGGCCAAAGAGGTCTTGGGCATCCAGCCCCTTGCTGGTCCCTTCCCTCTGACGAGGCCCTCTGAGCTCCAGCACCTTGCAGTGTGGAGACAGCCCCTGCCAGCAACCTCCTCTCCAAGGAGGCCTCAACCGAGGCCTAGGCCCAGGGGAAAGGCACCAGCGGGGATGAGCCTGGGGAGGCGCCCGGCCATGTCTGGACCCAGTCCCCGCAGCCTGCCCCTTGGTGGGGCAGTACCCCCGGGGGCCAGGTGGGTCTGGGCAAGGCTGCCAGGGGCAGGGACACTGCTGGGTCCTGCCCCTGGCCTGTGGGGCCTCTGAGCACAACCGGCACTCTCCCGCTGGAAGACCTCCCCGGCTGCCTCCAAAGGCCGGTTTGCAAGCACTCCCGCCCGCTGTTCCCGCCAGGCACGCACAATGCTCCCAAGCCCGGGAGAAAAGCGCTTCGGGGTGGTGCTCTCTCCGGGCCCTTGCCCCTGAGCCTGGGGGACAGGCAGGGGGAACACACTCCCAGGCCAAGGCAGAACGACATGCACACGTCTGTTCCTGCCCCCTACACCGGCAGAGAGTTCGGGGGAGCCAGACACTGCCAGGCTGCTGCTGGGCTGGCTGCCTGTGTGGGACGGGGTAGAGCCGACCTAGGGGCAAGTTGGGCCTCTTGCTCTCCCTGCTGCCCTGAGGCTGCTGGGTCAAAGAGGTCTTGGGCATCCAGCCCTTTGCTGGTCCTTTCCCTCTGACGAGGCCCTCTGAGCTCCAGCACCTTGCAGTGTGCAGACAGCCCCTGCCGGCAACCTCCTCTCCAAGGAGGCCTCAACCGAGGCCTAGGCCCAGGGGAAAGGCACGAGCGGGGATGAGCCTGGGGAGGCGCCCGGGCATGTCTGGACCCAGTCCCCGCAGCCTGCCCCTTGGTGGGGTAGTACCCCCGGAGGCCAGGAAGGTCTGGGCAAGGCTGCCAGAGGCAGGGACACTGCTGGGTCCTGCCCCTGGCCTGTGGGGCCTCTGAGAACAACTGGCACTCTCCCGCTGGAAGACCTCCCCGTCTGCCTCCAAAGGCTGGTTTGCAAGCACTCAATCCCGCTGTTCACGCCAGCTGCGCACAATGCTCCCAAGCCCGGGAGAAAAGCATTTTGGGGTGGTGCTCACTCCGGGCTTTGGAAGACCTCCCCGGCTGCCTCCAAGGCCGGTTTGCAAGCACTTCTGCCTGCTGTTCCCGCCACCCGCGCACAATGCTCCCAAGCCCGGGAGAAAAGCGTTTCGGGGTGGTGTTCTCTCTGGGCCCAAGAAAGACCTCCCTGGCTGCCCCCAAATGCCGGTTTGCAAGCACTCCCACTCGCTGTTCCCGCCATCCGTGCAAATGCTCCAAGCCCAGGAGAAAAGCCCTTCAGGGTGGTGCTCTCTCCCGGCCCTTGGAAGACCTCCCCGGCTGCCTCCAAAGGCTGGATTTCAAGTACTCCCTCCCGCTGTCCCGCCAGCCGCACACAATGCTCCCAATCACGGGAGAAAAGCGCTTCGGGGTGGTGCTCTCTACGGGCCCTTGGAAGACCTCCCCGTTTGTCTCCAAAGGCCGGTTTGCAAGCACTCATGCCCGCTGTTCCCGCCAGCCGCGCACAATGCTCCCAAGCCTAGGAGAAAAGCGCTTCGGGGTGGTGCTCTCTCCCGGCCCTTGGAAGACCTCCCCGGCTGCCTCCAAAGGCCGGTTTGCAAGCACTCAATCCCGCTGTTCCCGCCAGCCGCGCACAATGCTCCCAAGCCCGGGAGAAAAGCGCTTCGGGGTGGTGCTCTCTCCCGGCCCTTGGAAGACCTCCCCGGCTGCCTCCAAAGGCTGGTTTTCAAGAACTCCCTCCCGCTGACCCGCCAGCCGCACACAATGCTCCCAAGCCCGGGAGAAAAGCATTTTGGGGTGGTCTCTCTCCGGGCCCTTGGAAGACTCCCCGGCTGCCTCTAAAGGCCGGTTTGCAAGCACTCATGTCCTCTGTTCCCGACAGCCGCGAACAATGCTCCCAATTCCGTGAGAAAAGTGCTTCGGGATGGTGCTCTCTCCGGGCCCTTGGAAGACCTCCCAAGCTGCCTCCAAAGGCCGGTTTGCAAGCACTCCCGCCCGCTGTTCCCGCCAGCCTCGCACAATGCTCCCAAGACCGGGAGAAAAGCGCTTCGGGGTGGTGTTCTCTCCGTGCCAATGGAGGACCTCCCTGGCTGCCCCCAAAGGCTGGTTTGCAAGCACTCCCACTCGCTGTTCCCGCCAGCCACGCACAATCCTCCAAAACCCCGGAGAAAAGCGCTTCGGGGTGGTGTTCTCTCCGAGCCCATGGAAGACCTCCCGGGGTGCCCCCAAAGGCCGGTTTGGAAGCACTTCCACTCGCTGTTCCCGCCATCCGCGCACAATGCTCCCAAGCCCGGGAGAAAAGCATTTTGGGGTGGTGCTCACACCGGGCCCTGGAAGACCTCCCCGGCTGCCTCCAAAGGACGGTTTTCAAGCACTCCTGCCTGCTGTTCCCGCCACCCGCGCACAATGCTCCCAAGCCCGGGAGAAAAGCGCTTCGGGGTGGTGCTCTCTACAGGCCCTTGGAAGACCTCCCCGGCTGCCTCCAAAGGCCGGTTTGCAAGGATTCCTTCCTGCTGTTCCCGCCATCCGCGCACAATGCTCCCAAGCCCGGGAGAAAAGCATTTTGGGGTGGTGCTCACACCGGGCCCTGGAAGACCTCCCCGGCTGCCTCCAAAGGACGGTTTTCAAGCACTCCTGCCTGCTGTTCCCGCCACCCGCGCAGAATGCTCCCAAGCGCGGGAGAAAAGCGCTTCGGGGTGGTGCTCTCTACAGGCCCTTGGAAGACCTCCCTGGCTGCCTCCAAAGGCCGGTTTGCAAGGACTCCTTCCTGCTGTTCCCGCCAGCCATGCACAATGCTCCCAAGCCCGGGAGAAAAGCATTTTGGGGTGGTGCTCACTCCGGGCCCTTGGAAGACCTCCCCGGCTGCCTCCAGTGGCCAGTTTGCAAGCACTCATGCCCGCTGTTCCAACAGCCCCGCACAATGCTCCCAAACCCGGGAGAAAAGCTTTTTGGGGTGGTGCTCACACCGGGCCCTGGAAGACCTCCCCGGCTGCCTGCAAAGGCCGGTTTTCAAGCACTCCTGCCTGCTGTTCCCGCCACCCGCGCACAATACTCCCAAGCCCGGGAGAAAAGCGCTTCGGGGTGGTGCTCTCTACAGGCCCTTGGAAGACCTCCCCCGCTGCCTCCAAAGGCCGGTTTGCAAGGACTCCTTCCTGCTGTTCCCGCCAGCCACGCACAATGCTCCCAAGCCCGGGAGAAAAGTGCTTCGGGGTGGTGATCTCTCCGGGCCCTTGGAAGTCGTCCCCGGCTGCCTCCAAAGGCCGGTTTGCAAGCACTCATGCCCGTTGTTCCCACCAGCCGCGCACAATGCTCCCAAGCCCGGGAGAAAAGCATTTTGGGGTGGTGCTCACTCCGGGCCCTTGGAAGACCTCCCCGGCTGCCTCCAAAGGCCAGTTTGCAAGCAGTCCTGCCTGCTGTTCCCGCCAGCCGCGCACAATGCTCCCAAGCCCGGGAGAAAAGCGCTTCGGGGTGGTGCTCTCTCCGGGCCCTTGGAAGACGTCCCCGGCTGCCTCCAAAGGCCGGTTTGCAAGCACTCATGCCCGTTGTTCCCACCAGCCGCGCACAATGCTCCCAAGCCCGGGAGAAAAGCATTTTGGGGTGGTGCTCATTCCGGGCCCTTGGAAGACCTCCCCGGCTGCCTCCAAAGGCCAGTTTGCAAGCAGTCCTGCCTGCTGTTCCCGCCAGCCGCGCACAATGCTCCCAAGACCGTGAGAAAAGCGCTTCGGGGTGGTGTTCTCTCAGGGACCATGGAGGACCTCCCCGGCTGCCCCCAAAGGCCGGTTTGCAAGCATTCCCACTCGCTGTTCCCGCCAGGCACACACAATGTTCCAAAACCCCGGAGAAAAGCGCTTCGGGGTGGTGCTCTCTCCGCGCCCTTGGAAGACTTCTCTGGCTGCCGCCAAAGGCCGGTTGGCAAGAATTCCCTCCCGCTGTCCCACCAGCCGCACACAATGCTCCAAAACCCGAGAGAAAAGCGCTTCGAGGTGGTGCTCTCTCCGGTCCCTTGGAAGACCTCCCCGGCTGCCTCCAAAGGCCGGTTTGCAAGCACTCCTGCCTGCTGTTCCCGCCACGCGCGCACAATGCTCCCAAGCCCGGAAGAAAAGCATTTTGGGGTAGTGCTCTCTCCGGGCCCTTGGAAGACCTCCCGGGCTGCCTCCAAAGGCCGGTTTGCAAGCACTCATGTCCGCTGTTCCCGACAGCCGCGCACAATGCTCCCAAGCCCGGGAGAAAAGCATTTTGGGGTGGTGATCAGTCCGGGCCCTTGGAAGACCTCCCCGGCTGCCTCCAAAGGACAGTTTGCAAGAACTCATGCCCGCTGTTCCCGCCAGGCACGCACAATGCTCCCAAGCCCGGGAGAAAAGCGCTTCGGGGTGGTGCTCTCACCGGGCCCTTGCCCCTGAGCCTGGGGGCAATGCAGGGGGATCACACTCCCAGGCCAAGGCAGAACCACATGCAAACGTCTGTTCCTGGTCCCTGCACCGGCAGAGAGCTCGGGGGAGCCAGAGTATGCCAGGCAGCTGCTGGGTTGGCGGCCTGTGTGGAAAGGGGCAGAGCCGACCTAGGGGCAAGTTGGGCCTCTTGCTCTCCCTGCTGCCCTGAGGCTGCTGGGTCAAAGAGGTCTTGGGCATCCAGCACTTTGCTGGTCCCTTCCCTCTGACGAGGCCCTCTGAGCTCCAGCACCTTGCAGTGTGGAGACAGCCCCTGCCAGCATCCTCCTCTCCAAAGAGGCCTCAACCGAGGCCTACGCCCAGGGAAAAAGCACCAGCGGGGATGATCCTGGGGAGGCGCACGGACATGTCTGGACCCAGTCCCCGCAGCCTGCCCCTTGGTGGGGCAGTACCCCCGGAGGCCAGGAAGGTCTGGGCAAGGCTGGCCAGGGGCAGGGGCCCTGCTGGGTCCTGCCCATGGCCTGTGAGGCCTCTGAGCACAACCGGCCCTCTCCCACTGGAAGACCTCCCCGGCTGCCTCCAAAGTCCTGTTTGCAAACACTCCCGCCCGCTGTTCACGCCAGGCTTGCACAATGCTCCCAAGCCCGGGAGAAAAGCGCTTCGGTGTGGTGCTCTCTCCGGGCCCTTGCCCCTGAGCCTGTGGGCAAGGCAGGGGGAAACACTCCCAGACCAAGGCAGAACCACATGCACACGTCTGTTCCTGTCCCCTGCACCGGCAGAGAGCTCGGCGGAGCCAGAGTCTCTCAGGCAGGTGCTGGGCTGGCCGCCTGTGTGGGAAGGTGCAGAGCCGCCCTAGGGGCAATTTGGGCCTCTTGCTCTCCCTGCTGCCCTGAGGCTGCTGGGCCAAAGACGTCTTGGGCATCCAGCCTCTTACTGGTCCCTTCCCTCCGACGAGGCCCTCTGAGCTCCAGCACCTTGCAGTGTGGAGACAGCACCTGCCAGCAATCTCCTCTCCAAGGAGGCCTCAACCGAGGCCTAGGCCCAGGGGAAAGGCACCAGCGGGGATGAGCCAGGGGAGGCGCCCGGGCATGTCTGGACCCTGTCCCCGCATCCTGCTCCATGGTGGGGCAGTACCCCCGGAGGCCAGGAAGGTCTGGGCAAGGCTGTCCAGGGGCAGGGGCCCTGCTGGGTCCTGCCCCTGGCCTGTGGGGCCTCTGAGCACAACCGGCCCTCTCCCACTGGAAGACCTCCCCGGCTGCCTCCAAAGGCCGGTTTGCAAGCACTCATGCCCGTTGTTCCCACCAGCTTCGCACAATGCTTCCAAGCCCGGGAGAAAAGCATTTTGGGGTGGTGCTCACTCCGGGCCCTTGGAAGACCTCCCAGGCTGCCTCCAAAGGCCAGTTTGCAAGCACTCCTGTCTGCTGTTCCCGCCAGGCGCGCACAATGCTCCCAAGCCCGGGAGAAAAGCGCTTCGGGGTGGTGCTCTCTCCGGGCACTTTCAAGACCTCCCCGGCTGCCTCCAAAGGCCGGTTTGTAAGTACTCATTCCTGCTGCTTCCGCCAGCCACGCACAATGCTTCCAAGCCCGGGAGAAAAGCATTTTGGGGTGGTGCTCACTCCGGGCCCTTGGAAGACCTCCCCGGCTGCCTCCAAAGGCCGGTTTGCCAACAGTCCCGCCCGCTGTTCCCGCCAGGCACGCACAATGCTCCCAAGCCCGGGAGAAAAGCGCTTCGGGGTGTTCCTCTCTCCGGGCCCTTGCCCCTGAGCCTGGGGGCCAGGCAGTGGGTCCACACTCCCAGACCAAGGCAGAACCACATGCACACGTCTGTTCCTGACCCCTGCACCGGCAGAGAGCTCGGGGGAGCCAGAGTCTGTCAAGCAGCTGCTGGGTTGGCTGCCTGTGTGGGAAGGGGCCGAGCCGACCTAGGGGCAAGTTGGGCCTCTTGCTCTCCCTGCTGCCCTGAGGCTGCTGGGCCAAAGACGTCTTGGGCATCCAGCCCCTTGCTGGTCCCTTCCCGCTGACGAGGCCCTCTGGGCTCCAGCACCTTGCAGTGTGGAGACAGCCCCTGCCATCAACCTCGTTTCCAAGGAGGCCTCAACCGAGGCCTAGGCCCAGGGGAAAGGCACCAGCGGGGATGAGCCAGGGGAGGCGCCCGGGCATGTCTGGACCCAGTCCCCGCAGCCTGCCCCTTGGTGGGGCAGTACCCCCGGAGGCCAGGAAGATCTGGGAAAGGCTGGCCAGGGGCAGGGGCCCTGCTGGGTCCTGCCCCTGGCCTGTGGGGCCTCTGAGCACAACCGGCCCTCTCCCGCTGGAAGACCTCCCCGGCTGCCTCCAAAGGCCGGTTTGCATGCACTCATTTCCGCTGTTCCCGACAGCCGCGCACAATGCTCCCAATTCCGGGAGAAAAGTGCTTCGGGATGCTGCTCTCTCCGGGCTTTTGGAAGACCTCCCCGGCTGCCTCCAAAGGCCGGTTTGCAAGCACTCCTGCCCGCTGTTCCCGCCAGCCTCGCACAATGCTCCCAAGATCGGGAGAAAAGCGCTTCGGGGTGGTGTTCTCTCCGTGCCCATGGAGGACCTCCCTGGCTGCCCCCAAAGGCCGGTTTGCAAGCACTCCCACTCGCTGTTCCCGCCAGCCATGCACAATCCTCCAAAACCCCAGAGAAAAGCGCTTCGGGGTGCTGTTTTCTCAGTGCCTATGGAAGACCTCCCGGGGTGCCCCCAAAGGCCGGTTTGGAAGCACTCCGACTCGCTGTTCCCGCCATCCGCGCAAATGTTCCAAGCCCGGGAGAAAAGCGCTTCTGGGTGGTGCTCTTTCCTGGCCCTTGGAAGACCTCCCCGGCTGCCTCCAAAGGCCGGTTTGCAAGCACTCCCGCCCGCTGTTCCCGCCAGCCGCGCACAATGCTCCCAATCACGGGTGAAAAGCGCTTCCGGGTGGTGCTCTCTCCGGGCCCTTGGAAGACCTCCCCGTCTGCCTCCAATTGCCAGTTTGCAAGCACTCATGCCCGCTGTTCCCACCAGCCGCGCACAATGCTCCCAAGCCCGGGAGAAAAGCTTTTTGGGGTGGTGCTCACACCGGGCCGTGGAAGACCTCCCCGGCTGCCTCCAAAGGCCGGTTTTAAGGCACTCCTGCCTGCTGTTCCCGCCACCCGCGCACAATGCTCCCAAGCCCGGGAGAAAAGCGCTTCGGGGTGGTGCTCTCTACAGGCCCTTGGAAGACCTCCCCGGCTGCCTCCAAAGGCCGGTTTGCAAGGACTCCTTCCTGCTGTTCCCGCCAGCCACTCACAATGCTCCCAAGCCCAGGAGAAAAGTGCTTCGGGGTGGTGCTCTCTCCGGGCCCTTGGAAGACGTCCCCGGCTGCCTCCAAAGGCCGGTTTGCAAGCACTCATGTCCGCTGTTCCCGACAGCCGCGCACAATGCTCCCAATTCCGGGAGAAAAGTGCTTCGGGATGGTGCTCTCTGTGGGCCATTGGAAGACCTCCCAAGCTGCCTCCAAAGGCCGGTTTGCAAGCACTCCCGCCCGCTGTTCCTGCCAGCCTCACACAATGCTCCCAAGACCGGGAGAAAAGCGCTTCGGGGTGGTGTTGTCTCCGTGCCAATGGAGGACCTCCCTGGCTGCCCCCAAAGGCCGGTTTGCAAGCACTCCCACTCGCTGTTCCCGCCAGCCACGCACAATCCTCCAAAACCCCGGAGAAAAGCGCTTCGGGGTGGTGTTCTCTCCGTGCCCATGGAAGACCTCCCGTGGTGCCCCCAAAGGCCGGTTTGGAAGCACTCCCACTCGCTGTTCCCGCCATCCGCGCAAATGTTCCAAGCCCGGGAGAAATGCGCTTCTGGGTGGTGCTCTCTCCTGGCCCTTGGAAGACCTCCCAGGCTGCCTCCAAAGGCCGGTTTGCAAGCACTCCTTCCTGCTGTTCCCGCCAGCCACGCACAATGCTCCCAAGCCCGGGAGAAAAGCATTTTGGGGTGGTGCTCACTCCGGGCCCTTGGAAGACCTCCCCGGCTGCCTCCAATGGCCAGTTTGCAAGCACTCATGGCCGCTGTTCCCACCAGCCGCGCACAATGCTCCCAAGCCCGGGAGAAAAGCTTTTTGGGGTGGTGCTCACACCGGGACCTGGAAGACCTCCCCGGTTGCCTCCAAAGGCGGGTTTTCAAGCACTCCTGCCTGCTGTTCCCGCCACCTGCGCACAATGCTCCCAAGCCCGGGAGAAAAGCGCTTCGGGGTTGTGCTCTCTACAGGCCCTTGGAAGACCTCCCCAGCTGCCTCCAAAGGCCGGTTTGCAAGCACTCCTTCCTGCTGTTCCCGCCAGCCACGCACAATGCTCCCAAACCCGGGAGAAAAGCATTTTGGGGTGGTGCTCTCTACAGGCCTTTGGAAGAACTCCCCGGCTGCCTCCAATGGCCAGTTTGCAAGCACTCATGGCCGCTGTTCCCACCAGCCGCGCACAATGCTCCCAAGCCCGGGAGAAAAGCTTTTTGGGGTGGTGCTCACACCGGGCCCTGGAAGACCTCCCCGGCTGCCTCCAAAGGACGGTTTTCAAGCACTCCTGCCTGCTGTTCCCGCCACCCGCGCACAATGCTCCCAAGCCCGGGAGAAAAGCGCTTCGGGGTGGTGTTCTCTACAGGCCCTTGGAAGACCTCCCCGGCTGCCTCCAAAGGCCGGTTTGCAAGGACTCCTTCCTGCTGTTCCCGCCAGCCACGCACAATCCTCCAAAACCCCGGAGAAAAGCGCTTCGGGGTGGTGTTCTCTCCGTGCCCATGGAAGACCTCCCGGGGTGCCCCCAAAGGCCGGTTTGGAAGCACTCCCACTTGCTATTCCCGCCATCAGCGCAAATGTTCCAAGCCCGGGAGAAATGCGCTTCTGAGTGGTGCTCTCTCCTGGCCCTTGGAAGACCTCCCAGGCTGCCTCCAAAGGCCGGTTTGCAAGCACTCCCGCCCGCTGTTCCATCCAGACACGCACAATGCTCCCAAGCCCGGGAGAAAAGCATTTTGGGGTGGTGCTCACACCGGGCCCTGGAAGACCTCCCCGGCTGCCTCCAAAGGACGGTTTTCAAGCACTCCTGCCTGCTGTTCCCGCCACCCGCGCACATTGCTCCCAAGCCCGGGAGAAAAGCGCTTCGGGGTGGTGCTCTCTACAGGCCCTTGGAAGACCTCCCCGGCTGCCTCCAAAGGCCGGTTTGCAAGCACTCCTTCCTGCTGTTCGCGCCAGCCACGCACAATGCTCCCAAGCCCGGGAGAAAAGCATTTTGGGGTGGTGCTCACTCCGGGCCCTTGGAAGACCTCCCCGGCTGCCTCCAATGGCCAGTTTGTAAGCACTCATGGCCGCTGTTCCCACCAGCCGCGCACAATGCTCCCAAGCCCGGGAGAAAAGCGCTTCGGGGTGGTGCTCTCACCGGACCCTTGCCCCTGAGCCTGGGGGCAATGCAGGGGGAACACACTCCCAGGCCAAGGCAGAACCACATGCACACGTCTGTTCCTGCCCCCTGCACCGGCAGAGAGCTCAGGGGAGCCAGAGTCTGTCAGGCAGCTGCTGGGCTGGCCGCCTGTGTGGGACGGGGCAGAGCCGACCTAGGGGCAAGTTGGGCCTCTTGCTCTCCCTGCTGCCCTGAGGCTGCGGGCCAAAGAGGTCTTGGGCATCCAGCCCCTTGCTGGTCCCTTCCCTCTGACGAGGCCCTCTGAGCTCCAGTACCTTGCAGTGTGGAGACAGCCCCTGCCAGCAACCTCCTCTCCAAGGAGGCCTCAACCGAGGCCTAGGCCCAGGGGAAAGGCACCAGCGGGGATGAGCCTGGGGAGGCGCCCGGGCATGTCTGGACCCAGTCCCCGCAGCCTGCCCCTTGGTGGGGCTGTAACCGCGGAGGCAGGAAGGTCTGGGCAAGGCTGGCCAGGGGCAGGGGCCCTGCTGGGTCCTGCCCCTGGCCTGTGGGGCCTCTGAGCACAACCGGCCCTCTCCCACTGGAAGACCTCCCCGGCTGCCTCCAAAGGCCGGTTTGCAAGCACTCCCGCCCACTGTTCCCACCAAGCGCGCACAATGCTCCCAAGCCCGGGAGAAAAGCGCTTTGGGGTGGTGCTCTCTCCGGGCCCTTGCCCATGAGCCTGGGGGACAGGCAGGGGGTCCACACTCCCAGGCCAAGGCAGAACCACATGCACACGTCTGTTCCTGCCCCGTGCAATGGCAGAGAGCTCGGGGGAGACAGAGTCTGTCAGGTAGCTGCTGGGCTGGCGGCCTGTGTGGGAAGGGGCAGAGACGACCTAGGGGCAAGTTGGGCCTCTTGCTCTCCCTGCTGCCCTGAGGCTGCTGGGCCAAAGAGGTCTTGGGCATCCAGACCCTTGCTTGTCCCTTCCCTCTGACGAGGCCCTCTGAGCTCCAGCACCTTGCAGTGTGGAGACAGCCCCTGCCAGCAACCTCCTCTCCAAGGAGGCCTCAACCGAGGCCTAGGCCCAGGGGAAAGGCTCCAGCGGGAATGAGCCTGGGGAGGCGCCCGGGCATGTCTGGACCCAGTCCCCGCAGCCTGCCCCTTGGTGGGGCAGTACCCCCGGAGGCCAGGAAGGTCTGGGCAAGGCTGGCCAGGGGCAGGGGCCCTGCTGGGTCCTGCCCCTGGCCTGTAGGGCCTCTGAGCACAACCGGCCCTCTCCCGCTGGAAGACCTCCCCAGCTGCCTCCAAAAGCCAGTTTGCCAACACTCCTGCCCGCTGTTCCCGCCAGGCACGCACAATGCTCCCAAGCCCGGGAGAAATGCGCTTCGGGGTGGTGATCTCTCCGGGCCCTTGCCCCTGAGCTTGGGGGCCAGGCAGGGGGTCCACACTCGCAGGCCAAGGCAGAACCACATGCACACGTCTGTTCCTGCCCCCTGCACCAGCAGAGAGCTCAGGCGAGCCAGTCTGTCAGGCAGCTGCTCGGCTGGCGGCCTGTGTGGGAAGGGGCAGAGCCGACCTAGAGGCAAGTTGGGCCTCTTGCTCTCCCTGCTGCCCTGAGGCTGCTGGGCCAAAGAGGTCTTGGGCATCCAGCCCCTTGCAGGTCCCTTCCCTCTGACGAGGCCCTCTGAGCTCCAGCACCTTGCAGTGTGGAGACAGCCCCTGCCAGCAACCTCCTCTCCAAGGAGGCCTCAACCGAGGCCTAGGCCCAGGGGAAAGGCACCAGCGGGGATGAGCCTGGGGAGGCGCCCGGGCATGTCTGGACCCAGTCCCCGCAGCCTGCCCCTTGGTGGGGCAGTACACCCGGAGGCCAGGAAGGTCTGGGAAAGGCTGGCCAGGGGCAGGGGCCCTGCTGGGTCCTGCCCCTGGCCTGTGGGGCCTCTGAGCACAACCGGCCCTCTCCCACTGGAAGACCTCCCCGGCTGCCTCCAAAGGACGGTTTGCAAGCACTCCCGCCCACTGTTCCCACTAGGCGCGCACAATGCTCCCAAGCCCGGGAGAAAGGTGCTTCGGGGTGGTGCTCTCTCCGGGCCCTTGCCCCTGAGCCTGGGGGCCAGGCATGTGGTCCACACTCCCAGGCCAAGGCAGAACCACATGCACACGTCTGTTCCTGCCCCTTGCACCGGCAGAGAGCTCGGGGGAGACAGAGTCTGTCAGGCAGCTGCTGGGCCGGCCGCTTGTGTGGGAAGGGGCAGAGCCGCCCTAGGGGCAAGTTGGGCCTCTTGCTCTCCCTGCTGCCCTGAGGCTGCTGGGCCAAAGACGTCTTGGGCATCCAGCCCCTTACTGGTCCCTTCCCTCTGACGAGGCCCTCTGAGCTCCAGCACCTTGCAGTGTGGAGACAGCCCCTGCCAGCAACCTCCTCTCCAAGGAGGCCTCAACCGAGGCCTAGGCCCAAGGGAAAGGCACCAGCGGGGATGAGCCTGGGGAGGCGCCCGGGCATGTATGGACCCAGGCCCCGCAGCCTGCCCCTTGGTGGGGCAGTACCCCCGGAGGCCAGGAAGGTCTGGGCAAGGCTGGCCAGGGGCAGGGGCCCTGCTGCGTCCTGCCCCTGGCCTGTGGGGCCTCTGAGCACAACCGGCCCTCTCCCACTGGAAGACCTCCCCGGCTGCCTCCAAAGGCCGGTTTGCAAGCGCTCCCGCCCACTGTTCCCAGCAGGCGTGCACAATGCTCCCAAGCCCGGGAGAAAAGCGCTTCAGGGTGGTGCTCTCTCCGGGCCCTTGCCCCTGAGCCTGGGGGCAAGGCAGGGTGTCCACACTCCCAGGACAAGGCAGAACCACATGCACACGTCTGATCTGCCCCCTGCACCGGCAGAGATCTCGGGGGAGCCAGAGTCTGTCAGGCAGCTGCTGGGCTGGCCGCCTGTGTGGGAAGGGGCAGAGCCGACCTAGGGGCAAGTTGGGCCTCTTGCTCTCCCTGCTGCCCTGAGGCTGCAGGGCCAAAGACGTCTTGGGCATCCAGCCCCTTGCTGGTCCCTTCCCTCTGACGAGGCCCTCTGAGCTCCAGTACCTTGCAGTGTGGAGACAGCCCCTGCCAGCAACCTCCTCTCCAAGGACGCCTCAACCGAGGCCTAGGCCCAGGGGAAAGGCACCAGCGGGGATGAGCCTGGGGAGGCGCCCGGGCATGTCTGGACCCAGTCCCCGCAGCCTGCCCCTTGGTGGGGCAGTACCCCCGGAGGCCAGGAAGGTCTGGGCAAGGCTGCCAGGGGCAGGGACACTGCTGGGTCCTGCCCCTGGCCTGTGGGGCGTCTGAGCACAACCGGCACTCTCCCGCTGGAAGACCTCCCCGTCTGCCTCGAAAGGCCGGTTTGCAAGCACTCCCGCCCGCTGTTCCCGCCAGGCACGCACAATGCTCCCAAGCCCGGGAGAAAAGCGCTTCGGGGTGGTGCTCTCACCGGGCCCTTGCCCCTGAGCCTGGGGGCCAGGCAGGGGGAACACACTCCCAGGCCAAGGCAGAACGACATGCACACGTCTGTTCCTGCCCCCTACACCGGCAGAGAGCTCGGGAGAGCCAGAGACTGCCAGGCTGCTGCTGGGCTGGCCGCCTGTGTGGGAAGTGGCAGAGCCGACCTAGGGGCAAGTTGGGCCTCTTGCTCTCCCTGCTGCCCTGAGGCTGCTGGGTCAAAGAGGTCTTGGGCAACCAGCCCTTTGCTGGTCCCTTCCCTCTGACGGGGCCCTCTGATCTCCAGCACCTTGAAGTGTGGAGACAGCCCCTGCCAGCAACCTCCTCTCCAAGGAGGCCTCAACCGAGGCCTAGGCCCAGGGGAAAGGCACCAGCGGGGATGAGCCTGGGGAGGCGCCCGGGGATGTCTGGACCCAGTCCCCGCAGCCTGCCCCTTGGTGGGGCAGTACCCCCGGAGGCCAGGAAGGTCTGGGCAAGGCTGGCCAGGGTCAGGGGCCCTGCTGGGTCCTGCCCCTGGCCTGTGGGGCCTCTGAGCACAACCGGCCCTCTCCCACTGGAAGACCTCCCCGGCTGCCTCCAAAGTCCTGTTTGCAAACACTCCCGCCCGCTGTTCACGCCAGGCTCGCACAATGCTCCCAAGCCCGGGAGAAAAGCGCATTGGGGTGGTTCTCTCTCCGGGCCCTTGCCCCTGAGCCTGGGGGCAAGGCACGGGGAACACACTCCCTGGCCAAGGCAGAAACACATGCACACGTCTGTTCCTGTCCCCTGCACCGGCAGAGAGCTTGGGGGAGCCAGAGTCTGGCAGGCAGCTGCTGGGTTGGCCGCCTGTGTGGGAAGGGGCAGAGCCGACCTAGGGGCAAGTTGGGCCTCTTGCTCTCCCTGCTGCCCTGAGGCTGCTGGGCCAAAGACGTCTTGGGCATCCAGCCCCTTACTGGTCCCTTCCCTCTGACGAGGCCCTCTGAGCTCCAGCACCTTGCAGTGTGGAGACAGCCCCTGCCAGCAACCTCCTCTCCAAGGAGGCCTCAACCGAGGCCTAGGCCCAGGGGAAAGGCACCAGCGGGGATGAGCCAGGGGAGGCGCCCGGGCATGTCTGGACCCAGTCCCCGCAGCCTGCCCCTTGGTGGGGCAGTACCCCCGGAGGCCAGGAAGGTCTGGGCAAGGCTGGCCAGGGGCAGGGGCCCTGCTGCGTCCTGCCCCTGGCCTGTGGGGCCTCTGAGCACAACCGGCCCTCTCCCACTGGAAGACCTCCCCGGCTGCCTCCAAAGGCCGGTTTGCAAGCGCTCCCGCCCACTTTTCCCAGCAGGCGTGCACAATGCTCCCAAGCCCGGGAGAAAAGCGCTTCAGGGTGGTGCTCTCTCCGGGCCCTTGCCCATGAGCCTGGGGTCAAGGCACGGTGTCCACACTCCCAGGCCAAGTCAGAACCACATGCACACGTCTGTTCCTGCCCCCTGCACCGGCAGAGAGCTCGGGGGAGCCAGAGTCTGTCAGGCAGCTGCTGGGCTGGCCGCCTGTGTGGGAAGGGGCAGAGCCGACCTAGGGGCAAGTTGGGCCTCTTGCTCTCCCTGCTGCCCTGAGGCTGCTGGGCCAAAGAGGTCTTGGGCATCCATCCCGTTACTGGTCCCTTCCCTCTGACGAGGCCCTCTGAGCTCCAGCACCTTGCAGTGTGGAGAAAGCCCCTGCCAGCAACCTCCTCTCCAAGGAGGCCTCAACCGAGGCCTAGGCCCAGGGGAAAGGCACCAGCGGGGATGAGCCTGGGGAGGCGCCCGGGCATGTCTGGACCCATTCCCCGCAGCCTACCCCTTGGTGGGGCTGTAACCCCGGAGGCAGGAAGGTCTGGGCAAGGCTGGCCAGGGGCAGGGGCCCTGCGGGGTCCTGCCCCTGGCCTGTGGGGCCTCTGAGCACAACCGGCCCTCTCCCACTGGAAGACCTCCCCGGCTGCCTCCAAAGGCCGGTTTGCAAGCACTCCCGCCCACTGTTCCCACCAAGCGCGCACAATTCTCCCAAGCCTGGGAGAAAAGCGCTTCGGGGTGGTGCTCTCTCCGGGCCCTTGCCCCTGAACCTGGACGCCAGGCAGTTGGTCCACACTCGGAGACCAAGGCAGAACCACATGCACACGTCTGTTCCTGACCCCTGCACCGGCAGAGAGCTCGGGAGAGCCAGAGTCTGTCAGGCAGCTGCTGGGCTGGCCGCCTGTGTGGGAAGGGGCAGAGCCGACCTAGGGGCAAGTTGGGCCTCTTGCTCTCCCTGCTGCCCTGAGGCTGCTGGGCCAAAGAGGTCTTGGGCATCCAGCCCCTTGCTGGTCCCTTCCCTCTGATGAGGCCCTCTGAGCTCCAGCACCTTGCAGTGTGGAGACAGCCCCTGCCAGCAACCTCCTCTCCAAGGAGGCCTCAACCGGGGCCTAGGCCTAGGGGAAAGGCACCAGCGGGGATGAGCCTGGGGAGGCGCCCGGCCATGTCTGGACCCAGTCCCCGCAGCCTGCCCCTTGGTGGGGCAGTACCCCCGGAAGCCAGGAAGGTCTCGGCAAGGCTGCCAGGGGCAAGGACACTACTGGGTCCTGCCCCTGGCCTGTTGGGCGTCTGAGCACAACCGGCATTCTCCCGCTGGAAGACCTCCCCGTCTGCCTCCAAAAGACGGTTTGCAAGCACTCCCACCCGCTGTTCCCCCAGGCACGCACAATGCTCCCAAGCCCGGGAGAAAAGCGCTTCGGGGTGGTGCTCTCTCCGGGCCCTTTCCCCTGAGCCTGGGGCCAGGCAGGGGGAACACACTCCCAGGCCAAGTCAGAACCACATGCACACGTCTGTTCCTGCCCCCTGCACCGGCAGAGAGCTCGGGGGAGCCAGAGTCTGTCAGGCAGCTGCTGGGCTGGCCGCCTGTGTGGGAAGGGGCAGAGCCGACCTAGGGGCAAGTTGGGCCTCTTGCTCTCCCTGCTGCCCTGAGGCTGCTGGGCCAAAGAGGTCTTGGGCATCCATCCCGTTACTGGTCCCTTCCCTCTGACGAGGCCCTCTGAGCTCCAGCACCTTGCAGTGTGGAGACAGCCCCTGCCAGCAACCTCCTCTCCAAGGAGGCCTCAACCGAGGCCTAGGCCCAGGGGAAAGGCACCAGCGGGGATGAGCCTGGGGAGGCGCCCGGGCATGTCTGGACCCATTCCCCGCAGCCTACCCCTTGGTGGGGCTGTAACCCCGGAGGCAGGAAGGTCTGGGCAAGGCTGGCCAGGGGCAGGGGCCCTGCTGGGTCCTGCACCTGGCCTGTGGGGCCTCTGAGCACAACCGGCCCTCTCCCACTGGAAGACCTCCCCGGCTGCCTCCAAAGGCCGGTTTGCAAGCACTCCCGCCCACTGTTCCCACCAAGCGCGCACAATTCTCCCAAGCCTGGGAGAAAAGCGCTTCGGGGTGGTGCTCTCTCCGGGCCCTTGCCCCTGAACCTGGACGCCAGGCAGTTGGTCCACACTCGGAGACCAAGGCAGAACCACATGCACACGTCTGTTCCTGACCCCTGCACCGGCAGAGAGCTCGGGGGAGCCAGAGTCTGTCAGGCAGCTGCTGGGCTGGCCGCCTGTGTGGGAAGGGGCAGAGCCGACCTAGGGGCAAGTTGGGCCTCTTCCTCTCCCTGCTGCCCTGAGGCTGCTGGGCCAAAGAGGTCTTGGGCATCCAGCCCCTTGCTGGTCCCTTCCCTCTGATGAGGCCCTCTGAGCTCCAGCACCTTGCAGTGTGGAGACAGCCCCTGCCAGCAACCTCCTCTCCAAGGAGGCCTCAACCGAGGCCTAGGCCTAGGGGAAAGGCACCAGCGGGGATGAGCCTGGGGAGGCGCCCGGCCATGTCTGGACCCAGTCCCCGCAGCCTGCCCCTTGGTGGGGCAGTACCCCCGGAAGCCAGGAAGGTCTCGGCAAGGCTGCCAGGGGCAAGGACACTGCTGGGTCCTGCCCCTGGCCTGTTGGGCGTCTGAGCACAACCGGCATTCTCCCGCTGGAAGACCTCCCCGTCTGCCTCCAAAAGACGGTTTGCAAGCACTCCCACCCGCTGTTCCCCCAGGCACGCACAATGCTCCCAAGCCCGGGAGAAAAGCGCTTCGGGGTGGTGCTCTCTCCGGGCCCTTGCCCCTGAGCCTGGGGCCAGGCAGGGGGAACACACTCCCAGGCCAAGGGAGAACGACATGCACACGTCTGTTCCTGCCCCCTACACCGGCAGAGAGCTCGGGGGAGCCAGAGACTGCCAGGCTGCTGCTGGGCTGGCTGCCTGTGTGGGACGGGGCAGAGCCGACCTAGGGGCAAGTTGGGCCTCTTGCTCTCCCTGCTGACCTGAGGCTGCTGGGTCAAAGAGGTCTTGGGCATCCAGCCCTTTGCTGGTGCCTTCCCTCTGACGAGGCCCTCTGAGCTCCAGCACCTTGCAGTGTGGAGACAGCCCCTGCCAGCAACCTCCTCTCCAAAGAGGCCTCAACCGAGGACTACACCCAGGGGAAAGGCACCAGCGGGGATGATCCTGGGGAGGCGCACGGACATGTCTGGACCCAGTCTCCGCAGCCTGCCCCTTGGTGGGGCAGTACCCCCGGAGTCCAGGAAGGTCTGGGCAAGTCTGGCCAGGGGCAGGGGCCCTGCTGGGTCCTCACCCTGGCCTGTGGGGCCTCTGAGCACAACCGGCCCTCTCCCACTGGAAGACCTCCCCGGCTGCCTCCAAAGTCCTGTTTGCAAACACTCCCGCCCGCTGTTCACGTCAGGCTCGCACAATGCTCCCAAGCCCGGGAGAAAAGCACTTCGGAGTGGTGCTCTCTCCGGGCCCTTGCCCCTGAGCCTGGGGGCAAGGCAGGGGGAACACACTCCCAGGCCAAGGCAGAAACACATGCACACGTCTGTTCCTGTCCCCTGCACCGGCAGAG
Organism: Dama dama; assembly: GCF_033118175.1. NCBI lineage: Eukaryota > Metazoa > Chordata > Mammalia > Artiodactyla > Cervidae > Dama > Dama dama. Next base: position 3,461,104 of record NW_026870889.1, read on the forward strand.
AGCTTGGGGGAGCCAGAGTCTGTCAGGCAGGTGCTGGGTTGGCCGCCTGTGTGGGAAGGGGCAGAGCCGACCTAGGGGCAAGTTGGGCCTCTTGCTCTCCCTGCTGCCCTGAGGCTGCTGGGCCAAAGAGGTCTTGGGAATCCAGCCCCTCACTGGTCCCTTCACTCTGACGAGGCCCTCTGAGCTCCAGCACCTTGCAGTGTGGAGACAGCCCCTGCCAGCAACCTCCTCTCCAAGGAGGCCTCAAACGAGGCCTAGGCCCAGGGGAAAGGCACCAGCGGGGATGAGCCAGGGGAGGCGCCCGAGCATGTCTGGACCCAGTTCCCGCAGCCTGCCCCTTGGTGGGGCAGTACCCCCGGAGGCCAGGAAGATCTGGGCAAGGCTGGCCAGGGGCAGGGGCCTTGCTGGGTCCTGCCCCTGGCCTGTGGGGCCTCTGAGCACAACCGTCCCTCTCCCCCTGAAAGACCTCCCCGGCTGCCTCCAAAGGCCGGTTTGCAAGCGCTACCGCCCACTGTTCCCAGCAGGCGTGCACAATGCTCCTAAGCCCGGGAGAAAAGCGCTTCAGGGTGGTGCTCTCTCTGGGCCCTTCCCCCTGAGCCTGGGGGCAAGGCAGGGTGTCCACACTCCCAGGCCAAGGCAGAACCACATGCACACGTCTGATCTGCCCCCTGCACCGGCAGAGAGCTCGGGGGAGCCAGAGTCTGTCAGGCAGCTGCTGGGCTGGCCGCCTGTGTGGGAAGTGGCAGAGCCGACCTAGGGGCAAGTTGGGCCTCTTGCTCTCCCTGCTGCCCTGAGGCTGCTGGGCCAAAGAGGTCTTGGGCATCCAACCCCTTGCTGGTCCCTTCCCTCTGACGAGGCCCTCTGAGCTCCAGCACCTTGCAGTGTGGAGACAGCCCCTGCCAGCAACCTCCTCTCCAAGGAGGCCTAAACCGAGGCCTAGGCCCAGGGGAAAGGCACCAGCGGGGATGAGCCTGGGGAGGCGCCCGGGCATGTATGGACCCAGTCCCCGCAGCCTGCCCCTTGGTGGGGCAGTACCCCCGGAGGCGAGGAAGGTCTGGGAAAGGCTGGCAAGGGGCAGGGGCCCTGCTGGGTCCTGCCCCTGGCCTGTGGGGCCTCTGAGCACAACCGGCCCTCTCCCACTGGAAGACGTCCCCGGCTGCCTCCAAAGGCCGGTTTGCAAGCACTCCCGCCCACTGTTGCAACCAAGGGCGCACAACGCTCCCAAGCCCGGGAGAAAATCGCCTCGGGGTGGTGCTCTCTCCGGGCCCTTTCCCCTGAGCCTGGGGGCAAGGCAGGGGGTCCACAACCCAGGCCAAGGCAGAACGACATGCACACGTCTGTTCCTGCCCCATGCACCGGCAGAGAGCTCGGGGGAGCCAGAGTCTGTCAGGCAGCTGCTGGGCTGGCCGCCTGTGTGGGAAGGGGCAGAGCCGACCTAGGGGCAAGTTGGGCCTCTTGCTCTCCCTGCTGCCCTGAGGCTGCTGGGACCAAAGAGATCTTGGGCATCCAGCCCCTTGCTTGTCCCTTCCCTCTGACGAGGCCCTCTGAGCTCCAGCACCTTGCAGTGTGGAGACAGCCCCTGCCAGCAACCTCCTCTCCAAGGAGGCCTCAACCGAGGCCTAGGCCCAGGGGAAAGGCACCAGCGGGGATGAGCCAGGGGAGGCGCCCGAGCATGTCTGGACCCAGTTCCCGCAGCCTGCCCCTTGGTGGGGCAGTACCCCCGGAGGCCAGGAAGATCTGGGCAAGGCTGGCCAGGGGCAGGGGCCCTGCTGGGTCCTGCCCCTGGCCTGTGGGGCCTCTGAGCAGAACCGGCCCTCTCCCCTTGAAAGACCTCCCCGGCTGCCTCCAAAGGCCGGTTTGCAAGCGCTACCGCCCACTGTTCCCAGCAGGCGTGCACAATGCTCCTAAGCCCGGGAGAAAAGCGCTTCAGGGTGGTGCTCTCTCTGGGCCCTTCCCCCTGAGCCTGGGGGCAAGGCAGGGTGTCCACACTCCCAGGCCAAGGCAGAACCACATGCACACGTCTGATCTGCCCCCTGCACCGGCAGAGAGCTCGGGGGAGCCAGAGTCTGTCAGGCAGCTGCTGGGCTGGCCGCCTGTGTGGGAAGTGGCAGAGCCGACCTAGGGGCAAGTTGGGCCTCTTGCTCTCCCTGCTGCCCTGAGGCTGCTGGGCCAAAGAGGTCTTGGGCATCCAACCCCTTGCTGGTCCCTTCCCTCTGACGAGGCCCTCTGAGCTCCAGCACCTTGCAGTGTGGAGACAGCCCCTGCCAGCAACCTCCTCTCCAAGGAGGCCTAAACCGAGGCCTAGGCCCAGGGGAAAGGCACCAGCGGGGATGAGCCTGGGGAGGCGCCCGGGCATGTATGGACCCAGTCCCCGCAGCCTGCCCCTTGGTGGGGCAGTACCCCCGGAGGCGAGGAAGGTCTGGGAAAGGCTGGCAAGGGGCAGGGGCCCTGCTGGGTCCTGCCCCTGGCCTGTGGGGCCTCTGAGCACAACCGGCCCTCTCCCACTGGAAGACGTCCCCGGCTGCCTCCAAAGGCCGGTTTGCAAGCACTCCCGCCCACTGTTGCAACCAAGGGCGCACAACGCTCCCAAGCCCGGGAGAAAATCGCCTCGGGGTGGTGCTCTCTCCGGGCCCTTTCCCCTGAGCCTGGGGGCAAGGCAGGGGGTCCACAACCCAGGCCAAGGCAGAACGACATGCACACGTCTGTTCCTGCCCCATGCACCGGCAGAGAGCTCGGGGGAGCCAGAGTCTGTCAGGCAGCTGCTGGGCTGGCCGCCTGTGTGGGAAGGGGCAGAGCCGACCTAGGGGCAAGTTGGGCCTCTTGCTCTCCCTGCTGCCCTGAGGCTGCTGGGACCAAAGAGATCTTGGGCATCCAGCCCCTTGCTTGTCCCTTCCCTCTGACGAGGCCCTCTGAGCTCCAGCACCTTGCAGTGTGGAGACAGCCCCTGCCAGCAACCTCCTCTCCAAGGAGGCCTCAACCGAGGCCTAGGCCCAGGGGAAAGGCACCAGCGGGGATGAGCCAGGGGAGGCGCCCGAGCATGTCTGGACCCAGTTCCCGCAGCCTGCCCCTTGGTGGGGCAGTACCCCCGGAGGCCAGGAAGATCTGGGCAAGGCTGGCCAGGGGCAGGGGCCCTGCTGGGTCCTGCCCCTGGCCTGTGGGGCCTCTGAGCAGAACCGGCCCTCTCCCCTTGAAAGACCTCCCCGGCTGCCTCCAAAGGCCGGTTTGCAAGCGCTACCGCCCACTGTTCCCAGCAGGCGTGCACAATGCTCCTAAGCCCGGGAGAAAAGCGCTTCAGGGTGGTGCTCTCTCTGGGCCCTTCCCCCTGAGCCTGGGGGCAAGGCAGGGTGTCCACACTCCCAGGCCAAGGCAGAACCACATGCACACGTCTGATCTGCCCCCGGCACCGGCAGAGAGCTCGGGGGAGCCAGAGTCTGTCAGGCAGCTGCTGGGCTGGCCGCCTGTGTGGGAAGTGGCAGAGCCGACCTAGGGGCAAGTTGGGCCTCTTGCTCTCCCTGCTGCCCTGAGGCTGCTGGGCCAAAGAGGTCTTGGGCATCCAACCCCTTGCTGGTCCCTTCCCTCTGACGAGGCCCTCTGAGCTCCAGCACCTTGCAGTGTGGAGACAGCCCCTGCCAGCAACCTCCTCTCCAAGGAGGCCTAAACCGAGGCCTAGGCCCAGGGGAAAGGCACCAGCGGGGATGAGCCTGGGGAGGCGCCCGGGCATGTATGGACCCAGTCCCCGCAGCCTGCCCCTTGGTGGGGCAGTACCCCCGGAGGCGAGGAAGGTCTGGGAAAGGCTGGCAAGGGGCAGGGGCCCTGCTGGGTCCTGCCCCTGGCCTGTGGGGCCTCTGAGCACAACCGGCCCTCTCCCACTGGAAGACGTCCCCGGCTGCCTCCAAAGGCCGGTTTGCAAGCACTCCCGCCCACTGTTGCAACCAAGGGCGCACAACGCTCCCAAGCCCGGGAGAAAATCGCCTCGGGGTGGTGCTCTCTCCGGGCCCTTTCCCCTGAGCCTGGGGGCAAGGCAGGGGGTCCACAACCCAGGCCAAGGCAGAACGACATGCACACGTCTGTTCCTGCCCCATGCACCGGCAGAGAGCTCGGGGGAGCCAGAGTCTGTCAGGCAGCTGCTGGGCTGGCCGCCTGTGTGGGAAGGGGCAGAGCCGACCTAGGGGCAAGTTGGGCCTCTTGCTCTCCCTGCTGCCCTGAGGCTGCTGGGACCAAAGAGATCTTGGGCATCCAGCCCCTTGCTTGTCCCTTCCCTCTGACGAGGCCCTCTGAGCTCCAGCACCTTGCAGTGTGGAGACAGCCCCTGCCAGCAACCTCCTCTCCAAGGAGGCCTCAACCGAGGCCTAGGCCCAGGGGAAAGGCACCAGCGGGGATGAGCCTGGGGAGGCGCCCGGCCATGTCTGGACCCAGTCCCCGCAGCCTGCCCCTTGGTGGGGCAGTACCCCCGGAGGCCAGGAAGGTCTGGGCAAGGCTGGCCACGGGCAGGGGCCCTGCTGGGTCCTGCACCTGGCCTGTGGGGCCTCTGAGCACAACCGGCCCTCTCCCACTGGAAGACCTCCCCGGCTGCCTCCAAAGGCCGGTTTGCAAGCACTCCCGCCCACTGTTCCCACCAAGCGCGCACAATTCTCCCAAGCCTGGGAGAAAAGCGCTTCGGGGTGGTGCTCTCTCCGGGCCCTTGCCCCTGAACCTGGACGCCAGGCAGTTGGTCCACACTCGGAGACCAAGGCAGAACCACATGCACACGTCTGTTCCTGACCCCTGCACCGGCAGAGAGCTCGGGGGAGCCAGAGTCTGTCAGGCAGCTGCTGGGCTGGCCACCTGTGTGGGAAGGGGCAGAGCCGACCTAGGGGCAAGTTGGGCCTCTTCCTCTCCCTGCTGCCCTGAGGCTGCTGGGCCAAAGAGGTCTTGGGCATCCAGCCCCTTGCTGGTCCCTTCCCTCTGATGAGGCCCTCTGAGCTCCAGCACCTTGCAGTGTGGAGACAGCCCCTGCCAGCAACCTCCTCTCCAAGGAGGCCTCAACCGAGGCCTAGGCCTAGGGGAAAGGCACCAGCGGGGATGAGCCTGGGGAGGCGCCCGGCCATGTCTGGACCCAGTCCCCGCAGCCTGCCCCTTGGTGGGGCAGTACCCCCGGAAGCCAGGAAGGTCTCGGCAAGGCTGCCAGGGGCAAGGACACTGCTGGGTCCTGCCCCTGGCCTGTTGGGCGTCTGAGCACAACCGGCATTCTCCCGCTGGAAGACCTCCCCGTCTGCCTCCAAAAGACGGTTTCCAAGCACTCCCACCCGCTGTTCCCCCAGGCACGCACAATGCTCCCAAGCCCGGGAGAAAAGCGCTTCGGGGTGGTGCTCTCTCCGGGCCCTTGCCCCTGAGCCTGGGGCCAGGCAGGGGGAACACACTCCCAGGCCAAGGGAGAACGACATGCACACGTCTGTTCCTGCCCCCTACACCGGCAGAGAGCTCGGGGGAGCCAGAGACTGCCAGGCTGCTGCTGGGCTGGCTGCCTGTGTGGGACGGGGCAGAGCCGACCTAGGGGCAAGTTGGGCCTCTTGCTCTCCCTGCTGCCCTGAGGCTGCTGGGTCAAAGAGGTCTTGGGCATCCAGCCCTTTGCTGGTGCCTTCCCTCTGACGAGGCCCTCTGAGCTCCAGCACCTTGCAGTGTGGAGACAGCCCCTGCCAGCAACCTCCTCTCCAAAGAGGCCTCAACCGAGGACTACACCCAGGGGAAAGGCACCAGCGGGGATGATCCTGGGGAGGCGCACGGACATGTCTGGACCCAGTCTCCGCAGCCTGCCCCTTGGTGGGGCAGTACCCCCGGAGTCCAGGAAGGTCTGGGCAAGTCTGGCCAGGGGCAGGGGCCCTGCTGGGTCCTCACCCTGGCCTGTGGGGCCTCTGAGCACAACCGGCCCTCTCCCACTGGAAGACCTCCCCGGCTGCCTCCAAAGTCCTGTTTGCAAACACTCCCGCCCGCTGTTCACGTCAGGCTCGCACAATGCTCCCAAGCCCGGGAGAAAAGCACTTCGGAGTGGTGCTCTCTCCGGGCCCTTGCCCCTGAGCCTGGGGGCAAGGCAGGGGGAACACACTCCCAGGCCAAGGCAGAAACACATGCACACGTCTGTTCCTGTCCCCTGCACCGGCAGAGAGCTTGGGGGAGCCAGAGTCTGTCAGGCAGGTGCTGGGTTGGCCGCCTGTGTGGGAAGGGGCAGAGCCGACCTAGGGGCAAGTTGGGCCTCTTGCTCTCCCTGCTGCCCTGAGGCTGCTGGGCCAAAGAGGTCTTGGGAATCCAGCCCCTCACTGGTCCCTTCACTCTGACGAGGCCCTCTGAGCTCCAGCACCTTGCAGTGTGGAGACAGCCCCTGCCAGCAACCTCCTCTCCAAGGAGGCCTCAACCGAGGCCTAGGCCCAGGGGAAAGGCACCAGCGGGGATGAGCCAGGGGAGGCGCCCGAGCATGTCTGGACCCAGTTCCCGCAGCCTGCCCCTTGGTGGGGCAGTACCCCCGGAGGCCAGGAAGATCTGGGCAAGGCTGGCCAGGGGCAGGGGCCCTGCTGGGTCCTGCCCCTGGCCTGTGGGGCCTCTGAGCACAACCGGCCCTCTCCCCCTGAAAGACCTCCCCGGCTGCCTCCAAAGGCCGGTTTGCAAGCGCTACCGCCCACTGTTCCCAGCAGGCGTGCACAATGCTCCTAAGCCCGGGAGAAAAGCGCTTCAGGGTGGTGCTCTCTCTGGGCCCTTCCCCATGAGCCTGGGGGCAAGGCAGGGTGTCCACACTCCCAGGCCAAGGCAGAACCACATGCACACGTCTGATCTGCCCCCTGCACCGGCAGAGAGCTCGGGGGAGCCAGAGTCTGTCAGGCAGCTGCTGGGCTGGCCGCCTGTGTGGGAAGTGGCAGAGCCGACCTAGGGGCAAGTTGGGCCTCTTGCTCTCCCTGCTGCCCTGAGGCTGCTGGGCCAAAGAGGTCTTGGGCATCCAACCCCTTGCTGGTCCCTTCCCTCTGACGAGGCCCTCTGAGCTCCAGCACCTTGCAGTGTGGAGACAGCCCCTGCCAGCAACCTCCTCTCCAAGGAGGCCTAAACCGAGGCCTAGGCCCAGGGGAAAGGCACCAGCGGGGATGAGCCTGGGGAGGCGCCCGGGCATGTATGGACCCAGTCCCCGCAGCCTGCCCCTTGGTGGGGCAGTACCCCCGGAGGCGAGGAAGGTCTGGGAAAGGCTGGCAAGTGGCAGGGGCCCTGCTGGGTCCTGCCCCTGGCCTGTGGGGCCTCTGAGCACAACCGGCCCTCTCCCACTGGAAGACGTCCCCGGCTGCCTCCAAAGGCCGGTTTGCAAGCACTCCCGCCCACTGTTGCAACCAAGGGCGCACAACGCTCCCAAGCCCGGGAGAAAATCGCCTCGGGGTGGTGCTCTCTCCGGGCCCTTTCCCCTGAGCCTGGGGGCAAGGCAGGGGGTCCACAACCCAGGCCAAGGCAGAACGACATGCACACGTCTGTTCCTGCCCCATGCACCGGCAGAGAGCTCGGGGGAGCCAGAGTCTGTCAGGCAGCTGCTGGGCTGGCCGCCTGTGTGGGAAGGGGCAGAGCCGACCTAGGGGCAAGTTGGGCCTCTTGCTCTCCCTGCTGCCCTGAGGCTGCTGGGACCAAAGAGATCTTGGGCATCCAGCCCCTTGCTTGTCCCTTCCCTCTGACGAGGCCCTCTGAGCTCCAGCACCTTGCAGTGTGGAGACAGCCCCTGCCAGCAACCTCCTCTCCAAGGAGGCCTCAACCGAGGCCTAGGACCAGGGGAAAGGCACCAGCGGGGATGAGCCTGGGGAGGCGCCCGGCCATGTCTGGACCCAGTCCCCGCAGCCTGCCCCTTGGTGGGGCAGTACCCCCGGAGGCCAGGAAGGTCTGGGCAAGGCTGGCCACGGGCAGGGGCCCTGCTGGGTCCTGCCCCTGGCCTGTGGGGCCTCTGAGCACAACCGGCCCTCTCCCACTGGAAGACTTCCCCGGCTGCCTCCAAAGGCCGGTTTGCCAACACTCCCGCCCGCTGTTCCCGCCAGGCACGCACAATTCTCCCAAGCCCGGGAGAAAAGCGCTTCGGGGTGTTGCTGTCTCCGGGCCCTTGCCCCTGAGCGTGGGGGCGAGGCAGTGGGTCCACACTCCCAGACCAACGCAGAACCACATGCACACGTCTGTTCCTGACCCCTGCACCGGCAGAGAGCTCGGGGGAGCCAGAGTCTGTCAGGCAGCTGCTGGGCTGGCCGCCTGTGTGGGAAGGGGCAGAGCCGACCTAGGCGCAAGTTGGGCCTCTTGCTCTCCCTGCTGCCCTGAGGCTGCTGGGCCAAAGAGGTCTTGGGCATCCAGCCCCTTGCTGGTCCCTTCCCTCTGACGAGGCCCTCTGAGCTCCAGCACCTTGCAGTGTGGAGACAGCCCCTGCCAGCAACCTCCTCTCCAAGGAGGCCTCAACCGAGGCCTAGGCCCAGGGGAAAGGCACCAGCGGGCATGAGCCTGGGGAGGCGCCCGGCCATGTCTGGACCCAGGCCCCGCAGCCTGCCCCTTGGTGGGGCAGTACCCCCGGAGGCCAGGTGGGTCTGGGCAAGGCTGCCAGGGGCAGGGACACTGCTGGGTCCTGCCCCTGGCCTGTGGGGCTTCTGAGCACAACCGGCACTCTCCCGCTGGAAGACCTCCCCGGCTGCCTCCAAAGGCCGGTTTGCAAGCACTCCCGCCCGCTGTTCCCGCCAGGCACGCACGATGCTCCCAAGCCCGGGAGAAAAGCGCTTCGGGGTGGTGCTCTCTCCGGGCCCTTGCCCCTGAGCCTGGGGGACAGGCAGGGGGAACACACTCCCAGGCCAAGGCAGAACGACATGCACACGTCTGTTCCTGCCCCCTACACCGGCAGAGAGTTCGGGGGAGCCAGACACTGCCAGGCTGCTGCTGGGCTGGCTGCCTGTGTGGGACGGGGTAGAGCCGACCTAGGGGCAAGTTGGGCCTCTTGCTCTCCCTGCTGCCCTGAGGCTGCTGGGTCAAAGAGGTCTTGGGCATCCAGCCCTTTGCTGGTCCTTTCCCTCTGACGAGGCCCTCTGAGCTCCAGCACCTTGCAGTGTGCAGACAGCCCCTGCCGGCAACCTCCTCTCCAAGGAGGCCTCAACCGAGGCCTAGGCCCAGGGGAAAGGCACGAGCGGGGATGAGCCTGGGGAGGCGCCCGGGCATGTCTGGACCCAGTCCCCGCAGCCTGCCCCTTGGTGGGGCAGTACCCCCGGAGGCCAGGAAGGTCTGGGCAAGGCTGCCAGAGGCAGGGACACTGCTGGGTCCTGCCCCTGGCCTTGGGGCCTCTGAGAACAACTGGCACTCTCCCGCTGGAAGACCTCCCCGTCTGCCTCCAAAGGCTGGTTTGCAAGCACTCAATCCCGCTGTTCACGCCAGCTGCGCACAATGCTCCCAAGCCCGGGAGAAAAGCATTTTGGGGTGGTGCTCACTCCGGGCTTTGGAAGACCTCCCCGGCTGCCTCCAAGGCCGGTTTGCAAGCACTTCTGCCTGCTGTTCCCGCCACCCGCGCACAATGCTCCCAAGCCCGGGAGAAAAGCGTTTCGGGGTGGTGTTCTCTCTGGGCCCAAGAAAGACCTCCCTGGCTGCCCCCAAATGCCGGTTTGCAAGCACTCCCACTCGCTGTTCCCGCCATCCGTGCAAATGCTCCAAGCCCAGGAGAAAAGCCCTTCAGGGTGGTGCTCTCTCCCGGCCCTTGGAAGACCTCCCCAGCTGCCTCCAAAGGCTGGATTTCAAGTACTCCCTCCCGCTGTCCCGCCAGCCGCACACAATTCTCCCAAGCCCGGGAGAAAAGCGCTTCGGGGTGGTGCTCTCTCCGGGCCCTTGCCCCTGAGCCTGGGGGGCAGGCAGGGGGAACACACTCCCAGGCCAAGGCAGAACGACATGCACACGTCTGTTCCTGCCCCCTACACCGGCAGAGAGTTCGGGGGAGCCAGACACTGCCAGGCTGCTGCTGGGCTGGCTGCCTGTGTGGGACGGGGTAGAGCCGACCTAGGGGCAAGTTGGGCCTCTTGCTCTCCCTGCTGCCCTGAGGCTGCTGGGTCAAAGAGGTCTTGGGCATCCAGCCCTTTGCTGGTCCTTTCCCTCTGACGAGGCCCTCTGAGCTCCAGCACCTTGCAGTGTGCAGACAGCCCCTGCCGGCAACCTCCTCTCCAAGGAGGCCTCAACCGAGGCCTAGGCCCAGGGGAAAGGCACCAGCGGGGATGAGCCTGGGGAGGCGCCCGGGCATGTCTGGACCCAGTCCCCGCAGCCTGCCCCTTGGTGGGGTAGTACCCCCGGAGGCCAGGAAGGTCTGGGCAAGGCTGCCAGAGGCAGGGACACTGCTGGGTCCTGCCCCTGGCCTGTGGGGCCTCTGAGAACAACTGGCACTCTCCCGCTGGAAGACCTCCCCGTCTGCCTCCAAAGGCTGGTTTGCAAGCACTCAATCCCGCTGTTCACGCCAGCTGCGCACAATGCTCCCAAGCCCGGGAGAAAAGCATTTTGGGGTGGTGCTCACTCCGGGCTTTGGAAGACCTCCCCGGCTGCCTCCAAGGCCGGTTTGCAAGCACTTCTGCCTGCTGTTCCCGCCACCCGCGCACAATGCTCCCAAGCCCGGGAGAAAAGCGTTTCGGGGTGGTGTTCTCTCTGGGCCCAAGAAAGACCTCCCTGGCTGCCCCCAAATGCCGGTTTGCAAGCACTCCCACTCGCTGTTCCCGCCATCCGTGCAAATGCTCCAAGCCCAGGAGAAAAGCCCTTCAGGGTGGTGCTCTCTCCCGGCCCTTGGAAGACCTCCCCGGCTGCCTCCAAAGGCTGGATTTCAAGTACTCCCTCCCGCTGTCCCGCCAGCCGCACACAATGCTCCCAATCACGGGAGAAAAGCGCTTCGGGGTGGTGCTCTCTACGGGCCCTTGGAAGACCTCCCCGTTTGTCTCCAAAGGCCGGTTTGCAAGCACTCATGCCCGCTGTTCCCGCCAGCCGCGCACAATGCTCCCAAGCCTAGGAGAAAAGCGCTTCGGGGTGGTGCTCTCTCCCGGCCCTTGGAAGACCTCCCCGGCTGCCTCCAAAGGCCGGTTTGCAAGCACTCAATCCCGCTGTTCCCGCCAGCCGCGCACAATGCTCCCAAGCCCGGGAGAAAAGCGCTTCGGGGTGGTGCTCTCTCCCGGCCCTTGGAAGACTCCCCGGCTGCCTCTAAAGGCCGGTTTGCAAGCACTCATGTCCTCTGTTCCCGACAGCCGCGAACAATGCTCCCAATTCCGTGAGAAAAGTGCTTCGGGATGGTGCTCTCTCCGGGCCCTTGGAAGACCTCCCAAGCTGCCTCCAAAGGCCGGTTTGCAAGCACTCCCGCCCGCTGTTCCCGCCAGCCTCGCACAATGCTCCCAAGACCGGGAGAAAAGCGCTTCGGGGTGGTGTTCTCTCCGTGCCAATGGAGGACCTCCCTGGCTGCCCCCAAAGGCTGGTTTGCAAGCACTCCCACTCGCTGTTCCCGCCAGCCACGCACAATCCTCCAAAACCCCGGAGAAAAGCGCTTCGGGGTGGTGTTCTCTCTGTGCCCATGGAAGACCTCCCGGGGTGCCCCCAAAGGCCGGTTTGGAAGCACTTCCACTCGCTGTTCCCGCCATCCGCGCACAATGCTCCCAAGCCCGGGAGAAAAGCATTTTGGGGTGGTGCTCACACCGGGCCCTGGAAGACCTCCCCGGCTGCCTCCAAAGGACGGTTTTCAAGCACTCCTGCCTGCTGTTCCCGCCACCCGCGCACAATGCTCCCAAGCCCGGGAGAAAAGCGCTTCGGGGTGGTGCTCTCTACAGGCCCTTGGAAGACCTCCCCGGCTGCCTCCAAAGGCCGGTTTGCAAGGATTCCTTCCTGCTGTTCCCGCCATCCGCGCACAATGCTCCCAAGCCCGGGAGAAAAGCATTTTGGGGTGGTGCTCACACCGGGCCCTGGAAGACCTCCCCGGCTGCCTCCAAAGGACGGTTTTCAAGCACTCCTGCCTGCTGTTCCCGCCACCCGCGCAGAATGCTCCCAAGCGCGGGAGAAAAGCGCTTCGGGGTGGTGCTCTCTACAGGCCCTTGGAAGACCTCCCCGGCTGCCTCCAAAGGCCGGTTTGCAAGGACTCCTTCCTGCTGTTCCCGCCAGCCATGCACAATGCTCCCAAGCCCGGGAGAAAAGCATTTTGGGGTGGTGCTCACTCCGGGCCCTTGGAAGACCTCCCCGGCTGCCTCCAGTGGCCAGTTTGCAAGCACTCATGCCCGCTGTTCCAACAGCCGCGCACAATGCTCCCAAACCCGGGAGAAAAGCTTTTTGGGGTGGTGCTCACACCGGGCCCTGGAAGACCTCCCCGGCTGCCTGCAAAGGCCGGTTTTCAAGCACTCCTGCCTGCTGTTCCCGCCACCCGCGCACAATACTCCCAAGCCCGGGAGAAAAGCGCTTCGGGGTGGTGCTCTCTACAGGCCCTTGGAAGACCTCCCCCGCTGCCTCCAAAGGCCGGTTTGCAAGGACTCCTTCCTGCTGTTCCCGCCAGCCACGCACAATGCTCCCAAGCCCGGGAGAAAAGTGCTTCGGGGTGGTGATCTCTCCGGGCCCTTGGAAGTCGTCCCCGGCTGCCTCCAAAGGCCGGTTTGCAAGCACTCATGCCCGTTGTTCCCACCAGCCGCGCACAATGCTCCCAAGCCCGGGAGAAAAGCATTTTTGGGTGGTGCTCACTCCGGGCCCTTGGAAGACCTCCCCGGCTGCCTCCAAAGGCCAGTTTGCAAGCAGTCCTGCCTGCTGTTCCCGCCAGCCGCGCACAATGCTCCCAAGCCCGGGAGAAAAGCGCTTTGGGGTGGTGCTCTCTCCGGGCCCTTGGAAGACGTCCCCGGCTGCCTCCAAAGGCCGGTTTGCAAGCACTCATGCCCGTTGTTCCCACCAGCCGCGCACAATGCTCCCAAGCCCGGGAGAAAAGCATTTTGGGGTGGTGCTCACTCCGGGCCCTTGGAAGACCTCCCCGGCTGCCTCCAAAGGCCAGTTTGCAAGCAGTCCTGCCTGCTGTTCCCGCCAGCCGCGCACAATGTTCCCAAGCCCGGGAGAAAAGCGCTTCGGGGTGGTGCTCTCTCCGGGCCCTTTCAAGACCTCCCCGGCTGCCTCCAAAGGCCGGTTTGTAAGTACTCATTCCCGCTGCTTCCGCCAGCCACGCACAATGCTCCCAAGCCCGGGAGAAAAGCATTTTGGGGTGGTGCTCTCTCCGGGCCCTTGGAAGACCTCCCGGGCTGCCTCCAAAGGCCGGTTTGCAAGCATTCATGTCCGTTGTTCCCGACAGCCGCGCACAATGCTCCCAAGCCCGAGAGAAAAGCATTTTGGGGTGGTGATCAGTCCGGCCCTTGGAAGACCTCCCCGGCTGCCTCCAAAGGACAGTTTGCAAGCACTCATGCCCGCTGTTCCCGCCAGCCGCGCACAATGCTCCCAAGACCGTGAGAAAAGCGCTTCGGGGTGGTGTTCTCTCAGGGACCATGGAGGACCTCCCCGGCTGCCCCCAAAGGCCGGTTTGCAAGCATTCCCACTCGCTGTTCCCGCCAGGCACACACAATGTTCCAAAACCCCGGAGAAAAGCGCTTCGGGGTGGTGCTCTCTCCGCGCCCTTGGAAGACTTCTCTGGCTGCCGCCAAAGGCCGGTTTGCAAGAATTCCCTCCCGCTGTCCCACCAGCCGCACACAATGCTCCAAAACCCGAGAGAAAAGCGCTTCGAGGTGGTGCTCTCTCCGGGCCCTTGGAAGACCTCCCCGGCTGCCTCCAAAGGCCGGTTTGCAAGCACTCCTGCCTGCTGTTCCCGCCACGCGCGCACAATGCTCCCAAGCCCGGAAGAAAAGCATTTTGGGGTAGTGCTCTCTCCGGGCCCTTGGAAGACCTCCCGGGCTGCCTCCAAAGGCCGGTTTGCAAGCACTCATGTCCGCTGTTCCCGACAGCCGCGCACAATGCTCCCAAGCCCGGGAGAAAAGCATTTTGGGGTGGTGATCAGTCCGGGCCCTTGGAAGACCTCCCCGGCTGCCTCCAAAGGACAGTTTGCAAGAACTCATGCCCGCTGTTCCCGCCAGGCACGCACAATGCTCCCAAGCCCGGGAGAAAAGCGCTTCGGGGTGGTGCTCTCACCGGGCCCTTGCCCCTGAGCCTGGGGGCAATGCAGGGGGATCACACTCCCAGGCCAAGGCAGAACCACATGCAAACGTCTGTTCCTGGTCCCTGCACCGGCAGAGAGCTCGGGGGAGCCAGAGTATGCCAGGCAGCTGCTGGGTTGGCGGCCTGTGTGGAAAGGGGCAGAGCCGACCTAGGGGCAAGTTGGGCCTCTTGCTCTCCCTGCTGCCCTGAGGCTGCTTGGTCAAAGAGGTCTTGGGCATCCAGCACTTTGCTGGTCCCTTCCCTCTGACGAGGCCCTCTGAGCTCCAGCACCTTGCAGTGTGGAGACAGCCCCTGCCAGCATCCTCCTCTCCAAAGAGGCCTCAACCGAGGCCTACGCCCAGGGAAAAAGCACCAGCGGGGATGATCCTGGGGAGGCGCACGGACATGTCTGGACCCAGTCCCCACAGCCTGCCCCTTGGTGGTGCAGTACCCCCGGAGGCCAGGAAGGTCTGGGCAAGGCTGGCCAGGGGCAGGGGCCCTGCTGGGTCCTGCCCATGGCCTGTGAGGCCTCTGAGCACAACCGGCCCTCTCCCACTGGAAGACCTCCCCGGCTGCCTCCAAAGTCCTGTTTGCAAACACTCCCGCCCGCTGTTCACGCCAGGCTTGCACAATGCTCCCAAGCCCGGGAGAAAAGCGCTTCGGTGTGGTGCTCTCTCCGGGCCCTTGCCCCTGAGCCTGTGGGCAAGGCAGGGGGAACACACTCCCAGACCAAGGCAGAACCACATGCACACGTCTGTTCCTGTCCCCTGCACCGGCAGAGAGCTCGGCGGAGCCAGAGTCTCTCAGGCAGGTGCTGGGCTGGCCGCCTGTGTGGGAAGGGGCAGAGCCGCCCTAGGGGCAATTTGGGCCTCTTGCTCTCCCTGCTGCCCTGAGGCTGCTGGGCCAAAGACGTCTTGGGCATCCAGCCTCTTACTGGTCCCTTCCCTCTGACGAGGCCCTCTGAGCTCCAGCACCTTGCAGTGTGGAGACAGCACCTGCCAGCAATCTCCTCTCCAAGGAGGCCTCAACCGAGGCCTAGGCCCAGGGGAAAGGCACCAGCGGGGATGAGCCAGGGGAGGCGCCCGGGCATGTCTGGACCCTGTCCCCGCATCCTGCTCCATGGTGGGGCAGTACCCCCGGAGGCCAGGAAGGTCTGGGCAAGGCTGTCCAGGGGCAGGGGCCCTGCTGGCTCCTGCCCCTGGCCTGTGGGGCCTCTGAGCACAACCGGCCCTCTCCCACTGGAAGACCTCCCCGGCTGCCTCCAAAGGCCGGTTTGCAAGCACTCATGCCCGTTGTTCCCACCAGCTTCGCACAATGCTTCCAAGCCCGGGAGAAAAGCATTTTGGGGTGGTGCTCACTCCGGGCCCTTGGAAGACCTCCCAGGCTGCCTCCAAAGGCCAGTTTGCAAGCACTCCTGTCTGCTGTTCCCGCCAGGCGCGCACAATGCTCCCAAGCCCGGGAGAAAAGCGCTTCGGGGTGGTGGTCTCTCCGGGCACTTTCAAGACCTCCCCGGCTGCCTCCAAAGGCCGGTTTGTAAGTACTCATTCCTGCTGCTTCCGCCAGCCACGCATAATGCTTCCAAGCCCGGGAGAAAAGCATTTTGGGGTGGTGCTCACTCCGGGCCCTTGGAAGACCTCCCCGGCTGCCTCCAAAGGCCGGTTTGCCAACAGTCCCGCCCGCTGTTCCCGCCAGGCACGCACAATGCTCCCAAGCCCGGGAGAAAAGCGCTTCGGGGTGTTCCTCTCTCCGGGCCCTTGCCCCTGAGCCTGGGGGCCAGGCAGTGGGTCCACACTCCCAGACCAAGGCAGAACCACATGCACACGTCTGTTCCTGACCCCTGCACCGGCAGAGAGCTCGGGGGAGCCAGAGTCTGTCAAGCAGCTGCTGGGTTGGCTGCCTGTGTGGGAAGGGGCCGAGCCGACCTAGGGGCAAGTTGGGCCTCTTGCTCTCCCTGCTGCCCTGAGGCTGCTGGGCCAAAGACGTCTTGGGCATCCAACCCCTTGCTGGTCCCTTCCCGCTGACGAGGCCCTCTGGGCTCCAGCACCTTGCAGTGTGGAGACAGCCCCTGCCAGCAACCTCGTTTCCAAGGAGGCCTCAACCGAGGCCTAGGCCCAGGGGAAAGGCACCAGCGGGGATGAGCCAGGGGAGGCGCCCGGGCATGTCTGGACCCAGTCCCCGCAGCCTGCCCCTTGGTGGGGCAGTACCCCCGGAGGCCAGGAAGATCCGGGAAATGCTGGCCAGGGGCAGGGGCCCTGCTGGGTCCTGCCCCTGGCCTGTGGGGCCTCTGAGCACAACCGGCCCTCTCCCGCTGGAAGACCTCCCCGGCTGCCTCCAAAGGCCGGTTTGCATGCACTCATTTCCGCTGTTCCCGACAGCCGCGCACAATGCTCCCAATTCCGGGAGAAAAGTGCTTCGGGATGCTGCTCTCTCCGGGCTTTTGGAAGACCTCCCCGGCTGCCTCCAAAGGCCGGTTTGCAAGCACTCCTGCCCGCTGTTCCCGCCAGCCTCGCACAATGCTCCCAAGATCGGGAGAAAAGCGCTTCGGGGTGGTGTTCTCTCCGTGCCCATGGAGGACCTCCCTGGCTGCCCCCAAAGGCCGGTTTGCAAGCACTCCCACTCGCTGTTCCCGCCAGCCATGCACAATCCTCCAAAACCCCAGAGAAAAGCGCTTCGGGGTGCTGTTCTCTCCGTGCCTATGGAAGACCTCCCGGGGTGCCCCCAAAGGCCGGTTTGGAAGCACTCCGACTCGCTGTTCCCGCCATCCGCGCAAATGTTCCAAGCCCGGGAGAAAAGCGCTTCTGGGTGGTGCTCTTTCCTGGCCCTTGGAAGACCTCCCCGGCTGCCTCCAAAGGCCGGTTTGCAAGCACTCCCGCCCGCTGTTCCCACCAGCCGCGCACAATGCTCCCAATCACGGGAGAAAAGCGCTTCGGGGTGGTGCTCTCTCCGGGCCCTTGGAAGACCTCCCCGTCTGCCTCCAATTGCCAGTTTGCAAGCACTCATGCCCGCTGTTCCCACCAGCCGCGCACAATGCTCCCAAGCCCGGGAGAAAAGCTTTTTGGGGTGGTGCTCACACCGGGCCGTGGAAGACCTCCCCGGCTGCCTCCAAAGGCCGGTTTTAAGGCACTCCTGCCTGCTGTTCCCGCCACCCGCGCACAATGCTCCCAAGCCCGGGAGAAAAGCGCTTCGGGGTGGTGCTCTCTACAGGCCCTTGGAAGACCTCCCCGGCTGCCTCCAAAGGCCGGTTTGCAAGGACTCCTTCCTGCTGTTCCCGCCAGCCACTCACAATGCTCCCAAGCCCAGGAGAAAAGTGCTTCGGGGTGGTGCTCTCTCCGGGCCCTTGGAAGACGTCCCCGGCTGCCTCCAAAGGCCGGTTTGCAAGCACTCATGTCCGCTGTTCCCGACAGCCGCGCACAATGCTCCCAATTCCGGGAGAAAAGTGCTTCGGGATGGTGCTCTCTGTGGGCCATTGGAAGACCTCCCAAGCTGCCTCCAAAGGCCGGTTTGCAAGCACTCCCGCCCGCTGTTCCTGCCAGCCTCACACAATGCTCCCAAGACCGGGAGAAAAGCGCTTCGGGGTGGTGTTGTCTCCGTGCCAATGGAGGACCTCCCTGGCTGCCCCCAAAGGCCGGTTTGCAAGCACTCCCACTCGCTGTTCCCGCCAGCCACGCACAATCCTCCAAAACCCCGGAGAAAAGCGCTTCGGGGTGGTGTTCTCTCCGTGCCCATGGAAGACCTCCCGGGGTGCCCCCAAAGGCCGGTTTGGAAGCACTCCCACTCGCTATTCCCGCCATCCGCGCAAATGTTCCAAGCCCGGGAGAAATGCGCTTCTGAGTGGTGCTCTCTCCTGGCCCTTGGAAGACCTCCCAGGCTGCCTCCAAAGGCCGGTTTGCAAGCACTCCCGCCCGCTGTTCCCACCAGACACGCACAATGCTCCCAAGCCCGGGAGAAAAGCATTTTGGGGTGGTGCTCACACCGGGCCCTGGAAGACCTCCCCGGCTGCCTCCAAAGGCCGGTTTGCAAGCACTCCTTCCTGCTGTTCGCGCCAGCCACGCACAATGCTCCCAAGCCCGGGAGAAAAGCATTTTGGGGTGGTGCTCACTCCGGGCCCTTGGAAGACCTCCCCGGCTGCCTCCAATGGCCAGTTTGCAAGCACTCATGGCCGCTGTTCCCACCAGCCGCGCACAATGCTCCCAAGCCCGGGAGAAAAGCGCTTCGGGGTGGTGCTCTCACCGGACCCTTGCCCCTGAGCCTGGGGGCAATGCAGGGGGAACACACTCCCAGGCCAAGGCAGAACCACATGCACACGTCTGTTCCTGCCCCCTGCACCGGCAGAGAGCTCAGGGGAGCCAGAGTCTGTCAGGCAGCTGCTGGGCTGGCCGCCTGTGTGGGAAGGGGCAGAGCCGACCTAGGGGCAAGTTGGGCCTCTTGCTCTCCCTGCTGCCCTGAGGCTGCGGGCCAAAGAGGTCTTGGGCATCCAGCCCCTTGCTGGTCCCTTCCCTCTGACGAGGCCCTCTGAGCTCCAGCACCTTGCAGTCTGGAGACAGCCCCTGCCAGCAACCTCCTCTCCAAGGAGGCCTCAACCGAGGCCTAGGCCCAGGGGAAAGGCACCAGCGGGGATGAGCCTGGGGAGGCGCCCGGGCATGTCTGGACCCAGTCCCCGCAGCCTGCCCCTTGGTGGGGCTGTAACCGCGGAGGCAGGAAGGTCTGGGCAAGGCTGGCCAGGGGCAGGGGCCCTGCTGGGTCCTGCCCCTGGCCTGTAGGGCCTCTGAGCACAACCGGCCTTCTCCCGCTGGAAGACCTCCCCAGCTGCCTCCAAAAGCCAGTTTGCCAACACTCCTGCCCGCTGCTCCCGCCAGGCACGCACAATGCTCCCAAGCCCGGGAGAAAAGCGCTTCGGGGTGGTGCTCTCACCGGACCCTTGCCCCTGAGCCTGGGGGCAATGCAGGGGGAACACACTCCCAGGCCAAGGCAGAACCACATGCACACGTCTGTTCCTGCCCCCTGCACCGGCAGAGAGCTCAGGGGAGGAAGAGTCTGTCAGGCAGCTGCTGGGCTGGCCGCCTGTGTGGGAAGGGGCAGAGCCGACCTAGGGGCAAGTTGGGCCTCTTGCTCTCCCTGCTGCCCTGAGGCTGCGGGCCAAAGAGGTCTTGGGCATCCAGCCCCTTGCTGGTCCCTTCCCTCTGACGAGGCCCTCTGAGCTCCAGCACCTTGCAGTGTGGAGACAGCCCCTGCCAGCAACCTCCTCTCCAAGGAGGCCTCAACCGAGGCCTAGGCCCAGGGGAAAGGCACCAGCGGGGATGAGCCTGGGGAGGCGCCCGGGCATGTCTGGACCCAGTCCCCGCAGCCTGCCCCTTGGTGGGGCTGTAACCGCGGAGGCAGGAAGGTCTGGGCAAGGCTGGCCAGGGGCAGGGGCCCTGCTGGGTCCTGCCCCTGGCCTGTGGGGCCTCTGAGCACAACCGGCCCTCTCCCACTGGAAGACCTCCCCGGCTGCCTCCAAAGGCCGGTTTGCAAGCACTCCCGCCCACTGTTCCCACCAAGCGCGCACAATGCTCCCAAGCCCGGGAGAAAAGCGCTTTGGGGTGGTGCTCTCTCCGGGCCCTTGCCCATGAGCCTGGGGGACAGGCAGGGGGTCCACACTCCCAGGCCAAGGCAGAACCACATGCACACGTCTGTTCCTGCCCCGTGCACTGGCAGAGAGCTCGGGGGAGACAGAGTCTGTCAGGTAGCTGCTGGGCTGGCGGCCTGTGTGGGAAGGGGCAGAGACGACCTAGGGGCAAGTTGGGCCTCTTGCTCTCCCTGCTGCCCTGAGGCTGCTGGGCCAAAGAGGTCTTGGGCATCCAGACCCTTGCTTGTCCCTTCCCTCTGACGAGGCCCTCTGAGCTCCAGCACCTTGCAGTGTGGAGACAGCCCCTGCCAGCAACCTCCTCTCCAAGGAGGCCTCAACCGAGGCCTAGGCCCAGGGGAAAGGCTCCAGCGGGAATGAGCCTGGGGAGGCGCCCGGGCATGTCTGGACCCAGTCCCCGCAGCCTGCCCCTTGGTGGGGCAGTACCCCCGGAGGCCAGGAAGGTCTGGGCAAGGCTGGCCAGGGGCAGGGGCCCTGCTGGGTCCTGCCCCTGGCCTGTAGGGCCTCTGAGCACAACCGGCCCTCTCCCGCTGGAAGACCTCCCCAGCTGCCTCCAAAAGCCAGTTTGCCAACACTCCTGCCCGCTGTTCCCGCCAGGCACGCACAATGCTCCCAAGCCCGGGAGAAATGCGCTTCGGGGTGGTGATCTCTCCGGGCCATTGCCCCTGAGCTTGGGGGCCAGGCAGGGGGTCCACACTCGCAGGCCAAGGCAGAACCACATGCACACGTCTGTTCCTGCCCCCTGCACCAGCAGAGAGCTCGGGCGAGCCAGTCTGTCAGGCAGCTGCTCGGCTGGCGGCCTGTGTGGGAAGGGGCAGAGCCGACCTAGAGGCAAGTTGGGCCTCTTGCTCTCCCTGCTGCCCTGAGGCTGCTGGGCCAAAGAGGTCTTGGGCATCCAGCCCCTTGCAGGTCCCTTCCCTCTGACGAGGCCCTCTGAGCTCTAGCACCTTGCAGTGTGGAGACAGCCCCTGCCAGCAACCTCCTCTCCAAGGAGGCCTCAACCGAGGCCTAGGCCCAGGGGAAAGGCACCAGCGGGGATGAGCCTGGGGAGGCGCCCGGGCATGTCTGGACCCAGTCCCCGCAGCCTGCCCCTTGGTGGGGCAGTACCCCCGGAGGCCAGGAAGGTCTGGGCAAGGCTGGTCAGTGGCAGGGGCCCTGCTGGGTCCTACCCCTGGCCTGTGGGGCCTCTGAGCACAACCGGCCCTCTCCCACTGGAAGACCTCCCCGGCTGCCTCCAAAGGACGGTTTGCAAGCACTCCCGCCCACTGTTCCCACTAGGCGCGCACAATGCTCCCAAGCCCGGGAGAAAGGTGCTTCGGGGTGGTGCTGTCTCCGGGCCCTTGCCCCTGAGCCTGGGGGCCAGGCATGTGGTCCACACTCCCAGGCCAAGGCAGAACCACATGCACACGTCTGTTCCTGCCCCTTGCACCGGCAGAGAGCTCGGGGGAGACAGAGTCTGTCAGGCAGCTGCTGGGCCGGCCGCTTGTGTGGGAAGGGGCAGAGCCGACCTAGGGGCAAGTTGGGCCTCTTGCTCTCCCTGCTGCCCTGAGGCTGCTGGGCCAAAGAGGTCTTGGGAATCCAGCCCCTTGCTGGTCCCTTCCCTCTGACGAGGCCCTCCGAGCTCCAGCACCTTGCAGTGTGGAGACAGCCCATGCCAGCAACCTCCTCTCCAAGGAGGCCTAAACCGAGGCCTAGGCCCAGGGGAAGGGCACAAGCGGGGATGAGCCTGGGGAGGTGCCCAAGCATGTCTGGACCCAGACCCCGCAGACAGCCCCTTGGTGGGACAGTACCCCCAAAGGCCAGGAAGGTCTGGGCAAGGCTGGCCAGGGGCAGGGGCCCTGCTGGGTCCTGCCCCTGGCCTGTGGGGCCTCTGAGCACGACCGGCCCTCTCCCGCTGGAAGACCTCCCCGGCTGCCTCCAAAGGCCGGTTTGCCAACACTCCCGCCCGCTGTTCCCGACAGGCACGCACAATGCTCCCAAGCCCGGGAGAAAAGCACTTCGGGGTGGTGCTCTCTCCGGGCCCTTGGAAGAACTCCCCGGCTGCCTCCAATGGCCGGTTTTCAAGCCCTCATGCCCGCTGTTCCCACCAGCCACGCACAATGCTCCCAAGCCCGGGAGAAAAGCGCTTCTTGGTGGTACTCTCTCCGGGCCCTTGGAAGAACTCCCCGGCTGCCTCCAATGGCCGGTTTGCAAGCCCTCATGCCCGCTGTTCACACCAGCCGCGCACAATGCTCCCAAGCCCGGGAAAAAGCATTTTTGGGTGGTGCTCACTCCGGGCCCTTGGAAGACCTCCCCGCCTGCCTCCAAGGCCGGTTTGCAAGCACTTCTGCCTGCTGTTCCCGCCACCCACGCACAATGCTCCCAAGCCCGGGAGAAAAGCGTTTCGGGGTGGTGTTCTCTCCGGGCCCAAGAAAGACCTCCCGGGCTGCCCCCAAAGGCCTGTTTGCAAGCACTCCCACTCGTTGTTCCCGCCATCCGTGCAAATGCTCCAAGCCCGGGAGAAAAGCGCTTCGGGGTGGTGCTCTCTCCTGGCCCTTGGAAGACCTCTCCGGCTGCCTCCAAAGGCTGGTTTTCAAGAACTCCCTCCCGCTGTCCCGCCAGCCACACACAATGCTCCCAATCACGGGAGAAAAGCGCTTCGGGGTGGTGCTCTCTCCGGGCCCTTGGAAGACCTCCCCGGCTCCCTCCAAAGGCCAGTTTGCAAGCACTCATGCCCGCTGTTCCCACCAGCCGCGCACAATGCTCCCAAGCCCGGGAGAAAAGCATTTTGTGGTGGTGCTCACACCGGGCCCTGGAAGACTTCCCCGGTAGCCTCCAAAGGCCGGTTTTCAAGCACTCCTGCCTGCTGTTCCCGCCACCGACGCACAATGCTCCCAACCCCGGGAGAAAAGCGCTTCGGGGTGGTGCTCTCTACAGGCCCTTGGAAGACCTCCCCGGCTGCCTCCAAAGGCCGGTTTTCAAGCACTCCTGCCTGCTGTTCCCGCCACCCGCGCACAATGCTCCCAAGCTCGGGAGAAAAGCGCTTCAGGGTGGTGCTCTCTACAGGCCCTTGGAAGACCTCCCCGGCTGCCTCCAAAGGCCGGTTTGCAAGGACTCCTTCCTGCTGTTCCCGCCAGCCACGCACAATGCTCCCAAGCCCGGGAGAAAAGCATTTTGGGGTGGTGCTCACACCGGGCCCTGGAAGACCTCCCCGGCTGCCTCCAAAGGACGGTTTTCAAGCACTCCTGCCTGCTGTTCCCGCCACCCGCGCAGAATGCTCCCAAGCGCGGGAGAAAAGCGCTTCGGGTTGGTGCTCTCTACAGGCCCTTGGAAGACCTCCCCGGCTGCCTCCAAAGGACGGTTTGCAAGGACTCCTTCCTGCTGTTCCCGCCAGCCACGCACAATGCTCCCAAGCCCGGGAGAAAAGCATTTTGGGGTGGTGCTCACTCCGGGCCCTTGGAAGACCTCCCCGGCTGCCTCCAATGGCCAGTTTGCAAGCACTCATGTCCGCTGTTCCCACCAGCCGCGCCCAATGCTCCCAAGCCCGGGAGAAAAGCTTTTTGGGGTGGTGCTCACACCGGGCCCTGGAAGACCTCCCCGGCTGCCTGCAAAGGCCGGTTTTCAAGCACTCCTGCCTGCTGTTCCCGCCAGCCGCGCACAATGCTCCCAAGCCCCGGAGAAAAGCTTTTTGGGGTGGTGCTCACACCGGGCCCTGGAAGACCTCCCCGGCTGCCTCCAAAGGACGGTTTTCAAGCACTCCTGCCTGCTGTTCCCGCCACCTGCGCACAATGCTCCCAAGCCCGGGAGAAAAGCGCTTCGGGGTGGTGCTCTCTACAGGCCCTTGGAAGACCTCCCCGGCTGCCTCCAAAGGCCGGTTTGCAAGGACTCCTTCCTGCTGTTCCCGCCAGCCACGCACAATGCTCCCAAGCCCGGGAGAGAAGCATTTTGGGGTGGTGCTCTCTACAGGCCCTTGGAAGACCTCCCCGGCTGCCTCCAGTGGCCAGTTTGCAAGCACTCATGCCCGTTGTTCCCACCAGCCGCGCACAATGCTCCCAAGCCCGGGAGAAAAGCTTTTTGGGGTGGTGCTCACACCGGGCCCTGGAAGACCTCCCCGGCTGCCTGCAAAGGCCGGTTTTCAAGCACTCCTGCCTGCTGTTCCTGCCACCCGCGCACAATACTCCCAAGCCCGGGAGAAAAGCGCTTCGGGGTGGTGCTCTCTACAGGCCCTTGGAAGACCTCCCCCGCTGCCTCCAAAGGCCGGTTTGCAAGGACTCCTTCCTGCTGTTCCCGCCAGCCACGCACAATGCTCCCAAGCCCGGGAGAAAAGTGCTTCGGGGTGGTGATCTCTCCGGGCCCTTGGAAGTCGTCCCCGGCTGCCTCCAAAGGCCGGTTTGCAAGCACTCATGCCCGTTGTTCCCACCAGCCGCGCACAATGCTCCCAAGCCCGGGAGAAAAGCATTTTGGGGTGGTGCTCACTCCGGGCCCTTGGAAGACCTCCCCGGCTGCCTCCAAAGGCCAGTTTGCAAGCAGTCCTGCCTGCTGTTCCCGCCAGCCGCGCACAATGCTCCCAAGCCCGGGAGAAAAGCGCTTTGGGGTGGTGCTCTCTCCGGGCCCTTGGAAGACGTCCCCGGCTGCCTCCAAAGGCCGGTTTGCAAGCACTCATGCCCGTTGTTCCCACCAGCCGCGCACAATGCTCCCAAGCCCGGGAGAAAAGCATTTTGGGGTGGTGCTCACTCCGGGCCCTTGGAAGACCTCCCCGGCTGCCTCCAAAGGCCAGTTTGCAAGCAGTCCTGCCTGCTGTTCCCGCCAGCCGCGCACAATGTTCCCAAGCCCGGGAGAAAAGCGCTTCGGGGTGGTGCTCTCTCCGGGCACTTTCAAGACCTCCCCGGCTGCCTCCAAAGGCCGGTTTGTAAGTACTCATTCCCGCTGCTTCCGCCAGCCACGCACAATGCTCCCAAGCCCGGGAGAAAAGCATTTTGGGGTGGTGCTCTCTCCGGGCCCTTGGAAGACCTCCCGAGCTGCCTCCAAAGGCCAGTTTGCAAGCATTCATGTCCGTTGTTCCCGACAACCGCGCACAATGCTCCCAAGCCCGAGAGAAAAGCATTTTGGGGTGGTGATCAGTCCGGCCCTTGGAAGACCTCCCCGGCTGCCTCCAAAGGACAGTTTGCAAGCACTCATGCCCGCTGTTCCCGCCAGCCGCGCACAATGCTCCCAAGACCGTGAGAAAAGCGCTTCGGGGTGGTGTTCTCTCAGGGACCATGGAGGACCTCCCCGGCTGCCCCCAAAGGCCGGTTTGCAAGCATTCCCACTCGCTGTTCCCGCCAGGCACACACAATGTTCCAAAACCCCGGAGAAAAGCGCTTCGGGGTGGTGGTCTCTCCGGGCCCCTGCCCCTGAGCCTGGGGGCCAGGCAGGGGATCCACAGTCCCAGGCCAAGGCAGAACCACATGCACACGTCTGTTCCTGCCCCCTCCACCGGCAGAGAGCTGGGGGGAGCCAGAGTCTGTCAGGCAGCTGCTGGGCTGGCCGCCTGTGTGGGAAGGGGCAGAGCCGACCTAGGGGCAAGTTGGGCCTCTTGCTCTCCCTGCTGCCCTGAGGCTGCTGGGCCAAAGAGGTCTTGGGCATCCAGCCCCTTGCTGGTCCCTTCCCTCTGACGAGGCCCTCTGAGCTCCAGCACCTTGCAGTGTGGAGACAGCCCCTGCCAGCAACCTCCTCTCCAAGGAGGCCTCAACCGAGGCCTAGGCCCAGGGGAAAGGCACCAGCGGAGATGAGCCAGTGGAGGCGCACGGGCATGTCTGGACCCAGTCCCCGCAGCCTGCCCCTTGGTGGGGCAGTGCCCCCGGAGGCCAGGAAGGTCTGGGCAAGGCTGCGAGGGGCAGGGGCCCTGCTGGGTCGTGCCCCTGGCCTGTGGGGCGTCTGAGCACAACCGGCACTCTCCCGCTGGAAGACCTCCCCGTCTGCCTCCAAAGGCCGGTTTGCAAGCACTCCCGCCCGCTGTTCCCGCCAGGCACGCACAATGCTCCCAAGCCCGGGAGAAAAGCGCTTCGGGGTGGTGTCTCTCCGGGCCCTTGCCCCTGAGACTGGGGGCCAGGCAGTTGGAACACACTCCCAGGCCAATGCAGAACGACATGCACACGTCTGTTCCTGCCCCCTACACCGGCAGAGACCTCGGGGGAGCCAGAGACTGCCAGGCTGCTGCTGGGCTGGCTGCCTGTGTGGGACGGGGCAGAGCCGACCTAGGGGCAAGTTGGGCCTCTTGCTCTCCCTGCTGCCCTGAGGCTGCTGGGTCAAAGAGGTCTTGGGCATCCAGCCCTTTGCTGGTCCCTTCCCTCTGACGAGGCCCTCTGAGCTCCAGCACCTTGCAGTGTGGAGACAGCCCCTGCCAGC
The DNA here is from genome assembly GCF_033118175.1 of Dama dama. NCBI lineage: Eukaryota > Metazoa > Chordata > Mammalia > Artiodactyla > Cervidae > Dama > Dama dama. The sequence goes on from NW_026870889.1 coordinate 3,487,211, forward strand.
AACCTCCTCTCCAAAGAGGCCTCAACCGAGGCCTACGCCCAGGGGAAAAGCACCAGCGGGGATGATCCTGGGGAGGCGCACGGACATGTCTGGACCCAGTCCCCGCAGCCTGCCCCTTGGTGGGGCAGTACCCCCGGAGGCCAGGAAGGTCTGGGCAAGGCTGGCCAGGGGCAGGGGCCCTGCTGGGTCCTGCCCCTGGCCTGTGAGGCCTCTGAGCACAACCGGCCCTCTCCCACTGGAAGACCTCCCCAGCTGCCTCCAAAGTCCTGTTTGCAAACACTCCCGCCCGCTGTTCACGCCAGGCTCGCACAATGCTCCCAAGCCCGGGAGAAAAGCGCTTCGGGGTGGTGCTCTCTCCGGGCCCTTGCCCCTGAGCCTGGGGGCCAGGCAGTGGGTCCACACTCCCAGACCAAGGCAGAACCACATGCACACGTCTGTTCCTGACCCCTGCACCGGCAGAGAGCTCTGGGGAGCCAGAGTCTGTCAGGCAGGTGCTGGGCTGGCCGCCTGTGTGGGAAGGGGCAGAGCCGACCTAGGGGCAAGTTGGGCCTCTTGCTCTCCCTGCTGCCCTGAGGCTGCTGGGCCAAAGAGGTCTTGGGCATCCAGCCCCTTGCTGGTCCCTTCCCTCTGACGAGGCCCTCTGAGCTCCAGCACCTTGCAGTGTGGAGACAGCCCCTGCCAGCAACCTCCTCTCCAAGGAGGCCTCAACCGAGGCCTAGGCACAGGGGAAAGGCACCAGCGGGGATGAGCCTGGGGAGGCGCCCGGGCATGTCTGGACCCAGTCCCCGCAGCCTGCCCCTTGGTGGGGCAGTACCCCCGGAGGCCAGGAAGGTCTGGGAAAGGCTGGCCAGGGGCAGGGGACCTGCTGGGTCCTGCCCCTGGCCTGTGGGGCCTCTGAGCACAACCGGCCCTCTCCCACTGGAAGACGTCCCCGGCTGCCTCCAAAGGCCGGTTTGCAAGCACTCCCGCCCACTGTTCCAACCAAGGGCGCACAACGCTCCCAAGCCCGGGAGAAAATCGCCTCGGGGTGGTGCTCTCTCCGGGCCCTTTCCCCTGAGCCTGTGGGCCAGGCAGGGTGTCCACACTCCCAGGCCAAGGCAGAACGACATGCACACGTCTGTTCCTGCCCCATGCACCGGCAGAGAGCTCGGGGGAGCCAAAGTCTGTCAGGCAGCTGCTGGGCTGGCCGCCTGTGTGGGAAGGGGCAGAGCCGACCTAGGGGCAAGTTGGGCCTCTTGCTCTCCCTGATGCCCTGAGGCTGCTGGGTCAAAGAGATCTTGGGCATCCAGCCCCTTGCTTGTCCCTTTCCTCTGACGAGGCCCTCTGAGCTCCAGCACCTTGCAGTGTGGAGACAGCCCCTGCCAGCAACCTCCTCTCCAAGGAGGCCTCAACCGAGGCCTAGGCCCAGGGGAAAGGCACCAGCGGGGATGAGCCTGGGGAGGCGCCCGGGCATGTCTGGACCCAGTCCCAGCAGCCTGCCCCTTGTTGGGGCAGTACCCCCGGAAGCCAGGAAGGTCTGGGCAAGGCTGGCCACGGGCAGGGGCCCTGCTGGGTCCTGCCCCTGGCCTGTGGGGCCTCTGAGCACAACCGGCCCTCTCCCACTGGAAGACTTCCCCGGCTGCCTCCAAAGGCCGGTTTGCCAACACTCCCGCCCGCTGTTCCCGCCAGGCACGCACAATTCTCCCAAGCCCGGGAGAAAAGCGCTTCGGGGTGGTGCTCTCTCCGGGCCCTTGCCCCTGAGCGTGGGGGCGAAGTAGTGGGTCCACACTCCCAGACCAACGCAGAACCACATGCACACGTCTGTTCCTGACCCCTGCACCGGCAGAGAGCTCGGGGGAGCCAGAGTCTGTCAGGCAGGTGCTGGGCTGGCCGCCTGTGTGGGAAGGGTTAGAGCCGACCTAGGGGCAAGTTGGGCCTCTTCCTCTCCCTGCTGCCCTGAGGCTGCTGGGCCAAAGAGGTCTTGGGCATCCAGCCCCTTGCTGGTCCCTTCCCTCTGACGAGGCCCTCTGAGCTCCAGCACCTTGCAGTGTGGAGACAGCCCCTGCCAGCAACCTCCTCTCCAATGAGGCCTCAACCGAGGCCTAGGCCTAGGGGAAAGACACCAGCGGGGATGAGCCTGGGGAGGCGCCCGGGCATGTCTGGACCCAGTCCCCGCAGCCTGCCCCTTGGTGGGGTAGTATCCCCGGAGGCCAGGAAGGTCTGTGCAAGGCTGCCAGGGGCAGGGACAGTGCTGGGTCCTGCCCCTGGCCTGTTGGACGTCTGAGCACACCCGGCACTCTCGCGCTGGAAGACCTCCCCGTCTGCCTCCAAAGGCCGGTTTGCAAGCACTCCCGCCCGCTGTTCCCGCCAGGCACGCACAATGCTCCCAAGCCCGGGAGAAAAGCGCTTCGGGGTGGTGCTCTCTCCGGGCCCTTGCCCCTAAGCCTGCGGGCCAGGCAGGGGGAACACACTCCCAGGCCAAGACAGAACGACATGAACACGTCTGTTCCTGCCCCCTACACCGGCAGAGAGCTCGGGGGAGCCAGAGTCTCTCAGGCAGGTGCTGGGCTGGCCGCCTGTGTGGGAAGGGGCAGAGCCGACCTAGGGGCAAGTTGGGCCTCTTGCTCTCCCTGCTGCCCTGAGGCTGCTGGGCCAAAGACGTCTTGGGCATCCAGCCCTTTGCTGGTCCCTTCCCTCTGACGAGGCCCTCTGAGCTCCAGCACCTTGCAGTGTGGAGACAGCACCTGCCAGCAATCTCCTCTCCAAGGAGGCCTCAACCGAGGCCTAGGCCCAGGGGAAAAGCACCAGCGGGGATGAGCCTGGGGAGGCGCCCGGGCATGTCTGGACCCAGTCCCCGCAGCCTGCCCCTTGGTGGGGCAGTACCCCTGGAGGCCAGGAAGGTCTGGGCAAGTCTGACCAGGGGCAGGGGACCTGCTGGGTCCTGCCCCTGGCCTGTGGGGCCTCTGAGCACAACCGGCCCTCTCCCACTGGAAGACCTCCCCGGCTGCCTCCAAAGGCCGTTTTGCACGCACTCCCGCCCACTGTTCCCACCAAGTGCGCACAATGCTCCCAAGCCCGGGAGAAAAGCGCTTCGGGGTGGTGCTCTTTCCGGGTCCTTGCCCCTGAGCCTGGGGGCCAGGCAGGGGGAACACACTCCCAGGCCAAGGCAGAACCACATGCACACGTCTGTTCCTGACCCCTGCACCGGCAGAGAGCTCGGGGGAGCCAGAGTCTGTCAGGCAGCTGCTGGGCTGGCCGCCTTTGTGGGAAGGGGCAGAGCCGACCTAGGGGCAAGTTGGGCCTCTTGCTCTCCCTGCTGCCCTGAGGCTGCTGGGCCAAAGAGGTCTTGGACATCCAGCCCTTTGCTTGTCCCTTCCCTCTGACGAGGCCCTCTGAGCTCCAGCACCTTGCAGTGTGGAGACAGCCCCTGCCAGCAACCTCCTCTCCAAGGAGGCCTCAACCGAGACCTAGGACCAGGGGAAAGGCACCAGCGGGGATGAGCCTGGGGAGGCGCCCGGGCATGTCTGGACCCAGTCCCCGCAGCCTGCCCCTTGGTGGGGCAGTACCCCCGGAGGCCAGGAAGGTGTGGGAAAGGCTGGCCAGGGGCAGGGGACCTACTGGGTCCTGCCCCTGGCCTGTGGGGCCTCTGAGCACAACCGGCCCTCTCCCACTGGAAGACCTCCCCGGCTCCCTCCAAAGTCCTGTTTGCCAACACTCCCACCCGCTGTTCACGCCAGACTTGCACAATGCTCCCAAGCCCGGGAGAAAAGCGCTTCGGGGTGGTGCTCTCTCCGGGCCCTTGCCCCTGAGCCTGGGGGCAAGGCATGGGGAACACACTCCCAGGCCAAGGCAGAACCACATGCCCACGTCTGTTCCTGTCCCCTGCACCGGCAGAGAGCTTGGGGGAGCCAGAGTCTGTCAGGCAGCTGCTGGGTTGGCCGCCTGTGTGGGAAGGGGCAGAGCCGCCCTAGGGGCAAGTTGGGCCTCTTGCTCTCCCTGCTGCCCTGAGGCTGCTGGGCCAAAGACGTCTTGGGCATCCAGCCCCTTACTGGTCCCTTCCCTCTGACGAGGCCCTCTGAGCTCCAGCACCTTGCAGTGTGGAGACAGCCCCTGCCAGCAACCTCCTCTCCAAGGAGGCCTCAACCGAGGCCTAGGCCCAGGGGAAAGGCACCAGCGGGGATGAGCCAGGGGAGGCGCCCGAGCATGTCTGGACCCAGTCCCCGCAGCCTGCCCCTTGGTGGGGCAGTACCCCCGGAGGCCAGGAAGGTCTGGGTAAGGCTGGCCAGGGGCAGGGGCCCTGCTGGGTCCTGCCCCTGGCCTGTGGGGCCTCTGAGCACAACCGGCCCTCTCCCACTGGAAGACCTCCCCGGCTGCCTCCAAAGGCCGGTTTGCAAGCGCTCCCGGCCACTGTTACCAGCAGGCGGGCACAATGTGCCTAAGCCCGGAAGAAAAGCGGTTCAGGGTGGTGCTCTCTCTGGGCCCTTGCCCCTGAGCCTGGGGGCAAGGCAGGGTGTCCACACTCCCAGGCCAAGGCAGAACCACATGCACACGTCTGATCTGCCCCCTGTACCGGCAGAGACCTCGGGGGAGCCAGAGTCTGTCAGGCAGCTGCTGGGCTGGCCGCCTGTGTGGGAAGTGGCAGAGCCGACCTAGGGGCAAGTTGGGCCTCTTGCTCTCCCTGCTGCCCTGAGGCTGCTGGGCCATAGAGGTCTTGGGCATCCAGCCCCTTGCTGGTCCCTTCCCTCTGACGAGGCCCTCTGAGCTCCAGCACCTTGCAGTGTGGAGACAGCCCCTGCCAGCAACCTCCTCTCCAAGGAGGCCTCAACCGAGGCCTAGGCCCAGGGGAAAGGCACCAGCGGGGATGAGCCTGGGGAGGCGCCCGGGCATGTCTGGACCCAGTCCCCGCAGCCTGCCCCTTGGTGGGGCAGTACCCCCGGAGGCCAGGAGGTCTGGGCAAGGCTGGCCAGGGGCAGGGGCCCTGCTGGGTCCTGCCCCTGGCCTGTGGGGCCTCTGAGCACAACCGGCCCTCTCCCACTGGAAGAACTCCCCGGCTCCCTCCAAAGGCCAGTTTGCCAACACTCCCGCCCGCTGTTCCCGCCAGGCACGCACAATGCTCCCAAGCCCGGGAGAAAAGCGCTTCGGGGTGGTGCTCTCCTCGGGCCCTTGCCCCTGAGCCTGGGGTCCAGGCAGTTGGTCCACACTCCCAGACCAAGGCAGAACCACATGCACACGTCTGTTCCTGACCCCTGCACCGGCAGAGAGTTCGGGGGAGCCAGAGTCTGTCAGGCAGCTGCTGGGCTGGCCGCCTGTGTGGGAAGGGGCAGAGCCGACCTAGGGGCAAGTTGGGCCTCTTCCTCTCCCTGCTGCCCTGAGGCTGCTGGGCCAAAGAGGTCTTGGGCATCCAGCCCCTTGCTGGTCCCTTCCCTCTGACGAGGCCCTCTGAGCTCCAGCACCTTGCAGTGTGGAGACAGCCCCTGCCAGCAACATCCTCTCCAAGGAGGCCTCAACCGAGGCCTAGGCCCAGGGGAAAGGCACCAGCGGGGATGAGCCTGGGGAGGCGCCCGGGCATGTCTGGACCCAGTCCCCGCAGCCTGCCCCTTGGTGGGGCAGTACCCCCGGAGGCCAGGAAGGTCTGGGCAAGGCTGGCCAGGGGCAGGGGCTCTGCTGGGTCCTGCCCCTGGCCTGTGGGGCCTCTGAGCACAACCGGCCCTCTCCCACTGGAAGACCTCCCCGGCTGCCTCCAAAGGCCGGTTTGGAAGCACTCCCGCCCACTGTTCCCGCCAGGCGCGCACAATGCTCCCAAGCCCGGGAGAAAAGCGCTTCGGGGTGGTGGTCTCTCCGGGCCCTTGCCCCTGAGCCTGGGGGCCAGGCAGGGGATCCACAGTCCCAGGCCAAGGCACAACAACATGCACACGTCTGTTCCTGCCCCCTCCACCGGCAGAGAGCTGGGGGGAGCCAGAGTCTGTCAGGCAGCTGCTGGGCTGGCCGCCTGTGTGGGAAGGGGCAGAGCCGACCTAGGGGCAAGTTGGGCCTCTTGCTCTCCCTGCTGCCCTGAGGCTGCTGGGCCAAAGAGGTCTTGAGCATCCAGCCCCTTGCTGGTCCCTTCCCTCTGACGAGGCCCTCTGAGCTCCAGAACCTTGCAGTGTTGAGACAGACCCTGCCAGCAACCTCCTCTCCAAGGAGGCCTCAACCGAGGCCTAGGCCCAGGGGAAAGGCACCAGCGGGGAAGAGCCAGTGGAGGGGCCCGGGCATGTCTGGACCCAGTCCCCGCAGCCTGCCCCTTGGTGGGGCAGTACCCCCGGAGGCCAGGAAGGTCTGGGCAAGGCTGGCCAGGGGCAGGGTCCCTGCTGGGTCCTGCCCCTGGCCTGTGGGGCCTCTGAGCACAACCGGCCCTCTCCCACTGGAAGACCTCCCCGGCTGCCTTCAAAGGCGGGTTTGCCAACACTCCCGCCCGCTGTTCCCGCCAGGCACGCACAACGCTCCCAAGGCCAGGAGAAAAGCGCTTCGGGGTGTTGCTCTCTCCGGGCCCTTGCCCCAGAGCCTGGGGTCCAGGCAGTGGGTCCACACTCCCAGACCAAGGCAGAACCACATGCACACGTCTGTTCCTGACCCCTGAACCGGCAGAGAGCTCGGGGGAGCCAGAGTCTATCAGGCAGCTGCTGGGTTGGCTGCCTGTGTGGGAAGGGGCAGAGCCGACCTAGGGGCAAGTTGGGCCTCTTGCTCTCCCTGCTGCCCTGAGGCTGCTGGGCCAAAGACGTCTTGGGCATCCAGCACCTTGCTGGTCCCTTCCCGCTGACGAGGCCCTCTGAGCTCCAGCACCTTGCAGTGTGGAGACAGCCCCTGCCAGCAACCTCCTCTCCAAGGAGGCATCAACCGAGGCCTATGCCCAGGGGAAAGGCACCAGCGGGGATGAGCCTGGGGAGGCGCCCAGGCATGTCTGAACCCAGTCCCCGCAGCTTGCCCCTTGGTGGGGCAGTACCCCCGGAGGCCAGGAAGGTCTGGGCAAGGCTGGCCAGGGGCAGGGGACCTGCTGGGTCCTGCCCCTGGCCTGTGAGGCCTCTGAGCACAATCGGCCCTCTCCCACTGGAAGACCTCCCCGGCTGCCTCCAAAGTCCGGTTTGCAAGCGCTCCCGCCCACTGTTCCCAGCAGGCGTGCACAATGCTCCCAAGCCCGGGAGAAAAGCGCTTCAGGGTGGTGCTCTCTCCGGGCCCTTGCCCCTGAGCCTGGGGGCAAGGCACGGTGTCCACACTCCCAGGCCAAGTCAGAACCACATGCACACGTCTGTTCCTGCCCCCTGCACCGGCAGAGAGCTCGGGGGAGCCAGAGTCTGTCAGGCAGCTGCTGGGCTGGCCGCCTGTGTGGGAAGTGGCAGAGCCGACCTAGGGGCAAGTTGGGCCTCTTGCCCTCCCTGCTGCCCTGAGGCTGCTTGGCCAAAGAGGTCTTGGGCATCCAAACCCTTGCTGGTCCCTTCCCTCTGACGAGGCCCTCTGAGCTCCAGCACCTTGCAGTGTGGAGACAGCCCCTGCCAGCAACCTCCTCTCCAAGGAGGCCTAAACCGAGGCCTAGGCACAGGGGAAAGGCACCAGCGGGGATGAGCCTGGGGAGGCGCCCGGGCATGTCTGGACCCAGTCCCCGCAGCCTGCCCCTTGGTGGGGCAGTACCCCCGGAGGCGAGGAAGGTCTGGGAAAGGCTGGCCAGGGGCAGGGGACCTGCTGTGTCCTGCCCCTGGCCTGTGGGGCCTCTGAGCACAACCGGCCCTCTCCCACTGGAAGACGTCCCCGGCTGCCTCCAAAGGCCGGTTTGCAAGCACTCCCGCCCACTGTTCCAACCAAGGGCGCACAACGCTCCCAAGCCCGGGAGAAAATCGCCTCGGGGTGGTGCTCTCTCCGGGCCCTTTCCCCTGAGCCTGTGGGCCAGGCAGGGTGTCCACACTCCCAGGCCAAGGCAGAACGACATGCACACGTCTGTTCCTGCCCCATGCACCGGCAGAGAGCTCGGGGGAGCCAAAGTCTGTCAGGCAGCTGCTGGGCTGGCCGCCTGTGTGGGAAGGGGCAGAGCCGACCTAGGGGCAAGTTGGGCCTCTTGCTCTCCCTGATGCCCTGAGGCTGCTGGGTCAAAGAGATCTTGGGCATCCAGCCCCTTGCTTGTCCCTTCCCTCTGACGAGGCCCTCTGAGCTCCAGCACCTTGCAGTGTGGAGACAGCCCCTGCCAGCAACCTCCTCTCCAAGGAGGCCTCAACCGAGGCCTAGGCCCAGGGGAAAGGCACCAGCGGGGATGAGCCTGGGGAGGCGCCCGGGCATGTCTGGACCCAGTCCACGCAGCCTGCCCCTTGGTGGGGCAGTACCCCCGGAAGCCAGGAAGGTCTGGGCAAGGCTGGCCACGGGCAGGGGCCCTGCTGGGTCCTGCCCCTGGCCTGTGGGGCCTCTGAGCACAACCGGCCCTCTCCCACTGGAAGACTTCCCCGGCTGCCTCCAAAGGCCGGTTTGCCAACACTCCCGCCCGCTGTTCCCGCCAGGCACGCACAATTCTCCCAAGCCCGGGAGAAAAGCGCTTCGGGGTGGTGCTCTCTCCGGGCCCTTGCCCCTGAGCGTGGGGGCGAAGCAGTGTGTCCACACTCCCAGACCAACGCAGAACCACATGCACACGTCTGTTCCTGACCCCTGCACCGGCAGAGAGCTCGGGGGAGCCAGAGTCTGTCAGGCAGCTGCTGGGCTGGCCGCCTGTGTGGGAAGGGGCAGAGCCGACCTAGGGGCAAGTTGGGCCTCTTCCTCTCCCTGCTGCCCTGAGGCTGCTGGGCCAAAGAGGTCTTGGGCATCCAGCCCCTTCCTGGTCCCTTCCCTCTGACGAGGCCCTCTGAGCTCCAGCACCTTGCAGTGTGGAGACAGCCCCTGCCAGCAACCTCCTCTCCAAGGAGGCCTCAACCGAGGCCTAGGCCCAGGGGAAAGGCACCAGCGGGGATGAGCCTGGGGAGGCGCCCGGCCATGTCTGGATCCAGTCCCCGCAGCCTGCCCCTTGGTGGGGCAGTACCCCCGGAGGCCAGGAGGGTCTGGGCAAGGCTGCCAGGGGCAGGGACACTGCTGGGTCCTGCCCCTGGCCTGTGGGGCGTCTGAGCACAACCGGCACTCTCCCGCTGGAAGACCTCCCCGGCTGCCTCCAAAGGCCGGTTTGCAAGCACTCCCGCCCGCTGTTCCCGCCAGGCACGCACAATGCTCCCAAGCCCGGGAGAAAAGCGCTTCGGGGTGGTGCTCTCTCCGGGCCCTTGCCCCTGAGCCTGGGGGACAGGCAGGGGGAACACACTCCCAGGCCAAGGCAGAACGACATGCACACGTCTGTTCCTGCCCCCTACACCGGCAGAGAGTTCGGGGGAGCCAGAGACTGCCAGGCTGCTGCTGGGCTGGCTGCCTGTGTGGGACGGGGTAGAGCCGACCTAGGGGCAAGTTGGGCCTCTTGCTCTCCCTGCTGCCCTGAGGCTGCTGGGTCAAAGAGGTCTTGGGCATCCAGCCCTTTGCTGGTCCTTTCCCTCTGACGAGGCCCTCTGAGCTCCAGCACCTTGCAGTGTGCAGACAGCCCCTGCCGGCAACCTCCTCTCCAAGGAGGCCTCAACCGAGGCCTAGGCCCAGGGGAAAGGCACCAGCGGGGATGAGCCTGGGGAGGCGCCCGGGCATGTCTGGACCCAGGCCCCGCAGCCTGCCCCTTGGTGGGGTAGTACCCCCGGAGGCCAGGAAGGTCTGGGCAAGGCTGCCAGAGGCAGGGACACTGCAGGGTCCTGCCCCTGGCCTGTGGGGCCTCTGAGAACAACTGGCACTCTCCCGCTGGAAGACCTCCCCGGCTGCCTCCAAAGGCTGGTTTGCAAGCACTCAATCCCGCTGTTCACGCCAGCTGCGCACAATGCTCCCAAGCCCGGGAGAAAAGCATTTTGGGGTGGTGCTCACTCCGGGCTTTGGAAGACCTCCCCGGCTGCCTCCAAGGCCGGTTTGCAAGCACTTCTGCCTGCTGTTCCCGCCACCCGCGCACAATGCTCCCAAGCCCGGGAGAAAAGCGTTTCGGGGTGGTGTTCTCTCTGGGCCCAAGAAAGACCTCCCGGGCTGCCCCCAAATGCCGGTTTGCAAGCACTCCCACTCGCTGTTCCGGCCATCCGTGCAAATGCTCCAAGCCCAGGAGAAAAGCCCTTCAGGCTGGTGCTCTCTCCCGGCCCTTGGAAGACCTCCCCGGCTGCCTCCAAAGGCTGGATTTCAAGTACTCCCTCCCGCTGTCCCGCCAGCCGCACACAATGCTCCCAATCACGGGAGAAAAGCGCTTCGGGGTGGTGCTCTCTACGGGCCCTTGGAAGACCTCCCCGTTTGTCTCCAAAGGCCGGTTTGCAAGCACTCATGCCCGCTGTTCCCGTCAGCCGCGCACAATGCTCCCAAGCCTAGGAGAAAAGCGCTTCGGGGTGGTGCTCTCTCCCGGCCCTTGGAAGACCTCCCCGGCTGCCTCCAAAGGCCGGTTTTCAAGCACTCCTGCCTGCTGTTCCCGCCACCCGCGCACAATGCTCCCAAGCCCGGGAGAAAAGCGCTTCGGGGTGGTGCTCTCTACAGGCCCTTGGAAGACTTCCCCGGCTGCCTCCAAAGGCCGGTTTGCAAGGACTCCTTCCTGCTGTTCCCGCCAGCCACGCACAATGCTCCCAAGCCCGGGAGAAAAGCATTTTGGGGTGGTGCTCACACCGGGCCCTGGAAGACCTCCCCGGCTGCCTCCAAAGGACGGTTTTCAAGCACTCCTGCCTGCTGTTCCCGCCACCCGCGCAGAATGCTCCCAAGCGCGGGAGAAAAGCGCTTCGGGGTGGTGCTCTCTACAGGCCCTTGGAAGACCTCCCCGGCTGCCTCCAAAGGACGGATTGCAAGGACTCCTTCCTGCTGTTCCCGCCAGCCACGCACAATGCTCCCAAGCCCGGGAGAAAAGCATTTTGGGGTGGTGCTCACTCCGGGCCCTTGGAAGACCTCCCCGGCTGCCTCCAATGGCCAGTTTGCAAGCACTCATGTCCGCTGTTCCCACCAGCCGCGCCCAATGCTCCCAAGCCCGGGAGAAAAGCTTTTTGGGGTGGTGCTCACACCGGGCCCTGGAAGACCTCCCCGGCTGCCTGCAAAGGCCGGTTTTCAAGCACTCCTGCCTGCTGTTCCCGCCAGCCGCGCACAATGCTCCCAAGCCCCGGAGAAAAGCTTTTTGGGGTGGTGCTCACACCGGGCCCTGGAAGACCTCCCCGGCTGCCTCCAAAGGACGGTTTTCAAGCACTCCTGCCTGCTGTTCCCGCCACCTGCGCACAATGCTCCCAAGCCCGGGAGAAAAGCGCTTCGGGGTGATGCTCTCTACAGGCCCTTGGAAGACCTCCCCGGCTGCCTCCAAAGGCCGGTTTGCAAGGACTCCTTCCTGCTGTTCCCGCCAGCCACGCACAATGCTCCCAAGCCCGGGAGAGAAGCATTTTGGGGTGGTGCTCTCTACAGGCCCTTGGAAGACCTCCCCGGCTGCCTCCAGTGGCCAGTTTGCAAGCACTCATGCCCGCTGTTCCCACCAGCCGCGCACAATGCTCCCAAGCCCGGGAGAAAAGCTTTTTGGGGTGGTGCTCACACCGGGCCCTGGAAGACCTCCCCGGCTGCCTGCAAAGGCCGGTTTTCAAGCACTCCTGCCTGCTGTTCCTGCCACCCGCGCACAATACTCCCAAGCCCGGGAGAAAAGCGCTTCGGGGTGGTGCTCTCTACAGGCCCTTGGAAGACCTCCCCCGCTGCCTCCAAAGGCCGGTTTGCAAGGACTCCTTCCTGCTGTTCCCGCCAGCCACGCACAATGCTCCCAAGCCCGGGAGAAAAGTGCTTCGGGGTGGTGATCTCTCCGGGCCCTTGGAAGTCGTCCCCGGCTGCCTCCAAAGGCCGGTTTGCAAGCACTCATGCCCGTTGTTCCCACCAGCCGCGCACAATGCTCCCAAGCCCGGGAGAAAAGCATTTTGGGGTGGTGCTCTCTCCGGGCCCTTGGAAGACCTCCCGAGCTGCCTCCAAAGGCCAGTTTGCAAGTATTCATGTCCGTTGTTCCCGACAGCCGCGCACAATGCTCCCAAGCCCGAGAGAAAAGCATTTTGGGGTGGTGATCAGTCCGGCCCTTGGAAGACCTCCCCGGCTGCCTCCAAAGGACAGTTTGCAAGCACTCATGCCCGCTGTTCCCGCCAGCCGCGCACAATGCTCCCAAGACCGTGAGAAAAGCGCTTCGGGGTGGTGTTCTCTCAGGGACCATGGAGGACCTCCCCGGCTGCCCCCAAAGGCCGGTTTGCAAGCATTCCCACTCGCTGTTCCCGCCAGGCACACACAATGTTCCAAAACCCCGGAGAAAAGCGCTTCGGGGTGGTGGTCTCTCCGGGCCCCTGCCCCTGAGCCTGGGGGCCAGGCAGGGGATCCACAGTCCCAGGCCAAGGCAGAACCACATGCACACGTCTGTTCCTGCCCCCTCCACCGGCAGAGAGCTGGGGGGAGCCAGAGTCTGTCAGGCAGCTGCTGGGCTGGCCGCCTGTGTGGGAAGGGGCAGAGCCGACCTAGGGGCAAGTTGGGCCTCTTGCTCTCCCTGCTGCCCTGAGGCTGCTGGGCCAAAGAGGTCTTGGGCATCCAGCCCCTTGCTGGTCCCTTCCCTCTGACGAGGCCCTCTGAGCTCCAGCACCTTGCAGTGTGGAGACAGCCCCTGCCAGCAACCTCCTCTCCAAGGAGGCCTCAACCGAGGCCTAGGCCCAGGGGAAAGGCACCAGCGGAGATGAGCCAGTGGAGGCGCACGGGCATGTCTGGACCCAGTCCCCGCAGCCTGCCCCTTGGTGGGGCAGTGCCCCCGGAGGCCAGGAAGGTCTGGGCAAGGCTGCGAGGGGCAGGGGCCCTGCTGGGTCGTGCCCCTGGCCTGTGGGGCGTCTGAGCACAACCAGCACTCTCCCGCTGGAAGACCTCCCCGTCTGCCTCCAAAGGCCGGTTTGCAAGCACTCCCGCCCGCTGTTCCCGCCAGGCACGCACAATGCTCCCAAGCCCGGGAGAAAAGCGCTTCGGGGTGGTGCTCTCTCCGGGCCCTTGCCCCTGAGACTGGGGGCCAGGCAGTTGGAACACACTCCCAGGCCAATGCAGAACGACATGCACACGTCTGTTCCTGCCCCCTACACCGGCAGAGACCTCGGGGGAGCCAGAGACTGCCAGGCTGCTGCTGGGCTGGCTGCCTGTGTGGGACGGGGCAGAGCCGACCTAGGGGCAAGTTGGGCCTCTTGCTCTCCCTGCTGCCCTGAGGCTGCTGGGTCAAAGAGGTCTTGGGCATCCAGCCCTTTGCTGGTCCCTTCCCTCTGACGAGGCCCTCTGAGCTCCAGCACCTTGCAGTGTGGAGACAGCCCCTGCCAGCAACCTCCTCTCCAAAGAGGCCTCAACCGAGGCCTACGCCCAGGGGAAAAGCACCAGCGGGGATGATCCTGGGGAGGCGCACGGACATGTCTGGACCCAGTCCCCGCAGCCTGCCCCTTGGTGGGGCAGTACCCCCGGAGGCCAGGAAGGTCTGGGCAAGGCTGGCCAGGGGCAGGGGCCCTGCTGGGTCCTGCCCCTGGCCTGTGAGGCCTCTGAGCACAACCGGCCCTCTCCCACTGGAAGACCTCCCCAGCTGCCTCCAAAGTCCTGTTTGCAAACACTCCCGCCCGCTGTTCACGCCAGGCTCGCACAATGCTCCCAAGCCCGGGAGAAAAGCGCTTCGGGGTGGTGCTCTCTCCGGGCCCTTGCCCCTGAGCCTGGGGGCCAGGCAGTGGGTCCACACTCCCAGACCAAGGCAGAACCACATGCACACGTCTGTTCCTGACCCCTGCACCGGCAGAGAGGTCTGGGGAGCCAGAGTCTGTCAGGCAGGTGCTGGGCTGGCCGCCTGTGTGGGAAGGGGCAGAGCCGACCTAGGGGCAAGTTGGGCCTCTTGCTCTCCCTGCTGCCCTGAGGCTGCTGGGCCAAAGAGGTCTTGGGCATCCAGCCCCTTGCTGGTCCCTTCCCTCTGACGAGGCCCTCTGAGCTCCAGCACCTTGCAGTGTGGAGACAGCCCCTGCCAGCAACCTCCTCTCCAAGGAGGCCTCAACCGAGGCCTAGGCACAGGGGAAAGGCACCAGCGGGGATGAGCCTGGGGAGGCGCCCGGGCATGTCTGGACCCAGTCCCCGCAGCCTGCCCCTTGGTGGGGCAGTACCCCCGGAGGCCAGGAAGGTCTGGGAAAGGCTGGCCAGGGGCAGGGGACCTGCTGGGTCCTGCCCCTGGCCTGTGGGGCCTCTGAGCACAACCGGCCCTCTCCCACTGGAAGACGTCCCCGGCTGCCTCCAAAGGCCGGTTTGCAAGCACTCCCGCCCACTGTTCCAACCAAGGGCGCACAACGCTCCCAAGCCCGGGAGAAAATCGCCTCGGGGTGGTGCTCTCTCCGGGCCCTTTCCCCTGAGCCTGTGGGCCAGGCAGGGTGTCCACACTCCCAGGCCAAGGCAGAACGACATGCACACGTCTGTTCCTGCCCCATGCACCGGCAGAGAGCTCGGGGGAGCCAAAGTCTGTCAGGCAGCTGCTGGGCTGGCCGCCTGTGTGGGAAGGGGCAGAGCCGACCTAGGGGCAAGTTGGGCCTCTTGCTCTCCCTGATGCCCTGAGGCTGCTGGGTCAAAGAGATCTTGGGCATCCAGCCCCTTGCTTGTCCCTTTCCTCTGACGAGGCCCTCTGAGCTCCAGCACCTTGCAGTGTGGAGACAGCCCCTGCCAGCAACCTCCTCTCCATGGAGGCCTCCACCGAGGCCTAGGCCCAGGGGAAAGGCACCAGCGGGGATGAGCCTGGGGAGGCGCCCGGGCATGTCTGGACCCAGTCCCAGCAGCCTGCCCCTTGTTGGGGCAGTACCCCCGGAAGCCAGGAAGGTCTGGGCAAGGCTGGCCACGGGCAGGGGCCCTGCTGGGTCCTGCCCCTGGCCTGTGGGGCCTCTGAGCACAACCGGCCCTCTCCCACTGGAAGACTTCCCCGGCTGCCTCCAAAGGCCGGTTTGCCAACACTCCCGCCCGCTGTTCCCGCCAGGCACGCACAATTCTCCCAAGCCCGGGAGAAAAGCGCTTCGGGGTGGTGCTCTCTCCGGGCCCTTGCCCCTGAGCGTGGGGGCGAAGTAGTGGGTCCACACTCCCAGACCAACGCAGAACCACATGCACACGTCTGTTCCTGACCCCTGCACCGGCAGAGAGCTCGGGGGAGCCAGAGTCTGTCAGGCAGCTGCTGGGCTGGCCGCCTGTGTGGGAAGGGGCAGAGCCGACCTAGGGGCAAGTTGGGCCTCTTCCTCTCCCTGCTGCCCTGAGGCTGCTGGGCCAAAGAGGTCTTGGGCATCCAGCCCCTTCCTGGTCCCTTCCCTCTGACGAGGCCCTCTGAGCTCCAGCACCTTGCAGTGTGGAGACAGCCCCTGCCAGCAACCTCCTCTCCAAGGAGGCCTCAACCGAGGCCTAGGCCCAGGGGAAAGGCACCAGCGGGGATGAGCCTGGGGAGGCGCCCGGCCATGTCTGGACCCAGTCCCCGCAGCCTGCCCCTTGGTGGGGCAGTACCCCCGGAGGCCAGGAGGGTCTGGGCAAGGCTGCCAGGGGCAGGGACACTGCTGGGTCCTGCCCCTGGCCTGTGGGGCGTCTGAGCACAACCGGCACTCTCCCGCTGGAAGACCTCCCCGGCTGCCTCCAAAGGCCGGTTTGCAAGCACTCCCGCCCGCTGTTCCCGCCAGGCACGCACAATGCTCCCAAGCCCGGGAGAAAAGCGCTTCGGGGTGGTGCTCTCTCCGGGCCCTTGCCCCTGAGCCTGGGGGACAGGCAGGGGGAACACACTCCCAGGCCAAGGCAGAACGACATGCACACGTCTGTTCCTGCCCCCTACACCGGCAGAGAGTTCGGGGGAGCCAGAGACTGCCAGGCTGCTGCTGGGCTGGCTGCCTGTGTGGGACGGGGTAGAGCCGACCTAGGGGCAAGTTGGGCCTCTTGCTCTCCCTGCTGCCCTGAGGCTGCTGGGTCAAAGAGGTCTTGTGCATCCAGCCCTTTGCTGGTCCTTTCCCTCTGACGAGGCCCTCTGAGCTCCAGCACCTTGCAGTGTGCAGACAGCCCCTGCCGGCAACCTCCTCTCCAAGGAGGCCTCAACCGAGGCCTAGGCCCAGGGGAAAGGCACCAGCGGGGATGAGCCTGGGGAGGCGCCCGGGCATGTCTGGACCCAGGCCCCGCAGCCTGCCCCTTGGTGGGGTAGTACCCCCGGAAGCCAGGAAGGTCTGGGCAAGGCTGCCAGAGGCAGGGACACTGCTGGGTCCTGCCCCTGGCCTGTGGGGCCTCTGAGAACAACTGGCACTCTCCCGCTGGAAGACCTCCCCGGCTGCCTCCAAAGGCTGGTTTGCAAGCACTCAATCCCGCTGTTCACGCCAGCTGCGCACAATGCTCCCAAGCCCGGGAGAAAAGCATTTTGGGGTGGTGCTCACTCCGGGCTTTGGAAGACCTCCCCGGCTGCCTCCAAGGCCGGTTTGCAAGCACTTCTGCCTGTTGTTCCCGCCACCCGCGCACAATGCTCCCAAGCCCGGGAGAAAAGCGTTTCGGGGTGGTGTTCTCTCTGGGCCCAAGAAAGACCTCCCGGGCTGCCCGCAAATGCCGGTTTGCAAGCACTCCCACTCGCTGTTCCCGCCATCCGTGCAAATGCTCCAAGCCCAGGAGAAAAGCCCTTCAGGGTGGTGCTCTCTCCCGGCCCTTGGAAGACCTCCCCGTTTGTCTCCAAAGGCCGGTTTGCAAGCACTCATGCCCGCTGTTCCCGTCAGCCGCGCACAATGCTCCCAAGCCTAGGAGAAAAGCGCTTCGGGGTGGTGCTCTCTCCCGGCCCTTGGAAGACCTCCCCGGCTGCCTCCAAAGGCCGGTTTGCAAGCACTCAATCCCGCTGTTCCCGCCAGCCGCGCACAATGCTCCCAAGCCCGGGAGAAAAGCGCTTCGGGGTGGTGCTCTCTCCTGGCCCTTGGAAGACCTCCCCGGCTGCCTCCAAAGGCTGGTTTTCGAGAACTCCCTCCCGCTGACCCGCCAGCCGCACACAATGCTCCCAAGCCCGGGAGAAAAGCATTTTGGGGTGGTCTCTCTCCGGGCCCTTGGAAGACTCCCCGGCTGCCTCTAAAGGCTGGTTTGCAAGCACTCATGTCCTCTGTTCCCGACAGCCGCGAACAATGCTCCCAATTCCGTGAGAAAAGTGCTTCGGGATGGTGCTCTCTCCGGGCCCTTGGAAGACCTCCCAAGCTGCCTCCAAAGGCCGGTTTGCAAGCACTCCCGCCCGCTGTTCCCGCCAGCCTCGCACAATGCTCCCAAGACCGGGAGAAAAGCGCTTCGGGGTGGTGTTCTCTCCGTGCCAATGGAGGACCTCCCTGGCTGCCCCCAAAGGCCGGTTTGCAAGCACTCCCACTCGCTGTTCCCGCCAGCCACGCACAATCCTCCAAAACCCCGGAGAAAAGCGCTTCGGGGTGGTGTTCTCTCCGTGCCCATGGAAGACCTCCCGGGGTGCCCCCAAAGGCCGGTTTGCAAGCACTCCCACTCGCTGTTCCCGCCATCCGCGCACAATGCTCCCAAGCCCGGGAGAAACGCATTTTGGGGTGGTGCTCACACCGGGCCCTGGAAGACCTCCCCGGCTGCCTCCAAAGGACGGTTTTCAAGCACTCCTGCCTGCTGTTGCCGCCACCCGCGCACAATGCTCCCAAGCCCGGGAGAAAAGCGCTTCGGGGTGGTGCTCTCTACAGGCCCTTGGAAGACCTCCCCGGCTGCCTCCAAAGGCCGGTTTGCAAGGACTCCTTCCTGCTGTTCCCGCCATCCGCGCACAATGCTCCCAAGCCCGGGAGAAAAGCATTTTGGGGTGGTGCTCACACCGGGCCCTGGAAGACCTCCCCGGCTGCCTCCAAAGGACGGTTTTCAAGCACTCCTGCCTGCTGTTCCCGCCACCCGCGCAGAATGCTCCCAAGCGCGGGAGAAAAGCGCTTCGGGGTGGTGCTCTCTACAGGCCCTTGGAAGACCTCCCCGGCTGCCTCCAAAGGCCGGTTTGCAAGGACTCCTTCCTGCTGTTCCCGCCAGCCACGCACAATGCTCCCAAGCCCGGGAGAAAAGCATTTTGGGGTGGTGCTCACTCCGGGCCCTTGGAAGACCTCCCCGGCTGCCTCCAATGGCCAGTTTGCAAGCACTCATGTCCGCTGTTCCCACCAGCCGCGCACAATGCTCCCAAGCCTGGGAGAAAAGCTTTTTGGGGTGGTGCTCACACCGGGCCCTGGAAGACCTCCCCGGCTGCCTCCAAAGGCCAGTTTTCAAGCACTCCTGCCTGCTGTTCCCGCCACCTGCGCACAATGCTCCTAAGCCCGGGAGAAAAGCGCTTCGGGGTGGTGCTCTCTACAGGCCCTTGGAAGACCTCCCCGGCTGCCTCCAAAGGCCGGTTTGCAAGGACTCCTTCCTGCTGTTCCCGCCAGCCACGCACAATGCTCCCAAGCCCGGGAGAGAAGCATTTTGGGGTGGTGCTCTCTACAGGCCCTTGGAAGACCTCCCCGGCTGCCTCCAGTGGCCAGTTTGCAAGCACTCATGCCCGCTGTTCCCACCAGCCGCGCACAATGCTCCCAAGCCCGGGAGAAAAGCTTTTTGGGGTGGTGCTCACACCGGGCCCTGGAAGACCTCCCCGGCTGCCTGCAAAGGCCGGTTTTCAAGCACTCCTGCCTGCTGTTCCCGCCACCCGCGCACAATACTCCCAAGCCCGGGAAAAAGCACTTCGGGGTGGTGCTCTCTACAGGCCCTTGGAAGACCTCCCCCGCTGCCTCCAAAGGCCGGTTTGCAAGGACTCCTTCCTGCTGTTCCCGCCAGCCACGCACAATGCTCCCAAGCCCGGGAGAAAAGTGCTTCGGGGTGGTGATCTCTCCGGGCCCTTGGAAGTCGTCCCCGGCTGCCTCCAAAGGCCGGTTTGCAAGCACTCATGCCCGTTGTTCCCACCAGCCGCGCACAATGCTCCCAAGCCCGGGAGAAAAGCATTTTGGGGTGGTGCTCACTCCGGGCCCTTGGAAGACCTCCCCGGCTGCCTCCAAAGGCCAGTTTGCAAGCAGTCCTGCCTGCTGTTCCCGCCAGCCGCGCACAATGCTCCCAAGCCCGGGAGAAAAGCGCTTCGGGGTGGTGCTCTCTCCGGGCCCTTGGAAGACGTCCCCGGCTGCCTCCAAAGGCCGGTTTGCAAGCACTCATGCCCGTTGTTCCCACCAGCCGCGCACAATGCTCCCAAGCCCGGGAGAAAAGCATTTTGGGGTGGTGCTCACTCCGGGCCCTTGGAAGACCTCCCCGGCTGCCTCCAAAGGCCAGTTTGCAAGCAGTCCTGCCTGCTGTTCCCGCCAGCCGCGCACAATGCTCCCAAGCCCGGGAGAAAAGCGCTTCGGGGTGGTGCTCTCTCCGGGCCCTTGGAAGACGTCCCCGGCTGCCTCCAAAGGCCGGTTTGCAAGCACTCATGCCCGTTGTTCCCACCAGCCGCGCACAATGCTCCCAAGCCCGGGAGAAAAGCATTTTGGGGTGGTGCTCACTCCGGGCCCTTGGAAGACCTCCCCGGCTGCCTCCAAAGGCCAGTTTGCAAGCAGTCCTGCCTGCTGTTCCCGCCAGCCGCGCACAATGTTCCCAAGCCCGGGAGAAAAGCGCTTCGGGGTGGTGCTCTCTCCGGGCACTTTCAAGACCTCCCCGGCTGCCCCCAAAGGCCGGTTTGTAAGTACTCATTCCCGCTGCTTCCGCCAGCCACGCACAATGCTCCCAAGCCCGGGAGAAAAGCATTTTGGGGTGGTGCTCTCTCCGGGCCCTTGGAAGACCTCCCGGGCTGCCTCCAAAGGCCGGTTTGCAAGCATTCATGTCCGTTGTTCCCGACAGCCGCGCACAATGCTCCCAAGCCCGAGAGAAAAGCATTTTGGGGTGGTGATCAGTCCGGCCCTTGGAAGACCTCCCCGGCTGCCTCCAAAGGACAGTTTGCAAGCACTCATGCCCGCTGTTCCCGCCAGCCACGCACAATGCTCCCAAGACCGTGAGAAAAGCGCTTCGGGGTGGTGTTCTCTCAGGGACCATGGAGGACCTCACCGGCTGCCCCCAAAGGCCGGTTTGCAAGCATTCCCACTCGCTGTTCCCGCCAGGCACACACAATGTTCCAAAACCCCGGAGAAAAGCGCTTCGGGGTGGTGCTCTCTCCGCGCCCTTGGAAGACTTCTCTGGCTGCCGCCAAATGCCGGTTTGCAAGAATTCCCTCCCGCTGTCCCACCAGCCGCACACAATGCTCCAAAACCCGAGAGAAAAGCGCTTCGAGGTGGTGCTCTCTCCGGGCCCTTGGAAGACCTCCCCGGCTGCCTCCAAAGGCCGGTTTGCAAGCACTCCTGCCTGCTGTTCCCGCCACGCGCGCACAATGCTCCCAAGCCCGGAAGAAAAGCATTTTGGGGTAGTGTTCTCTCCGGGCGCTTGGAAGACCTCCCGGGCGGCCTCCAAAGGCCGGTTTGCAAGCACTCATGTCCGCTGTTCCCGACAGCCGCACACAATGCTCCCAAGCCCGGGAGAAAAGCATTTTGGGGTGGTGATCAGTCCGGGCCCTTGGAAGACCTCCCCGGCTGCCTCCAAAGGACAGTTTGCAAGAACTCATGCCCGCTGTTCCCGCCAGGCACGCACAATGCTCCCAAGCCCGGGAGAAAAGCGTTTCGGGGTGGTGCTCTCACTGGTCCCTTGCCCCTGAGCCTGGGGGCAATGCAGGGGGAACACACTCCCAGGCCAAGGCAGAACCACATGCAAACGTCTGTTCCTGGTCCCTGCACCGGCAGAGAGCTCGGGGGAGCCAGAGTATGCCAGGCAGCTGCTGGGTTGGCGGCCTGTGTGGAAAGGGGCAGAGCCGACCTAGGGGCAAGTTGGGCCTCTTGCTCTCCCTGCTGCCCTGAGGCTGCTGGGCCAAAGAGGTCTTGGGCATCCAGCCCCTTGCTGGTCCCTTCCCTCTGATGAGGCCCTCTGAGCTCCAGCACCTTGCAGTGTGGAGACAGCCCCTGCCAGCAACCTCCTCTCCAAGGCGGCCTCAACCGAGGCCTAGGCCCAGGGGAAAGGCACCAGCGGGGATGAGCCTGGGGAGGCGCCCGGGCATGTCTGGACCCAGTCCCCGCAGCCTGCCCCTTGGTGGGGCAGTACCCCCGGAGGCCAGGAAGGTCTGGGCAAGGCTGCCAGGGGCAGGGACACTGCTGGGTCCTGCCCCTGGCCTGTGGGGCGTCTGAGCACAACCAGCACCCTCGCGCTGGAAGACCTCCCCGTCTGCCTCCAAAGGCCTGTTTGCAAGCACTCCCACCCGCTGTTCCCGCCAGGCACGCACAATGCTCCCAAGCCCGGGAGAAAAGCGCTTCAGGGTGGTGCTCTCCTCGGGCCCTTGCCCCTGAGCCTGGGGGCCAGGCAGGTGGAACACACTCCCAGGCCAAGGGCGAACGACATGCACACGTCTGTTCCTGCCCCCTACACCGGCAGAGAGCTCGGGGGAGCCAGAGTCTGTCAGGCAGCTGCTGGGCTGGCCGCCTGTGTGGGAAGTGGCAGAGCCGACCTAGGGGCATGTTGGGCCTCTGCTCTCCCTGCTGCCCTGAGGCTGCTGGGCCAAAGAGGTCTTGGGCATCCAGCCCCTTGCTGGTCCCTTCCCTCTGACGAGGCCCTCTGAGCTCCAGCACCTTGCAGTGTGGAGACAGCCCCTGCCAGCAACCTCCTCTCCAAGGAGGCCTCAACCGAGACCTAGCCCCAGGGGAAAGGCACCAGCTGGGAAGAGCCTGGGGAGGCGCCCGGGCATGTCTGGACCCAGTCCCCGCAGCCTGCCCCTTGGTGGGGCAGTACCCCCGGAGGCCAGGAAGGTCTGGGCAAGGCTGCCAGGGGCAGGGACACTGCTGGGTCCTGCCCCTGGCCTGTGGGGCGTCTGAGCACAACCAGCACCCTCGCGCTGGAAGACCTCCCCGTCTGCCTCCAAAGGCCTGTTTGCAAGCACTCCCACCCGCTGTTCCCGCCAGGCACGCACAATGCTCCCAAGCCCGGGAGAAAAGCGCTTCAGGGTGGTGCTCTCCTCGGGCCCTTGCCCCTGAGCCTGGGGGCCAGGCAGGTGGAACACACTCCCAGGCCAAGGGCGAACGACATGCACACGTCTGTTCCTGCCCCCTACACCGGCAGAGAGCTCGGGGGAGCCAGAGTCTGTCAGGCAGCTGCTGGGCTGGCCGCCTGTGTGGGAAGTGGCAGAGCCGACCTAGGGGCATGTTGGGCCTCTGCTCTCCCTGCTGCCCTGAGGCTGCTGGGCCAAAGAGGTCTTGGGCATCCAGCCCCTTGCTGGTCCCTTCCCTCTGACGAGGCCCTCTGAGCTCCAGCACCTTGCAGTGTGGAGACAGCCCCTGCCAGCAACCTCCTCTCCCAGGAGGCCTCAACCGAGACCTAGCCCCAGGGGAAAGGCACCAGCTGGGAAGAGCCTGGGGAGGCGCCCGGGCATGTCTGGACCCAGTCCCCGCAGCCTGCCCCTTGGTGAGGCAGTACCCCCGGAGGCCAGGAAGGTCTGGGCAAGGCTGGTCAGGGGCAGGGGCCCTGCTGGGCCCTGCCCCTGGCCTGTGGGGCCTCTGAGCACAACCGGCCCTCTCCCACTGGAAGACCTCCCCGGGTGCCTCCAAAGGCCGGTTTGCCAACACTCCCGCCCGCTGTTCCCGCCAGGCACGCACAATTCTCCCAAGCCCGGGAGAAAAGCGCTTCGGGGTGGTGCTCTCTCCGGGCCCTTGCCCATGAGCCTGGGGGCAAGGCAGGGAGAACACACTCCCAGGCCAAGGCAGAACCACATGCCCACGTCTGTTCCTTTCCCCTGCACTGGCAGAGAGCTTGGGGGAGCCAGAGTCTGTCAGGCAGCTGCTGGGTTGGCCGCCTGTGTGGGAAGGGGCAGAGCCGAATAGGGGCAAGTTGGGCCTCTTGCTCTCCCTGCTGCCCTGAGGCTGCTGGGCCAAAGATGTCTTGGGCATCCAGCCCTTTACTGGTCCCTTCTCTCTGACGAGGCTCTCTGAGCTGCAGCACCTTGCAGTGTGGAGACAGCCCCTGCCAGCAACCTCCTCTCCAAGGAGGCCTCAACCGAGGCCTAGGCCCAGGGGAAAGGCACCAGCGGGGATGAGCCAGGGGAGGCGCCCGAGCATGTCTGGACCCAGTCCCCGCAGCCTGCCCCTTGGTGGGGCAGTACCCCCGGAGGCCAGGAAGGTCTGGGCAAGGCTGGCCAGGGGCAGGGGCCCTGCTGGGTCCTGCCCCTGGCCTGTGGGGCCTCTGAGCACAACCGGCCCTCTCCCACTGGAAGACGTCCCCGGCTGCCTCCAAAGGCCGGTTTGCAAGCGCTCCCGCCCACTGTTCCCAGCAGGCGTGCACAATGCTCCTAAGCCCGGGAGAAAAGCGCTTCGGGGTGGTGCTCTCTCCGGGCCCTTGCCCCTGAGCCTGGGGGCAAGGCAGGGTGTCCACACTCCCAGGCCAAGGCAGAACCACATGCACACGTCTGATCTGCCCCCTGCACCGGCAGAGAGCTCGGGGGAGCCAGAGTCTGTCAGGCAGCTGCTGGGCTGGCCGCCTGTGTGGGAAGGGGCAGAGCCGACCTAGGGGCAAGTTGGGCCTCTTGCTCTCCCTGCTGCCCTGAGGCTGCTGGGCCAAAGAGGTCTTGGGCATCCAGCCCCTTGCTGGTCCCTTCCCTCTGATGAGGCCCTCTGAGCTCCAGCACCTTGCAGTGTGGAGACAGCCCCTGCCAGCAACCTCCTCTCCAAGGAGGCCTCAACCGAGGCCTAGGCCCAGGGGAAAGGCACCAGCGGGGATGAGCCTGGGGAGGCGCCCGGGCATGACTGGACCCAGGCCCGCAGCCTGCCCCTTGGTGGGGCAGTACCCCCGGAGGCCAGGAAGGTCTGGGCAAGGCTGGCCAGGGGCAGGGGCCCTGCTGGGTCCTGTCCCTGGCCTGTAGGGCCTCTGAGCACAACCGGCCCTCTCCCACTGGAAGACCTCCCCGGCTGCCTCCAAAGGCCAGTTTGCCAACACTCCTGCCCGCTGTTCCCGCCAGGCACGCACAATGCTCCCAAGCCCAGGAGAAAAGCGCGTCGGGGTGGTGGTCTCTCCGGGCCCCTGCCCGTGAGCCTGGGGGCCAGGCAGGGGATCCACAGTCCCAGGCCAAGGCAGAACCACATGCACACGTCTGTTCCTGCCCCCTCCACCGGCAGAGAGCTGGGGGGAGCCAGAGTCTGTCAGGCAGCTGCTGGGCTGGCCGCCTGTGTGGGAAGGGGCAGAGCCGAACTAGGGGCAAGTTGGGCCTCTTGCTCTCCCTGCTGCCCTGAGGCTGCTGGGCCAAAGAGGTCTTGGGCATCCAGCCCCTTGCTGGTCCCTTCCCTCTGACGAGGCCCTCTGAGCTCCAGCACCTTGCAGTGTGGAGACAGCCCCTGCCAGCAACCTCCTCTCCAAGGAGGCCTCAACCGAGGCCTAGGCCCAGGGGAAAGGCACCAGCGGGGATGAGCCAGTGGAGGCGCACGGGCATGTCTGGACCCAGTCCCCGCAGCCTGCCCCTTGGTGGGGCAGTACCCCCGGAGGCCAGGAAGGTCTGGGCAAGGCTGGCCAGGGGCAGGGGCCCTGCTGGGTCCTGCCCCTGGCCTGTGGGGCCTCTGAGCACAACCGGCCCTCTCCCACTGGAAGACCTCCCCGGCTGCCTCCAAAGGCCGGTTTGACAACACTCCCGCCCGCTGTTCCCGCCAGGCACGCACAATGCTCCCAAGCCCGGGAGAAAAGCGCTTCGGGGTGTTGCTCTCTCCGGGCCCTTGCCCCTGAGCCTGGGGTCCAGGCAGTGTGTCCACACTCCCAGACCAAGGCAGAACCACATGCACACGTCTGTTCCTGACCCCTGCACCGGCAGAGCGCTCGGGGGAGCCACAGTCTGTCAGGCAGCTGCTGGGTTGGCTGCCTGTGTGGGAAGGGGCAGAGCCGACCTAGGGGCAAGTTGGGCCTCTTCCTCTCCCTGCTGCCCTGAGGCTGCTGGGCCAAAGAGGTCTTGGGCATCCAGCCCCTTGCTGGTCCCTTCCCTCTGACGAGGCCCTCTGAGCTCCAGCACCTTGCAGTGTGGAGACAGCCCCTGCCAGCAACCTCCTCTCCAAGGAGGCCTCAACCGAGGCCTAGGACCAGGGGAAAGGCACCAGCGGGGATGAGCCTGGGGAGGCGCCCGGGCATGTCTGGACCCAGTCCCCGCAGCCTGCCCCTTGGTGGGATAGTAACCCCGGAGTCCAGGAGGGTCTGGGCAAGGCTGCCAGGGGCAGGGACACTGCTGGGTCCTGCCCCTGGCCTGTGGGGCGTCTGAGCACAACCGGCACTCTCCCGCTGGAAGACCTCCCTGGCTGCCTCCAAAGGCCGGTTTGCAAGCACTCCCGCGCGCTGTTCCCGCCAGGCACGCACAATGCTACCAAGCCCGAGAGAAAAGCGCTTCGGGTTGGTGCTCTCTCCGGACCCTTGCCCCTGAGCCTGGGGGACAGGCAGGGGGAACACACTCCCAGGCCAAGGCAGAACGACATGCACACGTCTGTTCCTGCCCCCTACACCGGCAGAGAGATCGGGGGAGCCAGAGACTGCCAGGCTGCTGCTGGGCTGGCTGCCTGTCTGGGACGGGGCAGAGCCGACCTAGGGGCAAGTTGGGCCTCTTGCTCTCCCTGCTGCCCTGAGGCTGCTGGGTCAAAGAGGTCTTGGGCATCCAGCCCTTTGCTGGTCCCTTCCCTCTGACGAGGCCCTCTGAGCTCCAGCACCTTGCAGTGTGGAGACAGCCCCTGCCAGCAACCTCCTCTCCAAAGAGGCCTCAACCGAGGCCTACGCCCAGGGGAAAGGCACCAGCGGGGATGATCCTGGGGAGGCGCACGGACATGTCTGGACCCAGTCACCGCAGCCTGCCCCTTGGTGGGGCAGTACCCCCGGAGGCCAGGAAGGTCTGGGCAAGGCTGGCCAGGGGCAGGGGCCCTGCTGGGTCCTGCCCCTGGCCTGTGGGGCCTCTGAGCCCAACCGGCCCTCTCCCACTGGAAGACCTCCCCGGCTGCCTCCAAAGGCCGGTTTGCAAGCGCTCCTGCCCACTGTTCCCAGCAGGCGTGGACAATGCTCCCAAGCCCGGGAGAAAAGCGCTTCAGGGTGGTGCTCTCTCTGGGCCCTTGCCCCTGAGCCAGGGGGCAAGGCAGGGTGTCCACACTCCCAGGCCAAGGCAGAACCACATGCACACGTCTGATCTGCCCCCTGCACCGGCAGAGAGCTCGGGGGAGCCAGAGTCTGTCAGGCAGCTGCTGGGCTGGCCGCCTGTGTGGGAAGGGGCAGAGCCGACCTAGGGGCAAGTTGGGCCTCTTGCTCTCCCTGCTGCCCTGAGGCTGCTGGGCCAAAGAGGTCTTGGCCATCCAGCCCCTTGCTGGTCCCTTCCCTCTGACGAGGCCCTCTGAGCTCCAGCACCTTGCAGTGTGGAGACAGCCCCTGCCAGCAACCTCCTCTCCAAGGAGGCCTCAACCGAGGCCTAGGCCCAGGGGAAAGGCACCAGCGGGGATGAGCCTGGGGAGGCGCCCGGGCATGACTGGACCCAGGCCCGCAGCCTGCCCCTTGGTGGGGCAGTACCCCCGGAGGCCAGGAAGGTCTGGGCAAGGCTGGCCAGGGGCAGGGGCCCTGCTGGGTCCTGCCCCTGGCCTGTGGGGCCTCTGAGCACAACCGGCCCTCTCCCACTGGAAGACCTCCCCGGCTGCCTCCAAAGGCCGGTTTGCCAACACTCCCGCCCGCTGTTCTCGCCAGGCACGCACAATTCTCCCAAGCCCGGGAGAAAAGCGCTTCGGTGTGTTGCTCTCTCCGGGCCCTTGCCCCTGAGTGTGGGGGCCAGGCAGTGGTTCCACACTCCCAGACCAAAGCAGAACCACATGCACACGTCTGTTCCTGACCCCTGCACCGGCAGAGAGCTCGGGGGAGCCAGAGTCTGTCAGGCAGCTGCTGGGCTGGCCGCCTGTGTGGGAAGGGGCAGAGCCGACCTAGGGGCAAGTTGGGCCTCTTCCTCTCCCTGCTGCCCTGAGGCTGCTGGGCCAAAGAGGTCTTGGGCATCCAGCCCCTTGCTGGTCCCTTCCCTCTGACGAGGCCCTCTGAGCTCCAGCACCTTGCAGTGTGGAGACAGCCCCTGCCAGCAACCTCCTCTCCAAGGAGGCCTCAACCGAGGCCTAGGCCCAGGGGAAAGGCACCAGCGGGGATGAGCCAGTGGAGGCGCAAGGGCATGTCTGGACCCAGTCCCCGCAGCCTGCCCCTTGGTGGGGCAGTACCCCCGGAGGCCAGGAAGGTCTGGGCAAGGCTGCCAGGGGCAGGGACACTGCTGGGTCCTGCCCCTGGCCTGTGGGGCGTCTGAGCACAACCGGCACTCTCCCGCTGGAAGACCTGCCCGGCTGCCTCCAAAGGCCGGTTAACAAGCGCTCCCGCCCACTGTTCCCAGCAGGCGTGCACAATGCTCCCAAGCCCGGGAGAAAAGCGCTTCGGGGTGGTGCTCTCTCCGGGCCCTTGCCCCTGAGCCTGGGGGCAAGGCAGGGTGTCCACACTCCCAGGCCAAGGCAGAACCACATGCACACGTCTGATCTGCCCCCTGCACCGGCAGAGAGCTCGGGGGAGCCAGAGTCTGTCAGGCAGCTGCTGGGCTGGCCGCCTGTGTGGGACGGGGCAGAGCCGACCTAGGGGCAAGTTGGGCCTCTTGCTCTCCCTGCTGCCCTGAGGCTGCTGGGCCAAAGAGGTCTTGGGCATCCAGCCCCTTGCTTGTCCCTTCCCTCTGACAAGGCCCTCTGAGCTCCAGCACCTTGCAGTGTGGAGACAGCACCTGCCAGCAATCTCCTCTCCAAGGAGGCCTCAACCGAGGCCTAGGCCCAGGGAAAAGGCACCAGCGGGGTTGAGCCAGGGGAGGCGCCCGGGCATGTCTGGACCCTGTCCTCGCAGCCTGCCCCTTGGTGGGGCAGTACCCCCGGAGGCCAGGAAGGTCTGGGCAAGGCTGGCCAGGGGCAGGGGCCCTGCTGGGTCCTGCCCCTGGCCTGTGGGGCCTCTGAGCACAACCGGCCCTTGCCCACTGGAAGACCTCCCCGGCTGCCTCCAAAGGCCGGTTTGCAAGCCCTCCCGCACACTGTTCCCGCCAGGCGCGCACAATGCTCCCAAGCCCGGGAGAAAAGCGCTTCGGGGTGGTGGTCTCTCCGGGCCCCTGCCCCTGAGCCTGGGGGCCAGGCAGGGGATCCACAGTCCCAGGCCAAGGCAGAACCACATGCACACGTCTGTTCCTGCCCCCTCCACCGGCAGAGAGCTGGGGGGAGCCAGAGTCTCTCAGGCAGCTGCTGGGCTGTCCGCCTGTGTGGGAAGGGGCAGAGCCGACCTAGGGGCAAGTTGGGCCTCTTGCTCTCCCTGCTGCCCTGAGGCTGCTGGGCCAAAGAGGTCTTGGGCATCCAGCCCCTTGCTGGTCCCTTCCCTCTGACGAGGCCCTCTGAGCTCCAGCACCTTGCAGTGTGGAGACAGCCCCTGCCAGCAACCTCCTCTCCAAGGAGGCCTCAACCGAGGCCTAGGCCCAGGGGAAAGGCACCAGCGGGGATGAGCCAGTGGAGGCGCACGGGCATGTCTGGACCCAGTCCCCGCAGCCTGCCCCTTGGTGGGGCAGTACCCCCGGAGGCCAGGAAGGTCTGGGCAAGGCTGGCCAGGGGCAGGGGCCCTGCTGGGTCCTGCCCCTGGGCTGTGGGGCCTCTGAGCACAACCGGCCCTCTCCCACTGGAAGACCTCCCCGGCTGCCTCCAAAGGCCGGTTTGCCAACACTCCCGCCCGCTGTTCCCGCCAGGCACGCACAATGCTCCCAAGCCCGGGAGAAAAGCGCTTCGGGGTGTTGCCCTCTCCGGACCCTTGCCCCTGAGCCTGGGGTCCAGGCAGTGGGTCCACACTCCCAGACCAAGGCAGAACCACATGCACTCGTCTGTTCCTGACCCCTGCACCGACAGAGAGCTCGGGGGAGCCAGAGTCTGTCAGGCAGCTGCTGGGTTGGCTGCCTGTGTGGGAAGGGGCAGAGCCGACCTAGGGGCAAGTTGGGCCTCTTCCTCTCCCTGCTGCCCTGAGGCTGCTGGGCCAAAGACGTCTTGGGCATCCAGCCCCTTACTGGTCCCTTCCCTCTGACGAGGCCCTCTGAGCTCCAGCACCTTGCAGTGTGGAGACAGCCCCTGCCAGCAACCTCCTCTCCAAGGAGGCCTCAACCGAGGCCTAGGCCCAGGGGAAAGGCACCAGCGGGGATGAGCCAGTGGAGGCGCAAGGGCATGTCTGGACCCAGTCCCCGCAGCCTGCCCCTTGGTGGGGCAGTACCCCCGGAGGCCAGGAAGGTCTGGGCAAGGCTGCGAGGGGCAGGGGCCCTGCTGGGTCGTGCCACTGGCCTGTGGGGCGTCTGAGCACAACCGGCACTCTCCCGCTGGAAGACCTCCCCGTCTGCCTCCAAAGGCCGGTTTGCAAGCACTCCCGCCCGCTGTTCCCGCCAGGCAGGCACAATGCTCCCAAGCCCGGGAGAAAAGCGCTTCGGGG
Source organism: Dama dama (assembly GCF_033118175.1). Classification (NCBI taxonomy): domain Eukaryota; kingdom Metazoa; phylum Chordata; class Mammalia; order Artiodactyla; family Cervidae; genus Dama; species Dama dama. Next base: position 3,516,758 of record NW_026870889.1, read on the forward strand.
TGGTGCTCTCCTCGGGCCCTTGCCCCTGAGCCTGGGGGCCAGGCAGTTGGAACACACTCCCAGGCCAAGGCAGAACGACATGCACACGTCTGTTCCTGCCCCCTAAACCGGCAGAGAGCTCGGGGGAGCCTGAGACTGCCAGGCTGCTGCTGGGCTGGCTGCCTGTGTGGGACGGGGCAGAGCCGACCTAGGGGCAAGTTGGGCCTCTTGCTCTCCCTGCTGCCCTGAGGCTGCTGGGTCAAAGAGGTCTTGGGCATCCAGCCCTTTGCTGGTCCCTTCCCTCTGACGAGGCCCTCTGAGCTCCAGCACCTTGCAGTGTGGAGACAGCCCCTGCCAGCAACCTCCTCTCCAAAGAGGCCTCAACCGAGGCCTACGCCCAGGGGAAAAGCACCAGCGGGGATGATCCTGGAGAGGCGCACGGACATGTCTGGACCCAGTCCCCGCAGCCTGCCCCTTGGTGGGGCAGTACCCCCGGAGGCCAGGAAGGTCTGGGCAAGGCTGGCCAGGGGCAGGGGCCCTGCTGTGTCCTGCCCCTGGCCTGTGAGGCCTCTGAGCACAACCGGCCCTCTCCCACTGGAAGACCTCCCCGGCTGCCTCCAAAGTCCTCTTTGCAAACACTCCCGCCCGCTGTTCACGCCAGGCTCGCACAATACTCCCAAGCCCGGGAGAAAAGCGCTTCGGGGTGGTGCTCTCTCCGGGCCCTTGCCCCTGAGCCTGGGGGCCAGGCAGTGGGTCCACACTCCCAGATCAAGGCAGAACCACATGCACACGTCTGTTCCTGACCCCTGCACTGGCAGAGAGCTCGGGGGAGCCAGAGTCTGTTAGGAAGGTGCTGGGCTGGCCGCCTGTGTGGGAAGGGGCAGAGCCGACCTAGGGGCAAGTTGGGCCTCTTCCTCTCCCTGCTGCCCTGAGGCTGCTTGGCCAAAGAGGTCTTGGGCATCCAACCCCTTGCTGGTCCCTTCCCTCTGACGAGGCCCTCTGAGCTCCAGCACCTTGCAGTGTGGAGACAGCCCCTGCCAGCAACCTCCTCTCCAAGGAGGCCTAAACCGAGGCCTAGGCACAGGGGAAAGGCACCAGCGGGGATGAGCCTGGGGAGGCGCCCGGGCATGTATGGACCCAGTCCCCGCAGCCTGCCCCTTGGTGGGGCAGTACCCCCGGAGGCGAGGAAGGTCTGGGAAAGGCTGGCCAGGGGCAGGGGACCTGCTGTGTCCTGCCCCTGGCCTGTGGGGCCTCTGAGCACAACGGGCCCTCTCCCACTGGAAGACGTCCCCGGCTGCCTCCAAAGGCCGGTTTGCAAGCACTCCCGCCCACTGTTCCAACCAAGGGCGCACAACGCTCCCAAGCCCGGGAGAAAATCGCCTCGGGGTGGTGCTCTCTCCGGGCCCTTTCCCCTGAGCCTGTGGGCCAGGCAGGGTGTCCACACTCCCAGGCCAAGGCAGAACGACATGCACACGTCTGTTCCTGCCCCATGCACCGGCAGAGAGCTCGGGGGAGCCAAAGTCTGTCAGGCAGCTGCTGGGCTGGCCGCCTGTGTGGGAAGGGGCAGAGCCGACCTAGGGGCAAGTTGGGCCTCTTGCTCTCCCTGATGCCCTGAGGCTGCTGGGTCAAAGAGATCTTGGGCATCCAGCCCCTTGCTTGTCCCTTCCCTCTGACGAGGCCCTCTGAGCTCCAGCACCTTGCAGTGTGGAGACAGCCCCTGCCAGCAACCTCCTCTCCAAGGAGGCCTCAACCGAGGCCTAGGCCCAGGGGAAAGGCACCAGCGGGGATGAGCCTGGGGAGGCGCCCGGGCATGTCTGGACCCAGTCCACGCAGCCTGCCCCTTGGTGGGGCAGTACCCCCGGAAGCCAGGAAGGTCTGGGCAAGGCTGGCCACGGGCAGGGGCCCTGCTGGGTCCTGCCCCTGGCCTGTGGGGCCTCTGAGCACAACCGGCCCTCTCCCACTGGAAGACTTCCCCGGCTGCCTCCAAAGGCCGGTTTGCCAACACTCCCGCCCGCTGTTCCCGCCAGGCACGCACAATTCTCCCAAGCCCGGGAGAAAAGCGCTTCGGGGTGGTGCTCTCTCCGGGCCCTTGCCCCTGAGCGTGGGGGCGAAGCAGTGGGTCCACACTCCCAGACCAACGCAGAACCACATGCACACGTCTGTTCCTGACCCCTGCACCGGCAGAGAGCTCGGGGGAGCCAGAGTCTGTCAGGCAGCTGCTGGGCTGGCCGCCTGTGTGGGTAGGGGCAGAGCCGACCTAGGGGCAAGTTGGGCCTCTTGCTCTCCCTGCTGCCCTGAGGCTGCTGGGCCAAAGAGGTCTTGGGCATCCAGCCCCTTCCTGGTCCCTTCCCTCTGACGAGGCCCTCTGAGCTCCAGCACTTTGCAGTGTGGAGACAGCCCCTGCCAGCAACCTCCTCTCCAAGGAGGCCTCAACCGAGGCCTAGGCCCAGGGGAAAGGCACCAGCGGGGATGAGCCTGGGGAGGCGCCCGGCCATGTCTGGACCCAGTCCCCGCAGCCTGCCCCTTGGTGGGGCAGTACCCCCGGAGGCCAGGAGGGTCTGGGCAAGGCTGCCAGGGGCAGGGACACTGCTGGGTCCTGCCCCTGGCCTGTGGGGCGTCTGAGCACAACCGGCACTCTCCCGCTGGAAGACCTCCCCGGCTGCCTCCAAAGGCCGGTTTGCAAGCACTCCCGCCCGCTGTTCCCGCCAGGCACGCACAATGCTCCCAAGCCCGGGAGAAAAGCGCTTCGGGGTGGTGCTCTCTCCGGGCCCTTGCCCCTGAGCCTGGGGGACAGGCAGGGGGAACACACTCCCAGGCCAAGGCAGAACGACATGCACACGTCTGTTCCTGCCCCCTACACCGGCAGAGAGTTCGGGGGAGCCAGAGACTGCCAGGCTGCTGCTGGGCTGGCTGCCTGTGTGGGACGGGGTAGAGCCGACCTAGGGGCAAGTTGGGCCTCTTGCTCTCCCTGCTGCCCTGAGGCTGCTGGGTCAAAGAGGTCTTGGGCATCCAGCCCTTTGCTGGTCCTTTCCCTCTGACGAGGCCCTCTGAGCTCCAGCACCTTGCAGTGTGCAGACAGCCCCTGCCGGCAACCTCCTCTCCAAGGAGGCCTCAACCGAGGCCTAGGCCCAGGGGAAAGGCACCAGCGGGGATGAGCCTGGGGAGGCGCCCGGGCATGTCTGGACCCAGGCCCCGCAGCCTGCCCCTTGGTGGGGTAGTACCCCCGGAGGCCAGGAAGGTCTGGGCAAGGCTGCCAGAGGCAGGGACACTGCTGGGTCCTGCCCCTGGCCTGTGGCGCCTCTGAGAACAACTGGCACTCTCCCGCTGGAAGACCTCCCCGGCTGCCTCCAACGGCTGGTTTGCAAGCACTCAATCCCGCTGTTCACGCCAGCTGCGCACAATGCTCCCAAGCCCGGGAGAAAAGCATTTTGGGGTGGTGCTCACTCCGGGCTTTGGAAGACCTCCCCGGCTGCCTCCAAGGCCGGTTTGCAAGCACTTCTGCCTGCTGTTCCCGCCACCCGCGCACAATGCTCCCAAGCCCGGGAGAAAAGCGTTTCGGGGTGGTGTTCTCTCTGGGCCCAAGAAAGACCTCCCGGGCTGCCCCCAAATGCCGGTTTGCAAGCACTCCCACTCGCTGTTCCCGCCATCCGTGCAAATGCTCCAAGCCCAGGAGAAAAGCCCTTCAGGGTGGTGCTCTCTCCCGGCCCTTGGAAGACCTCCCCGGCTGCCTCCAAAGGCTGGATTTCAAGTACTCCCTCCCGCTGTCCCGCCAGCCGCACACAATGCTCCCAATCACGGGAGAAAAGCGCTTCGGGGTGGTGCTCTCTACGGGCCCTTGGAAGACCTCCCCGTTTGTCTCCAAAGGCCGGTTTGCAAGCACTCATGCCCGCTGTTCCCGTCAGCCGCGCACAATGCTCCCAAGCCTAGGAGAAAAGCGCTTCGGGGTGGTGCTCTCTCCCGGCCCTTGGAAGACCTCCCCGGCTGCCTCCAAAGGCCGGTTTTCAAGCACTCCTGCCTGCTGTTCCCGCCACCCGCGCAGAATGCTCCCAAGCCCGGGAGAAAAGCGCTTCGGGGTGGTGCTCTCTACAGGCCCTTGGAAGACCTCCCCGGCTGCCTCCAAAGGCCGGTTTGCAAGGACTCCTTCCTGCTGTTCCCGCCAGCCACGCACAATGCTCCCAAGCCCGGGAGAAAAGCATTTTGGGGTGGTGCTCACACCGGGCCCTGGAAGACCTCCCCGGCTGCCTCCAAAGGACGGTTTTCAAGCACTCCTGCCTGCTGTTCCCGCCACCCGCGCAGAATGCTCCCAAGCGCGGGAGAAAAGCGCTTCGGGGTGGTGCTCTCTACAGGCCCTTGGAAGACCTCCCCGGCTGCCTCCAAAGGCCGGTTTGCAAGGACTCCTTCCTGCTGTTCCCGCCAGCCACGCACAATGCTCCCAAGCCCGGGAGAAAAGCATTTTGGGGTGGTGCTCACTCCGGGCCCTTGGAAGACCTCCCCGGCTGCCTCCAATGGCCAGTTTGCAAGCACTCATGTCCGCTGTTCCCACCAGCCGCGCCCAATGCTCCCAAGCCCGGGAGAAAAGCTTTTTGGGGTGGTGCTCACACCGGGCCCTGGAAGACCTCCCCGGCTGCCTGCAAAGGCCGGTTTTCAAGCACTCCTGCCTGCTGTTCCCGCCAGCCGCACACAATGCTCCCAAGCCCGGGAGAAAAGCTTTTTGGGGTGGTGCTCACACCGGGCCCTGGAAGACCTCCCCGGCTGCCTCCAAAGGACGGTTTTCAAGCACTCCTGCCTGCTGTTCCCGCCACCTGCGCACAATGCTCCCAAGCCCGGGAGAAAAGCGCTTCGGGGTGGTGCTCTCTACAGGCCCTTGGAAGACCTCCCCGGCTGCCTCCAAAGGCCGGTTTGCAAGGACTCCTTCCTGCTGTTCCCGCCAGCCACGCACAATGCTCCCAAGCCCGGGAGAGAAGCATTTTGGGGTGGTGCTCTCTACAGGCCCTTGGAAGACCTCCCCGGCTGCCTCCAGTGGCCAGTTTGCAAGCACTCATGCCCGCTGTTCCCACCAGCCACGCACAATGCTCCCAAGCCCGGGAGAAAAGCTTTTTGGGGTGGTGCTCACACCGGGCCCTGGAAGACCTCCCCGGCTGCCTGCAAAGGCCGGTTTTCAAGCACTCCTGCCTGCTGTTCCTCCCACCCGCGCACAATACTCCCAAGCCCGGGAGAAAAGCGCTTCGGGGTGGTGCTCTCTACAGGCCCTTGGAAGACCTCCCCCGCTGCCTCCAAAGGCCGGTTTGCAAGGACTCCTTCCTGCTGTTCCCGCCAGCCACGCACAATGCTCCCAAGCCCGGGAGAAAAGTGCTTCGGGGTGGTGATCTCTCCGGGCCCTTGGAAGTCGTCCCCGGCTGCCTCCAAAGGCCGGTTTGCAAGCACTCATGCCCGTTGTTCCCACCAGCCGCGCACAATGCTCCCAAGCCCGGGAGAAAAGCATTTTGGGGTGGTGCTCACTCCGGGCCCTTGGAAGACCTCCCCGGCTGCCTCCAAAGGCCAGTTTGCAAGCAGTCCTGCCTGCTGTTCCCGCCAGCCGCGCACAATGCTCCCAAGCCCGGGAGAAAAGCGCTTTGGGGTGGTGCTCTCTCCGGGCCCTTGGAAGACGTCCCCGGCTGCCTCCAAAGGCCGGTTTGCAAGCACTCATGCCCGTTGTTCCCACCAGCCGCGCACAATGCTCCCAAGCCCGGGAGAAAAGCATTTTGGGGTGGTGCTCACTCCGGGCCCTTGGAAGACCTCCCCGGCTGCCTCCAAAGGCCAGTTTGCAAGCAGTCCTGCCTGCTGTTCCCGCCAGCCGCGCACAATGTTCCCAAGCCCGGGAGAAAAGCGCTTCGGGGTGGTGCTCTCTCCGGGCACTTTCAAGACCTCCCCGGCTGCCTCCAAAGGCCGGTTTGTAAGTACTCATTCCCGCTGCTTCCGCCAGCCATGCACAATGCTCCCAAGCCCGGGAGAAAAGCATTTTGGGGTGGTGCTCTCTCCGGGCCCTTGGAAGACCTCCCGAGCTGCCTCCAAAGGCCAGTTTGCAAGCATTCATGTCCGTTGTTCCCGACAGCCGCGCACAATGCTCCCAAGCCCGAGAGAAAAGCATTTTGGGGTGGTGATCAGTCCGGCCCTTGGAAGACCTCCCCGGCTGCCTCCAAAGGACAGTTTGCAAGCACTCATGCCCGCTGTTCCCGCCAGCCGCGCACAATGCTCCCAAGACCGTGAGAAAAGCGCTTCGGGGTGGTGTTCTCTCAGGGACCATGGAGGACCTCCCCGGCTGCCCCCAAAGGCCGGTTTGCAAGCATTCCCACTCGCTGTTCCCGCCAGGCACACACAATGTTCCAAAACCCCGGAGAAAAGCGCTTCGGGGTGGTGGTCTCTCCGGGCCCCTGCCCCTGAGCCTGGGGGCCAGGCAGGGGATCCACAGTCCCAGGCCAAGGCAGAACCACATGCACACGTCTGTTCCTGCCCCCTCCACCGGCAGAGAGCTGGGGGGAGCCAGAGTCTGTCAGGCAGCTGCTGGGCTGGCCGCCTGTGTGGGAAGGGGCAGAGCCGACCTAGGGGCAAGTTGGGCCTCTTGCTCTCCCTGCTGCCCTGAGGCTGCTGGGAAAAAGAGGTCTTGGGCATCCAACCCCTTGCTGGTCCCTTCCCTCTGACGAGGCCCTCTGAGCTCCAGCACCTTGCAGTGTGGAGACAGCCCCTGCCAGCAACCTCCTCTCCAAGGAGGCCTCAACCGAGGCCTAGGCCCAGGGGAAAGGCACCAGCGGAGATGAGCCAGTGGAGGCGCACGGGCATGTCTGGACCCAGTCCCCGCAGCCTGCCCCTTGGTGGGGCAGTACCCCCGGAGGCCAGGAAGGTCTGGGCAAGGCTGCGAGGGGCAGGGGCCCTGCTGGGTCGTGCCCCTGGCCTGTGGGGCGTCTGAGCACAACCGGCACTCTCCCGCTGGAAGACCTCCCCGTCTGCCTCCAAAGGCCGGTTTGCAAGCACTCCCGCCCGCTGTTCCCGCCAGGCACGCACAATGCTCCCAAGCCCGGGAGAAAAGCGCTTCGGGGTGGTGCTCTCTCCGGGCCCTTGCCCCTGAGACTGGGGGCCAGGCAGTTGGAACACACTCCCAGGCCAATGCAGAACGACATGCACACGTCTGTTCCTGCCCCCTACACCGGCAGAGACCTCGGGGGAGCCAGAGACTGCCAGGCTGCTGCTGGGCTGGCTGCCTGTGTGGGACGGGGCAGAGCCGACCTAGGGGCAAGTTGGGCCTCTTGCTCTCCCTGCTGCCCTGAGGCTGCTGGGTCAAAGAGGTCTTGGGCATCCAGCCCTTTGCTGGTCCCTTCCCTCTGACGAGGCCCTCTGAGCTCCAGCACCTTGCAGTGTGGAGACAGCCCCTGCCAGCAACCTCCTCTCCAAAGAGGCCTCAACCGAGGCCTACGCCCAGGGGAAAAGCACCAGCGGGGATGATCCTGGGGAGGCGCACGGACATGTCTGGACCCAGTCCCCGTAGCCTGCCCCTTGGTGGGGCAGTACCCCGGGAGGCCAGGAAGGTCTGGGCAAGGCTGGCCAGGGGCAGGGGCCCTGCTGGGTCCTGCCCCTGGCCTGTGAGGCCTCTGAGCACAACCGGCCCTCTCCCACTGGAAGACCTCCCCAGCTGCCTCCAAAGTCCTGTTTGCAAACACTCCCACCCGCTGTTCACGCCAGGCTCGCACAATGCTCCCAAGCCCGGGAGAAAAGCGCTTCGGGGTGGTGCTCTCTCCGGGCCCTTGCCCCTGAGCCTGGGGGCCAGGCAGTGGGTCCACACTCCCAGACCAAGGCAGAACCACATGCACACGTCTGTTCCTGACCCCTGCACCGGCAGAGAGCTCTGGGGAGCCAGAGTCTGTCAGGCAGGTGCTGGGCTGGCCGCCTGTGTGGGAAGGGGCAGAGCCGACCTAGGGGCAAGTTGGGCCTCTTGCTCTCCCTGCTGCCCTGAGGCTGCTGGGCCAAAGAGTTCTTGGGCATCCAGCCGCTTGCTGGTCCCTTCCCTCTGACGAGGCCCTCTGAGCTCCAGCACCTTGCAGTGTGGAGACAGCCCCTGCCAGCAACCTCCTCTCCAAGGAGGCCTCAACCGAGGCCTAGGCACAGGGGAAAGGCACCAGCGGGGATGAGCCTGGGGAGGCGCCCGGGCATGTCTGGACCCAGTCCCCGCAGCCTGCCCCTTGGTGGGGCAGTACCCCCGGAGGCCAGGAAGGTCTGGGAAAGGCTGGCCAGGGGCAGGGGACCTGCTGGGTCCTGCCCCTGGCCTGTGGGGCCTCTGAGCACAACCGGCCCTCTCCCACTGGAAGACGTCCCCGGCTGCCTCCAAAGGCCGGTTTGCAAGCACTCCCGCCCACTGTTCCAACCAAGGGCGCACAACGCTCCCAAGCCCGGGAGAAAATCGCCTCGGGGTGGTGCTCTCTCCGGGCCCTTTCCCCTGAGCCTGTGGGCCAGGCAGGGTGTCCACACTCCCAGGCCAAGGCAGAACGACATGCACACGTCTGTTCCTGCCCCATGCACCGGCAGAGAGCTCGGGGGAGCCAAAGTCTGTCAGGCAGCTGCTGGGCTGGCCGCCTGTGTGGGAAGGGGCAGAGCCGACCTAGGGGCAAGTTGGGCCTCTTCCTCTCCCTGATGCCCTGAGGCTGCTGGGTCAAAAAGATCTTGGGCATCCAGCCCCTTGCTTGTCCCTTTCCTCTGAAGAGGCCCTCTGAGCTCCAGCACCTTGCAGTGTGGAGACAGCCCCTGCCAGCAACCTCCTCTCCAAGGAGGCCTCAACCGAGGCCTAGGCCCAGGGGAAAGGCACCAGCGGGGATGAGCCTGGGGAGGCGCCCGGGCATGTCTGGACCCAGTCCCCGCAGCCTGCCCCTTGGTGGGGCAGTACCCCCGGAAGCCAGGAAGGTCTGGGCAAGGCTGGCCACGGGCAGGGGCCCTGCTGGGTCCTGCCCCTGGCCTGTGGGGCCTCTGAGCACAACCGGCCCTCTCCCACTGGAAGACTTCCCTGGCTGCCTCCAAAGGCCGGTTTGCCAACACTCCCGCCCGCTGTTCCCGCCAGGCACGCAAAATTCTCCCAAGCCCGGGAGAAAAGCGCTTCGGGGTGGTGCTCTCTCCGGGCCCTTGCCCCTGAGCGTGGGGGCGAAGTAGTGGGTCCACACTCCCAGACCAACGCAGAACCACATGCACACGTCTGTTCCTGACCCCTGCACCGGCAGAGAGCTCGGGGGAGCCAGAGTCTGTCAGGCAGCTGCTGGGCTGGCCGCCTGTGTGGGAAGGGGCAGAGCCGACCTAGGGGCAAGTTGGGCCTCTTCCTCTCCCTGCTGCCCTGAGGCTGCTGGGCCAAAGAGGTCTTGGGCATCCAGCCCCTTGCTGGTCCCTTCCCTCTGACGAGGCCCTCTGAGCTCCAGCACCTTGCAGTGTGGAGACAGCCCCTGCCAGCAACCTCCTCTCCAAGGAGGCCTCAACCGAGGCCTAGGCCCAGGGGAAAGGCACCAGCGGGGATGAGCCTGGGGAGGCGCCCGGCCATGTCTGGACCCAGTCCCCGCAGCCTGCCCCTTGGTGGGGCAGTACCCCCGGAGGCCAGGAGGGTCTGGGCAAGGCTGCCAGGGGCAGGGACACTGCTGGGTCCTGCCCCTGGCCTGTGGGGCGTCTGAGCACAACCGGCACTCTCCCGCTGGAAGACCTCCCCGGCTGCCTCCAAAGGCCGGTTTGCAAGCACTCCCGCCCGCTGTTCCCGCCAGGCACGCACAATGCTCCCAAGCCCGGGAGAAAAGCGCTTCGGGGTGGTGCTCTCTCCGGGCCCTTGCCCCTGAGCCTGGGGGACAGGCAGGGGGAACACACTCCCAGGCCAAGGCAGAACGACATGCACACGTCTGTTCCTGCCCCCTACACCGGCAGAGAGTTCGGGGGAGCCAGAGACTGCCAGGCTGCTGCTGGGCTGGCTGCCTGTGTGGGACGGGGTAGAGCCGACCTAGGGGCAAGTTGGGCCTCTTGCTCTCCCTGCTGCCCTGAGGCTGCTGGGTCAAAGAGGTCTTGGGCATCCAGCCCTTTGCTGGTCCTTTCCCTCTGACGAGGCCCTCTGAGCTCCAGCACCTTGCAGTGTGCAGACAGCCCCTGCCGGCAACCTCCTCTCCAAGGAGGCCTCAACCGAGGCCTAGGCCCAGGGGAAAGGCACCAGCGGGGATGAGCCTGGGGAGGCGCCCGGGCATGTCTGGACCCAGGCCCCGCAGCCTGCCCCTTGGTGGGGTAGTACCCCCGGAGGCCAGGAAGGTCTGGGCAAGGCTGCCAGAGGCAGGGACACTGCTGGGTCCTGCCCCTGGCCTGTGGGGCCTCTGAGAACAACTGGCACTCTCCCGCTGGAAGACCTCCCCGGCTGCCTCCAAAGGCTGGTTTGCAAGCACTCAATCCCGCTGTTCACGCCAGCTGCGCACAATGCTCCCAAGCCCGGGAGAAAAGCATTTTGGGGTGGTGCTCACTCCGGGCTTTGGAAGACCTCCCCGGCTGCCTCCAAGGCCGGTTTGCAAGCACTTCTGCCTGCTGTTCCCGCCACCCGCGCACAATGCTCCCAAGCCCGGGAGAAAAGCGTTTCGGGGTGGTGTTCTCTCTGGGCCCAAGAAAGACCTCCCGGGCTGCCCCCAAATGCCGGTTTGCAAGCACTCCCACTCGCTGTTCCCGCCATCCGTGCAAATGCTCCAAGCCCAGGAGAAAAGCCCTTCAGGGTGGTGCTCTCTCCCGGCCCTTGGAAGACCTCCCCGTTTGTCTCCAAAGGCCGGTTTGCAAGCACTCATGCCCGCTGTTCCCGTCAGCCGCGCACAATGCTCCCAAGCCTAGGAGAAAAGCGCTTCGGGGTGGTGCTCTCTCCCGGCCCTTGGAAGACCTCCCCGGCTGCCTCCAAAGGCCGGTTTGCAAGCACTCAATCCCGCTGTTCCCGCCAGCCGCGCACAATGCTCCCAAGCCCGGGAGAAAAGCGCTTCGGGGTGGTGCTCTCTCCTGGCCCTTGGAAGACCTCCCCGGCTGCCTCCAAAGGCTGGTTTTCGAGAACTCCCTCCCGCTGACCCGCCAGCCGCACACAATGCTCCCAAGCCCGGGAGAAAAGCATTTTGGGGTGGTCTCTCTCCGGGCCCTTGGAAGACTCCCCGGCTGCCTCTAAAGGCTGGTTTGCAAGCACTCATGTCCTCTGTTCCCGACAGCCGCGAACAATGCTCCCAATTCCGTGAGAAAAGTGCTTCGGGATGGTGCTCTCTCCGGGCCCTTGGAAGACCTCCCAAGCTGCCTCCAAAGGCCGGTTTGCAAGCACTCCCGCCCGCTGTTCCCGCCAGCCTCGCACAATGCTCCCAAGACCGGGAGAAAAGCGCTTCGGGGTGGTGTTCTCTCCGTGCCAATGGAGGACCTCCCTGGCTGCCCCCAAAGGCCGGTTTGCAAGCACTCCCACTCGCTGTTCCCGCCAGCCACGCCCATCCTCCAAAACCCCGGAGAAAAGCGCTTCGGGGTGGTGTTCTCTCCGTGCCCATGGAAGACCTCCCGGGGTGCCCCCAAAGGCCGGTTTGCAAGCACTCCCACTCGCTGTTCCCGCCATCCGCGCACAATGCTCCCAAGCCCGGGAGAAAAGCATTTTGGGGTGGTGCTCACACCGGGCCCTGGAAGACCTCCCCGGCTGCCTCCAAAGGACGGTTTTCAAGCACTCCTGCCTGCTGTTCCCGCCACCCGCGCACAATGCTCCCAAGCCCGGGAGAAAAGCGCTTCGGGGTGGTGCTCTCTACAGGCCCTTGGAAGACCTCCCCGGCTGCCTCCAAAGGCCGGTTTGCAAGGACTCCTTCCTGCTGTTCCCGCCATCCGCGCACAATGCTCCCAAGCCCGGGAGAAAAGCATTTTGGGGTGGTGCTCACACCGGGCCCTGGAAGACCTCCCCGGCTGCCTCCAAAGGACGGTTTTCAAGCACTCCTGCCTGCTGTTCCCGCCACCCGCGCAGAATGCTCCCAAGCGCGGGAGAAAAGCGCTTCGGGGTGGTGCTCTCTACAGGCCCTTGGAAGACCTCCCCGGCTGCCTCCAAAGGCCGGTTTGCAAGGACTCCTTCCTGCTGTTCCCGCCAGCCACGCACAATGCTCCCAAGCCCGGGAGAAAAGCATTTTGGGGTGGTGCTCACTCCGGGCCCTTGGAAGACCTCCCCGGCTGCCTCCAATGGCCAGTTTGCAAGCACTCATGTCCGCTGTTCCCACCAGCCGCGCACAATGCTCCCAAGCCTGGGAGAAAAGCTTTTTGGGGTGGTGCTCACACCGGGCCCTGGAAGACCTCCCCGGCTGCCTCCAAAGGCCAGTTTTCAAGCACTCCTGCCTGCTGTTCCCGCCACCTGCGCACAATGCTCCTAAGCCCGGGAGAAAAGCGCTTCGGGGTGGTGCTCTCTACAGGCCCTTGGAAGACCTCCCCGGCTGCCTCCAAAGGCCGGTTTGCAAGGACTCCTTCCTGCTGTTCCCGCCAGCCACGCACAATGCTCCCAAGCCCGGGAGAGAAGCATTTTGGGGTGGTGCTCTCTACAGGCCCTTGGAAGACCTCCCCGGCTGCCTCCAGTGGCCAGTTTGCAAGCACTCATGCCCGCTGTTCCCACCAGCCGCGCACAATGCTCCCAAGCCCGGGAGAAAAGCTTTTTGGGGTGGTGCTCACACCGGGCCCTGGAAGACCTCCCCGGCTGCCTGCAAAGGCCGGTTTTCAAGCACTCCTGCCTGCTGTTCCCGCCACCCGCGCACAATACTCCCAAGCCCGGGAGAAAAGCGCTTCGGGGTGGTGCTCTCTACAGGCCCTTGGAAGACCTCCCCAGCTGCCTCCAAAGGCCGGTTTGCAAGGACTCCTTCCTGCTGTTCCCGCCAGCCACGCACAATGCTCCCAAGCCCGGGAGAAAAGTGCTTCGGGGTGGTGATCTCTCCGGGCCCTTGGAAGTCGTCCCCGGCTGCCTCCAAAGGCCGGTTTGCAAGCACTCATGCCCGTTGTTCCCACCAGCCGCGCACAATGCTCCCAAGCCCGGGAGAAAAGCATTTTGGGGTGGTGCTCACTCCGGGCCCTTGGAAGACCTCCCCGGCTGCCTCCAAAGGCCAGTTTGCAAGCAGTCCTGCCTGCTGTTCCCGCAAGCCGCGCACAATGCTCCCAAGCCCGGGAGAAAAGCATTTTGGGGTGGTGCTCTCTCCGGGCCCTTGGAAGACCTCCCGGGCTGCCTCCAAAGGCCGGTTTGCAAGCACTCATGTCCGCTGTTCCCGACAGCCGCGCACAATTCTCCCAAGCCCGGGAGAAAAGCATTTTGGGGTGGTGATCAGTCCGGGCCCTTGGAAGACCTCCCCGGCTGCCTCCAAAGGACAGTTTGCAAGAACTCATGCCCGCTGTTCCCGCCAGGCACGCACAATGCTCCCAAGCCCGGGAGAAAAGCGCTTCGGGGTGGTGCTCTCACCGGGCCCTTGCCCCTGAGCCTGGGGGCAATGCAGGGGGAACACACTCCCAGGCCAAGGCAGAACCACATGCAAACGTCTGTTCCTGGTCCCTGCATCGGCAGAGAGCTCGGGGGAGCCAGAGTATGCCAGGCAGCTGCTGGGTTGGCGGCCTGTGTGGAAAGGGGCAGAGCCGACCTAGGGGCAAGTTGGGCCTCTTGCTCTCCCTGCTGCCCTGAGGCTGCTGGGCCAAAGAGGTCTTGGGCAACCAGCCCCTTGCTGGTCCCTTCCCTCTGACGAGGCCCTCTGAGCTCCAGCACCTTGCAGTGTGGAGACAGCCCCTGCCAGCAACCTCCTCTCCAAGGAGGCCTCAACCGAGGCCTAGGCCCAGGGGAAAGGCACCAGCGGGGATGAGCCTGGGGAGACGCCCGGGCACGTCTGGACCAAGTCCCCGCAGCCTGCCCCTTGGTGGGGCAGTACCCCCGGAGGCCAGGAAGGTCTAGGCAAGGCTGCCAGGGGCAGGGACACTGCTGGGTCCTGCCCCTGGCCTGTGGGGCGTCTGAGCACAACCAGCACCCTCCCGCTGGAAGACCTCCCCGTCTGCCTCCAAAGGCCTGTTTGCAAGCACTCCCACACGCTGTTCCCGCCAGGCACGCACAATGCTCCCAAGCCCGGGAGAAAAGTGCTTCGGGGTGGTGCTCTCCTCGGGCCCTTGCCCCTGAGCCTGGGGGCCAGGCAGGTGGAACACACTCCCAGGCCAAGGGAGAACGACATGCACACGTCTGTTCCTGCCCCCTACACCGGCAGAGAGCTCGGGGGAGCCAGAGTCTCTCAGGCAGCTGCTGGGCTGGCCGCCTGTGTGGGAAGTGGCAGAGCCGACCTAGGGGCAAGTTGGGCCTCTGCTCTCCCTGCTGCCCTGAGGCTGCTGGGCCAAAGAGGTCTTGGGCATCCAGCCCCTTGCTGGTCCCTTCCCTCTGACGAGGCCCTCTGAGCTCCAGCACCTTGCAGTGTGGAGACAGCCCCTGCCAGCAACCTCCTCTCCAAGGAGGCCTAAACCGAGGCCTAGGCACAGGGGAAAGGCACCAGCGGGGAAGAGCCTGGGGAGGCGCCCGGGCATGTCTGGACCCAGTCCCCGCAGCCTGCCCCTTGGTGGGGCAGTACCCCCGGAGGACAGGAAAGTCTGGGCAAGGCTGGCCAGGGGCAGGGGCCCTGCTGGGCCCTGCCCGTGGCCTGTGGGGCCTCTGAGCACAACCGGCCCTCTCCCACTGGAAGACCTCCCCGGCTGCCTCCAAAGGCCGGTTTGCCAACACTCCCGCCCGCTGTTCCCGCCAGGCACGCACAATGCTCCCAAGCCCGGGAGAAAAGCGCTTTGGGGTGTTGCTCTCTCCGGGCCCTTGCCCCTGAGCGTGGGGGCCAGGCAGTGGGTCCACACTCCCAGACCAAGGCAGAACCACATGCCCACGTCTGTTCCTGTCCCCTGCACCGGCAGAGAGCTCGGAGGAGCCAGAGTCTGTCAGGCAGCTGCTGGGCTGGCCGCCTGTGTGGGAAGGGGCAGAGCCGACCTAGGGGCAAGTTGGGCCTCTTCCTCTCCCTGCTGCCCTGAGGCTGCTGGGCCAAAGAGGTCTTCGGCATCCAGCACCTTGCTGGTCCCTTCCCTCTGACGAGGCCCTCTGAGCTCCAGCACCTTGCAGTGTGGAGACAGCCCCTGCCAGCAACCTCCTCTCCAAGGAGGCCTCAACCGAGGCCTAGGCCCAGGGGAAAGGCACCAGCGGGGATGAGCCTGGGGAGGCGCCCGGGCATGTCTGGACCCAGTCCCCGCACCCTGCCCCTTGGTGGGGCTGTAACCCCGGAGGCAGGAAGGTCTGGGCAAGGCTGGCCAGGGGCAGGGGCCCTGCTGGGCCCTTCCCCTGGCCTGTGGGGCCTCTGAGCACAACCGGCCCTCTCCCACTGGAAGACCTCCCCGGCTGCCTCCAAAGGCCGGTTTGCAAGCACTCCCGCCCACTGTTCCCACCAAGCGCGCACAATGCTCCCAAGCCCGGGAGAAAAGCGCTTCGGGGTGGTGCTCCCTCCGGGCCCTTGCCCCTGAGCCTGGGGGCCAGGCAGGGGGTCCACACTCCCAGGCCAAGGCAGAACCACATGCACACGTCTGTTCCTGACCCCTGCACCGGCAGAGAGCTCGGGGGAGCCAGAGTCTGTCAGGCAGCTGCTGGGCTGGCCCCCTGTGTGGGAAGGGGCAGAGCCGACCTAGGGGCAAGTTGGGCCTCTTCCTCTCCCTGCTGCCCTGAGGCTGCTGGGCCATAGAGGTCTTGGGCATCCAGCCCCTTGCTCGTCCCTTCCCTCTGACGAGTCCCTCTGAGCTCCAGCACCTTGCAGTGTGGAGACAGCCCCTGCCAGCAACCTCCTCTCCAAGGAGGCCTCAACCGAGGCCTAGGCCCAGGGGAAAGGCACCAGCGGGGATGAGCCAGTGGAGGCGCACTGGCATGTCTGGACCCAGTCCCTGCAGCCTGCCCCTTGGTGGGGCAGTACCCCCGGAGGCCAGGAAGGTCTGGGCAAAGCTGCCAGGGGCAGGGACACTGCTGGGTCCTGCCCCTGGCCTGTGGGGCGTCTGAGCACAACCGGCACTCTCCCACAGGAAGACCTCCCCGGCTGCCTCCAAAGGCCGGTTTGCAAGCGCTCCCGCCCACTGTTACCAGTAGGCGTGCACAATGCTCCTAAGCCCGGGAGAAAAGCGCTTCGGGGTGGTGCTCTCTCCGGGCCCTTGCCCCTGAGCCTGGGGGCAAGGCAGGGTGTCCACACTCCCAGGCCAAGGCAGAACCACATGCACACGACTGATCTGCCCCCTGCACCGGCAGAGAGCTCGGGGGAGCCAGAGTCTGTCAGGCAGCTGCTGGGCTGGCCGCCTGTGTGGGAAGGGGCAGAGCCGACCTAGGGGCAAGTTGGGCCTCTTGCTCTCCCTGCTGCCCTGAGGCTGCTGGGCCAAAGAGGTCTTGGGCATCCAGCCCCTTGCTGGTCCCTTCCCTCTGATGAGGCCCTCTAAGCTCCAGCACCTTGCAGTGTGGAGACAGCCCCTGCCAGCAACCTCCTCTCCAAGGAGGCCTCAACCGAGGCCTAGGCCCAGGGGAAAGGCACCAGCGGGGATGAGCCTGGGGAGGCGCCCGGGCATGTCTGGACCCAGTCCCCGCAGCCTGCCCCTTGGTGGGGCAGTACCCCCGGAGGCCAGGAAGGTCTGGGCAAGGCTGGCCAGGGGCAGGGGCCCTGCTGGGTCCTGCCCCTGGCCTGTAGGGCCTCTGAGCACAACCGGCCCTCTCCCGCTGGAAGACCTCCCCGGCTGCCTCCAAAGGCCAGTTTGCCAACACTCCTGCCCGCTGTTCCCGCCAGGCACGCACAATGCTCCCAAGCCCAGGAGAAAAGCGCTTCGGGGTGGTGGTCTCTCCGGGCCCCTGCCCCTGAGCCTGGGGGCCAGGCAGGGGATCCACAGTCCCAGGCCAAGGCAGAACCACATGCACACGTCTGTTCCTGCCCCCTCTACCGGCAGAGAGCTGGGGGGAGCCAGAGTCTGTCAGGCAGCTGCTGGGCTGGCCGCCTGTGTGGGAAGGGGCAGAGCCGACCTAGGGGCAAGTTGGGCCTCTTGCTCTCCCTGCTGCCCTGAGGCTGCTGGGCCAAAGAGGTCTTGGGCATCCAGCCCCTTGCTGGTCCCTTCCCTCTGACGAGGCCCTCTGAGCTCCAGCACCTTGCAGTGTGGAGACAGCCCCTGCCAGCAACCTCCTCTCCAAGGAGGCCTCAACCGAGGCCTAGGCCCAGGGGAAAGGCACCAGCGGGGATGAGCCTGGGGAGGCGCCCGGGCATGTCTGGACCCAGTCCCCGCAGCCTGCCCCTTGGTGGGGTAGTAACGCCGGAGGCCAGGAGGGTCTGGGCAAGGCTGCCAGGGGCAGGGACACTGCTGGGTCCTGCCCCTGGCCTGTGGGGCCTCTGAGCACAACCGGCCCTCTCCCACTGGAAGACCTCCCCGGCTGCCTCCAAAGGCCGGTTTGCCAACACTCCCGCCCGCTGTTCTCGCCAGGCACGCCAATTCTCCCAAGCCCGGGAGAAAAGCGCTTCGGTGTGTTGCTCTCTCCGGGCCCTTGCCCCTGAGTGTGGGGGCCAGGCAGTGGTTCCACACTCCCAGACCAAGGCAGAACCACATGCACACGTCTGATCTGCCCCCTGCACCGGCAGAGAGCTCGGGGGAGCCAGAGTCTCTCAGGCAGGTGCTGGGCTGGCCGCCTGTGTGGGAAGGGGCAGAGCCGACCTAGGGGCAAGTTGGGCCTCTTGCTCTCCCTGCTGCCCTGAGGCTGTTGGGCCAAAGACGTCTTGGGCATCCAGCCCCTTACTGGTCCCTTCCCTCTGACGAGGCCCTCTGAGCTCCAGCACCTTGCAGTGTGGAGACAGCCCCTGCCAGCAACCTCCTCTCCAAGGAGGCCTCAACCGAGGCCTAGGCCCAGGGGAAAGGCACCAGCGGGGTTGAGCCAGGGGAGGCGCCCGGGCATGTCTGGACCCTGTCCCCGCAGCCTGCCCCTTGGTGGGGCAGTACCCCCGGAGGCCAGGAAGGTCTGGGCAAGGCTGGCCAGGGGCAGGGGCCCTGCTGGGTCCTGCCCCTGGCCTGTGGGGCCTCTGAGCACAACCGGCCCTCTCCCACTGGAAGACCTCCCCGGCTGCCTCCAAAGGCCGGTTTGCAAGCACTCCCGCCCACTGTTCCCGCCAGGCGCGCACAATGCTCCCAAGCCCGGGAGAAAAGCGCTTCGGGGTGGTGGTCTCTCCGGGCCCTTGCCCCTGAGCCTGGGGGCCAGGCAGGGGATCCACAGTCCCAGGCCAAGGCACAACAACATGCACACGTCTGTTCCTGCCCCCTCCACCGGCAGAGAGCTGGGGGGAGCCAGAGTCTGTCAGGCAGCTGCTGGGCTGGCCGCCTGTGTGGGAAGGGGCAGAGCCGACCTAGGGGCAAGTTGTGCCTCTTGCTCTCCCTGCTGCCCTGAGGCTGCTGGGCCAAAGAGGTCTTGGGCATCCAGCCCCTTGCTGGTCCCTTCCCTCTGACGAGGCCCTCTGAGCTCCAGCACCTTGCAGTGTGGAGACAGCCCCTGCCAGCAACCTCCTCTCCAAGGAGGCCTCAACCGAGGCCTAGGCGCAGGGGAAAGGCACCAGCGGGGATGAGCCAGTGGAGGCGCACGGGCATATCAGGACCCAGTCCCCGCAGCCTGCCCCTTGGTGGGGCAGTACCCCCGGAGGCCAGGAGGTCTGGGCAAGGCTGGCCAGGGGCAGGGTCCCTGCTGGGTCCTGCTCCTGGCCTGTGGGGCCTCTGAGCACAACGGCCCTCTCCCACTGGAAGACCTCCCCGGCTGCCTCCAAAGGCGGGTTTGCCAACACTCCCGCCCGCTGTTCCCGCCAGGCACGCACAACGCACCCAAGGCCAGGAGAAAAGCGCTTCGGGGTGGTGCTCTCTCCGGGCCCTTGCCCCTGAGCCTGGGGGCAAGGCAGGGGGAACACACTCCCAGGCCAAGGCAGAACCACATGCCCACGTCTGTTCCTGTCCCCTGCACCGGCAGAGAGCTTGGGGGAACCAGAGTCTGTCAGGCAGCTGCTGGGTTGGCCGCCTGTGTGGGAAGGGGCAGAGCCGCCCTAGGGGCAAGTTGGGCCTCTTGCTCTCCCTGCTGCCCTGAGGCTGCTGGGCCAAAGACGTCTTGGGCATCCAGCCCCTTACTGGTCCCTTCCCACTGACGAGGCCCTCTGAGCTCCAGCACCTTGCAGTGCGGAGACAGCCCCTGCCAGCAACCTCCTCTCCAAGGAGGCCTCAACCGAGGCCTAGGCCCAGGGGAAAGGCACCAGCGGGGATGAGCCAGGGGAGGCGCCCGAGCATGTCTGGACCCAGTCCCCGCAGCCTGCCCCTTGGTGGGGCAGTACCCCCGGAGGCCAGGAAGGTCTGGGTAAGGCTGGCCAGGGGCAGGGGCCCTGCTGGGTCCTGCCCCTGGCCTGTGGGGCCTCTGAGCACAACCGGCCCTCTCCCACTGGAAGACCTCCCCGGCTGCCTCCAAAGGCCGGTTTGCAAGCGCTCCCGGCCACTGTTACCAGCAGGCGGGCACAATGCTCCTAAGCCCGGAAGAAAAGCGCTTCAGGGTGGTGCTCTCTCTGGGCCCTTGCCCCTGAGCCTGGGGGCAAGGCAGGGTGTCCACACTCCCAGGCCAAGGCAGATCCACATGCACACGTCTGACCTGCCCCCTGCACCGGCAGAGAGCTCGGGCGAGCCAGAGTCTGTCAGGCAGCTGCTGGGCTGGCCGCCTGTGTGGGAAGTGGCAGAGCCGACCTAGGGGCAAGTTGGGCCTCTTGCTCTCCCTGCTGCCCTGAGGCTGCTGGGCCAAAGAGGTCTTGGGCATCCAGCCCCTTGCTGGTCCCTTCCCTCTGACGAGGCCCTCTGAGCTCCAGCACCTTGCAGTGTGGAGACAGCCCCTGCCAGCAACCTCCTCTCCAAGGAGGCCTCAACCGAGGCCTAGGCCCAGGGGAAAGGCACCAGCGGGGATGAGCCTGGGGAGGCGCCCGGGCATGTCTGGACCCAGTCCCCGCAGCCTGCCCCTTGGTGGGGCAGTACCCCCGGAGGCCAGGAAGGTCTAGGCAAGGCTGCCAGGGGCAGGGACACTGCTGGGTCCTGCCCCTGGCCTGTGGGGCGTCTGAGCACAACCAGCACCCTCCCGCTGGAAGACCTCCCCGTCTGCCTCCAAAGGCCTGTTTGCAAGCACTCCCACCCGCTGTTCCCGCCAGGCACGCACAATGCTCCCAAGCCCGGGAGAAATTGCTTCGGGGTGGTGCTCTCTCCGGGCCCTTGCCCCTGAACCTGGGGGCCAGTCAGTTGGTCCACACTCGGAGACCAAGGCAGAACCACATGCACACGTCTGTTCCTGACCCCTGCACCGGCAGAGAGCTCGGGGGAGCCAGAGTCTGTCAGGCAGCTGCTGGGCTGGCCGCCTGTGTGGGAAGGGGCAGAGCCGACCTACGGGCAAGTTGGGCCTCTTCCTCTCCCTGCTGCCCTGAGGCTGCTGGGCCAAAGAGGTCTTGGGCATCCAGCCCCTTGCTGGTCCCTTCCCTCTGATGAGGCCCTCTGAGCTCCAGCACCTTGCAGTGTGGAGACAGCCCCTGCCAGCAACCTCCTCTCCAAGGAGGCCTCAACCGAGGCCTAGGCCTAGGGGAAAGGCACCAGCGGGGATGAGCCTGGGGAGGCGCCCGGCCATGTCTGGACCCAGTCCCCGCAGCCTGCCCCTTGGTGGGGCAGTACCCCCGGAAGCCAGGAAGGTCTCGGCAAGGCTGCCAGGGGCAGGGACTCTGCTGGGTCCTGCCCCTGGCCTGTTGGGCGTCTGAACACAACCGACCGTCTCCCGCTGGAAGACCTCCCCGTCTGCCTCCAAAAGACAGTTTGCAAGCACTCCCACCCGCTGTTCCCCCAGGCACGCACAATGCTCCCAAGCCCGGGAGAAAAGCGCTTCGGCGTGGTGCTCTCTCCGGGCCCTTGCCCCTGAGCCTGGGGCCAGGCAGGGGGAACACACTCCCAGGCCAAGGGAGAACGACATGCACACGTCTGTTCCTGCCCCCTACACCGGCAGAGAGCTCGGGGGAGCCAGAGACTGCCAGGCTGCTGCTGGGCTGGCTGCCTGTGTGGGACGGGGCAGAGCCGACCTAGGGGCAAGTTGGGCCTCTTGCTCTCCCTGCTGCCCTGAGGCTGCTGGGTCAAAGAGGTCTTGGGCATCCAGCCCTTTGCTGGTGCCTTCCCTCTGACGAGGCCCTCTGAGCTCCAGCACCTTGCAGTGTGGAGACAGCCCCTGCCAGCAACCTCCTCTCCAAAGAGGCCTCAACCGAGGACTACACCCAGGGGAAAGGCACCAGCGGGGATGATCCTGGGGAGGCGCACGGACATGTCTGGACCCAGTCTCCGCTGCCTGCCCCTTGGTGGGGCAGTACCCCCGGAGTCCAGGAAGGTCTGGGCAAGTCTGGCCGGGGGCAGGGGCCCTGCTGGGTCCTGACCCTGGCCTGTGGGGCCTCTGAGCACAACCGGCCCTCTCCCACTGGAAGACCTCCCCGGCTGCCTCCAAAGTCCTGTTTGCAAACACTCCCGCCCGCTGTTCACGTCAGGCTCGCACAATGCTCCCAAGCCCGGGAGAAAAGCACTTCGGAGTGGTGCTCTCTCCGGGCCCTTGCCCCTGAGCCTGGGGGCAAGGCAGGGGGAACACACTCCCAGGCCAAGGCAGAAACACATGCACACGTCTGTTCCTGTCCCCTGCACCGGCAGAGAGCTTGGGGGAGCCAGAGTCTGTCAGGCAGGTGCTGGGTTGGCCGCCTGTGTGGGAAGGGGCAGAGCCGACCTAGGGGCAAGTTGGGCCTCTTGCTCTCCCTGCTGCCCTGAGCCTGCTGGGCCAAAGACGTCTTGGGCATCCAGCCCCTCACTGGTCCCTTCACTCTGACGAGGCCCTCTGAGCTCCAGCACCTTGCAGTGTGGAGACAGCCCCTGCCAGCAACCTCCTCTCCAAGGAGGCCTCAACCGAGGCCTAGGCCCAGGGGAAAGGCACCAGCGGGGATGAGCCAGGGGAGGCGCCCGAGCATGTCTGGACCCAGTTCCCGCAGCCTGCCCCTTGGTGGGTCAGTACCCCCGGAGGCCAGGAAGGTCTGGGCAAGGCTGGCCAGGGGCAGGGGCCCTGCTGGGTCCTGCCCCTGGCCTGTGGGGCCTCTGAGCACAACCGGCCCTCTCCCACTGAAAGACCTCCCCGGCTGCCTCCAAAGGCCGGTTTGCAAGCGCTACCGCCCACTGTTCCCAGCAGGCGTGCACAATGCTCCTAAGCCCGGGAGGAAAGCGCTTCAGGGTGGTGCTCTCTCTGGGCCCTTGCCCCTGAGCCTGGGGGCAAGGCAGGGTGTCCACACTCCCAGGCCAAGGCAGAACCACATGCACACGTCTGATCTGCCCCCTGCACCGGCAGAGAGCTCGGGGGAGCCAGAGTCTGTCAGGCAGCTGCTGGGCTGGCCGCCTGTGTGGGAAGTGGCAGAGCCGACCTAGGGGCAAGTTGGGCCTCTTGCCCTCCCTGCTGCCCTGAGGCTGCTGGGCCAAAGAGGTCTTGGGCCTCCAACCCCTTGCTGGTCCCTTCCCTCTGACGAGGCCCTCTGAGCTCCAGCACCTTGCAGTGTGGAGACAGCCCCTGCCAGCAACCTCCTCTCCAAGGAGGCCTAAACCGAGGCCTAGGCACAGGGGAAAGGCACCAGCGGGGATGAGCCTGGGGAGGCGCCCGGGCATGTATGGACCCAGTCCCCGCAGCCTGCCCCTTGGTGGGGCAGTACCCCCGGAGGCGAGGAAGGTCTGGGAAAGGCTGGCCCGGGGCAGGGGACCTGCTGGGTCCTGCCCCTGGCCTGTGGGGCCTCTGAGCACAACCGGCCCTCTCCCACTGGAAGACGTCCCCGGCTGCCTCCAAAGGCCGGTTTGCCAACACTCCCGCCCGCTGTTCCCGCCAGGCACGCACAATTCTCCAAAGCCCGGGAGAAAAGCGCTTCGGGGTGTTGCTCTCTCCGGGCCCTTGCCCCTGAGCGTGGGGGCGAGGCAGTGGGTCCACACTCCCAGACCAACGCAGAACCACATGCACACGTCTATTCCTGACCCCTGCACCGGCAGAGAGCTCGGCGGAGCCAGAGTCTGTCAGGCAGCTGCTGGGCTGGCCGCCTGTGTGGGAAGGGGCAGAGCCGACCTAGGGGCAAGTTGGGCCTCTTGCTCTCCCTGCTGCCCTGAGGCTGCTGGGCCAAAGAGGCCTTGGGCATCCAGCCCCTTGCTGGTCCCTTCCCTCTGACGAGGCCCTCTGAGCTCCAGCACCTTGCAGTGTGGAGACAGCCCCTGCCAGCAACCTCCTCTCCAAGGAGGCCTCAACCGAGGCCTAGGCCCAGGGGAAAGGCACCAGCGGGGATGAGCCTGGGGAGGCGCCCGGCCATGTCTGGACCCAGTCCCCGCAGCCGGCCCCTTGGTGGGGCAGTACCCCCGGAGGCCAGGAGGGTCTGGGCAAGGCTGCCAGGGGCAGGGACACTGCTGGGTCCTGCCCCTGGCCTGTGGGGCGTCTGAGCACAACCGGCACTCTCCCGCTGGAAGACCTCCCCGGCTGCCTCCAAAGGCCGGTTTGCAAGCACTCCCGCCCGCTGTTCCCGCCAGGCACGCACAATGCTCCCAAGCCCGGGAGAAAAGCGCTTCGGGGTGGTGCTCTCTCCGGGCCCTTGCCCCTGAGCCTGGGGGACAGGCAGGGGGAACACACTCCCAGGCCAAGGCAGAACGACATGCACACGTCTGTTCCTGCCCCCTACACCGGCAGAGAGTTCGGGGGAGCCAGACACTGCCAGGCTGCTGCTGGGCTGGCTGCCTGTGTGGGACGGGGTAGAGCCGACCTAGGGGCAAGTTGGGCCTCTTGCTCTCCCTGCTGCCCTGAGGCTGCTGGGTCAAAGAGGTCTTGGGCATCCAGCCCTTTGCTGGTTCTTTCCCTCTGACGAGGCCCTCTGAGCTCCAGCACCTTGCAGTGTGCAGACAGCCCCTGCCGGCAACCTCCTCTCCAAGGAGGCCTCAACCGAGGCCTAGGCCCAGGGGAAAGGCACGAGCGGGGATGAGCCTGGGGAGGCGCCCGGGCATGTCTGGACCCAGTCCCCGCAGCCTGCCCCTTGGTGGGGTAGTACCCCCGGAGGCCAGGAAGGTCTGGGCAAGGCTGCCAGAGGCAGGGACACTGCTGGGTCCTGCCCCTGGCCTGTGGGGCCTCTGAGAACAACTGGCACTCTCCCGCTGGAAGACCTCCCCGTCTGCCTCCAAAGGCTGGTTTGCAAGCACTCAATCCCGCTGTTCACGCCAGCTGCGCACAATGCTCCCAAGCCCGGGAGAAAAGCATTTTGGGGTGGTGCTCACTCCGGGCTTTGGAAGACCTCCCCGGCTGCCTCCAAGGCCGGTTTGCAAGCACTTCTGCCTGCTGTTCCCGCCACCCGCGCACAATGCTCCCAAGCCCGGGAGAAAAGCGTTTCGGGGTGGTGTTCTCTCTGGGCCCAAGAAAGACCTCCCTGGCTGCCCCCAAATGCCGGTTTGCAAGCACTCCCACTCGCTGTTCCCGCCATCCGTGCAAATGCTCCAAGCCCAGGAGAAAAGCCCTTCAGGGTGGTGCTCTCTCCCGGCCCTTGGAAGACCTCCCCGGCTGCCTCCAAAGGCTGGATTTCAAGTACTCCCTCCCGCTGTCCCGCCAGCCGCACACAATGCTCCCAATCACGGGAGAAAAGCGCTTCGGGGTGGTGCTCTCTACAGGCTCTTGGAAGACCTCCCCGGCTGCCTCCAAAGGCCGGTTTGCAAGGACTCCTTCCTGCTGTTCCCGCCAGCCATGCACAATGCTCCCAAGCCCGGGAGAAAAGCATTTTGGGGTGGTGCTCACTCCGGGCCCTTGGAAGACCTCCCCGGCTGCCTCCAGTGGCCAGTTTGCAAGCACTCATGCCCGCTGTTCCCACCAGCCGCGCACAATGCTCCCAAACCCGGGAGAAAAGCTTTTTGGGGTGGTGCTCACACCGGGCCCTGGAAGACCTCCCCGGCTGCCTGCAAAGGCCGGTTTTCAAGCACTCCTGCCTGCTGTTCCCGCCACCCGCGCACAATACTCCCAAGCCCGGGAGAAAAGCGCTTCGGGGTGGTGCTCTCTACAGGCCCTTGGAAGACCTCCCCCGCTGCCTCCAAAGGCCGGTTTGCAAGGACTCCTTCCTGCTGTTCCCGCCAGCCACGCACAATGCTCCCAAGCCCGGGAGAAAAGTGCTTCGGGGTGGTGATCTCTCCGGGCCCTTGGAAGTCGTCCCCGGCTGCCTCCAAAGGCCGGTTTGCAAGCACTCATGCCCGTTGTTCCCACCAGCCGCGCACAATGCTCCCAAGCCCGGGAGAAAAGCATTTTGGGGTGGTGCTCACTCCGGGCCCTTGGAAGACCTCCCCGGCTGCCTCCAAAGGCCAGTTTGCAAGCAGTCCTGCCTGCTGTTCCCGCCAGCCGCGCACAATGCTCCCAAGCCCGGGAGAAAAGCGCTTTGGGGTGGTGCTCTCTCCGGGCCCTTGGAAGACGTCCCCGGCTGCCTCCAAAGGCCGGTTTGCAAGCACTCATGCCCGTTGTTCCCACCAGCCGCGCACAATGCTCCCAAGCCCGGGAGAAAAGCATTTTGGGGTGGTGCTCACTCCGGGCCCTTGGAAGACCTCCCCGGCTGCCTCCAAAGGCCAGTTTGCAAGCAGTCCTGCCTGCTGTTCCCGCCAGCCGCGCACAATGTTCCCAAGCCCGGGAGAAAAGCGCTTCGGGGTGGTGCTCTCTCCGGGCCCTTTCAAGACCTCCCCGGCTGCCTCCAAATGCCGGTTTGTAAATACTCATTCCCGCTGCTTCCGCCAGCCACGCACAATGCTCCCAAGCCCGGGAGAAAAGCATTTTGGGGTGGTGCTCTCTCCGGGCCCTTGGAAGACCTCCCGGGCTGCCTCCAAAGGCCGGTTTGCAAGCATTCATGTCCGTTGTTCCCGACAGCCGCGCACAATGCTCCCAAGCCCGAGAGAAAAGCATTTTGGGGTGGTGATCAGTCCGGCCCTTGGAAGACCTCCCCGGCTGCCTCCAAAGGACAGTTTGCAAGCACTCATGCCCGCTGTTCCCGCCAGCCGCGCACAATGCTCCCAAGACCGTGAGAAAAGCGCTTCGGGGTGGTGTTCTCTCAGGGACCATGGAGGACCTCCCCGGCTGCCCCCAAAGGCCGGTTTGCAAGCATTCCCACTCGCTGTTCCCGCCAGGCACACACAATGTTCCAAAACCCCGGAGAAAAGCGCTTCGGGGTGGTGCTCTCTCCGCGCCCTTGGAAGACTTCTCTGGCTGCCGCCAAAGGCCGGTTTGCAAGAATTCCCTCCCGCTGTCCCACCAGCCGCACACAATGCTCCAAAACCCGAGAGAAAAGCGCTTCGAGGTGGTGCTCTCTCCGGGCCCTTGGAAGACCTCCCCGGCTGCCTCCAAAGGCCGGTTTGCAAGCACTCCTGCCTGCTGTTCCCGCCACGCGCGCACAATGCTCCCAAGCCCGGAAGAAAAGCATTTTGGGGTAGTGCTCTCTCCGGGCCCTTGGAAGACCTCCCGGGCTGCCTCCAAAGGCCGGTTTGCAAGCACTCATGTCCGCTGTTCCCGACAGCCGCGCACAATGCTCCCAAGCCCGGGAGAAAAGCATTTTCGGGTGGTGATCAGTCCGGGCCCTTGGAAGACCTCCCCGGCTGCCTCCAAAGGACAGTTTGCAAGAACTCATGCCCGCTGTTCCCGCCAGGCACGCACAATGCTCCCAAGCCCGGGAGAAAAGCGCTTCGGGGTGGTGCTCTCACCGGGCCCTTGCCCCTGAGCCTGGGGGCAATGCAGGGGGAACACACTCCCAGGCCAAGGCAGAACCACATGCAAACGTCTGTTCCTGGTCCCTGCACCGGCAGAGAGCTCGGGGGAGCCAGAGTATGCCAGGCAGCTGCTGGGTTGGCGGCCTGTGTGGAAAGGGGCAGAGCCGACCTAGGGGCAAGTTGGGCCTCTTGCTCTCCCTGCTGCCCTGAGGCTGCTGGGTCAAAGAGGTCTTGGGCATCCAGCACTTTGCTGGTCCCTTCCCTCTGACGAGGCCCTCTGAGCTCCAGCACCTTGCAGTGTGGAGACAGCCCCTGCTAGCATCCTCCTCTCCAAAGAGGCCTCAACCGAGGCCTACGCCCAGGGAAAAAGCACCAGCGGGGATGATCCTGGGGAGGCGCACGGACATGTCTGGACCCAGTCCCCGCAGCCTGCCCCTTGGTGGGGCAGTACCCCCGGAGGCCAGGAAGGTCTGGGCAAGGCTGGCCAGGGGCAGGGGCCCTGCTGGGTCCTGCCCCTGGCCTGTTAGGCCTCTGAGCACAACCGGCCCTCTCCCACTGGAAGACCTCCCCGGCTGCCTCCAAAGGCCGGTTTGCAAGGACTCCCACCCGCTGTTCACGCCATGCTTGCACAATGCTCCCAAGCCCGGGAGAAAAGCGGTTCGGGGTGTTGCTCTCTCCGGGCCCTTGCCCCTGAGCCTGGGGGCAAGGCATGGGGAACACACTCCCAGGCCAAGGCAGAACCACATGCACACGTCTGTTCCTGTCCCCTGCACGGGCAGAGAGCTTGGGGGAGCGAGAGTCTGTCAGGCAGCTGCTGGATTGGCCACCTGTGTGGGAAGGGGCAGAGCCGCCCTAGGGGCAAGTTGGGCCTCTTGCTCTCCCTGCTGCCCTGAGGCTGCTGGGCCAAAGAGGTCTTGGGCATCCAGCCCCTTGCTGGTCCCTTCCCGCTGACGAGGCCCTCTGAGCTCCAGCACCTTGCAGTGTGGAGACAGCCCCTGCCAGCAACCTCCTCTCCAAGGAGGCCTCAACCGAGGCCTAGGCCCAGGGGAAAGGCACCAGCGGGGATCAGCCTGGGGAGGCACCCGGGCATGTCTGGACCCAGTCCCCGCAGCCTGCCCCTTGGTGGGCTAGTACCCCCGAGGGCCAGGAAGGTCTGGGCAAGGCTGCCAGGGGCAGGGACACTGCTGGGTCCTGCCCCTGGCCTGTGGGGCGTCTGAGCACAACCGGCACTCTCCCGCTGGAAGACCTCCCCGTCTGCCTCCAAAGGCCGGTTTGCAAGCACTCCCGCCCGCTCTTCCCGCCAGGCACGCACAATGCTCCCAAGCCCGGGAGAAAAGCGCTTCGGGGTGGTGCTCTCTCCGGGCCCTTGCCCCTGAGCCTGTGGGCCAGGCAGGGGGAACACACTCCCTGGCCAAGGCAGAACAACATGCACACGTCTGTTCCTGCCCCCTACACCGGCAGAGAGCTCGGGGGAGCCAGAGTCTCTCAGGCAGGTGCTGGGCTGGCCGCCTGTGTGGGAAGGGGCAGAGCTGACCTAGGGGCAAGTTGGGCCTCTTGCTCTCCCTGCTGCCCTGAGGCTGCTGGGCCAAAGAGGTCTTGGGCATCCAGCCCCTTACTGGTCCCTTCCCTCTGACGAGGCCCTCTGAGCTCCAGCACCTTGCAGTGTGGAGACAGCACCTGCCAGCAATCTGCTCTCCAAGGAGGCCTCAACCGAGGCCTAGGCCCAGGGGAAAAGCACCAGCGTGGATGATCCTGGGGAGGCGCACGGACATGTCTGGACCCAGTCCCCGCAGCCTGCCCCTTGGTGGGGCAGTACCCCCGGAGGCCAGGAAGGTCTGGGCAAGGCTGGCCAGGGGCAGGGGCCCTGCTGGGTCCTGCCCCTGGCCTGTGGGGCCTCTGAGCACAACCGGCCCTCTCCCACTGGAAGACCTCCCCGGCTGCCTCCAAAGGCCGGTTTGCAAGCACTCCCGCCCACTGTTCCCGTCAGGCGCGCACAATGCTCCCAAGCCCGGGAGAAAAGCGCTTCGAGGTGGTGGTCTCTCCGGGCCCTTGCCCCTGAGCCTGGGGGCCAGGCAGAGGATCCACAGACCCAGGCCAAGGCAGAACCACATGCACACGTCTGTTCCTGCCCCCTCCACCGGCAGAGAGCTGGGGGGAGCCAGAGTCTGTCAGGCAGCTGCTGGGCTTTCTGCCTGTGTGGGAAGGGGCAGAGCCGACCTAGGGGCAAGTTGGGCCTCTTGCTCTCCCTGCTGCCCTGAGGCTGCTGGGCCAAAGAGGTCTTGGGCATCCAACCCCTTGCTGGTCCCTTCCCTCTGACGAGGGCCTCTGAGCCCCAGCACCTTGCAGTGTGGAGACAGCCCCTGCCAGCAACCTCCTCTCCAAGGAGGCCTCAACCGAGGCCTAGGCCCAGGGGAAAGGCACCAGCGGGGATGAGCCAGTGGAGGCGCACGGGCATGTCTGGACCCAGTCCCCGCAGCCTGCCCCTTGGTGGGGCAGTACCCCCGGAGGCCAGGAAGGTCTGGGCAAGGCTGGCCAGGGGCAGGGGCCCTGCTGGGTCCTGCCCCTGGCCTGTGAGGCCTCTGAGCACAACCGGCCCTCTCCCACTGGAAGACTTCCCCGGCTGCCTCTAAAGGCCGGTTTGCCAACACTCCCGCCCGCAGTTCCCGCCAGGCACGCACAATGCTCCCAAGCCCGGGAGAAAAGCGCTTCGGGGTGTTGCTCTCTCCGGGCCATTGCCCCTGAGCCTGGGGTCCAGGCAGTGGGTCCACACTCCCAGACCAAGGCAAAACCACATGCACACGTCTGTTCCTGACCCCTGCACCGGCAGAGAGCTCGGGGGAGCCAGAGTCTGTCAGGCAGCTGCTGGGTTGTCTGCCTGTGTGGGAAGGGGCAGAGCCGACCTAGGGGCAAGTTGGGCCTCTTCCTCTCCCTGCTGCCCTGAGGCTGCTGGGCCAAAGAGGTCTTGGGCATCCAGCCCCTTGCTGGTCCCTTCCCTCTGACGAGGCCCTCTGAGCTCCAGCACCTTGCAGTGTGGAGACAGCCCCTGCCAGCAACCTCCTCTCCAAAGAGGCCTCAACCGAGGCCTAGGCCCAGGGGAAAGGCACCAGCGGGGATGATCCTGGGGAGGCGCACGGACATGTCTGGACCCAGTACCCGCAGCCTGCCCCTTGGTGGGGCAGTACCCCCGGAGGCAGGAAGGTCTGGGCTGGCTGGCCAGGGGCAGGGGCCCTGCTGGGTCCTGCCCCTGGCCTGTAAGGCCTCTGAGCACAACCGGCCCTCTCCCGCTGGAAGACCTCCCCAGCTGCCTCCAAAGGCCAGTTTGCCAACACTCCTGCCCGCTGTTCCCGCCAGGCACGCACAATGCTCCCAAGCCCGGGAGAAAAGCGCTTCGGGGTGGTGCTCTCTCCGGGCCCTTGCCCCTGAGCCTGTGGGCAAGGCAGGGGGAACACACTCCCAGACCAAGGCAGAACCACATGCACACATCTGTTCCTGCCCCCTGCACCGGCAGAGAGCTCGGGGGAGCCAGAGTCTCTCAGGCAGGTGCTGGGCTGGCCGCCTGTGTGGGAAGGGGCAGAGCCGACCTAGGGGCAAGTTGTGCCTCTTGCTCTCCCTGCTGCCCTGAGGCTGTTGGGCCAAAGACGTCTTGGGCATCCAGCCCCTTACTGGTCCCTTCCATCTGACGAGGCCCTCTGAGCTCCAGCACCTTGCAGTGTGGAGACAGCACCTGCCAGCAATCTCCTCTCCAAGGAGGCCTCAACCGAGGCCTAGGCCCAGGGGAAAGGCACCAGCGGGGATGAGCCAGGGGAGGCGCCCGGGCATGTCTGGACCCTGTCCCCGCAGCCTGCCCCTTGGTGGGGCAGTACCCCCGGAGGCCAGGAAGGTCTGTGCAAGGCTGGCCAGGGGCAGGGGTCCTGCTGGGTCCTGCCCCTGGCCTGTTAGGCCTCTGAGCACAACCGGCCCTCTCCCACTGGAAGACCTCCCCGGCTGCCTCCGAAGTCCTGTTTGCAAACACTCCCGCCCGCTGTTCACGCCAGGCTCGCACAATGCTCCCAAGCCCGGGAGAAAAGCGCTTCGGGGTGGTGCTCTCTCCGGGCCCTTGCCCCTGAGCCTGGGGGCAAGGCGGGGGGAACACACTCCCAGGCCAAGGCAGAACCACATGCCCACGTCTGTTCCTGTTCCCTGCACCGGCAGAGAGCTCGGGGGAGCCAGAGTCTCTCAGGCAGGTGCTGGGCTGGCCGCCTGTGTGGGAAGGGGCAGAGCCGACCTAGGGGCAAGTTGGGCCTCTTGCTCTCCCTGCTGCCCTGAGGCTGCTGGGCCAAAGAGGTCTTGGGCATCCAGCCCTTTGCTTGTCCCTTCCCTCTGACGAGGCCCTCTGAGCTCCAGCACATTGCAGTGTGGAGACAGCCCCTGCCAGCAACCTCCTCTCCAAGGAGGCCTCAACCGAGACCTAGGACCAGGGGAAAGGCACCAGCGGGGATGAGCCTGGGGAGGCGCCCGGGCATGTCTGGACCCAGTCCCCGCAGCCTGCCCCTTGGTGGGGCAGTACCCCCGGAGGCCAGGAAGGTCTGGGCAAGGCTGGCCAGGGCAGGGGCCCTGCTGGGTCCTGCCCCTGGCCTGTGGGGCCTCTGAGCACAACCGGCCCTCTCCCACTGGAAGAACTCCCCGGCTGCCTCCAAAGGCCAGTTTGCCAACACTCCCGCCCGCTGTTCCCGCCAGGCAAGCACAATGCTCCCAAGCCCGGGAGAAAAGCGCTTCGGGGTGGTGCTCTCTCCGGGCCCTTGCCCCTGAGCCTGTGGGCAAGGCAGGGGGAACACACTCCCAGACCAAGGCAGAAACACATGCACACGTCTGGTCCTGTCCCCGGCACCGGCAGAGAGCTCGGGGGAGCCAGAGTCTCTCAGGCAGGTGCTGGGCTGGCCGCCTGTGTGGGAAGGGGCAGAGCCGACCTAGGGGCAAGTTGGGCCTCTTGCTCTCCCTGCTGCCCTGAGGCTGCAGGGCCAAAGACGTCTTGGGCATCCAGCCCCTTACTGGTCCCTTCCCTCTGACGAGGCCCTCTGAGCTCCAGCACCTTGCAGTGTGGAGACAGCCCCTGCCAGCAATCTCCTCTCCAAGGAGGCCTCAACCGAGGCCTAGGCCCAGGGGAAAGGCACCAGCGGGGTTGAGCCAGGGGAGGCGCCCGGGCATGTCTGGACCCTGTCCCCGCAGCCTGCCCCTTGGTGGGGCAGTACCCCCGGAGGCCAGGAAGGTCTGGGCAAGGCTGGCCAGGGGCAGGGGCCCTGCTGGGTCCTGCCCCTGGCCTGTGGGGCCTCTGAGCACAACCGGCCCTCTCCCACTGGAAGAACTCCCCGGCTGCCTCCAAAGGCCGGTTTGCAAGCACTCCCGCCCACTGTTCCCGCCAGGCGCGCACAATGCTCCCAAGCCCGGGAGAAAAGCGCTTCGGGGTGGTGGTCTCTCCGGGCCCTTGCCCCTGAGCCTGGGGGTCAGGCAGGGGATCCACAGTCCCAGGCCAAGGCACAACAACATGCACACGTCTGTTCCTGCCCCCTCCACCGGCAGAGAGCTGGGGGGAGCCAGAGTCTGTCAGGCAGCTGCTGGGCTGGCCGCCTGTGTGGGAAGGGGCAGAGCCGACCTAGGGGCAAGTTGGGCCTCTTGCTCTCCTTGCTGCCCTGAGGCTGCTGGGCCAAAGAGGTCTTGGGCATCCAGCCCCTTGCTGGTCCCTTCCCTCTGACGAGGCCCTCTGAGCTCCAGCACCTTGCAGTGTGGAGACAGCCCCTGCCAGCAACCTCCTCTCCAAGGAGGCCTCAACCGCGGCCTAGGCCCAGGGGAAAGGCACCAGCGCGGATGAGCCAGTGGAGGCGCACGGGCATATCAGGACCCAGTCCCCGCAGCCTGCCCCTTGGTGGGGCAGTACCCCCGGAGGCCAGGAAGGTCTGGGCAAGGCTGACCAGGGGCAGGGTCCCTGCTGGGTCCTGCCCCTGGCCTGTGGGGCCTCTGAGCACAACCGGCCCTCTCCCACTGGAAGACCTCCCCGGCTGCCTCCAAAGGCGGGTTTGCCAACACTCCCGCCCGCTGTTCCCGCCAGGCACGCACAACGCTCCCAAGGCCAGGAGAAAAGCGCTTCGGGGTGGTGCTCTCTCCGGGCCCTTGCCCCTTAGCCTGGGGGCAAGGCAGGGGGAACACACTCCCAGGCCAAGGCAGAACCACATGCCCACGTCTGTTCCTGTCCCCTGCACCGGCAGAGAGCTTGGGGGAGCCAGAGTCTGTCAGGCAGCTGCTGGGTTGGCCGCCTGTGTGGGAAGGGGCAGAGCCGCCATAGGGGCAAGTTGGGCCTCTTGCTCTCCCTGCTGCCCTGAGGCTGCTGGGCCAAAGACGTCTTGGGCATCCAGCCCCTTACTGGTCCCTTCCCTCTGACGAGGCCCTCTGAGCTCCAGCACCTTGCAGTGTGGAGACAGCCCCTGCCAGCAACCTCCTCTCCAAGGAGGCCTCAACCGAGGCCTAGGCCCAGGGGAAAGGCACCAGCGGGGATGAGCCTGGGGAGGCGCCCGGGCATGTCTGGACCCAGGCCCCGCAGCCTGCCCCTTGGTGGGGCAGTACCCCCGGAGGCCAGGAAGGTCTGGGCAAGGCTGCCAGGGGCAGGGACACTGCTGGGTCCTGCCCCTGGCCTGTGGGGCGTCTGAGCACAACCGGCACTCTCCCGCTGGAAGACCTCCCCGTCTGCCTCGAAAGGCCGGTTTGCAAGCACTCCCGCCCGCTGTTCCCGCCAGGCACGCACAATGCTCCCAAGCCCGGGAGAAAAGCGCTTCGGGGTGGTGCTCTCACCGGGCCCTTGCCCCTGAGCCTGGGGGCCAGGCAAGGGGAACACACTCCCAGGCCAAGGCAGAACGACATGCACACGTCTGTTCCTGCCCCCTACACCGGCAGAGAGCTCGGGGGAGCCAGAGACTGCCAGGCTGCTGCTGGGCTGGCCGCCTGTGTGGGACGGGGCAGAGCCGACCTAGGGGCAAGTTGGGCCTCTTGCTCTCCCTGCTGCCCTGAGGCTGCTGGGTCAAAGAGGTCTTGGGCATCCAGCCCTTTGCTGGTCCCTTCCCTCTGACGAGGCCCTCTGATCTCCAGCACCTTGCAGTGTGGAGACAGCCCCTGCTAGCAACCTCCTCTCCAAGGAGGCCTCAACCGAGGCCTAGGCCCAGGGGAAAGGCACCAGCGGGGATGAGCCTGGGGAGGCGCCCGGGGATGTCTGGACCCAGTCCCCGCAGCCTGCCCCTTGGTGGGGCAGTACCCCCGGAGGCCAGGAAGGTCTGGGCAAGGCTGGCCAGGGTCAGGGGCCCTGCTTGGTCCTGCCCCTGGCCTGTGGGGCCTCTGAGCACAACCGGCCCTCTCCCACTGGAAGACCTCCCCGGCTGCCTCCAAAGTCCTGTTTGCAAACACTCCCGCCCGCTGTTCACGCCAGGCTCGCACAATGCTCCCAAGCCCGGGAGAAAAGCGCATTGGGGTGGGTCTCTCTCCGGGCCCTTGCCCCTGAGCCTGGGGGCAAGGCACGGGGAACACACTCCCTGGCTTAGGCAGAACCACATGCCCACGTCTGTTCCTGTCCCCTGCACCGGCAGAGAGCTTGGGGGAGCCAGAGTCTGGCAGGCAGCTGCTGGGTTGGCCGCCTGTGTGGGAAGGGGCAGAGCCGACCTAGGGGCAAGTTGGGCCTCTTGCTCTCCCTGCTGCCCTGAGGCTGCTGGGCCAAAGACGTCTTGGGCATCCAGCCCCTTACTGGTCCCTTCCCTCTGA
This sequence comes from Dama dama, assembly GCF_033118175.1. Taxonomy (NCBI): domain Eukaryota; kingdom Metazoa; phylum Chordata; class Mammalia; order Artiodactyla; family Cervidae; genus Dama; species Dama dama. The sequence goes on from NW_026870889.1 coordinate 3,551,324, forward strand.
CGAGGCCCTCTGAGCTCCAGCACCTTGCAGTGTGGAGACAGCCCCTGCCAGCAACCTCCTCTCCAATGAGGCCTCAACCGAGGCCTAGGCCCAGGGGAAAGGCACCAGCGGGGATGAGCCTGGGGAGGCGCCCGGGCATGTCTGGACCCAGTCCCCGCAGCCTGCCCCTTGGTGGGGCAGTAACCCCGGAGGCCAGGAAGGTCTGTGCAAGGCTGCCAGGGGCAGGGACAGCGCTGGGTCCTGCCCCTGGCCTGTGGGACGTCTGAGCACAACCGGCACTCTCCCGCTGGAAGACCTCCCCGTCTGCCTCGAAAGGCCGGTTTGCAAGCACTCCCGCCCGCTGTTCCCGCCAGGCACGCACAATGCTCCCAAGCCCGGGAGAAAAGCGCTTCGGGGTGGTGCTCTCTCCGGGCCCTTGCCCCTAAGCCTGCGGGCCAGGCAGGGGGAACACACTCCCAGGCCAAGACAGAACGACATGAACACGTCTGTTCCTGCCCCCTACACCGGCAGAGAGCTCGGGGGAGCCAGAGTCTCTCAGGCAGGTGATGGGCTGGCCGCCTGTGTGGGAAGGGGCAGAGCCGACCTAGGGGCAAGTTGGGCCTCTTGCTCTCCCTGCTGCCCTGAGGCTGCTGGGCCAAAGACGTCTTGGGCATCCAGCCCTTTGCTGGTCCCTTCCCTCTGACGAGGCCCTCTGAGCTCCAGCACCTTGCAGTGTGGAGACAGCACCTGCCAGCAATCTCCTCTCCAAGGAGGCCTCAACCGAGGCCTAGGCCCAGGGGAAAGGCACCAGCGGGGATGAGCCTGGGGAGGCGCCCGGGCATGTCTGGACCCAGTCCCCGCAGCCTGCCACTTGGTGGGGCAGTACCCCTGGAGGCCAGGAAGGTCTGGGCAAGGCTGACCAGGGGCAGGGGACCTGCTGCGTCCTGCCCATGGCCTGTGGGGCCTCTGAGCAGAACCGGCCCTCTCCCACTGGAAGACCTCCCCGGCTGCCTCCAAAGGCCGTTTTGCACGCACTCCCGCCCACTGTTCCCACCAAGCGCGCACAATGCTCCCAAGCCCGGGAGAAAAGCGCTTCGGGATGGTGCTCTCTCCGGGCCCTTGCCCCTGAGACTGGGGGCCAGGCAGGGGGTCCACACCCCCAGGCCAAGGCAGAACCACATGCACACGTCTGTTCCTGACCCCTGCACCGGCAGAGAGCTCGGGGGAGCCAGAGTCTGTCAGGCAGCTGCTGGGCTGGCCGCCTTTGTGGGAAGGGGCAGAGCCGACCTAGGGGCAAGTTGGGCCTCTTGCTCTCCCTGCTGCCCTGAGGCTTCTGGGCCAAAGACGTCTTGGGCATCCAGCCCTTTGCTTGTCCCTTCCCTCTGACGAGGCCCTCTGAGCTCCAGCACCTTGCAGTGTGGAGACAGCCCCTGCCAGCAACCTCCTCTCCAAGGAGGCCTCAACCGAGACCTAGGACCAGGGGAAAGGCACCAGCGGGGATGAGCCTGGGGAGGCGCCCGGGCATGTCTGGACACAGTCCCCGCAGCCTGCCCCTTGGTGGGGCAGTACCCCCGGAGGCCAGGAAGGTCTGGGAAAGGCTGGCCAGGGGCAGGGGACCTGCTGGGTCCTGCCCCTGGCCTGTGGGGCCTCTGAGCACAACCGGCCCTCTCCCACTGGAAGACCTCCCCGGCTGCCTCCAAAGTCCTGTTTGCCAACACTCCCACCCGCTGTTCACGCCAGACTTGCACAATGTTCCCAAGCCCGGGAGAAAAGCGCTTCGGGGTGGTGCTCTCTCCGGGCCCTTGCCCCTGAGCCTGGGGGCAAGGCATGGGGAACACACTCCCAGGCCAAGGCAGAACCACATGCCCACGTCTGTTCCTGTCCCCTGCACCGGCAGAGAGCTTGGGGGAGCCAGAGTCTGTCAGGCAGCTGCTGGGTTGGCCGCCTGTGTGGGAAGGGGCAGAGCCGCCCTAGGGGCAAGTTGGGCCTCTTGCTCTCCCTGCTGCCCTGAAGCTGCTGGGCCAAAGACGTCTTGGGCATCCAGCCCCTTACTGGTCCCTTCCCTCTGACGAGGCCCTCTGAGCTCCAGCACCTTGCAGTGTGGAGACAGCCCCTGCCAGCAACCTGCTCTCCAAGGAGGCCTCAACCGAGGCCTAGGCCCAGGGGAAAGGCACCAGCGGGGATGAGCCAGGGGAGGCGCCCGAGCATGTCTGTACCCAGTCCCCGCAGCCTGCCCCTTGGTGGGGCAGTACCCCCGGAGGCCAGGAAGGTCTGGGTAAGGCTGGCCAGGGGCAGGGGCCCTGCTGGGTCCTGCCCCTGGCCGGTGGGGCCTCTGAGCACAACCAGCCCTCTCCCACTGGAAGACCTCCCCGGCTGCCTCCAAAGGCCGGTTTGCAAGCGTTCCCGGCCACTGTTACCAGCAGGCGGGCACAATGCTCCTAAGCCCGGAAGAAAAGCGCTTCAGGGTGGTGCTCTTTCTGGGCCCTTGCCCCTGAGCCTGGGGGCAAGGAAGGGTGTCCACACTCCCAGGCCAAGGCAGAACCACATGCACACGTCTGATCTGCCCCCTGCACCGGCAGAGAGCTCGGGGGAGCCAGAGTCCGTCAGGCAGCTGCTGGGCTGGCCGCCTGTGTGGGAAGTGGCAGAGCCGACCTAGGGGCAAGTTGGGCCTCTTGCTCTCCCTGCTGCCCTGAGGCTGCTGGGCCAAAGAGGTCTTGGGCATCCAGCCCCTTGCTGGTCCCTTCCCTCTGACGAGGCCCTCTGAGCTCCAGCACCTTGCAGTGTGGAGACAGCCCCTGCCAGCAACCTCCTCTCCAAGGAGGCCTCAACCGAGGCCTAGGCCCAGGGGAAAGGCACCAGCGGGGATGAGCCTGGGGAGGCGCCCGGGCATGTCTGGACCCAGTCCCCGCAGCCTGCCCCTTGGTGGGGCAGTACCCCCGGAGGCCAGGAAGGTCTGGGCAAGGCTGGCCAGGGGCAGGGGCCCTGCTGGGTCCTGCCCCTGGCCTGTGGGGCCTCTGAGCACAACCGGCCCTCTCCCACTGGAAGAACTCCCCGGCTGCCTCCAAAGGCCAGTTTGCCAACACTCCCGCCCGCTGTTCCCACCAGGCAAGCACAATGCTCCCAAGCCCGGGAGAAAAGCGCTTCGGGGTGGTGCTCTCCTCGGGCCCTTGCCCCTGAGCCTGGGGCCAGGCAGTTGGTCCACACTCCCAGACCAAGGCAGAACCACATGCACACGTCTGTTCCTGACCCCTGCACCGGCAGAGAGCTCGGGGGAGCCAGAGTCTGTCAGGCAGCTGCTGGGCTGGCCGCCTGTGTGGGAAGGGGCAGAGCCGACCTAGGGGCAAGTTGGGCCTCTTCCTCTCCCTGCTGCCCTGAGGCTGCTGGGCCAAAGAGGTCTTGGGCATCCAGCCCCTTGCTGGTCCCTTCCCTCTGACGAGGCCCTCTGAGCTCCAGCACCTTGCAGTGTGGAGACAGCCCCTGCCAGCAACATCCTCTCCAAGGAGGCCTCAACCGAGGCCTAGGCCCAGGGGAAAGGCACCAGCGGGGATGAGCCTGGGGAGGCGCCCGGGCATGTCTGGACCCAGTCCCCGCAGCCTGCCCCTTGGTGGGGCAGTACCCCCGGAGGCCAGGAAGATCTGGGCAAGGCTGGCCAGGGGCAGGGGCCCTGCTGGGTCCTCCCCATGGCCTGTGGGGCCTCTGAGCACAACCGGCCCTCTCCCACTGGAAGACCTCCCCGGCTGCTTCCAAAGGCCAGTTTGCCAACACTCCTGCCCGCTGTTCCCGCCAGGCACGCACAATGCTCCCAAGCCCGGGAGAAAAGCGCTTCGGGGTGGTGCTCTCTCCGGGCCCTTGCCCCTGAGCCTGTGGGCAAGGCAGGGGGAACACACTCCCAGACCAAGGCAGAAACACATGCACACGTCTGGTCCTGTCCCCGGCACCGGCAGAGAGCTCGGGGGAGCAAGAGTCTCTCAGGCAGGTGCTGGGCTGGCCGCCTGTGTGGGAAGGGGCAGAGCCGACCTAGGGGCAAGTTGGGCCTCTTGCTCTCCCTGCTGCCCTGAGGCTGCAGGGCCAAAGACGTCTTGGGCATCCAGCCCCTTGCTGGTCCCTTCCCTCTGACGAGGCCCTCTGAGCTCCAGTACCTTGCAGTGTGGAGACAGCCCCTGCCAGCAACCTCCTCTCCAAGGACGCCTCAACTGAGGCCTAGGCCCAGGGGAAAGGCACCAGCGGGGTTGAGCCAGGGGAGGCGCCCGGGCATGTCTGGACCCTGTCCCCGCAGCCTGCCCCTTGGTGGGGCAGTACCCCCGGAGGCCAGGAAGGTCTGGGCAAGGCTGGCCAGGGGCAGGGGCCCTGCTGGGTCCTGCCCCTGGCCTGTGGGGCCTCTGAGCACAACCGGCCCTCTCCCACTGGAAGAACTCCCCGGCTGCCTCCAAAGGCCGGTTTGCAAGCACTCCCGCCCACTGTTCCCGCCAGGTGCGCACAATGCTCCCAAGCCCGGGAGAAAAGCGCTTCGGGGTGGTGGTCTCTCCGAGCACTTGCCCCTGAGCCTGGGGGCCAGGCAGGGGATCCACAGACCCAGGCCAAGGCACAACAACATGCACACGTCTGTTCCTGCCCCCTCCACCGGCAGAGAGCTGGGGGGAGCCAGAGTCTGTCAGGCAGCTGCTGGGCTGGCCGCCTGTGTGGGAAGGGGCAGAGCCGACCTAGGGGCAAGTTGGGCCTCTTGCTCTCCTTGCTGCCCTGAGGCTGCTGGGCCAAAGAGGTCTTGGGCATCCAGCCCCTTGCTGGTCCCTTCCCTCTGACGAGGCCCTCTGAGCTCCAGCACCTTGCAGTGTGGAGACAGCGCCTGCCAGCAACGTCCTCTCCAAGGAGGCCTCAACCGAGGCCTAGGCCCAGGGGAAAGGCACCAGCGGGGATGAGCCAGTGGAGGCGCACGGGCATATCAGGACCCAGTCCCCGCAGCCTGCCCCTTGGTGGGGCAGTACCCCCGGAGGCCAGGAAGGTCTGGGCAAGGCTGGCCAGGGGCAGGGTCCCTGCTGGGTCCTGCCCCTGGCCTGTGGGGCCTCTGAGCACAACCGGCACTCTCCCGCTGGAAGACCTCCCCGTCTGCCTCGAAAGGCGGGTTTGCCAACACTCCCGCCCGCTGTTCCCGCCAGGCACGCACAATGCTCCCAAGCCCGGGAGAAAAGCGCTTCGGGGTGGTGCTCTCACCGGGCCCTTGCCCCTGAGCCTGGGGGCCAGGCAGGGGGAACACACTCCCAGGCCAAGGCAGAACGACATGCACACGTCTGTTCCTGCCCCCTACACCGGCAGAGAGCTCGGGGGAGCCAGAGACTGCCAGGCTGCTCCTGGGCTGGCCGCCTGTGTGGGAAGGGGCAGAGCCGACCTAGGCGCAAGTTGGGCCTCTTGCTCTCCCTGCTGCCCTGAGGCTGCTGGGTCAAAGAGGTCTTGGGCAACCAGCCCTTTGCTGGTCCCTTCCCTCTGACGGGGCCCTCTGATCTCCAGCACCTTGAAGTGTGGAGACAGCCCCTGCCAGCAACCTCCTCTCCAAGGAGGCCTCAACCGAGGCCTAGGCCCAGGGGAAAGGCACCAGCGGGGATGAGCCTGGGGAGGCGCCCGGGGATGTCTGGACCCAGTCCCCGCAGCCTGCCCCTTGGTGGGGCAGTACCCCCGGAGGCCAGGAAGGTCTGGGCAAGGCTGGCCAGGGTCAGGGGCCCTGCTGGGTCCTGCCCCTGGCCTGTGGGGCCTCTGAGCACAACCGGCCCTCTCCCACTGGAAGACCTCCCCGGCTGCCTCCAAAGTCCTGTTTGCAAACACTCCCGCCCGCTGTTCACGCCAGGCTCGCACAATGCTCCCAAGCCCGGGAGAAAAGCGCATTGGGGTGGTTCTCTCTCCGGGCCCTTGCCCCTGAGCCTGGGGGCAAGGCACGGGGAACACACTCCCTGGCCAAGGCAGAACCACATGCACACGTCTGTTCCTGTCCCCTGCACCGGCAGAGAGCTTGGGGGAGCCAGAGTCTGGCAGGCAGCTGCTGGGTTGGCCGCCTGTGTGGGAAGGGGCAGAGCCGACCTAGGGGCAAGTTGGGCCTCTTGCTCTCCCTGCTGCCCTGAGGCTGCTGGGCCAAAGACGTCTTGGGCATCCAGCCCCTTACTGGTCCCTTCCCTCTGACGAGGCCCTCTGAGCTCCAGCACCTTGCAGTGTGGAGACAGCCCCTGCCAGCAACCTCCTCTCCAAGGAGGCCTCAACCGAGGCCTAGGCCCAGGGGAAAGGCACCAGCGGGGATGAGCCAGGGGAGGCGCCCGGGCATGTCTGGACCCAGTCCCCGCAGCCTGCCCCTTGGTGGGGCAGTACCCCCGGAGGCCAGGAAGGTCTGGGCAAGGCTGGCCAGGGGCAGGGGCCCTGCTGCGTCCTGCCCCTGGCCTGTGGGGCCTCTGAGCACAACCGGCCCTCTCCCACTGGAAGACCTCCCCGGCTGCCTCCAAAGGCCGGTTTGCAAGCGCTCCCGCCCACTGTTCCCAGCAGGCGTGCACAATGCTCCCAAGCCCGGGAGAAAAGCGCTTCAGGGTGGTGCTCTCTCCGGGCCCTTGCCCATGAGCCTGGGGTCAAGGCACGGTGTCCACACTCCCAGGCCAAGTCAGAACCACATGCACACGTCTGTTCCTGCCCCCTGCACCGGCAGAGAGCTCGGGGAAGCCAGAGTCTGTCAGGCAGCTGCTGGGCTGGCTGCCTGTGTGGGAAGGGGCAGAGCCGACCTAGGGGCAAGTTGGGCCTCTTGCTCTCCCTGCTGCCCTGAGGCTGCTGGGCCAAAGAGGTCTTGGGCATCCATCCCGTTACTGGTCCCTTCCCTCTGACGAGGCCCTCTGAGCTCCAGCACCTTGCAGTGTGGAGAAAGCCCCTGCCAGCAACCTCCTCTCCAAGGAGGCCTCAACCGAGGCCTAGGCCCAGGGGAAAGGCACCAGCGGGGATGAGCCTGGGGAGGCGCCTGGGCATGTCTGGCCCCATTCCCCGCAGCCTACCCCTTGGTGGGGCTGTAACCCCGGAGGCAGGAAGGTCTGGGCAAGGCTGGCCAGGGGCAGGGGCCCTGCGGGGTCCTGCCCCTGGCCTGTGGGGCCTCTGAGCACAACCGGCCCTCTCCCACTGGAAGACCTCCCCGGCTGCCTCCAAAGGCCGGTTTGCAAGCACTCCCGCCCACTGTTCCCACCAAGCGCGCACAATTCTCCCAAGCCTGGGAGAAAAGCGCTTCGGGGTGGTGCTCTCTCCGGGCCCTTGCCCCTGAACCTGGACGCCAGGCAGTTGGTCCACACTCGGAGACCAAGGCAGAACCACATGCACACGTCTGTTCCTGTCCCCTGCACCGGCAGAGAGCTCGGGAGAGCCAGAGTCTGTCAGGCAGCTGCTGGGCTGGCCGCCTGTGTGGGAAGGGGCAGAGCCGACCTAGGGGCAAGTTGGGCCTCTTCCTCTCCCTGCTGCCCTGAGGCTGCTGGGCCAAAGAGGTCTTGGGCATCCAGCCCCTTGCTGGTCCCTTCCCTCTGATGAGGCCCTCTGAGCTCCAGCACCTTGCAGTGTGGAGACAGCCCCTGCCAGCAACCTCCTCTCCAAGGAGGCCTCAACCGGGGCCTAGGCCTAGGGGAAAGGCACCAGCGGGGATGAGCCTGGGGAGGCGCCCGGCCATGTCTGGACCCAGTCCCCGCAGCCTGCCCCTTGGTGGGGCAGTACCCCCGGAAGCCAGGAAGGTCTCGGCAAGGCTGCCAGGGGCAAGGACACTGCTGGGTCCTGCCCCTGGCCTGTTGGGCGTCTGAGCACAACCGGCATTCTCCCGCTGGAAGACCTCCCCGTCTGCCTCCAAAAGACGGTTTGCAAGCACTCCCACCCGCTGTTCCCCCAGGCACGCACAATGCTCCCAAGCCCGGGAGAAAAGCGCTTCGGGGTGGTGCTCTCTCCGGGCCCTTGCCCCTGAGCCTGGGGCCAGGCAGGGGGAACACACTCCCAGGCCAAGTCAGAACCACATGCACACGTCTGTTCCTGCCCCCTGCACCGGCAGAGAGCTCGGGGGAGCCAGAGTCTGTCAGGCAGCTGCTGGGCTGGCCGCCTGTGTGGGAAGGGGCAGAGCCGACCTAGGGGCAAGTTGGGCCTCTTGCTCTCCGTGCTGCCCTGAGGCTGCTGGGCCAAAGAGGTCTTGGGCATCCATCCCGTTACTGGTCCCTTTCCTCTGACGAGGCCCTCTGAGCTCCAGCACCTTGCAGTGTGGAGACAGCCCCTGCCAGCAACCTCCTCTCCAAGGAGGCCTCAACCGAGGCCTAGGCCCAGGGGAAAGGCACCAGCGGGGATGAGCCTGGGGAAGCGCCCGGGCATGTCTGGACCCATTCCCCGCAGCCTACCCCTTGGTGGGGCTGTAACCCCGGAGGCAGGAAGGTCTGGGCAAGGCTGGCCAGGGGCAGGGGCCCTGCTGGGTCCTGCCCCTGGCCTGTGGGGCCTCTGAGCACAACCGGCCCTCTCCCACTGGAAGACCTCCCCGGCTGCCTCCAAAGGCCGGTTTGCAAGCACTCCCGCCCACTGTTCCCACCAAGCGCGCACAATTCTCCCAAGCCTGGGAGAAAAGCGCTTCGGGGTGGTGCTCTCTCCGGGCCCTTGCCCCTGAACCAGGACGCCAGGCAGTTGGTCCACACTCGGAGACCAAGGCAGAACCACATGCACACGTCTGTTCCTGACCCCTGCACCGGCAGAGAGCTCGGGGGAGCCAGAGTCTGTCAGGCAGCTGCTGGGCTGGCCGCCTGTGTGGGAAGGGGCAGAGCCGACCTAGGGGCAAGTTGGGCCTCTTCCTCTCCCTGCTGCCCTGAGGCTGCTGGGCCAAAGAGGTCTTGGGCAATCAGCCCCTTGCTGGTCCCTTCCCTCTGATGAGGCCCTCTGAGCTCCAGCACCTTGCAGTGTGGAGACAGCCCCTGCCAGCAACCTCCTCTCCAAGGAGGCCTCAACCGAGGCCTAGGCCTAGGGGAAAGGCACCAGCGGGGATGAGCCTGGGGAGGCGCCCGGCCATGTCTGGACCCAGTCCCCGCAGCCTGCCCCTTGGTGGGGCAGTACCCCCGGAAGCCAGGAAGGTCTCGGCAAGGCTGCCAGGGGCAAGGACACTGCTGGGTCCTGCCCCTGGCCTGTTGGGCGTCTGAGCACAACCGGCATTCTCCCGCTGGAAGACCTCCCCGTCTGCCTCCAAAAGACGGTTTGCAAGCACTCCCACCCGCTGTTCCCCCAGGCACGCACAATGCTCCCAAGCCCGGGAGAAAAGCGCTTCGGGGTGGTGCTCTCTCCGGGCCCTTGCCCCTGAGCCTGGGGCCAGGCAGGGGGAACACACTCCCAGGCCAAGGGAGAACGACATGCACACGTCTGTTCCTGCCCCCTACACCGGCAGAGAGCTCGGGGGAGCCAGAGACTGCCAGGCTGCTGCTGGGCTGGCTGCCTGTGTGGGACGGGGCAGAGCCGACCTAGGGGCAAGTTGGGCCTCTTGCTCTCCCTGCTGCCCTGAGGCTGCTGGGTCAAAGAGGTCTTGGGCATCCAGCCCTTTGCTGGTGCCTTCCCTCTGACGAGGCCCTCTGAGCTCCAGCACCTTGCAGTGTGGAGACAGCCCCTGCCAGCAACCTCCTCTCCAAAGAGGCCTCAACCGAGGACTACACCCAGGGGAAAGGCACCAGCGGGGATGATCCTGGGGAGGCGCACGGACATGTCTGGACCCAGTCTCCGCAGCCTGCCCCTTGGTGGGGCAGTACCCCCGGAGTCCAGGAAGGTCTGGGCAAGTCTGGCCAGGGGCAGGGGCCCTGCTGGGTCCTCACCCTGGCCTGTGGGGCCTCTGAGCACAACCGGCCCTCTCCCACTGGAAGACCTCCCCGGCTGCCTCCAAAGTCCTGTTTGCAAACACTCCCGCCCGCTGTTCACGTCAGGCTCGCACAATGCTCCCAAGCCCGGGAGAAAAGCACTTCGGAGTGGTGCTCTCTCCGGGCCCTTGCCCCTGAGCCTGGGGGCAAGGCAGGGGGAACACACTCCCAGGCCAAGGCAGAAACACATGCACACGTCTGTTCCTGTCCCCTGCACCGGCAGAGAGCTTGGGGGAGCCAGAGTCTGTCAGGCAGGTGCTGGGTTGGCCGCCTGTGTGGGAAGGGGCAGAGCCGACCTAGGGGCAAGTTGGGCCTCTTGCTCTCCCTGCTGCCCTGAGGCTGCTGGGCCAAAGAGGTCTTGGGAATCCAGCCCCTCACTGGTCCCTTCACTCTGACGAGGCCCTCTGAGCTCCAGCACCTTGCAGTGTGGAGACAGCCCCTGCCAGCAACCTCCTCTCCAAGGAGGCCTCAACCGAGGCCTAGGCCCAGGGGAAAGGCACCAGCGGGGATGAGCCAGGGGAGGCGCCCGAGCATGTCTGGACCCAGTTCCCGCAGCCTGCCCCTTGGTGGGGCAGTACCCCCGGAGGCCAGGAAGGTATGGGCAAGGCTGGCCAGGGGCAGGGGCCCTGCTGGGTCCTGCCCCTGGCCTGTGGGGCCTCTGAGCACAACCGGCCCTCTCCCCCTGAAAGACCTCCCCGGCTGCCTCCAAAGGCCGGTTTGCAAGCGCTACCGCCCACTGTTCCCAGCAGGCGTGCACAATGCTCCTAAGCCCGGGAGAAAAGCGCTTCAGGGTGGTGCTCTCTCTGGGCCCTTCCCCCTGAGCCTGGGGGCAAGGCAGGGTGTCCACACTCCCAGGCCAAGGCAGAACCACATGCACACGTCTGATCTGCCCCCTGCACCGGCAGAGAGCTCGGGGGAGCCAGAGTCTGTCAGGCAGCTGCTGGGCTGGCCGCCTGTGTGGGAAGTGGCAGAGCCGACCTAGGGGCAAGTTGGGCCTCTTGCTCTCCCTGCTGCCCTGAGGCTGCTGGGCCAAAGAGGTCTTGGGCATCCAACCCCTTGCTGGTCCCTTCCCTCTGACGAGGCCCTCTGAGCTCCAGCACCTTGCAGTGTGGAGACAGCCCCTGCCAGCAACCTCCTCTCCAAGGAGGCCTAAACCGAGGCCTAGGCCCAGGGGAAAGGCACCAGCGGGGATGAGCCTGGGGAGGCGCCCGGGCATGTATGGACCCAGTCCCCGCAGCCTGCCCCTTGGTGGGGCAGTACCCCCGGAGGCGAGGAAGGTCTGGGAAAGGCTGGCAAGGGGCAGGGGCCCTGCTGGGTCCTGCCCCTGGCCTGTGGGGCCTCTGAGCACAACCGGCCCTCTCCCACTGGAAGACGTCCCCGGCTGCCTCCAAAGGCCGGTTTGCAAGCACTCCCGCCCACTGTTGCAACCAAGGGCGCACAACGCTCCCAAGCCCGGGAGAAAATCGCCTCGGGGTGGTGCTCTCTCCGGGCCCTTTCCCCTGAGCCTGGGGGCAAGGCAGGGGGTCCACAACCCAGGCCAAGGCAGAACGACATGCACACGTCTGTTCCTGCCCCATGCACCGGCAGAGCTCGGGGGAGCCAGAGTCTGTCAGGCAGCTGCTGGGCTGGCCGCCTGTGTGGGAAGGGGCAGAGCCGACCTAGGGGCAAGTTGGGCCTCTTGCTCTCCCTGCTGCCCTGAGGCTGCTGGGACCAAAGAGATCTTGGGCATCCAGCCCCTTGCTTGTCCCTTCCCTCTGACGAGGCCCTCTGAGCTCCAGCACCTTGCAGTGTGGAGACAGCCCCTGCCAGCAACCTCCTCTCCAAGGAGGCCTCAACCGAGGCCTAGGCCCAGGGGAAAGGCACCAGCGGGGATGAGCCTGGGGAGGCGCCCGGCCATGTCTGGACCCAGTCCCCGCAGCCTGCCCCTTGGTGGGGCAGTACCCCCGGAGGCCAGGAAGGTCTGGGCAAGGCTGGCCACGGGCAGGGGCCCTGCTGGGTCCTGCCCCTGGCCTGTGGGGCCTCTGAGCACAACCGGCCCTCTCCCACTGGAAGACTTCCCCGGCTGCCTCCAAAGGCCGGTTTGCCAACACTCCCGCCCGCTGTTCCCGCCAGGCACGCACAATTCTCCCAAGCCCGGGAGAAAAGCGCTTCGAGGTGTTGCTGTCTCCGGGCCCTTGCCCCTGAGCGTGGGGGCGAGGCAGTGGGTCCACACTCCCAGACCAACGCAGAACCACATGCACACGTCTGTTCCTGACCCCTGCACCGGCAGAGAGCTCGGGGGAGCCAGAGTCTGTCAGGCAGCTGCTGGGCTGGCCGCCTGTGTGGGAAGGGGCAGAGCCGACCTAGGCGCAAGTTGGGCCTCTTGCTCTCCCTGCTGCCCTGAGGCTGCTGGGCCAAAGAGGTCTTGGGCATCCAGCCCCTTGCTGGTCCCTTCCCTCTGACGAGGCCCTCTGAGCTCCAGCACCTTGCAGTGTGGAGACAGCCCCTGCCAGCAACCTCCTCTCCAAGGAGGCCTCAACCGAGGCCTAGGCCCAGGGGAAAGGCACCAGCGGGGATGAGCCTGGGGAGGCGCCCGGCCATGTCTGGACCCAGTCCCCGCAGCCTGCCCCTTGGTGGGGCAGTACCCCCGGGGGCCAGGTGGGTCTGGGCAAGGCTGCCAGGGGCAGGGACACTGCTGGGTCCTGCCCCTGGCCTGTGGGGCCTCTGAGCACAACCGGCACTCTCCCGCTGGAAGACCTCCCCGGCTGCCTCCAAAGGCCGGTTTGCAAGCACTCCCGCCCGCTGTTCCCGCCAGGCACGCACAATGCTCCCAAGCCCGGGAGAAAAGCGCTTCGGGGTGGTGCTCTCTCCGGGCCCTTGCCCCTGAGCCTGGGGGACAGGCAGGGGGAACACACTCCCAGGCCAAGGCAGAACGACATGCACACGTCTGTTCCTGCCCCCTACACCGGCAGAGAGTTCGGGGGAGCCAGACACTGCCAGGCTGCTGCTGGGCTGGCTGCCTGTGTGGGACGGGGTAGAGCCGACCTAGGGGCAAGTTGGGCCTCTTGCTCTCCCTGCTGCCCTGAGGCTGCTGGGTCAAAGAGGTCTTGGGCATCCAGCCCTTTGCTGGTCCTTTCCCTCTGACGAGGCCCTCTGAGCTCCAGCACCTTGCAGTGTGCAGACAGCCCCTGCCGGCAACCTCCTCTCCAAGGAGGCCTCAACCGAGGCCTAGGCCCAGGGGAAAGGCACGAGCGGGGATGAGCCTGGGGAGGCGCCCGGGCATGTCTGGACCCAGTCCCCGCAGCCTGCCCCTTGGTGGGGTAGTACCCCCGGAGGCCAGGAAGGTCTGGGCAAGGCTGCCAGAGGCAGGGACACTGCTGGGTCCTGCCCCTGGCCTGTGGGGCCTCTGAGAACAACTGGCACTCTCCCGCTGGAAGACCTCCCCGTCTGCCTCCAAAGGCTGGTTTGCAAGCACTCAATCCCGCTGTTCACGCCAGCTGCGCACAATGCTCCCAAGCCCGGGAGAAAAGCATTTTGGGGTGGTGCTCACTCCGGGCTTTGGAAGACCTCCCCGGCTGCCTCCAAGGCCGGTTTGCAAGCACTTCTGCCTGCTGTTCCCGCCACCCGCGCACAATGCTCCCAAGCCCGGGAGAAAAGCGTTTCGGGGTGGTGTTCTCTCTGGGCCCAAGAAAGACCTCCCTGGCTGCCCCCAAATGCCGGTTTGCAAGCACTCCCACTCGCTGTTCCCGCCATCCGTGCAAATGCTCCAAGCCCAGGAGAAAAGCCCTTCAGGGTGGTGCTCTCTCCCGGCCCTTGGAAGACCTCCCCGGCTGCCTCCAAAGGCTGGATTTCAAGTACTCCCTCCCGCTGTCCCGCCAGCCGCACACAATGCTCCCAATCACGGGAGAAAAGCGCTTCGGGGTGGTGCTCTCTACGGGCCCTTGGAAGACCTCCCCGTTTGTCTCCAAAGGCCGGTTTGCAAGCACTCATGCCCGCTGTTCCCGCCAGCCGCGCACAATGCTCCCAAGCCTAGGAGAAAAGCGCTTCGGGGTGGTGCTCTCTCCCGGCCCTTGGAAGACCTCCCCGGCTGCCTCCAAAGGCCGGTTTGCAAGCACTCAATCCCGCTGTTCCCGCCAGCCGCGCACAATGCTCCCAAGCCCGGGAGAAAAGCGCTTCGGGGTGGTGCTCTCTCCCGGCCCTTGGAAGACCTCCCCGGCTGCCTCCAAAGGCTGGTTTTCAAGAACTCCCTCCCGCTGACCCGCCAGCCGCACACAATGCTCCCAAGCCCGGGAGAAAAGCATTTTGGGGTGGTCTCTCTCCGGGCCCTTGGAAGACTCCCCGGCTGCCTCTAAAGGCCGGTTTGCAAGCACTCATGTCCTCTGTTCCCGACAGCCGCGAACAATGCTCCCAATTCCGTGAGAAAAGTGCTTCGGGATGGTGCTCTCTCCGGGCCCTTGGAAGACCTCCCAAGCTGCCTCCAAAGGCCGGTTTGCAAGCACTCCCGCCCGCTGTTCCCGCCAGCCTCGCACAATGCTCCCAAGACCGGGAGAAAAGCGCTTCGGGGTGGTGTTCTCTCCGTGCCAATGGAGGACCTCCCTGGCTGCCCCCAAAGGCTGGTTTGCAAGCACTCCCACTCGCTGTTCCCGCCAGCCACGCACAATCCTCCAAAACCCCGGAGAAAAGCGCTTCGGGGTGGTGTTCTCTCCGAGCCCATGGAAGACCTCCCGGGGTGCCCCCAAAGGCCGGTTTGGAAGCACTTCCACTCGCTGTTCCCGCCATCCGCGCACAATGCTCCCAAGCCCGGGAGAAAAGCATTTTGGGGTGGTGCTCACACCGGGCCCTGGAAGACCTCCCCGGCTGCCTCCAAAGGACGGTTTTCAAGCACTCCTGCCTGCTGTTCCCGCCACCCGCGCACAATGCTCCCAAGCCCGGGAGAAAAGCGCTTCGGGGTGGTGCTCTCTACAGGCCCTTGGAAGACCTCCCCGGCTGCCTCCAAAGGCCGGTTTGCAAGGATTCCTTCCTGCTGTTCCCGCCATCCGCGCACAATGCTCCCAAGCCCGGGAGAAAAGCATTTTGGGGTGGTGCTCACACCGGGCCCTGGAAGACCTCCCCGGCTGCCTCCAAAGGACGGTTTTCAAGCACTCCTGCCTGCTGTTCCCGCCACCCGCGCAGAATGCTCCCAAGCGCGGGAGAAAAGCGCTTCGGGGTGGTGCTCTCTACAGGCCCTTGGAAGACCTCCCTGGCTGCCTCCAAAGGCCGGTTTGCAAGGACTCCTTCCTGCTGTTCCCGCCAGCCATGCACAATGCTCCCAAGCCCGGGAGAAAAGCATTTTGGGGTGGTGCTCACTCCGGGCCCTTGGAAGACCTCCCCGGCTGCCTCCAGTGGCCAGTTTGCAAGCACTCATGCCCGCTGTTCCAACAGCCCCGCACAATGCTCCCAAACCCGGGAGAAAAGCTTTTTGGGGTGGTGCTCACACCGGGCCCTGGAAGACCTCCCCGGCTGCCTCCAAAGGCCAGTTTGCAAGCAGTCCTGCCTGCTGTTCCCGCCAGCCGCGCACAATGCTCCCAAGCCCGGGAGAAAAGCGCTTCGGGGTGGTGCTCTCTCCGGGCCCTTGGAAGACGTCCCCGGCTGCCTCCAAAGGCCGGTTTGCAAGCACTCATGCCCGTTGTTCCCACCAGCCGCGCACAATGCTCCCAAGCCCGGGAGAAAAGCATTTTGGGGTGGTGCTCATTCCGGGCCCTTGGAAGACCTCCCCGGCTGCCTCCAAAGGCCAGTTTGCAAGCAGTCCTGCCTGCTGTTCCCGCCAGCCGCGCACAATGTTCCCAAGTCCGGGAGAAAAGCGCTTCGGGGTGGTGCTCTCTCCGGGCCCTTTCAAGACCTCCCCGGCTGCCTCCAAAGGCCGGTTTGTAAGTACTCATTCCCGCTGCTTCCGCCAGCCACGCACAATGCTCCCAAGCCCGGGAGAAAAGCATTTTGGGGTGGTGCTCTCTCCGGGCCCTTGGAAGACCTCCCGGGCTGCCTCCAAAGGCCGGTTTGCAAGCATTCATGTCCGTTGTTCCCGACAGCCGCGCACAATGCTCCCAAGCCCGAGAGAAAAGCATTTTGGGGTGGTGATCAGTCCGGCCCTTGGAAGACCTCCCCGGCTGCCTCCAAAGGACAGTTTGCAAGCACTCATGCCCGCTGTTCCCGCCAGCCGCGCACAATGCTCCCAAGACCGTGAGAAAAGCGCTTCGGGGTGGTGTTCTCTCAGGGACCATGGAGGACCTCCCCGGCTGCCCCCAAAGGCCGGTTTGCAAGCATTCCCACTCGCTGTTCCCGCCAGGCACACACAATGTTCCAAAACCCCGGAGAAAAGCGCTTCGGGGTGGTGCTCTCTCCGCGCCCTTGGAAGACTTCTCTGGCTGCCGCCAAAGGCCGGTTTGCAAGAATTCCCTCCCGCTGTCCCACCAGCCGCACACAATGCTCCAAAACCCGAGAGAAAAGCGCTTCGAGGTGGTGCTCTCTCCGGTCCCTTGGAAGACCTCCCCGGCTGCCTCCAAAGGCCGGTTTGCAAGCACTCCTGCCTGCTGTTCCCGCCACGCGCGCACAATGCTCCCAAGCCCGGAAGAAAAGCATTTTGGGGTAGTGCTCTCTCCGGGCCCTTGGAAGACCTCCCGGGCTGCCTCCAAAGGCCGGTTTGCAAGCACTCATGTCCGCTGTTCCCGACAGCCGCGCACAATGCTCCCAAGCCCGGGAGAAAAGCATTTTGGGGTGGTGATCAGTCCGGGCCCTTGGAAGACCTCCCCGGCTGCCTCCAAAGGACAGTTTGCAAGAACTCATGCCCGCTGTTCCCGCCAGGCACGCACAATGCTCCCAAGCCCGGGAGAAAAGCGCTTCGGGGTGGTGCTCTCACCGGGCCCTTGCCCCTGAGCCTGGGGGCAATGCAGGGGGATCACACTCCCAGGCCAAGGCAGAACCACATGCAAACGTCTGTTCCTGGTCCCTGCACCGGCAGAGAGCTCGGGGGAGCCAGAGTATGCCAGGCAGCTGCTGGGTTGGCGGCCTGTGTGGAAAGGGGCAGAGCCGACCTAGGGGCAAGTTGGGCCTCTTGCTCTCCCTGCTGCCCTGAGGCTGCTGGGTCAAAGAGGTCTTGGGCATCCAGCACTTTGCTGGTCCCTTCCCTCTGACGAGGCCCTCTGAGCTCCAGCACCTTGCAGTGTGGAGACAGCCCCTGCCAGCATCCTCCTCTCCAAAGAGGCCTCAACCGAGGCCTACGCCCAGGGAAAAAGCACCAGCGGGGATGATCCTGGGGAGGCGCACGGACATGTCTGGACCCAGTCCCCGCAGCCTGCCCCTTGGTGGGGCAGTACCCCCGGAGGCCAGGAAGGTCTGGGCAAGGCTGGCCAGGGGCAGGGGCCCTGCTGGGTCCTGCCCATGGCCTGTGAGGCCTCTGAGCACAACCGGCCCTCTCCCACTGGAAGACCTCCCCGGCTGCCTCCAAAGTCCTGTTTGCAAACACTCCCGCCCGCTGTTCACGCCAGGCTTGCACAATGCTCCCAAGCCCGGGAGAAAAGCGCTTCGGTGTGGTGCTCTCTCCGGGCCCTTGCCCCTGAGCCTGTGGGCAAGGCAGGGGGAAAACACTCCCAGACCAAGGCAGAACCACATGCACACGTCTGTTCCTGTCCCCTGCACCGGCAGAGAGCTCGGCGGAGCCAGAGTCTCTCAGGCAGGTGCTGGGCTGGCCGCCTGTGTGGGAAGGTGCAGAGCCGCCCTAGGGGCAATTTGGGCCTCTTGCTCTCCCTGCTGCCCTGAGGCTGCTGGGCCAAAGACGTCTTGGGCATCCAGCCTCTTACTGGTCCCTTCCCTCCGACGAGGCCCTCTGAGCTCCAGCACCTTGCAGTGTGGAGACAGCACCTGCCAGCAATCTCCTCTCCAAGGAGGCCTCAACCGAGGCCTAGGCCCAGGGGAAAGGCACCAGCGGGGATGAGCCAGGGGAGGCGCCCGGGCATGTCTGGACCCTGTCCCCGCATCCTGCTCCATGGTGGGGCAGTACCCCCGGAGGCCAGGAAGGTCTGGGCAAGGCTGTCCAGGGGCAGGGGCCCTGCTGGGTCCTGCCCCTGGCCTGTGGGGCCTCTGAGCACAACCGGCCCTCTCCCACTGGAAGACCTCCCCGGCTGCCTCCAAAGGCCGGTTTGCAAGCACTCATGCCCGTTGTTCCCACCAGCTTCGCACAATGCTTCCAAGCCCGGGAGAAAAGCATTTTGGGGTGGTGCTCACTCCGGGCCCTTGGAAGACCTCCCAGGCTGCCTCCAAAGGCCAGTTTGCAAGCACTCCTGTCTGCTGTTCCCGCCAGGCGCGCACAATGCTCCCAAGCCCGGGAGAAAAGCGCTTCGGGGTGGTGCTCTCTCCGGGCACTTTCAAGACCTCCCCGGCTGCCTCCAAAGGCCGGTTTGTAAGTACTCATTCCTGCTGCTTCCGCCAGCCACGCACAATGCTTCCAAGCCCGGGAGAAAAGCATTTTGGGGTGGTGCTCACTCCGGGCCCTTGGAAGACCTCCCCGGCTGCCTCCAAAGGCCGGTTTGCCAACAGTCCCGCCCGCTGTTCCCGCCAGGCACGCACAATGCTCCCAAGCCCGGGAGAAAAGCGCTTCGGGGTGTTCCTCTCTCCGGGCCCTTGCCCCTGAGCCTGGGGGCCAGGCAGTGGGTCCACACTCCCAGACCAAGGCAGAACCACATGCACACGTCTGTTCCTGACCCCTGCACCGGCAGAGAGCTCGGGGGAGCCAGAGTCTGTCAAGCAGCTGCTGGGTTGGCTGCCTGTGTGGGAAGGGGCCGAGCCGACCTAGGGGCAAGTTGGGCCTCTTGCTCTCCCTGCTGCCCTGAGGCTGCTGGGCCAAAGACGTCTTGGGCATCCAGCCCCTTGCTGGTCCCTTCCCGCTGACGAGGCCCTCTGGGCTCCAGCACCTTGCAGTGTGGAGACAGCCCCTGCCATCAACCTCGTTTCCAAGGAGGCCTCAACCGAGGCCTAGGCCCAGGGGAAAGGCACCAGCGGGGATGAGCCAGGGGAGGCGCCCGGGCATGTCTGGACCCAGTCCCCGCAGCCTGCCCCTTGGTGGGGCAGTACCCCCGGAGGCCAGGAAGATCTGGGAAAGGCTGGCCAGGGGCAGGGGCCCTGCTGGGTCCTGCCCCTGGCCTGTGGGGCCTCTGAGCACAACCGGCCCTCTCCCGCTGGAAGACCTCCCCGGCTGCCTCCAAAGGCCGGTTTGCATGCACTCATTTCCGCTGTTCCCGACAGCCGCGCACAATGCTCCCAATTCCGGGAGAAAAGTGCTTCGGGATGCTGCTCTCTCCGGGCTTTTGGAAGACCTCCCCGGCTGCCTCCAAAGGCCGGTTTGCAAGCACTCCTGCCCGCTGTTCCCGCCAGCCTCGCACAATGCTCCCAAGATCGGGAGAAAAGCGCTTCGGGGTGGTGTTCTCTCCGTGCCCATGGAGGACCTCCCTGGCTGCCCCCAAAGGCCGGTTTGCAAGCACTCCCACTCGCTGTTCCCGCCAGCCATGCACAATCCTCCAAAACCCCAGAGAAAAGCGCTTCGGGGTGCTGTTTTCTCAGTGCCTATGGAAGACCTCCCGGGGTGCCCCCAAAGGCCGGTTTGGAAGCACTCCGACTCGCTGTTCCCGCCATCCGCGCAAATGTTCCAAGCCCGGGAGAAAAGCGCTTCTGGGTGGTGCTCTTTCCTGGCCCTTGGAAGACCTCCCCGGCTGCCTCCAAAGGCCGGTTTGCAAGCACTCCCGCCCGCTGTTCCCGCCAGCCGCGCACAATGCTCCCAATCACGGGTGAAAAGCGCTTCCGGGTGGTGCTCTCTCCGGGCCCTTGGAAGACCTCCCCGTCTGCCTCCAATTGCCAGTTTGCAAGCACTCATGCCCGCTGTTCCCACCAGCCGCGCACAATGCTCCCAAGCCCGGGAGAAAAGCTTTTTGGGGTGGTGCTCACACCGGGCCCTGGAAGACCTCCCCGGCTGCCTCCAAAGGACGGTTTGCAAGCACTCATGTCCGCTGTTCCCGACAGCCGCGCACAATGCTCCCAATTCCGGGAGAAAAGTGCTTCGGGATGGTGCTCTCTGTGGGCCATTGGAAGACCTCCCAAGCTGCCTCCAAAGGCCGGTTTGCAAGCACTCCCGCCCGCTGTTCCTGCCAGCCTCACACAATGCTCCCAAGACCGGGAGAAAAGCGCTTCGGGGTGGTGTTGTCTCCGTGCCAATGGAGGACCTCCCTGGCTGCCCCCAAAGGCCGGTTTGCAAGCACTCCCACTCGCTGTTCCCGCCAGCCACGCACAATCCTCCAAAACCCCGGAGAAAAGCGCTTCGGGGTGGTGTTCTCTCCGTGCCCATGGAAGACCTCCCGTGGTGCCCCCAAAGGCCGGTTTGGAAGCACTCCCACTCGCTGTTCCCGCCATCCGCGCAAATGTTCCAAGCCCGGGAGAAATGCGCTTCTGGGTGGTGCTCTCTCCTGGCCCTTGGAAGACCTCCCAGGCTGCCTCCAAAGGCCGGTTTGCAAGCACTCCTTCCTGCTGTTCCCGCCAGCCACGCACAATGCTCCCAAGCCCGGGAGAAAAGCATTTTGGGGTGGTGCTCACTCCGGGCCCTTGGAAGACCTCCCCGGCTGCCTCCAATGGCCAGTTTGCAAGCACTCATGGCCGCTGTTCCCACCAGCCGCGCACAATGCTCCCAAGCCCGGGAGAAAAGCTTTTTGGGGTGGTGCTCACACCGGGACCTGGAAGACCTCCCCGGTTGCCTCCAAAGGCGGGTTTTCAAGCACTCCTGCCTGCTGTTCCCGCCACCTGCGCACAATGCTCCCAAGCCCGGGAGAAAAGCGCTTCGGGGTTGTGCTCTCTACAGGCCCTTGGAAGACCTCCCCAGCTGCCTCCAAAGGCCGGTTTGCAAGCACTCCTTCCTGCTGTTCCCGCCAGCCACGCACAATGCTCCCAAACCCGGGAGAAAAGCATTTTGGGGTGGTGCTCTCTACAGGCCTTTGGAAGAACTCCCCGGCTGCCTCCAATGGCCAGTTTGCAAGCACTCATGGCCGCTGTTCCCACCAGCCGCGCACAATGCTCCCAAGCCCGGGAGAAAAGCTTTTTGGGGTGGTGCTCACACCGGGCCCTGGAAGACCTCCCCGGCTGCCTCCAAAGGACGGTTTTCAAGCACTCCTGCCTGCTGTTCCCGCCACCCGCGCACAATGCTCCCAAGCCCGGGAGAAAAGCGCTTCGGGGTGGTGTTCTCTACAGGCCCTTGGAAGACCTCCCCGGCTGCCTCCAAAGGCCGGTTTGCAAGGACTCCTTCCTGCTGTTCCCGCCAGCCACGCACAATCCTCCAAAACCCCGGAGAAAAGCGCTTCGGGGTGGTGTTCTCTCCGTGCCCATGGAAGACCTCCCGGGGTGCCCCCAAAGGCCGGTTTGGAAGCACTCCCACTTGCTATTCCCGCCATCAGCGCAAATGTTCCAAGCCCGGGAGAAATGCGCTTCTGAGTGGTGCTCTCTCCTGGCCCTTGGAAGACCTCCCAGGCTGCCTCCAAAGGCCGGTTTGCAAGCACTCCCGCCCGCTGTTCCATCCAGACACGCACAATGCTCCCAAGCCCGGGAGAAAAGCATTTTGGGGTGGTGCTCACACCGGGCCCTGGAAGACCTCCCCGGCTGCCTCCAAAGGACGGTTTTCAAGCACTCCTGCCTGCTGTTCCCGCCACCCGCGCACATTGCTCCCAAGCCCGGGAGAAAAGCGCTTCGGGGTGGTGCTCTCTACAGGCCCTTGGAAGACCTCCCCGGCTGCCTCCAAAGGCCGGTTTGCAAGCACTCCTTCCTGCTGTTCGCGCCAGCCACGCACAATGCTCCCAAGCCCGGGAGAAAAGCATTTTGGGGTGGTGCTCACTCCGGGCCCTTGGAAGACCTCCCCGGCTGCCTCCAATGGCCAGTTTGTAAGCACTCATGGCCGCTGTTCCCACCAGCCGCGCACAATGCTCCCAAGCCCGGGAGAAAAGCGCTTCGGGGTGGTGCTCTCACCGGACCCTTGCCCCTGAGCCTGGGGGCAATGCAGGGGGAACACACTCCCAGGCCAAGGCAGAACCACATGCACACGTCTGTTCCTGCCCCCTGCACCGGCAGAGAGCTCAGGGGAGCCAGAGTCTGTCAGGCAGCTGCTGGGCTGGCCGCCTGTGTGGGACGGGGCAGAGCCGACCTAGGGGCAAGTTGGGCCTCTTGCTCTCCCTGCTGCCCTGAGGCTGCGGGCCAAAGAGGTCTTGGGCATCCAGCCCCTTGCTGGTCCCTTCCCTCTGACGAGGCCCTCTGAGCTCCAGCACCTTGCAGTGTGGAGACAGCCCCTGCCAGCAACCTCCTCTCCAAGGAGGCCTCAACCGAGGCCTAGGCCCAGGGGAAAGGCACCAGCGGGGATGAGCCTGGGGAGGCGCCCGGGCATGTCTGGACCCAGTCCCCGCAGCCTGCCCCTTGGTGGGGCTGTAACCGCGGAGGCAGGAAGGTCTGGGCAAGGCTGTCCAGGGGCAGGGGCCCTGCTGGGTCCTGCCCCTGGCCTGTGGGGCCTCTGAGCACAACCGGCCCTCTCCCACTGGAAGACCTCCCCGGCTGCCTCCAAAGGCCGGTTTGCAAGCACTCCCGCCCACTGTTCCCACCAAGCGCGCACAATGCTCCCAAGCCCGGGAGAAAAGCGCTTTGGGGTGGTGCTCTCTCCGGGCCCTTGCCCATGAGCCTGGGGGACAGGCAGGGGGTCCACACTCCCAGGCCAAGGCAGAACCACATGCACACGTCTGTTCCTGCCCCGTGCAATGGCAGAGAGCTCGGGGGAGACAGAGTCTGTCAGGTAGCTGCTGGGCTGGCGGCCTGTGTGGGAAGGGGCAGAGACGACCTAGGGGCAAGTTGGGCCTCTTGCTCTCCCTGCTGCCCTGAGGCTGCTGGGCCAAAGAGGTCTTGGGCATCCAGACCCTTGCTTGTCCCTTCCCTCTGACGAGGCCCTCTGAGCTCCAGCACCTTGCAGTGTGGAGACAGCCCCTGCCAGCAACCTCCTCTCCAAGGAGGCCTCAACCGAGGCCTAGGCCCAGGGGAAAGGCTCCAGCGGGAATGAGCCTGGGGAGGCGCCCGGGCATGTCTGGACCCAGTCCCCGCAGCCTGCCCCTTGGTGGGGCAGTACCCCCGGAGGCCAGGAAGGTCTGGGCAAGGCTGGCCAGGGGCAGGGGCCCTGCTGGGTCCTGCCCCTGGCCTGTAGGGCCTCTGAGCACAACCGGCCCTCTCCCGCTGGAAGACCTCCCCAGCTGCCTCCAAAAGCCAGTTTGCCAACACTCCTGCCCGCTGTTCCCGCCAGGCACGCACAATGCTCCCAAGCCCGGGAGAAATGCGCTTCGGGGTGGTGATCTCTCCGGGCCCTTGCCCCTGAGCTTGGGGGCCAGGCAGGGGGTCCACACTCGCAGGCCAAGGCAGAACCACATGCACACGTCTGTTCCTGCCCCCTGCACCAGCAGAGAGCTCAGGCGAGCCAGTCTGTCAGGCAGCTGCTCGGCTGGCGGCCTGTGTGGGAAGGGGCAGAGCCGACCTAGAGGCAAGTTGGGCCTCTTGCTCTCCCTGCTGCCCTGAGGCTGCTGGGCCAAAGAGGTCTTGGGCATCCAGCCCCTTGCAGGTCCCTTCCCTCTGACGAGGCCCTCTGAGCTCCAGCACCTTGCAGTGTGGAGACAGCCCCTGCCAGCAACCTCCTCTCCAAGGAGGCCTCAACCGAGGCCTAGGCCCAGGGGAAAGGCACCAGCGGGGATGAGCCTGGGGAGGCGCCCGGGCATGTCTGGACCCAGTCCCCGCAGCCTGCCCCTTGGTGGGGCAGTACACCCGGAGGCCAGGAAGGTCTGGGAAAGGCTGGCCAGGGGCAGGGGCCCTGCTGGGTCCTGCCCCTGGCCTGTGGGGCCTCTGAGCACAACCGGCCCTCTCCCACTGGAAGACCTCCCCGGCTGCCTCCAAAGGACGGTTTGCAAGCACTCCCGCCCACTGTTCCCACTAGGCGCGCACAATGCTCCCAAGCCCGGGAGAAAGGTGCTTCGGGGTGGTGCTCTCTCCGGGCCCTTGCCCCTGAGCCTGGGGGCCAGGCATGTGGTCCACACTCCCAGGCCAAGGCAGAACCACATGCACACGTCTGTTCCTGCCCCTTGCACCGGCAGAGAGCTCGGGGGAGACAGAGTCTGTCAGGCAGCTGCTGGGCCGGCCGCTTGTGTGGGAAGGGGCAGAGCCGCCCTAGGGGCAAGTTGGGCCTCTTGCTCTCCCTGCTGCCCTGAGGCTGCTGGGCCAAAGACGTCTTGGGCATCCAGCCCCTTACTGGTCCCTTCCCTCTGACGAGGCCCTCTGAGCTCCAGCACCTTGCAGTGTGGAGACAGCCCCTGCCAGCAACCTCCTCTCCAAGGAGGCCTCAACCGAGGCCTAGGCCCAAGGGAAAGGCACCAGCGGGGATGAGCCTGGGGAGGCGCCCGGGCATGTATGGACCCAGGCCCCGCAGCCTGCCCCTTGGTGGGGCAGTACCCCCGGAGGCCAGGAAGGTCTGGGCAAGGCTGGCCAGGGGCAGGGGCCCTGCTGCGTCCTGCCCCTGGCCTGTGGGGCCTCTGAGCACAACCGGCCCTCTCCCACTGGAAGACCTCCCCGGCTGCCTCCAAAGGCCGGTTTGCAAGCGCTCCCGCCCACTGTTCCCAGCAGGCGTGCACAATGCTCCCAAGCCCGGGAGAAAAGCGCTTCAGGGTGGTGCTCTCTCCGGGCCCTTGCCCCTGAGCCTGGGGGCAAGGCAGGGTGTCCACACTCCCAGGACAAGGCAGAACCACATGCACACGTCTGATCTGCCCCCTGCACCGGCAGAGATCTCGGGGGAGCCAGAGTCTGTCAGGCAGCTGCTGGGCTGGCCGCCTGTGTGGGAAGGGGCAGAGCCGACCTAGGGGCAAGTTGGGCCTCTTGCTCTCCCTGCTGCCCTGAGGCTGCAGGGCCAAAGACGTCTTGGGCATCCAGCCCCTTGCTGGTCCCTTCCCTCTGACGAGGCCCTCTGAGCTCCAGTACCTTGCAGTGTGGAGACAGCCCCTGCCAGCAACCTCCTCTCCAAGGACGCCTCAACCGAGGCCTAGGCCCAGGGGAAAGGCACCAGCGGGGATGAGCCTGGGGAGGCGCCCGGGCATGTCTGGACCCAGTCCCCGCAGCCTGCCCCTTGGTGGGGCAGTACCCCCGGAGGCCAGGAAGGTCTGGGCAAGGCTGCCAGGGGCAGGGACACTGCTGGGTCCTGCCCCTGGCCTGTGGGGCGTCTGAGCACAACCGGCACTCTCCCGCTGGAAGACCTCCCCGTCTGCCTCGAAAGGCCGGTTTGCAAGCACTCCCGCCCGCTGTTCCCGCCAGGCACGCACAATGCTCCCAAGCCCGGGAGAAAAGCGCTTCGGGGTGGTGCTCTCACCGGGCCCTTGCCCCTGAGCCTGGGGGCCAGGCAGGGTGAACACACTCCCAGGCCAAGGCAGAACGACATGCACACGTCTGTTCCTGCCCCCTACACCGGCAGAGAGCTCGGGAGAGCCAGAGACTGCCAGGCTGCTGCTGGGCTGGCCGCCTGTGTGGGAAGGGGCAGAGCCGACCTAGGGGCAAGTTGGGCCTCTTGCTCTCCCTGCTGCCCTGAGGCTGCTGGGTCAAAGAGGTCTTGGGCAACCAGCCCTTTGCTGGTCCCTTCCCTCTGACGGGGCCCTCTGATCTCCAGCACCTTGAAGTGTGGAGACAGCCCCTGCCAGCAACCTCCTCTCCAAGGAGGCCTCAACCGAGGCCTAGGCCCAGGGGAAAGGCACCAGCGGGGATGAGCCTGGGGAGGCGCCCGGGGATGTCTGGACCCAGTCCCCGCAGCCTGCCCCTTGGTGGGGCAGTACCCCCGGAGGCCAGGAAGGTCTGGGCAAGGCTGGCCAGGGTCAGGGGCCCTGCTGGGTCCTGCCCCTGGCCTGTGGGGCCTCTGAGCACAACCGGCCCTCTCCCACTGGAAGACCTCCCCGGCTGCCTCCAAAGTCCTGTTTGCAAACACTCCCGCCCGCTGTTCACGCCAGGCTCGCACAATGCTCCCAAGCCCGGGAGAAAAGCGCATTGGGGTGGTTCTCTCTCCGGGCCCTTGCCCCTGAGCCTGGGGGCAAGGCACGGGGAACACACTCCCTGGCCAAGGCAGAAACACATGCACACGTCTGTTCCTGTCCCCTGCACCGGCAGAGAGCTTGGGGGAGCCAGAGTCTGGCAGGCAGCTGCTGGGTTGGCCGCCTGTGTGGGAAGGGGCAGAGCCGACCTAGGGGCAAGTTGGGCCTCTTGCTCTCCCTGCTGCCCTGAGGCTGCTGGGCCAAAGACGTCTTGGGCATCCAGCCCCTTACTGGTCCCTTCCCTCTGACGAGGCCCTCTGAGCTCCAGCACCTTGCAGTGTGGAGACAGCCCCTGCCAGCAACCTCCTCTCCAAGGAGGCCTCAACCGAGGCCTAGGCCCAGGGGAAAGGCACCAGCGGGGATGAGCCAGGGGAGGCGCCCGGGCATGTCTGGACCCAGTCCCCGCAGCCTGCCCCTTGGTGGGGCAGTACCCCCGGAGGCCAGGAAGGTCTGGGCAAGGCTGGCCAGGGGCAGGGGCCCTGCTGCGTCCTGCCCCTGGCCTGTGGGGCCTCTGAGCACAACCGGCCCTCTCCCACTGGAAGACCTCCCCGGCTGCCTCCAAAGGCCGGTTTGCAAGCGCTCCCGCCCACTGTTCCCAGCAGGCGTGCACAATGCTCCCAAGCCCGGGAGAAAAGCGCTTCAGGGTGGTGCTCTCTCCGGGCCCTTGCCCATGAGCCTGGGGTCAAGGCACGGTGTCCACACTCCCAGGCCAAGTCAGAACCACATGCACACGTCTGTTCCTGCCCCCTGCACCGGCAGAGAGCTCGGGGGAGCCAGAGTCTGTCAGGCAGCTGCTGGGCTGGCCGCCTGTGTGGGAAGGGGCAGAGCCGACCTAGGGGCAAGTTGGGCCTCTTGCTCTCCCTGCTGCCCTGAGGCTGCTGGGCCAAAGAGGTCTTGGGCATCCATCCCGTTACTGGTCCCTTCCCTCTGACGAGGCCCTCTGAGCTCCAGCACCTTGCAGTGTGGAGAAAGCCCCTGCCAGCAACCTCCTCTCCAAGGAGGCCTCAACCGAGGCCTAGGCCCAGGGGAAAGGCACCAGCGGGGATGAGCCTGGGGAGGCGCCCGGGCATGTCTGGACCCATTCCCCGCAGCCTACCCCTTGGTGGGGCTGTAACCCCGGAGGCAGGAAGGTCTGGGCAAGGCTGGCCAGGGGCAGGGGCCCTGCGGGGTCCTGCCCCTGGCCTGTGGGGCCTCTGAGCACAACCGGCCCTCTCCCACTGGAAGACCTCCCCGGCTGCCTCCAAAGGCCGGTTTGCAAGCACTCCCGCCCACTGTTCCCACCAAGCGCGCACAATTCTCCCAAGCCTGGGAGAAAAGCGCTTCGGGGTGGTGCTCTCTCCGGGCCCTTGCCCCTGAACCTGGACGCCAGGCAGTTGGTCCACACTCGGAGACCAAGGCAGAACCACATGCACACGTCTGTTCCTGACCCCTGCACCGGCAGAGAGCTCGGGAGAGCCAGAGTCTGTCAGGCAGCTGCTGGGCTGGCCGCCTGTGTGGGAAGGGGCAGAGCCGACCTAGGGGCAAGTTGGGCCTCTTCCTCTCCCTGCTGCCCTGAGGCTGCTGGGCCAAAGAGGTCTTGGGCATCCAGCCCCTTGCTGGTCCCTTCCCTCTGATGAGGCCCTCTGAGCTCCAGCACCTTGCAGTGTGGAGACAGCCCCTGCCAGCAACCTCCTCTCCAAGGAGGCCTCAACCGGGGCCTAGGCCTAGGGGAAAGGCACCAGCGGGGATGAGCCTGGGGAGGCGCCCGGCCATGTCTGGACCCAGTCCCCGCAGCCTGCCCCTTGGTGGGGCAGTACCCCCGGAAGCCAGGAAGGTCTCGGCAAGGCTGCCAGGGGCAAGGACACTACTGGGTCCTGCCCCTGGCCTGTTGGGCGTCTGAGCACAACCGGCATTCTCCCGCTGGAAGACCTCCCCGTCTGCCTCCAAAAGACGGTTTGCAAGCACTCCCACCCGCTGTTCCCCCAGGCACGCACAATGCTCCCAAGCCCGGGAGAAAAGCGCTTCGGGGTGGTGCTCTCTCCGGGCCCTTTCCCCTGAGCCTGGGGCCAGGCAGGGGGAACACACTCCCAGGCCAAGTCAGAACCACATGCACACGTCTGTTCCTGCCCCCTGCACCGGCAGAGAGCTCGGGGGAGCCAGAGTCTGTCAGGCAGCTGCTGGGCTGGCCGCCTGTGTGGGAAGGGGCAGAGCCGACCTAGGGGCAAGTTGGGCCTCTTGCTCTCCCTGCTGCCCTGAGGCTGCTGGGCCAAAGAGGTCTTGGGCATCCATCCCGTTACTGGTCCCTTCCCTCTGACGAGGCCCTCTGAGCTCCAGCACCTTGCAGTGTGGAGACAGCCCCTGCCAGCAACCTCCTCTCCAAGGAGGCCTCAACCGAGGCCTAGGCCCAGGGGAAAGGCACCAGCGGGGATGAGCCTGGGGAGGCGCCCGGGCATGTCTGGACCCATTCCCCGCAGCCTACCCCTTGGTGGGGCTGTAACCCCGGAGGCAGGAAGGTCTGGGCAAGGCTGGCCAGGGGCAGGGGCCCTGCTGGGTCCTGCACCTGGCCTGTGGGGCCTCTGAGCACAACCGGCCCTCTCCCACTGGAAGACCTCCCCGGCTGCCTCCAAAGGCCGGTTTGCAAGCACTCCCGCCCACTGTTCCCACCAAGCGCGCACAATTCTCCCAAGCCTGGGAGAAAAGCGCTTCGGGGTGGTGCTCTCTCCGGGCCCTTGCCCCTGAACCTGGACGCCAGGCAGTTGGTCCACACTCGGAGACCAAGGCAGAACCACATGCACACGTCTGTTCCTGACCCCTGCACCGGCAGAGAGCTCGGGGGAGCCAGAGTCTGTCAGGCAGCTGCTGGGCTGGCCGCCTGTGTGGGAAGGGGCAGAGCCGACCTAGGGGCAAGTTGGGCCTCTTCCTCTCCCTGCTGCCCTGAGGCTGCTGGGCCAAAGAGGTCTTGGGCATCCAGCCCCTTGCTGGTCCCTTCCCTCTGATGAGGCCCTCTGAGCTCCAGCACCTTGCAGTGTGGAGACAGCCCCTGCCAGCAACCTCCTCTCCAAGGAGGCCTCAACCGAGGCCTAGGCCTAGGGGAAAGGCACCAGCGGGGATGAGCCTGGGGAGGCGCCCGGCCATGTCTGGACCCAGTCCCCGCAGCCTGCCCCTTGGTGGGGCAGTACCCCCGGAAGCCAGGAAGGTCTCGGCAAGGCTGCCAGGGGCAAGGACACTGCTGGGTCCTGCCCCTGGCCTGTTGGGCGTCTGAGCACAACCGGCATTCTCCCGCTGGAAGACCTCCCCGTCTGCCTCCAAAAGACGGTTTGCAAGCACTCCCACCCGCTGTTCCCCCAGGCACGCACAATGCTCCCAAGCCCGGGAGAAAAGCGCTTCGGGGTGGTGCTCTCTCCGGGCCCTTGCCCCTGAGCCTGGGGCCAGGCAGGGGGAACACACTCCCAGGCCAAGGGAGAACGACATGCACACGTCTGTTCCTGCCCCCTACACCGGCAGAGAGCTCGGGGGAGCCAGAGACTGCCAGGCTGCTGCTGGGCTGGCTGCCTGTGTGGGACGGGGCAGAGCCGACCTAGGGGCAAGTTGGGCCTCTTGCTCTCCCTGCTGACCTGAGGCTGCTGGGTCAAAGAGGTCTTGGGCATCCAGCCCTTTGCTGGTGCCTTCCCTCTGACGAGGCCCTCTGAGCTCCAGCACCTTGCAGTGTGGAGACAGCCCCTGCCAGCAACCTCCTCTCCAAAGAGGCCTCAACCGAGGACTACACCCAGGGGAAAGGCACCAGCGGGGATGATCCTGGGGAGGCGCACGGACATGTCTGGACCCAGTCTCCGCAGCCTGCCCCTTGGTGGGGCAGTACCCCCGGAGTCCAGGAAGGTCTGGGCAAGTCTGGCCAGGGGCAGGGGCCCTGCTGGGTCCTCACCCTGGCCTGTGGGGCCTCTGAGCACAACCGGCCCTCTCCCACTGGAAGACCTCCCCGGCTGCCTCCAAAGTCCTGTTTGCAAACACTCCCGCCCGCTGTTCACGTCAGGCTCGCACAATGCTCCCAAGCCCGGGAGAAAAGCACTTCGGAGTGGTGCTCTCTCCGGGCCCTTGCCCCTGAGCCTGGGGGCAAGGCAGGGGGAACACACTCCCAGGCCAAGGCAGAAACACATGCACACGTCTGTTCCTGTCCCCTGCACCGGCAGAGAGCTTGGGGGAGCCAGAGTCTGTCAGGCAGGTGCTGGGTTGGCCGCCTGTGTGGGAAGGGGCAGAGCCGACCTAGGGGCAAGTTGGGCCTCTTGCTCTCCCTGCTGCCCTGAGGCTGCTGGGCCAAAGAGGTCTTGGGAATCCAGCCCCTCACTGGTCCCTTCACTCTGACGAGGCCCTCTGAGCTCCAGCACCTTGCAGTGTGGAGACAGCCCCTGCCAGCAACCTCCTCTCCAAGGAGGCCTCAAACGAGGCCTAGGCCCAGGGGAAAGGCACCAGCGGGGATGAGCCAGGGGAGGCGCCCGAGCATGTCTGGACCCAGTTCCCGCAGCCTGCCCCTTGGTGGGGCAGTACCCCCGGAGGCCAGGAAGATCTGGGCAAGGCTGGCCAGGGGCAGGGGCCTTGCTGGGTCCTGCCCCTGGCCTGTGGGGCCTCTGAGCACAACCGTCCCTCTCCCCCTGAAAGACCTCCCCGGCTGCCTCCAAAGGCCGGTTTGCAAGCGCTACCGCCCACTGTTCCCAGCAGGCGTGCACAATGCTCCTAAGCCCGGGAGAAAAGCGCTTCAGGGTGGTGCTCTCTCTGGGCCCTTCCCCCTGAGCCTGGGGGCAAGGCAGGGTGTCCACACTCCCAGGCCAAGGCAGAACCACATGCACACGTCTGATCTGCCCCCTGCACCGGCAGAGAGCTCGGGGGAGCCAGAGTCTGTCAGGCAGCTGCTGGGCTGGCCGCCTGTGTGGGAAGTGGCAGAGCCGACCTAGGGGCAAGTTGGGCCTCTTGCTCTCCCTGCTGCCCTGAGGCTGCTGGGCCAAAGAGGTCTTGGGCATCCAACCCCTTGCTGGTCCCTTCCCTCTGACGAGGCCCTCTGAGCTCCAGCACCTTGCAGTGTGGAGACAGCCCCTGCCAGCAACCTCCTCTCCAAGGAGGCCTAAACCGAGGCCTAGGCCCAGGGGAAAGGCACCAGCGGGGATGAGCCTGGGGAGGCGCCCGGGCATGTATGGACCCAGTCCCCGCAGCCTGCCCCTTGGTGGGGCAGTACCCCCGGAGGCGAGGAAGGTCTGGGAAAGGCTGGCAAGGGGCAGGGGCCCTGCTGGGTCCTGCCCCTGGCCTGTGGGGCCTCTGAGCACAACCGGCCCTCTCCCACTGGAAGACGTCCCCGGCTGCCTCCAAAGGCCGGTTTGCAAGCACTCCCGCCCACTGTTGCAACCAAGGGCGCACAACGCTCCCAAGCCCGGGAGAAAATCGCCTCGGGGTGGTGCTCTCTCCGGGCCCTTTCCCCTGAGCCTGGGGGCAAGGCAGGGGGTCCACAACCCAGGCCAAGGCAGAACGACATGCACACGTCTGTTCCTGCCCCATGCACCGGCAGAGAGCTCGGGGGAGCCAGAGTCTGTCAGGCAGCTGCTGGGCTGGCCGCCTGTGTGGGAAGGGGCAGAGC
The DNA here is from genome assembly GCF_033118175.1 of Dama dama. NCBI lineage: Eukaryota > Metazoa > Chordata > Mammalia > Artiodactyla > Cervidae > Dama > Dama dama. Next base: position 3,582,886 of record NW_026870889.1, read on the forward strand.
CGACCTAGGGGCAAGTTGGGCCTCTTGCTCTCCCTGCTGCCCTGAGGCTGCTGGGACCAAAGAGATCTTGGGCATCCAGCCCCTTGCTTGTCCCTTCCCTCTGACGAGGCCCTCTGAGCTCCAGCACCTTGCAGTGTGGAGACAGCCCCTGCCAGCAACCTCCTCTCCAAGGAGGCCTCAACCGAGGCCTAGGCCCAGGGGAAAGGCACCAGCGGGGATGAGCCAGGGGAGGCGCCCGAGCATGTCTGGACCCAGTTCCCGCAGCCTGCCCCTTGGTGGGGCAGTACCCCCGGAGGCCAGGAAGATCTGGGCAAGGCTGGCCAGGGGCAGGGGCCCTGCTGGGTCCTGCCCCTGGCCTGTGGGGCCTCTGAGCAGAACCGGCCCTCTCCCCTTGAAAGACCTCCCCGGCTGCCTCCAAAGGCCGGTTTGCAAGCGCTACCGCCCACTGTTCCCAGCAGGCGTGCACAATGCTCCTAAGCCCGGGAGAAAAGCGCTTCAGGGTGGTGCTCTCTCTGGGCCCTTCCCCCTGAGCCTGGGGGCAAGGCAGGGTGTCCACACTCCCAGGCCAAGGCAGAACCACATGCACACGTCTGATCTGCCCCCTGCACCGGCAGAGAGCTCGGGGGAGCCAGAGTCTGTCAGGCAGCTGCTGGGCTGGCCGCCTGTGTGGGAAGTGGCAGAGCCGACCTAGGGGCAAGTTGGGCCTCTTGCTCTCCCTGCTGCCCTGAGGCTGCTGGGCCAAAGAGGTCTTGGGCATCCAACCCCTTGCTGGTCCCTTCCCTCTGACGAGGCCCTCTGAGCTCCAGCACCTTGCAGTGTGGAGACAGCCCCTGCCAGCAACCTCCTCTCCAAGGAGGCCTAAACCGAGGCCTAGGCCCAGGGGAAAGGCACCAGCGGGGATGAGCCTGGGGAGGCGCCCGGGCATGTATGGACCCAGTCCCCGCAGCCTGCCCCTTGGTGGGGCAGTACCCCCGGAGGCGAGGAAGGTCTGGGAAAGGCTGGCAAGGGGCAGGGGCCCTGCTGGGTCCTGCCCCTGGCCTGTGGGGCCTCTGAGCACAACCGGCCCTCTCCCACTGGAAGACGTCCCCGGCTGCCTCCAAAGGCCGGTTTGCAAGCACTCCCGCCCACTGTTGCAACCAAGGGCGCACAACGCTCCCAAGCCCGGGAGAAAATCGCCTCGGGGTGGTGCTCTCTCCGGGCCCTTTCCCCTGAGCCTGGGGGCAAGGCAGGGGGTCCACAACCCAGGCCAAGGCAGAACGACATGCACACGTCTGTTCCTGCCCCATGCACCGGCAGAGAGCTCGGGGGAGCCAGAGTCTGTCAGGCAGCTGCTGGGCTGGCCGCCTGTGTGGGAAGGGGCAGAGCCGACCTAGGGGCAAGTTGGGCCTCTTGCTCTCCCTGCTGCCCTGAGGCTGCTGGGACCAAAGAGATCTTGGGCATCCAGCCCCTTGCTTGTCCCTTCCCTCTGACGAGGCCCTCTGAGCTCCAGCACCTTGCAGTGTGGAGACAGCCCCTGCCAGCAACCTCCTCTCCAAGGAGGCCTCAACCGAGGCCTAGGCCCAGGGGAAAGGCACCAGCGGGGATGAGCCAGGGGAGGCGCCCGAGCATGTCTGGACCCAGTTCCCGCAGCCTGCCCCTTGGTGGGGCAGTACCCCCGGAGGCCAGGAAGATCTGGGCAAGGCTGGCCAGGGGCAGGGGCCCTGCTGGGTCCTGCCCCTGGCCTGTGGGGCCTCTGAGCAGAACCGGCCCTCTCCCCTTGAAAGACCTCCCCGGCTGCCTCCAAAGGCCGGTTTGCAAGCGCTACCGCCCACTGTTCCCAGCAGGCGTGCACAATGCTCCTAAGCCCGGGAGAAAAGCGCTTCAGGGTGGTGCTCTCTCTGGGCCCTTCCCCCTGAGCCTGGGGGCAAGGCAGGGTGTCCACACTCCCAGGCCAAGGCAGAACCACATGCACACGTCTGATCTGCCCCCTGCACCGGCAGAGAGCTCGGGGGAGCCAGAGTCTGTCAGGCAGCTGCTGGGCTGGCCGCCTGTGTGGGAAGTGGCAGAGCCGACCTAGGGGCAAGTTGGGCCTCTTGCTCTCCCTGCTGCCCTGAGGCTGCTGGGCCAAAGAGGTCTTGGGCATCCAACCCCTTGCTGGTCCCTTCCCTCTGACGAGGCCCTCTGAGCTCCAGCACCTTGCAGTGTGGAGACAGCCCCTGCCAGCAACCTCCTCTCCAAGGAGGCCTAAACCGAGGCCTAGGCCCAGGGGAAAGGCACCAGCGGGGATGAGCCTGGGGAGGCGCCCGGGCATGTATGGACCCAGTCCCCGCAGCCTGCCCCTTGGTGGGGCAGTACCCCCGGAGGCGAGGAAGGTCTGGGAAAGGCTGGCAAGGGGCAGGGGCCCTGCTGGGTCCTGCCCCTGGCCTGTGGGGCCTCTGAGCACAACCGGCCCTCTCCCACTGGAAGACGTCCCCGGCTGCCTCCAAAGGCCGGTTTGCAAGCACTCCCGCCCACTGTTGCAACCAAGGGCGCACAACGCTCCCAAGCCCGGGAGAAAATCGCCTCGGGGTGGTGCTCTCTCCGGGCCCTTTCCCCTGAGCCTGGGGGCAAGGCAGGGGGTCCACAACCCAGGCCAAGGCAGAACGACATGCACACGTCTGTTCCTGCCCCATGCACCGGCAGAGAGCTCGGGGGAGCCAGAGTCTGTCAGGCAGCTGCTGGGCTGGCCGCCTGTGTGGGAAGGGGCAGAGCCGACCTAGGGGCAAGTTGGGCCTCTTGCTCTCCCTGCTGCCCTGAGGCTGCTGGGACCAAAGAGATCTTGGGCATCCAGCCCCTTGCTTGTCCCTTCCCTCTGACGAGGCCCTCTGAGCTCCAGCACCTTGCAGTGTGGAGACAGCCCCTGCCAGCAACCTCCTCTCCAAGGAGGCCTCAACCGAGGCCTAGGCCCAGGGGAAAGGCACCAGCGGGGATGAGCCTGGGGAGGCGCCCGGCCATGTCTGGACCCAGTCCCCGCAGCCTGCCCCTTGGTGGGGCAGTACCCCCGGAGGCCAGGAAGGTCTGGGCAAGGCTGGCCACGGGCAGGGGCCCTGCTGGGTCCTGCACCTGGCCTGTGGGGCCTCTGAGCACAACCGGCCCTCTCCCACTGGAAGACCTCCCCGGCTGCCTCCAAAGGCCGGTTTGCAAGCACTCCCGCCCACTGTTCCCACCAAGCGCGCACAATTCTCCCAAGCCTGGGAGAAAAGCGCTTCGGGGTGGTGCTCTCTCCGGGCCCTTGCCCCTGAACCTGGACGCCAGGCAGTTGGTCCACACTCGGAGACCAAGGCAGAACCACATGCACACGTCTGTTCCTGACCCCTGCACCGGCAGAGAGCTCGGGGGAGCCAGAGTCTGTCAGGCAGCTGCTGGGCTGGCCACCTGTGTGGGAAGGGGCAGAGCCGACCTAGGGGCAAGTTGGGCCTCTTCCTCTCCCTGCTGCCCTGAGGCTGCTGGGCCAAAGAGGTCTTGGGCATCCAGCCCCTTGCTGGTCCCTTCCCTCTGATGAGGCCCTCTGAGCTCCAGCACCTTGCAGTGTGGAGACAGCCCCTGCCAGCAACCTCCTCTCCAAGGAGGCCTCAACCGAGGCCTAGGCCTAGGGGAAAGGCACCAGCGGGGATGAGCCTGGGGAGGCGCCCGGCCATGTCTGGACCCAGTCCCCGCAGCCTGCCCCTTGGTGGGGCAGTACCCCCGGAAGCCAGGAAGGTCTCGGCAAGGCTGCCAGGGGCAAGGACACTGCTGGGTCCTGCCCCTGGCCTGTTGGGCGTCTGAGCACAACCGGCATTCTCCCGCTGGAAGACCTCCCCGTCTGCCTCCAAAAGACGGTTTGCAAGCACTCCCACCCGCTGTTCCCCCAGGCACGCACAATGCTCCCAAGCCCGGGAGAAAAGCGCTTCGGGGTGGTGCTCTCTCCGGGCCCTTGCCCCTGAGCCTGGGGCCAGGCAGGGGGAACACACTCCCAGGCCAAGGGAGAACGACATGCACACGTCTGTTCCTGCCCCCTACACCGGCAGAGAGCTCGGGGGAGCCAGAGACTGCCAGGCTGCTGCTGGGCTGGCTGCCTGTGTGGGACGGGGCAGAGCCGACCTAGGGGCAAGTTGGGCCTCTTGCTCTCCCTGCTGCCCTGAGGCTGCTGGGTCAAAGAGGTCTTGGGCATCCAGCCCTTTGCTGGTGCCTTCCCTCTGACGAGGCCCTCTGAGCTCCAGCACCTTGCAGTGTGGAGACAGCCCCTGCCAGCAACCTCCTCTCCAAAGAGGCCTCAACCGAGGACTACACCCAGGGGAAAGGCACCAGCGGGGATGATCCTGGGGAGGCGCACGGACATGTCTGGACCCAGTCTCCGCAGCCTGCCCCTTGGTGGGGTAGTACCCCCGGAGGCCAGGAAGGTCTGGGCAAGGCTGCCAGAGGCAGGGACACTGCTGGGTCCTGCCCCTGGCCTGTGGGGCCTCTGAGAACAACTGGCACTCTCCCGCTGGAAGACCTCCCCGTCTGCCTCCAAAGGCTGGTTTGCAAGCACTCAATCCCGCTGTTCACGCCAGCTGCGCACAATGCTCCCAAGCCCGGGAGAAAAGCATTTTGGGGTGGTGCTCACTCCGGGCTTTGGAAGACCTCCCCGGCTGCCTCCAAGGCCGGTTTGCAAGCACTTCTGCCTGCTGTTCCCGCCACCCGCGCACAATGCTCCCAAGCCCGGGAGAAAAGCGTTTCGGGGTGGTGTTCTCTCTGGGCCCAAGAAAGACCTCCCTGGCTGCCCCCAAATGCCGGTTTGCAAGCACTCCCACTCGCTGTTCCCGCCATCCGTGCAAATGCTCCAAGCCCAGGAGAAAAGCCCTTCAGGGTGGTGCTCTCTCCCGGCCCTTGGAAGACCTCCCCGGCTGCCTCCAAAGGCTGGATTTCAAGTACTCCCTCCCGCTGTCCCGCCAGCCGCACACAATGCTCCCAATCACGGGAGAAAAGCGCTTCGGGGTGGTGCTCTCTACGGGCCCTTGGAAGACCTCCCCGTTTGTCTCCAAAGGCCGGTTTGCAAGCACTCATGCCCGCTGTTCCCGCCAGCCGCGCACAATGCTCCCAAGCCTAGGAGAAAAGCGCTTCGGGGTGGTGCTCTCTCCCGGCCCTTGGAAGACCTCCCCGGCTGCCTCCAAAGGCCGGTTTGCAAGCACTCAATCCCGCTGTTCCCGCCAGCCGCGCACAATGCTCCCAAGCCCGGGAGAAAAGCGCTTCGGGGTGGTGCTCTCTCCCGGCCCTTGGAAGACCTCCCCGGCTGCCTCCAAAGGCTGGTTTTCAAGAACTCCCTCCCGCTGACCCGCCAGCCGCACACAATGCTCCCAAGCCCGGGAGAAAAGCATTTTGGGGTGGTCTCTCTCCGGGCCCTTGGAAGACTCCCCGGCTGCCTCTAAAGGCCGGTTTGCAAGCACTCATGTCCTCTGTTCCCGACAGCCGCGAACAATGCTCCCAATTCCGTGAGAAAAGTGCTTCGGGATGGTGCTCTCTCCGGGCCCTTGGAAGACCTCCCAAGCTGCCTCCAAAGGCCGGTTTGCAAGCACTCCCGCCCGCTGTTCCCGCCAGCCTCGCACAATGCTCCCAAGACCGGGAGAAAAGCGCTTCGGGGTGGTGTTCTCTCCGTGCCAATGGAGGACCTCCCTGGCTGCCCCCAAAGGCTGGTTTGCAAGCACTCCCACTCGCTGTTCCCGCCAGCCACGCACAATCCTCCAAAACCCCGGAGAAAAGCGCTTCGGGGTGGTGTTCTCTCCGAGCCCATGGAAGACCTCCCGGGGTGCCCCCAAAGGCCGGTTTGGAAGCACTTCCACTCGCTGTTCCCGCCATCCGCGCACAATGCTCCCAAGCCCGGGAGAAAAGCATTTTGGGGTGGTGCTCACACCGGGCCCTGGAAGACCTCCCCGGCTGCCTCCAAAGGACGGTTTTCAAGCACTCCTGCCTGCTGTTCCCGCCACCCGCGCACAATGCTCCCAAGCCCGGGAGAAAAGCGCTTCGGGGTGGTGCTCTCTACAGGCCCTTGGAAGACCTCCCCGGCTGCCTCCAAAGGCCGGTTTGCAAGGATTCCTTCCTGCTGTTCCCGCCATCCGCGCACAATGCTCCCAAGCCCGGGAGAAAAGCATTTTGGGGTGGTGCTCACACCGGGCCCTGGAAGACCTCCCCGGCTGCCTCCAAAGGACGGTTTTCAAGCACTCCTGCCTGCTGTTCCCGCCACCCGCGCAGAATGCTCCCAAGCGCGGGAGAAAAGCGCTTCGGGGTGGTGCTCTCTACAGGCCCTTGGAAGACCTCCCTGGCTGCCTCCAAAGGCCGGTTTGCAAGGACTCCTTCCTGCTGTTCCCGCCAGCCATGCACAATGCTCCCAAGCCCGGGAGAAAAGCATTTTGGGGTGGTGCTCACTCCGGGCCCTTGGAAGACCTCCCCGGCTGCCTCCAGTGGCCAGTTTGCAAGCACTCATGCCCGCTGTTCCAACAGCCCCGCACAATGCTCCCAAACCCGGGAGAAAAGCTTTTTGGGGTGGTGCTCACACCGGGCCCTGGAAGACCTCCCCGGCTGCCTGCAAAGGCCGGTTTTCAAGCACTCCTGCCTGCTGTTCCCGCCACCCGCGCACAATACTCCCAAGCCCGGGAGAAAAGCGCTTCGGGGTGGTGCTCTCTACAGGCCCTTGGAAGACCTCCCCCGCTGCCTCCAAAGGCCGGTTTGCAAGGACTCCTTCCTGCTGTTCCCGCCAGCCACGCACAATGCTCCCAAGCCCGGGAGAAAAGTGCTTCGGGGTGGTGATCTCTCCGGGCCCTTGGAAGTCGTCCCCGGCTGCCTCCAAAGGCCGGTTTGCAAGCACTCATGCCCGTTGTTCCCACCAGCCGCGCACAATGCTCCCAAGCCCGGGAGAAAAGCATTTTGGGGTGGTGCTCACTCCGGGCCCTTGGAAGACCTCCCCGGCTGCCTCCAAAGGCCAGTTTGCAAGCAGTCCTGCCTGCTGTTCCCGCCAGCCGCGCACAATGCTCCCAAGCCCGGGAGAAAAGCGCTTCGGGGTGGTGCTCTCTCCGGGCCCTTGGAAGACGTCCCCGGCTGCCTCCAAAGGCCGGTTTGCAAGCACTCATGCCCGTTGTTCCCACCAGCCGCGCACAATGCTCCCAAGCCCGGGAGAAAAGCATTTTGGGGTGGTGCTCATTCCGGGCCCTTGGAAGACCTCCCCGGCTGCCTCCAAAGGCCAGTTTGCAAGCAGTCCTGCCTGCTGTTCCCGCCAGCCGCGCACAATGTTCCCAAGTCCGGGAGAAAAGCGCTTCGGGGTGGTGCTCTCTCCGGGCCCTTTCAAGACCTCCCCGGCTGCCTCCAAAGGCCGGTTTGTAAGTACTCATTCCCGCTGCTTCCGCCAGCCACGCACAATGCTCCCAAGCCCGGGAGAAAAGCATTTTGGGGTGGTGCTCTCTCCGGGCCCTTGGAAGACCTCCCGGGCTGCCTCCAAAGGCCGGTTTGCAAGCATTCATGTCCGTTGTTCCCGACAGCCGCGCACAATGCTCCCAAGCCCGAGAGAAAAGCATTTTGGGGTGGTGATCAGTCCGGCCCTTGGAAGACCTCCCCGGCTGCCTCCAAAGGACAGTTTGCAAGCACTCATGCCCGCTGTTCCCGCCAGCCGCGCACAATGCTCCCAAGACCGTGAGAAAAGCGCTTCGGGGTGGTGTTCTCTCAGGGACCATGGAGGACCTCCCCGGCTGCCCCCAAAGGCCGGTTTGCAAGCATTCCCACTCGCTGTTCCCGCCAGGCACACACAATGTTCCAAAACCCCGGAGAAAAGCGCTTCGGGGTGGTGCTCTCTCCGCGCCCTTGGAAGACTTCTCTGGCTGCCGCCAAAGGCCGGTTTGCAAGAATTCCCTCCCGCTGTCCCACCAGCCGCACACAATGCTCCAAAACCCGAGAGAAAAGCGCTTCGAGGTGGTGCTCTCTCCGGTCCCTTGGAAGACCTCCCCGGCTGCCTCCAAAGGCCGGTTTGCAAGCACTCCTGCCTGCTGTTCCCGCCACGCGCGCACAATGCTCCCAAGCCCGGAAGAAAAGCATTTTGGGGTAGTGCTCTCTCCGGGCCCTTGGAAGACCTCCCGGGCTGCCTCCAAAGGCCGGTTTGCAAGCACTCATGTCCGCTGTTCCCGACAGCCGCGCACAATGCTCCCAAGCCCGGGAGAAAAGCATTTTGGGGTGGTGATCAGTCCGGGCCCTTGGAAGACCTCCCCGGCTGCCTCCAAAGGACAGTTTGCAAGAACTCATGCCCGCTGTTCCCGCCAGGCACGCACAATGCTCCCAAGCCCGGGAGAAAAGCGCTTCGGGGTGGTGCTCTCACCGGGCCCTTGCCCCTGAGCCTGGGGGCAATGCAGGGGGATCACACTCCCAGGCCAAGGCAGAACCACATGCAAACGTCTGTTCCTGGTCCCTGCACCGGCAGAGAGCTCGGGGGAGCCAGAGTATGCCAGGCAGCTGCTGGGTTGGCGGCCTGTGTGGAAAGGGGCAGAGCCGACCTAGGGGCAAGTTGGGCCTCTTGCTCTCCCTGCTGCCCTGAGGCTGCTGGGTCAAAGAGGTCTTGGGCATCCAGCACTTTGCTGGTCCCTTCCCTCTGACGAGGCCCTCTGAGCTCCAGCACCTTGCAGTGTGGAGACAGCCCCTGCCAGCATCCTCCTCTCCAAAGAGGCCTCAACCGAGGCCTACGCCCAGGGAAAAAGCACCAGCGGGGATGATCCTGGGGAGGCGCACGGACATGTCTGGACCCAGTCCCCGCAGCCTGCCCCTTGGTGGGGCAGTACCCCCGGAGGCCAGGAAGGTCTGGGCAAGGCTGGCCAGGGGCAGGGGCCCTGCTGGGTCCTGCCCATGGCCTGTGAGGCCTCTGAGCACAACCGGCCCTCTCCCACTGGAAGACCTCCCCGGCTGCCTCCAAAGTCCTGTTTGCAAACACTCCCGCCCGCTGTTCACGCCAGGCTTGCACAATGCTCCCAAGCCCGGGAGAAAAGCGCTTCGGTGTGGTGCTCTCTCCGGGCCCTTGCCCCTGAGCCTGTGGGCAAGGCAGGGGGAAAACACTCCCAGACCAAGGCAGAACCACATGCACACGTCTGTTCCTGTCCCCTGCACCGGCAGAGAGCTCGGCGGAGCCAGAGTCTCTCAGGCAGGTGCTGGGCTGGCCGCCTGTGTGGGAAGGTGCAGAGCCGCCCTAGGGGCAATTTGGGCCTCTTGCTCTCCCTGCTGCCCTGAGGCTGCTGGGCCAAAGACGTCTTGGGCATCCAGCCTCTTACTGGTCCCTTCCCTCCGACGAGGCCCTCTGAGCTCCAGCACCTTGCAGTGTGGAGACAGCACCTGCCAGCAATCTCCTCTCCAAGGAGGCCTCAACCGAGGCCTAGGCCCAGGGGAAAGGCACCAGCGGGGATGAGCCAGGGGAGGCGCCCGGGCATGTCTGGACCCTGTCCCCGCATCCTGCTCCATGGTGGGGCAGTACCCCCGGAGGCCAGGAAGGTCTGGGCAAGGCTGTCCAGGGGCAGGGGCCCTGCTGGGTCCTGCCCCTGGCCTGTGGGGCCTCTGAGCACAACCGGCCCTCTCCCACTGGAAGACCTCCCCGGCTGCCTCCAAAGGCCGGTTGGCAAGCACTCATGCCCGTTGTTCCCACCAGCTTCGCACAATGCTTCCAAGCCCGGGAGAAAAGCATTTTGGGGTGGTGCTCACTCCGGGCCCTTGGAAGACCTCCCAGGCTGCCTCCAAAGGCCAGTTTGCAAGCACTCCTGTCTGCTGTTCCCGCCAGGCGCGCACAATGCTCCCAAGCCCGGGAGAAAAGCGCTTCGGGGTGGTGCTCTCTCCGGGCACTTTCAAGACCTCCCCGGCTGCCTCCAAAGGCCGGTTTGTAAGTACTCATTCCTGCTGCTTCCGCCAGCCACGCACAATGCTTCCAAGCCCGGGAGAAAAGCATTTTGGGGTGGTGCTCACTCCGGGCCCTTGGAAGACCTCCCCGGCTGCCTCCAAAGGCCGGTTTGCCAACAGTCCCGCCCGCTGTTCCCGCCAGGCACGCACAATGCTCCCAAGCCCGGGAGAAAAGCGCTTCGGGGTGTTCCTCTCTCCGGGCCCTTGCCCCTGAGCCTGGGGGCCAGGCAGTGGGTCCACACTCCCAGACCAAGGCAGAACCACATGCACACGTCTGTTCCTGACCCCTGCACCGGCAGAGAGCTCGGGGGAGCCAGAGTCTGTCAAGCAGCTGCTGGGTTGGCTGCCTGTGTGGGAAGGGGCCGAGCCGACCTAGGGGCAAGTTGGGCCTCTTGCTCTCCCTGCTGCCCTGAGGCTGCTGGGCCAAAGACGTCTTGGGCATCCAGCCCCTTGCTGGTCCCTTCCCGCTGACGAGGCCCTCTGGGCTCCAGCACCTTGCAGTGTGGAGACAGCCCCTGCCATCAACCTCGTTTCCAAGGAGGCCTCAACCGAGGCCTAGGCCCAGGGGAAAGGCACCAGCGGGGATGAGCCAGGGGAGGCGCCCGGGCATGTCTGGACCCAGTCCCCGCAGCCTGCCCCTTGGTGGGGCAGTACCCCCGGAGGCCAGGAAGATCTGGGAAAGGCTGGCCAGGGGCAGGGGCCCTGCTGGGTCCTGCCCCTGGCCTGTGGGGCCTCTGAGCACAACCGGCCCTCTCCCGCTGGAAGACCTCCCCGGCTGCCTCCAAAGGCCGGTTTGCATGCACTCATTTCCGCTGTTCCCGACAGCCGCGCACAATGCTCCCAATTCCGGGAGAAAAGTGCTTCGGGATGCTGCTCTCTCCGGGCTTTTGGAAGACCTCCCCGGCTGCCTCCAAAGGCCGGTTTGCAAGCACTCCTGCCCGCTGTTCCCGCCAGCCTCGCACAATGCTCCCAAGATCGGGAGAAAAGCGCTTCGGGGTGGTGTTCTCTCCGTGCCCATGGAGGACCTCCCTGGCTGCCCCCAAAGGCCGGTTTGCAAGCACTCCCACTCGCTGTTCCCGCCAGCCATGCACAATCCTCCAAAACCCCAGAGAAAAGCGCTTCGGGGTGCTGTTTTCTCAGTGCCTATGGAAGACCTCCCGGGGTGCCCCCAAAGGCCGGTTTGGAAGCACTCCGACTCGCTGTTCCCGCCATCCGCGCAAATGTTCCAAGCCCGGGAGAAAAGCGCTTCTGGGTGGTGCTCTTTCCTGGCCCTTGGAAGACCTCCCCGGCTGCCTCCAAAGGCCGGTTTGCAAGCACTCCCGCCCGCTGTTCCCGCCAGCCGCGCACAATGCTCCCAATCACGGGTGAAAAGCGCTTCCGGGTGGTGCTCTCTCCGGGCCCTTGGAAGACCTCCCCGTCTGCCTCCAATTGCCAGTTTGCAAGCACTCATGCCCGCTGTTCCCACCAGCCGCGCACAATGCTCCCAAGCCCGGGAGAAAAGCTTTTTGGGGTGGTGCTCACACCGGGCCGTGGAAGACCTCCCCGGCTGCCTCCAAAGGCCGGTTTTAAGGCACTCCTGCCTGCTGTTCCCGCCACCCGCGCACAATGCTCCCAAGCCCGGGAGAAAAGCGCTTCGGGGTGGTGCTCTCTACAGGCCCTTGGAAGACCTCCCCGGCTGCCTCCAAAGGCCGGTTTGCAAGGACTCCTTCCTGCTGTTCCCGCCAGCCACTCACAATGCTCCCAAGCCCAGGAGAAAAGTGCTTCGGGGTGGTGCTCTCTCCGGGCCCTTGGAAGACGTCCCCGGCTGCCTCCAAAGGCCGGTTTGCAAGCACTCATGTCCGCTGTTCCCGACAGCCGCGCACAATGCTCCCAATTCCGGGAGAAAAGTGCTTCGGGATGGTGCTCTCTGTGGGCCATTGGAAGACCTCCCAAGCTGCCTCCAAAGGCCGGTTTGCAAGCACTCCCGCCCGCTGTTCCTGCCAGCCTCACACAATGCTCCCAAGACCGGGAGAAAAGCGCTTCGGGGTGGTGTTGTCTCCGTGCCAATGGAGGACCTCCCTGGCTGCCCCCAAAGGCCGGTTTGCAAGCACTCCCACTCGCTGTTCCCGCCAGCCACGCACAATCCTCCAAAACCCCGGAGAAAAGCGCTTCGGGGTGGTGTTCTCTCCGTGCCCATGGAAGACCTCCCGTGGTGCCCCCAAAGGCCGGTTTGGAAGCACTCCCACTCGCTGTTCCCGCCATCCGCGCAAATGTTCCAAGCCCGGGAGAAATGCGCTTCTGGGTGGTGCTCTCTCCTGGCCCTTGGAAGACCTCCCAGGCTGCCTCCAAAGGCCGGTTTGCAAGCACTCCTTCCTGCTGTTCCCGCCAGCCACGCACAATGCTCCCAAGCCCGGGAGAAAAGCATTTTGGGGTGGTGCTCACTCCGGGCCCTTGGAAGACCTCCCCGGCTGCCTCCAATGGCCAGTTTGCAAGCACTCATGGCCGCTGTTCCCACCAGCCGCGCACAATGCTCCCAAGCCCGGGAGAAAAGCTTTTTGGGGTGGTGCTCACACCGGGACCTGGAAGACCTCCCCGGTTGCCTCTAAAGGCGGGTTTTCAAGCACTCCTGCCTGCTGTTCCCGCCACCTGCGCACAATGCTCCCAAGCCCGGGAGAAAAGCGCTTCGGGGTTGTGCTCTCTACAGGCCCTTGGAAGACCTCCCCAGCTGCCTCCAAAGGCCGGTTTGCAAGCACTCCTTCCTGCTGTTCCCGCCAGCCACGCACAATGCTCCCAAACCCGGGAGAAAAGCATTTTGGGGTGGTGCTCTCTACAGGCCTTTGGAAGAACTCCCCGGCTGCCTCCAATGGCCAGTTTGCAAGCACTCATGGCCGCTGTTCCCACCAGCCGCGCACAATGCTCCCAAGCCCGGGAGAAAAGCTTTTTGGGGTGGTGCTCACACCGGGCCCTGGAAGACCTCCCCGGCTGCCTCCAAAGGACGGTTTTCAAGCACTCCTGCCTGCTGTTCCCGCCACCCGCGCACAATGCTCCCAAGCCCGGGAGAAAAGCGCTTCGGGGTGGTGTTCTCTACAGGCCCTTGGAAGACCTCCCCGGCTGCCTCCAAAGGCCGGTTTGCAAGGACTCCTTCCTGCTGTTCCCGCCAGCCACGCACAATCCTCCAAAACCCCGGAGAAAAGCGCTTCGGGGTGGTGTTCTCTCCGTGCCCATGGAAGACCTCCCGGGGTGCCCCCAAAGGCCGGTTTGGAAGCACTCCCACTTGCTATTCCCGCCATCAGCGCAAATGTTCCAAGCCCGGGAGAAATGCGCTTCTGAGTGGTGCTCTCTCCTGGCCCTTGGAAGACCTCCCAGGCTGCCTCCAAAGGCCGGTTTGCAAGCACTCCCGCCCGCTGTTCCATCCAGACACGCACAATGCTCCCAAGCCCGGGAGAAAAGCATTTTGGGGTGGTGCTCACACCGGGCCCTGGAAGACCTCCCCGGCTGCCTCCAAAGGACGGTTTTCAAGCACTCCTGCCTGCTGTTCCCGCCACCCGCGCACATTGCTCCCAAGCCCGGGAGAAAAGCGCTTCGGGGTGGTGCTCTCTACAGGCCCTTGGAAGACCTCCCCGGCTGCCTCCAAAGGCCGGTTTGCAAGCACTCCTTCCTGCTGTTCGCGCCAGCCACGCACAATGCTCCCAAGCCCGGGAGAAAAGCATTTTGGGGTGGTGCTCACTCCGGGCCCTTGGAAGACCTCCCCGGCTGCCTCCAATGGCCAGTTTGTAAGCACTCATGGCCGCTGTTCCCACCAGCCGCGCACAATGCTCCCAAGCCCGGGAGAAAAGCGCTTCGGGGTGGTGCTCTCACCGGACCCTTGCCCCTGAGCCTGGGGGCAATGCAGGGGGAACACACTCCCAGGCCAAGGCAGAACCACATGCACACGTCTGTTCCTGCCCCCTGCACCGGCAGAGAGCTCAGGGGAGCCAGAGTCTGTCAGGCAGCTGCTGGGCTGGCCGCCTGTGTGGGACGGGGCAGAGCCGACCTAGGGGCAAGTTGGGCCTCTTGCTCTCCCTGCTGCCCTGAGGCTGCGGGCCAAAGAGGTCTTGGGCATCCAGCCCCTTGCTGGTCCCTTCCCTCTGACGAGGCCCTCTGAGCTCCAGCACCTTGCAGTGTGGAGACAGCCCCTGCCAGCAACCTCCTCTCCAAGGAGGCCTCAACCGAGGCCTAGGCCCAGGGGAAAGGCACCAGCGGGGATGAGCCTGGGGAGGCGCCCGGGCATGTCTGGACCCAGTCCCCGCAGCCTGCCCCTTGGTGGGGCTGTAACCGCGGAGGCAGGAAGGTCTGGGCAAGGCTGGCCAGGGGCAGGGGCCCTGCTGGGTCCTGCCCCTGGCCTGTGGGGCCTCTGAGCACAACCGGCCCTCTCCCACTGGAAGACCTCCCCGGCTGCCTCCAAAGGCCGGTTTGCAAGCACTCCCGCCCACTGTTCCCACCAAGCGCGCACAATGCTCCCAAGCCCGGGAGAAAAGCGCTTTGGGGTGGTGCTCTCTCCGGGCCCTTGCCCATGAGCCTGGGGGACAGGCAGGGGGTCCACACTCCCAGGCCAAGGCAGAACCACATGCACACGTCTGTTCCTGCCCCGTGCAATGGCAGAGAGCTCGGGGGAGACAGAGTCTGTCAGGTAGCTGCTGGGCTGGCGGCCTGTGTGGGAAGGGGCAGAGACGACCTAGGGGCAAGTTGGGCCTCTTGCTCTCCCTGCTGCCCTGAGGCTGCTGGGCCAAAGAGGTCTTGGGCATCCAGACCCTTGCTTGTCCCTTCCCTCTGACGAGGCCCTCTGAGCTCCAGCACCTTGCAGTGTGGAGACAGCCCCTGCCAGCAACCTCCTCTCCAAGGAGGCCTCAACCGAGGCCTAGGCCCAGGGGAAAGGCTCCAGCGGGAATGAGCCTGGGGAGGCGCCCGGGCATGTCTGGACCCAGTCCCCGCAGCCTGCCCCTTGGTGGGGCAGTACCCCCGGAGGCCAGGAAGGTCTGGGCAAGGCTGGCCAGGGGCAGGGGCCCTGCTGGGTCCTGCCCCTGGCCTGTAGGGCCTCTGAGCACAACCGGCCCTCTCCCGCTGGAAGACCTCCCCAGCTGCCTCCAAAAGCCAGTTTGCCAACACTCCTGCCCGCTGTTCCCGCCAGGCACGCACAATGCTCCCAAGCCCGGGAGAAATGCGCTTCGGGGTGGTGATCTCTCCGGGCCCTTGCCCCTGAGCTTGGGGGCCAGGCAGGGGGTCCACACTCGCAGGCCAAGGCAGAACCACATGCACACGTCTGTTCCTGCCCCCTGCACCAGCAGAGAGCTCAGGCGAGCCAGTCTGTCAGGCAGCTGCTCGGCTGGCGGCCTGTGTGGGAAGGGGCAGAGCCGACCTAGAGGCAAGTTGGGCCTCTTGCTCTCCCTGCTGCCCTGAGGCTGCTGGGCCAAAGAGGTCTTGGGCATCCAGCCCCTTGCAGGTCCCTTCCCTCTGACGAGGCCCTCTGAGCTCCAGCACCTTGCAGTGTGGAGACAGCCCCTGCCAGCAACCTCCTCTCCAAGGAGGCCTCAACCGAGGCCTAGGCCCAGGGGAAAGGCACCAGCGGGGATGAGCCTGGGGAGGCGCCCGGGCATGTCTGGACCCAGTCCCCGCAGCCTGCCCCTTGGTGGGGCAGTACACCCGGAGGCCAGGAAGGTCTGGGAAAGGCTGGCCAGGGGCAGGGGCCCTGCTGGGTCCTGCCCCTGGCCTGTGGGGCCTCTGAGCACAACCGGCCCTCTCCCACTGGAAGACCTCCCCGGCTGCCTCCAAAGGACGGTTTGCAAGCACTCCCGCCCACTGTTCCCACTAGGCGCGCACAATGCTCCCAAGCCCGGGAGAAAGGTGCTTCGGGGTGGTGCTCTCTCCGGGCCCTTGCCCCTGAGCCTGGGGGCCAGGCATGTGGTCCACACTCCCAGGCCAAGGCAGAACCACATGCACACGTCTGTTCCTGCCCCTTGCACCGGCAGAGAGCTCGGGGGAGACAGAGTCTGTCAGGCAGCTGCTGGGCCGGCCGCTTGTGTGGGAAGGGGCAGAGCCGCCCTAGGGGCAAGTTGGGCCTCTTGCTCTCCCTGCTGCCCTGAGGCTGCTGGGCCAAAGACGTCTTGGGCATCCAGCCCCTTACTGGTCCCTTCCCTCTGACGAGGCCCTCTGAGCTCCAGCACCTTGCAGTGTGGAGACAGCCCCTGCCAGCAACCTCCTCTCCAAGGAGGCCTCAACCGAGGCCTAGGCCCAAGGGAAAGGCACCAGCGGGGATGAGCCTGGGGAGGCGCCCGGGCATGTATGGACCCAGGCCCCGCAGCCTGCCCCTTGGTGGGGCAGTACCCCCGGAGGCCAGGAAGGTCTGGGCAAGGCTGGCCAGGGGCAGGGGCCCTGCTGCGTCCTGCCCCTGGCCTGTGGGGCCTCTGAGCACAACCGGCCCTCTCCCACTGGAAGACCTCCCCGGCTGCCTCCAAAGGCCGGTTTGCAAGCGCTCCCGCCCACTGTTCCCAGCAGGCGTGCACAATGCTCCCAAGCCCGGGAGAAAAGCGCTTCAGGGTGGTGCTCTCTCCGGGCCCTTGCCCCTGAGCCTGGGGGCAAGGCAGGGTGTCCACACTCCCAGGACAAGGCAGAACCACATGCACACATCTGATCTGCCCCCTGCACCGGCAGAGATCTCGGGGGAGCCAGAGTCTGTCAGGCAGCTGCTGGGCTGGCCGCCTGTGTGGGAAGGGGCAGAGCCGACCTAGGGGCAAGTTGGGCCTCTTGCTCTCCCTGCTGCCCTGAGGCTGCAGGGCCAAAGACGTCTTGGGCATCCAGCCCCTTGCTGGTCCCTTCCCTCTGACGAGGCCCTCTGAGCTCCAGTACCTTGCAGTGTGGAGACAGCCCCTGCCAGCAACCTCCTCTCCAAGGACGCCTCAACCGAGGCCTAGGCCCAGGGGAAAGGCACCAGCGGGGATGAGCCTGGGGAGGCGCCCGGGCATGTCTGGACCCAGTCCCCGCAGCCTGCCCCTTGGTGGGGCAGTACCCCCGGAAGCCAGGAAGGTCTCGGCAAGGCTGCCAGGGGCAAGGACACTGCTGGGTCCTGCCCCTGGCCTGTTGGGCGTCTGAGCACAACCGGCATTCTCCCGCTGGAAGACCTCCCCGTCTGCCTCCAAAGGCCGGTTTGCAAGCACTCCCGCCCACTGTTCCCACCAAGCGCGCACAATTCTCCCAAGCCTGGGAGAAAAGCGCTTCGGGGTGGTGCTCTCTCCGGGCCCTTGCCCCTGAACCTGGACGCCAGGCAGTTGGTCCACACTCGGAGACCAAGGCAGAACCACATGCACACGTCTGTTCCTGTCCCCTGCACCGGCAGAGAGCTCGGGAGAGCCAGAGTCTGTCAGGCAGCTGCTGGGCTGGCCGCCTGTGTGGGAAGGGGCAGAGCCGACCTAGGGGCAAGTTGGGCCTCTTCCTCTCCCTGCTGCCCTGAGGCTGCTGGGCCAAAGAGGTCTTGGGCATCCAGCCCCTTGCTGGTCCCTTCCCTCTGATGAGGCCCTCTGAGCTCCAGCACCTTGCAGTGTGGAGACAGCCCCTGCCAGCAACCTCCTCTCCAAGGAGGCCTCAACCGGGGCCTAGGCCTAGGGGAAAGGCACCAGCGGGGATGAGCCTGGGGAGGCGCCCGGCCATGTCTGGACCCAGTCCCCGCAGCCTGCCCCTTGGTGGGGCAGTACCCCCGGAAGCCAGGAAGGTCTCGGCAAGGCTGCCAGGGGCAAGGACACTGCTGGGTCCTGCCCCTGGCCTGTTGGGCGTCTGAGCACAACCGGCATTCTCCCGCTGGAAGACCTCCCCGTCTGCCTCCAAAAGACGGTTTGCAAGCACTCCCACCCGCTGTTCCCCCAGGCACGCACAATGCTCCCAAGCCCGGGAGAAAAGCGCTTCGGGGTGGTGCTCTCTCCGGGCCCTTGCCCCTGAGCCTGGGGCCAGGCAGGGGGAACACACTCCCAGGCCAAGTCAGAACCACATGCACACGTCTGTTCCTGCCCCCTGCACCGGCAGAGAGCTCGGGGGAGCCAGAGTCTGTCAGGCAGCTGCTGGGCTGGCCGCCTGTGTGGGAAGGGGCAGAGCCGACCTAGGGGCAAGTTGGGCCTCTTGCTCTCCCTGCTGCCCTGAGGCTGCTGGGCCAAAGAGGTCTTGGGCATCCATCCCGTTACTGGTCCCTTTCCTCTGACGAGGCCCTCTGAGCTCCAGCACCTTGCAGTGTGGAGACAGCCCCTGCCAGCAACCTCCTCTCCAAGGAGGCCTCAACCGAGGCCTAGGCCCAGGGGAAAGGCACCAGCGGGGATGAGCCTGGGGAAGCGCCCGGGCATGTCTGGACCCATTCCCCGCAGCCTACCCCTTGGTGGGGCTGTAACCCCGGAGGCAGGAAGGTCTGGGCAAGGCTGGCCAGGGGCAGGGGCCCTGCTGGGTCCTGCCCCTGGCCTGTGGGGCCTCTGAGCACAACCGGCCCTCTCCCACTGGAAGACCTCCCCGGCTGCCTCCAAAGGCCGGTTTGCAAGCACTCCCGCCCACTGTTCCCACCAAGCGCGCACAATTCTCCCAAGCCTGGGAGAAAAGCGCTTCGGGGTGGTGCTCTCTCCGGGCCCTTGCCCCTGAGCCTGGGGCCAGGCAGGGGGAACACACTCCCAGGCCAAGGGAGAACGACATGCACACGTCTGTTCCTGCCCCCTACACCGGCAGAGAGCTCGGGGGAGCCAGAGACTGCCAGGCTGCTGCTGGGCTGGCTGCCTGTGTGGGACGGGGCAGAGCCGACCTAGGGGCAAGTTGGGCCTCTTGCTCTCCCTGCTGCCCTGAGGCTGCTGGGTCAAAGAGGTCTTGGGCATCCAGCCCTTTGCTGGTGCCTTCCCTCTGACGAGGCCCTCTGAGCTCCAGCACCTTGCAGTGTGGAGACAGCCCCTGCCAGCAACCTCCTCTCCAAAGAGGCCTCAACCGAGGACTACACCCAGGGGAAAGGCACCAGCGGGGATGATCCTGGGGAGGCGCACGGACATGTCTGGACCCAGTCTCCGCAGCCTGCCCCTTGGTGGGGCAGTACCCCCGGAGTCCAGGAAGGTCTGGGCAAGTCTGGCCAAGGGCAGGGGCCCTGCTGGGTCCTCACCCTGGCCTGTGGGGCCTCTGAGCACAACCGGCCCTCTCCCACTGGAAGACCTCCCCGGCTGCCTCCAAAGTCCTGTTTGCAAACACTCCCGCCCGCTGTTCACGTCAGGCTCGCACAATGCTCCCAAGCCCGGGAGAAAAGCACTTCGGAGTGGTGCTCTCTCCGGGCCCTTGCCCCTGAGCCTGGGGGCAAGGCAGGGGGAACACACTCCCAGGCCAAGGCAGAAACACATGCACACGTCTGTTCCTGTCCCCTGCACCGGCAGAGAGCTTGGGGGAGCCAGAGTCTGTCAGGCAGGTGCTGGGTTGGCCGCCTGTGTGGGAAGGGGCAGAGCCGACCTAGGGGCAAGTTGGGCCTCTTGCTCTCCCTGCTGCCCTGAGGCTGCTGGGCCAAAGAGGTCTTGGGAATCCAGCCCCTCACTGGTCCCTTCACTCTGACGAGGCCCTCTGAGCTCCAGCACCTTGCAGTGTGGAGACAGCCCCTGCCAGCAACCTCCTCTCCAAGGAGGCCTCAACCGAGGCCTAGGCCCAGGGGAAAGGCACCAGCGGGGATGAGCCAGGGGAGGCGCCCGAGCATGTCTGGACCCAGTTCCCGCAGCCTGCCCCTTGGTGGGGCAGTACCCCCGGAGGCCAGGAAGGTATGGGCAAGGCTGGCCAGGGGCAGGGGCCCTGCTGGGTCCTGCCCCTGGCCTGTGGGGCCTCTGAGCACAACCGGCCCTCTCCCCCTGAAAGACCTCCCCGGCTGCCTCCAAAGGCCGGTTTGCAAGCGCTACCGCCCACTGTTCCCAGCAGGCGTGCACAATGCTCCTAAGCCCGGGAGAAAAGCGCTTCAGGGTGGTGCTCTCTCTGGGCCCTTCCCCCTGAGCCTGGGGGCAAGGCAGGGTGTCCACACTCCCAGGCCAAGGCAGAACCACATGCACACGTCTGATCTGCCCCCTGCACCGGCAGAGAGCTCGGGGGAGCCAGAGTCTGTCAGGCAGCTGCTGGGCTGGCCGCCTGTGTGGGAAGTGGCAGAGCCGACCTAGGGGCAAGTTGGGCCTCTTGCTCTCCCTGCTGCCCTGAGGCTGCTGGGCCAAAGAGGTCTTGGGCATCCAACCCCTTGCTGGTCCCTTCCCTCTGACGAGGCCCTCTGAGCTCCAGCACCTTGCAGTGTGGAGACAGCCCCTGCCAGCAACCTCCTCTCCAAGGAGGCCTAAACCGAGGCCTAGGCCCAGGGGAAAGGCACCAGCGGGGATGAGCCTGGGGAGGCGCCCGGGCATGTATGGACCCAGTCCCCGCAGCCTGCCCCTTGGTGGGGCAGTACCCCCGGAGGCGAGGAAGGTCTGGGAAAGGCTGGCAAGGGGCAGGGGCCCTGCTGGGTCCTGCCCCTGGCCTGTGGGGCCTCTGAGCACAACCGGCCCTCTCCCACTGGAAGACGTCCCCGGCTGCCTCCAAAGGCCGGTTTGCAAGCACTCCCGCCCACTGTTGCAACCAAGGGCGCACAACGCTCCCAAGCCCGGGAGAAAATCGCCTCGGGGTGGTGCTCTCTCCGGGCCCTTTCCCCTGAGCCTGGGGGCAAGGCAGGGGGTCCACAACCCAGGCCAAGGCAGAACGACATGCACACGTCTGTTCCTGCCCCATGCACCGGCAGAGCTCGGGGGAGCCAGAGTCTGTCAGGCAGCTGCTGGGCTGGCCGCCTGTGTGGGAAGGGGCAGAGCCGACCTAGGGGCAAGTTGGGCCTCTTGCTCTCCCTGCTGCCCTGAGGCTGCTGGGACCAAAGAGATCTTGGGCATCCAGCCCCTTGCTTGTCCCTTCCCTCTGACGAGGCCCTCTGAGCTCCAGCACCTTGCAGTGTGGAGACAGCCCCTGCCAGCAACCTCCTCTCCAAGGAGGCCTCAACCGAGGCCTAGGCCCAGGGGAAAGGCACCAGCGGGGATGAGCCTGGGGAGGCGCCCGGCCATGTCTGGACCCAGTCCCCGCAGCCTGCCCCTTGGTGGGGCAGTACCCCCGGAGGCCAGGAAGGTCTGGGCAAGGCTGGCCACGGGCAGGGGCCCTGCTGGGTCCTGCCCCTGGCCTGTGGGGCCTCTGAGCACAACCGGCCCTCTCCCACTGGAAGACTTCCCCGGCTGCCTCCAAAGGCCGGTTTGCCAACACTCCCGCCCGCTGTTCCCGCCAGGCACGCACAATTCTCCCAAGCCCGGGAGAAAAGCGCTTCGAGGTGTTGCTGTCTCCGGGCCCTTGCCCCTGAGCGTGGGGGCGAGGCAGTGGGTCCACACTCCCAGACCAACGCAGAACCACATGCACACGTCTGTTCCTGACCCCTGCACCGGCAGAGAGCTCGGGGGAGCCAGAGTCTGTCAGGCAGCTGCTGGGCTGGCCGCCTGTGTGGGAAGGGGCAGAGCCGACCTAGGCGCAAGTTGGGCCTCTTGCTCTCCCTGCTGCCCTGAGGCTGCTGGGCCAAAGAGGTCTTGGGCATCCAGCCCCTTGCTGGTCCCTTCCCTCTGACGAGGCCCTCTGAGCTCCAGCACCTTGCAGTGTGGAGACAGCCCCTGCCAGCAACCTCCTCTCCAAGGAGGCCTCAACCGAGGCCTAGGCCCAGGGGAAAGGCACCAGCGGGGATGAGCCTGGGGAGGCGCCCGGCCATGTCTGGACCCAGTCCCCGCAGCCTGCCCCTTGGTGGGGCAGTACCCCCGGGGGCCAGGTGGGTCTGGGCAAGGCTGCCAGGGGCAGGGACACTGCTGGGTCCTGCCCCTGGCCTGTGGGGCCTCTGAGCACAACCGGCACTCTCCCGCTGGAAGACCTCCCCGGCTGCCTCCAAAGGCCGGTTTGCAAGCACTCCCGCCCGCTGTTCCCGCCAGGCACGCACAATGCTCCCAAGCCCGGGAGAAAAGCGCTTCGGGGTGGTGCTCTCTCCGGGCCCTTGCCCCTGAGCCTGGGGGACAGGCAGGGGGAACACACTCCCAGGCCAAGGCAGAACGACATGCACACGTCTGTTCCTGCCCCCTACACCGGCAGAGAGTTCGGGGGAGCCAGACACTGCCAGGCTGCTGCTGGGCTGGCTGCCTGTGTGGGACGGGGTAGAGCCGACCTAGGGGCAAGTTGGGCCTCTTGCTCTCCCTGCTGCCCTGAGGCTGCTGGGTCAAAGAGGTCTTGGGCATCCAGCCCTTTGCTGGTCCTTTCCCTCTGACGAGGCCCTCTGAGCTCCAGCACCTTGCAGTGTGCAGACAGCCCCTGCCGGCAACCTCCTCTCCAAGGAGGCCTCAACCGAGGCCTAGGCCCAGGGGAAAGGCACGAGCGGGGATGAGCCTGGGGAGGCGCCCGGGCATGTCTGGACCCAGTCCCCGCAGCCTGCCCCTTGGTGGGGTAGTACCCCCGGAGGCCAGGAAGGTCTGGGCAAGGCTGCCAGAGGCAGGGACACTGCTGGGTCCTGCCCCTGGCCTGTGGGGCCTCTGAGAACAACTGGCACTCTCCCGCTGGAAGACCTCCCCGTCTGCCTCCAAAGGCTGGTTTGCAAGCACTCAATCCCGCTGTTCACGCCAGCTGCGCACAATGCTCCCAAGCCCGGGAGAAAAGCATTTTGGGGTGGTGCTCACTCCGGGCTTTGGAAGACCTCCCCGGCTGCCTCCAAGGCCGGTTTGCAAGCACTTCTGCCTGCTGTTCCCGCCACCCGCGCACAATGCTCCCAAGCCCGGGAGAAAAGCGTTTCGGGGTGGTGTTCTCTCTGGGCCCAAGAAAGACCTCCCTGGCTGCCCCCAAATGCCGGTTTGCAAGCACTCCCACTCGCTGTTCCCGCCATCCGTGCAAATGCTCCAAGCCCAGGAGAAAAGCCCTTCAGGGTGGTGCTCTCTCCCGGCCCTTGGAAGACCTCCCCGGCTGCCTCCAAAGGCTGGATTTCAAGTACTCCCTCCCGCTGTCCCGCCAGCCGCACACAATGCTCCCAATCACGGGAGAAAAGCGCTTCGGGGTGGTGCTCTCTACGGGCCCTTGGAAGACCTCCCCGTTTGTCTCCAAAGGCCGGTTTGCAAGCACTCATGCCCGCTGTTCCCGCCAGCCGCGCACAATGCTCCCAAGCCTAGGAGAAAAGCGCTTCGGGGTGGTGCTCTCTCCCGGCCCTTGGAAGACCTCCCCGGCTGCCTCCAAAGGCCGGTTTGCAAGCACTCAATCCCGCTGTTCCCGCCAGCCGCGCACAATGCTCCCAAGCCCGGGAGAAAAGCGCTTCGGGGTGGTGCTCTCTCCCGGCCCTTGGAAGACCTCCCCGGCTGCCTCCAAAGGCTGGTTTTCAAGAACTCCCTCCCGCTGACCCGCCAGCCGCACACAATGCTCCCAAGCCCGGGAGAAAAGCATTTTGGGGTGGTCTCTCTCCGGGCCCTTGGAAGACTCCCCGGCTGCCTCTAAAGGCCGGTTTGCAAGCACTCATGTCCTCTGTTCCCGACAGCCGCGAACAATGCTCCCAATTCCGTGAGAAAAGTGCTTCGGGATGGTGCTCTCTCCGGGCCCTTGGAAGACCTCCCAAGCTGCCTCCAAAGGCCGGTTTGCAAGCACTCCCGCCCGCTGTTCCCGCCAGCCTCGCACAATGCTCCCAAGACCGGGAGAAAAGCGCTTCGGGGTGGTGTTCTCTCCGTGCCAATGGAGGACCTCCCTGGCTGCCCCCAAAGGCTGGTTTGCAAGCACTCCCACTCGCTGTTCCCGCCAGCCACGCACAATCCTCCAAAACCCCGGAGAAAAGCGCTTCGGGGTGGTGTTCTCTCCGAGCCCATGGAAGACCTCCCGGGGTGCCCCCAAAGGCCGGTTTGGAAGCACTTCCACTCGCTGTTCCCGCCATCCGCGCACAATGCTCCCAAGCCCGGGAGAAAAGCATTTTGGGGTGGTGCTCACACCGGGCCCTGGAAGACCTCCCCGGCTGCCTCCAAAGGACGGTTTTCAAGCACTCCTGCCTGCTGTTCCCGCCACCCGCGCACAATGCTCCCAAGCCCGGGAGAAAAGCGCTTCGGGGTGGTGCTCTCTACAGGCCCTTGGAAGACCTCCCCGGCTGCCTCCAAAGGCCGGTTTGCAAGGATTCCTTCCTGCTGTTCCCGCCATCCGCGCACAATGCTCCCAAGCCCGGGAGAAAAGCATTTTGGGGTGGTGCTCACACCGGGCCCTGGAAGACCTCCCCGGCTGCCTCCAAAGGACGGTTTTCAAGCACTCCTGCCTGCTGTTCCCGCCACCCGCGCAGAATGCTCCCAAGCGCGGGAGAAAAGCGCTTCGGGGTGGTGCTCTCTACAGGCCCTTGGAAGACCTCCCTGGCTGCCTCCAAAGGCCGGTTTGCAAGGACTCCTTCCTGCTGTTCCCGCCAGCCATGCACAATGCTCCCAAGCCCGGGAGAAAAGCATTTTGGGGTGGTGCTCACTCCGGGCCCTTGGAAGACCTCCCCGGCTGCCTCCAGTGGCCAGTTTGCAAGCACTCATGCCCGCTGTTCCAACAGCCCCGCACAATGCTCCCAAACCCGGGAGAAAAGCTTTTTGGGGTGGTGCTCACACCGGGCCCTGGAAGACCTCCCCGGCTGCCTGCAAAGGCCGGTTTTCAAGCACTCCTGCCTGCTGTTCCCGCCACCCGCGCACAATACTCCCAAGCCCGGGAGAAAAGCGCTTCGGGGTGGTGCTCTCTACAGGCCCTTGGAAGACCTCCCCCGCTGCCTCCAAAGGCCGGTTTGCAAGGACTCCTTCCTGCTGTTCCCGCCAGCCACGCACAATGCTCCCAAGCCCGGGAGAAAAGTGCTTCGGGGTGGTGATCTCTCCGGGCCCTTGGAAGTCGTCCCCGGCTGCCTCCAAAGGCCGGTTTGCAAGCACTCATGCCCGTTGTTCCCACCAGCCGCGCACAATGCTCCCAAGCCCGGGAGAAAAGCATTTTGGGGTGGTGCTCACTCCGGGCCCTTGGAAGACCTCCCCGGCTGCCTCCAAAGGCCAGTTTGCAAGCAGTCCTGCCTGCTGTTCCCGCCAGCCGCGCACAATGCTCCCAAGCCCGGGAGAAAAGCGCTTCGGGGTGGTGCTCTCTCCGGGCCCTTGGAAGACGTCCCCGGCTGCCTCCAAAGGCCGGTTTGCAAGCACTCATGCCCGTTGTTCCCACCAGCCGCGCACAATGCTCCCAAGCCCGGGAGAAAAGCATTTTGGGGTGGTGCTCATTCCGGGCCCTTGGAAGACCTCCCCGGCTGCCTCCAAAGGCCAGTTTGCAAGCAGTCCTGCCTGCTGTTCCCGCCAGCCGCGCACAATGTTCCCAAGTCCGGGAGAAAAGCGCTTCGGGGTGGTGCTCTCTCCGGGCCCTTTCAAGACCTCCCCGGCTGCCTCCAAAGGCCGGTTTGTAAGTACTCATTCCCGCTGCTTCCGCCAGCCACGCACAATGCTCCCAAGCCCGGGAGAAAAGCATTTTGGGGTGGTGCTCTCTCCGGGCCCTTGGAAGACCTCCCGGGCTGCCTCCAAAGGCCGGTTTGCAAGCATTCATGTCCGTTGTTCCCGACAGCCGCGCACAATGCTCCCAAGCCCGAGAGAAAAGCATTTTGGGGTGGTGATCAGTCCGGCCCTTGGAAGACCTCCCCGGCTGCCTCCAAAGGACAGTTTGCAAGCACTCATGCCCGCTGTTCCCGCCAGCCGCGCACAATGCTCCCAAGACCGTGAGAAAAGCGCTTCGGGGTGGTGTTCTCTCAGGGACCATGGAGGACCTCCCCGGCTGCCCCCAAAGGCCGGTTTGCAAGCATTCCCACTCGCTGTTCCCGCCAGGCACACACAATGTTCCAAAACCCCGGAGAAAAGCGCTTCGGGGTGGTGCTCTCTCCGCGCCCTTGGAAGACTTCTCTGGCTGCCGCCAAAGGCCGGTTTGCAAGAATTCCCTCCCGCTGTCCCACCAGCCGCACACAATGCTCCAAAACCCGAGAGAAAAGCGCTTCGAGGTGGTGCTCTCTCCGGTCCCTTGGAAGACCTCCCCGGCTGCCTCCAAAGGCCGGTTTGCAAGCACTCCTGCCTGCTGTTCCCGCCACGCGCGCACAATGCTCCCAAGCCCGGAAGAAAAGCATTTTGGGGT
Organism: Dama dama; assembly: GCF_033118175.1. NCBI lineage: Eukaryota > Metazoa > Chordata > Mammalia > Artiodactyla > Cervidae > Dama > Dama dama. Next base: position 3,608,932 of record NW_026870889.1, read on the forward strand.
AGTGCTCTCTCCGGGCCCTTGGAAGACCTCCCGGGCTGCCTCCAAAGGCCGGTTTGCAAGCACTCATGTCCGCTGTTCCCGACAGCCGCGCACAATGCTCCCAAGCCCGGGAGAAAAGCATTTTGGGGTGGTGATCAGTCCGGGCCCTTGGAAGACCTCCCCGGCTGCCTCCAAAGGACAGTTTGCAAGAACTCATGCCCGCTGTTCCCGCCAGGCACGCACAATGCTCCCAAGCCCGGGAGAAAAGCGCTTCGGGGTGGTGCTCTCACCGGGCCCTTGCCCCTGAGCCTGGGGGCAATGCAGGGGGATCACACTCCCAGGCCAAGGCAGAACCACATGCAAACGTCTGTTCCTGGTCCCTGCACCGGCAGAGAGCTCGGGGGAGCCAGAGTATGCCAGGCAGCTGCTGGGTTGGCGGCCTGTGTGGAAAGGGGCAGAGCCGACCTAGGGGCAAGTTGGGCCTCTTGCTCTCCCTGCTGCCCTGAGGCTGCTGGGTCAAAGAGGTCTTGGGCATCCAGCACTTTGCTGGTCCCTTCCCTCTGACGAGGCCCTCTGAGCTCCAGCACCTTGCAGTGTGGAGACAGCCCCTGCCAGCATCCTCCTCTCCAAAGAGGCCTCAACCGAGGCCTACGCCCAGGGAAAAAGCACCAGCGGGGATGATCCTGGGGAGGCGCACGGACATGTCTGGACCCAGTCCCCGCAGCCTGCCCCTTGGTGGGGCAGTACCCCCGGAGGCCAGGAAGGTCTGGGCAAGGCTGGCCAGGGGCAGGGGCCCTGCTGGGTCCTGCCCATGGCCTGTGAGGCCTCTGAGCACAACCGGCCCTCTCCCACTGGAAGACCTCCCCGGCTGCCTCCAAAGTCCTGTTTGCAAACACTCCCGCCCGCTGTTCACGCCAGGCTTGCACAATGCTCCCAAGCCCGGGAGAAAAGCGCTTCGGTGTGGTGCTCTCTCCGGGCCCTTGCCCCTGAGCCTGTGGGCAAGGCAGGGGGAAAACACTCCCAGACCAAGGCAGAACCACATGCACACGTCTGTTCCTGTCCCCTGCACCGGCAGAGAGCTCGGCGGAGCCAGAGTCTCTCAGGCAGGTGCTGGGCTGGCCGCCTGTGTGGGAAGGTGCAGAGCCGCCCTAGGGGCAATTTGGGCCTCTTGCTCTCCCTGCTGCCCTGAGGCTGCTGGGCCAAAGACGTCTTGGGCATCCAGCCTCTTACTGGTCCCTTCCCTCCGACGAGGCTCTCTGAGCTCCAGCACCTTGCAGTGTGGAGACAGCACCTGCCAGCAATCTCCTCTCCAAGGAGGCCTCAACCGAGGCCTAGGCCCAGGGGAAAGGCACCAGCGGGGATGAGCCAGGGGAGGCGCCCGGGCATGTCTGGACCCTGTCCCCGCATCCTGCTCCATGGTGGGGCAGTACCCCCGGAGGCCAGGAAGGTCTGGGCAAGGCTGTCCAGGGGCAGGGGCCCTGCTGGGTCCTGCCCCTGGCCTGTGGGGCCTCTGAGCACAACCGGCCCTCTCCCACTGGAAGACCTCCCCGGCTGCCTCCAAAGGCCGGTTTGCAAGCACTCATGCCCGTTGTTCCCACCAGCTTCGCACAATGCTTCCAAGCCCGGGAGAAAAGCATTTTGGGGTGGTGCTCACTCCGGGCCCTTGGAAGACCTCCCAGGCTGCCTCCAAAGGCCAGTTTGCAAGCACTCCTGTCTGCTGTTCCCGCCAGGCGCGCACAATGCTCCCAAGCCCGGGAGAAAAGCGCTTCGGGGTGGTGCTCTCTCCGGGCACTTTCAAGACCTCCCCGGCTGCCTCCAAAGGCCGGTTTGTAAGTACTCATTCCTGCTGCTTCCGCCAGCCACGCACAATGCTTCCAAGCCCGGGAGAAAAGCATTTTGGGGTGGTGCTCACTCCGGGCCCTTGGAAGACCTCCCCGGCTGCCTCCAAAGGCCGGTTTGCCAACAGTCCCGCCCGCTGTTCCCGCCAGGCACGCACAATGCTCCCAAGCCCGGGAGAAAAGCGCTTCGGGGTGTTCCTCTCTCCGGGCCCTTGCCCCTGAGCCTGGGGGCCAGGCAGTGGGTCCACACTCCCAGACCAAGGCAGAACCACATGCACACGTCTGTTCCTGACCCCTGCACCGGCAGAGAGCTCGGGGGAGCCAGAGTCTGTCAAGCAGCTGCTGGGTTGGCTGCCTGTGTGGGAAGGGGCCGAGCCGACCTAGGGGCAAGTTGGGCCTCTTGCTCTCCCTGCTGCCCTGAGGCTGCTGGGCCAAAGACGTCTTGGGCATCCAGCCCCTTGCTGGTCCCTTCCCGCTGACGAGGCCCTCTGGGCTCCAGCACCTTGCAGTGTGGAGACAGCCCCTGCCATCAACCTCGTTTCCAAGGAGGCCTCAACCGAGGCCTAGGCCCAGGGGAAAGGCACCAGCGGGGATGAGCCAGGGGAGGCGCCCGGGCATGTCTGGACCCAGTCCCCGCAGCCTGCCCCTTGGTGGGGCAGTACCCCCGGAGGCCAGGAAGATCTGGGAAAGGCTGGCCAGGGGCAGGGGCCCTGCTGGGTCCTGCCCCTGGCCTGTGGGGCCTCTGAGCACAACCGGCCCTCTCCCGCTGGAAGACCTCCCCGGCTGCCTCCAAAGGCCGGTTTGCATGCACTCATTTCCGCTGTTCCCGACAGCCGCGCACAATGCTCCCAATTCCGGGAGAAAAGTGCTTCGGGATGCTGCTCTCTCCGGGCTTTTGGAAGACCTCCCCGGCTGCCTCCAAAGGCCGGTTTGCAAGCACTCCTGCCCGCTGTTCCCGCCAGCCTCGCACAATGCTCCCAAGATCGGGAGAAAAGCGCTTCGGGGTGGTGTTCTCTCCGTGCCCATGGAGGACCTCCCTGGCTGCCCCCAAAGGCCGGTTTGCAAGCACTCCCACTCGCTGTTCCCGCCAGCCATGCACAATCCTCCAAAACCCCAGAGAAAAGCGCTTCGGGGTGCTGTTTTCTCAGTGCCTATGGAAGACCTCCCGGGGTGCCCCCAAAGGCCGGTTTGGAAGCACTCCGACTCGCTGTTCCCGCCATCCGCGCAAATGTTCCAAGCCCGGGAGAAAAGCGCTTCTGGGTGGTGCTCTTTCCTGGCCCTTGGAAGACCTCCCCGGCTGCCTCCAAAGGCCGGTTTGCAAGCACTCCCGCCCGCTGTTCCCGCCAGCCGCGCACAATGCTCCCAATCACGGGTGAAAAGCGCTTCCGGGTGGTGCTCTCTCCGGGCCCTTGGAAGACCTCCCCGTCTGCCTCCAATTGCCAGTTTGCAAGCACTCATGCCCGCTGTTCCCACCAGCCGCGCACAATGCTCCCAAGCCCGGGAGAAAAGCTTTTTGGGGTGGTGCTCACACCGGGCCGTGGAAGACCTCCCCGGCTGCCTCCAAAGGCCGGTTTTAAGGCACTCCTGCCTGCTGTTCCCGCCACCCGCGCACAATGCTCCCAAGCCCGGGAGAAAAGCGCTTCGGGGTGGTGCTCTCTACAGGCCCTTGGAAGACCTCCCCGGCTGCCTCCAAAGGCCGGTTTGCAAGGACTCCTTCCTGCTGTTCCCGCCAGCCACTCACAATGCTCCCAAGCCCAGGAGAAAAGTGCTTCGGGGTGGTGCTCTCTCCGGGCCCTTGGAAGACGTCCCCGGCTGCCTCCAAAGGCCGGTTTGCAAGCACTCATGTCCGCTGTTCCCGACAGCCGCGCACAATGCTCCCAATTCCGGGAGAAAAGTGCTTCGGGATGGTGCTCTCTGTGGGCCATTGGAAGACCTCCCAAGCTGCCTCCAAAGGCCGGTTTGCAAGCACTCCCGCCCGCTGTTCCTGCCAGCCTCACACAATGCTCCCAAGACCGGGAGAAAAGCGCTTCGGGGTGGTGTTGTCTCCGTGCCAATGGAGGACCTCCCTGGCTGCCCCCAAAGGCCGGTTTGCAAGCACTCCCACTCGCTGTTCCCGCCAGCCACGCACAATCCTCCAAAACCCCGGAGAAAAGCGCTTCGGGGTGGTGTTCTCTCCGTGCCCATGGAAGACCTCCCGTGGTGCCCCCAAAGGCCGGTTTGGAAGCACTCCCACTCGCTGTTCCCGCCATCCGCGCAAATGTTCCAAGCCCGGGAGAAATGCGCTTCTGGGTGGTGCTCTCTCCTGGCCCTTGGAAGACCTCCCAGGCTGCCTCCAAAGGCCGGTTTGCAAGCACTCCTTCCTGCTGTTCCCGCCAGCCACGCACAATGCTCCCAAGCCCGGGAGAAAAGCATTTTGGGGTGGTGCACACTCCGGGCCCTTGGAAGACCTCCCCGGCTGCCTCCAATGGCCAGTTTGCAAGCACTCATGGCCGCTGTTCCCACCAGCCGCGCACAATGCTCCCAAGCCCGGGAGAAAAGCTTTTTGGGGTGGTGCTCACACCGGGACCTGGAAGACCTCCCCGGTTGCCTCCAAAGGCGGGTTTTCAAGCACTCCTGCCTGCTGTTCCCGCCACCTGCGCACAATGCTCCCAAGCCCGGGAGAAAAGCGCTTCGGGGTTGTGCTCTCTACAGGCCCTTGGAAGACCTCCCCAGCTGCCTCCAAAGGCCGGTTTGCAAGCACTCCTTCCTGCTGTTCCCGCCAGCCACGCACAATGCTCCCAAACCCGGGAGAAAAGCATTTTGGGGTGGTGCTCTCTACAGGCCTTTGGAAGAACTCCCCGGCTGCCTCCAATGGCCAGTTTGCAAGCACTCATGGCCGCTGTTCCCACCAGCCGCGCACAATGCTCCCAAGCCCGGGAGAAAAGCTTTTTGGGGTGGTGCTCACACCGGGCCCTGGAAGACCTCCCCGGCTGCCTCCAAAGGACGGTTTTCAAGCACTCCTGCCTGCTGTTCCCGCCACCCGCGCACAATGCTCCCAAGCCCGGGAGAAAAGCGCTTCGGGGTGGTGTTCTCTACAGGCCCTTGGAAGACCTCCCCGGCTGCCTCCAAAGGCCGGTTTGCAAGGACTCCTTCCTGCTGTTCCCGCCAGCCACGCACAATCCTCCAAAACCCCGGAGAAAAGCGCTTCGGGGTGGTGTTCTCTCCGTGCCCATGGAAGACCTCCCGGGGTGCCCCCAAAGGCCGGTTTGGAAGCACTCCCACTTGCTATTCCCGCCATCAGCGCAAATGTTCCAAGCCCGGGAGAAATGCGCTTCTGAGTGGTGCTCTCTCCTGGCCCTTGGAAGACCTCCCAGGCTGCCTCCAAAGGCCGGTTTGCAAGCACTCCCGCCCGCTGTTCCATCCAGACACGCACAATGCTCCCAAGCCCGGGAGAAAAGCATTTTGGGGTGGTGCTCACACCGGGCCCTGGAAGACCTCCCCGGCTGCCTCCAAAGGACGGTTTTCAAGCACTCCTGCCTGCTGTTCCCGCCACCCGCGCACATTGCTCCCAAGCCCGGGAGAAAAGCGCTTCGGGGTGGTGCTCTCTACAGGCCCTTGGAAGACCTCCCCGGCTGCCTCCAAAGGCCGGTTTGCAAGCACTCCTTCCTGCTGTTCGCGCCAGCCACGCACAATGCTCCCAAGCCCGGGAGAAAAGCATTTTGGGGTGGTGCTCACTCCGGGCCCTTGGAAGACCTCCCCGGCTGCCTCCAATGGCCAGTTTGTAAGCACTCATGGCCGCTGTTCCCACCAGCCGCGCACAATGCTCCCAAGCCCGGGAGAAAAGCGCTTCGGGGTGGTGCTCTCACCGGACCCTTGCCCCTGAGCCTGGGGGCAATGCAGGGGGAACACACTCCCAGGCCAAGGCAGAACCACATGCACACGTCTGTTCCTGCCCCCTGCACCGGCAGAGAGCTCAGGGGAGCCAGAGTCTGTCAGGCAGCTGCTGGGCTGGCCGCCTGTGTGGGACGGGGCAGAGCCGACCTAGGGGCAAGTTGGGCCTCTTGCTCTCCCTGCTGCCCTGAGGCTGCGGGCCAAAGAGGTCTTGGGCATCCAGCCCCTTGCTGGTCCCTTCCCTCTGACGAGGCCCTCTGAGCTCCAGCACCTTGCAGTGTGGAGACAGCCCCTGCCAGCAACCTCCTCTCCAAGGAGGCCTCAACCGAGGCCTAGGCCCAGGGGAAAGGCACCAGCGGGGATGAGCCTGGGGAGGCGCCCGGGCATGTCTGGACCCAGTCCCCGCAGCCTGCCCCTTGGTGGGGCTGTAACCGCGGAGGCAGGAAGGTCTGGGCAAGGCTGGCCAGGGGCAGGGGCCCTGCTGGGTCCTGCCCCTGGCCTGTGGGGCCTCTGAGCACAACCGGCCCTCTCCCACTGGAAGACCTCCCCGGCTGCCTCCAAAGGCCGGTTTGCAAGCACTCCCGCCCACTGTTCCCACCAAGCGCGCACAATTCTCCCAAGCCTGGGAGAAAAGCGCTTCGGGGTGGTGCTCTCTCCGGGCCCTTGCCCCTGAACCTGGACGCCAGGCAGTTGGTCCACACTCGGAGACCAAGGCAGAACCACATGCACACGTCTGTTCCTGACCCCTGCACCGGCAGAGAGCTCGGGGGAGCCAGAGTCTGTCAGGCAGCTGCTGGGCTGGCCGCCTGTGTGGGAAGGGGCAGAGCCGACCTAGGGGCAAGTTGGGCCTCTTCCTCTCCCTGCTGCCCTGAGGCTGCTGGGCCAAAGAGGTCTTGGGCATCCAGCCCCTTGCTGGTCCCTTCCCTCTGATGAGGCCCTCTGAGCTCCAGCACCTTGCAGTGTGGAGACAGCCCCTGCCAGCAACCTCCTCTCCAAGGAGGCCTCAACCGAGGCCTAGGCCTAGGGGAAAGGCACCAGCGGGGATGAGCCTGGGGAGGCGCCCGGCCATGTCTGGACCCAGTCCCCGCAGCCTGCCCCTTGGTGGGGCAGTACCCCCGGAAGCCAGGAAGGTCTCGGCAAGGCTGCCAGGGGCAAGGACACTGCTGGGTCCTGCCCCTGGCCTGTTGGGCGTCTGAGCACAACCGGCATTCTCCCGCTGGAAGACCTCCCCGTCTGCCTCCAAAAGACGGTTTGCAAGCACTCCCACCCGCTGTTCCCCCAGGCACGCACAATGCTCCCAAGCCCGGGAGAAAAGCGCTTCGGGGTGGTGCTCTCTCCGGGCCCTTGCCCCTGAGCCTGGGGCCAGGCAGGGGGAACACACTCCCAGGCCAAGGGAGAACGACATGCACACGTCTGTTCCTGCCCCCTACACCGGCAGAGAGCTCGGGGGAGCCAGAGACTGCCAGGCTGCTGCTGGGCTGGCTGCCTGTGTGGGACGGGGCAGAGCCGACCTAGGGGCAAGTTGGGCCTCTTGCTCTCCCTGCTGACCTGAGGCTGCTGGGTCAAAGAGGTCTTGGGCATCCAGCCCTTTGCTGGTGCCTTCCCTCTGACGAGGCCCTCTGAGCTCCAGCACCTTGCAGTGTGGAGACAGCCCCTGCCAGCAACCTCCTCTCCAAAGAGGCCTCAACCGAGGACTACACCCAGGGGAAAGGCACCAGCGGGGATGATCCTGGGGAGGCGCACGGACATGTCTGGACCCAGTCTCCGCAGCCTGCCCCTTGGTGGGGCAGTACCCCCGGAGTCCAGGAAGGTCTGGGCAAGTCTGGCCAGGGGCAGGGGCCCTGCTGGGTCCTCACCCTGGCCTGTGGGGCCTCTGAGCACAACCGGCCCTCTCCCACTGGAAGACCTCCCCGGCTGCCTCCAAAGTCCTGTTTGCAAACACTCCCGCCCGCTGTTCACGTCAGGCTCGCACAATGCTCCCAAGCCCGGGAGAAAAGCACTTCGGAGTGGTGCTCTCTCCGGGCCCTTGCCCCTGAGCCTGGGGGCAAGGCAGGGGGAACACACTCCCAGGCCAAGGCAGAAACACATGCACACGTCTGTTCCTGTCCCCTGCACCGGCAGAGAGCTTGGGGGAGCCAGAGTCTGTCAGGCAGGTGCTGGGTTGGCCGCCTGTGTGGGAAGGGGCAGAGCCGACCTAGGGGCAAGTTGGGCCTCTTGCTCTCCCTGCTGCCCTGAGGCTGCTGGGCCAAAGAGGTCTTGGGAATCCAGCCCCTCACTGGTCCCTTCACTCTGACGAGGCCCTCTGAGCTCCAGCACCTTGCAGTGTGGAGACAGCCCCTGCCAGCAACCTCCTCTCCAAGGAGGCCTCAAACGAGGCCTAGGCCCAGGGGAAAGGCACCAGCGGGGATGAGCCAGGGGAGGCGCCCGAGCATGTCTGGACCCAGTTCCCGCAGCCTGCCCCTTGGTGGGGCAGTACCCCCGGAGGCCAGGAAGATCTGGGCAAGGCTGGCCAGGGGCAGGGGCCTTGCTGGGTCCTGCCCCTGGCCTGTGGGGCCTCTGAGCACAACCGTCCCTCTCCCCCTGAAAGACCTCCCCGGCTGCCTCCAAAGGCCGGTTTGCAAGCGCTACCGCCCACTGTTCCCAGCAGGCGTGCACAATGCTCCTAAGCCCGGGAGAAAAGCGCTTCAGGGTGGTGCTCTCTCTGGGCCCTTCCCCCTGAGCCTGGGGGCAAGGCAGGGTGTCCACACTCCCAGGCCAAGGCAGAACCACATGCACACGTCTGATCTGCCCCCTGCACCGGCAGAGAGCTCGGGGGAGCCAGAGTCTGTCAGGCAGCTGCTGGGCTGGCCGCCTGTGTGGGAAGTGGCAGAGCCGACCTAGGGGCAAGTTGGGCCTCTTGCTCTCCCTGCTGCCCTGAGGCTGCTGGGCCAAAGAGGTCTTGGGCATCCAACCCCTTGCTGGTCCCTTCCCTCTGACGAGGCCCTCTGAGCTCCAGCACCTTGCAGTGTGGAGACAGCCCCTGCCAGCAACCTCCTCTCCAAGGAGGCCTAAACCGAGGCCTAGGCCCAGGGGAAAGGCACCAGCGGGGATGAGCCTGGGGAGGCGCCCGGGCATGTATGGACCCAGTCCCCGCAGCCTGCCCCTTGGTGGGGCAGTACCCCCGGAGGCGAGGAAGGTCTGGGAAAGGCTGGCAAGGGGCAGGGGCCCTGCTGGGTCCTGCCCCTGGCCTGTGGGGCCTCTGAGCACAACCGGCCCTCTCCCACTGGAAGACGTCCCCGGCTGCCTCCAAAGGCCGGTTTGCAAGCACTCCCGCCCACTGTTGCAACCAAGGGCGCACAACGCTCCCAAGCCCGGGAGAAAATCGCCTCGGGGTGGTGCTCTCTCCGGGCCCTTTCCCCTGAGCCTGGGGGCAAGGCAGGGGGTCCACAACCCAGGCCAAGGCAGAACGACATGCACACGTCTGTTCCTGCCCCATGCACCGGCAGAGAGCTCGGGGGAGCCAGAGTCTGTCAGGCAGCTGCTGGGCTGGCCGCCTGTGTGGGAAGGGGCAGAGCCGACCTAGGGGCAAGTTGGGCCTCTTGCTCTCCCTGCTGCCCTGAGGCTGCTGGGACCAAAGAGATCTTGGGCATCCAGCCCCTTGCTTGTCCCTTCCCTCTGACGAGGCCCTCTGAGCTCCAGCACCTTGCAGTGTGGAGACAGCCCCTGCCAGCAACCTCCTCTCCAAGGAGGCCTCAACCGAGGCCTAGGCCCAGGGGAAAGGCACCAGCGGGGATGAGCCAGGGGAGGCGCCCGAGCATGTCTGGACCCAGTTCCCGCAGCCTGCCCCTTGGTGGGGCAGTACCCCCGGAGGCCAGGAAGATCTGGGCAAGGCTGGCCAGGGGCAGGGGCCCTGCTGGGTCCTGCCCCTGGCCTGTGGGGCCTCTGAGCAGAACCGGCCCTCTCCCCTTGAAAGACCTCCCCGGCTGCCTCCAAAGGCCGGTTTGCAAGCGCTACCGCCCACTGTTCCCAGCAGGCGTGCACAATGCTCCTAAGCCCGGGAGAAAAGCGCTTCAGGGTGGTGCTCTCTCTGGGCCCTTCCCCCTGAGCCTGGGGGCAAGGCAGGGTGTCCACACTCCCAGGCCAAGGCAGAACCACATGCACACGTCTGATCTGCCCCCTGCACCGGCAGAGAGCTCGGGGGAGCCAGAGTCTGTCAGGCAGCTGCTGGGCTGGCCGCCTGTGTGGGAAGTGGCAGAGCCGACCTAGGGGCAAGTTGGGCCTCTTGCTCTCCCTGCTGCCCTGAGGCTGCTGGGCCAAAGAGGTCTTGGGCATCCAACCCCTTGCTGGTCCCTTCCCTCTGACGAGGCCCTCTGAGCTCCAGCACCTTGCAGTGTGGAGACAGCCCCTGCCAGCAACCTCCTCTCCAAGGAGGCCTAAACCGAGGCCTAGGCCCAGGGGAAAGGCACCAGCGGGGATGAGCCTGGGGAGGCGCCCGGGCATGTATGGACCCAGTCCCCGCAGCCTGCCCCTTGGTGGGGCAGTACCCCCGGAGGCGAGGAAGGTCTGGGAAAGGCTGGCAAGGGGCAGGGGCCCTGCTGGGTCCTGCCCCTGGCCTGTGGGGCCTCTGAGCACAACCGGCCCTCTCCCACTGGAAGACGTCCCCGGCTGCCTCCAAAGGCCGGTTTGCAAGCACTCCCGCCCACTGTTGCAACCAAGGGCGCACAACGCTCCCAAGCCCGGGAGAAAATCGCCTCGGGGTGGTGCTCTCTCCGGGCCCTTTCCCCTGAGCCTGGGGGCAAGGCAGGGGGTCCACAACCCAGGCCAAGGCAGAACGACATGCACACGTCTGTTCCTGCCCCATGCACCGGCAGAGAGCTCGGGGGAGCCAGAGTCTGTCAGGCAGCTGCTGGGCTGGCCGCCTGTGTGGGAAGGGGCAGAGCCGACCTAGGGGCAAGTTGGGCCTCTTGCTCTCCCTGCTGCCCTGAGGCTGCTGGGACCAAAGAGATCTTGGGCATCCAGCCCCTTGCTTGTCCCTTCCCTCTGACGAGGCCCTCTGAGCTCCAGCACCTTGCAGTGTGGAGACAGCCCCTGCCAGCAACCTCCTCTCCAAGGAGGCCTCAACCGAGGCCTAGGCCCAGGGGAAAGGCACCAGCGGGGATGAGCCTGGGGAGGCGCCCGGCCATGTCTGGACCCAGTCCCCGCAGCCTGCCCCTTGGTGGGGCAGTACCCCCGGAGGCCAGGAAGGTCTGGGCAAGGCTGGCCACGGGCAGGGGCCCTGCTGGGTCCTGCACCTGGCCTGTGGGGCCTCTGAGCACAACCGGCCCTCTCCCACTGGAAGACCTCCCCGGCTGCCTCCAAAGGCCGGTTTGCAAGCACTCCCGCCCACTGTTCCCACCAAGCGCGCACAATTCTCCCAAGCCTGGGAGAAAAGCGCTTCGGGGTGGTGCTCTCTCCGGGCCCTTGCCCCTGAACCTGGACGCCAGGCAGTTGGTCCACACTCGGAGACCAAGGCAGAACCACATGCACACGTCTGTTCCTGACCCCTGCACCGGCAGAGAGCTCGGGGGAGCCAGAGTCTGTCAGGCAGCTGCTGGGCTGGCCACCTGTGTGGGAAGGGGCAGAGCCGACCTAGGGGCAAGTTGGGCCTCTTCCTCTCCCTGCTGCCCTGAGGCTGCTGGGCCAAAGAGGTCTTGGGCATCCAGCCCCTTGCTGGTCCCTTCCCTCTGATGAGGCCCTCTGAGCTCCAGCACCTTGCAGTGTGGAGACAGCCCCTGCCAGCAACCTCCTCTCCAAGGAGGCCTCAACCGAGGCCTAGGCCTAGGGGAAAGGCACCAGCGGGGATGAGCCTGGGGAGGCGCCCGGCCATGTCTGGACCCAGTCCCCGCAGCCTGCCCCTTGGTGGGGCAGTACCCCCGGAAGCCAGGAAGGTCTCGGCAAGGCTGCCAGGGGCAAGGACACTGCTGGGTCCTGCCCCTGGCCTGTTGGGCGTCTGAGCACAACCGGCATTCTCCCGCTGGAAGACCTCCCCGTCTGCCTCCAAAAGACGGTTTGCAAGCACTCCCACCCGCTGTTCCCCCAGGCACGCACAATGCTCCCAAGCCCGGGAGAAAAGCGCTTCGGGGTGGTGCTCTCTCCGGGCCCTTGCCCCTGAGCCTGGGGCCAGGCAGGGGGAACACACTCCCAGGCCAAGGGAGAACGACATGCACACGTCTGTTCCTGCCCCCTACACCGGCAGAGAGCTCGGGGGAGCCAGAGACTGCCAGGCTGCTGCTGGGCTGGCTGCCTGTGTGGGACGGGGCAGAGCCGACCTAGGGGCAAGTTGGGCCTCTTGCTCTCCCTGCTGCCCTGAGGCTGCTGGGTCAAAGAGGTCTTGGGCATCCAGCCCTTTGCTGGTGCCTTCCCTCTGACGAGGCCCTCTGAGCTCCAGCACCTTGCAGTGTGGAGACAGCCCCTGCCAGCAACCTCCTCTCCAAAGAGGCCTCAACCGAGGACTACACCCAGGGGAAAGGCACCAGCGGGGATGATCCTGGGGAGGCGCACGGACATGTCTGGACCCAGTCTCCGCAGCCTGCCCCTTGGTGGGGCAGTACCCCCGGAGTCCAGGAAGGTCTGGGCAAGTCTGGCCAGGGGCAGGGGCCCTGCTGGGTCCTCACCCTGGCCTGTGGGGCCTCTGAGCACAACCGGCCCTCTCCCACTGGAAGACCTCCCCGGCTGCCTCCAAAGTCCTGTTTGCAAACACTCCCGCCCGCTGTTCACGTCAGGCTCGCACAATGCTCCCAAGCCCGGGAGAAAAGCACTTCGGAGTGGTGCTCTCTCCGGGCCCTTGCCCCTGAGCCTGGGGGCAAGGCAGGGGGAACACACTCCCAGGCCAAGGCAGAAACACATGCACACGTCTGTTCCTGTCCCCTGCACCGGCAGAGAGCTTGGGGGAGCCAGAGTCTGTCAGGCAGGTGCTGGGTTGGCCGCCTGTGTGGGAAGGGGCAGAGCCGACCTAGGGGCAAGTTGGGCCTCTTGCTCTCCCTGCTGCCCTGAGGCTGCTGGGCCAAAGAGGTCTTGGGAATCCAGCCCCTCACTGGTCCCTTCACTCTGACGAGGCCCTCTGAGCTCCAGCACCTTGCAGTGTGGAGACAGCCCCTGCCAGCAACCTCCTCTCCAAGGAGGCCTCAACCGAGGCCTAGGCCCAGGGGAAAGGCACCAGCGGGGATGAGCCAGGGGAGGCGCCCGAGCATGTCTGGACCCAGTTCCCGCAGCCTGCCCCTTGGTGGGGCAGTACCCCCGGAGGCCAGGAAGATCTGGGCAAGGCTGGCCAGGGGCAGGGGCCCTGCTGGGTCCTGCCCCTGGCCTGTGGGGCCTCTGAGCACAACCGGCCCTCTCCCCCTGAAAGACCTCCCCGGCTGCCTCCAAAGGCCGGTTTGCAAGCGCTACCGCCCACTGTTCCCAGCAGGCGTGCACAATGCTCCTAAGCCCGGGAGAAAAGCGCTTCAGGGTGGTGCTCTCTCTGGGCCCTTCCCCCTGAGCCTGGGGGCAAGGCAGGGTGTCCACACTCCCAGGCCAAGGCAGAACCACATGCACACGTCTGATCTGCCCCCTGCACCGGCAGAGAGCTCGGGGGAGCCAGAGTCTGTCAGGCAGCTGCTGGGCTGGCCGCCTGTGTGGGAAGTGGCAGAGCCGACCTAGGGGCAAGTTGGGCCTCTTGCTCTCCCTGCTGCCCTGAGGCTGCTGGGCCAAAGAGGTCTTGGGCATCCAACCCCTTGCTGGTCCCTTCCCTCTGACGAGGCCCTCTGAGCTCCAGCACCTTGCAGTGTGGAGACAGCCCCTGCCAGCAACCTCCTCTCCAAGGAGGCCTAAACCGAGGCCTAGGCCCAGGGGAAAGGCACCAGCGGGGATGAGCCTGGGGAGGCGCCCGGGCATGTATGGACCCAGTCCCCGCAGCCTGCCCCTTGGTGGGGCAGTACCCCCGGAGGCGAGGAAGGTCTGGGAAAGGCTGGCAAGTGGCAGGGGCCCTGCTGGGTCCTGCCCCTGGCCTGTGGGGCCTCTGAGCACAACCGGCCCTCTCCCACTGGAAGACGTCCCCGACTGCCTCCAAAGGCCGGTTTGCAAGCACTCCCGCCCACTGTTGCAACCAAGGGCGCACAACGCTCCCAAGCCCGGGAGAAAATCGCCTCGGGGTGGTGCTCTCTCCGGGCCCTTTCCCCTGAGCCTGGGGGCAAGGCAGGGGGTCCACAACCCAGGCCAAGGCAGAACGACATGCACACGTCTGTTCCTGCCCCATGCACCGGCAGAGAGCTCGGGGGAGCCAGAGTCTGTCAGGCAGCTGCTGGGCTGGCCGCCTGTGTGGGAAGGGGCAGAGCCGACCTAGGGGCAAGTTGGGCCTCTTGCTCTCCCTGCTGCCCTGAGGCTGCTGGGACCAAAGAGATCTTGGGCATCCAGCCCCTTGCTTGTCCCTTCCCTCTGACGAGGCCCTCTGAGCTCCAGCACCTTGCAGTGTGGAGACAGCCCCTGCCAGCAACCTCCTCTCCAAGGAGGCCTCAACCGAGGCCTAGGACCAGGGGAAAGGCACCAGCGGGGATGAGCCTGGGGAGGCGCCCGGCCATGTCTGGACCCAGTCCCCGCAGCCTGCCCCTTGGTGGGGCAGTACCCCCGGAGGCCAGGAAGGTCTGGGCAAGGCTGGCCACGGGCAGGGGCCCTGCTGGGTCCTGCCCCTGGCCTGTGGGGCCTCTGAGCACAACCGGCCCTCTCCCACTGGAAGACTTCCCCGGCTGCCTCCAAAGGCCGGTTTGCCAACACTCCCGCCCGCTGTTCCCGCCAGGCACGCACAATTCTCCCAAGCCCGGGAGAAAAGCGCTTCGGGGTGTTGCTGTCTCCGGGCCCTTGCCCCTGAGCGTGGGGGCGAGGCAGTGGGTCCACACTCCCAGACCAACGCAGAACCACATGCACACGTCTGTTCCTGACCCCTGCACCGGCAGAGAGCTCGGGGGAGCCAGAGTCTGTCAGGCAGCTGCTGGGCTGGCCGCCTGTGTGGGAAGGGGCAGAGCCGACCTAGGCGCAAGTTGGGCCTCTTGCTCTCCCTGCTGCCCTGAGGCTGCTGGGCCAAAGAGGTCTTGGGCATCCAGCCCCTTGCTGGTCCCTTCCCTCTGACGAGGCCCTCTGAGCTCCAGCACCTTGCAGTGTGGAGACAGCCCCTGCCAGCAACCTCCTCTCCAAGGAGGCCTCAACCGAGGCCTAGGCCCAGGGGAAAGGCACCAGCGGGGATGAGCCTGGGGAGGCGCCCGGCCATGTCTGGACCCAGTCCCCGCAGCCTGCCCCTTGGTGGGGCAGTACCCCCGGAGGCCAGGTGGGTCTGGGCAAGGCTGCCAGGGGCAGGGACACTGCTGGGTCCTGCCCCTGGCCTGTGGGGCTTCTGAGCACAACCGGCACTCTCCCGCTGGAAGACCTCCCCGGCTGCCTCCAAAGGCCGGTTTGCAAGCACTCCCGCCCGCTGTTCCCGCCAGGCACGCACAATGCTCCCAAGCCCGGGAGAAAAGCGCTTCGGGGTGGTGCTCTCTCCGGGCCCTTGCCCCTGAGCCTGGGGGACAGGCAGGGGGAACACACTCCCAGGCCAAGGCAGAACGACATGCACACGTCTGTTCCTGCCCCCTACACCGGCAGAGAGTTCGGGGGAGCCAGACACTGCCAGGCTGCTGCTGGGCTGGCTGCCTGTGTGGGACGGGGTAGAGCCGACCTAGGGGCAAGTTGGGCCTCTTGCTCTCCCTGCTGCCCTGAGGCTGCTGGGTCAAAGAGGTCTTGGGCATCCAGCCCTTTGCTGGTCCTTTCCCTCTGACGAGGCCCTCTGAGCTCCAGCACCTTGCAGTGTGCAGACAGCCCCTGCCGG
Source organism: Dama dama (assembly GCF_033118175.1). Lineage (NCBI taxonomy): Eukaryota > Metazoa > Chordata > Mammalia > Artiodactyla > Cervidae > Dama > Dama dama. The sequence continues at coordinate 3,624,469 of NW_026870889.1, forward strand.
CAACCTCCTCTCCAAGGAGGCCTCAACCGAGGCCTAGGCCCAGGGGAAAGGCACGAGCGGGGATGAGCCTGGGGAGGCGCCCGGGCATGTCTGGACCCAGTCCCCGCAGCCTGCCCCTTGGTGGGGCAGTACCCCCGGAGGCCAGGAAGGTCTGGGCAAGGCTGCCAGAGGCAGGGACACTGCTGGGTCCTGCCCCTGGCCTTGGGGCCTCTGAGAACAACTGGCACTCTCCCGCTGGAAGACCTCCCCGTCTGCCTCCAAAGGCTGGTTTGCAAGCACTCAATCCCGCTGTTCACGCCAGCTGCGCACAATGCTCCCAAGCCCGGGAGAAAAGCATTTTGGGGTGGTGCTCACTCCGGTCTTTGGAAGACCTCCCCGGCTGCCTCCAAGGCCGGTTTGCAAGCACTTCTGCCTGCTGTTCCCGCCACCCGCGCACAATGCTCCCAAGCCCGGGAGAAAAGCGTTTCGGGGTGGTGTTCTCTCTGGGCCCAAGAAAGACCTCCCTGGCTGCCCCCAAATGCCGGTTTGCAAGCACTCCCACTCGCTGTTCCCGCCATCCGTGCAAATGCTCCAAGCCCAGGAGAAAAGCCCTTCAGGGTGGTGCTCTCTCCCGGCCCTTGGAAGACCTCCCCAGCTGCCTCCAAAGGCTGGATTTCAAGTACTCCCTCCCGCTGTCCCGCCAGCCGCACACAATTCTCCCAAGCCCGGGAGAAAAGCGCTTCGGGGTGGTGCTCTCTCCGGGCCCTTGCCCCTGAGCCTGGGGGACAGGCAGGGGGAACACACTCCCAGGCCAAGGCAGAACGACATGCACACGTCTGTTCCTGCCCCCTACACCGGCAGAGAGTTCGGGGGAGCCAGACACTGCCAGGCTGCTGCTGGGCTGGCTGCCTGTGTGGGACGGGGTAGAGCCGACCTAGGGGCAAGTTGGGCCTCTTGCTCTCCCTGCTGCCCTGAGGCTGCTGGGTCAAAGAGGTCTTGGGCATCCAGCCCTTTGCTGGTCCTTTCCCTCTGACGAGGCCCTCTGAGCTCCAGCACCTTGCAGTGTGCAGACAGCCCCTGCCGGCAACCTCCTCTCCAAGGAGGCCTCAACCGAGGCCTAGGCCCAGGGGAAAGGCACCAGCGGGGATGAGCCTGGGGAGGCGCCCGGGCATGTCTGGACCCAGTCCCCGCAGCCTGCCCCTTGGTGGGGTAGTACCCCCGGAGGCCAGGAAGGTCTGGGCAAGGCTGCCAGAGGCAGGGACACTGCTGGGTCCTGCCCCTGGCCTGTGGGGCCTCTGAGAACAACTGGCACTCTCCCGCTGGAAGACCTCCCCGTCTGCCTCCAAAGGCTGGTTTGCAAGCACTCAATCCCGCTGTTCACGCCAGCTGCGCACAATGCTCCCAAGCCCGGGAGAAAAGCATTTTGGGGTGGTGCTCACTCCGGGCTTTGGAAGACCTCCCCGGCTGCCTCCAAGGCCGGTTTGCAAGCACTTCTGCCTGCTGTTCCCGCCACCCGCGCACAATGCTCCCAAGCCCGGGAGAAAAGCGTTTCGGGGTGGTGTTCTCTCTGGGCCCAAGAAAGACCTCCCTGGCTGCCCCCAAATGCCGGTTTGCAAGCACTCCCACTCGCTGTTCCCGCCATCCGTGCAAATGCTCCAAGCCCAGGAGAAAAGCCCTTCAGGGTGGTGCTCTCTCCCGGCCCTTGGAAGACCTCCCCGGCTGCCTCCAAAGGCTGGATTTCAAGTACTCCCTCCCGCTGTCCCGCCAGCCGCACACAATGCTCCCAATCACGGGAGAAAAGCGCTTCGGGGTGGTGCTCTCTACGGGCCCTTGGAAGACCTCCCCGTTTGTCTCCAAAGGCCGGTTTGCAAGCACTCATGCCCGCTGTTCCCGCCAGCCGCGCACAATGCTCCCAAGCCTAGGAGAAAAGCGCTTCGGGGTGGTGCTCTCTCCCGGCCCTTGGAAGACCTCCCCGGCTGCCTCCAAAGGCCGGTTTGCAAGCACTCAATCCCGCTGTTCCCGCCAGCCGCGCACAATGCTCCCAAGCCCGGGAGAAAAGCGCTTCGGGGTGGTGCTCTCTCCCGGCCCTTGGAAGACTCCCCGGCTGCCTCTAAAGGCCGGTTTGCAAGCACTCATGTCCTCTGTTCCCGACAGCCGCGAACAATGCTCCCAATTCCGTGAGAAAAGTGCTTCGGGATGGTGCTCTCTCCGGGCCCTTGGAAGACCTCCCAAGCTGCCTCCAAAGGCCGGTTTGCAAGCACTCCCGCCCGCTGTTCCCGCCAGCCTCGCACAATGCTCCCAAGACCGGGAGAAAAGCGCTTCGGGGTGGTGTTCTCTCCGTGCCAATGGAGGACCTCCCTGGCTGCCCCCAAAGGCTGGTTTGCAAGCACTCCCACTCGCTGTTCCCGCCAGCCACGCACAATCCTCCAAAACCCCGGAGAAAAGCGCTTCGGGGTGGTGTTCTCTCTGTGCCCATGGAAGACCTCCCGGGGTGCCCCCAAAGGCCGGTTTGGAAGCACTTCCACTCGCTGTTCCCGCCATCCGCGCACAATGCTCCCAAGCCCGGGAGAAAAGCATTTTGGGGTGGTGCTCACACCGGGCCCTGGAAGACCTCCCCGGCTGCCTCCAAAGGACGGTTTTCAAGCACTCCTGCCTGCTGTTCCCGCCACCCGCGCACAATGCTCCCAAGCCCGGGAGAAAAGCGCTTCGGGGTGGTGCTCTCTACAGGCCCTTGGAAGACCTCCCCGGCTGCCTCCAAAGGCCGGTTTGCAAGGATTCCTTCCTGCTGTTCCCGCCATCCGCGCACAATGCTCCCAAGCCCGGGAGAAAAGCATTTTGGGGTGGTGCTCACACCGGGCCCTGGAAGACCTCCCCGGCTGCCTCCAAAGGACGGTTTTCAAGCACTCCTGCCTGCTGTTCCCGCCACCCGCGCAGAATGCTCCCAAGCGCGGGAGAAAAGCGCTTCGGGGTGGTGCTCTCTACAGGCCCTTGGAAGACCTCCCCGGCTGCCTCCAAAGGCCGGTTTGCAAGGACTCCTTCCTGCTGTTCCCGCCAGCCATGCACAATGCTCCCAAGCCCGGGAGAAAAGCATTTTGGGGTGGTGCTCACTCCGGGCCCTTGGAAGACCTCCCCGGCTGCCTCCAGTGGCCAGTTTGCAAGCACTCATGCCCGCTGTTCCAACAGCCGCGCACAATGCTCCCAAACCCGGGAGAAAAGCTTTTTGGGGTGGTGCTCACACCGGGCCCTGGAAGACCTCCCCGGCTGCCTGCAAAGGCCGGTTTTCAAGCACTCCTGCCTGCTGTTCCCGCCACCCGCGCACAATACTCCCAAGCCCGGGAGAAAAGCGCTTCGGGGTGGTGCTCTCTACAGGCCCTTGGAAGACCTCCCCCGCTGCCTCCAAAGGCCGGTTTGCAAGGACTCCTTCCTGCTGTTCCCGCCAGCCACGCACAATGCTCCCAAGCCCGGGAGAAAAGCGCTTCTGGGTGGTGCTCTATCCGTGCCCTTTCCCCTGAGCCTGGGGGCCAGGCAAGTGTTCCACACTCCCAGGCCAAGTCAGAACCACATGCACACGTCTGTTCCTGCCTCCTGCACCTGCAGAGAGCTCGGTGGAGCCAGAGACTGCCAGGCAGCTGCTGGGCTGGCGGCCTGTGTGGGAAGGGGCAGAGCCGACCTAGGGGCAAGTTGGGCCTCTTGCTCTCCCTGCTGCCCTGAGGCTGCTGGGCCAAAGATGTCTTGGGCATCCAGCCCCTTGCTGGTCCCTTCCCTCTGACGAGGCCCTCTGAGCTCCAGCACCTTGCAATGTGGAGACAGCCCCTGCCAGCAGTCTCCTCTCCAAGGAGGCCTAAACCGAGGTCTTGGCCCAGGGAAAGGCACCAGCTGGGATGAGCCAGGGGAGGCACCCGGGCATGTCTGGACTCAGTCCCCGCAGCCGGACCCTTGGTGGGGCAGTACCCCCGGAGGCCAGGAAATTCTGGGCAAGGCTGGCCAGGGGCAGGGGCCCTGCTGGGTCCTGCCCCTGGCCTGTGGGGCCTCTGAGCACAACCGGCCCTCTCCCGCTGGAAGACCTCCCCGGCTGCCACCAAAGGCCGGATTGCAAACACTCCCGCCCGCTGTTCCCGCCAGGCATGCACAATGCTCCCAAGCCCGGGAGAAAAGCGCTTCGGGGTGGTTCTCTCTTCGGGCCCTTGCCCCTGAGCCTGGGGGACAGGCAGGGGGTCCACACTCCCAGGCCAAGGCAGAACCACATGCACACGTCTGTTCCTGCCCCCTGCACCGGCAGAGAGCTCGGGGGAGCCAGAGTCTGTCAGGCAGCTGCTGGGCTGGCCGCCTGTGTGGGAAGGGGCAGAGCCGACCTAGGGGCAAGTTGGGCCTCTTCCTCTCCCTGCTGCCCTGAGGCTGCTGGGCCAAAGAGGTCTTGGGAATCCAGCCCCTTGCTGGTCCCTTCCCTCTGACGAGGCCCTCTGAGCTCCAGCAACTTGCAGTGTGGAGACAGCACCTGCCAGCAACCTCCTCTCCAAGGAGGCCTCAACCGAGGCCTAGGCCCAGGGGAAAGGCACCAGCGGGGATGAGACTGGGGAGGCGCCCGGGCATGTCTGGACCCAGTCCCCGCAGCCTGCCCCTTGGTGGGGCAGTACCCCCGGAGGCCAGGAAGGTTTGGGAAAGGCTGGCCAGGGGCAGGGGCCCTGCTGGGTCCTGCCCCTGGCCTGTAGGGCCTCTGAGCACAACCGGCCCTCTCCCGCTGGAAGACCTCCCTGGCTGCCTCCAAAGGCCGGTTTGCCAACACTCCCGCCCGCTGTTCCCGCCAGGCACGCACAGTGCTCCGAAGCCCGGGAGACAAGCGCTTCGTGGTGGTGCTCTCACCGGGCCCATGCCCCTGAGCCTGGGGGCAATGCAGGGGGAACACACTCAAAGGCCAAGGCAGAACCACATGCACACGTCTGTTCCTGCCCCCTGCACCAGCAGAGAGCTCGGGGGAGCCAGAGTCTGTCAGGCAGCTGCTGGGCTGGCGGCCTGTGTGGGAAGGGGCAGAGCCGAACTAGGGGCAAGTTGGGCCTCTTGCTCTCCCTGCTGCCCTGAGGCTGCTGGGCCAAAGAGGTCTTGGGCATCCAGCCCCTTGCTAGTCCCTTCCCTCTGACGAGGCCCTCTGAGCTCCAGCACCTTGCAGTGTGGAGACAGCCCCTGCCAGCAATCTACTCTCCAAGGAGGCCTCAACAGAGGCCTAGGCCCAGGGGAAAGGCACCAGCGGGCTAAGCCAGGGGATGCGCCCGGGCATGTCTGGACCCTGTCCCCGCAGACTGCCCCTTGGTGGGGCAGTAGCCCCGGAGGCCAGGAAGGTCTGGGCAATGCTGGCCAGGGGCAGGGGCCCTGCTGGGTCCTGCCCCTGGCCTGTGGGGCCTCTGAGCACAACCGGCCCTCTCCCACTGGAAGACCTCCCAGGCTGCCTCCAAAGGCCGGTTTGCAAGCACTCCCGCCCACTGTTCCCGCCAGGCGCGCACAATGCTCCCAAGCCCGGGAGAAAAGCGTTTCGGGGTGGTGCTCTCTCCGGGCCCTTGCCCCTGAGCCTGGGGGCCAGGCAAGGGTCCACACTCCCAGGCCAAGGCAGAACCACATGCACACGTCTGTTCCTGCCCCCTGTACTGGCAGAGAGCTCGGGGGAACCAGAGTCTGCCAGGCAGCTGCTGGGCTGGCGGCCTGTGTGGGAAGGGGCAGAGCCGACCTAGGGGCAAGTTGGGCCTCTTGCTCTCCCTGCTGCCCTGAGGCTGCTGGGCCAAAGAGGTCTTGGGCATCCAGCCCCTTGCTGGTCCCTTCCCTCTGACGAGGCCCTCTGAGCTCCCGCTCCTTTCAGTGTGGAGACAGCCCCTGCCAGCAACCTCCTCTCCAAGGAGGCCTCAACCGAGGCCTAGGCCCAGGGGAAAGGCACCAGCGGGGGTGAGACTGGGGAGGCGCCCGGGCATGTCTGGACCCAGTCCCCGCAGCCTGCCCCTTCGTGGGGCAGTACCCACGGAGGCCAGGAAGGTCTGGGCAAGGCTGGTCAGGGGTAGGGGCCCTTCTGGGTCCTGCCCCTGGCCTGTGGGGCCTCTGAGCACAACCGGCCCTCTCCCACTGGAAGACCTCCCCGGCTGCCTCCAAAGGCCGGTTTGCAAGCACTCCCGCCCGCTGTTCCCGCCAGGCACGCACAATGCTCCCAAGCCCGGGAGACAAGCGCTTCGGGGTGGTGCTCTCTCCGTGCCCTTTCCCCTGAGCTTGGGGGCCAGGCAGGGGTTCCACACTCCCAGGCCAAGTCAGAACCACATGCACACGTCTGTTCCTGCCCCGTGCACCGGCAGAGAGCTCGGGGGAGCCAGAGTCTGCCAGGCAGCTGCTGGGCTGGCGGCCTGTGTGGGAAGGGGCAGAGCCGACCTAGGGGCAAGTTGGGCCTCTTGCTCTCCCTGCTGCCCTGAGGCTGCTGGGCCAAAAATGTCTTGGGCATCCAGCCCCTTGCTGGTCCCTTCCCTGTGACGTGGCCCTCTGAGCTCCAGCACCTTGTAATGTGGAGACAGCCCCTGCCAGCAATCTCCTCTCCAAGGAGGCCTAAACCGAGGCCTAGGCCCAGGGAAAGGCACCAGCTGGGATGAGCCAGGGGAGGCACCCGGGCATGTCTGGACTCAGTCCCCGCAGCCGGACCCTTGGTGGGGCAGTACCCCCGGAGGCCAGGAAATTCTGGGCAAGGCTGGCCAGGGGCAGGGGCCCTGCTGGGTCCTGCCCCTGGCCTGTGGGGCCTCTGAGCACAACCGGCCCTCTCCCGCTGTAAGACCTCCCCGGCTGCCACCAAAGGTCGGATTGCAAACACTCCCGCCCGCTGTTCCCGCCAGGCATGCACAATGCTCCCAAGCCCGGGAGAAAAGCGCTTCGGGGTGGTGCTCTCTTCGGGCCCTTTCCCCTGAGCCTGGGGGACAGGCAGGGGGTCCACACTCCCAGGCCAAGGCAGAACCACATGCACACGTCTGTTCCTGCCCCCTGTACTGGCAGAGAGCTCGGGGGAGCCAGAGTCTGTCAGGCAGCTGCTGGGCTGGCCGCCTGTGTGGGGAGGGGCAGAGCCGACCTAGGGGCAAGTTGGGCATCTTGCTCTCCCTGCTGCCCTGAGGCTGCTGGGCCAAAGAGGTCTTGGGCATGCAGCCCCTTGCTGGTCCCTTCCCTCTGACGAGGCCCTCTGAGCTCCCGCTCCTTTCAGTGTGGAGAAAGACCCTGCCAGCAACCTCCTCTCCAAGGAGGCCTCAACCGAGGCCTAGGCCCAGGGGAAAGGCACCAGCGGGGATGAGACTGGGGAGGCGCCCGGGCATGTCTGGACCCAGTCCCCGCAGCCTACCCCTTCGTGGGGCAGTACCCCCGGAGGCCAGGAAGGTCTGGGCAAGGCGGGTCAGGGGTAGGGGCCCTTCTGGGTCCTGCCCCTGGCCTGTGGGGCCTCTGAGCACAACCGGCCCTCTCCCACTGGAAGACCTCCCCGGCTGCCTCCAAAGGCCGATTTGCCAACACTCCCGCCCGCTGTTCCCACCAGGCACGCACAATGCTCCCAAGCCCGGGAGAAAAGTGCTTCGGGGTGGTGCTCTCACCGGGCCCTTGCCCCTGAGCCTGGGGGCCAGGCAGGGGGTCCACACTCCCAGGCCAAGGCAGAACCACATGCACACGTCTGTTCCTGCCCCTGCACCGGCAGAGAACTCGGGGGAGCCAGAGTCTGTCAGGCAGCTGCTGGGCTGGCCGTCTGTTTGGGAAGGGGCAGAGCCGACCTAGGGGCAAGTTGGGCCTCTTGCTCTCCCTGCTGCCCTGAGGCTGCTGGGCCAAAGAGGTCTTGGGCATCCAGCCCCTTGCTGGTCCCTTCCCTCTGACGAGGCCCTCTGAGCTCCAGCACCTTGCAGTGTGGAGACAGCCCCTGCCAGCAACCTCCTCTCCAAGGAGGCCTCAACCGAGGCCTAGGCCCAGGGGAAAGGCACCAGCGGGGATGAGCCTGGGGAGGCGCCCGGGCATGTCTGGACCCAGTCCCCGCAGCCTGCCCCTTGGTGGGGCAGTACCCCCGGAGGCCAGGAAGGTCTGGGCAAGGCTGGCCAGGGGCAGGGGCCCTGCTGGGTCCTGCCCCTGGCCTGTGGGGCCTCTGAGCACCACTGGCCCTCTCCCACTGGAAGACCTCCCCGGCTGCCTCCAAAGGCCAGTTTGCAAGCACTCCCGCCCGCTGTTCACGCCAGGCACGCACAATGCTCCCAATCCCGGGAGAAAAGTGCTTCGGGGTGGTGCTCTCTCCGGGCCCTTGCCCCTGAGCCTGGGGGCCAGGCAGGGTGTCCACACTCCCACGCCAAGTCAGAACCACATGCACACGTCTGTTTTTGCCCACTGTACCCGCAGAGAGCTCGGGAATGCCAGAGTCTTTCAGGCAGCTCCTCGGCAAACCCATCAGCACCGCCTGTGTGTGATCTGGCAGAGCTGACGTGGGGCACAGTAGACCTCTTTCTCTCCCTGCTGCCCTGTGGCTGCTGTGCCAAAGAGGTGGTGGGCATTCACCCCCTTGCTCTCCCCTTCCCTCTGGCAAAGCCTTTTGCCCTCTATTTCTTTGATGCTTTAGTTCATGATGGATAACAAAAAAGAAAATTTGTATCTGAATTTTCCCCTCATGACCTTGCATTCAGGATCCAGGCTTTCAAGTTCACTACTGTGACCCAGGTTCAATCCCTCGTCAGGGAACTATGATCCCTCAGGCTGCACAGTGTGGACAAGAAAAAAAGTGTATCAGATAATAAATACAGTATAATCACTACTGGTGTTGCTTACTTGCTTCAGTCCTGTCCAACTCTTTTCAACCCTATGGACTGTAGATTGCCTGGCTCTTGTGTATGCAGGATCGTCTAGGCAAGGATACTGGAGTGGGCCGCTGTGAAGAAAATCAGTCACGTGTAGGGATATCTGTAAGAAATTTCTTGGATGTATAAGAGAAGGTCAAATGAATGAGATATAAATTAGAAAAAAAACATAGATCAATAAATAATAGCATCAGAGAAAAGGAACTCTAACTTAAGAATTATAGATATTCTTGGAACAAGAGCAGTAATCAACATTATAATCTGAGAATAATTTACAGACCTTGAGTATCCAGTCAAAAAGGGCAACCATTTTAGTCAAAATAGATGAAAATAAACAGACAGCTATTAACAGGTACACCCTGATTGCAGTTTTTACTTCAAGTGTTAACAAAGCAAATCCCTATATGTTTCCATGCAGAAAAATAAAATACATGTTAAAAAGTATAAAACTCAGACTTCTCTTCTGCGAATTTCAATGTCAAATGTTAGTGATACATGTCTACAGTTTTGAGGGGAAAGGATCATGAAAAAAATAATGTATCTGGTATTGTAATATTACCTTTCCTCTGTGAAGTACAAAGGTCAGTAATGTGGGAGAAATTTACCCTTCTTGAAGAAACAACCAATCAAATAATACTTAGCCAACCAAGTTAAAAATACATGCATGAAAAAGTCATATGATGAAAAGACTGGTATTTGTCATCCATTTCTAGATATGTATCTTAAATTTGAACAATAATGAAAGCATGAAGGTGTTTAGCAAAAAGTTATGTCAAATAAGGAGACTCAGCAAACCCTCTTCTGAATATTTACCCAAGAGAAATGAAAAGTTGTGTTTCCACAAAACCCATTTGTGAATGTTTATGGCATTTGTGTCTATAATTGCTAAAAGCTGGAAACAACCCATACATCTACCTCATGAATAGGTAAATAAACTGTGTGATACATACAGTGGAATACTGTTCAGCAATTAAGAATGAACTACGGGTACACACATTAACATGAATGGATTTCACATGTATTATTTTAAGTGACAGGAGTCAGTCTGAAAAGACTATGAACTATATGGTTCCATTTACAGGACAAGGCAATATTAATGGGCGCAGAAAACAAGTCAGTAGTTGCCAAGGTCTGAGGGTGGAGACAATTTGGCTACAAGGGGCATCCTGAGGGCATTTATGGGATGATGGATCTGTTTCACATGGTAATTGTGGTAGTGCTTACACAACTGTATGGGTTTGTTAAATATCATCCCCCCCACCAAATTTTACTGTATGTAAATTTTAAAAGTAGAGAAAATGAAGAGATAGCACAGGTGCCCACAAAAGATAATGTCTGTGTATGTGTGTGTGTATTAGTTGCTCAGTCGTGCTGACTCTTTGCAATTCCATGGACTGTAGCCTGCCAGGCTCCTCTGTCCATGGGATTCTCCAGGCAAGAATACTGGAGTGCATTGCCATTTCCTCCTCCAGGGGATCTTCCCCACCCAGGGATCAAACCTGGGTGTCCTGCATTGCAGGCAGATTCTTTACCATCTGAGCCACCAGGGAAGCCTAGTGTCTGTACAACAATGTGAAAATACTTGCAGTCTTGTATAGTATACTTAAAATTGGTTAGGATGGTAAAGTTTATGTGATATGTATTTTACCACAGTTTCAGAAAATTCAAAACTGTAAGACAGATATTATATATTTATAATGGATTATTGTGAAGTCATTAAGCAATTTTTCCCAAGAAATTATTAATAAAATGGGAATGTGGTTATAATTTTAGATTAAACTGAATACAAAGTTGAATGGGCTATAAATAAATATGTAAATAAATCATGGCAGAAACACTCGAAGAGGAAATGGTAAAATATTAAAGGTAAAAGTCTTGATGATGGGATTTTTCAATGATAGATTTTCCTCCTTTCTACTTCTTGGCACATTATTACTTTTCACTTATTCTTTTTGTCAGTTCAGTTCAGTCTTTCAGTCGTGTCCAACTCTTTGCCACCCCATGGATTGCAGCACACCAGGCTTTCCTGTCCATCAGCAACTCCCAGAGCTTACTCAAACTCATGTCCATCGAGTCAGTGACGCCATCCTCTGTTGTCCCCTTCTCCTTCCACCTTCAATCTTTCCCAGCATCAGGGTCTTTTCCAATGAGCCAGTTCCTCGCATCAGGTGGCCAAAGTATTGGAGTTTCAGCTTCAGCATCCATCCTTCCAATGAATATTTAGGACTGGTTTCCTTTAGGATGGACTGGTTGGATTTCCTTGCAGTCCAAGGGACTCTCAAGAGTCTTCTCCAGCACCACAGCTCAAAAGCATCAATTCTTCAGCACTCTGCCTTCTTTATGGTCCAACTCACACATTGTACATGACTACTGGAAAAACTATGGCTTTAACTAGATGGACCTTTGTTGGAAAAGTGATGTCTCTGCTTTTTAATATGCTGTCTAGGTTGGTCATAGCTTTTCTTCCAAGTAGCAAACATCTTTTAATGTCATGGCCACAGTCACAATCTGCAGTGATTTTGGAGCCCCCTAAATTAAAGTCTGTCACTGTTTCCATTGTTTCCCCATCTATTTGCCATGAAGTGATGGGACTGGATGCCAGTTTTCTGAATAAGTTTTCTGAATAAGTTTTAAGCCAACTTTTTCACTTTCCTCTTTCAGTTTCATCAAGAGGCTCTTCAGTTGTTCTTCACTTTCTGCCATAAGGGTGGTGTCATCTGCATATCTGAGGGTATTGATATTTCTCCCAAATATCTTGATTGCAACTTGTGCTTCACCCAGCCTGGCATTTCTCATGATGTACTCTGCATATAAGTTCCTTCCTAGATGCTTTCTGTTAATTAAACATAGCTGATTTTGTAAAGCTTGATTGGTTTGGGGCGTTTAAGATGTTCAAGAGTCAGACAGCTAGCACTTGAAGTTTCTGGAGCATACTTAGGATGGTAAGTGAACCTGATGCAGGAGAAGTTATTTTTACCCTGCTCTCTTATATCCTCTGGTTGGGATTTCAAAGAATCAGATACCGAGAAAATTGGCCATGGTTGAGAAAAGTGGAGGTGAGATAATGTTATTACTGATAATCTTCTTTATGGCTAGATGGAAGACAAAGCCAAGAGAAAAATGTCATCCAATTTTAATCCTCTTTAATTTCATTCTTTCTTCCATAGGTGTGACCTTGGTTAAGGGTTAATCTTGCTAAAACAAAGAAAAATGTGGACACAATATGAGATTTTAGATTGATTCACAAGAAAGTAATACAACTAATTCCAGGGGAAAGTTTATTAATTATATTTTATTTATTCCCTACCTACATTCAAAACGAATTTGAGGTACGTTATGAAGGCCCAAAGCATAAACACTGTAAAATACAAAAATCCAGTAGGAAAAGGGGATAAATAAAAGAAATTATATTTAAAATTTCTGGCTGGTAATCTGTTAATAACTATTTGCAGAAAAATAAAGTTTGAGTTCTACCTTACCCCATAAATCAAAATAAAGTCCAAATGGAATAAAGAGTTACTCTTAATCTAAACTATAAAAAAAAAAACTAGAAAAATATATTTAAGTATTTATCTGTTTTCAGGTCAGGGTGGGAAAAGCATATCTCATTAGTAAAGAAAGCTTAAAAGAAACTGACTACATAAAAATGTAATACTTCTTGACTTCACAAAGCACCAAAAACAAGAATTAAATGGGGAAAATATTTCCAGTACAGATGACAAAGAATTGATAACTTCACTATGAAATGTATGAAATGTAATAGCTTTACCTGTTAAAATGATAAAAGCACAAACATTCCACTGAACAAATGAAGGGCAGAAAACAAGAAAATTTTGAAGACTTAATGCAAAAAAAACACAAATTACATGAAAAGATATTAAACCTAAGAAAGACATTCAAATTAAAGCGTTGACATTAAAAAAAAACCTGAAACTCTATGTAACACTTATGATGAGAAAACATTTTAGAAAAGTATATCCAAACTGAGAAGAGGTACCTAGAAAAGGTAACTTAGGTTGCCTGATGATAATAATATCAAGACCTTCCTGGAGGGCAATGAGGCAATATATTGAAAAATCTCATGACATATACCCTTTTTCTCAGAAATTTTATTTCCAGAAAATTGTCCTTGAGAAATAAAACATTTGTTCAAAGATTTATGTATAAGAATCTTTGTTATTTATTCTTTTTTTTAAAATAGAAACTATTGCCAGAGTTTTTACAGTGAACATTTATTTCTTTTACAATATAAAAAAAACATTACCTTTCTGTATCTGTTTCCTTTCATTAGGGAGTGTATTCATTCCCATTAACTGGGAAGTCTGTGCTCAGTTTTATTTTTGTGCTCAGTTTTGAAGAGTAAAGCGATGTTTGTGTCATTCCGTATCTTGTTTTGGAACTGTCTGATGAGATTGGTTAGTAATTAAAGAAGATCTTTGAGTTATCAAGTCTTGTACAAACAGTTGTTAGTATTAGTATGAGAGCTCCTTGGGTGTGTTTATTTGCTTTTGTTGAAGACAGGATTTGAAAAAGCTATGTTGTCTCTTTATTTTCTAGAGCCAGTGCCAGGCAGGCACTGGGTACCAGTAAAGAAAGAGTGATGGCTGGAGGCCTGAGAGCCAGAGACGAAAAGCGATGAACTAGACGACAAAGACAGTGAAACAAACAAGTTCCCCCATTAGTGCAGCAGTTTGGGGCCAGTTAAAATAATGGCTAATAATCATTTACATTGAAATGGCTCCTGAGAGCATGGATGATGATTTAATATTTCCGATGAAGACCGTAGGTCACCTGGAAAACTAAAAAAACATCCCATTTCCCCTTGTTTCAAAAAGGAGGAGGTTGTGTAATGTGTCTGAACATTAATACTCAATATGGGTGAAATAGAGCAGAATTTGGCATTTATGTAGGGTAAGCTTTAATTATCTGGAAAAAACTACCTGAGTGGAAAAATAATCAGAATAAGTGAGGTAATGCGCTCCGTGATCAGAGAGGTACCAGTAGAATTCCACACTGAAGATTCTGTTTCGAAGTTAAAAAAACAAATCGAAGGAATGTAGTGACTTTTGGGTAATTTGTTTTTTTAAGTTTCTAACCTGTCATTTCTACAGAGCAGCCAGTCTTGGCTTATACTGATGATCTTCCATCTGTCAACAGCGATAGAAACGTCTGAGCTGATAGGAGTGTTTCTGCGGATTGAGTGCGCCACCGAGTGGCCAATGTGGAAATTGCAGAGACACGCTGCGTAGACAGTGCAAAGGAGGGCTTTTCACCCAACAGTGCAAGAGCTGCTGCTGCTGCTAAGTCTCTTCAGCCGTGTCCGACTCTGTGCAACAGTTAAGTCGCTCAGTCGTGTCCGACTCTTGGCGACCCCGTGCACTGTAGCCCACCAGGCTCCTCCGTCCATGGGATTCTCTAGGCAAGAATACTGGAGTGGGTTGCCATTTCCTTCTCCATGGAGTGACTTTTGGAGAGAAGCAGGTGGGGTCTGCTCTCATGGGACTCAGGGAAACTTGCTCAGCCTTGCACTGGCCCAGCTCACCTTGAGATGTGCCTGTGAGTCTTTTTATGTGCCTCAGGACTGCCCTCTGGATGTGGAAGACTTCCGAGCCCAGCAGTGTTCGGCCTACAATGATGTTCAGTAGCAGGGATGTTATTATGAATGGCTTCCACGGTACAACGACCCTGCCACCCACTGCACGCTCAGGTGTCAGGCACAGGGACAAAACTTTGTCCTGGATGGGACTCAGTGCACCGCTGACCCCTTGGGCATGTGTATCAATGACATCTGCCAGGTAAGCCACACCTGCTTCCCGGAACCCTGGCTCCAGCTGGTGCCATGACCATGGTCAGTAAAAATAACCTTTCTCTTCTGTACTTCTGTTCATGCAGACGAAATATTGTCTTTGAGAACTTTAATGTAAAATGTATTTTAAGGAGTATTGTTTACTGGAAGATGATGTTTTACTTATTTAAAATACCATGATCAGAGACGTAACAGAAATCCATACTGAAGATTCTGTTTCGAAGTTAAAAAAGGGAAAGGAATGAAGTGACTTCTGGAGAGAAGCAAGTAGGGGTCTGCTCTCATGGGACTTGGGGGAACGTGTTCAGCCTTGTGATGGCCCAGCTCACTGCGCAGCATGCCTCTGGCCCTTTTTCTCTGCCTCAGGACTACCCTCTGGATTCAGAGGATTTCCGAGCCCATCAGTGTTCAGCCTACAATGATGTCCATATTTTGGACATCATTTTGCCCATATAAAGTCAAAAGATTGTAATGTATGACTTGTGGATTTTTCTAGATCAGTGGTTCTCCAGCTTGAAAGTACATCAGAATCATGTGAAGGACTTGTTAAAAGAAGTGTTCTGGGCCCTAATTCTAGAGCTTCTGACCCAAAAGTTCTGGGAGAGGGTCTCAAAATTTGCTTTCTAACAAGTTCTAAGGATATGCTTCTGATGCCGGTCCAGGGACCCCACCTTGAGAACCACTGGTTTATTGGTGATAGGTTCTCTGAATTCTCTTGTTAAACTCATTGTTTGAGGCCTGTGGGAGCAATGACTTATTTACTAAATAATTAGTGTGAATGTACTCCAGTAAACTTTCCAGAGAGGACTTTACAGAGCTGTGATGAATGTGGCTGAGGTATAAACCCCCGCAGATTGTAATGGGGGTGAGAACTCAGGGGACTATGACAGGTTGCTGAGACAGTGTGGGGATTGTAGGGAAAAGATGAAATTCTACTCCATTCATTTGATCCCTGGAAAAAAATATAAGCATAGTGAATGCTTACTATTCCATCTACCCTATTATGGTCATAACAAAAATAGCAGTAACGGTAGCAAATGACCCTAACCATCTACTAAATGTCAGACCCTGCCAGGCACTTCTGACTTCATATGCTTAGAGGAAGTCATGGTCTTGCTCATCAGATGAGCTTCTCTCTGTTGCATCCCTTCATTTAGAAAACAGCCTCCAGTTACTCAGCACAAAAACTTGGAGTCATTCTTTTTTGTTTTTGTTTTTTTAATAACTTTTATTGGAGTATAGTTGATTTACAATGTTGTGTTAGTTTCTGCTGGTCAACAAATTGAATCAGCCATACATATACATATATCCCCTCTTTTTTGGATTTCCTTCCTGTTTACGTCACACATAGCATTGAGTAGAATTCCCTGTGGTTCTCATTTGTTATCTGTTTCAGACATGGTAGTGTATATGTGTCAATATCAATTTCCCAATTGACCCCACCCCCTTTTCCCCACTTGGTGTCCATATGTTTGTTTTCTATGTCTCTGTCTCTGTTTTGCAGATAGGCTCATCTGTACCATTTTCAAAATAATTCTTGATTTTTCTCTTTCAATCTACACATCTAATCCATTGCTGAGTCAATTCCAACCTCAGACAACATAGTTGGATCTTGTCTTTTGAGCTACTGTGACAGTCTTTATCTTTTTAAATCATGCATTTCAACTCACTGCCATACTTCAGTACTCCCACAATGTCTGTCCCCATCAAAGGTCCTCGGTTAAAAACTGGTTGAATGAATGAGTCTTATCTACTTGCAAATGCAAAGGTTGTTCATATCTCTTGGTCTCTCTTTTATTCCTGTCTCAACCTCCAATCTTGAATTTTCTGGTTCAAGTTTGACGTCCATTCTGGAAGATTCCACAGATTCCTCCAATACATCATGGGAATTCCTCCCGTCCTCACCCTTTCTCAAATGAGCTGGTATTGTTCTTCCCAGACCCACTAGCTATTCAAACTTCTATTTCTGTTCATCTCTGTTTATGACACCACAATTCTCAGTGTCACCTTCCTGAATTCATGTTGTAGTCACCATCCTGGTACTTCTATCAAATTTCTCACATTTCTCTTTTCTTCCCCCTCCAACTTTCACCTTTTTTACCCCAAAACTAAACTAGCCAATCTCCTTTGGTGGCCTAACCAATCACTCTTATTTTCTCTTCTACTCTTAAACCATCTTATTTGATGTTTACTGTTGACTAATCTTCCCAAAGGTTGGAGTTTATGACTTCATTCTTTAACTGTATGTGCTGTCAATGATTTCCCTTTATAACCACCAGTTAACATTTGGGCTTTTCCACAAAATATTAATAATAGCTATTTTTGGTCAGTGAAATTATGCTTTGTAGTTTTCCAAGTTTTTGACAGTGAATTGTTAATTCACTAAAAACAGTTAAGTCTGGGCTAAAAAGGAGCAATGCAATCCAGGTAATGTTTGGACACTGAGGCTTTGAAGAGTTGAGTAAAAGTTACAGAAACCAAGATGAGGAAGAGAATACCAGGCAGAAGAATAGAGTTTGTAAAGAGATGTGAAAGAAGGTGTGTTTAAGCATCTTTGACTCATTCTGTAGAGTTGAGGTGAAAAAATACCCGTGGGACAATGCTAGGAGTTGAGGCTGCAGATGTAGGTGGAAACCAATCATGAACTGATTCTCAAAGTTGTAAGAGAAGCCAGTGAGGAATTTTATAAGAAATAGCTTGGTTGGAATTATCTCTGGGAAGGTCACTCAAGTGGCAGTGTGGTAAAATATCTGGGGAAGATGGGGTCAGAGCAGACAATAATAGGTTAAGTTGGGATAACAAGAGGACTTCCCAGGTGACTCGGTGGTAAAAAAATAAAAATAAAAAAATCTGCCTGTCAGTGCAGGAGACCTGGATTCAATCCCTGGGTCAGGAAGATCCCCTGGAGTAGGAATTGGCAATCCACTCCAGTATTCTTGCCTGTGAAATGCCATGGACAGAGAAACTTTGTGGGCTACAGTCCATGGGGTCACAAAGAGTTGGACACGACTGAGCAACTGAGCAGGTGCACAGGATAAAGGTTGTTTTCAATGCTGAATTAGTGTCTCTAGAATGTGTGCTTCCTTGGACTTCTCTGGCAGTTCAGGGGTTAAGAATCCATGCTTCCAATGCAGAGGGTGGGGAGCAGGTTTGGCCCTTGGTTGGGGAACTAGGATCCAAAAGGTTAAAAAAAAAAAAAAGGTAGAATGTGTGCTTCCTAACATGTTTCTGTTAGTCTGCTAGACAAGTGGATTTTTGGGGCAGGTGGTACCTTGCTGAAAGCTGAGTGCTCTTCTGGCAAGGCCGTTCAGGTCAAAAGAATTGTATGCACTTCTTCAGAAGTGACTCACAAGCTTCTCAGTTGAATTCAGTATCTTTCCTTCAGCAGGACAGTGTTCACATAAATTCCCTTTCCTAGACAGTGTGGCTGTGGCCATCCACAGTTGTCAGAATGGGAGAAAGTAAGCTGTGTGGTCCTCTCTGATTGCCTTGGGGTCAGTGAACTGAGTTCTGATGTTCACTTGGCAGAGGCTACAAACACTTTTTGCAAGTGTGTTTACAGTTTGCTGTCTTACATGCCTGTGTCCCCGTGCTCCTAGGAACAGCGTACCAGGAGTCTGAGCACAGCGTCTAGCGTGAGACAAGACTCAGTGAGATTTGCTTCTGCTTTGGGGCCCTGATTTTTACCAGAAACAGGACCTGGTTGGAATCAGATCTGCAGAACAATTCCACTGTATCTTTCAGGTTTATTGAATTCCTTGATGCCTGGATAAATGAAGAAATCACTCTGTTTCTAGTAAAAAGAATATCATCCAACACATACGGGATGCTTATTCGGGGTCAGGCACTGTCTAAGCCCTTGACTGTGCTAGCTCATCAGACACTCTGAAGCTGGGATCATCATTATCCTCACTCTGTTCATAAGGAAACTGGAATTTGAAGAGGCTAAGTGATTTGCCCTGATGATACAGATAGAAAATGGTAGAGCTGGTATTTGAACCTAGGAAGCTGAATTCCAAAATCTATTTTCTCAACTGTTGTGCTGTATTGATGATATTTGTATTTTTTTGTGTTCCTACAAGTATTACTGAAGTTTGTAACTGGAAATGAGATGCAATTCTAGTAGACAACAGTCAGCACAATACATGTATGATGCTTAGACAGTTTAGGATAGAGGATGAAAGTCAAATATCTACACCCCCCTCAGGGAGGAAGACTGCTCAGGTATGGTCATAGTGAGTCACGAGGGCTGTCATGAGCTGGAGAATATATACCTGCTTGTTGATGTGCTCAAGGGATCAACCATGTATAAACATGTCAGGGCTTTTGTCAACAGGTGCCAGAAATCTAGATTTTAATGTGAAGTGTCCAGTTTCAAACAACACCATGATGTTAATGACCTTGCTCTGTCCGTTAATGGGTAAATAGAATTCCAATATAATACAGGCTAGGTATTCCTTCAGTAATAATCAACCCCCCCACCCCCAAAACTCTGAGCTTAAAACAATTAAAGATAACTTTTAGCTCATGCTACTTGGTCAGTGTGGGTCAGCAGGGGTCTCTGCCCTTTCCTGTCTCAGAGACCCAGTCTGAGGGAGGCTTTATTTGCACACACATTTTGCATAATAAGTACAGTAGCGAGGAGGGGAATGTGTGACTTACACGCTGACCCTTGAAGCGTCTAACAGAAGTGACAGAGACACTTAGACGCATATTTCATTGGCCAAAGATAGTCAGTGATCACACTTAATTTCCAAAGGAGTGGGGAAGTGCAGTCCTCCACGGGCTGAATACTTATGAATATTCCTAATGGCTACCACAGCTCCATATACTCTGATTTTTCAGGCAGAAATGTTGGAATTTTTTGTAATGTAGAATCCAATTTTCAGAGGTCTCTAACAGAAGTTGACTCAAAAAATTGTTTGTTTGTTGAAGAATTAAATTCGACTGATCTGGAAAATTCACAGTTTGCTTCATCTGGAGTAAAGACCCCCACTTAGACACTGACTTCTATGAACAGATTAAGAAATCATAGGCTGGAACTATGAAATAATCCTTCACAGAAGTGACAATTTATATATCAGTATTTATTCCCCAAAGCAGCGCTCATATAGCTTAAATTTTTATTTATATTATCTCCTATCTTGTGTAACTTGTCTCATCAACTGCACTGCAAAATAGGAATCCCATCTTATTAATTTCGACTCTGTTATGCCTGGCTCTATAGAAATTGGCTATGTGGATGTTAATTAATTTTATTGATGTTTATCAATTAGTGATTTTTAAATCATTACAGCTAGCAATCTTGACTTCAGGAAAAGTCACCGAACTTGAAAATACTTCTGGCAATTCTTAAAAAGTTGCTCATCGTTGATTATGATGAGATCTGAGGGCCAATATTCAGTAGTCCCTCAATTTCAAGGGCAGTTTAGGCTTATCCCCTATGAATCACAAGGCAATCAGATATTTTCAGATATTATTTTTCTGTGATGTTTTCACATTTTTTTTGACTGCAAGATTTGGATGAATTGTAAATTTAAAAATTAAGCAGTAAATGTCAGTGCTCAGGAAGGTATTTGATTGCCCAAGATCCTGCAAGGCTCTAAACACCCTTTAAAACAAGCCCATCCTACGTCCTAAACCCACACCCTTCCTGGATGACCAGATAAAAAGCAATTGTCATAGTCATGAAATGCAAAGTGCTCAGGGACTCACACGTACGAGGGCCCAGGAACAGTATTTCTATAGTTTAATGGTGGAATTACTCCCCTTGGAGAAAGTTGCTTGAACACAAGTTACTGATTGATTGAATCTCAACCACACAAGTATGGTTCCAGGATTTGCTGTCCGTTCCTTAGACTAGAAGCCTGCCATCATTCTTTGCCTCTTGCTCATACTTCCCCTGTCTGTAATTAACTACTGAGTTGTGAAGTCAGATCAACTAAAATCTTTCTCCGTTGCAGCTCCTTCTCTCCATCGCCACTGCCATTCTTGTTCAGGTCCTGAGATCATATACCAGGACACCTACAACAGCCTTCTGATTTGCTCCCCACTAGATCTCCTCAAAAGCGCCCTCTAACCCAAAGTAGTCTGGCTAGGGCACAAGTCATAAGCATCTTTTTGGAGAGGGCAATGCCAACCCACTCCAATACTCTTGCCTGGAAAATCCCATGGACAGACTAGTCTGGTAGTCTATGGGGTTGCTAAGAGTCAAGCACGACTGAACAACTTCACTTTCACTTTTCACTTTCATGCATTGGAGAAGGAAATGGCATCCCACTCCAGTGTTCTTGCCTGGAGAATCCCAGGGATGGGGGAGCCAGGTGGGCTGCCATCTATGCGGTCGCACAGAGTCAGACATGACTGAAGTGACTTAGCAGCAGCAGTAGCAAGCATCTTTTAATTTCATGACTGCAGTCACCATCTGCAGTGATTTCCGAGCCCCCCAAAATAAAGACGGCCACTGTTTCCACTGTTTAACCATCTATTTGACATGAAGTGATGAGGCCAGATACAATGATCTTAGTTTTCTGAATGTTGAGCTTTAAGGAGGCGTTTATACTCTATGCTTTCACTGTCATCAAGAGGCTCTATAGTTCTTCTTCCCTTTCTGCCATAAGGGTGGTGTCATCTGCATGTCTGACATTATTGATATTTCTCCTGGCAATTTTGATTCCAGCTTGTGCTTCATCCAGCCCAGCATTTTCTCACGCTGTACTCTGCATATAAGTTAAATAAGCAAGGTGACAATATACAGCCTTGATATATTCCTTTTTCTGTTTGGAACCAGTCTGTTGTTCCAGGTCCAGTTGTAACTGTTTCTTCCTGACCTGCATACAGGTTTGTCAAGAGGCAGGTCAGGTGGTCTGGTATTCCCATCTCTTTCAGAATTTTCCCCAGTTTATTGTGATACACACAGTCAAAGCTTTGGCACAGTCAATAAAGCAGAAATAGATGTTCCTCTGGTACTCTCTTGCTTTTTCCTTGACCCAGTGGATTTTGGCAATTTGATCTCTGGTTCCTCTGCCTTTTCTAAATCTAGCTTGAACATCTGGAAGCTCACAGTACATGTATGGTTGAAGCCTGGCTTGGAGAATTTTGAGCATTACTTTACTAGTGTGTGAGATGAGTGCAACTGTGCAGCAGTGTGAATACTCTTTGTCATTGCGTTTCTTTGGGACTGGAATGAAAACTGACCTAACAACGTAGATGTTTTCCATTGCATATGCTAAAAGAACCAGCTTTGCAGTTTCCAAGAGTGGGGGGGGGGGGGAAGCTTCATTTTAACCAATTTTCTCTGAAGTCCAAGGAATATCATGGTCATCCTGCATCAAAAAGTCATCTTTCCTTTATATAGTCATAGTTTCATGCCTAAATTATAGACCAAATAGTGCTCAAATTGACTCTGGTATCAGGGGCAGATCAGCTGATAAAAAGCTTGGATTGTCTCTCTGGAGGGAAGTGAGATCTTGGTCCCAACAGAAGAATATGAGGGGTTAAGAGAATTTGTAGGAGTGGGGAAAGCTTGGTCCATCCTACATGTACCATAATCTTAAATAATGGTTATGTTCTTTACCGAAGTAAAAAAAAAAAAAAAAAAGATTTAAAAAACAAAGATAAATCACTGAAAGGTAAAGAAATGAATAATCTGTGATTGAAAGCTGCATTCTAAGAAAACTGTGTTCTCTTAACCTAGAGAGTAGACTAAATTCCAATCTGGTACCAGCTTACCAGATAACAAACAAACAAAAAGTTGTTTATGGGTAAGCTTAGAAAAGTCTTTTCCGTATATCTTGAGGTGGCAGTATTTTTGCAAAGGCATCAGTGTGAAACCATAGAAGGCATGTTTAAAATCTGATTAAATTGAAATTGACAAAGTAATCTGGTCATTGCTGTGATTTGAAACACTGTAATATGGTAACTCGAATTATAACTGACAGCATTTTACCAGAACATATCAGATTTTCATGAATGTCACATAATTTCTAGGATATCTATATTAGTATTATCAACCATACAATATAACTTGAGAAGATTCAATCACTCATTCTGACAACACTTCCCATGTAGTTTAATATGCCCAATGAACTCAGGTTGTTTAATATCTCTCTTTGGGAGGCCTCAGGGGCCTTCTGAAGCATCCCAAAGTTAGCTAGAAGTCAATTATTTAGGAAGGTTTGTTCATAAATATCAAAAGGGTTTATAACAGTCAGGTAGGCTGTGAAACAGTACTTATCGACTTAGCCAAAGTTAACAAAAGATTTCAAAGGTAAACCTAGGACAGATCATTTAAGAGGTAAAGAAACTTAAAATCCACTAGCAAAGGCAGTTCAACATCTCAAGAAACCTTGTATTAGGCACAAAACTCTTTTCTGGGGGTCCACTTTCCACAAAACCTCCTTACCCCATTCTGTACCCATTC